>NC_060121.1:788651601-791059007 GCF_021461395.2 Schistocerca americana | reverse complement strand
GCATGCACTGTACAAGTTATCTGTAACCGATGTCACTTTTACACTGGATTCCTTCGTTTCATGTCTCCTAAGGTAAACTAATAAGTTGACTAACGCTAGTCAGTATTCATGAAAGCTATACCGTTTCTACGATACAAGAAGATGAAGTTTGTGTGAATGGGACGTGTGTTCGACTAGACTAAATAAATGTTATCCGGAAAGCTATTCGTGATGTCCTTTATGTATGATAAAGTATTTTTAAATATCTCTTGGGCATTTAATTTACAAATGTAGAAGCAAGTTGCATGGGCAATGGACCAATTACTACCAACAGCGATGAATCGCAATCCAGCCAACCCTCAAACGAATCATGGTGGCAAGCTTTTATTTATGTGTGGATGCATCTTTGAGGACCATACAAATGGGTAGATATCCTTCCACAAATAATTGAGCAGTATAACTCAACTACACCAAACAATTAAAAAAAACTGTTAACATTCATGATAATGAATTTATAAATTCTGTATACAGTCATGTTAAAATGATGGATCCATGCAAACAGAAATATAATGTAGGTGATTTGGTACATATTTCAAAATACATTACTGTAATTGGTAAATCGTACCTAAAAAACTGGTCAACTGAAATATTTGCAGCATTCAATTTACATTCATTATATTGAACTTCTAAATACTGTATACAGACATACTAAAATGGTGAATCCAGGCACATGAAAATATAATGCATTTTAATTTCAGAAAACAGTACTGCAATCGAGAAATGATACCTACCAAAATGGTCAACAGAGACATTTACATTAGTCACAGTGTAGCAGATATATCTAATAACATATGTTCTAAGAGATAACAGAGGTAGCAAAACACCTGCAAGAGTCTTCATTGAAGATCTGCAGAAAAGCATCGAACCAGATGTGTTTCTTGTTGAGTGTGTCATGAGACATTGGAAGAAGAAGGTGTTGGTTCGATAGAAAGGTTTCCTTTCATCATACAACAATTAGTTGGATTTCAAGCACTTCGAAATTTTATTCACACGTTATGGGAAAACAAATGACCTTACAAGCCCATACCATACTCACAGTCAGCACCTACTTGTGTACTTCTGAGGAACTGCTGAACTGCCGGTGTCATTTTTGCTCCACAGTGATGTCCAAGATTATTGTAGCCCCACTAGTTCTTCTGACATCAAATGTATGTGCTTGAGTCCTCTAGTGGGTAAGTGAGGCCGTTCAAGTCACGTTTAGCTTGCAGACAGTTGATCATTTATTTACGACAGTTTGCTTCAGAAAACTCGTGCCATTGTCTGGCAGGCAAGGGACGGACATCGAACCCACAGTCCTTGGTGACCACTACGTAGTCCTGAAGACAAATGTAGATGCTGCACTTAATGTGATCTAGTAGCAAAGCGACCTTGCGTTGCAAGCATTCATTGGTGGCACAGTGAGCTGTATAAGACACAAGCCCAGTGGTCTGACAATGCAACACTACTAAACCTGTCCTTGATGTCTGACTGGCAGCATCTGGCGTTGGTGGATACCCACTAGATCAGCAGCTTGGAAGACCTGAGTTTGACCTTTGGCAAATCAGTGTTTGGCTGGTCCAATAAGTAGGTAGTCCTGTAGGATGGTGGTTGCCCATTCAGCAGAGGTCGCTGATCCAATACCATTTACTGGTCTGACTGCCAGCATTTACATGAGCCAAGTGGGATTGTTGGTGAGCAGACATCTGACGTGTCATATACACCACTTGCTGCAATGCTGCCGAAGTGTCCTGGGTTTCGGAAATACCTCTGCTCTTTGATGAAGTGGTTGTGCCAGTGTACCGGGATGAGTGTGGTAGCCAAATGCTGTACTAGCTGATTGGAATAAGTGACTCAATTACTGCAAAGGGCGCTTCCAAGGACCACTACACTACAAATGTGCGTTTTTTAGGTTGATTAACAGTTGTAAAGCTCATTTACAGACATCCAGCTATGTCCATATTCACTAAATACGTTAATCATCAGTGTACTTGCGTATTGTGAATTTTGTACTATCTTTTTCTTGTGGTGAGGAGGGAGCACAATCTTCATAGTACGCAAGTGTGCTGATGACATATGAATTGCTAAATATAGACGTAGCTAGATGGCTGTAAATGAACTTTTCAGCTAGACAATACCAATTGTCTAGCAGCTTAAAAATCGTGAAATATATGACGGTATGTTGTATAGATTGGATACTACAATGTTTGTAACTGCATGGAATAAATGAATATTCTAACACACGTGGCGTTACAGCATCTGTTGTTCATAAATGAATAAACAAAATAATTTATTGTCATGTATTCTTGCTCTTATTTAAAAGAAAAATGATCTTGTCTTAAATTCCAAGACTTGCCACAATAGGTGACAGGTTCGAATCCTGCCTCGGACATGGATGTGTGTGATGTCCTTAGGTTAGTTAGGTTTAAGTAGTTCTGAGTTCTAGGGGACTGACGACCTCAGAAGTTAAGTCCCATAGTGCTCAGAGCCATTTGAACCATTTGAACTTGCCACAATAACTTACTGACCTATTATTGCCTGAAAGCTAATATGACAGTTCCACCACACACATGTAGAATATTTGTCTATGGGGGCATATGCTGCAGCTTGGCAAGAGGAGTAGTGGTGATGGGGAGGAAGGATGAACAATTTGAAATTTGTAGGGAGTGTGTTCAGGGCAGCCAGTAGAGGAGAGATGGGAGTGATGAACAAAGTCGAGACCTGCAGGGAGTTGCTCAAACTTTTTTCTGAGGAAGCTGCCGCCATGACTTATTTAGCAAATCCTGCACATGAAGCGAGCATCCTATTTCCCACATATTGAGTTTTTTCCAAACAATTTAATCTTGCGTATGTGTGCCACTAGTCTGTACTATGTCTGTACCACTGACGCCCATCACTAGAATAATAAACTTGTTTCATCATTTTCATAATTCTTCAGTTATTACTTAGATTTATAAATTTTCTGCATGAGAAAGAGTATAACCAAATTACGATATTATTAAAATTACTAATGTTGTACACCATTTTTAAATAGCACAAACCGGTAATCTCCGTCATGGATGGAGATATAAAATGCTAATTCAAATTCATATCATTTCCAACATCGTGAATGTTGAAACTTCCTGACAGATTAAAACTGTGTGCCAGACCGAGACTCGAACTCGGGACCTTTGCCTTTCACAGGCAAGTGCTCTACCACCTGAGCTACCCAAGCATGACTCACGACCTGTCCTCACAGCTCCAATTCCGCCAGTACATCGTCTCCTACCTTCCAAACTTCACAGAAGCTCTCCTGCGAAACTTGCAGAACTAGCACTCCTGGAAGAAAGGCAAAGGTCCGGAGTTCGAGTTTCGTTCCGGCACACAGTTTTAATCCGCCAGGAAGTTTCATATCAGCGCACCATCCACTGCAGAGTAAAAATTTCACTCTGCAAATCGTGATTGTTTCTACACTGCCATATTAACTGATCTACACTCCTGGAAATTGAAATAAGAACACCGTGAATTCATTGTCCCAGGAAGGGGAAACTTTATTGACACATTCCTGGGGTCAGATACATCACATGATCACACTGACAGAACCACAGGCACATAGACACAGGCAACAGAGCATGCACAATGTCGGCACTAGTACAGTGTATATCCACCTTTCGCAGCAATGCAGGCTGCTATTCTCCCATGGAGACGATCGTAGAGATGCTGGATGTAGTCCTGTGGAACGGCTTGCCATGCCATTTCCACCTGGCGCCTCAGTTGGACCAGCGTTCGTGCTGGACGTGCAGACCGCGTGAGACGACGCTTCATCCAGTCCCAAACATGCTCAATGGGGGACAGATCCGGAGATCTTGCTGGCCAGGGTAGTTGACGTACACCTTCTAGAGCACGTTGGGTGGCACGGGATACATGCGGACGTGCATTGTCCTGTTGGAACAGCAAGTTCCCTTGCCGGTCTAGGAATGGTAGAACGATGGGTTCGATGACGGTTTGGATGTACCGTGCACTATTCAGTGTCCCCTCGACGATCACCAGTGGTGTACGGCCAGTATAGGAGATCGCTCCCCACACCATGATGCCGGGTGTTGGCCCTGTGTGCCTCGGTCGTATGCAGTCCTGATTGTGGCGCTCACCTGCACGGCGCCAAACACGCATACGACCATCATTGGCACCAAGGCAGAAGCGACTCTCGTCGCTGAAGACGACATGTCTCCATTCGTCCCTCCATTCACGCCTGTTGCGACACCACTGGAGGCGGGCTGCACGATGTTGGGGCGTGAGCGGAAGACGGCCTAATGGTGTGCGGGACCGTAGCCCAGCTTCATGGAGACGGTTGCGAATGGTCCTCGCCGATACCCCAGGAGCAACAGTGTCCCTAATTTGCTGGGAAGCGGCGGTGCGGTCCCCTAAGGCACTGCATAGGATCCTACGGTCTTGGCGTGCATCCGTGCGTCGCTGCGGTCCGGTCCCAGGTTGACGGGCACGTGCACCTTCCGCCGACCACTGGCGACAACATCGATGTACTGTGGAGACCTCACGCCCCACGTGTTGAGCAATTCGGCGGTACGTCCACCCGGCCTCCCGCATGCCCACTATACGCCCTCGCTCAAAGTCCGTCAACTGCACATACGGTTCACGTCCACGCTGTCGCGGCATGCTACCAATGTTAAAGACTGCGATGGAGCTCCGTATGCCACGGCAAACTGGCTGACACTGACGGCGGCGGTGCACAAATGCTGCGCAGCTAGCGCCATTCGACGGCCAACACCGCGGTTCCTGGTGTGTCCGCTGTGCCGTGCGTGTGATCATTGCTTGTACAGCCCTCTCGCAGTGTCCGGAGCAAGTATGGTGGGTCTGACACACCGGTGTCAATGTGTTCTTTTTTCCATTTCCAGGAGTGTATTTACTCTATTTCGAACTGCTTTTAGAGTAACAGAAGTGGGCTAGATACATCATCTTGCAAATTTCGTGGCAACACTGCCTAGGGGAGGGAGAGTGGAGTGGGCAGAGAGGGGAATAGCAAGAGGGGGGAGGGAGAGAAGTGGGACTGAAGGGCAACCTTCAGCGTTAGAGGAGAGGGGTTTGAACCTGTGTGGCACTGACGTAGTCAGATCTTGTTTGTGCGCACTAACCTTGTTATAACATTCAATGAGCGCTCCTATTTGGTTTACGAAGTTTAAGATGTTTTGTGTTTACTTTACTGTAGACAGCAGCATATTCATAAAACCGTATGAAAGTCCTACTCGGGCAATAAGATAAATCTTGTATGCACAGTGAGTACATTATTGGCCTACTTAAGCTTCCTCTTGGTAGACTTGTGTTTCTCTTGAACATGTGCTTTCATTTACGAAACTGTCATAGGAAAAGTGATGTGTAATTGTCATATGATTAATAATAATAGTAATAATAATAATATTAATAGGTGTGGTATTTCTACCGTTGTCTACGTTTGACTGCCAAATGCTATTATGCTTTTCCAAGATAACTACGAGCTTTTTAAGTTACAGTAGACAAAAGATTACAAATTAGGAAAGTTTTTCTACTTGTTATCCGAAATTGTAACCACAAATTCTGCGGCAGTTTATGCATTGGACATTAGATAACCATAATTATCTGATGCATTTACGATCTTAACTAATGGTTTTATATGTAGCTCATTTCAGGTATCAACACTGCTAACGCGATGCTGCCCTGCGTGGCCATTGATTGATTTGAAGATTTACAACTCAACTGCCAGTTCATAAGCTACATACCCATGAGTCAGGGTTGGAATCAGCAATGATTCTTACAGCTTATATGTTGTTCCTTTAAGTAATTCAAATTTCTATCTGTGCCGCGGATTTAGTCCTAAGTTTATTAATTTAGTCATCAATATAATTATTCGAATTTCACACAGCATTTGAAACATTAAAATAGTGTGTCAGTTGAGATACGCAGTTGTGATTCACTTGGTTCTCATTGAGTACTTTCCTGCAAATGCCAACATCTTAGTTTCCTTTAGACTCTGCATTCATACCGTGTGGCATGCAGCTGACTGACTGCTGTCTGAGAACAAATTCTTGTTTCCTTATACGGGTTTTGCAAGACAGTTGATACCCTTTCATTTAATTTGATGTAATCTTAAAATTTCACAATATAGTTGACAAAAAAAATTTGTGCAAGTGACAAGACTGAATTCTATTTTCGTTCGAATTTACTGCTTAACTCATGGCTAAACTCCAATTATTTGTAAACTTAGCATAACAGTGCTAAAAACACTCTGCTAATAATTTAGTATATATGATGGTATTTCATGATAAGTTTCATTCTGAACAATGACGTGGGTTGTAGCACATCATTTTAGATGTCGGCGGATAAAACATCAAAAAACTGCACCCTTTGCGTGGTATCACTTGACGGAAGCCTGTTTTCAACATCTTGAATCAGCTGTGAATTGAAATTAATGTAATTGATGTTCACATTACGTTGAAATTAGCGTTAAAAATAATATTGTCTATAGTGAAAGGAACTTACAATTTAATATTCTGAAATACCAACGAAGACGGAGACGGAGGTGAAATAATTACTGTCTTGCCGTCGGCTAAAATGTAGTCCTGTTTAGCCAACAACATTATATTCTCAAAGAGAAAGTCACTGTGCAGAGATAAACTTAACATGACCTCATCGGCCTCAGAGCTCCTCATCCACTTCATTTTCATAGTAATTGAACAGGGACGTTATTCTTACTCTTTTTTCTTATTCCTGTCTCCTCAGAAACACATTACGGTGATAACTTATATTAACATGTTTATAATTTGATAAGATCTGTAAGAAATTGAGCCTGTACAACGAAAGAAATGTTGTAAAGAAAAGAATGTCGCTTTACCTACTCCATTTTTTGTTTTTCGTGAGATGAATAGCGTACAAGAAAAACACAAAACGTAACTGCGTAACCTACTGGTAAAATACCAACTTGTTCTTTATACATGAAGCGAATAAATTTGCATGCAAATCTTTCGGGCTAGATTGACCATACAATGTAAAGCAAAAATCATGAATAGAGACAGGCGCAAATGTGCCACCAAAGGCGCCTGAGGATCAGGTTTCAGCAAAGGGCGCATAGGCAGGTGTGCTATGTATCTCACATAGCACGCATTACAGAAATTTAGGGAAATTAAATAACATTTCTCGTGTCTAGCGGAACAGCTTAAGATTCATTACTACTTATGGAGGAGGGTATTTATCACTTTTTCCGTTCTGCTCACGAACTGTGCACGAGAAGAATGACTGCTGGTAAACATTCGCATGAGCATCAATTTCCTTGATTTCTTCGTCGTTGTCAATTCAAGAGAGTATATCAGAGGAAGCAATATGTTGCTTGACTCTTCATGGAATGTACGTTCTCGGATTTTTTTTTAACAGTAAGCCTTTCCCTGATGTACAACACCTCTCCTGAACCGTCTGCAGTTGAATGAGAGTAAATAAATGGACAAATTAAATTAACCCGTGAAGAAACGCGCTACTCTCCGAGGAGTATCTTCATTTCCTCTGTCGATACTGGCTTTTAATGGTCCCAGAATGACGCTTAATACTCAAGAACGGGTCGAACGAGGATTTTATGAGCTACCTACTTCGTAGGTGAACTGCATTTTCTTAAGATTCTTCCAACGAACAATCTCTTGAGATGTCTGCTTCTCCTAACGGATACTCCGAGATATTTTACAGCTGTAACTATTCACAGTGATAGAACGCCAAACATACGAGCGAGCAGTAATTGATCATTCTGCCTATTTACAAGCAAAAGTCACCGTATGTTGTTATGTACAGTGTCAGTGGCCTTTCAATGTACCACTCATCGATACTCTGCAGGTATCCCTGCATTTAATTTCAGCTTTCCAAAAAATGCTTGTGACATTAGGGGGCACTGAGCAACTTTATAGAACTCCTTTTAGGGCTTTGGTCCGTAGTGGACACTGGCTGTCATAGGCGAACAGAGCCTGTTGAGTCTCACAAGATCGCCGTTTGAATAATGTCGATGTACATACAACAGATTTATGTCGACTCTGTTGACCTGCAGTTACGATGAATTCCCCGAAGACCTTCTTCAAAAACAAGAATGGCCAACGTTTCGTTGCCGCACGCAGTGGCCGCGCGGTTAAAGGCGCTATGTCACGGATTGCGCGGCCCCTTCCACCGGAGGTTCGAGTCCTCCCTCGGCCATGGGTGTGTGTGTCGTTCTAAGCCAAAGTTAGTTTAAGTAGTGTGTAAGTCTAGGGACCGATGACCTCAGCAGTTTGGTCCCTTAGGAATTCACAGACACAACGTTTCGTTGTTCCAGTGACTTGAAATTAACTACTGCTGAAAACGAAGAAAGCTCTATTTGCAAAATCTAAACTACTGGAAACAAGTTTTCTGTCACCTGCATGTCTATGAACGTTGAACTCTGTGTCATTTCAGTGGATCCTGTGTTCACTTCGCTTATCTGTATATTGTCGCAAGTCTGAAACCTGTCTTATTCAGGAAGCATCTATAGTGTGAAAAATAAACCGAGCTTTTTTTACGCAGACTATCTCGCAACGTATGGGAGTCGACCAACAGGACTCTGGAAATTTCTAGACTCACCAAAGCCGTTCTACTTTGGAGCGCCAAAGAAACTGCTATAAGCATGCGTATTCAAATACAGATATATGTAAACAGGCAGTATACGGCGCTGCGGTCGGCAACGCCTATGTAAGATAAATGTCTGACGCAGTAGTTAGATCGGTTACTGCCACTGCAATGACAGGTTATCAAGATTTTAAGTTTGAACGTGGTGTTATAGTTGGTGCACTTGCATCCATTCATGTCCATTGTGCATTCCGATGGACTTGGGCAATTCCAGCAGGACAATCCGACACCCTCACGTCCAGAATTGCTACACAGTGGTTCTAGGAAGACACTTCTGAGTTTTAACCCTTCCGCTGACCACCAAACTCCACAGAAACGAACATTATTGAGCATATCTGGGATACCTTGCAACGTGCTGTTCAGAAGAGACCTCCGCCCTCTCGCACTCTTACGGATTTATGGACGGCCGTGCAGGATTCATGGTGTCAGTTCCCCCCAGCACTACTTTAGACGTTAGTCGAGTCCATGCCACGTTGTGTTGCGACACTTCAGCGTGCTCGCGGTTGCCCTACGCGATATTAGGCAGGTGTGCCAGTTTCTTAGGCTCTTCTATGTATAATAAGCCCGTTGTGGGCTGATATTGCCGTAAATTCTTCGCAAATATGTCATTGTCTGGAGGATTTCCAGAATAAGACAACTGCGTATGCTTTTCTGGACGACTTTCACTCATTACGAACAAAGATAATGTCGGTAGTGTGTGATAGGAATACTTTCAAAGATGCAAATAAATTCTAGAAAATCCAGAACTACTCAAATTATAGGATAATGCCGTTGAGTAACTGTAGGAAAATTCTGAGCAATATTGGCAAAATATCCTCCAAGCCTGATGAATGGCTGCTTACAAAATGAGCCTGATTAAAAGCAATGCAGGTTTTGTACACTGAGTTAGTGGTATGCTACTGCATTCTGTCTTGCCAATTAAATAATAATTAGGGTAGCGTTGCTGAGTGATGAGAAGTGGTATAATCATACAGAATAATTTTAAGGCAGGACAAAATGGCCGTTTACATGTTATGGGATAAATCTGCAACAGTTTAGACAAGCCTTAAGGGTGATCACATATGAGACTATGGTGTGACTTTTTGTATAGAACTTGAGTGTTTGGGGCCATTAACAAGCCGGACTAGAGCAAAAGATGGCATTAATTCAGCCGGCGTCCTACATTTGTTACCAGCACCTTCAGTCAGTACCATATTTAGGGAAGTGATGGGGAGCTCTTTGGAAGAAAGGCTATGATTTACTTTCTCATATACTTAAAAAATTTAGCAGACCAATGTATTAAACAGAATAACACTGTCTTAAACGTGCATCTTGTGTAACTATTAAGAGAACAAGCGATCAAGAGAACAACAGCGTATGCAGTTATATGTGAGCGAAGATAGTGAGTGATAACGATTAAAGATAATCTCCGACAAGCTCTGCTCAGTTGCCTATGAAGTGCAGATGTAGCTGTAGATTTAGAAGGCTGCAAAAAGAGCCTATTCAGTATTATTTGCTATTTGATTTGTTAGAAATCGGAGTTCTTTTAACCATCGACGTCAAAGTACTGTAATAAACAAATCGTTGAAACTGTCGTAGGGAATCAATTTGCAATTAACTTATTTCATATTTGTATAACAATTGCCCTTTCATAATGTAAATGGTACAAATGGTTGTTTTGCCGAAATAGTTCCCACTGGAAAGAAGTTACCGAGCGAGGTATCGCAGTTGTTAGTAGACTGGACGCGCATCGGGAGAATGTCGGTTCAAATACTGTGATAAAAAGTATCCGGACACCCCCCAAAACCTACCTTTTTCATATTAGGGGCATTGTGTTGCCACCTACTGCCAGGTACTCCATATCAGCGATCTCAGTAGTCATTAGACATCGTGAGAGAACAGAATGGGGCGCTCCGCGGAACTCACGGACTTCGAACGTGGTCAGGTGATTGGGTGTCACTTTTGCCATACGTCTGTACCTAGGATTTCCACACTCCTAAACAACACTAGGTCCACTGTTTCCGATGTGATACTGAAGTGGAAACGTGAAGGGACACGTAAAGCACAAAAGCGTACAGTCCGCTCTCATCTGTTGACTGACAGAGACCGCCGACAGTTGAAGAGGGTCGTAATGTGTAACAGCTAGACGTCTATCCAGACCATCACACAGGAATTCCAAACTGCATCAGGATCCACTGCAAGAACTATGACAATTAGGCGGGAGGTGAGAAAACTTGAGTCTCCTCAGTGCAGCACTCCGTGACAAAGGGGCCGCCATTCCCCAAGAAACCTTCCAGCACCTGATTGAACGTATGCCTGCGAGTGTGGAAGCTGTCATCAAGGCTAAGGGTGGGCCAACACCATACTTAATTCCAGCATTATCGATGGAGGGCGCCCCGAACTTTTAGGCAGGTGCCCGGATACCTTTGATCACATAGTGTATATACGCAACGTACGAGTACATGCCGTCAAAAAGGACGATGGAAAATGAAAGTTTGGGTCTGGCTTTGATTCGTACGCGCACAGCTGAAGCTGTCGCACACCGCCTTCGGCACTGAAGCGGCGCGGACTTCTTGTATACGTCTCTGCCGCGATAGCGCGCGCTCCGTTTGCTGTGCACATCGACCGTATTCCTGCATTAAACTTACGTAGAAGAGGAACGACTTATTCATACCGTAAAAGCCGGCCGAAGTGGCCGTGCGGTTCTAGGCGCTGCAGTCTGGAACCGCGAGACCGCTACGTTCGCAGGTTCGAATCCTGCCTCGGGCATGGATGTGTGTGATGTCCTTAGGTTAGTTAGCTTTAAGTAGTTCTAAGTTCTAGGGGACTAATGACCTGAGAAGTTGAGTCCCATAGTGCTCAGAGCCATTTGAGCCATACCGTAAAAATATACCAAATTTTAATTTCTTGAACCAGTATGGAAGACCTACGGCATTGGAAATAGTACAATTTCTAAGAGACGAAATCAGGATTGATTATAATTATCTTATCGGCATTTATCTTTCAGTTATGAATAATGTAGTGTATGTGAAGATGTTCAACGACACTGCTTGCGACAAGATTCTCGGTGAGAGTTGAGATGATCTTAAATTTCGACTTTCAGACTGGCATATAAATAATGTCCAAGTGAAAGAAATGAGGCTCAGACGGAGGACGATTCGGGTATCGAACCACTATTTGAGGTTCTCGCCGAGATGGTGGTTACTACTCAGAGCGATCTGTCCTATCTGTACATCAGTGGCTGTGATGTGTCATCATCTATGATGGTCAGTCGAACATGTGTTTAAGTTGTGGACAAGGTAATGTGTGTTCCAGCTGTCTTTAACGTCGAATTTCCCAATTACCACCAGAGGAGGAATGGGCAGTGTCTACACCGACAGCGCTCTCATTCACGTACGTCCAGGCTCTGCAGGTCGACCACCACCCACTTACCATGGCCTCATCTTTACCAGGACTATTGCCGGCCCTGGAACAGCAGCAGAACAACATGGAAGGAACGAAGACGTCGACTGAGCCTCCTCCAGCTACATTTTCAGTGTGAGATGATGGGATGACACAGGCGATGGGGATGAAAGTCACCTCCATGGTTGTGCCAATTGAAGCTTCTGTCCCTGACAGTCAGGACCCTCTGGCGTCTCCAGACGCCGAAGACCATGTGCACAAACAAAAATCTCCGAAGAAACGCCGGCTGGCTCCTTCCGAGTCCTGCCAGAAGCAATATCAAGGACAATATGATCCCAATGGCGTAGGTCCTTACCCACAGGATGAAACAGTCACGGAAGCTTCAGTCTGCCTCCTGGTGGGGATGGCATCAGCGATATACATGCACAGTAAAATGCCTATGGATGTTGGACAGCAGCCAGAGCCAACCACTGGCTCCATGATGGATGATATACTGACCACTTCTGACGCAGTTCATCAAAGGGATGACCACCAATCAAGTACGTTGCTGTGGTCTGATGAAAGGATGCTACGTTGCTGTGGTCTGATGAAAGGCGGCATGACGGGCGACTGTGGCGGCTGCAGCTTCTGATGAAGAAGTTAGGTAGCCAGTGGTGGAGTCGTTTTGGACCACTGCTGCTCTTCCTGTCCTCATGAGAGTCTCTGATGCCGCCTTTCAGCGGCAACCATATCCCATAGGCACTATTAATCTCAACACCATCGGTACATGGGTCAGGCTCCAGATGTCATGTGAAATGTTGAGTGTGTTAGACCTTGATGTGGCCCTCCTGCTCGAAGTTCGCCTCGAACTGCTCTCACCTGTTTACAGTTACGACATCTACCACATGCCATACGTGGACAGCAGCTGTGGGATGGCCATACTCTTTAAGGAAAGGATAAAAATTGACAACATGATTTACCTTCCTTTGGCTCGAGGTCTCGCTGTCACTTTTCATGGTGTCAGGATCATCAATGTATATTCTCCCTCTGGTACTGATAAACGAAGAGAGACGGCGCAGTTTCATACGGAGCAAGTAGCACCGTTGCTTGTGGATCACTATGAGCATATCTTCCTCAGAGGCGACTTTAATTGCATATTACACCCGAAGGACCAAGCGCCACACTTCACCACAAGCTCGAAATTGAACCAGCTAGTAAACAAATTTGCCGGCAGCTGTTAAAGATGAAATGAAGGGAATGTGGATGATGCACACTGTCATATCCGTGTATGCTTAGATGGTGGCTCCAAAGCGCCAGACCTGCGTTCTGACGCGCACTCATCCTATATGGCTGCGAAACAATGCGTTGCCATCAACAAACAATGGAGTATTAGTTCATCCTGCTATGGGATATCTCCGCCCAAGCGTCGTCTACTGTATCTTGGGTGGAATTACAGGGGGAAGATCGTCACGCTCACACAACGCCGTCTGAAGGGCACAGTTGTATGTGCACGTTGTCAGGATTGGATTGGAGGAGAACCCATGCAGTCTATAATCCGCGTAAAACAGCGGTACCAGTTAATGTTAGTAAATGCCCT
This sequence comes from Schistocerca americana, assembly GCF_021461395.2. NCBI lineage: Eukaryota > Metazoa > Arthropoda > Insecta > Orthoptera > Acrididae > Schistocerca > Schistocerca americana. Next base: position 791,045,395 of record NC_060121.1, on the reverse strand, counting down.
CTACATTCCAGATGGTCGACGTCTGACGACCCAAAAAGATATTGCAGATGCCTTTGTGGAATACTACCAGCACCTCAGTCGCAGACGATGTTCTCCATTCGTTGACTGGGGTTCCCAATGGGCAGGAAGCAGTGACTTTAATAGACCCAATCACTATCAACAACATTAAAGATGCTCTTCTCAAAGAGGTTGCCAACAAATCACAGGCCCAGATTGTTTCCTGCTAGAGCTATACCGCATTCAACGACCTAATAGCTCCTCGCTGGCTAACGATGTACTAGGAACTGATGATCTTGGGTCCCCCTGCCATCTGAATTCGTCAAAGATCTCTTTCACTCAATCCCCAAACCATCTGGTCGCAGGAGCGTTGAACATTGTTGGCCTCTCATTACGCTTAACAGTGACTTCAGAATCTTTACCCAGATTCTAGCCACTCGCATTTGGTGTCTCCTGTCCTGAATTGTTTCCTTGGACGAAACATGTCTGGGTGTTAATAGTAATTATAGGGACATCATTGTCCTTGCAGAGGCTTGTCGTTTGAGCAAATTTGGTTACGGTGGACTTCGACCACACCTTCAAAAGGGTGGATCCCAACTACCTCGAGATGGACAGATTGCCTTCCTCCCTTCCACCTCCCACCCCCGCCCCCACCCCTCGCCCAAGCCTTCATCTACATTGTCATGCATTTGCTCCAAGGTGTTACGTCGCGAGTGATGATCAAAGAATGTATGGCAGTCTCTATTACTATCCCCAGATCGTACAGCAGGGATGCCCCAATTGATGATTCCGAATGCCATCGCCCTCCAGCTGCTGTTATATAGACTGCAATGCCAGCTGACGGGAATTGCTTTCAGCTGAGCATGTTACCATTCCCCAGCTGCTACAACGGGGATGATTTTGTATACCGTCGCCCTCGAGTCACTGTTACATTTGGTGCATGCTGGCTGACGGGAATTGCGTTTAGATGTCATGCCTTTGTATGCTGAGCGTACACGAATGGTTTGGAGCTTTTGGCGTTGTCGGGTTGTAACACCAATATCGATTGTAGGTAATTTGTACTGTGTCATTATATGAATGTGACTGTGAAGTGTTTGGTCTTTACTAATGAAGGTCATTGAACTGTCTGAGAGAAAGTTGTAGTTTTTAATATGTGTATTATGGAAACTAATATAATGTTTAAAACTAATGAAACGTTATAAAATATGTATGTTAAGAAAGAGAAATGGATATGTAGGAAACTGGTTCATGCTTAGGGATCTTGTACTGTATAGTAAAAAAGGTGCAGGGAACACCCTCCGCTACGGAAGTGGCCTGGCGCGCGCTAAAAGGTGGGTTTGGCGGTCGATCTGCGCGGCTACTGGGTGAACACACTACGCAGTCAGTGGCTAGCCGTTGTACGGTTAACATCGAGGGTGCCAAGTGAGGCATTTGGAAGCCAATTTATGTTGAAATTGCCTCGGATGTGGTTTCGGCTGTCATATTGTGCTCTTGGTATCATGGCATGGCTCTAAAATGAGGATAATATGTCTCAAAGGAGAATTTATTAAGAGCATTCAACATCAAGAGTGTGAGACCAGATAGCCGCCACGGGCTTGCCACCACTATTGTGTCACTGCTCCGCTAACTTCAGGAACTCATATATGCATCATAATATGAACCAGTATGTTTGTGTGAGTGTTTTTCAATAATAATTCCTGTGATATAAACATGAGTTTCAACTTTAAAATTGACTTGATCATGAAACCAATGCAGGGTCCCATCCTAAATGTGCAGAAGCCGAGTAACCTGTTTCCAATGAATTAATCGTTTGTTTCTGTACAAAATGTGCTAAAGTGCAGCGCCAAAGTGTGTAGTGTTACCGTAAAAATACCTGCTTCATAGGTAATGGATAAGGCGCACAAATTGAACCTAAATGAAAAGTAATTTTGCTTTGATTATTACCATGAATTAATTTCTTAAGTTAATTGAACTTAATATTTGAATTACTTCCTTTAAAGTATGAACATATAAACTATTTCAAGTAGGGTTAGAATTCATTATTGCCAAATTGCAATTTGTTTCTGAAGTAGTCACAGATTTTGCCTGTAAGACAGCTTCAGTTTATGGGTCCCCACTATATTCTTTTCTGTTATAAGAAAGATAAGCTAAATACTGCTTTGCTAAAGAAATCTGAAGCATTTCCATAAAAGTGTGAGTATAAAAAGTGTCCGTGTAATTTTATTTAACGTCATTTGTGGTGTCTGTATACTAGTTAAAACAGGACTCTTGTCATGTCCAAATTTTAGTCTTGTGAGGTCTTTAGTAACATCTTAGTGCTGAGTTAGCTATTGATTGCAAGAGTAACTATTATTACTACGAGTGTAATAACTTTTCAAATTCCTATGATTGCTAATTTGTGTAAATAGTAACTACTGCTACCCACTACTCAGTTTGTCTGGTAGTCGTGTGTATTCATTGCACTATTTAAAAGGAGTATTAATGAAAGTCCATTTAGTAACTCAAATTCATTTTTCTTGAAACATAATGTTTCAAATTATGATGCCTAATTAGCTTGGCGAATGTTTGTTATTTCATTTGTGTGCATTTACCACTTTTATAATCTCCAAAGCAAAACCTGTTTAGTTTTCTATTAACTGCCATATGTAGTAAATTATTGTTCAATACCCTCTATTCATTAGGTAAACACACTGTCAAAACATTTCACAACTCCTCCCTGAGGGTAACACTAAACTGTGAGTATAGTGGTATATTAGACACAAACTTCCAGCTCTCGTGTTATAGGGTGACGAAGTGGAGGGGACACTGGAATGGATCGCCAGATGTGGAGCTGCTGCAGGTAGGAATATGAATTTAACGAAGTCTGTGGCAATGTTAATATCCAGGACTCTACTGGAAGGTAGTGTGGCCACTTTCCGACAACAAGATGCACTTAAATTTTTCGGGATTATATTCACACACGAAGTCAGACGGACGGCGGTGGTAAATTATATCCTTCTTCTTCAAGGGATACTCACGAGCGTCCGAGACATTGTACGAGATTCAAAGGGTCGATTACGTCAGTGTTAAGCTGGCGTCCAGAATACCCCACTTGGATAGCATTTTACCAGTGTCAATGATGATGACACACATGTTGAGGGTGGATTTGGCCACTTCGCGAGTGCAGATCTGATGCTAATAGTTCGATACGATGCACTCCTCCTATTCACCAATGAAGGCGGTGTAGGTCTTGTCAAAGTCCAAGTACGAGCGGTGGCTCCCTATGTCAGCACAATGATAAAGTTGTGGAACCGACGTGGGCACAGCTTAAAGAGTACCCTGATCGAGGAGCTGGCTCTCTCTTTCCCCTCCCGACTACCAGCCTTTGTAGTGGTGCACATATCCTCATCGCTTTCCCACGAAAAAATCTTTTTCGTTGCGTGCACCATGACCCCCACGGCGCATGATGTTTACCGCCTAATGATGAAAGGACATAACCGGAATGCGATGGAACGACGTCAACCTACGATAGATTGGTCCGCGGTCTGGTGCACAGTGCATCACCCCTTCTCGACTCGAACGTCCGGAGAACCTGGTATCTGGTGATCAACCAGAAACATATGACACAGCAAAGATTCCATGCCATTAATATGACCGACTCTCCATTCTGGCGACAGCGTAGTCTGCCTGACACAGATGCACATCTCCCGAAATGCGCATCTTCTGCGGAGGTGTGGCAGTTGATAAGGAAAATGTTTGCCCTCCTCCTTAGCACGGCCCCACAAGCATTGGACCCACAGTCTCTCTTATTCCCGGATGAGACGTCTTTTCCTCCCATTAAGACGTATGCCTTGGCATGGATCAAAGCTATGTCAATATCTTCTCTGTTTCACGACAGTGACAAGAATATTCTTGATTTTTTTGGATTTTCTACAGGAACGTTTCACGTGTCTTCGGCACCACGCATGCTATCGACAATACTATGCCAGTTTTGTAGGCAGTGTTTCCTCGGACCCTCCCCGCAGCTGAGGTGTGTCGAGCATGGAAAGATAACTTTGTAGTAAGTATCTAATTGTCAGCACAGTGGCGGGGATGTATGGCATTTTTCTGCGGGACGACGTGCCCGGACCGAGTCTCCAGGACAAGGAGATCGCCTTGTAACAACTTGTGCACAGCCGCGGGTGTGTGGCCCTTTTGTTTTTTACGCAGGGAGAGCGGCCTTTTTTCCTATTTTTCGTGATTGTATATTTTGTTGAAGCTCTTTCCTTCCCTAAGGAATTAGCTATGCACAAAAAAAAAAAAAAACCGTTCAGGCGACTGCTCGCGAAAGCGGGAAATCCGGGTTCAAGCATCAGTCCAGTACAAATTTTCACTGTCGTCATTCTAATATACAGTCAAAGATGGTTCATATTCACAACTGCGAATACATATTTCCTGTATTTCTTGAAGACTGTAGTCGCTACATGGCCTGTCCCTTCCAACATTCATGCATGTCCGAAGGAACATCGCATCGTACTTCCTAATAGAACAGGCACTGCTACTTCGTATTCGTACAGGTGGAGTGTTTTCCAGCTCTCCTTGCGTCTTTCTGAATAGTTTTTCAGAGTATATAGTGAATTACAAGGCAACGAACTTCCATACGAATAAATGCCTTCTGCGGAGCTCTTATAGAATTAAATAGCTTCAATCAATTATACAGTTTTAGTAAATTTACTTTATTTTTGCGTTAGTTTCACAAATCGTTAACAAACTGTACTTTGCGGCGCCAGACCTGAAGATGATCTGAAGCCCATATTGAAACTGATAGTCGGTAAATGAAAGGTTGTGATCCAGACATGGCATCAGTTATGAAGTACGTATATAATTTTACACTTTCGCAAAAAATTGTGTACCCTCATCTATGCGTGTTCGAAGACTCATAAACGACGCATATGTCATGCCGTCTAGCTACATTAAATTCTTGAATGAAGTCTGGGATTTGACCTTGAGAGGGTGTATAAGTTTACACATGGGTATGGAGAGGTAGTTCAAAAAAGAAATAGGAGACGTCCGGCAACCACAACAGAGAGAGACGAGAATGTGAATCGGCCTTCGCGAAATTCGCGGAGCCAAAGGGTGCGGAACTCGGTAAGAGGTTGCTCGAGTGGTGCCTACAATCGACCCTTTCATTCGACGCGCTGAAAGGACGGGACAGGATTCTGCCAAATCACCGGCCCAAGAGGCCAGAGGGGAGTCCTCCACATCACTACAGAACTGTCCGCTATTTATTTCAAGCGTCTTGTGAATACACAGAGGATGTATACGCATCAAGGTTTTAATTTCGGTGAGAAGGAAAAGAAATGAAATCACTTGTTGAATGAGAAGAGTACTGAAAATAGAGTTTCCGCGAAATCTCGTGAGACATAAGCGTGTCTTATTTCACATTTCTTGAGATTATTTACAGTTCACCGTTTTATATTCCAGCTGATAATAGAGAAAGAAAAAAATGTAAAGCTATGCAATTTATTTCATAAAAATATAATCGCCATGCACTGAAAAGTATTACTAGGAAGTACTAAACTCATTCTGAGGTGGTAGACATTCCTTAACTCACTGCCTTCAAAATCCAGCGTTGAGAGTACACTGACTGACTACTGATGTTTACGAAAAAGCGTTTTCCTAGCGATGATGACGGAATTGTGCCGTTGTTACTTTGGACGAAAAAAAATGGCTCTGAGCACTATGGGACCTAGAATCGGAAATCATCAGTCCCCTAGAACTTAGAACTACTTAAACCTACCTAACCTAAGGACATGACATACATCCATGCCCGAGGCAGGATTCGAACCTGCGACCGTAGCAATCGCGCTGTTCTGGACTGAAGCGCCTAGAACCGCTCGGCCACCGCGGCTGGCTTACTCTGGGCGAAAAGAGTGTGTCGCCCTTCCTCTACTGTTGACAGTTGAAAAATTTATGGCGAAGTCAAATCTTTCAGAGTCTATGTTGTTAACGTTTCTGTAGATAGATTACAAAACAAAATGGAACGACGAGGTGCTTAGCATACTGCACCTCAGGCGGTTATAAATATATGGATAGCTTGATAAATAGCTTATTGAGAAATACAGAAGACGAAACTGACTTTTATAAAATTGCGTTTCGGGTAAGTTGTCATTTGGCATTTTACAATTTTACAACTGGAGATAAGATAAAATACATTGGTGCTTGAACTTCTACATCTGCTTCTACATCTACGTACGTACTCCGTAAACCACCGTAGGGCGTATGGCGAAGGGTACGCTGAACCTCTGCTACTCATTTCTTTTCCTGTTCCACTCACAAAACATTTGTCTGTATCCCTCCGAGATTTAGCACATGGACTTGAGGTAACGTCTTTGATGAATAATTATAACATACTCGGTCTCGGGTTTGAACCCTGCTGCCGCTTAAATTCTGAATAAAAATCATCAGCAGTGGTGACCGAAGACGTCCAGCGTAAGACATTACGTCTCACGCAGCAAAGGCCTGTCAAAGAGGCCGCAGGAGCGGTTGATGATGCAGATGCCAAAACCACTGCGTGAAAGACACAATGTGCATCCACAGGGACATATGGCCTGTAATTGAAAAAAGTTATGATGATCTCTCCATTGGCAAAAGTGTCCGTACTAATCCACCATTCGGATCTCCGCGAGTGCACTGCCAAGGGGAGGTGTTCACGAGAAAAGTTTGAAAAACAAACGAAAGGATAACGTTCTACGAATCGTGGCGTGGAGTGTCAGAAGTTTGAACGTGTTAGGGAAACTAGAAAATTAGAAAAGTGAAATGCTGAGGCTCAATCAAGATGTAGTGGGGGTCAGTGAAGTGAAATGGAAAGAACACAAGAATTTCTGGCCATCTGAGTATAGCGTAATATCAACAACGGCAGAAAATGGTGTAACGGGAGTATGATTCTTTATGAATAGGAAAGTAGGGCAGAGAGTGAGCAATTGTGAGCAGTTCAGTGATACGGCGGATGTCATCAGAATCTACAACAATAGTTAACGTATGCATACCGACGTAGCAAGATGAAGATGAAGAGATAAAGAAAGTATATGAGAACATTGAACGGGTAATACAGTACATAAATGATGATAATCAAATAGCCATTGGGGTGGGGGAGATTGGAATGCGGTTGTAGAGGACAGAATAGAAGAAAGCGTTACGGGAGAATAATGGCTTGGGGCTAGGAATGGGAAAGGAGAAAGACTACTTGAGTTCTGTAATAAATTTCAGCTAGTAATAGAGAATATTTTGTTCAAGAATCACAAGAGGAGGAGATATACTTGGAAAAGGTCAGGAGATGCGGGGAGATTTCAGTTCGCAGGATATCACGTGAGAAAAGGGCAAGCTGAGTTTCACACGAGAGATTCTTTCTATAACCGTGATGATTTGTGAACATAAGCTTTTCTATTCCAAGGAAATCTACTATATTTTACCTAAAAATAGTTTCAAGAATTCTGCAGCAAACCGATGCTTAGGATATTGGATTGTGATTTCGGGGTTTCTTCTTTTACCCTTTTTAAATAAGAATTCACCTATTCTTTTTTCCAAGAGTTTGGGACGAAACGCTGGATGAGATATTCCGAACAAATTCAAGCTGTGTAAGGATCCAAAGCCGTAGAGTATTCTTTGGAAAACAGAACAGGGATTTTATCCGGCAATGGCGACTTATTTTTTTATTCAACTCTTTCAATTGCATCCCTACGCCAGGGATACCTATTGCTATATCCTCCATACTGGAGTCTGTGGGATGATCAATCGACGGTATGTTGTACTATTCTCCTACGTGATCGATTTCTTAAACGCAAAATTTAAAACTTCAGATTTTTCTTTCCTCTACTACCATACCAGACTGGTCAACAAGTGACTGTACAGAAGTCTTAAACCTGTTAGCGATTTTAATTAGGACCAGAATTTTCTCAGGTATTCGGCAAGATCTTGGTTTGCGATAAGACGGCGGTAGTTGTTGTATGTTTTGCGCATCCATCGTTTTACAGACCCACTAATTTCTACTAACCTTTACATGCCGTCATTTACGCGTTCTCATTTGAACCGAGAGTGCAATAACCTTTGCTTCAGTAGATTCTGCGAATTTCGTTGTTAAACCATGGTGAATCTTTTCCGTCCTTAGCCCACCTACTCGGTACTACTTCTCCACAACACGATTTACAATCCGTTTAAACTTTGTCCATAAATCCCCTATGTCTATCATACTGGAACTAAATATCAATTCATTGTCTAAATGAGATGTTAACAACTGCTTATCTGCTATTACTGGGAGAAACACTCTCCTAACCTTCTTGATTGGTTTATTAACGTTTGTAACCATATTCGCTGTTATGACATCATGGTCAGTAATCCCCCTCTCAACGCAGACGCCGTCGATAAGGTCCAGCCTTTTTGTAGTTACAAGGCTTAAAATACTTCCACTGAGTGTGGGATGTTGAACTAGCTTCTGAAGACACTTTTCGGAAAACGTATTCAAAAGCACTTCGCAAGACCGTCTGTCTGTACCCCTTTCAATAAATCCATAGATGTGATGTCATAGACTCTACTCAGTATGTTAAAGTCGCCTCCAACTAATATAGCATGATCTGTGTATTTCAGCGCTACTGATCATAGACTTTCTTTGAATGACTCTAGAACTGTCACAGCGAGGTAGGGTGGCCGGTAAAAACATCCAACAATTAACCTGATTTCATCTAGACCTGTCATACTACCAGGTAACTTCTCTATTGCAGTCAAATTCGCTCGATCTCCTATGGCGTCTAATCTGTCTTTTCGATATAAGTTCCATGAATCGCTAAATATCTCTTGACAGACCATGTATACTTTGAAATTGTTTCCTGGGAATAAGAATGCACATGTTCATTGACGAAGGACAGGGATTTTAATTAAAAAATTAATATTTTTGTAATTTTTTCAGAACAAATGTGTCCACAAGGTACAGCTAAAGGACACAGAACGGCAGTTTTTACGTTGCAATTGATAACGGCAGCGAGAATTCCATAGGAATTGCCCATATAGAAAAAGAGTTTGAGGACGTAAAATGTTGCAAGGTATTCAAAATTCTGAGAAAAATATGAACAAGGATTAGGGAGAGAGGGTAACATACAATATGTGCAAGCACCAAAGGTAACATTAAGAGTGGAACGAAGTGCTTCGATTAATAAGAGTTTAAGAATGGGACGCAGTCTTCCGCCGCTACTGTTTAGTCACAAGCAGTGATGGAACTAAAATAATGATTGAATTGTGGGATTAAAATTCAAAGTCAAAGGCTATCAGTGATAAGATTCGCTGATGACATTGCTGCCCTTAGTGAAAGTAAAGAATTACAGGGCGTGTAGAATAGAATGAACAGGCCAATGAATATGGAATACGAATTGTCAGTAATCTGGAAAAGACAAAAGTAATGAGGCGTCGTAGAAATGACATTAGCGACAAATGTAAGATCGAAATGTGTGACCAGAAAGAAGAGGAAATTAGAAAATTATGCTATTTTGGAAGCAAAATAACTCATGACTAATGAATCAAGGGGGGCTTTAAAATGGGCTAACGCAGGGAAAGAGACCATTTATGACCAAAAGAAGCAATGAAAGGAATGTTCAATAAAAACTGGCACTAATGCTTATACAACCATTTCTTGTCCATTGTTCTTTGAGGTTCCTTTGTTTTTTGGGGATGTCATCCTTTAGTAGTTGCTTCAGGATGTTCTTATAGTAATCTGCAGTGACTGTAGTGTATCTGTGTGAGTGTAGACGGTCTGCTGATAGTAAAAAAGAAGTGATGATCAAGACCTTATCGGCTGTCTTCCGCGCTTGTGCCATTTGTGATGAGTGTTTACCATGTTACATCCATTCTATGCGGCTCCGCTTCATCTCTGGGTCATAACAGTGCACCTATGATTCATCATAAGTGATTATGTTTTGCCACCAAGCATAGTCCTCGTCTTCAACACATTGTTTCCAACAGCGGCACCTATCGACTCGTGTCTGCATTTACTTTGGAGTAAGTTCAAAAATGGTTCAAATGGCTCTGAGCACTATGGGACTCAACTGCTGAGGTCATTAGTCCCCTAGAACTTAGAACTAGTTAAACCTAACTAACCTAAGGACATCACAAACATCCATGCCCGAGGCAGGATTCGAACCTGCGACCGTAGCGGTCTTGCGGTTCCAGACTGCAGCGCCTTTAACCGCACGGCCACTTCGGCCGGCTTTGGAGTAAGTAGTCGCGGTATCCATTGTGTGTACACCCGAGACATTTGCAAATGTTCTTTTAAAATTACGTGAGTGCTCCTAAATGATATCCTAAGGATGTGTGCAAGCAGTGAGACGTGAGTCATCACGAATAATAGCACCTGCTGTGTTGACTATTGTTTCTGTTATGGCAGTAACAAGTGAAACTGCTCGTCCTGCAGCTCAGTATTTTCCCGGCCGTTTTTGAAACCATGATGCCAACGGAAATATGCAGAGTCCTCATTTGCTCTCTTCAGATGCGGTCTCGGTAGCGTTTTCCTTCAAGAGAACACGAAACTTTGTTGCATATCGCTGTTTGCGAAAATCAGTCATGAGGATGTTCCGAGTCGATTATGCAACACGTTCACTCTCACACGCTGCCAACGTTATCGTTTTGAAATTTGTAGACACTAAGTGATTACTGGTACGTAGTTCAACGGCTTGCAGACAGGAAAAAATTCAGTGCCAGTCGTTATTGAACATCCCTCATATCAAACACTGGCCTTTGTTTGAGGAACACATTTATGAGGATGCGCCTTTAGGCTACATAATTGGATGTTAATGAATCATGTACTGTGGGAAAACCGGAAAAGACGAGAACTGGAGCGTATGAGATATGGTGCAGCAAGAACTTCCGTGGTATACACACGCATACACAAAAGTAGCCTACACGTATGTGCATGTGCCTACACTTTTCCCATTACCGGCGGCCCCATCCGACCTCTACACTCACACAAACTGTGTGGATATCTGTGGAGAAGCAAGGCTAACGTATGGAACCCTTCTTATGTGAGACCAATCTCTGGATATGAAATTAATCTCAGGGATACTTTCTCGAGACCTAGACCTGGTAAACTCTGCTGTTGTAATCAATTTGGGCTCACATCCGCGCTTTTCAATAGCTTATATACCAATAGACAAGCTTTGAACACAATATACGGCATGAAAGGCCCGATGAAATAATTAATCATGAACTTCTGTAGCGCAACAGATAACGGCTTTAGGATTCGAATGGGTATACGATGGGCATACAGGCTCAAGAGGAGATAACGCAGTGCACTCTGCAACTAATAGCTAGGGTGTGAGGGGCTACTCTTTCTTTTACTTGTCAGTACTTTCGGAGCTCATCATTATTATGACAAATTTCTTTTCTGGTTCCGTAAAGAATGAGGCAAGGAAATGGGTCTGAAAGGTAGGTTGCGTTTACTCATCTGTAAGTTACTTGGTTATACTGATGATTTGTTACGTCTACTCCACAGGTTCCTCTCAGCATCTCACAAATAAAATATATAGGATTCAGTATGAATCTGAAATTTAGTTATTATTCATTATATAGCAATGAAACAGCTGGGCAATAGTTTAATCGGATGCAGCCATATTTATCAGGGTCTGGGGATTAAAACAGGCATCAGATTGCTCGAGACATACACTAAGAATAAACGCAGTAATTAATCTACAGTGATCTGAGAAAACTTAACGTTCAATAGGACGTAGAGTGCATTGCGGAATGTCAGGGAGGTGCGCGTCAGTATGCCCCACGAATTCATCTCTAACACGGGCAAAGATACAGTAATATAAAACACATTGGTTGGTAGAAACCTTCCGTATAAGTATGTCACCATCTTCCTGATTAGCTCTGCCTTGTTATATGCTCCGATTAGGATTACGAGACATTCATGACACGTGCTGACTGATGATTAAAATCTAACAGTTTCGTAAAAGTTCTGACATTACTCAAGGTATTGCTCATCCGGTATCCACTGAACTCACAAAGAGATCTTTGCATTAAACATGGTTAAAATGAGTTAGCTTTAGGTTGGAGAACACGTGGTGGCTGATGACCAAAATCTATCAGTTACACAATGGGAACACTATCAGAATTTAGACCAACCGAATAAATAAAATACAATTTGCGGATACAGTGAAACTAGAATCTCTTCACAAGCAGTCCATTTCATCTTAGTACTGAAGATACTGACAGAGAGCGCCAAGTTTAGTGATCATTTCCAGGAACAAATTAAGACTCACTAAATTCCTTCAACCATGTAAATTTACACCAAAATACCGAATAATTAAGATTCTCAAATACTATGCATTGTCGCGATGAACATCTGAACTAATTGAAATACCAAGTCGTATTATCGACTTGGTTATAAAACGCTTTGTTCACAGTCTCAGAGCAGAGTAAGCCAAGCGCATCCATCACATGCCAACCGTGAATGACAGTGAGCCAAAAGCTTTGTCTCCCAGTGCGCCTCTATCCCAAACATGCTGGGGAAAGGAAGAGACAACTGTTGCCAATACCTGCACATTGCTCCAGAGTGGAGCGTTCACTTCCAGTTACTGAACTATGTCTCTGGTCCTACCCAATGCAGCTGAAAAGCTAAGTTGGCAGTACACACCAATGACACTACGATACTCTCTAACTACAGAGAGTGTGCTTTAAAATATTCGGATATTCACAGTTACACACAAACACACACACACACACACACACACACACGCACACACACATACATACACACACACACACACACACACAACACATTCGGAAATGGAACGGATAACCGACTGCATCAGGCAAAAAAATTAGTACACACATGTGCATTCTTCTTTACCAAGGCTAGGCGATTAGGGTTTCAGCGAAGTGAAAGAGATAAATTAAAAATAGTGTTAACAATTTGCCGAAAACAATTGTAACGCAAGTGCGACACAACTTTAATCAAAGCAGGAGACAATGTGGTTTCTGAAGGGTGACAGAAGCCTTTTCATTAGTTGCAGAGGCAACAGTTTGGATGACTGTCTGATCGGACCTGTAACATTATTCAACATGACGTTGTCGTTTTGTTACTGCGAAACGGCTGAAAGCAAGGGGGAAGAACATTCCTCTAATATACGCACTCTTGGAAAAAATATTCCGAAAGTAAAATAGTCTCACACATGGATGTCCGGCTGGGGACTACTAAGACAGTATGACGTCAGATTAAAATGTCAGGTATATTTCAGGTCGAAGTGTGGAATATCAGATGCTTTCATCGTATTTGTTCGTTAGTGGGAATTAGTGCAGTCTGCAAGCAGGAAGAACAGTGTGTCTAGTCTAGTGAGCACAGGTTAGGAATGTAATACCAGTGGATAGGAATGTGGCTAAGTCCCTGTGAACATCATTGTGTGCAGATTAACGTAGCCAAGACAAACCGCTGTAGTACAAGAATACGTACTTACTAGCTTCTCAGATAATGAAGAGAGAGAGAAAATTTGAAATGAGATAAAACACATTATTCACTATCTAAAGTTTAATTGTACTGAGTGACTGGAATTCGTTAGTGGCAATATCAATAGAAGGAAGAAAGTAGTAGACCATGAAATGGAAAATGGAAATGTCGGGGGAAGTTACCTAAAAGAATTTCTCTCAGAGCACAATTTAATCGTTGTAGAATTTGGTCTAAGAGTCATGAAATACAGTTGTATAGGATGAAGAGATCTGTTGACACCAAAAGGTTTCAGACAGATGTGATAACGGTGAGACAATTTTAGAAACGAGGTTTTAAACAGAGAAACACTGCAGCAGCGTATGTGGATTCCGGCTACGAGAAAAGCACAAATACGTTGCAGAAATCATGTGCAGAAACCATCCCCATAGACTTCTTTCGTCTATGAAACACCAGCAGTAGTGTACATGAATCTAAAAAAATGGCTCTGAGTACTATGGGACTTAACATCTGTGGTCATCAGCCCCCCTAGAACTTAGAACTACTTAAACCTAACTAACCTAAGGACATCACATACATCCATGCCCGAGGCAGGATTCGAACCTGCGACCGTAGCAGTCGCGCGGTTCCGGACTGAGCGCCTAGAACCGCTAGACCACCGCGGCCGGCTACATGAAACTAACATTGTGTCATTTCACACGAGGACACTAATAGCACAATATCCGTCTCTTTTCACAGTATTAACAGGATTCTGAAGCATTCAAAGAGAATAACAGATTTTCAGAAGGAGAGAACCGCTCCACAGGCTAATCCTGGACATTGTCTCACTAATTCTGAGTCCACACACATAGGTATGACATTCACTGAGTTAAGGGGTGTATTTGGATTAGCGGAATTCTTCCGGTAGGTGTTTGAGTATTCACAGCACCATCTCAATGCAGAAGACACACTGTCTGACGAAAGATGTGTAACGTAAAGGCTTTCGCGAAGTCTGTTCTTGTAGCAGACACTGTGGTAGTTTTGCGTCTTCAGTGCCCCTGCGTAATGTGGTTGACCTTGTTTGTACTGCTGTTAAGTGTTACTTCATCGTGGAATATTCACCACAGCCGTGAAATTAAGATATGGCTTACATGGGCTCTGAGCACTATGGGACTTAACATCTGTGGTCATCAGTCCCCTAGAACTTAGAACTACTTAAACCTAACTAACCGAAGGACATCGCACACATCCATGCCCGAGGCAGGATTCGAACCTGCGACCGTAGCAGTCGTATGGCTTACATTTAGTTCCTGGCCGACATAATGCTGACTGCGGTCGGTCCTTGATCTAACAATTATCCTCCCACGAATAATGTCATTTAGCACTTTCTCTGAAGGAACCTGATTCCTTATGACTCGAATACTCTGTGCCAATACACACAAAATTTATAAGGAACCTCAGGCTCAAGTCGTCTTCCCTAGTACAATGATCTAATTGCCTTAGTGCATGTGTCCATAAGCAATGGCGCCAAAATTCCAGGACGGTTATGGTGATGTAAGTAACTCCTGGAACAGTTCTCTGTTTGATCCTTTACTGATCAGAATATAACTAACACTAGCACTCTATTACTGTGAGCTTCCATAGAGTAAAATACTTTTGTTATATTTAAATAAAATGCTTATAGCGTTGTTTACTCGAAGAAGCTTTGCAAACTTGAAACTTTATCCGTGTCTCTTAAAGAAAGGTAGAACCAATGATCGTATTTATTTTCTTCACTACTTAATTATTTCCTCTTTTATCGCCTAAGGACAAACAACTATATTTGTGTATTAGATGGTGTCCGTACTAGAAGCGTCGATCTTATTCGTAGCACAGGAGCCAGCGTATTAGATGGCGGGCAATCAATAGAGTAAGTAGTAAGTTTTTCAGCGGAGTATCACATCTTACTCACGCCATAGAACATTAATAAAAACGAGCTTATCGCCAGGCCTTGGAGGCCCAAGGGATGTATACCGCGTCCTTGTGTCATTCTGCGCCTTCAAGCCATGCAGATGGGATATGGAGGGACATGTGATTAGTACACCGCTCTCCCGGTCGCTCTGCTGACTTCCCAGACCTCGGAGCTGCTAATGCTGTCAGGTAGCTTCTCAGCTGGTATCACGAGGCTGAGTGCACACCATATCAGTCCTCCCACAAAGCAAAACTCCTTGGCAGTACGAGGACTCGAACAGGGGTCCTCCACATGGCAGCCATCTACGCTGGCTACTGTTTGCTTTAACCGTTATTTTTTTTTTGGTGGAGATAAGGTGAGCAGGGGACGAAGAAACACGAGAACGGCCACGATGCCTCCCCCACGCCCGTCACTGTGCTGGTCCCTCATATGGACGTGGTGCAACGTTTTTTTTTTATTTTCGTTTTTTATTTTTCTTCATTTTTATTTTTTGTGAAATTAAAACTTAATAGACATAAACTCCACAAGCATGGGACTCAAAAGAAAACAAATTTTTTCTCTAGAAGAACCCAGTGAGAGAAGGCTACAGAAGATGGAAAACGAAAGGGGAAAAAAAAACAAAGCTATCCAATTCCTTCAGATTAAATACAGAGTGCAACATATCTGCACGCAGAGCACGATAATGTGAAAGCTTTTGCCGCGTTCAATGAGCGTTCACCATATATTGGTGAAAAACACGGGTGTTGGAATCGTTGTCACACCCTACTACATAGTGGGCGTAGTGTCCGAGGGAAAACGAAAATTCCGGCTACAGAAGAAGTCCAACCGAGAAAACAGCTTCAGCTGACTGGGTAAGGAAGCCAGTTGTCGGTGAATCCAGAACCACTGTTCTCGCCCGCAAGAGACAAGCCTATGTGGTAATGTGTCAGGTAGATGACATGTGTCGCAAAAATCAGTTGGACTAAGACCAATGCGATAGAGACATTTGTTGGTCGCGAGCAGATTGTGAATGACCCTAGTCCACGATAAGGCGACTCCCATCTGGAGGATAGGATGCTAAGGTGAAACCAAATATTTTTCCAATCAATGGCGCGGCGATAATTGTGCGCCCAACCGAGAAAGAAAAGATCTGGTGGTAAGGTGTGTCACTGATAAAATGTCATCTTACACACAGCGTACTATAACATTCACGTATATGGCGCAGTTTAGAGTTGATCCGATCAGTGTCGGTAGAAGGAGTCAGATTGGCTGGTCGAAGACATGTAAACAAGCGAGATATAATAGAATGAGTAGCTAGAGTATATGTAAAAACGTTAGACCATATATACAATACTGAAGCCTTCACTTTGATGATGGGAAGTCCCAACCCTCAAAGGGGACGGGGTCTCCCAACCACTTCATACCGAAATAGAAAAATACGACTTTTCCAAAGGAAACAACCGAATAATTGCACCAATTTGAGCGCTATCATCGGGCAGCAGGAATACTTTGCAACATAGTACACTCTCCTGAAAATGTAGGAATCTAAAATCCAGATTTTGTGAAGAATACTAAGGGAATGGTGTTTGTGTTAACGAATTACTCCTTTGAATTGCATTAGCCACCTCCCGCCAGCTGAGTGCAGCCATTTTCATCGGGCAGTAATCGACGGTAATCACCAACTATTTGTGGCGAGCAACCACCGTTGCCCAAGGAATGACAACGTGATGAAAACCTCGCAATGGTGACAGGGTACATTTCCATTCATTAATGCGGGCCCCACAGAGAGAAAAAAACGAATCCAATATGTCCACGATCGATATGACGTAAAATAGCATAACATCATCCGCGTACGCTCGCATCGAGACGGTTTATTCTAATAGCTTCCAGCAACATAACTGATCAGCAATTTTCTTTTTTTTTGTTTTTGAGTATCATTCTTCTGACTTGTTTGATGCGGCCCGCCACGAATTCCCCTTCTGTGCTAACCTCTGCATCTCAGTGTAGCACTTGCAACCTACGTCCTCAGTTATTTGCTGGATGTATTCCAGTTTCTGTATGCCTCTACAGTTTTTACCCACTACAACTGCTTCTAGTACCATGGAAGTCATTCCCTGATGTATTAACAGGTGTTCTATCATCCTGTCCCTTCTCCTTGTCGGTGTTTTCCACGTTTTCCTTTCCCCTCCGATTCTGCACAGAAGCTCCTCATACCTTATCTTATCACTCCATCTAATTTTCAACATTCGTCTATAGCACCACATCTCAATAGCTTCGATCCTCTTCTGTTCTGGTTTTCTCACAGTCGATGTTCCACTAGCATACAATGCTGTGCTCTAAACGTACATTCTCAGAAATTTCTTCCTCAAATTAAGGCCTATATTTGATACTAGTAGACTTCTCTTAACCAGGAATGCTCTTTTTGTCAGTGTTAGTCTGTTTTTGATGACTTCTTTCCTCCGTCCGTAACTGGTAATTTTGCTGCCTAGATAGTAGAATTCCTTGATGTTAAGTTTCTCCCTGTTCTCGTTTCTGATACATCTCATACTTTCGTCTTTCTTAGATTTACTCTCAATTCATTTTCTGCACGCTTTAGACGGTTCATTCCATTCAGTAGATCATGTAATTCTTCTTCACTTTCACTCTGGATAACAATCTCACTAGCGAACCGTGTCATTGATATACCTTCACCTTGAATTTTAATTCCACTCCTGAACCTTTCTTTGCTTCTTCCACGTAAAAATTGAATATTTGGGGCAAAAGACTACATCCCTATCTTACACCCTTAATCATCCGAGCATTTCTTTCTTGGTCGTCCGCTCTTATTATTCCCTCTTGGCTGTTGGACATATTGTATATTACGCGCCCCTCCCTACAGCTTACCCCAATTTTTCTTCGAATTTCTACGTCTACATCTACATATATACTCCAATAGTCTCCAAGTGGTGTTTGGCGGAGGGCACTATTCGCGCCAAAGTCATATTCCCCCCCACGTCTGTTCCACCAGCGGATCGCGCGAGGGAAAAACGACTGTCTGAACGCCTCAATACAAGCTCTAATTTTCGTTAACTTTGAATGGTGATCATTGCGCGGTATGAAAGTTGGTGTTAAAAAAGTATCCTCTGCATCCTCGGCGAAGATCAGATGTTGGGATTTAGTGAGCAGCCCCTTCCGTTTAGCTCGTCGTCTATCTGCAATTGTGTCCCACTTCAAACTTTCTATGAGATTTATAGCGCTCTCGCGATGGCTAAATGTACCAGTCACCAATCTTGCCGCCCTTCTTTGGACCTTCTCAATCTCTTCAATCAGACCCAACTGGTAAGGGTCCTATACAGACGAACAATACTCTAAGACTGAACGAACTAACGTATAATTTCCATTGTTGAAGGACTGCATCGCTTCAGGATTTCACCAATAAACCACAATCTGGAGTTCGTCTTGCCCGTTACTTGTGTAATCTGATCATTCTATCTGAGATCATTTCGAATAGTCACACCTAGGTACTTGACGGATGTTACCACACCCAAAGGCTGGACATTTATCTTGTACTCGTACATTAATGGGGATTTTAGCTTTGTTATACGCAGTAGGTTTCATTTGCAAATATCGGGAGATAACTGCCAGTCATTACACCACGCATTTATTTTGTGCAAATCTTCTTTCGGTCTGAGGCGTCTTGTCACGGTCCGTGCGGCTGTCCCCATAGGAGGTTCGAGTCCTCCCTCGGGCGTGGGTGTATGTATTGTCCTTAGCGTAAGTTCCTTTAAGTTAAATTAAGTAACGCATAAGCTTAGGTATCGATGACCTTAGCAGTTTGGTCCCATAAATCCTACACACTTCCACATTTCTAAATCCTCACTGATTTGTTCACAACTTTCATGTGATACTACTTTCCTGTAGATTACAGCATCATCAGCGAACAGTCTAATGCCGCTGTCAATTACATCAACCAGATCGTTTATGTAAATCGTAAAAAGCAGCCGACCTATTACGCTGCCCTGCGGCACACCTGAAGTTACGTCTGTTTCTGTTGAAGTTACCCCATTCAGGACCACATACTGCTAACTGTCTGTTAGAAAACTTTCTGTCCAACCGCATCTGTCATCGCATAGAACGTAAGCGCGCACTTTTTGGAGCAAGCGACAGTGCGGAACTGAGCCGAAAGCCTTTTGAAAGTCGAGGAATACGGCATCAAACTGGGAGCCGGTATCTAGAGCCTATTGTATATCATGCACAACGAAGGGCAGCTGTGTCTCGCATGATCGCTGTTTCCTAAAACCGTGCTTGTTTCTGCAGATGTGCTTCTCAGAGTGTAGAAAGGTCATTATGACTGAACACAAAACATGTTCCATGATTCTACAATAAATCGATGTCAGTGAAATTGGCCAGTAATTATGTGCATTCGATTTTCTACCCTTTTTATAGATTGCTATGACCTGGGCCTCCTTCCAGTCCAGTGGAACTTTCCTCTACTACAGTGATCTCTGATAGATGATGGATAAGAATGGAGCTATATTTGTAGCATAGTGTGGTGTGCGTACTGTAAGACCTTCGGTACACACACCATCAGATTATTTGACTTGTCGCTCTAACGAAGTAGGCGAGTGTCAGCAATATGTCTCGTGGTCAGATGATAGAAATGCCACTTGCACGCTTAGAGTAGCAGATTGACGGTGACCAACTTTAAACAGAACTTGATCAGTTTTCACACACTTTTATTAAAACAATAATAATCATAAATCTTACTTAACTTGATTCTGGATGCTATTTACAATTGTCAATCTGAAGTTCCTTTGGTCTTGGTACGTTAATCTTATTCTCACATATCTCTGATACTTGACAAAGTGCCTATACATTTCTCTTCATGGCTGTGTACAGGAATATGATAATCATATTAGGCGCAGATTGAAACTTGACTATAGACTGGTACAGACAAATGCAGACTAATGCAGACTGACTAATCAGAGGTGTGTACTCTCGTTATAATACCTCGAGCATGCAGGTATCACTGCGTGAGTGTGATCCGCGAGGAGAACAGGTTCTACATTAGCAGCAATCTCATTGGCTGTGTTACATATTAATACATGGATCGGCGACGTCAGAATTTGGTCCGTCTCTAAGACAGCGCCATCTCGTAGTGCGGAGACAGACGAGCACTGCGCCTGTAGGCGCGCAGTTGTGCTTAGCGGGGCGCTCTCTATTGGGAAAGTTGTGTATGCGCTGACTACAGAACTATGTACACAACACATAGTCAACATAAAATATTATGGGGTACCATCTGGGCCAGATGCCCTCCTGGCGTCTAAGGATCTTAGTTGTTTTATAATCCCAGTTACACCAAACACTGTGTCAGCCATCCTTGCGTTTGTTCGATAATTGAGAGGGGAAATGGTGTTGCAGTCCTCTACTGTAAACGAATTTTAGAAACCTAGGTTTAGAATTTCGGCCTTCTGTTTATCATCATCCGTTACATTACCCGTACTGTCAGCAAGAGAAGGTATTGAATTATTTGAAGCGTTCATAGATTTTACTTAAGATGAAAATTTTTTGGGGTTATTTTTAGTATCTGCAGGTAAAATATTGCTTTCAAATTCGTTAAAACAATCTCTCATTGACCTTTTGACAGCTGCTTTCATTTCGTATAATTTCTGTTTGTCAGCCGGGCAATGACTACCTTGAAATCGACTGTGCCGAATTCTCTGCTTTCTCAGCTATTTCCTGATACGTTTGTTGAGCCAAGGTCGATCCTTTTCCTCCACTATATTTTTGCTAAGCACATATTTCTCTAGCACGGGGTGGACAATACCTTTAATTTCCGACCAAAGATGCTCACTATCACTATCCCGCGGTGAATGCTTGGAGCTGACTGTGAAGATATTCATTAATAACACTTTTATTTGCTTTCCCAAACAAGAAAACTCTACGTTGTTACTTTTCTTTTCTTTTTTTTTCTGACATAGAAGCCACAACGACATTATGGTCGCTAATACCTTCTTCTAGGTTTACTGTTCTGGTGTGTTTGTCGCCAAGATATCGAATATCGAGTTTGTTTTTTAGCCAATTGCTTAAGGTTGTATATTTAGAGTGCACCTTGAATAACTTAACACGAGTCTTTGCTTCTGCCCCCTGTGATAAACGTGTAGTTTTCCCAATCAATGGACGCCAGATTAAAGTCTCCACCTATAATTAATGGATAATTTGGATATTTATTTCCTATGTACTAAAGACGTTCTCTGAAACATTCTGCAACGTTTGTTGTGGATGCTGGTGGTCTATAAAAACATCCTAATACAGTGGTCACTCCTTTTCTGATTGACAGCTTTATTCAGACTATTTCACAGTCTAATCCAGTATCGATCTCAACTGCGTTTAAACAGCTTTTAACTGCAATCAATACCCCACCTCCCATAGCATCAGTCCTATCCTTCCTAAACATTGTCCAATCCGAGTTCAAAATTTCACTGCCATTTATGTCTGGTTTCAATCAGATTTCGGTACCTAATACAATATTGGAATTGCTTCTGTTTATTTCGGACAGTAACGCAGGGATCTTGCTACAGACAACTCGACAATTTACTAACATGAAATTTAGCATATTCAAATGCTTTGGAATGACCTGTTTAGGCGAACGCGAACTAACAATTTTTACAGTTGGCACACCCAAACATGTTGCACAATTTTACATTGTCGAACGGTTTTTCCAGGTCGCCAATCCTATAAACGTGTCTTGATTTTTCTTTAGTCTTGCCTCCGTTATCAACCCCAACATGGCTAAGCGAAGGTTCAATGGACAAGACAAAAAACGACATGGAGAGGTGGCTTCTCTGTGGTAAGCCAAGTCGGATGGTGATATGGGGAGTAAGCTGTCCATTCACTACGACAGATGCTTGAATACCAGTAAAACGATTGGCTAATGTCTGACACGCATTATGATTGAGACCTGTCACCTTGAGCAAATGCATCAATAAACCGTGACTGACGTGGGAAAATGCCTTATTAAAATCAATGAAAAGCAAGGCTCCGGACACAGAAGTCGTTGCAGTCTGTGAGACAACGTCCACAGCTTTGACAAAGAGCAAGAATATTCTCTCGCTACATCGAGAACCGGCTATTATCTTCCAGGGCGACAGTTTTGCAATCGAAATTAAGTAGTTTGATCGGGCAGAATTTATCAATGTCTGGACGTCAGGTGGTCTCGAATGAGTTTACCAGCCTTGAAGGGGTCAGGAATCCATCACCCTCCTCCCTCCGCCGCCGCCTTGGATCACCTCCTTTACCAGTGACCGAATGGTATCACCTATAAGAGTCAAAACTGTACAATAAATTCCTTACGAATTCCGTCGAGTCGCGGCGATTTTTGCGGTTGTGAAAGAACAATAAGGCGATGTATATCATCGATAGTAAAATCACTTGGAAATTCATCATCTAATGTGGGAGTAATGACGCAATCCAGAAGAGGAGTAAATCCATCAGGGACAATCGCATCTGTAGTAACAGGTATGTCATAGAGGTCGGTAAAGTAATTGTACATCGCTGTTGAAATGTCACATAGGGACGTCAGCACAAGGCCATCGTTGTAAGTGAGGGACGCGACAAATGCTCTTTTTCAACGCATCCGCAAGCGGGTAGGGTGATATACGAGGTCAGTTCGTATCGTAGGAATGAGAGGGGTTTTGATCGCACATTGAGTCCTTCCATTTATTACCTTATTAAATGAAGAAGCTTCGCCTTAACCAGGTGGACATCGATAATCCGTAAGGGAGCTTGTCTGGCACATTCATAAAGCTGTCGCAAAGCATAATAATATTCCTGGGTCAGGTGGACATCCCTCGCCCTCTCAGCGCTTTGCGGGGCAATGGTTTTGCATTCCCTGACCACCATTCCACAAGAGAAAGATAATGGTCCTGCGAACGCGACCTACGGGCCCAAACCTCTCCCTGGATAATATAGAGAGTAGAATCCTCAAAAAGAGATGTGTTCAACACCCAGGGGAGGCGACACAGATTTACTGGTTGCGGCGCATGAGTTAAGGTACAGCTACGGTACAGTGATCAGTGAAACAAGTGGGTATCTCGTCCATCGCTAATAGCTGTCCACATAACGAGTCAGAAACATAAAAGCGATCGAGTCTGTTGTTGGAAGTAGGTGCAAAATGCTTATACCTGACGTGGGTGCGATGGCGACAGATCCAAGCGTCGCGTGATTGCGAAGAGCGCACCAAATTATCTGGTTCCTTACTGAAATTAAAATTAGGTGTATGATCCACAGGACGCAAAACACAATTAAAATCTTCATCCAACAGAAGTTTCTGCGAAATTTTACGAAATAAATAAACTAAATCCTTTTTATATGGAAATTCGCGCTGTCTGGGGAACGGCCAGATCCTGAAGGGGCATAAATAAGAATTATAGTATGGTCACAAAAAGTGCAGCTTATTCCTCGTCCATTATTAAGAATTTCGAAATCAATCAGTGGTATTCCCTCTCTCTGAAATAATTCAGTGCCAGTAGAAAGTTCAGCAACAAGTAGAAAAGCTTTGAGTAGAAATGTTGTCAAATAACACTTCTTGCAAAAAGATCATGACTACACTTGAATATTAAACAAATTGACGCAGCGCCTCAAGTCTTAGCTCGGAACTAATTCTGTTCACTGTCAAGGTAGGACAGGTATAGGCCTACATCTATTTATTATCAAATCTATGCAGTTTATTACTTGAGAGTGACCTTTAAAGGCTTGTATCACAGTCCATGGCAGAATCAACGGATAAATCTAATGAAAAGAGATGGATCCCACTTTTCCACCCTCTTTCTATTCTTTCCTTTTTCGCGATGCCACGCGCTCAGGTTGAAAAAGCTGTTTATTGCGGCTGTGCAGGAAGGTGACTGCCGCATGGGGCAACGTGCGGCGATCTTGCGGGAATTCAGTACAAGGTATAGAGGATACACCCCACCATCCCACAGACGGCGCGGCTTCTGAGAGTCAACGGTACGTCTTTTACCGACAGCATATGTTAGGTTGACATACTTGTTCAGATCTGGCTCTGACCAGCAGCAGCCTGCGGCATGCTTTTCTCATCTGGGAGCCCAGAAGGGGATGGGAATACGTTAGAGACTCAGAGATGCGCGGCAAGTCCGTCGATGTAGTAACGAAGCTTCGGAACAGGACTATCCTCATGTAATTCCGAAGAGGTGGACTCAGGTCGAAGGCAGTGCTGGACGCTTTTGAATCTTGAACAGCAGCTGACATTTTATCATCCGGTGTGGACTCTGAGAGGGTAGAGGCGTCCTCCACCGGAATCTTTTCAATAAAGCGGAGAAGCGAAGATGAATCGTCTGACTCCTCATTATCTTGCGTCCGTTTACGCTTGTTTTGATGTAAAGGTGGTGGCAGCACGGAAGCCACAGCGGTGAAGTTCCTACGCGAGGTGAACGACGGAAATGCGCTAGGACCATCACGCACTGGTTCCTGTTGCCCCTCAGAAACTTGGTTAGACACAATGGCTGTCACTTGAGGAACCAGGTTCGCTAAAGTTAGCGGATCTTAAGACCTTGACACGACGCAGTCAATTTGTATGGAGGTGTCCACTCTCATTACATATAAAACAGGCCCCTTCCTCTCCTGTGTAAATTATATGTACCCGGTAGCCACACAAGTGCAAATGAGAGGGTGTATACCGTTTGACCACCATGTCCAAGGATCGAATTCCACTATAAACTTGTGAACGGACCAGCATTCTCTCCGTCTATTCCGTATATCCCAAACCGACAAAGGACGGTCTTGAGGAAACTCATCAATATCGCGTCGAAGGTTAAACATCCTATTATTCGTATATTCCACCTCCTTACTCGCCAGAATAACCATACTATTAGAGCCATCACAATGAGTGAAATGGAACTGTTGTCTGTGCCCCAAAAGGAACCAGTCAACCTGAAGCAGGTCTAGAAACTTACCTAAGTATACCGTGTGAACTGTTCTGAAGTAACCTTGATCGCATCTAAAAGCCAATTATTAATTTCTAAGGAACTTGACTGCACGTGCCGCGTGGACTTGACAGAATTAAAACTGACGGTTGCTGCACGCGGAATGTTCCTGGGAACCACGAACGACATCACGGCACAAGACAACGCTGCATCAAAATTGAGTCACAAACACGTGGCGGCTGAGAGACAAACAATGATGTGACGCACACAACGACTCACACGACACTGAGGACAAACAAGGAAGCTCTCGCAGCACTACGATTGAGATGGGAACAGGCAGAAACTATTCTCTCCCATACGAAGCCGGAATGTCACTCAGTTATGAAGGCGGACACGACTGTAATAATAGTTGTTGTATGAATTTGGTGTTTTGTGTTCAAGGTATGAAGTAGCACTTTAATCTAAATATAACAGTCCACCTCTTCGAACGAAAAAATGCATATAGTTTTGAAAATAAATTAATGCTAGTATTTCTGAAACTCAGAATTAGAGCCAAACCAGTAATAACTAAAAATTAACATTAACATTAGTCACTGACGATAAATTAGCACCAGTCCGTTACTACTACAGCCTGGTGCTGGCTTACAACGTGCGCCACGTATTTCCACATTGTGCTGCCTCAGTTCAGCCTACACAGTTCCTCCGTGGCACAACACATTTTCGTGCCTTTCGAAGATCCCTTAGCTTCGTGACATGAGGGTATTGATGTGCAGTTTGTCCAGAGCCAAGAACATCCATTCTCATCCTTCTTAGAATGTACGTAGCTTGCATGGAAGACAATAGTACGTAAGGTAGAAACGTTCTTATTTTCCGGTTGCTCGCAGAAAACAAATTGCTCCTACAGTTTCTCCCTGATATGCAGTACTGGGCACTGCATTCACAATCGCCAGATGTACATTTCTCTTTCTCAGGCTGTGAGTGACTGAAATACTCTTGATGCGGTATATTGCAAATAATTTTGTTGTAGCAGATGATTATGGAAATGAAGGAAGGGAAACCTAGGTTCGGTACATAGAATACTGCTGTATAGCGCACTAACTCATCGCTTACAGGATGTAGTTAAATGGTTCAAATGGCTCTGAGCACTATGGGACTTAACATCTGAGGTCACCAGTCCCATAGAACTTAGAACTACTTTAACCTAACTAACCTAAGAACGTCACATACATCCATGCCCGAGGAAGGATTCGAACCTGCGACCGTAGCGGTCTCGCGGTTCCAGACTGTAGCGCCTAGAACCGCTCAGCCACTGCGGCCGGCTGTAGTTAAACTTCTGGTACTTGAGAGGACAATGAAAGTTTATGGAAACATTTGTAAGGGCATGCGGAATACAAATATCGAATAAACCATTGAAAGAACCACATTTTAATTTTCACATGCCGCGGGGGGTAGCCGTGCGGTCTTGGGCGCCTTGTCACGGTTTGCGCGGCTGCCCCCGTCGGAGGTTCGAGTGATCCCTCGGGCAAGGGTGTCTGCGTTGTCATTAGCGTAAGTTACATTAAGTAGTGCGTGAGCCTAGGGACCGATGACCCATAGTCCTTACTAGAAATTTCCAAATTTTTCCAATTTTCACATAAGAATGCAACATTTGTTAATTGTGTACCATGTTTTACAAACGTTTCACAATGTGGCGACCATCTGCATTCACGAACGCCTGTACGTTTGAACAGATACCAATGCACAATTGTCCACAGCACTTTTCAAACTGCGGATCATGGAATGTTTAACTATCGTGACACAGCTCACGCATTGCTTGAAGACTGCGCACTGCGTCCAGCATTCTCAGCCATGGCAGCAGTAACTTCTTCAGTTTGTGACGGAATTGGTCGTCGGACTCTCATAGGAGCAGTCCCCAAATGGCCATTTTATGGGGACTTCGGAATCATGTTCTACAATCCAATTGCGAAAAGAAGGTCTCTCCGTATTCCTGCAATGCAGGAGTGGACACGGCGTGCCAAACAGCACGCGTGCGCGATGTGAGGGCCGCGTAGAGGCCAAGAGTCGGTCTGTCTCGGCTTTACTCTCGTCCTTTGCGGAACTACTTGGTACGGCGAGACAGCTCACGTAGCAGACCGATGCGGCACTGTTCCCTCTCGCAGATGATATTTTTTTGAGTGCCATCGCTGTGTACTTCTCGCTATCAGTGGTTTAAAGGGAATTTAAAGGAGCAGTGGTTGTCGCAATGGCACACATGCTCGAAAAGAGGCAGTCTAGAGACGTATAGTCACGACCATTTAAATATGAATAGACTACTTTATCGAAGAGAAGGAGGAAAATCCCCAGTGTTACGCAGTCGCATAATCGCTAAGCGTTGCAGATATGATACAGAACTTCATTGCATTGCACTGCACAATGAACTAGCGATGAAAGAGAAAACACGTTGGCTGACC
This sequence comes from Schistocerca americana, assembly GCF_021461395.2. Taxonomy (NCBI): domain Eukaryota; kingdom Metazoa; phylum Arthropoda; class Insecta; order Orthoptera; family Acrididae; genus Schistocerca; species Schistocerca americana. The sequence goes on along the minus strand of NC_060121.1, from coordinate 791,017,678 downwards.
TAAAACGGTGCAGTTCTGCACATTGAACCGATCTCAGTGTTAAAATCATTGTGTTCGTGCTGTTTGTTTTTGTACGTATTTTCTTGTAGAAATTCAATGCGTTTACATACATCCCATTGCCGGCCGAGGTGGCCGAGCGGTTCTAGGCGCTACAGTCTGGAACCTCGCGACCGCTATGGTCGCAGGTTCGAATCCTGCCATGGGCGTGGATGTGTGTGATGTCCTTAGGTTAATTAGGTATAAGTAGTTCTAAGTTCTAGGGGACTGATGACCTCAGGAGTTAAGTCCCACAGTGCTCAGAGCCATTTGACCATACATTCTATTGTTTCTTATTTTTAGCAGACTACATATTTTAGCGACCCGTCATTAAAAGCAAGCCAAAATGTAGAGCTCAAAATTTCCCTTTCATGGATGGCGATTTGATTGAAGAGTGCAATAGCTCGTCGCATAGCTATCATGGCATTGTGTGTCTACAGACAGTTAGTTAACAACTCCAGCAAGTGCACTTCATTCTCTATTGCTCTGGGCGTGTCGACCGACATTTCAGACACTGCACGACTTGCGATTTATGTTTTGTGGAGTCGACAGCAATTTGCGCGTGACAGAACAACCGTTGGATATGGTGCCAATGAAAGACGCAATGAGAGGAATCGACTTGCTGAAAACTGTTGAAGAAGCGATTGAAGTTGTTCCTGATCTGGAACATGTTGGTATCAGTTACCACCGATGGAGCGCCAGCGATGCGAGGGGCACAAAATCAACAGACAATTTGTAGGGAATTCATTGTTTTGAAAATCAAAAAGTACTTCGTGCTAAATTTTCGTGGATGGAGAACATCATGAAACTGATGGTCCGAATGGTAAATTATCTAAAGTCACAAGGGTTATTACACCCTCAGTTTAAACAGCTTTTTTATGGAACTGCAAGAACAGTAAGGAGACCTGATTTACTACTGTGACGTACATTGGTTAAGTAGAGGGGCATGCCTGGAGCGATTTTTCGAGTTAAGACGTGCTACTGTTCAATTTATGAAGGAAAAACGAAAGCAGGAACCAACGTTAGAATATCTGGAGTGGATTGCAGACCTGGCATTTTTAGTTGAATTGGCAGCACACTTGAACAGTCTCAATAAGTTGTTTCAAGGTGAGAAGCAATTAACATATGATTTAATGGGGAGGGTGGATGTACGTAAAATGAAAATCACACAGTGGAAGGGACAACTTCTGAAAAAGAACATTTTCTCTTATTTCTGTGGTGTAAAAGAAAATACGAGTTTTGAACAGTTAATTTCGTTGCTGGAAGAAATACAGGAACAATTTTCAAATCGTTTTCAGAACACTGCCAACCTCGCATCTGTTTTTAAGACGTTTCAGCACCATGTGCTATATCAGTTGAAACCGCCTCTGTTGATTTGAAGATTGAAGCGATCGATCTATAGCGTAATTCCTGATAAAAAAGAACAAATCCTGTTACATTAAAACTGTACTGGAGTTCAACAAAAGGCTTTCCAAGGGAAAAGTTTCCATTTCTCCATGATGAAGCTGCAAAAGTGATATCAATGTTTGGATCAACAATTGTGTGTTACAGATTTTTTCGGTAAAATGGAAATGCCGTGTGGCTAGGCTAGAGCCTCCCGTCGGTTAGACAGTTCGCCTGGTGCAAGTCTTTCGAGTTGACGTCACTTCGGTGATTTGCGTGTCGATGGGGATGAAATAATGATGATAAGGACAACACAATACCCAGTCCCTGATCGGAGAAAATCTCCGACCCAAACGGGAATCGAACCCGGGACGTTAGGTATAACATTCCGACGCGCTGACCACTTTTTCTTTTTTTTTTTTTTTTAATCTCATTTTGTTCTATATTGTTCGTTGTATTCGTTGATGGCGGACGTCCGCTGAAACCCATTCAGGTTGTTCGTTGATCCGTTCACTCAGTTTCATTTTTTTTTATTACAGAGGGTAGCTAAACCTTCTGCCGAACACGCAGAGTTACCGTGCCGGTTACCACTCAGCTACAGTGGGCGGACATATTTTTTTCGGTAATGTAACTAAATAAGTCATAATTTTGTGGCAGTCTGAATGACGACAATCTGACAAACTGCCTGCGTCCGCAAGTGTGCCGACAGTTTGTACTAGATATCTACTTTTTATATCTTCAGCGAAACAACTGTAATTAAATAATGATGAAAAAAAATTTTTTTAATTCTGAGTGTGATATAAAGGTCTTTTTCCTTTTGATGATGGATTATGTTTTGAATTACCCGAAGTCCAGTTCTGCCACTCAACAGCATTTGCTGGGGCCGACTTAGGCGCAGTTACCAGGTTCACTCATCTGTCGACAAAGCTTTCCAGTTTTCAGTGTACTTAAAATAACTAAAATGTCAGCATTTTATCACTGCTCCAACTGATTTAGAACCCCCCGACAGTTTCGTGGCAGAAAACTGTGTGAGCGGGCAGGTGTCGGAGGTGACGGGGTGACGACCGTTGGATGAGGGGTGAGGCGCAGAGTGCGCAGTCAGCTGTCGGCTGCGGCTGCGGCTGCGGCAGGTAGCCGGTCGTTAACTGCGCTGACGTCGCTGAGCGGGGCCTGCGCAAAAAAACAGGGGTGCGCCACGAGCTCTCTCCCTCTCTGCTGCCGCTGCTGCTAAATAAATGGAGCGCCACGGAGGGTAGGCGCTTACCGATTCTTCCACAAAATGCTTTCTACCCCTTACACTCCACGCCTCGCCGCCAGTAACTCCCGAAATATAATGCACCACCACTATCTTCCCCACTCTCTCACCCTTTTCCAGTTGATTCGGTTTCCCGTATTGGGTCTCTAGCTGTGTGCCACTAAACTGTAACGAATCTGTCCCTCCAGAGCCAGTTTGTTATCCCTTGCTTTCAACATCACGCCCAATTGGAAAACAGCCAACGAAATTTTCTTGTTTTACAAAACTTTTCAGTTTGTCAGTTTGTGGTGTTCCTCTTGGGGGGGGGGGGGGGGGCGAAAAGAAAAAGAATTGTTACTTTATATTTTTTTGAAAAATGTCGAAAAAGTGAATATTTTGGTGGGCCACTTGGCAACAGATTCAGGGATTGATTACACTATTATAATAACATACGTTGAGCATTAAATACCTGTATAACAGCAACAGATTGATTTATATGAGATCGTTCGGAAGAAACGTTATCATTTCTGTGCATTTTTATAGTCGCGATGTAGTCATACCCGGAACAACACAAGGGACTAGAAGATTTATAGACTTCAAAAGAAATGCAACACTACACAATTAAAAAAAAGAGAGAGCTGATTCAGAAATAATAGGAAAACGGTAATGTTCCTTCTGCCTCATGCTGCGTTCGGCCCCTCAGCGTTATCGTAATTTCTGGTGATGAACTAACACAAAATAATTATCATTCAAGTAAATGAGGAGATGGAAATCATCAAGGTTAATTTACTAAAATAAGCACACTTATCTTGAACACACCTTTTTTTAATGCTACGTACCATTTCAAATTAAATTACAATAGATGACTATTGTGGTTAAATACTTTATACATAACAGTCAAAATGTCCTCTTGATGCTGTCTGTTCGTAATCAATTACAAGAAACTACATGTTTTCTGATTGAAAAAATAACAGTTAGCACATTTATTGAATACTTTCACATCAAATATAGAACACCGATGCGGAACGCAGCAAGTCCGTGTCCGCCTTTCATGGAATAAAAACAGTAAAAGGTGAGGCCCCCAATGCCTCATTTATCTTGAAATAACAGAATTCGTTTTTATATCATTAATCGATACATGTACATAGAGATTTACAAGCACCGAGCGAGAACGGCAAAGATAAAGAATAATATATTCTGTCGCTGCTATGCGATGGTTCATTTCTTTTACTGTACAATTGTTCGATAACTTTAGGCCATCAGGCGTTTACTATTGAGCGTATATTAATGTTTGTGATGCGAAAATACTAATATTACAAGTTTTATGTTAACGACCCGTCAGTTTACACTAGGATTGTATTGCAACGAGTGTTTTCTCATTTTGTCGAAGGACCAAAAAGATTCTTATATGACTCTACTAGAGAATCATATGCATGGGATATCAGAAAAGTGGATTAGAAAACAATAAATACTTCGTTCTGGCACTGGTTGAAATCATGTTTATTCACTATTGTGGTAATCATGCTCTTTACCCGTCATCATCGCATAAACATGTGGTAGCTCTCATTCGATTCCATCAAATTCCTTTTCCAGCGCTGCAGTCTTTCTTCTAATCTCCCATTCTTTTATGCTTCACATTATATTCGTCGTCTTAACATTAGTCTTTATCGCTCTTCGATCACCTTCACTGACATTACTCTTTCAACTTTTGTTGTTCTCTTACACTCTTTTGAATAACATTAAATCAAGAAACTTGGCATGATGATTGAAATGGCACGTGTCAAATTATTTTACGAGGGGTGTTCAATAAATGATGCAATACATTTTTTCTCGACTAATTTCTGTTGAAAAAATGTGAAATTTTGTCATGGGACATCGTGGAATACTCGCGCTTCAACCAGCATAGTTTCATCAAGTGCCGATACGTGGCGGCTCTATACGTGTCTTCCAAAATGGCGCCTGAGTTACAAGCAGAGAGCTGTCATTGAGTTTCTTCTGGCGGGAAACCAGAGCATAGCAGATATTCATAGACCTGACAGTGAACAAAAGTGCGATGAGCCCCTGTCACCGTCACAACCAGGTCACTCAAACCTGTCAGATTTCTGGGATGCCGGCCGCGAACAACTGTGACTCTTACAATGTTGGAACGTGTTGACACCCTCATTAGCAACGATCAACGGATCACGATCAAACACATCGCCGCTCATCTGAACGTCTCTATTGGTAGTGTTGAAACAGTCGTCTACTAGCTGGGGTACTCGAAGGTGTGTGCCAACTGTGCTCTCCGCCGCCTTTGGAACTGCTTCATCGTTAGGAAGCTGATTGTGACATAGTCAGAGGCGATGAAACATGAGTTTATCACTGAGAATTAGAAACAAAACGGCACTGCATGGAGGGGCACCATTCCGCTCCTCCTTTGAAAAAAATGTTCAAAGCCGGATCCTCGACCGGTGAAGTCATGCAGACGCACTTCTGGGATTCTGAAGGGGTTATTTTGTTTGATGTCCTGCATCATGGTGCAACGATCGACTCCGAAAGTACTGTACTACCCTCCGGAAACGGAAGAAACGATTTCAGCGTATTGGTCGTCACAAAAATGCAAACGAACTTCTCCATCAGAAAGCAAGGTCTCACACGAATCTCCGCATCCAAGAGAAGCTCAGAAAATTTCACTGGAGTGTTCTTCCTCATCCACCTTATAGCTCGGATCTCACATCTTCTGACTTTCATCTGTTTGGCCCCATGAAGGATACACTCCGCGGCAAGCAGTACGTGGACGACGTTAAGGTTGTTGTTGCACCAACTTTGACGTCGACCAGTAGAATGGTACCATGTGGCCGTAAATGCCTTCCCTGTAAGGTGGCGTAACGCCGAAGATGGTTCAAATGGCTCTGAGCACTATGGGACTCAACTGCTGAGGTCATTAGTCCCCTAGAACTTAGAACTAGTTAAACCTAACTAACCTAAGGACATCACAAACATCCATGCCCGAGGCAGGATTCGAACCTGCGACCGTAGCGGTCTTGCGGTTCCAGACTGAAGCGCCTTTAACTGCACGGCCACTTCGGCCGGCCTAACGCCGTAGAATTGGGCGCTGATTATATTGAAAAATAGGGTATTGTAGCCAAAAGACTGGGGAATAATATGGTGTACTGGAATCCTGAGTAAAACCAAGTTACTTTCAGACAAAAATATTTTGCGTAACTCATTGAACGTCGTACAAAGGTCCGATATCCGTCTGGCAATAGACATTTTTCAATCTCTCATTACCACTTTTACCTTCCACAACGGTTTGAGCTAGATACAAAAAAGACACAACATATTTCACACTGATATTTCCATTGTCTGGTTAGTCTCTTTACAGATTGGAGAAAAGTAATGACGTGTCACCTTCTGTATGCCCGTGCCTAGTGAGCACTCACAAAAAAAAAAAAAAAAAAAAAAAAAAAAAAAAAAAAAAAAAAAAAAAAGAACATAAAATAAAATATAATAAAATAAAAAAATCCACAACTTAGAGATACATATTAATATATCAGGTGTCTCTCCCAGCAGATGTCAGACAAATTTTCACTGGTGTTTCAGGAGATATTTGCAGCTTTGTCTTTGCGTGGAGTAGCTGGAGTCATCCCAAAGAAATAGTGCTCAGCACATCTTTCATGCGAGGACCAGTGTCGACGAAAAGCGTCTGTTTGTTTTCCGTTATAAACAAAATGATTTTTAAAGCGATCTTATATGTGTCCACTGGACAGAGCGGTCCTAGGTTAGTCTAGTGCCATATTTGTTTACTGATATTTATTAAAAGGGACATTAAAACTCGAACAATAACCGGTAGCCCAGAAACAACAGCACTTCCCAACCTCGCGCTAACTGCTACCGCCAAGCATGCAGCACTATTGAGTCACTGCTGTATTGCAGTTCATTCTTCGTGTTTTACAGTCCCTTTATTGCACATCGATGAAACGAATATTGGGCTAGATTAATGTGGGAGCGATCTACTGAATGGATACGAAAGATTCCGATTTGAAAATAATTTTGTTTGTAATGGGAAACAAACCGATGCTTTTTTCTGTTGGCACTGGGCGTTGCATGAAAAACGTTACGAGCAATGGTTATTTGGGCTGACTTCAGCTACCCAATGCATAAACGGAATTGTGAATATTTACGGAAACATGAGAGAAAAATGCGCCCGACGACTCTAGGGAGAGACACCCGGTGTAATCAAATATATCTTTAGCCTGTCGATTTCTTTGTCTTTCTTTATAAGTGCTCACCTTAAAATCTGCTGTATTAATTTCCTAGTTCGAGCTACAAACCTGTTTTTATTGCTGTTTTATTTCGTTTCAATTCCTGATTAAGAGAATCTTCATTGTGTTACATGAATTCAGTTGTTATTTGAATTATTCATCAACAAAGTGTTCAGGCAATGCGCTTGGCAGAGTCCGTAAATACTTTTATTAATCCAGAATGAGGTTTTCACTCTGCAGTGGAGTGTGCGCTGATATGAAACTTCCTGGCAGATTAAAACTGTGTGCCGGACCGAGACTCGAACTCGGCACCTTTGCCTTTCGCGGGCAAGTGCTCTACCAACTGAGCTACCCAAGCACGACTTACGCCCCTGTGGCTAAGCCATGTCTCCGCAATATCCTTTCTTTCAGGAGTGCTAGTTCTGCAGGGTTCGCAGGAGAGCTTCTGTAAAGTTTGGAAGCTAGGAGACGAGATACTGGCAGAAGTAGAGGTGTGAGGACGGGGCGTGAGTCGTGCTTGGGTAGCTCAGTTGGTAGAGCACTTGCCCGCGAAAGGCAAAGGTCCCGAGTACGAAGGTCGGTCCGGCACACAGTTTTAATCTGCCAGGCAGTTTCATATCAGCGCACACTCCGCTGCAGAGTGAAAATCTCATTCTGGAAACATCCCCCAGGCTGTGGCTAAGCCATGTCTCCGCAGTATCCTTTCTTTCAGGAGTGCTAGTTCTGCAGGGTTCGCAGGAGAGCTTCTGTAAAGTTTGGAAGGTAGGAGACGAGATACTGGCAGAAGTAAAGCTGTGAGGACGGGGCGTGAATCGTGCTTGGGTAGCTCAGTTGGTAGAGCACTTGCCCGCGAAAGGCAAAGGTCCCGTGTTCGAGTCTTCGTCCGGCACACAGTTTTAATCTGCCAGGAAGTTTCACCTTTATTAATATTTGTCCGTTTAGACAAAGTCAAAACTGAGAACTGGATCGAAACTCGATTCCATCAACTCGGCTTCCGGCAATAGTAGTCTGGAGTTTGGTAAGACTGAAGGCAAGTTATTGGCAAACTAGAATGTAGCGACGTGTGTTCATGTGCATCCTCCCGAGGAAGGAAGGTATCAGTATTTACGGGTACGGAGTTTTGAATCGATCTGCGATGTATACTTCTGAAAGAGCTGGACATCCTCATCACCTTCACTTATGTTTGGTCATTAGACTTTCGATTGTGCCGATGGTGCTTCCCTCTTCTTCCTGTCCTGTGATTTTCTTTGAATCTGGTTCCACAATTGCAAAGAATTTTTTTGAATGCTTCCATACCGCCTGCAAATGTTATCAGTTAATTACTTTCCTTCGGACAGGTACCACAGTTTTACAAAATTTCTGGATTGACATACACACCATCGACTGTAATTATTGTTTATTTTCCGCTGTTGGGTCAAATTTCGATTACTGTGCCGTTTTCAAGCGGTACCTGAAGTGAGTGAAGACAACCTAATCAACTATCTAGCCAGTAGCATACGGCAGCGACCGTAAAACGTAAGATAAGTAGTCAAGCTTACAGTTGGCTGGTAGGCAAATAGTTTAACAGCACAAACGAGAACAATACCCAGTACAAGTGACCTACAGTAAAATAAATTACCATAACTTTGTAACGGAAGCCTTTGTGTCAACATGAGCAGAACAATGCCTCAACGTGCTCCCAGTTCCTGCTGTTCAGGAGGCTTTACCACGAATCAAATAATTCCCAGAAAAGTTTCAGTCCCAGTCAAATCATTCAACTCCAACTTTCACACAGATCTCCACCGTAAACTTCTATGTATTGTCTTCAGTGTCAATGTCCACCTAGCTCCTCTGGTCTTTACCACTCCCAGGCAAACGATCAGAACCTCCTCACCGTCATCCTACCCTCGCCGCTGTAATTACGAAGGTCAGCTCTGAGATCACTGAAGAGGAAGTGGATCTGGAACTTCCAGCCTGACATCGATGTCGTACAGTTCTCTGAATAAAAAATTACTATTGCCCCACTTTTCTCATTGGAATAGTCCCTGAATATGCCTCCACAATAGACCACCTATTTAAAGAGGAAGCTCTGGTTTACTACCATCATCACAAAGTTGAACTGTCAAAATCCCAATACCAATCCCAGGCCTACCAGTGCGTAATGGACAAATCACCTCACCACTGACTGTGGAAAACCACCCATGAGCCCCCTTTGCAGAACCCATCACACTCAAAAACTGTCTCCTAATTTTGATCCCACTCCCATTTACAGCACCTGTGAGCAGTCCAACCCACCCATTCCTCCATGTGTAGAGCCCAGCCCTCTGTCAAAAAAATAAGGCAAATTTATCTCTACTCAATTGGCCTATTGATAACGCCATCCATTCTAACAACACCATATTTCCACTTCCCACTGCTGAAGACATAATAAGATTCGTAAGTATTGTTTTACAAAATATGCACCGCTTCCAAAGACTAAACATCCTCCTGCAGATCTCCCTTGCAGCTCCGTCTGAAGTAAAGATAAAGACCCTAGCTACCTATTCCCAAAAAGTAGTACATTTCGTTTTAACCACATCGTTATCCTACTCTAGAATACTTCCAATTCATGCCACTTCTAAACTTGCGTCATGATGTGGAAACAGTATAACATCCTGTTCCACAATATCGGCTTCATCCAACTATCAAACCGTAATTTGCGCATACTGGTTCCCAACGTCAACACCATACCTTCATCGTCAATGAAACCTTTCTCCAATCTTATTGTGCATTGCGCCAACTATATCGATGTCCTTGGAGTTTAGAATCGATATAACGCAGGCTGGAATATCTGTGGCGGGTGGCCGACCACGAAAGTTCAGGATTTGGCGAAAAAGGAGATTTTGAGTTTCACGGAGCGGGCCGAGCGGTGGCAGTTGGGGTTGGACCGGAGGTACGCTGTGAGTGTTAGCAGCTGAGGCAGCGCGTGATCGCGGGTGCAGCTCCGTGCCAATGAATGTTTATCCTAAGATTGAGCAGTGCCGATAGCGGCAGTCGAGACTCGTGACTAGGAACTGTCCGATCTGTTGTGGCTCTGAAGTTTGAATTAAGGTCCACTGAGTTGACGCACCGTGGATTCGATAACGGATGCACTTTTTGGTGAATGAATGATCTGTGGACTCAGTCTGTTTCTAATGATTCAGCACTCGTTCACCAGGAGTCTTTTTGTGTACATTGAATACAGAAGGTGCACAGCCGTTAGTGGCGTTTCAAAATTAATTCAGTTATTTTGCTGTTATAAGATGTTGGCAATTGTGGCGAGCGGTTATACTGGGTCCATATGTATGTGGTGACTATACTGTTTGGGCTGTAGTTTATATGTAGGCCCCATATCATTATTGTTATTAAATGTGTTTTTCTGGCGACGCCATTACTTGCTTTCCTCCACCTGACTTGTTCACATACTGTTGTGCCTCTTTCATTTCAAAGAACTGTAAATAACACCTCATATTACTTGTTCATGAGTCGACGCGATTGTCTACTGAAATCTTACAGAAATGTTCAGGGAAATTCTGGAATACTGAAATACAAGTCACTGACGAATGAAATAAACAGGAAGTGCAGGGAAGCTAAGACGAAATGGCTGCATGAACAATGTAAAGAAATCGAAAAATAAATGTTTGTCGGAAGGACTGACTCAGCATATAGGAACGCCAAAACATCCTTAGGTGAAATTAAAAGCATAAGTAAAAAAATTAAAAGTGCAACGGGAATTCCACTGTTAAAATCAGCGGAGTGAGCGGATAGATGGAAAGCGTACACTGAAGGCCTTTATGAGGGAGAAGATTTGTCTGATGTGATAAAAGAAGAAACAGAAGTCGATTTAGAGAGGACAGGAGATACAATATTACACTTAGAATTTAAAAAGAGCTTTGGAGGACTTACGATCAAATAAGGCAGAAGGAATAGATAATTTCTAAAATAATTGGGGGGGAAGTGGCAACAAAACGACTCTTCACGTTGGTTTGTAGAATGTATGAATCTGGCGAAAAAAAGAAAATCATCCACATAATTCCGACGACAGTAAGAGCGGAAAAATGCGAGAATAATCGCACAATCAGCTTAACAGCTCATGCATATAAGTTGCTGACAAGAATAGAACACAGGAGAAATGAAAAGAGAATTGAGGATGTGTTAGATGACGATCAGTTTGGCTTTAGGAAAGCTAGAAGCACCAGAGACGCTATTCTAACGTTGCGGTTGATAATCGAAGCAAGACTGAAGAAAAATCAAGACACTTTCACAGTATTTGTCGACCTGGAGAAAACGTTCGACAGTGTAAACTGATGTTCGAAATTCTGAGAAAAGTAAAGGTACAGGGACAGACGGGTAATATACAATATGTAAAAGCGCCAAGAGGGAATAATAAGAGTGGACGACCAAGAACGAAGTGCTCCGATTAAAAAGGGCATAAGACAGGGATGTAGTCTTTCGCCCATACAGTTGAATCTGTGCATGAAAGAAAATAAAGGTTCAGGAATGGATCTGAAATCAAGATGAAAGGATATGAATGATACGATTCGCTGATGACATTGCTATCCCGTGTGAAAGCGAAGAAGAATTGTGTGATATGCCGAATGGAATGAAAAGTCTAATGAGTACAGAGTATGGATTGAAAGTAAATCGACGAATGATCGAAGAAGACGTTATCAAGATTCTAGTGGGTTTAAACGTGTTGTTATAGTCCACGCAAGAGCGATGGGACACAGCATCTCTCAGGTGGCGATGAAGTGAGGATTTACCCGTGCGACCATTTCACAAGTGTACTGTGAATATCAAGAATACGGAAAAGTCAAATCTTCGATATCGCTGCGGCCGGAAAAAGATCCTGTAAGAACGGGACCAACGACTACTGATGAGAATCGTTCAACGTGACAGAAGTGAACCCTTCCGCAAATTGCTGCAGATTTCAATGCTAGGTCATCAACAAGTGTCAGCGGGCGATCAGTTGATAACTCCACGACACAAAGCTTTAAACCTGGATTGGGCCCGTCAACACCGATACGGAACTGTGAATCACTGGAAACATGTTGCCTGGTTGGATGAGTCTAGTTTCAAAGAGTATCGAGTGTACGGACGTGTACGGGTATGGAGACAACCTCATGAATCCATGGACCCTGCATGTCAGCAGGATACTGTTGAAGCTGGTGGAGACTCTGTAATGGTGTGGAGCGTGTGCAGTTGGAGTGACAAGGGATCCCTGATACGTCTAGATAACGACTCTGACAGGTGGCACGTACGTAAGCATCCTGTCTGGTCACCTGTATCCATTCAAGTCCATTGTGCATTCCGACGGACTTGGGCAATTCCAGCAGGACAATGCCACACCCATACGTCCAGAATTGCTCAGGAACACTCTTCCGAGTTTAAACACTTCCGCTGGCCACCAGACTACCAAGACATGTACATTATTGAGCATATCTGGGATGCCTTGCAATGTGCTGTTCAGAAGAGATCTCGAATTATTACGGATTTATGGACAGCCGTGAAGGATTCATGGTGTTAGTTCCTCCAGAACTACTTCAGACGTTAGTCGAATCCATGCCACATCGTGTTAAGGCACTTCTGAGTGATGGCGGGGGCCCTACACGATGTTAGGCAGGTGTACCAGTTTCTTTGGCTCTTCAGTGTATATTTGATCTAGCCATCGTATTCCCTACGATTTCGTGCCCCACGTGGACAATATCTTCTGCACCTACGTTATTTTCACTTACATCACCATCCACAGTCGTGCACAGGTTGAACTTAAGGGATAGCGTCAGGTTACTAATACCCTCCAGGATGATGCTGTCCTCATTCCACACCGAATTCGCCTGAAAGTAATTCCACACCCTGTATTGTCCTAGTACTAGCTAAACCCACTGGACGTTTTACTGCAGAAGCCATTGATCCAGTAGGAAGAAGCCATTGATCCAGTAGGAAGTAACCACCTACCCAACCACCTCCCTATCTTCTATAAACTGCCTTAACCCAACTCTACAACGAGGCCCAACGTCCATCATAAAGGTATGCTGTGTGAGAATATGATTGACGTTTTCAGGAAACTAAGTTGGGGCACTGTTAAATAACGAAATTTTTCTTTTGTTTTGCCAATATTTTAGCTGTCAAAGAAGTGTCTGAATCAATATTGTCAGGCATTACGTATTTTCTGGCCATGAAACGTGCGCCGATAGTATTTCGCCACAACCTAGATTCCAAGGGACCTTGTCTTAAATTCATTTTTATTCAGAGTTCGTGATAAGAGGTCACTACTGAATAAATTATAACGTCAACTCTTTTGATTTGTAAGTAAAATTCTCTACATTTCAGTATGTTTTTAAAATATCTCTTGTTCAAGGCTTACCAATTGCGTTCGTCCTCACTTCCTTCTAGCTTGTAGCCACAGATCCTCAGTGGGTGTGTGTGTGCGCGCGCGCTTAGTATGTGTTTGTGTATGTGTGTGTGTATGTGCATGATGCTGCCTACGACTTCATTCTAGATGAAATATGGCTACCAATCAAATGCTACACATTGTGTTACACTCTAATGGCTGAAGTTATAAAACAAGTTATTAATAACTTGTCAGGATGTAGCCACCTGTTTCAGCGACTGGCAAGTTTTATTACTCTACACTGATCTGCTGAAATTCCAACATTTATAGGTGAGTCCTATAATTCTAAGATATTTGGACATTGCTAGAAAAAGTTTTCACTGCGCCAAGATTATCATAATCGTCAAAAGTTATAGGCACAGGGCGTTATTCTTTGCATACAAATGACGCAAAGAGTGTTACTTTTTGCGTAAGAAAGTGCTACTGCAATTTCCGGGTGCACATTGTACGGTAAAAATAATTTATTGTGTGATCTCAGTTATGGGAATCTGAGTCCATGTGACCTCGTTCAGAACGAGGCTACCTACAGAGAAATACAGAATGTGCGCTGCTGGATCAACTGTCACTTGGATGGTGCTCAAGAAGCCTTTACGCACGTGCATAGCACGTGAGCTTATAACAGGCAGCATGGGGCAGGCCAGCTTATCTACGATGCTTTATGTGACATTACGATAAAGAGTAAAAATGGGAGTACAGTTGGATAATTAATTGAAACATTCATCCTACAACATTTGTGAGGCAAATATGATGAGAAAGATATTTTAAATCAAAAGTTTTTATTCTTCGGTGATGTCTTTTCATGCCATGGAAACGTATGGTTATCGTTAGATACAACCTCAAGGACATACGATTTCTGTTTCTCGTTTTTTTGTATATTATTTATGGTAGTTCTTCATTAAGTTGACAAATCTGTGAGCCGGACTATTTACAACTTTCACATTACTAACAAGCTTTAGCGAAATGTTCATTTTTATGTCACTGCGAAAGATTTACTTTAAGGAGATTGTCACTCAGAACTGGTGAGCAACATTCTTATACTTGTTAGGAAAAGATTGCTTGACGTCATTATTGATGGTATTTGATTAAATGGTACTTGAAACCTTGCAAAATTTTCGTTTTCCGGTTCTGCGTTAGCGTTTATTGCATACGTTATTTTCATTTTCGATTCAGAAGCCTAATTAGGAACAGGTACAGCCTACACGTCTGAGACAGAGCAGGAGACAATTATAAATCATTATTCAGTTCATGTAAAGCAGTTTCAGAGCGTTACGATCGACAACGTGATATTCGTAAAGTTGTGATAGAATACTGAAACCTAAGTGAGTGTAGTCTCTCACCTCATATTACGCACACAACCTGTAACGCTCTTGTTCTTGTGCCACCTTTACACTTGGACTTCTGAAGTTGGAAATGATTGAAAAAAGCGTCATACATGCTCTGTGATCAATAAAGTCACCTGCTATTGGACTTTTTACGTGATCTACCCACCTTGACTACGAATCTACTCTTATTTGCAACAATCGTCGCTAGCATCCTACTTGACTTTACGTCGCACGTTTATTACCAGATAAGTGTCTTGGCATTAGAGCAGATACAGAATCAAACTTCGACTTTCATTTTGCTTGGTATAGTCTCTGGGACACTGAATGAAACTGCATGAGATGGAGCTTTGACAGTAGAGATGCCAGTTAATTCTAAAATTTCAACATATTACTCAGTAAGCTGCTGTTCTCTGAAATTATTCCGAACAAAATCGAGAATTCGAAACACATAGACTTAATCCAAGCGTTTCTTGACTTTTCCTTTCTGAATTCCAGTTTGGAATTTATTGCTATTGGTTCAATTGAAGCGTTTAAAAATGTACTAGAATAATCGGATCTCTGTTTCTATAGCTGATCTTTTCCTTAAAAATGCTGCTAGAACAAATTCTTGTGTGTGTGGGGGGGAGGGGGGGGGGGAGGGAGTTTTTTATGTAGAGGGTGTTGAACCTAGGAACGCAGATGTTTTCCGGTCTGTACTTCAGTCTAGTGATTGATTTTAGAATCATACGCAGGGATATGCATTAGAGACCACCGTAAGCACCATCTTGTAGCCTGAAACAGAAGGTTTTTGATCACGCAAAATGTGTTGATTGCAAGTGAACTGAGTTTCTTTAATATCTTACCAATTTCATTTGACTTGAAAATGGAAAACTGTGTTAGTTTCTAATAGCTTCTGTTTGAAAACGAATTTGAGTTGTGACTCATTATTAATAATATTTCTGCTTAATTTGATTTCACTTACTGGTTATTGACGTTTAGTAGAGTAATAATGTAACAGATAGACTTTTAAATAGAGTACTGACAAGATTTTCTCGCTTTTAACGCTATTAAATTTCAATCGTGATCACGTTGTTCCATGGAACATGTTTTTACATTTGGAAGACCTTAATTTTCTGGAGTATTTTTTTGCAATTTTTGAAAAAGTCTGCAACACAAAACACATTCCATAAAAAATGTTTTAAACTTCTATCACAGTGCTGGATAGAGGCTACAATCTGAAAAATGTACCAAGGCCCAAAAGACTACCCTATCTGATATTTGCAAGATAAGTAAAGAGGTGTTTTCCCAAAAATGTTTTCAACAATAACAAATGCGCATCTAAACGTTCGCTGTTGTAACGGTTCTGCTATAAATTTTTAAATCTTTTTTTCCGCCAGTTATCAGATATGGAGCAACACTGTTGAAGGTTACAAAGATGGACGCCTTCGAGTCTTTTACACAGCAAACGAAGAGAAAGAGTAACGAGAGTCTACGAGATCAGGCAAGAAACCTGTGTCATTGGTGTAACACTTGAGACGTAAATTCCAACAGAAATCTTTCTATGTCACTTAAGTAACTTTTATATTCAGATATTTTTTGCTGTATGAGAGTATAATGTTTAATTTCAGATTAAAAAAGTAAACTCTGAGTTTCTATAATTTTCCTAATCTTCTTTCCCTCCTTTCTTCCCTCATAACATTTTGAACGATGTAAAGATCTGCAGAGCAGTGGGAACTGTCTTTGGTGGGAAGAGGACTGATGGAAGAGATGCAAGAGTGTGTCCTTTGTTTAACAGAAGGTTGTCAGACGTAGATGCTCAGCTGTGCGGGCGAGGGATGGAACGGCCGGTGCAGACGGCAAGGGTTTTACGACGTGGCCTGGGAGGCAGAACACGACCCTAGTTCCACCTTGTGTTGCCATCAGAAGCAACGATTCCGCTGCCGTTTTGGAGACTCCATCCAGAGTTACAGTCTAAGTCAGCTCGTACCGTCAAGATTGCATGAGTGCTAATATGGAAAGAAAATACACTACTAGCCATTAAAATTGCTATACCACGAAGATAACGTACTACAGACGCGAAATTTAACCGACAGGAAGAAGTTGCTGTGATATGCAAATGATTAGCTTTTCAGAGCATTCAACACAAGGTTGGTGCCAGTGGCGACAACTACAAAGTGCTGACATGACAAAAGTTTCCAACCGATTTCTCATACACAAACACCAGTTGACCGGCGTTGCCAGGTGAAACGTTGTTGTGATGCCTCGCGTAGGGAGGAGAAATGCGTACCATCACGTTTCCGACTTTGATAAAGGTCAGATTGTAGCCTATCGAGTGCCGTTTATCGTATCGCGACATTGCTGCTCGCGTTGGTCGAGATCCAATGACTGTTAGCTTGTAAGTAGGCTGTTTAGGTTTTTATATTGGTAACGCCACGTAGCGCTCTGTATAAAAATCACTGGCTGTACTGTGTGCAGTCTGTGGCTAGTTTGCATTGTTGTCTGCCATTGTAGTGATGGACAGTTGGCTGTGAACAGCGCGTAGCGTTGCGCAGTTGGAGGTGAGCCGCCAGCAGTGGTGAATGTGGGGAGAGAAATGGCGGAGTTTTGAAATTTGTAAGACTGGATGTCATGAACTGCTATGTATATTATGATTTTTCAATACTATTAAGGTAAATACATTGATTGTTCTCTGTTAAAATCTTTCATTTGCTAACTATGCCTATCAGTAGTTAGTGGCTTCCGTAGTTTGAATCTTTTATTTAGCTGGCAGTAGTGGCGCTCGCTGTATTGCAGTAGTTCGAGTAAATGACTGTTAGCTGAATACGGAATCGGTGGGTTCAGGTGGGTAATACGGAACGCCGTGCTGGATCCTAACGGCCTCGATTCACTAGCAGTCGAGATGACAGGCATCTTATCCGCATGGCTATAACGGATCGTGCAGCCACGTCTCGATGCCTGAGTCACCAGATGGGTACATTTGCAAGACAACAACCATCTGCACCAGCAGTTCGACGACGTTTGCAGCAGCATGGACTATCAGCTCGGAGACCATGGCTGCGGTTACCCTTGACGCTGCATCACAGACAGGAGCGCCTGTGATGGTGTACTCAACGACGAACGTGGGTGCACGAATGGCAAAACGTCATTTTTTCAGATGAATCCAGGTTCTGTTTACAGCATCATGATGGTCGCATCCGTGTTTGGCGACATCGCGGTGAACGCACATTGGAAGCGTGTATTCGTCATCGCCATACTGGCGTATCACCCGGCGTGATGGTATGGGGTGCCGTTGGTTACACGTCTCGGTCACCTCTTGTTCGCATTGACGCCACTCTGAACAGTGGATATTACATTTCAGATGTGTTACGACCCGTGGCTCCACCCTTAATTCGATCCCTGCGAAACCCGACATTTCAGAGGATAATGCACGACTGCATGTTGCAGCTCCTGTACGGGCCTTTCTGGATACAGAAAATATTCGACTGCTGCCCTGGCCAGCACATTCTCCAGATCTTTCACCAATTGAAAACGTCTGGTCAATGGTGGCCGAGCAACTGGCTCGTCACAATACCCCAGTCACTACGCTTGATGAAATGTGGTATCGTGTTGAAGCTGCTTGGGCAGCTGTACCTCTACACGCTATTCAAGCTCTGTTTGACTCAACACCCAGGCGTATCAACGCCGTTATTACGGTTATTACGGTACTGATTTCTCAGGATCTACGCACCGAAATTGCGTGAAAATTTAATCACATGTCAGTTCTATATATTTGTCCAATGAATACCCGTTTATCATCTACATTTCTTCTTGGTGTAGCAATTTTAATGGCGAGTAGTGTATGTGCCACGTAAAGGAAGCGACCGCTACAGTCCTGTGAAATGACTCAATTCGATTCAAAGACTTGCTGAAGAACACTTCGTTGACTGGCATTAATACTGTAACCATGTTTCAGAATTGATGTACATGTTTGCTGGGAATACACCATTCCGGAAAGATATTTGAACCAGTGACTTTTTATCTCCATAAACCATTGTAAATTACTGACTCTGTCCGTTAAAAACTTTCTCCCTAAAAATTAAGCTGGGAAAATATCAGAGCACATATGGAGGTGTACCAACGCTCCGAAATCAGTGTTGTGAAGACGTTGGAAGCAAGTGAACTTACCGACCAGTTAGGACTGTGGACAGAATAGTTGCAAACCATAAACATAACTGCCTGAAATACCTTTCACTTTATTAATTTCGTCATCATTGAGGCTTGTGTCTGGGGCGGGAAAAGCTAATGTCTTCAGCAGTAAAATTAATAACTTCTATCTTTCATTTTTCGTTCCATTCATGTATATGAGAACTCAGCTTTTTCCATTACGTCGAGAGTCATCTTTCATTGTTTTTGACCAGTTCATTGTGTTCAGAGCTTAGGTTGATCTGGGGTATGCAGAAGTCGAGAAGGCTGTGGAGAGTAAAAGTGGAGAAGTTTCTGGTTCAACCTGTTGCCAGGTGTGGGGATTTTTTTTGTTTCCGAGTTTGCAAGCCCCAGTGCTGCGGGAACGTGAACAGCCAGCTGCCTACTTAGAGCTACCTTTCCTGTCGTCAATAACTTCTGCTTTGAACATTCAGAGCCTAGAATATCAGATTTGACTAAATACAGTATGTAAACTAAAGTTCAGTACTCATAAAAGGTAGTTTTTGTGAAGGTTTTTGTGACCACTTGCGCTTGGTGCGTAACGTTTTGCGAATCAAGAAAGTTAATCGACTGAAACAATCAACATTCTATGACTAACAAATTTTATTTACTTTTCATTTCCAAATTAGTTTATATTTTTATAAATATAATACGTAACTTACTGAATCACTGAAATTCGTACCCACTTCGCTCTCTCCCCTGCACGGCAGTTCCTGCTCTTTTTTTTCTCAAACAACCGGTCATCCATGGCGTGCATGAACCTTGGCTCACCTTTCGAGTGTTCTTGATGGCACGTTCAGTGTTAGTTAATTGAGCTGTAAAGTATTAGAATTTGCTGTCTTCTCATGAAGCTGTTCCTCTTCATGACCTTCTGGCGATCTTCCAGCAAACTTTTGTACCTGTCTCTATTGTTGATATGTTGTTGTGGTCTTCACTCCTGAGACTGGTTTGATGCAGCTCTCCATGCTACTCTATCCTGTGCAAGCTTCTTCATCTCCCAGTACTTGCTGCAACCTACATTCTTCTGAATCTGCTTAGTGTATTCATCTCTTGGTCTTCCTCTACGATTTTTACCCTCCACGCTGCCCTCCAATGCTAAATTTGTGATCCCTTGATGCCCCAGAACATGTCCTACCAACCGATCCCTTCTTCTAGTCAAGCTGTGCCACAAATTTCTCTTCTCCGAAATCCTATTCAATACCTCCTCATTAGTTATGTGATCTACCCATCTAATCGTCAGCATTCTTTTGTAGCACCACATTTCGAATGCTTCTATTCTCTTCTTGTCCAAACTATTTATCGTCCATGTTTCACTTCGACACATGGCTACACTCCATACAAATACTTTCAGAAACGACTTCCTGACACTTAAATCTATGCTCGATGTTAACAAATTTCTCTTCTTCAGAAACGCTTTCCTTTCCATTGCCAGTCTACATTTTATATCCTCTATTGTTGATGTACAGTCTCTAATTTTGGTATATAGTTTCTCGTATTGTGTGTCGGAATTCATGATTTTTGGAGTAAATCAGCACCTCCCACGTAGTTAGTGTTGTATCACTTTAATTTCTTTGTGAGATGGCGGTTTACACCAGTTATATATAATGTGTGTGATATCCGAGCAAATATGTTACTTTGAAAAACATCATGCCATTCCCAGCCTGACACTTTCCATTTTTCTGACACGCAAATCACGTCTGACACAGGCCGGTAACTCATTATCTTTAACTCAAAGGACGAAGGTTACGACAGTGATTGTGTAACTCATATAATATTTATTAATCTTCTTTCTGTCTGATAATTGGGAATCGACACGCGAATGTAGTATTTTCGCCTACAAGCCGAGGCCGTGCATTGCCAGCGTTAACAGGGGACCCTTGGGTCGACATGAAAGTGAGATGTCGACCGAGGGCAGAAGCGCTCCTGGCCGTCCAAGGCAATTACTGGGGACCTTCAGTGTCCTCCTAGTGCCATCGTGGTGGACGCTGCAGTCTTCTCCCGATAAATCTGAAAAGAAGAGAACTGCAGGTGGACTCAGCGTATACCCTAAAAAGATAGCTGTGCCGGCTCACCACCTGCAATAATTGACGTTTTGCAGCATGTCTTTTCTGGTGGCAGTGCACTTTCTGTGGAGGACACTGTCCGTTGGCCACCAAGTTCACTGGAGGCAGGTGGAATCAGGGAAAATATTTCTATCCCACAGTCATGAAAACTGTGATTGCGTGTACCGAGAAAGACAGACAAGGTGTTGAGGTCACTGGCCGCTTTCAGTTGTGTTTTTAGAAGATACTACAGATTGGTGATTCAATAAACGAAGCTCTGACGTAGGCCCGCTTTCTTGTAGTACTCAGTACATGCGAACGGGAAGACAGATGATAGAAGGGCAATTTTTACGCAGTCCCTGTGGGAGAAATTAACAGTATAAAAATTACACTATTGGCTAGCGACAATGCGAACATTTTGCTCATTGTTGGGCAACGTTTTTAGAATGACATTGATCAGAGCGAGCACATGAGGCATGTGCTCTGTTTCACACTTGTAGCGGAAAACACTCTAGTGGCCGACATATTTCTGGTAGCAGAGGGCACCTCGATGGGAGACTTAGAAGTAGACGAGGCTGTGGGTGTTTTGCTTTTGTACGAAGTACCACTGGGCTGTGCCCGTCTAACTTCGGAATGCGCTAGGAGTTTACTGAAGCTGATGGATTGGGGTTGTGTGCGAGTTTTCTGTGTGTAAACTTGTGTTTGGGGCTTTGTATATGTGTTATTGGTCTCTAAAGAAGCGTGTAAGGGTTGATTTTAGGCGTTTGTGGGAAGCTTCTGGCGGTTCGTTTCCTAAATTTTTTATGAGAAAGTGGGGCGAAGCTTGTGTTGTTTCGTAAAATTTTGTGGATGTTTCTTGAATAAGTGTTAGAAGTAGACAGACGGAGTTCACTTGTGGAACAAACTGAAGCGAGATTTAGATGGGGAGAGGCAGACAGGACTCACACTTGTTACTGCTGGTGAAGAGCATTAGATCAACGAGTTTCAGCGACATCCGTCTGCAACCCTTAATCTATTCGCCTGTATGCACTTAGTGGAAAGAATATCTAGCGGAATGAGCTGATTAGGGCAGAACAGAGTTAAATGATCGTTAATGTTTCAATAAATTCATGCTGGCTTTTCATCTCCAGGCGGATAGGATCACGTAATCCCACTTTCTCTTTCCGGAACGACCAAGCTATCACAGGCTTTATTTTGTGGCTGTGCTGCACGGTATAAATATATCAGAAAGTTGATTTGTACAAACTCCTTTTCCATGTTAGATTATCTTCGCCAACCGTAGCATTGCTTATTATTACCTAATTTCACGCCTCATTTTGATGTTGTTCTTATGTGCTCCATCAAATCCTGCAGTGGCCTTCATCAGTCTGAGCGCGCTAAGAATTGGTAATATATGCTGGGATTTATCTGGGCTAGGTTTTGATTTCATAAACCACTCTCCTAAAGTTAGCTTGCAGTGAATTACGGGAATTCTGGTACCTGGAATTCAATGCTAAGGCCAACCTTTTGTTTAACTGCGTTAATTAGATTCGTTGCGTAACTTTTATTTAGCTTTAGAGTTTCGGAGAGCAATCTGACACTCAGTAGGTCCAACTTATGCAGATCAAGTTATGGCTCACACAGATGTTTCACATAAATTGGCAAGCCTGTCAGGACAGAATTTACTAATCGGATTCTCTGTGCAGTCAGAAAACTTTTGACTGTCAAGCGGATTTGAAACACATTTTAATGTTGAAATTTGACAGTGAGAATTAGATACAGTCTGGAATTCAAGTTAAGCTGCTGCTGTGAATATTTAATACCCGCTTCTCTCTTCCAGCTAACATACAGGTTAAAATTTTAAACACGGCTGTGAGACAGTAACCACACAGGAATATGATTTGTATAATGCAGCCAACTGTTTGCAACAAGATTTCACTTTAACCTGGTTTTGACACCGACTATGGGTGTCTTCAATTACCTAAAAAGATGACAAAACCATTAACAGAGAAAAACCAAGAATATATGGTTATTATTCTACTCCTTTATCTGATGAAAATCTCGATGCTGACATTAATTTGATTAAAACTATTGCAGTCAGTAGTGGATATGAACCAACCATAGTGAATAATATTTCCAAAGATAAAACCAGAAAGAATCACGACTCTTGGCACTTCCCCTGATAACGGAAATAATGAAAAGAATTATTTTCTTCAGTGCTGTTTTTAGGATCTGTATCATACAGGATTAGGCGTCTCCTCCAAAATAAATGCGACTGTAAAATAACATTTTCTACTAATAAAAGCTCGAAAATAATCTTGCTCATAAATTGAAACAAGTAGATTCTCCCTTGTAAAATTAGGGTGTCTTTAAAATTAGCTTTGACGCAAGTCCAGCCTATTACATAGAGCAAACAGAACGAGCATTTGCTATTAAATATAAAGAACATCTATTGGTAAAAAAGGAACAAATATTTATTTATTAATAACTGAACGTTAAGCCTAATGACGCTCATGATGTCAGCATCCTGCACACATAGAAGAAAGGCTTCACATCTAATATTCTTGAAGAATTAAAAATTTGCAACCTTCTTTCTGTTAATGACGGTTTCATTGGGAATGAACAGCTGCAGCTACATAATATAAATTTCTTCAGTGGTATAAAGTCCTTACTTACAAATGCCTAAAATTAAATGGTCTCTTTCCTCAGAACAGACCCTAAAATTTCGTTTTCCTCTCTTCTTTTTATTTATTACACTGTAATTGTTTTTATACAAAATGTACAGATAACTACCATTGCATTTTCCTGTATAAATTTCAATTTACGTAATAATGGTTATTGATCTGTGAGATGAACAATTATGTTATTTAAAATATTTTTGTAATTTAAGCAGTTGATTTCTTCGATTATTAATTGATAGAGGGACTTTTTTCGTTGTGGCAACGTCCAGATGTGAGCCTCTTAGTCTGATGCCACCTCCAGTGCCTATTTGCTCGTACGGCCCTCAGCGCCGTATAGTGTGCTACACCATGTAGCTATAATTTTAGTGACAATTGTCAGATTTAATGCCAGTTACAACGTTTGTAATTTTGCAAGGTTTAAATATTATCTTCTTACGAATTATTTTGTATGACGAGAGCATTGTGTGTATAGCCTCCTTATAAATCTGTTACTTCTTCTGTTTTAATGGTTTTGTAGTCTTTTTAGGTAATTGTTTGGATTTACTGATGAAAACAACCATAGTCTGTGTCGAAACTAGGTTAAAGTAAAATCTTGTTGCAACAGGTTGGCATTTTATACAAATCGTAGAGGTGTTGTGGTTTGTGGTGCACTTGATGTTGATCTTGTAATTACACGTATGTGGGCGAGCTATTCAGCCACCTAAAATTGGTGTGAGATGAGGTGAATTTCTTCGTGAATCTGAATGCTAGCGCATAGTTTTAGGGCTGTGAGCCTGACTGACTCGTCAGATGGTCCAGAACAAGTTGCCAGTAACACCTGGTCCCAAGTGCAGAGATGCAGCCAGTAACATGAAGTTGGTAAAACCTTGTATGGGGAATTGGGGCGATGATTGGTCACTTAGCAGAATGTGGAATGTACCAGCAATGGCGGGCTTCGAGGAATCTGAAAGTTGGCTAAAGATACAGTTACATAATAAAGCAAAACTTATACATCTGAGATCTCAGCTAAAGGAGGCGCATCCACTGACACGACAATATTTTCAATGTCTTTAAAACACAAAAATTAATATTTCACATCGCATAAACATTTTCACAATGAACCTCTGAATTAACTACTTTTAAACGCTTCATGCCACTTCACCAAGCGATATCTCAGAGGATGGCATTGCGGTATAGTATCGTCCCTGAAAGCACCTATCTGCATCTATTTTATTTATTGATTTATTACGTTTTTATATCTTTTCATTATGCAAATGTTTCAGAACATTGTATTCTCGACAATAACACAGCAAATGAATGCAGTGTGAATATCTTCTGATACTAGTGTAGTTATTTAATAGTTTACCATTTTGCCAGTAACTTTATTTAAATGTTGATTATAAGTGCTATTAAAAACTGTGGTAATTCAAAAGTGGTCAGTTGCATGTGTTAACTGACAAAACCATTAAAAAGAATGCCAAAAGATGATTCTGTCGAGCACGCATGAACAATATTTAGCGACAATCTGTTGTGAGCATATTGGCGTATGGATACTGGCTTATTTATTTATAAACAAAGTATTATTTATATGTTATAATTAGTGTGAACTGTCTGAGGACGACAGAATGTTTACAACATTTCTTTTATTTAAATACTATTATAATATATTCGTTTACTGCAGAAATAAGTTAACGATTTTGCAGTGTTATAGGTAGCTGATGTTGAGTGGAAGGATATTGGACCACAAATTTATTGACATATTTATAAAAGCAGAAAGCGATTTATTAAAACACAAAAAATTATGCAAGACAATCTGAGCAGCTATCCCAGAAATAATTAAATTATTTTTCAACAACACAACTGTTTGTAGGTATTCACAGCTTTCATAAATGACTGAACGAAATTTAAAGAAAAATATTTTCAAGAACAACATTAAGTTATGGTTCAAATGGCTCTGAGCACTATGGGACTCAACTTCTGTGGTCATAAGTCCCCTAGAACCTAGAACTACATAAACCTAACTAACCTAAGGACATCACACACATCCATGGAGGGATGATTCGAACCTGCGACCGTAGCGGTCGCGCGGTTCCAGACTGTAGCGCATAGAACCGCTCGGCCACCCCGGCCGCCCAACATTAAGTTATAAAAAACTGATAGATGCTTAGTACAGAGATCCAATCAGATCACAAGTCTATAAAATTAATCGTGTATTCCACATTACAAGTTTCAAAAACATATTGAAATAGGTAACAGGTCATTAACATCGGACATCCTCTATCATGTGACTGCAGATAAAAAGGAAGATCACTGGTTGCAAGTAAGCGGAATAATCTGACAACATGAAATTCAAAGTATGATACAAGTGAGAGTTGCAGAGTCAAGCAGTCTTCAGTTAAGTGTTGATGGTGATCGCCGGTAGAGAGAGACACTCTCAGTAAAGGCATTTATCGTACCCATGCCCCTTTAACTCGACCCACCAATACAAACAAAAGATACATCAAGCTATCCTGATTCCAAGTATTCGTGAATGAAGATGTTTACATGTCACGATGGATAACAAAGATAGCGTGTCAGAAAAGCCGTTATGCGACACATCATAATCATGCACACGGTAATCGGAGACCCACCATAATTTCTTGCAGATCGAAGCGTAAGTTGAGAATCGCTCGACAAAGGGCTTCCATAACGTAGACTGGACACATCTTCAACGAGCAGTCTTCACGGCCCCAGCCGACACTGAATCTCACCGAACTCGCAGTGACCAAAAACGTAACCTTTAGCAGCGAACCAAGGATACTGTCGGCCACGACGTTTACTTTAGCCGCAGTCAAGCGGACCGCTCAACCGCCCGTCACTTCGAGAGCGTCTCCTGTCCGCGACAGCGCTTAAATGCTGTCCCACAGAACGAAGCTACTGCGGCCAGAGTGGTTAACAGCGCGAGGAAACTATCAATATCAAAACGAGTCCGCACGGCACAGGTTTCAAGTAAAGGCCGGCCGCGGTGGCCGTGCGGTTCTAGGCGCTCCAGTCCGGAGCCGCGCTGCTTCTCCGGTCGCAGGTTCGAATCCTGCCTCGGGCATGGATGTGTGTGATGTCCTTAGGTTAGTTAGGTTTAAGTAGTTCTAAGTTCTAGGGGACTGATGACCACAGCAGTTGAGTCCCATAGTGCTCAGAGCCATTTGAACCATTTTTCAAGTAAAGCGTGCAATCAAAACCAAGACATTTCAAGTAAACCAACGAACCAGTACGCAGTGAACAAATTAAAAAATGGTTCAAATGCTTCTGAGCACTATGGGACTCAACATCTGAGGTCATCAGTCCCCTAGAACTTAGAACTACTTAAACCTGTCTGACCTAAGGACATCACACACATCCATGCCCGTGGCAGGATTTGAACCTGTCACCGTAGCAGTCGCGCGGTTCCGGACTGAAGCGCCTAGAACCGCTCGGCCACCGGCCGAACAAATTACAAAAGCAACACACACCATGGAATGGTCCCCCTATTGGAATGATTCAGTAAAGATATCGGGAATGAATTAACCTAAGGCGGAGACTACGGCAATCGTTGTCGATAACAAGGAAAGAATGTTACTGAGACGTTGTAGTGTGTTAAGGAAACGGTTTTCATTTATTTATTTATTTTTCTTATGGGACTTAACAGCTAAGGTCATCAGTCCCTAAGCTTACACACTACTTAACCTAAATTATCCGAAGGACAAATACACACACCCATGCCCGAGTGAGGACTCGAACCTCCACCGGGACCAGCCGCACAGGAAACGGTTTTCTGCCAGGGATAAGAGTGATCTGGGAAACCGATATCTGTTTCGGGCCTAACATGCTGGCGAGACTGGTGGAGTACATTTCCGAAGTACATACAGCAGCAGTCGTTTTCGACCTGCACTTGACTGAGAGTGAGATTTTTCAAAAAATGGTTCAAATTCCTCTAAGGACTATGAACATCTGAGGTCATCAGTTCCCTAGACTCGGATCTACTTAAACTTAAATAACCTAAGGACATCACACACATCCATGACCGAGGCAGGATTCCATCCTGCGACCGTAGCAGCAGCGCTGTTCCAGACTGAAGCACCTAGAATCGCTCGGCCTCAGCGGCCGGCCAGAGTGAGGTTGTGGACACCGTTTTACTGAGGACCGCTCGCGATTACTATCTGCTCTAAAGGCCACCACAGCTGTGTCTTGGTCACATTAGTCACCACTGTAGAGAAGGTTAATCAAGCCAATCAGTGGAGAGATGGCTGAGAGGAGCCGTCGCCGCCAGGCGTGGGTCCCACTCAGGAGACTGGGTCTGAGGTATTACTAATTTTGGCAAAGGTGGTCGCTATCGATTTGATTGATTAATTAATTAAATGTATCTGTGAAACCGTCCATCCCTCCCCCCCCCCCCTCCCATCCCTCAAACTGAAGGGAAAAAGTTGTTCGGCCATTTGGAGGGAAATCGATTGCAGTGTATGGACTTTTGTTTAAACAATTTGGACAATGTATGGAATATTGTTTATTTAAATAATTTATGGGATACAAGACTGTTTATGAAAACAGTTTATTTATTTAAAGAATTTGGTAGGAAATCGATTGCAATGTATGAAATATTCCCCAAATGAAATATTCGCTCTGCAGCGGATTGTGCACTGTTACAAAACTTCCTAGTCTTAGAACTAATTAAACCTAACTAACCTAAGAAAAACATGCCCGTGGCGAGATTCGAACCTGCGACCGCAGCAGCAGCGCGGTTACCGACTTCAGCGCCTAGAACCGCTCGTCCACCGCTATTGAAATGGAAAATGACCAATCAGACTCACTCCCCACCATTGCAATTTGTCTGTCGTCGCCACACCGAATGTCCCACGAACACGGTTTCCGCATTCAAAAGATAAGGGAGAGGGGGGGGGGGGGGACTCGTTAGATTTTAAAACATCTGGTCCTTCTCTTCCTCTGTTTGCCTTAGCCTCTGGCCGTCTCTCTTGCCTTCTTGCCTCTAAAACAGCAGCACTCTGTCCCTTGTAGGGTGCGGGGGTGGGGGGTGGGGGTTGGCGAGGAGAGGTTTTCAGATTTTGAAAACCTCAGATCATGGAGTCCGTTTGCAGCCGCACGATTGGCTGTCTCACTCATGGTCCGAGCCTATCTCTCACGTCGAAACTGATGGTCTGTTTAGAGTAGCATGGAAGAAATTTCGCCGGCCAGGGTGGTCGAGCGGTTCTAGGCGCTACAGTCTCAACCGCGCGACCTCTACGGTCGCTGGTTCGAATCCTGCTTGGGGCATGGATGTGTGTGATGTCCTTAGGTTAGTTAGGTTTAAGTGGTTCTAAGTTCTGGGGGACTGATGACCTCAGAAGTCCCATAGTGCTCAGAACCATTTGAACCATTTGAAGAAATTTCATTAGAGTCGCACACGACAACAGCGTTTTGTGCCGCCCCCCCGCCCCCTCTCTCTCACATGTCCAAACCAACATTATTCTGTTACGTGTAGTGGGTGAAATCTTTCGTTAAATTTAATATCCTCATCAATTTTCCGATCCTTTCCCACCTCTTTCCTTTCTGTGCCACCACGGCAGTTTAATTCTCCGCTTCTCATACAATTATTCAATGATAATCACACATGGAGTAAGGAAAAAGGGAATTTAAAGCGGCATTCTTCGTAGTAAATGAAATAAAAATATCTAACTTCTCCCATCTTCTTTCCAGAGGTTTTACTGCAGATATGTCAGGATAAGAATTTCGTGTGGCAGACACAATGCGGTACAACAAGCATGACACTTTTAATCAGACATATTTCGTCAATTTATATGAAACGAACCGCCACTTAAGTTTCAACGGATACCGCGAAGACAGGCCACTGCCACCAGCATTAACAGGTCAGTCACGTACAGTTACGTTCCAAATTACCAGCTATGCGAACCAGGGGTGATCCCATTGTGTACAAAGTGGTAACTCACAACGCATCCCCATGTGCTCTGCCCATATCACGATAATGAACGCAGTCTGCCGACTTTTGTTCTCCCCGACGCCTCCACCCACGGCTAGTCCATAGTAGTGCTACATCCAGAACTGGGGATCATCTGAAAATACGACGTTTTCCCACTCCTGTGTCGTTAGACGCTCTCCTTGCTGTTGCATCAAGTTGAAAAAGTAGTCCCCATGCGGGCAGTCCGTGGTACTCCAGACGGTGTCACGTGTGATAATTCTCTTTTTGCAAAGTAGCCGAATCCCTGGCTGAAGGTACGTGACATGGCACTAGGACCTTACATCGCTCAGCGAAAAATATTTCTCTGGCGTTAGTTAGGTAATGAGGTTGGAATGCTGCATGGTCTTGAGTATGATCATCCTGAAAGCAATATTTCGGATCTATAAACTGCTGTCTCAATAGTCCACATTCCTGCCACTGTCCAATTCCGACACGTGCTCATAGATATTTCTCCTTGTCACACGAGGCATAACGCGACTGTATCACCAGCAAACAATATTCAGCTTTGGCTATTTTGAAATGATAATCCTTTGCATATCCAAGCATGCAGAACACTCCTTGCCAATATGACACTTGTTGCCATCCTTATTCATTGGGCTCCAGTTTTAATGACATGTGGTGTCCTTATGTATTAATATCGTTACTGATAGCCTTATACGCTGATGACACTGCCATCTACATGAGCAGTTGCAACCTATTACTCATTCACCCCAAATTACAGGAACATGTAGGCAAAATCAGGCAATGGTGTAATGTTTGGAAGGTAAAAATTAATCATAACAAATGTCAGGATGTTTATTTCACCATGGAACTTACACATTCCGACCGACAACTCCTGACTGACGGACAAGAAGACTACCATGGCGAGTCTCAATCACGTACTTGTGCCTCGAAATTTATAGCCACTTCACATAGGACAATCACATAAGTAAAACAAGGAATAAAGGTTGCGTTCTCCTCTACCGGTTGTATCCCCTCTTGATACCCCTCCTCTGGCGTCATCTCATCCTTTATGGCTCGGGAGTGTGGTGCATGGCGCCAGGGACTACCCTCATAAGTTTACAACGCCTCCACAACAATGCTTTCCAAATAATTTTGGATGCTGACAAATACGTCCCAAACACAAACATAGGAGAGCTATAGAACGAACCCCACATTTACACACCGAAAGGATTAAATCAAATAAATTTTACGAAAAATCGCAATATCACCACACTTCCTCATACTTAGGCAGAGAACCATGTGTGGCTTATCGCAAACGTCCAAAAATAAACATTTACCCGCTACTTTAGGTATTAATGACACACACACAGACGAGGTTTGAGGCGCCTTGTCACGGACTGTGCGGCCCCTCCCATCGGAGGTTCTTGTCCTACCTCGGGTATGGGTCTGTGTGTTGTTCATCGCATGAGTTACGAGGCGTGTTTTTTTTTTTTCTTTTTTTTTTTAATAAGCACCGTTTTGAAATTAAAGAAAGAAGTGCTAAGACATCTCAATAATTTTATTTTTACATGAAAGCCTGTACCTTAATCTACTTTACTACATCATTTCTGCCAATATTGAGGCACTTGTGATAACGTTGAACCAGTTTTTGAATACCCTCCTCGTAGAAGTCTGCGGAGGATGATTTCGAGTTTCCCATCTAAAAGATGAGATGAGATCTTTGGTCTGATTCGCCACATGCGGACGGGCATTGTCTTGCAGCAAAACGATGTCCTTGCTCAACTTCCATGGACTCTTGCTTTGATTCTGGTGTGACGTAGGCCACCCATGTTTCATCGCCCGTAACAATTTGGCTTAAGAAATCATTACCGTCGTTGTGGTACCGCTCAAGGAAAGTCAATGCACTGTCTAAACGTTTGGTTTTGTGTACATCCGTCAAAATTTTCGGCACCCGACGTGCGCACAATTTTCGGTAATTAAAGTGTTCGGTCACAATGCCATACAAAACACTACGAGAAACATTAGGAAAGTCATCCCGCAAGGAGGAAATCGTAAAGCGTTTGTTTTCTCTCACCTTATCCACTTCCTGCACCAAACTTTCATTAACAACCAAAGGACGCCCACACCGTTGTTCATCATGCACGCCGGCGGGGTTGGCCGAGCGGTTCTAGGCGCTACAGTCTGGAACCGCGTGACCGCTACGGTCGCAGGTTCGAATCCTGCCACGGGCATGGATGTATGTGATGTCCTTAGTTTAGTTAGGTTTAAGTAGTTCTAAGTTCTAGGGGACTGATGACCTCAGCAGTTATGTCCCATAGTGCCCAGAGCCATTTGAACCATTTTGAACCACAGTAGTTTTGTCCCTTAAGAATTCACACACATTTGAACACACACAGATACCAAACACAAACATTTACATTAACGAACAAGTGCACGTCTCCAATTCCCATTTTCTTGAAATTCTAAGATGATTAAGAAGTCAGAAGGGCACAGCTCCGTGAGTTGCGCTTGAATATACAAAGCGTCAAACCATTGCCTCGTAATGGCAAAACCTTCAATATTTTCAGCTTTAGGTGTCAGAGCGATGCATTATGAAACCCAGGCCCAAATACTCTTATAGAATGTCCCTAATCGTGACGCGAATTTTCTCCTTGTTCTCCTTTCGAAAGAAGTGCGCCAGGCTTGCAGAACTCAAACTGCGACCTGTGAGTAACGCGTTGCGAGGCAACAGATAGAAAGGCGGTGGACGAACTGCAGTAAAAGGGAAGCCCCAACAAGGACTCGGCGCGCGGCGGCGGCGGCGGCGGCGGCACGGTGGAATGTGAGCGCGGGGTCACGGCGTGGCGCGTCCGTCCTCTGGTAATTTGGGAGCCAGCGCCGCCGCCTCGCCCCCCGGAAGGCCGTCCCGCCTCGCCGGCAATTACCGCCGCGCGGCCGCCAGGGGTCGACGACCCGGCAGTACACAACACGCGCCAGCGTCAGACATGCCGCGTCGAGGCCAGGCTCGCCGGCCGGCTCGGCGGGGCCCTCCGCGCCAGCGCACTGGGACACTACGAGCCGGGCCGGTCTCAAGAGCAGGCTTCTGGGAGGAAACCCCACCTTCACTGATGAGCCAAATCATTATGACCACCTTCTTAATAAATACGTCACCGATTCTGTGTATCGGGTTGGGTTGTTTGGGGGAGGAGACCAGACAGCGAGGTCATCGGTCTCATCGGATTAGGGAAGGAGTCGGCCGTGCCCTTTCAAAGGAACCATCCGGGCATTTACCTGGAGCGACTTAGAGAAATCACGGAAAACCTAAATCAGGATGGCCGGACGCGGGATTGAACCGTCGTCCTCCCGAATGCGAGTACAGTGTGCTAGCTACTGCGCCACTTCGCTCGGTCCGATAGTTTGTTACTAAGATTGTGGAGGTATTTTGCATTAGATGTCTACGCACATTTCATGTAATTCTCGTAAATAACGGGCCGCTGATTTGAGTACATGGTGATGACGCCCGATAGCGACCCAGACGGGTTCCATCAGGCGATTTTGGTCGCGAGACATCAACGCGAGCTCCCTATAACGCACCTCAAATCACTGTAGTATAGTTCTGGCTCCGAGACACTGACTGTCATATTCCTGAAAGGTGACTTCGCATTCGGGGAAGACATCAAGCTTGAAGGGATACATTCGATTACTAACACGGATCCCATGCAAACGCAGGAGAATATCTCCCGTAGCATTATACTGCTCCCACGTGCCTGCTTCTGTGGCGCAATGCACGTTTAGAGCCGCCGTTCACCTCGAGTGGAGACGATCAGAAGCACAGCGTAGCAAAAAGGTGATTCACTCGAAGAGCTGACATGTTTCTGTTGACCGACGGTCGAATACCGATGGTCCCGTGCCCACTGAAATCGTGATTGACGAGGGCGTTGGGTCAACATGTGAACACGTATGAAATAAATGGTTCAAATGGCTCTGAGCACTATGCGACTTAATTTCTGAGGTCATCAGTCGCCTAGAACTTAGAACTAATTAAACCTAACTAACCTAACGGCAACACACATTGAAAGGTCTCTGCTGGATTCCTTTCATGCTAATTTCTTAAATCTGTTGTTATTTACGGCATAAATTCCTCTTCTAAATTTACTGTGGCGTTTCTGACTATCTGGGAGGAGACTGAGTAGTGGAACGTGTTACTTTTACACATAAACAAGAACGATCTGTCACACAACTACACTTTAAAACACAGTTTATATGTAATTCATGTCACACTGTCTCATACGGAACCTACATCCGCTTTCTTTTATATACTGTATATGATAAGATACTGTCATCCCCCTTCCCATCTGTGTGAGAGGATGAATGAGCAAATGTATTTCTAGTTGCATGCTTGAGGGTAGCAGACAAGCCTGTCTGCTAGAGAACAGTAGGACCAACAGGTAGCTACGCTTTCTAAAAGCAGAGAGGTTTCTATTCTTAGTATGGTCCTGTCCGTCCCTTGTCATGTTGGTATAGGAAGCTGCCTCTCTGGTCACTTCCGTTTGTATTTGTGAGGCACCCCTCAGGTAGGAGCCCAGGGCAACCTGTCTGCGGCGAGCGTCTGAAGTGGTAAGATCTCCGGCTAAGCGCGTGTCTGCTAACTCCGTAGGACAATGGATTTCTTAAGTTCAGCCTAACTGAAAATTTAATCACCTTTATTTCAGGTTTAGCTCTAAAATATCTAATGTTATCTTAAATTGCTACGCAGTGTAATTCGAGTGTGAAGTTCAGAATATATTCCGGTAGTTGCTTTGTCACTACTTTGTGAGTAAAGTGGAACCACGCGTTGATCAGTAACTCTAACTAGCATCATCAATCTTCAATGCAAATGTGCGTGAGATTATAAAGTCTCGTCTTGACAATATTTTTCAATATAGCAACTTTTCTTTATGTTCAACCCACGTGGGGTGTACTTTGTGAGACCAGTGCCACGTGCTTATACAATTGTTTGACCCATCAGGTTAATAGTAAGACGATAGTAACCAGTTCGAGGTTTTTCTTTTGTAAATTGCTTTTCGATCTAATTTATTTTAATTACCAAAATTATTGTGGAGTTACACGCTTTGTGTAAACCAAGTTGACCACGTGTAGCATGTGGTGTAATCATCAAAGTAGCCCTCAGCTATTCATTTCGGGAAGATTTCACAGAGAGTTAGTATGAATTTAGTATACCAGTGTGTGGTAATTACATGACGGACAGGATTGTGCTACGAACGTAACTTCTTTGGGTGAAAATTGAATCTGTTGGTTGTGGTTAATTTCCTCTTGCATATGTTTCAACGTTCTTCGTGTGTTATTTTATGAATGCAGTGTTGTATGCAGTCTCCCAATCTTCGCCCCATATTTGATGTGTTCCGTAAGATTAGAAACTCACATTTTCACAATCCTAAACAAGGCACCAGTTATGAATCAAGTTTAATATGCTGAAATTTTAAATGTCAAGATAAATGTCCAAATATAAACTGATTTACTTCCTTTTATTTAAATTTTCTTATATATATATATATATATATATATATATATATATATATATATATATATATATATATCACCGATTGTCGTATGACTATTAAAAGATTATAATTAATGTTAGTCTGGTTGGGAATTTGGTAAGCTAGATTGGATACCTGGTGAAGCAGTTGCGCAGTAATGCAAGGTTAACTTCCCCAGACAGCTCACAGCTTTTAACCCGCTTTTATTGTCTATCAGCACCGCTTTCATAGCAAATTAAACCAACAACATTACAACATCCATGCCCGAGGCAGGATTCGAACCTGCGACCGTAGCGGTCGCGCGGTTCCAGACTGTAGCGCCTAGAACCGCTCGGCCACTCCGGCCGGGTGAGTGGTGTGTTGCGGAACTCCATATTCAGCAACGAACAGTGAACTATGTGCTCTGAAGAACTTGTGCGTGCACCATCACTGTGCTCTTTCGGCAGAGATGCCACAGATCATCATCTATCCGACTTAACAGGGCGGACAAGTCGCCGAACCACTTTCCGTGAAGAGTCGTGGACGTCCAGCCATTAACATCTACATCGATACTCCGCAAGCCACCGTGCGGTGCGTGGCCGAGGGTACCTTGTACCACTACTAGTTATTTCCTTTTCTGCACCACTTGCAAACAGAATGAGGGGAAATCGACTGTCTGTATGCCTACACAACAAGCAGAGTTGTAATCAGTCCAAGCTTACATGCAGCAGCCGAAGAAATAGTAAACAATGTTCTCAAAACTATCATTGGCTGGTTTTCTGCCAACGGCCTCACGACAGGACACATCTAGGAATACTACACCAATGTTAAGTGTAACACGTGGTGAGGAAACAATAAATAATCCGGAAACTTCAAAATTTTTGGGTCTCCATATCGATTAGAATTTAAACTCGAAAAAGCATCTCTTGCAACTCTTAAAACAACTTAATTCTGCCATATTTTCACTGAATCATTGCAAATATTGGAGAGATACGAATCAGTAAGTTAATTTATTTTCATTCAATAATGTCATATGGAATAATTTCCGGGTTAACTCATCTTTAAGGAAGAAAGAAAGTCTTCCTTCTCAAAAAAACATGCTGTAGGAATAATATTATATGCTTACCCACGATTAGCTTGTAAAAATCAGTTTAAAGAGTTGGCCATTCTGACTACTGCTTCACAGTGTATTTATTCCCTCATGAGGTTCGTTGTAAATAATCCATTGCACTTCAAAACAAACAATGATGCTCATAATTATAGTATCAGACGGAAAAATTACATTCATTAGATCACATTAAAATTGTCTTTAGCACAGAAAGGGGAGGACAGTACCACAACTGAAAATAGCATACCTAGTGATTTAAAATGTCTGACAGACAGCAAAGTAAAATTTGAAAACAAATTGAAAAAGTTTTTATTTGGAAATTGGAAATTTGTGGTAAGATATTATGGTATCAAACTGCTGAGGTCATCGGTTCCTAAGATTACACGCTATTTCATCTAACTTAAACTAACTTGCGCTAAGGACAACACACACACCCATGTTCGCGGGAGAACTCGAACGTCCGACGGAGGGAGTCGCGCGGACCGTGACAAAGCGCCCAAGACCGCGCGGCTACCCCACGCGGCGTTTTTCCTTGATAACTCCTTCTATAGAAGAATTTATTTCTTTATCATATATTATCGTGTTGTGTAAAGAATGGTGTGTGGGAATGATCTTCAGCATGTATCCATTTTTACAAATTATTTTGCAGTGTGAATGTAAAGTTACTCGTTCCACATCGTTACGATTTATTGTGCATATGATCACTGGAACACGAAACTAACTAACTTATGACTCAGTGGTTCGTAAGTCTCTCTTCCAAATTCTGATATAACGACGTCTGGACCTTAAGACCACTACTAGTATTAGTGAACCACTGGATGGTACAAACTCTAAGACGTAATTCAAGGAAAAAATTTCGGACGATTTTGAAGTTAAAACAGGAGTGAGGCAAGGGAATGGACTCTCCCCTTTACGTTTCAACTATGTCTTAGAAAAAGTAATTCAGAAGTGGCACCAGCTAAAATTACAGGTTAAATTTGACGAACCAGTCAAATACGAAAGAACAAATATTAGGACAGACTGGTTAGCTTTTGCGGATGACTTGAGGCTTGTATTCCAAGATGTTAACACAGCACAAATACGGATAGAAATTATTAGAAAAACCGAGTACAAATAGTAAGTCTCCGTACTTCGTTTGAGAAAACAAAATACATGCCTAGCAACAATTTGGTACCCAAAATTCTAAAAACTAAATACGAGAAATTCGAGAGAGTGATAATATGGAGGCGAAGCCATTCAGGACATTTCCTTGTAAGAAATTGGTTAAGATTCGTTGGCACAAACGGAAAACTGCCTTGGGACTTACAAATGATATTTGTAACACAAAAAGGTCTCAAAACACACAAAACTGAGGCATCAAACCAGGGTATCAAAGCAATTAAGAAAAATTTGAATCCAAATTATACTGAAGAAGGAATATAAAGAAACTGAGAACTATACTAACATTTATTCGCAAATTAAATAAAGCAAGCTGAAATTCTGTAGGTATGTTAAAGGAATGGAACCATCCAGAATAAGAAGACAGATTGTGGACTTTTAAGTTAAGTTGAAGTAAGGCCTCGTAAAACTGGAAAAAATGAAATTGGTCGGGGCTGTGTAAGAAGGCCTGAAGGAAGTAGGAATAACACAACTTTGTACACCAGGCAGAAAAAGTGAGACAAAAAAGGTAACTGAACAGCTGGCTTGATACAAAAACCCAAACAGGCCGGAAGTACTTGGTCTGACGAGAGGAAAAACGCCGTTTCTGAGAGAATGGAAGTAGTATGAGCACAAAGGAAAGCCAAAACAAAATTATGAAAATGCCATTTGTTGCACGTCGCATGATAAAGTATGACCCAGCCGAAAACAACAGCAACAATAACAACAACAACAACAACAATAATAATAATAATAATAATAATACTGGTAATAATTATAAATATATGAAACGTTTCATGTAATAACAATAACATGATTACATTAATGGTTAGTACACCGAAATAGCATAATTTGTAGGAATCGGTCTGTGCACGACAAGCCGAGCGCGAAAGTATAGTTTTTCAGCCTGGTGTCTGAGGTACTACTGATCACAAAATGAAAGGTCAAGTGTTTTGGATAGCACTTGACCTAACGACCATTTGTACACCTACCGGAAGAACGGACATACTGTAGCTATCCTACATTATAAGGTCAAACTTTAAACATTATGCACTTCCTTCAGGTCAACGAAATTGAGAAAATCAGTTGATTCTTTTGCATCAGGTGTGGTCTAGGATGGCCCTTAGGCGGCTTACAAAAGTACCACTTGCTCATGGACAGTTCCTGAGAAAACTCTGAAAAACCATGACGTTTGGATAATAAAATACCAATTTGGGGATGACCACTTCTATAATTTATATTAGTGGAAAATTTTCGAAATTTTTTGCGTATATGCTTAACATGATGTTCTTGGGCAATCGTGAAACATTTTTCGGTACCCCTACCCATTAAGGAGTGCACGTAATATCAAGTCAGAGGCGTATATATAGTTTAAAGAGACGTAGTGCACACATGGCAAGGGGTTCTGGGGTTATCGTGAGGTTTATGAGGTCACCAACCTATGACTTTAGTCTACATTTTTCACCAATAAATCTTTATAACTCGCTGTCCTTGTACAATGGGCTGTCTTCTTCTGAAAATTATTCGTTGGTGCCACCTGGCGGTGTCCGCATCTCGTGGTCGTGTGGTAGCGTTCTCGCTTCCCACGCCCGGGTTCCCGGGTTCGATTCCCGGCGGGGTCAGGGATTTTCTCTGCCTCGTGATGACTGCTGTCCTTAGGTTAGTTAGGTTTAAGTAGTTCTAAGTTCTAGGGGACTGATGACCATAGATGTTAAGTCCCATAGTGCTCAGAGCCATGTGAACCATTTGAACCACCTGGCGGTGTAAGCACCTTACAAAAAATTATGTATCATATGAAATAGTTTGTATTCCGAAATCAAGTACAGCATTTTTTGGTATACTGCCGATATAGCCTAAAAATGTTGTGTACTCTTATGTGAAGTAGTGTAAAGTCATTTTTGTTTGGACAGGAGACTATTCTGTATTCACCTTATAATGTGTGTACTTATTTGTTGTTTATATGTGTCAAAGAATGTAAATGTGTCGAAATATATTTTAAAAAATTGTCGAAGTTTTACCGACGTACAGAATTTGTACTAAATAAACAGCACATCCTGCTTTAACAGGGAAAAGAGGAGAATCAGCTCAAAAATGGTCGTGTTGGAACACAGAAAAGGCGAATATGCTCCTCTTCAAAAGATCCTGACCGAAAAGAGAGTAACCAGTAGCCTCAACCCTCATTCCGCTTTCCTCGCCAAAAAATTTGGCATGTGAACATGTTTCGGCATTTTTGCGCTAAAAAAGTGACAGAGACTGCAACGGCAGAAAAGAGAGAAGGTAGTGCCAGTGGGCGAGAACGAGAGAAGAGACAATGATGTTGAGAGGGGGCTGTGGCTTTGAAAGAGGAAGAGAGATGGACGAAGACAATAGTACTTGGAGAAAAAGAGAGAAGAGACAGTGAGAATGAAAAGAAGGATCGAGAAGAAACCAGTGGGGTGAGGGAGGGGGGGGCCTTGAGCCTCCCCTCCACTTCCCCACCCCCTCCGTCCTCTCAGACTGGTCAACTGTAACACGAAAAGAAATTGCCAACTTTCCACCCTCCTCTGCATCCATGTGTAAAGTTTCCCAGTGTAGGGGTCATAAGCCTGAACAAACTATCCTGAAGCAAATGTGTGGAGAGGAGACAAAGGTGGTGGAAAAGAAAGATAGCAAGCTGAAAGAGAAAGCAAAGAGAAAGTGGCAATGAGAGAGAAAAAGAATGGGACAAAGACACTGATAGTCGAACACAGAGAGACAGTTGTAAGGAAGATTGAGAGAAAGAGATGAAGACATTGACAGTGGGAGAGAGAGACGGGAGAAAGTGTCACTGGAAGAAAAGGGAGACAGTGGGAGAGAGAGGTACATAGACAGTAGCAGTGAGAGGTAGATGATTACTATGAAGACTTCACTGAAGAGAGAGACTGTGTAAAAGAATTTAAAATATTCTGCGTTAAGAGAGCGTGAATATGTTCGCACGCCAAAATTTTTGTTGAGGAAGACAGAATGAGGATTGAGGAAGTCGATCGGCAACATTTCTGTTAGTATCATTTAAAGAGGTGCATATCTGGCTTTTTTGTGCTCCAATAGGAGCATTTTTCAGCTTAAAACTAAACTCCGTCCGAACAGGCCATGGAGGCCCAACGGTCCGAGCGGCTGCCGTGTCATCCTCAGCCTACAGGTGTCACTGGATGCGGATATGGAGGGGCATGTGGTCAGCACACCGCTCTCCCGGCCGTATGTCAGTTTACGAGACCGGAAGCACTACTTCTGAATCAAGTAGCTCCTCAGTTTGCCTAATAAGGGCTGAGTACAGCTTAGTCCTAATAATTTACACGATATAAAACGGAAGAGTGAATGGACGATTATTAGTAGCTCACTTAGCACTGCGACTGTAAACACATGTGTGGAGACAGCTCTGCGATGATGCAAATGAGAGGGACGCTGTTTCCTTCCATCATGTCCACCTTTAGCCAGGAAAGTCAGTGTCCCTTGTACAATTTTCCTTAGTGTAGCACCTTCCCCTTTCTGTCCTGCCTTACTTAGCTTGCTGTGGTTTGACAGTTCCACCTGCATACTTAGGAATCGTGGCGTATTATCTGCTGAAAGGGATGGACTGCTTTACCTGGCCGGAATATCACCTACTGCCAGCCGGTCGGCGCGCGCAGACATGTGGGCCAGCCCTCAAGCGAGCAACCGAAAAGTGTTCTATGATAGACATAGCTTGTCTTTTCTAGAATTCCTACCTGTGTTTCACTGTTTTCACGCTACTTCATTTTCGGAAAATTATTTGGAAAACTTGGTAATTGATATACGTAAAAATATAAAAGCATTTAGGGATATTTTCTTTGGTGGACTGATCCATGACTGCTCTGAACGACTAACAGTGGCGACTTTCTGAGAACGTTCAGATGGGTGAATGTATAGCAAGCTCCTGATGATCCGGTTGCGAAGTGTAGGTGCATAGAACAGCGATTATTGAAAAAAAATTTAAAAAACCAAGCCTAAAGTATTCTCTTATAATTAGAACGAATGTTTTCGTTTAGAACACAGATTTCCGGTTGAGGAACGTAGATGGCGAAAACATCCGCAGGTGATCAACTAACGATGCCGTTGAAACGGGATTTGAGCAGCCAAGTGACGTGGGTGCAGTGAACAAAGTCTTTTCGGTAGTGGAAGAGAGTAAAGACGAGACATTCGAGGAGTGTACAAGACAAAGTTCGTTTGAGTATACCGATCTTCTGAGTCTTTGCAAAATGAGGTCCGTCGTCAGGAAAGAGTGAACGAGAAACAGAAACCGAAAAAAATGAAAGATTATTTCTAGAAAGTGGGGTGAAGACAAGTGGTACAAAATACTGCGTTTTTCAATTTAGTATATAAGTTTCAGTTTCCGGTGAGTAACACACAAGTAATGCATTGAGTTTTCAAATGTCTCTTGTAGCAAGTTTCGATAATATAACCGTGTTTATAGATTGAACATGCTATCTAAGAGTCCACATTCACCCTGATAATCGTTAACTTGCCCTAGGTGGAAATATTGGATATTTTTCTGTCATTTTCTAAATCATACCACCTCTGGCTGGGTCGGCAAATAAACGATAATCCGCCCATGTCAGTTTTGGAATTTATTTTTCAAATAGTGTGGTCGGATGTTCTTCTGTCACTACAAATGTTGTCCTAATGGACTAAATACGTCTGCGAATCGTGTGGGTCTTGCTCTTTATGTCGTTCCATTTTAACTGTTCACGCTTTGTTTGTGCGGCAGGGAGGTGGGAAATAGCTGACTATTCACCTTGACAAATGTGGAAAACCTCACAGAAACCGCAAAACTTCATCGAACAGTGGTGAGGCGCTAATTTTCCTATGTTGTTATCAGCTTCAATATCTTCCTTTAGAAATATCAATCCTTCCACTGCATTGACTGTTGTACCTCCCCAAGAGTCCTTAAATCACTTTATCAGTTGATAGGTAGCATATAGTTTACAAAAGCAGACTGGCAAATTAACGAGAACAGTGAGTGTTTTAGCACTAATTGTGCTTGGTGCCACCACCTTTATTATTATTGTTCACTGTGTCACGAAACTAATAGTTTTCGGTACACTTCCAACAGCTAGTTACTTTTTGAAGCCTGAAGAAGCTTTCATTTTGTCGCATATAAGCCAAGATATTTTATTTCGTATTTTTTAGAAACTCTAATTCCTGTTGAGCCAATTTCAGAATGATTTTTAGCATTTAAGTGTGCAACATTCCGTAACCATTGAAAGAAAACATGTAACAAAAGTACCGGTACAACAACAATTAACAGTTACAGTCATTTTACACGGAATGAAGTGCATGATCTAAGAAAATTGAAATAAAATCATGAATATAAATTGAGGATTGATAACACAAGGGTTAATTAGTCATTTGCTATATTATAATCTAAAAAAATAATTTTTATATTTTTGTCTTTCTACTATAAAATCGTATAGACGTTTATACGGTTTTGGGTCTTTGTTGCTAAATCTGTTTGAATATTCGTTGGTAATGCATTTCCAGAGAACGTCATACGCTGCATTAGTATTGTAGTTTCTTGATTCCTTCTACCGAAGAAGAAGAAAAAATGTGGTTAACATCTTCCTCATTGTAAATAGTCTTCACGGGTTTGCAGCCGTATCACATTGTGCAAATTCCTAATATTTCCTCGGAGCAACCACCTGAAGATGTCGGACAGTTGCTCTGAAGAAATATTGTGGAATTTGTACAACGTGATCCGGCGGAAAACCCGTGAAGATTATTTACAACACATCCGCCGGGAAAGCTTCAATAGTCACATCTTCCTCATTGCCGGATAAAGAAGACGGGATCATGATGAAGCGGGGGAGACGCTGTCGTAATCTTCCGTGGTTAAATCGAAAGCTTACGATTGTCACTGTAAAGTATCCGCTATGTTTGCATTATTGGTGCCTAGGACGAGATGGGAGATTAGATACTAATGTGGCCTAGAGTCTCGCTTTATTCGTACTTTCGTAAGACCTGTGC
Source organism: Schistocerca americana (assembly GCF_021461395.2). Classification (NCBI taxonomy): domain Eukaryota; kingdom Metazoa; phylum Arthropoda; class Insecta; order Orthoptera; family Acrididae; genus Schistocerca; species Schistocerca americana. Next base: position 790,974,560 of record NC_060121.1, on the reverse strand, counting down.
AGATTTTCTTTCTGCTGGACTCTGATTCTAGTTCTTTTGGTATGATGGAGATTTTAGGCGGAATTTTACTGTTTTTCACTAAACTAGTGTATGAAGCATCCTTTATCAGAGTGTCTACTGCTTCATTACCCTTTCTTCGTCTGTGCGCGTTTCACCGAAAACATAATGCCAGTTTTATTTAGATGAGAAAGCTCCTGAACTACTACTATAATGTGAAACACGAGGTAATTTGTGGTGTTGCTGACGTCGTAGCATTTTAACAGCATTAAAGCGGAGGGGGATCTATAAAACAATGTTAATTCCTCTTAAACTCCTTACATTAGCATAATAAAACGTATGTATACTGAAAGGCCAAAGAGTGCACATTACACTTTTCCATCGTTGTAGTAACAAACGAATCGATGCTATCATAAAGTGTACATGTTGTAGAGGATTATTTTAATAACTTCTGCACATTAGAGTGCGTTAATCAGTTAAAGCGGTAAAGTGGTTTTCACTCTGCCTAATTCCGACATGTAACTTCTATCATTTCTTTCCTTAATATTCCTGTGCACTTATTAGAATTTATGATGGGGTAGTACCATGAACTATTTTACAGAACGCACTACACCTTTATTTCATCGAGTACGTATCGTAGTTAGCCGCGACTGAAGCTAGCGGTGCTTTTCGTTGAGACAAGTCAGGTGTAGCACAATTGGTATCCCGCAGCTTTCCTATTACAGCGTGACACATGAAATTTTGTTCCGACTCACTCGACGTGGTCAGTCGGGCGCCATTCTAGAGACTCATCGTTACGAACTACGTGTATTACATCGCGCACCATGTGTTCCAACTAAATGATTTTCAGTCTACACAGGTATCTGACAGAATTACGTATGTAATGTTATCTGCAGATGATTGTAATGGGAGCAAAACCGAAAATTGAGATTCATGCTGAGTAGATTTCTCGTGGGGCTTACAATCCTTTGCAGATCTTTCTATCTGACACCTTTCCAGCAGCATGAATGATAATGTTACTGCTGATTTCCTTCGAAACTGAAATACGGTCACGAAATGAAAGCAACACCGATAGACGCCTGCACAGAAATATCTGTTTTGACTGTAGCTAATACGACCAGTATTATTTGGCGGTTTGATAGTGCAAATGTCACGGTTTTAATTGTACATTCTTATTTTCCAAAATAGTTGAATCCAATAGTGAGACAACGTTTTCTTTATCTTCATAATGATCAGCTAGGTTCACGCATCAGCTTTAGTTCCTCTTCTTTTTGTTCTTTCCTGTTTTTTCAGAACTTCATTAACTCCTTTTATTCTCTTTTTCTACCTTCTGTCGAGTTGTTGTTGATTTCTTTTTTTTCTGCTTTGACAACTTTCTAAGTTTAGTTTTCAGCCTTTTATATAATTTTAGCTCTTTTTTTATTTCTGTTATCATTGCTATTGTTAACTTCTTCCGGGAATATAAGAATGTTCGTTTTTTTAGCCTCTGGTCATTCTTTTGCTTGAGCTTTCAAAAGAAGATTACCCGTCAGTTTTCCATAATATCTATTATGATCTGTGTATTTCGGCAGATATGCTAATTACTTCTCAATTTAGAACCGTCTGTAGTTTGCTGTGCACAAATTATTTTGTTAATCACCCGTTTTCTGTCCAAGTTGTAGTTCACTGTTAAGTATTTACATGCATACGACTATATACGTTCTGGTCGCTGTGGTATATCGTTTTCGTTTTGTATTTCTAGAGAGCATTTCTTGTTGTAGATATTTTTGTTCAAACCATACACTTTTCGTTTTATTAACTTTTATATCTGTTGCAAAATTCTCTTGTCCATTCTGCCGCATTGTTTCTAAAAGATATTTGTGGTTTTATGCATTTTGGTGCATTATTATATTTTTTATGAACTTTGTTTTTTGCTGAAATTATGTGACCTGCTCTTTTGGCTATTCTTCTCGGAAGATTTACTCGAGTAAGATATTCTGAAAGGGAAGGTAGTTTAATTCCATTCAATTTTCTTTGTAGACTTAATGGCTTAAACTTGCGGTTAAACCTATGGTACCTATTTTCAAACAACGTGAGTATACAGCCATGTTAACAAGCTTGCTGTTCCCAAATTTGGTCTCTTTTGGGGCTGTTCCTTCTCGCACAAGACTGCCCAGTTACTTTATTTGTGTTGTAGTTAATATATTACAGTGTTTCAGGGAATATGACTCCTGCAGACGGGGGTCTGGAATATATTCAGACGTATCTACATATAGTGCTCAGTTTCAGCTCTGACCCGAGTGATGTGGTCCCCCATGTCTGTAAGCTATTATTTTCTTTCATTACCTTTTTTTTTTGGGGGGGGGGGGGAGGGAACGTGGTGGATATCAGTGATTCGATATCGTCTTCAACAACTTCTCTTCTGCCGCTCTCTCCATCTCAGAGTCACACTTACACCCAACGTTGTTAATTATAACAGTCATTTGTTTTTGAATATTTCAGTTGGTCTCTTCCCCCACAGATTTTTCCGTAGGGTACGACTGTAGTTTATTCCTGTTATCTCACCACATGTGCTATCACGACTTCCATTTGCAGCCTGTCTGGGGATCTCTGTCGTCTCTCCACTTAAAGCCGGATCACACGACAAAACTAACATGTACAAGTCAGATGTAGACGGCGTGCCAAAGTGGCCCATAAAGTCAGAATGGGTGAAGGTAGGATTTTAGCAGACAGTTTATCCATCGTGGAGAAACAGGAACAGTTCTATTCTGCCGTGGATCTGCGCATTCGTAGTAGAAGAGGTATATGCGGGCATGCTCAGAACACAGAATTTCGAGTGGGCGTTCTGTTTATTATTTTTACTTGTCAGCAGACGAGAAATACGTCAGACATTGAGGACTCTTCTGATTCTTGCGCAGGATATTCTTCACGTTTTTCATTGAGCAATTTTTCATAAATACAGTAATAAAAATCTCTGTCCTGTATTGTCATTGAGAAAAGCTGTGTTTATAATGACAGCTTCTTATTATAGAAATGGAATGAAACAAGAAAATACTAGTGCGCTTATTGGGGCACTCAGCAAGGAAAAAATGGCTCTGAGCACTATGTGGCTTAACTTCTGAGGTCATCAGTCCCCTAGAACTTAGAACTACTCAAACCTAACTAACCTACGGACATCACACACATCCTTGCCCGAGGCAGGATTCGAACCTGCGACCGTAGCGGTCGCGCGGTTCCAGACTGAAGCGCCTAAGCCACTTCGGCCGGCACTCAGCAAGGAAAAAAAATGATCGTGTGGCATTGTTGGCCGGAGGCCCCGTCCAGGGAATTTCGGCCGCCGGGTGCAAGTCTTGTGTTAGGTGACACCACACTGGTTAACTTGAGCGTCGGTGATGATGAGAACAACACAACACCCAGTCTACCGGCGGAGAAAATCTCCAACCCGTCCGGGAATCGAACCCGGGCCCGCGGCATGGGAGGCAAGCGCGTTGCCATATTTTTAAAAATCTCGTTTTGTTCGTCATTGTTCGGGGCGGACGTCCGATGACACCCGTTCTAGTTCACGTTGATCCATTTACTCAATTTTTTTCATTACAGAGGGCAACTATCCCTCTGACCGAACACGGTGAGCTACCGTGTCTGCATCAGCTAAGCCACAGCAATGGGATGTGTCTATATGAACCTGTACCATAATAAGATACGTTTGCAAATGTTTAATTCCTTGTTTATATGTTTTATGCAAATATGCATATAATTTTACTTCCGAGATGTGTACATACCACCTTAACTGGTGGAAGTATCGCACGTTTCATTTGACCGCAAAATTTCTATTAGTTCAGCGTGCCAGGAAGGATAGTGGTGAGGGAATTGCCACAAGGGTCAGAGCAGTGATGCCGCCCATGGCCAGTGAGGACTGTAAAAGCCGTTTTGCATCTATGAGGTGGCACTGTTGTGAAATACTGGGTTGTTAACTAAAGTGCAGCTACTTACAGAGGTTTGATGTGGGCTGCTATTGTTCTCGGCATTTGTTGTGGGCAGACGTCACATGACACCCCTACAAGTTGGTCAATGAATACTTCACTCAGTTATTTTTATTGCAGAGGGCAGCCAACCTTCTTACCGTACCCTCTGAGCTACCGTGCAGGCTCCACCAGGCTGGACTATACTTTCTGTGTATCCTGCTAGTAGTATTTGGTACCAGCCTTACACAGTTGAGCAAAATTCTAGAACGCGTCACACAATTGATTTGTAAGTAATCTTTTTTGTAGACTTGACTGTATTTCCCTGGCACTCCACCAATATACTTAAGTCTGCTACCTGCTTTACGCCGCGCGAGATTAGCCGAGCGGTCTCAGGCGCTGCAGTCATGGACTGTGTGGCTGGTCCCGGCGGAGGTTCGAGTCCTCCCTCGGGCATGGATGTGTGTGTTTGTCCTTAGGATTACTTAGTTTAAGTAGTGTGTAAGCTTAGGGACTGATGACCTTAGCAGTTAAGTCCCACACACATTTGAACATTTTTGAACCTGCTTTACCCACGACTGAGCCTAAGTGATCGTCCCATTTCGAATTCATACTAAATGTTCTATTTGTATTGTATTTGTATGAGTTTAAGATTCCATCTTTGATGCACTGATATTTTATTCATAGGATATTATTTTTTCGTTTTGCGAAATGCACAGTTTTCCATTTCCGGACATTTAAAGCAAGTTACCAATTTTTGCATCGCTTTGAAATCAAATCAAGGTCTAATATTGTCCGCAGTTTCATTAACATATAACACGGACAGCGAAGGACCCAACAGGCTTCCTTGGGATACACCCAAATTTCACTCTATATCTGTCGATGATTCTCCATTCAAGATAACATGCTGCGTTCTCCCTACCATGAAATCCTCCAACAGTCACAAATTTCGTCTGATATCCCATACGAACGTACTGTTGATAATAAACGTAGGTATGTTACTAAGAAAACTGCTTTCAGCAAATCGACAAATACTGCAGCTAACTAACCGCCTTGACCCATGGCTTTCAGGATCTCATGTGTGAAAAGTGCGAATTGGGTTTCACATGATCTACATTTTCGAAATCCATGCTGGTTAGCGTGGAGGGGGTTGTTCTGTTCACGATACTTTTGTATGTTAAAGCTCAGAATGTGTCGTAAGATTCTGCAAGAAGTGGATGTCAAAGATATTCGATGTAGTTTAGTGGATCACTTTTGCTACCCTTCTTGTAGACAAGTGGTGTGACCTGTGCTTTCTTCCAGCTATTGGGGACGGATTTTTCTTCGAGACGTCTTCGACAGATCACAGTTAACACTGAGGCTAGTTCAACCTGAAAGTGGTTATAGAATCTGACAGGGGTCCCCTCAGGTCCAGGAGTCTTGTTTAGTTTGTTTGTGGAGAGTGGTCTGGACCGATACTGTGGCCACGCCACATCTGTTATTTGCTTGACAAAGCCACTGCTTTACACATTCGTCTAGTTTTAGCCACATATTGCTTTCCTAGCGGATTCTGCAGAAAACTTTCGCTTTTCCTTATTTAATCAGTCCATTTAATTTTTCAGCTTCTTCCTATAACACCATATTTCAAACCTTTAGACGATCTTATTTTCTGATTTTCGTACTCTGCGTCTTGCACATCTGGACGATTCAATACTCCAGACGTAGAGTATTCTAAGAAAATTATTTCTCAAGTCATGGCCTATGTTTGATGGTGATAAACTTCTTTTCGTGAGGTACACTCTCTCTGCCACTATCTCTCTGCTTGCTTCTGACGTAGCGGAATTACTTGAGTTCGGCTACAACTATGTCCCCAACTCTGACGTTAAATCTGTCACTAAGTTCCTATTTGCTGCTCTTTAATACATTCGTCTTTCGTTGGTTTACTCTGAATCTATACTAAGTACTCAGTAAACTGTTCATCCTACTCAATATATCTTTAAATCTTCATCCGTTTCCCTGTCCACAGAACTGTCATCAACGTATCTTACTGTTGATATCCTACCACCCTGAACGATAAACCTACTTTTGAACCTTCCTTTTGTTGTCTTCTTTGCTTCTCGTGTTATGCCCTTCTTAATCTGGGTACTTCTCTCTTCTTCTTCCATCCTTACTGTTCCTTTTCGGCTCTTCTGCGTACTGTTTATTGTCTGTCTTTCTCTAGATACTTTTCTGATGATTTCAGACAACAACCTCCACTTTACAAGGTAGAACGCTTTTCCTATACCAACAAATCCTATGAAATCTCTTGATTTTTCTAGGAGTTTCCTTTATTATCAAGCGTAATATAAGGATTATCCTTCTGATTCATTTACGTTGCCTCAAGTCCGATCGTCACTTTACAGGTACTCAATTTTACGTTTCATCATTCAGTACATTATTGTAGTCAACAACGAGGTTACATAACTTGTCAAGCAATAGTTCTCCCATTTATTTGTCTTTGCTCTGTTCAGTGTTATGTACATCCACACAATCTTCTGAAACTCAAATGTCATGTCTCCAATCTTACATATCCTACTCACCAAACTGAATAATCAGGTGGTTGCTATTTAACTCATTGGTTTTAGAAACTCTACAATTATACAGTATTGTATAGACGATTTTCTTCCGAATATCTAATGGCATGTCTCCAGTCTTACACATCCTATCCACCAAACTGAATAATAGGGTGGTAGCTAATTACGACATTGATTCTAGAAATACTGCAGCAAAGTTTTCTACCCCGTCTGGCTTGTTGTTTCCAAAACTTTCAATACCCTGTGTTTCACTGGAACTTGTATGTCCAGCAAATTGAGAACCGTTTCATTTTCTGTCACGTAATCATACAGACAAATCTTTAATCTTTAAAACAAATGATGCATTGTACTTCACTGCTACGTCACTTCGTAAAAGTATTTCCAGACTGGGCTTCGTACCAGTTTGCAACACAACGGATGCCCGGCGACGGTAGCGAGCAGTTGCCTCGCAGACCAGGTCCGGTTAGTCTCGTACACGACACGTACTTGCTAAAGCGACAACACACAGCAGCTGGGACATTATTGTCTTATGTCGTGTGTTTATTGTTCGTTTCTGCCAGCTTTGTTATTAAAATAGCACTGATCGCTTTTCCCATCTTCTATAATAACGCAATATATCAAACCATTGGAAGTTTTACGAATGAAAATTATTGCCTTTTCTTGAATGATTTATTTAAAAACGAAAACTTTTTGCACTGCTGCCATGGCCTATGGCAAACTGATATTCATGTTTTTTACTCGGTTACTAGTAAAAAATAAAAAAGACACCTGTAATAGCCGAGACGAAACTAATATCGAAAAATACCGGTTATTGAGAACTAAAACACCGCCATCGGTTTTAACCGCCCGGTTTTCACCATCCCTTTGGAAAATAGGAGCTGAAGTAATGGCGGAAGTAAAGCTGTGAGGGAGGATAATGTGTCGTACGTGGAAAGCTCAGCCAATAGAGCACTCGCTTACGAAAGGCAAAGGTTCCAGTTTCGAGTCACATAGTTTTAATCTTCCAGGAAGTTTTGTATCAGCGTACACTCCGCTGCAGACTGAAAATTCTTTCTGAAAACAATCCCCTAGGTTGTGGCTAAGCTATGACTGCGAAATATCCTTTCTTCGACCAGTGCTAGTCTCGCATAGTATGCAGCAGAACTCCTGTGATGTTGTTTGGATTACTGGCAGAAGTAAAGGTATGTGGGAGGTTCGTTAGTCCTGCTTGGATTGCTCAGTTGGTAGTGCAATTCCCTTGTAGGTTATCACCGAGCATTCAAACAGAGACAACGATCTTATTTCAGTGCCACCGATAACGACTCTCGGTGTTGGGTTACTCACTTTAGTGACTTATATTTACGGTCATCCGTACTCGCCTTCCCCATGGAATCACCGGCAACTGATCAAAGTCAAACAGAGGAAACCCAAAACACTTCAGGCAACTGTGCCACTTATTTTCAAGGTCATCCAGGGGAATACCACGTCTTACCATGCACCTTAGGCAAGTGGAGACATAGCTTGACACTGGTCACATGACATTATTGGGAAACCCTTGGACCAAGGGGAGCACATTGAAACGGCGAGAAATGCGATGAAGCAGTCAGATCCCTGCTGCTCCACATAATCATCCTTTATAACAAACTCTGCAGTTGAGGCTCCTTCATTTCAACATCATGGGGGTAGAGGTTTAAGTTTGTTATAAACAAATTATTATTAACAATAGTTCTATAATGGCAGTGTTTGGAAATAATAAGAATGATATAACAAATCACCTGATAGCTTATTACGAAAAATTTCTTTCTTTTCAATATATTAGTTACAATCCTTTATTATTTATTAAAAATTTTTCTTTCTACAATGCCATTTGTTACATAAATGGTGTATTTTTTATTTACAATCATTTGTTATTATTATCAATTTCTTATTTGCAAGTCTATATATTATTTACAAAGTGTTTTTCCCCCAAACTGTTCATTTCTTTTGCTATACTTACACACACACAATATACATACACAGGTTGAAGAAAATTTCTCGCTCTCGGACTTCGAAGTGCGATTCCTAACATATTAACAATACAAAAAAGGCATCACAAAATTTACTCCTGCGCATGTTTCCAGCAGTAAATGGACATCAAAGGTTGGCAGTCTGGCAACACTGTAATCACATGTACGGTAGCCACCTCTTTCAGTACACATGAATAGTGCTGTACAGTTAGTGCACTAGTAGCGTTTTGCGTTAGCATGTGGGAGGTCTAGGGTTTGATTCTGGATCAAGCTGAATTCATTTTTATTTGCTAAATGTAGTCTCCGTGGTACAGTATGTGGTGTCTTAATCGTCATTCAATGATTACAGTGGGTCTTCTACAAAGCATTTGCACTCATATACTACGAACACAGAAATGGAAGTACAATCATTTTCATTAGTCAATTTTTACAGAAGTCTTTTGCACGTCTCGGACGCGAATTGTTTCACTCCACTGCATCTACTAGGTTTCTAAACGTGTTTTCTGTGTACCCTCCCCCAATAGTCCATCGATTAGTACCAGCTGTTATTCTTGCCACGTTCAGGTCGACTACATTTCGTTAGGAATGTGTTATGTAAATGTTGGATACATGCCACTTGAGTAAAGGTGTATACTACAGTATTATTGCCAGAATGAAATTGGCATATAAAAACAAATACACCTGAACACAGAATCAAACCCACGACCTCCTGTATGTTAATCCGATATGCTATCCACTGCACCACCGGCACAGCTCTATCTCTGTGTGCTAACAGAGGCGGTTATCGTACATGTGATTATGTGCTGCCAGACTGCTAATCTTCAACGTCCATTTACTGCAAGAAACATGCACCGAACGAAATTTTGTGAGAAAATTTTTTGTAATGCTGATATGCAAGAAATCGCATTGCGAAGTCTGAGTGTGTGAATTATTTAAAAAGTCTTTTTCTCACGAAAAAGCAAGAACTTAAATAGTATGCTTAACAGTATCTATCATTAGTATATCATAATCTATCCTTATAAAGTATTTACATTATTTACATTTAATCAGTGCTTTTTTCCTCTATATACAACATTTACATGGAAAACATGGACTAAAAGCACGAGGTGAAGGAAAAACCTCACACATACACACGGAGTATGTATTCATGTTCATGGAACACAACATATAAATTACAATATAGCCAGACACAGTGTGCAATCAGGCATGCATACTCGCACGCAACTGTGACAAGGAGTTTGTCCAACTATCCCCCTACACACTTGCACATATACATAAATGATTTGAAAATATATATGCAGACACACACTCAGTCACTCCAATGGATAGTGTGAGTCCACTAGGCTGCTGATATTGTCCCCACAGATGAACCATTTGTTGCCATGACATGGCAGCCCTACATTCAGCATCAGTGCAGTATGTACCACATCGCCTCTTGAGTGAAAGATTACTGGGCACATCATATGCAGAGTTGTGGGGATGCCCCAGAGGGGGCACCTCTTGTAAATATTTATCATGAGAGCCTTTGAGGCTGCAAGATGCACCCCTTTAGCCCACCTGTGTGTGGCATCTGTACCTATATGGTATATGTACATATTTGACCACTCCACAGTCTGTAACCCATTCACCTCACGTTTTATAAGGCCGATAACCTTATTGTTTTGAGGTATAATACTAAAAAGGATTATTGACCATATGTCCATAAATGGAAAATGTTTTAGGATACTATCTAATTACTTCATATAGACTGCAGTCTTTTAACTGGTACTTTAAACTGTCTGTATCCATAGAAAGTAGTTTGGGATTGGTGAAGTTGGGCTTCACAAAGTCATAGTGGAAGCGGTGCATATAGAGTCTGAAATGCTCAGAGCATACCTATTGATGTAGACAGGCTTTGTGAAACTGAAACCTTGACCATCTCTTTTTCAGCTAATTCTTGATTGAGGATAGAGATCAGTTTAAAATTTTATCTGGCAAAGTAATTTCTTGTGCCATAATGCCTATTCTGTTGCATGTGTTCTGTGGCAGTCAGCACAGACACAAAAAAGGAAGGAGAGAGGCGATGGTGACTGGTAGGAATCCAAAATTATCTGTATATAACGCTTTAAGATAAATTGATAATTTTATTTCTAATTAGAGTCGAAACTTTGCTTCTAGTGCCTCCTATATGCAATTAGATTTATCAGCTCTTGCTGCTTGCAGAATTCTAGCTAACTGTCAGCTTCCGCTTACTCAGTACTGATGCTCTTGAAGTCTGCAACTGAACTGAGCCGACCAGCAATGGGCAGCTGGTTACATCAGCCTTGGCAGGGGGCGCTGAACTCTCTCTTCTTGGAGGTGTGGCGCTCCCCGCTATTTCCACTAGTGCATAGGTCAGCAGCTTCTTGATGTCGTTTCGTGGTACTGCACTTATTAGTGTGCAGTCAGTGCTTTAGGACTGCACATATCCCACCAGCAAACTAAATATATTTTAAGCTACTATAGAACACGAATTTCTCATTAACTTGTAATTTTTTTCAGCAATATTCTTCACAAAAACTCTCACTTCAGTGTTAAGATCAGTGTACTTCTTCGCAACAAATTCCATCCCCAACCTGAGATACTGCTGGAGGTTCCTGTGGTACAGAATATGTCGCTGTTTGTTCCTCAGCACCATCAAGTGCTTCAAGATGGAACCATTTTATGGGATTAGGAGCTCCAGAGACAGTTGCTGTGGACATCACAGTAATGGTGTGATGTTCCAGCTCCATGTCCAGGCCATATCCTTCACCAACATCTTCAGTCACATCATAGCTCTTTCCCTTCAAAACGGTGATTTCCTCCTGAGGCCACCACTGGAACCCTTGAAATGGTAGACTTTGTTGTGTGGCATACTGCATACCCCTTTTTTTGGGTCACCAGTCTTCTGACTGGTTTGATGCGACCTACCACAAATTCCTCTCCTGTGCCAACCTCTTCATCTCAGAGTAACACTGGCAACCTATGTCCTCAATTGTTTGCTGAATATATTCCAATCATTGTCTTCCTCTACAGTTTTTGCCCTCTACAGCTCCCTCTAGTACCATGGAAGGTATTCTATGATGTCTTAACAGATGCCCTGTCATCCTGTCACTTCCTCTTGTCGGTTTTTTCCACATATTTCTTTCCTTGCCCACTCTGCAGCGAATCTCCTCATTCCTTACCTTATCAGTACACCCAATTTTCAACATTCTTCTGCAACATCACGTGGAGGGAAGACAAGTTACTCTTTCATCTATTCTTCGCATACAGAAAATTATTAAAGATTTATTATTATTATTTATTATATGATGCACCTTGAGCGACCTGAGCAGATGTTGATGGAGCCTGGTAGGGCGCTAAAAGCATGAGGTATTTTTATGATTCCAAGCTCATAGAAACGGCTTGTTGGGAGAGCTGAAAGCAACTGGCAGCGAGCCCATCCCTTAGTAAATCTTGCCAGACAGGCCCACTGCCATACAGGGCAGACAGGGCTCCAGCAAAACAATGCCATGCTACCTGCTGCATTCTATGTATCTGCTGTCAGGAACTAAGAATCAGTGGCTCACGGGAACATAATTTAGAGTATAATCTGTGTGGCATAGGAATGTGTAGTGTTTAAATTCGTTTGGGTCAGAATTAGAGTTCATGCTTACAAGAAGCAAGGCATGTTTGCTGCAGAGTAGCAGAAGTAATTGTGTTTTGTTAACCATGGATCCACATCAGATTATTAGCGGTGACGAGGCATATATTACACAGGACTCCCAGGTAAACGCAGCTGCAGACCAGGCAGAAATGTCGAATGTATAACCTGCAGAGTATGACGACATGTCTCAGTCAGGTGACGAAAGTGAACGGGAGACGGCAGCAGAACGAAATGTAGGCGCCGCTGGCACGAGACGCACCATCAGTGAGACTGGCAGACCAGAACCACGAGAGAAACGTCACAGAATGATGGAATCTCGTTCATATAGTCCTGTAGGTGTTAGCGGTGGATCTCAGTTTGAGTCTGTCTTGCCATTCATGCAAGAGGCAGTAAGGAAGAGGCAAGAGCCAGACAGGAAGAAACAAGAGGCAGAGAAAAAAAAGGCGGGAGAAAGAGGAGGAAAGGTACAAATTAGTCATAAGAACGGTCACAGACGGTATAGATGGAGTTTCTTTCTTAACTGCAGGAAGCCAAGAGGTGCTAGAGAATGTCAGAAAAACGACAGCAGAAACGCATGAGGTCGCTGACCAGGCGAAGCGCGATGCCAAAACAGCGCGATTGGTAGCGCAAGTAGCGCGAAAGGACGCATCAGTGGCCAAAGAACAAGTTAAACTGGCAAGAACTGAGGTGTTAAGACAAAACATGCACTTGCAGCTCTCCAAAAGCAAGGCAAAAAAGTAGTTCAAGAAAAGCAGGAAAAAATGAGTGAGGCTGGGTAGCGAATCGACCAGATAAAAATCAAACAGGCCGAAATCTCTGGAGTTTAAAGATCAGCAGATCCGAGTTTCCACGCATCAAAACGAGTTGGCTAAGGACGTTCGGTAAGCACATGAGTGGGTCGCGCAATTACAAACACAATCTCGTCCGGTAGAGCGCCATCGAGAGTATCACATACATGAAGAAAATGTTTTGCGACTCTCCGATCCGCAACATGAGGACACACCCCCTGCACATGGGCGAATCCAGCATGAAAATACTCGTGTCGCGGCGAAACGCGTAATAGAACACTCCCCGTTGGTAACAAGCAGCATGTCAGAGACAGAATCAGTAGCTGGCCGGAGTGGCCGAGCGGTTCTAGGCGCTTCAGTCTGGAACCGCGCGACCGCTACGGTCGCAGGTTCGAATCCTGCCTCGGGCATGGATGTGTGTGATGTCCTTAGGTTAGTTAGGTTTAAGTAGTTCTAAGTTCTAGGGGACTGATGACCTCAGCAGTTAAGTCCCATAGTGCTCAGAGCCATTTGAACCATCTGAACCAGAATCAGTAAACAATTGTACACGTCTATGGAGGTCAGAAACGTCATTACGTGAGCTTGACTACATGAGGGGATACCATAACAGTGCACGAAGGTCGTTTGGGCACTGATATATGGAATCACGCGCTGCAGACGAGATGGAAAATTCGTAAGGCGGATACGTCAAATCTTTCGACCACATACATTCATTTGACCATCCAGAATTTTCGAGTCTACTAGGAGGCAAGCAGCGCATTACATCCAAAGACCTGTGTGGCACAGTACGATCACGTGCTACCAGAATCTTGGCCACTGAAGTACAAGCTCCAGTTTACCTGTGGTTCCTTAGAAGGGTCGATTGCGGAACATATACTCGGAGTTGCAGAGAGTTTTTGCTCCTACCAAGTATTTAAGGACGCATTCCTTAGTACGAGGTGCATTCAAGTTCTAAGGCCTCCGATTTTTTTCTAATTAACCACTCACCCGAAATCGATGAAACTGGCATTACTTCTCGACGTAATCGCCCTGCAGACGTACACATTTTTCACAACGCTGCCGCCATGATTCCATGGCAGCGGCGAAGGCTTCTTTAGGAGTCTGTTTTGACCACTGGAAAATCGCTGAGGCAATAGCAGCACGGCTGGTGAATGTGCGGCCACGGAGAGTGTCTTTCATTGTTGGAAAAAGCCAAAAGTCATTAGGAGTCAGGTCAGGTGAGTAGGGAGCATGAGGAATCACTTCAAAGTTGTTATCACGAAGAAACTGTTGCGTAACGTTAGCTCGATGTGCGGGTGCGTTGTCTTGGTGAAACAGCACACGCGCAGCCCTTCCCGGACGTTTTTGTTGCAGTGCAGGAAGGAATTTGTTCTTCAAAACATTTTCGTAGGATGCACCTGTTACCGTAGTGCCCTTTGGAACGCAATGGGTAAGGATTACGCCCTCGCTGTCCCAGAACATGGACACCATCATTTTTTCAGCACTGGCGGTTACCCGAAAAATGGCATCCACGTCTCATCCATTGTCACAACCGACGAAAAGAAAGTCCCATTAATGCTGTCGTTGCGCGTCAACATTGCTTGACAATGTGCCACATGGGCAGCCATGTGGTTGTCCGTCAGCATTCGTGGCACCCACCTGGATGACACTTTTCGCATTTTCAGGTCGTCATGCAGGATTGTGTGCACAGAACCCACAGAAATGCCAACTCTGGAGGCGATCTGTTCAACAGTCATTCGGCGATCCCCCAAAACAATTCTCTCCACTTTCTCGATCACGTCGTCAGACCGGCTTGTGCGAGCCCAAGGTTGTTTCGGTTTGTTGTCACACGATGTTCTGCCTTCATTAAACTGTTGCACCCACGAACGCACTTTCGACATATCCATAACTCCATCACCACATGTCTCCTTCAACTGTCGATGAATTTCAATTGGTTTCACACCACGCAAATTCAGAAAACGAATGATTGCACGCTGTTCAAGTAAGGAAAACGTCGCCATTTTAAGTATTTAAAACAGTTCTCATTCTCGCCGCTGGCGGTAAAATTCCATCTGCCGTACGGTGCTGCCATCTCTGGGACGTATTGACAATGAACGTGGCGTCATTTTAAAACAATGTGCACATTTCTATCTCTTTCCAGTCCGAAGAAAAAAATCGGAGGCCTTAGAACTTGAATGCACCTCGTACATACTGTTTGCAAGACACACAGCAAAGGATAAAACAGGAGATCATGTTAGGAAAGGATTCAGAAGCGTCAGGTTTCCCCAGTTCTGTCAAATTCTTCGAATCCCTGGTCAAGAGGAACCGATTCTTGGATCAACCGTACAGTCCCAAGGAAATTATAAGGCACTGCTACATTAAATTACCTTTACGTTACCAGCAACTGCTCATCGATGGATGCAGCGATTCAATGGAAGCTTTCAAGAGCGCGCTGTGTGAATTCGAGTACGTTAATGTAATTCACAGCTCGGGGGAAAGAAGTAGAAATAATAACCGTAACTGGCTAGATTCGCCAGAGAGGAATGACAATGGACGAAATGGGGGTAATCATCGATCGAATAGAAACCAAATTCAAACTTCAATGGGATTAACCAGCCATCATGGAAAAATAGAAGAAGATGAGGAAATTATAATCATAACAACAACACAACTACTGACCGAATGGAAATTGGAGAGAGCAACAGAACTCTAACCAGGGCCAACAGAATTCTAGGGACCAATAGCACAGCAATAGCAGAACATACAACGGTCAAGCTCAACGGAATAACCAACGTAGCGAATATGTGGAACTGAGGCCGCCTAAGCCATCGCAGAGGTCACGCAGAGAAAATTCAAACAGGAATTGATACACAGCCGCTGGGGACTCAGCTCAAGACAATGCCGCAGAAACTATCGGAACGAGCGATATTAATCTGTTAGAGTACGAAGATTCAAGAGAACTACTACGGGAAGAAAAGGTGCAAGTCCCAATGAATGAACTGTTTAATGTAATTTAATCTAGATATTGTGTTGCTTAACATATAATTTTCCACTTGTTCTATTTCGGTGTTATTTTGTTTGGATGTCATTTCCACTAGTTTCAGCATGAGTCCTTGTTGAACATGGTCAAATGAGTTGCGTATGAGTGACATCTTCACAACATACACTGGCAGGTGGCAGATCGAATTAAAATTCCGTTGCAAGTTATACGTCATCAACAACTGGCACTTTTCGTGGCGTACCATACCAGGCACGTTGCAATACTGAGTACTCCAAACAACTGAGTACTGCTATTATTTCTTTGGACCTCACAATTGTTGTCCGATTTCCGCTCCCAGGAGAACAAGGAGATCCGCCGTAATTTGACCGATATACAGCATCGTACTCTGTCATAGATTTTTCGTAGAAGAGCCTTCACAGGTATCACCATGGCCAATGAAATTGTTTCTGTTTACTTTCCGTGGCTTCTTGTACACTGCCCAAGGAACGGATGTACGTCACTTTATGGTTTTCGTGGTGTCAAGATGGTAAATCGTGCCACAGAGCATGTGCGTCTCGATTTTTGGATGTGTTTCGTATGGTGTTCGCTCCACGTTTTGGGCGCGTGTCGACGCTAAGACTCAGTGTGTTATGAGCATGTGCGTCTCTATTTTCGGATGTGTTTCGTATGGTGTGGAGACTTTATTAGAAAAAAAGAATGTCTGCTGACGCTGAAGTAGGCAGGAAGTTCGTCTACACACTCAGGTGCTGGTGATTTGCCTGAAATCTTTGTAATGACACTTGTGATTGTGTACATGTACTGAAATGAAACACAAACATACTGCATCATATATATATATATATATATATATATATATATATATATATATATATACAACATTCACTGGCAGGTGGCATATATCTTTGTAATGACATTTGTGATTGTGTACATGTACTGAAATGAAACACAAACATACTGCATCATATATATATATATATATATATATATATATATATATATATATATATATATATATACAACATTCACTGGCAGGTGGCATATATATATATATATATATATATATATATATATATATATATATATATATATATGAAGCAGTATGCTTGTGTTTCATTTCAGTACATGTACACAATCACAAATGTCACTACAAAGATATCAGGCAAATCAACAGCACCTGAGAGAGTAGACGAACCTCCTGCCTACTTCAGCGTCAGCAGACAACACCGCCGGACATTGAAAACTAAAAGAGGAGTATACAAGGAATAAAATGCATTAAATTTCGCTTCGGTAGTATTAGCAAAGGCATACAGTAGTACAATTAGTTGGTATTTTGTATTGGGAGAAATCTGCACGTTTGGTTGAGGTATAGAGGTAGCGCCAGCTTAAAATTAGGGTGTATGACTTGAGTTGAACTAACCAAAATCTAAAGAAAACACGTACACACACAAACCAAAAAAACCTCACACCACATAATTTACAACATTAACAGGGCCCAGCAATCATTAAATTGTGTGCTTCGTAATATTACAAAAAAAGAAAAAAATATTAAGCACAAAAGTTTTTACTCTTCATTACTTTTTTCTGTAAACTGATTATATCGATGTAATGACATTTGTGAGAGATTATGCACTTGATCATACTTGAGGATTGTGCAAACTCCAGAACCAACAAGGCAGACTGGACGTCATGGCCCACGGCAGCCAGCAAAAGGTGAGTGGAGTGGGTTGCCGTAATGAGTCAGCTGTAGCAGCCCAGGTGAAAGGGGACCACCTGCTGCGACAGAACCCACCAGCTGATGCACGTGACACAGCCCCAGTGGAGGTGGCATGTCTCAAGCCAGCACAGACAGTGGGACGCCACCACGCGCCAGTAACATCCCCCTAGCAGCCAAAGGCCCACCACACAGCTAATTGAGGGACTAGTGAGTGGCATGGCACCACAGTCGATGCATGTGCCAAGCCTAACTGACTCAGTGGGGTGCCGAGACTGATGTGTCCCGTCGACAAACGGCGAGCTAATTCGATGTCCCGCGCTGGCTGGCATGTGTTCCAATGCCGAGCAAACAGGAAGAGTAGGTCTGTCCCATGTCCTGCTAATGCAGAATGGATTTCTATACCAGGGAGCGGGTTGCACATCAAATGCAGCTCTGTCACGCCAGTCCCTGATGGCTGACTGCGGCCTGACCAGGATGAGGACAAGGGTCCAGCTGTGGTTCGGAAGCTGCCAAAGATGCTGGATACTGTCAAGGTGCCAGATGCTGCCGGAGATAAGAGGGAATGCCAGAGACGTCTGTCGCCACTTCTGCCACATCATGTGCTGAATGAGAGGCCATTCCACTCTAATGCAAATTGTTGTTCATCAGTCCTACCTGACACAGTTTGTTGGTGTGCATAAGTGCCATGTTCATAAGTGACATTTTCAATTGTAAGATTTATCTCCCCAGGGACCTCTGTGGAGGGAGCAGTAGGATACCTTTCTGTAATATCATGTAACCTCCCAACAGATAAATTCCGTAACCTCCCAATAAAAAGGCGACAAACTTCTGTATAAAAAGGTGACTCATATATAACCTTTCAACAAAAATCTTGTAATGTAACCTTTCAATAATTAACTGATGATGAATCTAAACTGGTAAATCGGGACGTCAGCAGTGCTGCATCATGGCCCTGAAAAATCATTCTGAATAAAGTGAAAATTCTTACCTCAATGATGTCGCCAGGTAACGCGTATATATCTGCTCCTATAAGAAATTTTTCTGGCACAGCCCAGTGCAATGCTGGCCACTAGATTTTGTTATGTATGAAAAACAACTGATTTTATTTACGATAATTGCCATGACTACAGATGGGAGAAATTAGGAAAAAAAATTTGAATTCAGATGAATGACTGTTAAAAGTTATCTTTATGAGAAAGATTATTATTCAAAGATTTCTTTTTTTAAAAACAGTTACATAGGACTTCGATATAACAATAGTACAAAAATCAGTTGTAGCAAGTAACATATGCACGCAGTAATAAATAAAAAAATATTTTGCTTTTATTTATACTACATCGCCCAGGCACTGCCATCGTTCTCCATGACCGACCCTGGTAATTCCATAACTCTGCTGCTCTCTATAAGCTATAAGCTCGACGACTGCTCTCTATGAGTGGCCTGACCCAACCGCCCAACTGCGAGCTACTACTACTACTGCAGCCGACACTGCTCTCTGGTCCGTCACTCTATTGTGACTTACATATTGCAGGCAGTGCGTGAGCAATCCATCGAAGTTATATCTGCTCGAATGTGCTAGCAATAAATTCCTTAGTCATAGACTTCTTACAAAACCCTCCACTGGGGGTGGGGAGGGGGCGGGGGGGGGGGGGGCCAAAAATTTGGCAGCAATGGTGAGTCAATTGGACTTGCCATGAGCAACAAACTTTCTATAATCTTTTTAGTTTACTAAGTCTACAGTCACAGAGTATAGACATATATATATCATTATTGATAAATAATATAAGTACAGAACATATTATTAAATGAAATAGGGTGCACACGCACTGAGTACAGAAAATATTAAGAAATGAAATAGAGTGCATACGCATTATATCAGTCTTTGCCAATTTTACAAGAATTATGAAAGGAATGGGAAGGATAGCATCATGGTTGTAGCACAGTGTGTTGCACATTGCTGCACCAAAGTCCATATCTTTTCACAGAAGCACAACACTACGTGTGATAATCTGAAGTTCTTTTCTCTGCAGTATTTATCAGTGTAGCCAAGACACTGAAATGTAGTATTAAGACTACATGTTGTCCTTGTGGTAGTACAGTAGGTACACCAAACAGTTGGACCATAATGACATCTCTGTCAGTCAGAGTGGTGGACAGCTTGATATGTCAACACCACATTCTTCTAGAGTCCATAATCTTACATCAATGCAACATTAGTCCAAAAACCAATAGAGTGCTCCATGACCACGAGGATGGACAGGACATACAGATATCGCAGTAATTGGTGGTAATTTGGTCAGAAGGTGAACAATACATTAAATCTTATGCTATTCATCATTCAGAACTACACTAGTGTACCATTCGATCTGCATAATTATTGGCACTCATTAGCCAGTTACAAAGCATTTATGGAGTATTACAAAACATTATTCAAAAGTCAACCCATTGGCCAGTTACAAAGCATTTATGTAGTATTACAAAACATTATTCAGAAGTCATCTCATTGAAGTAATAATTGACATGCTTTGGATAGTTATAAAGCATTTATGTAGTATTACAAACTATTATTCAGAAGTCATCTCATTGCAATAATTATTAGCACTCATTGGCCAGTTACAAACCATTTATGTAGTATTACAAAACATTATTCAGAAGTCATGTCATTGAAGTAATAATTGACATGCTTTGGATAGTTATAAAGCATTTATGTAGTATTACAGAACATTATTTAGAAGTCATCTCATTTCAGTAATTATTGGCACTCATTGGCCAGTTACAAAGCATTATATAGTATTATAAAACATTATTTTGCATTATTCAGAAGTCATCATACAAAACATGAGTTATTGCGTGTAGCAACAAGCTGCTAATGAGTATATTTGATATCATACAAGTGACATAAGACATATTTAAAATGTAAGACATTGGACCTAGTACTCAACGTGTTTAGTCCAATAATACATAGACATAATGAAATCAATACATCAGAAAAATTTGCATTATATTTAGGACTAGCAATGTATCTTAAACTGGTAGCATTATTTAGTTGTATACTGGGAATAGTTGAAACTAGTAATAATTTTTTTTTGGTGCTAGAAATGCATTGCATTGGGATCAATAGGCAATTGCTGGGGCACGAAAATATTTGATTTTGACTTACTGCTGGAAATAAGGATTATTAACATCACGAGTCATGAGTCAGCTGTAGCAAGGTAATCAAACAAGTAGAGTGTATGTGATCACATTCATGAATTATAGAGACAGCTGGGTAAAAAAATGAAAGTACTAGAACAGGTTTAATAACTAATTGTTTCTAGCATATAACATAATGACATATTTCAGAAATCATTTTAATGTTATGGAAAGCTTCCCCTGGAAAAAAAATACAAAGTGGATTATTGAGCTGAAAGAAGAAAATGTATGTTATGCTGAAAAATGGTAAACTTCTAATTAACAGGTAATGACACATCTGCTTAACATGCATGTACTCTAGCTGTCACTTTCCAAAAAACAAGTAGAGTGTATGTGATCACATTCATGAATGATAGAGACAACTGGGTAAAAAAAAATGAAAGTACTAGAACAGGTTTAATAACTAATTGTTTCTAGCATATAACATAATGACATATTTCAGAAATCATTTTAATGTTATGAAAAGCTTCCCCTGAAAAAGATAAAAAGTAGATTATTGAGCTGAAAGAAGAAAATGTATGTTATGCTAAAAAATGGTAAACTTCTAATTAACAAGTAATGACACATCTGCTTAACATGCATGTACTCTAGCTGTCACTTTCCAAAAAACGAGTAGAGTGTATGTGATCACATTCATGAATGATAGAGACAACTGGGTAAAAAAATGAAAGTACTAGAACAGGTTTAATAACTAAGTGTTTCTAGCATATAACATAATGACATATTTCAGAAATCATTTTAATGTTATGAAAAGCTTCCCTTGAAAAAAAAATACAAAGTGGATTATTGAGCTAAAAGAAGAAATGTATGTTATGCTGAAAAATGGTAAACTTCTAATTAACAGGTAATGATACATCTGCTTAACATGCATGTGCTCTAGCTGTCACTTTCCAAAACATTCAATCATTTTACTACGCAATATACAACATACTGTCAAATAGAACTACAACAAATACTTAAGTAACTAGATAAGCTTCATCATTATCCTCATATGCAAAAAAGAAAAAAAAAACTTCATTATTTATTACCATTTTCTTCATATAACTAGACATCATCATTTATTATCCTCTGCAAAAATAGTTCATTATTCATTATCTTATTTATCAGCATCATTCATCAGTGTCATCAGTTCATATATTACTAAGTTTCTTACTTCTAGCATACTTCATCACTAAAGTTACCATTCATACAAAGCGGATTATTGAGCTGAAACAAGAAATGTATGTTATACTGAAAAATGGTAAACTTCTAATTAACAGGTAATGACACATCTGCTTAACATGTATACATGCTCGACGATCTGCCACAATTGCGTCTGAAAGAAAAGTAATTAGTCAAGGTTGCTATCATATGGTGCATATACTATATTTTGGTAATCTTTATTAATTCTAATCCATTTACTCTTAATGACAAGGTATTGCATTTTCTTTCGTTCATTCCGATGGTGAAATGCACATTTCATAGTAACACTGTGGTTTTAAAATTTAATATGGATTAATATCTTGTATTTAAATCAGACACCCATTAAATGAAAACTTGTTTGTAGTGATATGACTAAGCATACAGCATAGCATGAAAGAAAACGTATTAGGTCAAAACCATAGACAATTTTCAAGTGCAGAAATGTACACACAATATCATAATGTAATAACAAAAATGTAGAATATTGAAGATATTGGGATATCGTAAGGCAAAATGCCAAAGTCAACTGGTGTTTGTTATATCTTAAAGATTTCATAGTGCATAAAGCGAAAATTCTACTTTCGATAGGAAAACCATCACACATACATAAAAAAATGGAAAATGTGCACGGTCTGATATCTAACGACAAGAAAAGCGACCTGTTAACCTTACCTTTCTAGGCACTTGCCAGGAAAAAATATGATCATTATCAGTAAGTAGTCACATAGATAGAAGTGCATAATTGGTCACATAATATGTAAATTCATCTGGAAAAATGTGCACGGTCTGAGGTATGCCGTCAAGAAAAAAGACCTGCTAACTTTACCTTGCCGGGCACTTGCCAAGAAAAAATATGATCATCATCAATAAGTATTCATATAAGTCTCAGGAAATGGCATTACAGTGTGATAAATCATAAAGTATGTTTATTCAGTAAAGGATTTAATATTGGAAATATGGTGATTGCCCTTGGTTTTTCTGGTTCTCAAAGTTTAGACATGTACTACATTATGGTGAGGAATGCTGCGAATTCTATATGGACCAGCGTATAGAAGTTCAAATTTACTGCATTTACTCTTTCCTCTGTTGGATAAATAGTGTGTGCGTACTAATATCTTCTTTCCTATGTGAAATTCACGGCGTGTACAAACCTGTTTTTGTTGTCTCCTGCGGCGCTCTGTGGCATGTTTGATGTTGAGCGCAGTGTCACTAATTTCATGGTGTCGTAGTCGACGAGATGTATGAAAAGATGCTAATTCTTTAATTTTGTTGGATGGTTCAACATTTTTCAATATAACATTCGGAGATAGCATAGTAGATTCATTTGGTATGAAGTTAATTACATCCTGGAATGAGAGTATGTGAGTGTCCCAATCAATATGTCTTTTATAGCAATATATTTTACATAGTTCACCAATTTCTTTCGTCAATCGTTCAGAAGGGTTCGAAGAAGCGTGATATCTGGATATACAGATTGTAGAAATGTTTCTAGCTCGTAACATACGTGTACATATCACAGATCGAAATTGTGGTCCATTGCCGGAAATTACTTTCAATACATGACCTACATGAAACAGAAAATGTTTTACAAACGCATTCGAAACAGATATAGCAGTAACTTTGCGCAACGGAGTGAAGGTAACAAATTTCGAAGTGAGTTCAACAGCGACGAAGATGTAGCAATAACCTCTATTAGATCTTGGAATCGGTCCAAAAATATCTACAGCGGCCATATGTATCAATTTAATGGGTACAATGGGATGTAACGGAGGAATATGTGAAGTCTTGTCTGATTTAGCTTTCTGGCAGATTTTACATGCCGCTAAAACTCGTCGAATACGGTTTTCCTTGTTGGCAAACTAACAGTTCTGTCTCAGTATAAGAAAACATTTTCTGGCTCCATAGTGTGCGTAACTGAAATGGGTATACCAAATCAGGAATGCATGATAACCAGTTGTTGCTGTCAAGGTGAGAGCGGCGAAACAGAATGTTGTTGCGTACATTGTAATTGTTTCTAATGGTAACGTTGTTCCTATCTTGCCAAAGATGTTTAGTATGTTTCCATACATTGTCCTTGCTCTGCTCTGTTCAAGTGCCATGTCTCGTAATGACGGCGAAATGAAATTTTCAAATGCAACTTGTTGAATATACATGAGGCTAAAATTTGCTCGCCGGAAGTCGGTTGTGATGTATTGCTAACTGTTGCTAAGAGAACGGGATAGTGCATCTGCAACAATATTTTGTGTACCGGGAATGTGAACAATTGTAAAATTAAATTCCTGTAAATAAAGCTTCCATCTGCTTAACCTGTCATGTGTAAATTTAGCGGAAAGTAAAAACTGTATGCCGGCCGAAGTGGCCGTGCGGTTAAAGGCGCTGCAGTCTGGAACCGCAAGACCGCTACGGTCACAGGTTCGAATCCTGCCTCGGGCATGGATGTTTGTGATGTCTTTAGGTTAGTTAGGTTTAACTAGTTCTAAGTTCTAGGGGACTAATGACCTCAGCAGTTGAGTCCCATAGTGCTCAGAGCCATTTGAACCATTTAAAAACTGTATAGCTCTATGATCTGTAGAAACGGTAGTATGTCTTCCATAAAGAAAACGCGTAAATCTGGTAAATGCCCATACAACACATAATGTTTCAAGTTCTGTAACAGAATAATTACGTTCAGCAGGTGACAGAATGCGACTTGCAAAGGCGATGTTTTTAGTTACTGTAGTACCGTCTTCTTCAATTTCCTGAAATATGTGTACGCCTAGCGCGGTGTTAGAACTGTCCGTGGCAATGGAAAAAATTCTGGTAGGATTTGGGTGTGATAAAAGTGGTGTGTTCAACAAGGCATGTTTCAGGCTAACAAACTCGGACTGTGCTTCGCTATCCCAGAACCAAATAGCCTTTATACCCGTCAACTGGCATAATACAGGGGTGTCTAAAGCAGAGTAATGAATAAATTTACGGAAAAAGTTAATCCCAGAAAGCTGCGTACTTGTTTCTTGGTCTTTGGAACAGTAATGTCACGTAAAGCTTGAAGTTTATCCGGGTCAAGCGCAATGCCTTTTGCTGAAATTACATGTCCAAGAAATTTTATGAAAGTTTTGCCAAAGAGCGATTTGCTAAGATTAACTGTGAGTCCTTGTGCACGAAAAGTTTGCAACAGTTGTACAAGAATCAAATGATGTTCGGACCAGTTAGCTTCTGCGATAAGAATGTCGTCTACATACATTGTGCGCATCACCCCGGTTCCCAGAACTTCTGAAGATATTGTCCCTTTGACTGTTCAGAGATGTCACTGAACCCGCCCAAAGACGCAAACAACCATGTATGAGGAGCACCTATTAGACGGAGGGGGTCCGACAGCCCATCCGTTCCAGTCATTCCACCAGGAAGGAGGTATACGGCTCGTGTTGTCTGTAGTTCAAACATGCCTAGACGGTCAATACCGCGGTTCAATCGCGTGCGCATTGTTACTTTGTGCCAGAAAGGGCTCTCAACAAGGAAAGTTTCCAGGCGTCTCGGTGTGAACCAAAGCGATGTTGTTCGGACATGGAGGAGATACAGAGAGACACGAATTGTCGATGACATACCTCGCTCAGGCCGCCCAACGGCTACTACTGCAGTGGGTTGCCGCTACCTACGGATTATGGCTAGGAGGAACCCTGACAGCAACGCCACCAAGTTGAATAATGCTCTTCGTGCAGCCACAGGATGTCGATTTACGACTCAACCTGTGCGCAAGAGGCTGCATGATACGCAACTTCACTCCCGACGTTCATGGCGAAGTCCATCTTTGCAGCCACGACCCCATGTACCGCAGTACAGATGGGCCCAACAACAGGCCGAATGGATCGCTCAGGATTGGTATCACGTTCTCTTCACCGATGAGTGTCGCATATGCCTTCAACCAGACAATCGTCGTATTCGGAGGCAACCCGGTCAAGCTGAACGCCTTAGACACACTGCCCAGTGGGTGCAGCAAGGTGGAGGTTCCCTGTTGTTTTGAGGCAGGAGTACGCCGCTGGTGGTCATGGAAGGCGCCGTAACGGCTGTACAATACGTGAATGCCATTCTCCGACCGATATTGCAACTGTATCGGCAGCATATTGGCGAGGTATTCGTCTTCATGGACGACAATTCGCGCCCCCAATCTTGTGAATGACTTCCTTCAGGGTAACAACCTTGCTCGACTAAAGTGGCCAGTGTGTTTTCCAGACATGGACCCTAACGAACATGCCTGGGATAAACTGAAAAGAGCTGTTTATGGACGACGTAAGGGATCTATGCCGAATCGCCGTTGAGGAGTGGGACAATCTGGACCAACAGTGCCTTGATGAACTTGTGGATAGTATTCCACGACGAACACAGGCATGCATCAATGCAAGACGACGTGCTACTGGGTATTATAGGTACCGGTGTGTACAGAAATGTGGACCACTACTTCTGAAGGTCTCGCTGTATAGTAGTACAACATGTAATCTGTGGTAACATGAAGAATAAAAATGGCGGAAATGATGTTCAACATAAACAATTTTCTTTACAGGTTCCGGAGCTGTCGGAACCGAAGTTACGCAAAACCTTTTTTTGATATGTGTAGTTGTAATGGTGTGCAGGCAGCAGCTGGCGCGCAATTAAAGCAAAGAAAATCAGTTATTACCTCAGTTTCTTTCAGGAGTGCTAGTTCTGCAAGGTTCGCAGGAGAGCTTCTGTAAATTTTGGAAGGTAGGAGACGAGATACTGGCAGAAGTAAAGCTGTGAGGACCGGGCCTGGGTCGTGCTTCGGTAGCTCAGATGGTAGAGCACTTGCCCGCGAAAGGCAAAGGTCCCGAGTTCGAGTCTCGGTCGGGCACACAGTTTTAATCTGTCAGGAAGTTTCAAGGCTATAACTGGTTCTTTAGTAAATAACAACAACAATAATAATAATAAAGATAATTAAATAATCACAATGCCAAACACTGATACCCGGCAGCCGGCACGGTAGCTCAGGGTGTTCGGTCAGAGGGTTAGCTGCCCTCTGTAATAAAAAAACTGAGCTAATCGATCAACAACGAACTTAAACGGATGTCGTACGACGTCCGCCTTGAGCAGATGCAACGAACAAAATCGAACAAAATGAGATTTAAAAAACAGGAGAGCCGTTGTCCCGTGGTTAGCGTGAGCAGGTGCGGAACGAGAGGTCGTTGGTTCAAGTCTTCCTTCTAGTGAAAAGTTTAATTTGCCGGGATGGTAGCTTAGCGTGTTCGGTCAGAGGGTTAGGTACCCTCTGTAATAAAGAAACTGAGTGAACGGATCAACGAACAACCAGAAGGGGTGTCATGAGACGTCCGTCCCGAACGTGTACAACGAACAGAGTAGAACAAAATGAGATCAACAAAGAATCCGACAGATCGCAGAGCAGTATGAGCAATCTAAACGGCGCCTACGAAAGACACTCGTGGCAACGAACTTTAATTAAATTCTTGGTTGTGGAAAAAGAAACCGTGGCGAACATAAAAAGCGATTGTGTACAGCGTATGATAATGATGCAGTTGACGAGAGTACTGTTTGTCATCGGATAAAGAGAGTTAAAGCACAGAAACTGAGCTCCACAGTCGGCCGCGTTCAGGAAGTTCCGTTACAGCCACCACTGCCGATATGGTTAATCGCGCGGATGTCATTGTTCATGCCGACCGGCATATCACAACTCAACAATTATTGAAATCTTGTTAAAGAAAATCACTGCAGTTGCTGAATAATCCTTTATTAGTACAACCGGTTTCGCAACCTGAAGTTACATTAGGTACATCTTGAATAGTAGAAAAGTGACTGCAGAAAAAATTAAATCTTTTTTGACAAGAGGTTTAGAGTAATCAATATCAATATGTAACTTCAGTGATGTTAGATACAAATATACGAAACGGACAATAACCCTCAAGAGAATCGGGTACACAATAAGCAGAATACTTACACTGAAATCAGTTATAGCAAAACCTAGAGCCAAGTTGTATGGTATGTCCATCTCCGTAGCTGGGCGGTCAGCGCTGCAGAATGTTAAGCGAAGTCGCCGTGTTCGAGTCCCGGCCAGGTCAGAGATTTTCTCCGCCCTGGAACTGGGTGTTGTGTTGACCTTACATTCATATCGCCTTAACTGACATTCTACTATTGAGATGGCTGAATGTGTACGGTCTGAAAGCCAATAAATTGGAAAAAACGTCCTGAAGGGGGACGACAGTCAAAAGCGAGTGGCGGAATGAAGACGACAATGGTAAACGCTTGAAGTTCTAGAAAGAAACATGGAGGACAATATAGTATAAGTATATCAACCAGATCAAGGAATGAATTAAACTCGGAAATGTCTTTACTTATTGCATTTCATTTATTATCATTTTTATTTCATATGTTTTTATTATTTTTGTACTTTAATGACACAATTTCAGAGGCTTTACTGGTCTCATAGAGACGTGATTTTAAATATTTGGTACAAATTTTCACTCGACACTTCAGTATCCTTACATAAAATACTTTTTTTAATATAACACTACGAATTCGAGGGTGCGTCCCAACGCCTTAAGGTTTCATTATTTACTTCTTTCTTACGCTTTTCCCCGTCGCTGCGCCTGTTTCCGGATCTGCTTCGCGGTTCCCTGTCAACTGACCATAGCCCGCGTGCTCAACATTCAGCCGGTGCTTGTTCTCTCTGCGATACGTCGGGTGCACACGCCAAGACCGAGGAGTTTTATCCTTCTTTTTCCTTTAGTTTCATTGCCACTCTTTTTAGCTTCCTCCCGTCTTATTTTAATTATGGGTTCATGCATTTTAGTAGTTTTATAATACTGTCTATTTCATGGCCCTACACGACAATTTCTTCGTAATTCACACAAGTCTACAGTTTTATTCCGATCTTGATGAAATTTTGCACACTTTATCTTCAAGACAAGAGGAAGATCACTGTGTCATAAGTTTTCGTAATCTGACTTGGAACATATGTGCATGTAATACATAAAAGGGAAAGTTTGTTAACAAAAATCTTCAACTCTCCTTGGCCGATTCACTTCAAATTTTTACATTTAGGTGAAACAACAAAGAAAATTAAATACTCAACGAATTAAATATATCGTGGTAAACTGACTGTAATTCCTGTGTCAAGAATAAACGACAGTGGCAATACCCGTCTTGGATATAGTACCATCAGATGTCACTAGGTCGCGGGAAGAGCGAAAGCTCGAGAATTTTACACAAAAATGGTTGAAAATTCTTAATTATTGACTAGTTGTCGTTGCTACATATAATGTATATCCTACAACATATTTTAGTTCGTGTTTAGAAGTTATTTTGATTATAAAAATCCACAAAGTCTTTCCAGTGGCAAGACAGGTCATGGGTATACTGCCAACAGAAGTCATAAGATCGCAGGCCGCGCAAAAGATCGAAACTAATACGATATATCCTGAACTGTGACGTAAACTGTTCGCACGACTCGAGTCTTATTCAAACACAGCCCTACTTGAAACAATGAAAACTGAGCTGAAACGATACAAGACGAATTGCCAAAAACAACAATAGGATACATATCGCAAAATATGACGACAGATGACGCAACTAATCATTGTCCATTTCGT
Organism: Schistocerca americana; assembly: GCF_021461395.2. Classification (NCBI taxonomy): domain Eukaryota; kingdom Metazoa; phylum Arthropoda; class Insecta; order Orthoptera; family Acrididae; genus Schistocerca; species Schistocerca americana. The sequence goes on along the minus strand of NC_060121.1, from coordinate 790,944,997 downwards.
GTATTCCGTATCCAACATCAGTGAATTAACATATTTATTCCACTGGACTTCTTATCAAAAACAAAGTTAATTTTTCATCCAATCGCTGTTTTGTTTACTGAGATGTACATGGTGATGCAACTTTAGGTTGTGAAACGGGTTGTACTGATAGAGGATTATTTAACAGCTGCTGCGGTTTTGTTTAACAAGAATTCATTCTTACTACTGTGGTTGCCCACCATATAAAGTGCTTTGCAGCAATTGTTGACTCTACACTAATCAGTGAGGCCTGAAAGTGTGTGTGCGATGACTGAGGATCTTCATACAGAGGCGTGCTGAATATAGGTTCCACGAGTGCTCGCAATGGAACGCACGATTCATAGAAAAGCCATATCTTGTGAACTGTTGGAGCAGTTTCAGGCCAATGGAGGAGCCTTTCTGTCACGAATCGTAACAGGTGACGAAACGTGGATGTCTCACTTTGAGCCGTAAAAGAAAGGACACTCACTGCTTTGACATGACTTGTGATTACCAGAAAAACAAAAAAAAGGGAATTCCCTCTGCTGTCATTGTGATGATAGTCTTCTGTGTAACTTTGTAAATGTATTGCCAAAATGGTTAACCTTAATTCAGAGACATGTGTGAAGACTTTGAAGAAACACAAGAACTGTCTCCGACGTGTTCGGTCTCCCAAGAAACAAAAAGAAATCTAGCCCAACACGACAGTGCACCTCACACTTTAGTTTCGGAACGCGGGAACGCATCGCCAAATTGGGCTGGACATTATTGCCTTAGCCGGCCGGAGTAGCCGAGCGGTTCTAGGGGCTTCCGTCTGGAACCGCGCTACCGCTACGGTCGCAGGTTCGAATCCTGCCTCGGGCATGGATGTGTGTGATGTCCTTAGGTTAGTTAGGTTTAAGTAGTTCTAAGTTCTAGGGGACTGATGACCTCAGATGTTAAGTTCCACAGTACTCAGAGCCATTTGAGCCATTATTGGCTTAGCCCACACCTTGCGCCCTCAGAACTATCATCTGTTTCGGCCACTTAAGGATTCTCTATGACGGGAGCGCAATTTACGCAGTGCAACTGTAGCGACGACCACAGGACAAGAGCTTTGATCAGCAAAAAATACATACTCCTACATAACTTAGCGTAAGGCAATTGAACGTGATGAATACTTTGTAGAGAAAATGTTGATAGTTACTGTCAACAGAATTTAACTCTTAAGAATAAATATGTTCTTGAAACAAACTGTCGGACATTATTTACCGAATGATCATCGTATAACTCTTACTGGCGCCGAAACGATCAACCTGTTGTGGCTAGCGGTTCATGCCCAGAAGTGGAGCTTCAAGCTGGTAAGATTGTATGTGGCAAAAAAGTCAGAGGAAATGGCATAAGCCACTGCTTTTCGCCAGTAAGGAGAGAAAGCTCCTTCTTGAGCAGAGCTAATTCCACTGTCGAGATCCTACCAATCACAGAGAGGAAAGATGGGCTGTCAGTTTTAGGCAGCTTGAATGTTAGGCGTGTAATGGCCCCTCTTAGCGAAATAGCGTCACATAAGGGAAGAAAGAAAGATGAGGCTTTACCGCTCCGTCGATAAAGAGGTCATTAGAAACAAAGCGCAAGCATGAGTTGGGAAAGGACGCAAAAAGGAGTTGGTTGGCTTTTATCTTGACCCTTAGCTTCCTAGGTTATTTTTTCGTCACTGTCTGTCCCAGGTGCAGTCTGACGACCTCTTGCTTAAATAGCCACAAAAATTGCATTCAGAAGTTTCAGTTTTTTTATGTAATGGGTTACATTTATACCACAAAAATATATTCAAATAAATTTTAAAGTTTATTTTTAGGAAAAAACGCATTTAAACAAAAGCTGCACAAAATTAACATAATATTATACGATAATGTTAATGCCTTGCACTCAAAATTTTACTTTTTTTATATTTTAATTGTTTATCACACATGTAATAATAAAAAAAATTAAAAAACTCCCACAAAACATAAAAAAAGAAAATTACGCTAGTAATATTCAGGTTTTTAGTTTTATTCTCAGAGGTTTCTTTGCACTAGCTGGAAACTTTTATAGAGAAATCTAGCTAGATTGGTTTCTTGCAACAGTGACAAATATGAGACGTTAACTCTCAGCAAAAAAAAAAAAAGTTTCTCATTAACATCGTTTGGTTGCAGATGACAAGCTACCTGTAATAATTAAATCAAAAGTGGTCCATAAAATTCATGCTCACCAAATGTAAAGGTATTTACAAAAAGAAACGATCTGTTGTTTGAACTAAAAATGCACATAATTTTATAATCATGTAACAACAATGTTCACATTGCAGAATAAATGGAAACGAAAACCCACTGATGATGGCACAGTGGTGCCGAAAGATGTTTGGGTACTGAGAAAAACGGTGTTTTGCGTAACTGGCGGACCTCAAATCCCAAAAATTTTAACTGCAGACATGGCCAATACAAGGTGCTGCAAACCAAAAGATGAATATGAGACGTCTTTCTCTTCTGTTTTGGGTCACAGAAGAAACATGTCTTGCGTTTTTCCAGTCGTTTTACAACGAGTTCTACTCTTATTTTGCTACACCCAAAACATCGTAAATGGGTGCACGAAGTTCAGCGGCTATGTGACAATTGTTGAGTCGCTTTTTATCTCTGTTGCCACCAACGAGTTTCAGAAAATTAAAGCAGTTTATCTGAGTATCGTTTTTGTAAGAACTGCGAAGAACAAACGCATTCACCCCACTTATGCTCAACATGTAGAAAAATAGTGACATTGGCCATCGTTGGTAGAGGCTTCGACGACCAGCGACATTTGTTTCAACCAAATATATTTCCAGTAGAACCTTTAGCTAAATATTCAGTCTCTACAGTTGTATCTTCATTATTTTGATTATTTCTTTCGTTTTAGGATTTCACAGGTGACAAAACAACTTCGTCTTCATTTTCGCACTGTTTCTCTTCTGAATTATGTTCACTTTCAGTTTCGTTGTCACTGTTAATCCAGCATCACTTCCCAAACTTCCTCAAACGATTTTAAAACAATATTCTCAAAGTCAGGGTCCGTAACATGAACGGCAGATGAAGATTTGGCTACGGGATACATAACAAAAAGTCGCCAGTTCGATCTCAGAGACCGCTGAAACGAAAGAAGCAGTAATAGCATAGGTCCACGTCACATTAAAGTGCCTACTAAAAAGAAATCACTGCATCTTCGGGAAAGAACAATTACATAACGGTGTAATTTCCTACCCCACCCCTATGCGTTAGCAACAGAGCAGCAATAAACGCAAGCGGTCTGTGAGACGGCACGTGGGACGTTAAGGGTTAAGCAGTGTAGCTGAATCACGGGAAACCTAGGTTCAAATGGTTCAAATGGCTCTGAGCACTATGGGACTCAACTGCTGAGGTCATTAGTCCCCTAGAACTTAGAACTAGTTAAACCTAACTAACCTAAGGACATCACAAACATCCATGCCCGAGGCAGGATTCGAACCTGCGACCGTAGCGGTCTTGCGGTTCCAGACTGCAGCACCTTTAACCGCACGGCCACTTCGGCCGGCTAAACCTAGGTCTATACGCCCTGTAGAGGACTTGTACTGCCGTCCTGCATTATTCGAGACCTTTGTTTAACCACGGCCTAGTTGAATGAGTGTCGGAGAAGTGGAACGATTCAAATGTGTATTCATTGTGTAACACGGGAGGAACCTACCGCCTGGTGGAAGACGCCGTTGTATGAACAACTGAGAGTGCAGATAGTAGCCAGCTGCAGATCGTCACTCCCATGTACACCAACGAATGTAAATATTTTCAACATTTCGCGGCCCTGTCAGCAACTGTATAAATATTAATTTTAATTTTAATAACCAACAGCCTTAGTTGCACCGTTCACCTAGAATTTACCCAGGTTTCAGTCGGGATAACCCAACCTTCTTCAGAATAACAGTAACTACCGTTTGTTCATAGTGGACACACAGTTTTTACAGTATGTGTGTGGATCACCTCCATGAAGGCAAATTGAGTACCCCATTGCCGTCACATTATCCCCTACTTCAGTGTTTTCTGCAACTCATAACCATAACTTCGTCAAGAAGCTCAATCAGGCACGTGCATTAGTTATCTCATTCTGGAAACGTGCATTAGTTGTTGACTGGATTCTAGACCATTTCAGGTCAAATATACTAACCTGGAATAATGACCATCTATTTCATATGGCCTGTATTGCCGGATGTTACAGATTAGGTATACACTTGTTCATAAGTTCAATCATGACCATTTTTGTGCTAAGTCAATAGGATGTTCATGCGTTGTAACCATGGCTAAGCAAGTGCTTAACAATTACGTTTTAAAAATTTCTAGACCTAGTCATAATAATGAAGATGTTGGCTTTATATTATCCTTCCCACTCCTAAGGTCATTTTAGATGATTAAACTTCGTGCTTAAGCAGAAAATTTTCCTAGACAGGCCATACCTTGTAAGCACATGATGTCATCCTCATATCATGACTAATGAATACTTCATAAATGTTACGACAATCGATCTAAGTACGTTCTGCACAGGATAACATATACGACCTTTTCCTCAGCTATACCTTTTATTTCACTTTACTAGTAAATTCACGGTCAGGAGTTAATTTCGCGTCTGGTCCTAACAAGTAACTATCATACAGTTTATGTGCAGGTGCAAGGTATTGTGTCCACCTACGCGGGCCTCATGACCCTACGGTCAGTTCCAGTACAGCACTCGTGGCTGCCACATCGCGTCCGTGAATTGGGGACGAGGCAGTTTCAGATAAGTTTTATAGTCTGACGATAATTTATGGATTTGTAGTTTTAGCTTGATGATGTCCACTATGGACAAACGGTAGTTTTATTCTGAAGGAGGTTGGGTTATCCCGACTGAAACCTAGGTTAATTCTTGGTAAGCGGTGCAGCTGAGGCTGTTAGTTATTAAAATTAAAAGAAAACCAACGAATGTGCCCTGGGATCTGAGCTCTTTCTAGTTTTCTTTTGCGTGGAGGGGGGGGGGGATACTGGGGGAAATGGTGATCACAGCTTGCCTCGCGTTGAGGAAGGCTACCTTGGAGTACTCGTTGATTAATTAGAATTTTTTTTCGCTAACGTTTGCCCCAGATCTAACTCAGTTTGTTTGCTTAAATATCATTGCTAACTCGAATCACGTGTTGTAGGAGTTGTTTAAATGTGGTGGGATCATTCTTAAAGTCAAGAACCTACATCTAATCAACCTTTCTTTGGAAAGGAAAATAGTAACCAAGAATGGAAAAGAACTAATAAATGAAAAGCACCACTTTGCTTTTGTTCTACAATATTACTTTTATTGTAAACCGGTTGTCGGCTTACAAGGCCATCTTCAGACATTTACTGAGTATTGTCACCAAAGAAACTAAATGCTTGCAGACAACATTGGAAGAGAACTAACACATCTAGACTGAAGTAGAAAATATACAGTAAGTAACATCTTTGCAATGAAAAAGTAAAAACTGAACAGTACATAAATAACAATGGAGTAGACAGGAAAACCCGAAGCTCAAAATAGGAATAGCATGCCTATATAACAGTTTCTATTAATAAACAAAACTAATAAAATAAAATAAAATTAGTACTAGACAAGGCTGCATCAGGAGGTATGAAACATGGAGAGTGATACACAACCAATTAAAAGAAGAGACAGTTATCAATGTAAATACAGAATACATAAGGAACTTAAGCAATATCAACAAGATAAACAGAAATAAATAAATGCAGGAAAATGGAGGTATTTGAGGGAACCTTCAGTTTGAGAGTGTGGTGGTACTGCATTTAAACATTAACATTGTAATCCAAGCAGTGGCTGTGTAACAGTTTTCATTCAATAAATGAGAAAAGTAAAATATGAATAATATTTCATGAGACAACTACAAGGGGTGTTAAACATGGACAGTAATACAAGTACCAGTTAAAAGAAAGCCTTAACTATTGAAACTAAAGTCTATGTGGAATACAAAGACAACTTCAACAAAACAGAACAACTTAATGAATACAGGAAAATGGGAATATGTAGGAAGAGAGAGTGTGGGAAGTAATGAACAGCAAGGATGATTATATGAAGTTTAGGAGAGGGGAAGTGTTGAGCTGTGTCTGGTCATTTAGGATGAGATCTGGACTGTGAGCAAGATGTTTGTTAATTTCCAGGGCTTCCAGCAGGTTGAGTTTATGGCCTTTGTTTGCTAAGTGAAGTACATGGGACACTGGCTGGTAGTTGTGACCCTCACTCGGTACATGTTCAGCAAATGCAGAGTCTGAATTCTGTAACCTCCAGATGCGTTCATGTTCAGCCAGCCTAGTTGATATGTCTCTGCCTGACTGACCAATGTAAAATTTGTCACAATCAGAACAGGTGATCTTGTATACCCCACTGTTGGCTAATAACTGGATCTTGTCTTTGCTATTAAAAACACACTGGGCTGTCGTGTTCCTGACAGAGTAGGAAAGCCTATACTTGCAGGATTTCAGTTCTTTGGCTACAATCTGTGATACCTGACCTAGATTTGGTAGTGTACACCATTTCTTGCAGACAGTGGATGGGGAAGCAGGTGGGGCATAGACGAGGGGTATAATTTTCCGTTTTTGTTTCCTGTGCAAGACGTGGTCAGTAAGAACTGGATTGTAGCCATTGGCTGTGGCAATAAATTTTATTATATCTAACTCTGCTTAAAAATCATATCTGGACATGGGGATATATATGAGACGGTGTACCATTGAGTGGAAAGCTTCATGTTTGTGAGCTATGGGGTGTTGTGAGCAAGAAGGTATTACTGTGTCTGTAGTTGTTGTTTTTCTGTAAATTTTGAAACAATGTGTCAATGTGTGTGTGTACTGATGTCAATGGTGAGATCTAAGAAGTTTATGGATTTGTTGCCAATCTCCATAGTGAAATGGATATTTTTATGTTGACTGTTTAGGTTTCTCAAGAATGTGTTGAGTTGTCTTGTAGTACCAGTCCACATACACAGGACATCGTCTACATATCTAAACCAGTATTTGATGTTTGCACTCAAAGGTTCTGTTTTTAGAAAATTTTGTTCAAAATGGTCCATAAATATTTCAGCCAACAGTGGACTAAGAGGGAAACCCATAGCTAAGCCATCTAATTGTTTATAAAGAGTCCCTTGGAACTGGAAATAGTTCTGTGCGAGGCATGTCTGTGTGGCTAGTCTAAAGTCATTCAATTCTACAGGATTGACATTAGACTTGTGCATCAGCTCTGTCAGAATATCAATGCATTCTACTACTGGTATGTTAGAAAACAAACTGCTGACATCAAAGGATACTAATTTATCACTGTGTGAGACAGTTATACCTTTTAACTTGTTTACTAGGTCCACAGAGTTTGAAAAACCATGTTTCGGTTTGAATTTTGCCTTGCTCTTAATTAGGACATCCAATTTACTAGCTATTTTGTAAGATGGAGCAGTGAATGATGATACAACTGGACGAATAGGAACATCTTGTTTATGCAGTTTAGGAAGCCCATACATTCTAGGAGGCACTGTGTTCATATCAGTTAGCAGTTTTGCTTCAAATTCAAGGGAATATGCTTTTGCATGAATTGATTGCATATTTAACATCCTCTTTGAACAATTTAGTAGGGTCTTTAGGAAGGACTTGGAAGCCTGTGGTATTCTGGAAATCATTAACTTTATACACATAATCACATTTGTTCAAAAGCACAATACTGTTGCCTTTATCAGATTTTGTGGCAATGATACCTTGGCGTTGTAATTTCTCTTTTAAGGACTTGAGGGCGTGAAAGTCGATAGACCGTGGGATGTTACACACGAATTTGGTTTCGTTCTTTAGTGCATTGGCAACTATATATTTTGCAGTGGTGTTTTTCGTTAGGGCATATTCAATATCAACTTTCATAACAGCCAGTTATTTTTCTGATGGAGGATGGGGAGGAGCATATTTAAAACCTTTCTCGAGCACTTTTTGTTCGTTTGGAGACAGAACCAAGTTCGATAAGTTAATTACGCGTTGCGAAAAATTTTGTTTACAGTTTGAGGTTATAGGCACACTCGCCTTCCTAATCATAGATAATTTCTTGTTCTGCCGCAAAAATACGAACTTCTCGATCGAAAACATCGAACTCACAGGGGTGTAACTTAGATGTGATTGCCATATGTACCACTTTTAGATGTGTACACAAGTTGTCACGAACAATAATGTTGTTCTACCAAGAACTGACGGAAGATTCTGTTAATATGAAAAAAACTAAATTAATCTCGCTTTTCAGGTGAAAACAAAAAACGTTATATTTGCAACAGCCCAGTTATTTCCCTGCACAGACGCCGCTCCAATTGAGACGTTTACCGTAGCATTGTACTGACTTTCCAATATCGACGTCGTAGAAGACAGCCGCCTGTGCTTTCTGCCAGTTCTCTGCACTGATCTGCAGCTTATTGCCTATGCCGAAATGTTGGCTTCATAGACAGCGGTTCATGTGAACAGGGATGGAAATCAGAGGGAGTCAAATCCGGGCAGTATGGTGGGTGATCAAACACTCCCCATCGGAAACGCTGCAGCAACGTCCTCTTTGCCTCTGCAGTGTGTGGCTGAGAACTGTCATGAAAGAAGGAAATGCATAATAGTTACGTTGTGTGGACTGCATGAAATCAGATGAAATATATCAAACGAACTCATACTTTCAGGGAAAACACTATTTTCTAGACATCTTTACGTGCTCACGGTGCGCTCAGACACTGTAAACAGCGACGTGACGCGATCGGCGGGTATACTAGAGCCGCTAGCCAACACATCTATGCAAAGCTTCATCGGATTTTCACCGTTGCTTCCATTTCACGATCGATCTCATGTTACTTTCCGAATAGCCCTCGTATCACGTTTCTCGAAAATCGAGATTACTTTAGTTTTTTTTCTATTCTTGGGTGTGATTTTCCTTTCCCAAGTAAGGTTGATTATACGTAGTTACTAGAATATAAAGAATCATTCCACTATATTTAAGCAACTTCAAGTTCATTTTATCTAAAACTGGGGATTTGTTATTTTTAAAGGGTTTCAACACTGTATTAAGTTCCTCTATATCTATTGGATCAACTCCTGCAGCGCCTTCAAGGGTGTTTTGGTAATCTTATTTACACTACTGGCCATTAAAATTCCTACACCACGAAGATGATGTGCTACAGACGCGAAATTAAACCAGCAGGAAGAAGATGCTGTGATATGCAAATGATTAGCTTTTCAGAGCATTCACATAAGGTTGGCGCTAGTGGTGACACCTACAACGTGCTGACATGAGGAAAGTTTCCAACCGATTTCTCAGACACAAACAGCAGTTGACCGGCGTTGCCTGGTGAAACGTTGTTGTGATGCCTCGTGTAAGGAGGAGAAATGCGTACCATCACGTTTCCGACTTTGATAAAGGTCGGATTGTAGCCTGTCGCGATTGCGGTTTATCGTATCGTGACATTGCTGCTCACGTTGGTCGAAATCCAATGACTGTTAGCAGAATATCGAATCGGTGGGTTCAGGAGTGTAATACGGAACGCCGTGCTGGATCCCAACGGCCTCGTATCACTAGAAGTCGAGATGACAGGCATCTTATCTGCATGGCTCTAACGGATCGTGCAGCCACGTCCCGATCCCTGAGTCAACAGATGGGGACGTTTGCAAGACAACAACAATATGCACGAACAGTTTGACGACGTTTGCAGCAGCATGGACTATCAGCTCGGAGACCATGGCTGCGATTACCCTTGACGCTGCATCACAGACAGGGGCACCTGTGATGGTGTACTCAACGACGAACCTGGGTGCACGAATGGCAAAATTTCCTTTTTCGGGATGAAACCAGGTTCCGTTTACAGCATCATGATGGTCGCATCCGTGTTTGGCGACATCGCGGTGATCGTTCATTGGAAGCGTGTATTCGTCATCGCCATACTGGCGTATCACTCGGCGTGATGGTATGGGGTGCCATTGGTTACACGTTTCGGTCACCTCTTGTTCGCATTGACGGCACTTTGAACAATGGACGTTACATTTAAGACGTTTTACGACCCGTGGCTCTACCGTTCATTCGATCCCTGCGAAATCCTACATTTCAGCAGGATAATGCACGACCGCATGTTGCTGGTCCTGTACGGGCCTTTCTAGATACAGAAAATGTTCGACTCTTGCCCTGGCCAGCACATTCTCCAGATCTCTCACCAATTGAAAACGTCTGGTCAATGGTGGCCGAGCAACTGGCTCGTCACAATACGCCAGTCACTACTCTTGATGAACTGTGGTATCGTGTTGATGCTGCATGGGCAGCTGTACCTGGACGTGTGGAACCGCGCGACCGCTACGGTCGCAGGTTCGAATCCTGCCTGGGGCATGGATGTGTGTGATGTCCTTAGGTTAGTTAGGTGTAAGTAGTTCTAAGTTCTAGGGGACTGATGATCTCAGCAGTTAAGTCCCGTAGTGCTCAGAGCCATTTTGTACCTGTACACGCCATCCAAGCTCTGTTTGACTCAATGCCAGGCGTATCAAGGCCGTTATTACGACTAGAGGTGGTTGTTCTGAGTACTGATTTCTCAGGATCTATGCACCCAAGTTGCGTGAAAATGTAATCACATGTCAGTTCTAGTACAATATATTTGACCGATGAATACCCGTTTATCATCTGCATTTCTTCTTGGTGTAGCAATTTTAATGTCCAGTAGTGTATTTATTTTTTTGTTGGGTACGCAAGTAACAAAATTCATCTACTACTATCAGTGTCTTATTTCGTCATCCAAATCCCTCGGAATTTCCTGATTTAATTCGACTACACTGATGTAACCTTCTTTTACTAAGAATATACACAATCAAAAACATTAAAAAAGACGGAAAATGTTCCCAATCGCAAAGATACAGTATACGGACCAATAATTACTATCAAGTAGCGATTCCCTACGGAGGATGGTTGAGGAGACATTTGGCACCAAGTAAAAAGTTTCTCATCATGTGTTTTACGAAGAATCTTGGAAGAAATCTTTCATTACAGCCAATCAGGAAAGAAATAAAGGGGAGACGGAAGCGAATAATGACAGACGGCGATGGAACACGAATTATAAAAAATGCATTTAAAATGCTGTGTAAAAGACGGTAGTTACAATACAGCACTATCAATTTTACCGTTTCGACTTGGTTCGGCTTCCGAATGGATACGTGTGGCCGTCTGATATAATGACAGTGCGTTTCCTTAGGGCGGAGAGCAGTTACGTGAGGGTCGTTATCCGGACTGAAAGGCGAGTACCTGTGGGAACAGTATCAAAATGAATACACTTGTGGGGTCGCCGCGAACTGGTTGCCGCGTCCGACAGTCATCTCTGTGGCGAAGGCAAGGGTGGAGCGCGACGCAACTCTTGTGGGGTGAGGTGGAGTGGAGTGGTGCAGTGTTGCGAGCCGCGCAGGTAGCGCGCCGCGCCGCGTGGGAAGGAAGGGGTTGGAATGAGGACACCCGGAACCCCGAGCTCGAGGTCGTTTGGGGGTCAAAGCGCGCAGCATCCGGGAGCCGGCAACGGCAGCGGCGCCAATTTACATCGCCGCCACCAGGACACTGGCGAGGCGGGCGGGCCGACTCCGGGGCACGAGGCTTCTCACCTGAGCACGCCACTCCGTCCCGACACGTGTCGTTCGCACGTATTTACTACAGCGGGTACATCGGTCTAACATCTACCACCAATGTGCGTTATGTGTACACATGGTAGTCCATTGATAGTGACCGGGCCAAATATCTCATGAAATAAGCATGAAACGAAAAAGCTACAAAGAACGAAACTCGTCTACCTTGAAGGGGGAAACCAGATGGCGCTATGATTGGCCGGCTAGTGGCGCTGCCATACGTCAAACGGATATCAACTGCGTTTTTTTTAAAAAATAAGAACCTCCATTTTCATTACATATTCGTGTAGTATGTAAAGAAATGTGAATGTTTTAGTTGGACCACATTTTTCACTTTGTGGTAGATGGCGCTGTAATAATCACAAACGTATAAGTACGTGGTATCACGTAACATTCCGCCAGTGTGGACGGTATTTGCTTCGTGATACATTACCCGTGTTAAGATGGACCGTTTACCAATTGCGGAAAAGGTCGATATTGTGTTGATGTATGGTTACTGTGATCAAAATGCCCAACGGGGGTGTGCTGTGTATGCTGCTCATCCTGGACGACATCATCCAAGTGTCAGGACCGTTCGCCGGATTGTTACGTTATTTAAGGAAACAGGAAGTGTTCAGCCACATGTGAAACGTCAACCACGTCCTGCAACAAATGATGATGCCCAAATAGGTGTTTTAGCTGCTGTCGCGGCTAATCCGCACATCAGTAGCAGACAAATTGCGCGAGAATCGGGAATCTCAAAAACGTCTGTGTTGAGAATGCTACATCAACATCGATTGCACTCGTACCATATTTCTACGCATCAAGAAATGCATGGCGACGACTTTGAACGCCACTGGGCACACGAGAAATTACGGGACGATGACAGATTTTTTGCACGCGTTCTATTTAGCGACGAAGCGTCATTCACCAACAGCGGTAACGTAAACCGGCATAATATGCACTATTGGGCAACGGAAAAGTCACAATGGCTGTGACAAATGGAACATCGGCGACCTTGGCGAGTTAATATATGGTGCGGCATTATGGGAGGAAGGATAATTAGCTCCCATTTTATCGATGGCAATCTAAATGGTGCAATGTGTGCTGATTTCCTACGTAATCTTCTTCCGATGTTACTACAAGATGTTTCACTGCATAACAGAATGGCGATGTACTTCCAACATGATGGATGTCCAGTACACAGCTCGCGTGCAGTTGAAGCGGTATTGAATAGCATATTTCATGACAGGTGGATTGGTCGTCGAAGCACCATACCATGCCCCGCACGTTCACCGGATCTGACGTGCCCGGATTTCTTTCTGTGGGGAATGTTGAAGGATATTTTCTATCGTGATCCACCGACAACGCCTGACAACATGCGTCAGCGCATTTTCAACGCATGTGCGAACATTACGGAAGGCGAGAGGAATGTCGTTACACGTATTGCCAAATGCACTGAGGTTCACGGTCATCATTTTGAGCATTTCTTGCATTAATGTGGTATTTACAGGTAATCACGCTGTAACAGCATGCGTTCTCAGAAATGATAAGTTCACAAAGGTACATGTATCACAGTGAAACAACCGAAATAAAATGTTCAAACGTATTTACGTACTGTATTTTAATTCAAAAAACCTACCTGTTACCAACTGCTCGTCTATAATTGTGAGCCATATGTTTGTGACTGTTACAGCGCCATCGAGCACAAAGCGAAAAAAGTGGTCCAACTAAAACATTCATATTTATTTACGTACTACACGAATATGTAATAAAAAATGGGGGTTCCTATTTTCAAAAACGCAGTTGATATCCGTTTGACCTATGGCAGCGCCATCTAGCGGTCCAGCCACAGCGCCATCTGGTTTTCCCCTTCAAGCTAGACAAGTGTCGTTCTTTGTAGTTTTTTCGTTTGACGCTTATTTCGTTAGATATTTGGCCCGGTCACGATCAATGGAGCACCGTTGAAAATTTGTGCCGGAGCGGACTCGAACCCGGGCTTATCGCTTCTCTGAGTGACTCCGATTTCCAGCTTATCGCACGTTGAAAGCAGCGTCCCGCGTCCACTAACCCCCTATTCGCAAATTATTAAATTCCCTTAGGAGTTCGGACGATATTAGTGCATCCGTACTGGAACAAACGTCAAGGAGCCGCAGCGGTGTTACAGAAGTGTGTATATTTGAGTGGTGTCTCTTCTGCGGGACATGTCCGGGAGACCGAGTCGGCCAAGGCAACCTCTCATCAGAAGCGGTAAATTCGGGTTCGAATCGCTATCCGGCGCCAATTTTCAACTTCCGCCGTTGCATTACCACAATGTCCTGTGAAGCTGGAAGTTATGATATCCCATGCACCCCTTTCCTTTCTTTTCCCATTCTCTATTTCATTTAACTACGTTACGTGTGACAAGTCGGATCAAATGTTTCGATCTATGATATTGTATCCAAAGATTCCCGACATACAGTTTGAGTCAGGAGGAAAGACACGTGCTTTGGGGGATGATAGTATTTCTGATTCCGAACAAAAAACTTGGTATGGACATATTCTCTATTCTGAATGGTTTCCAAGGGAGCACGCGTTTAATGACATTGTTATTTATTTTCTGTATTTTCAATACTTTGTCATTTTTGACAACGTACCACAGTAGTGTAAAAGAATTCGAGACGAACAATTTGATACAGGACACTTGTGGTCTATCACGGAGCGAATCTACCTCAAATTGGCCTACAAAAAACTACTTAAGCTGCAGCTCATACGCGACGCGTGTGATGTTCAATATTATCTCGCTCTCTTTGCGCAAGTTAGTAGCTCTAGAGACAAAAACGAATAGGACCTTTTTGTAGCAAATTTAATGTACTTTAATTCTGTAGTGCGACACGTTTCCGCTAAACGCCGCGGGCTTGGAGATATTCAATAAAGAAAACGTAGAAAACGACATTAAAGGTGTTATACCTCGGGAACCATCAGGATAGGACGTAAGTTCATATTAAGATTTTTGCTTAGAATCACCAATAATATCACCCCTTCAAGGTTCTACTCTTCCTACCGACTCACACAGTATATTAACTAAAATCAGTACGTCGTGCTTAGATCTTATTCCGCACCGTCACCTTCAAAGTAGTCCCCTTGCGAGCCAATATACCGATCGCAAAGTGTCTGCCACCTTTGAAATGTGACCTGGAAGTCGTTCTTTGTTAGGGTCTTTAATGCCTTCTACAGTGCCGTCTAAATCTTCTCCGTGGCGTCAAACACCGGCCCCTTTAACGTGGACGATGAAGTTTCGTCTGATGGGTACGTCCGGTAAGGGACAAGTATTATTTTCTTTTTAGTAAAAAGTACCTGAATAACGTAGAACGCATGCGGTCGTGTAATGTCATGGTGGAGTAGCCATTCGTTCGTTTGCATCTTCTGTGGCAGTTGTCTCTTC
Organism: Schistocerca americana; assembly: GCF_021461395.2. NCBI lineage: Eukaryota > Metazoa > Arthropoda > Insecta > Orthoptera > Acrididae > Schistocerca > Schistocerca americana. The sequence continues at coordinate 790,929,937 of NC_060121.1, read as the reverse complement.
ACCTTACACCATTACTTTTCAGCCCGGATCTGAAATATGTCAGAGAATCAATCAATAAAAACTCCAGGATGGAATATCAGCAATGTAAGGAAAAGATATAAAGATGAGACGTTAAGTTGCAGAAAGGCACAACGAGAAAACTGTTCCACATTTAGCTTCCATCCAAAGCCTTCTTCAGAAAAGAAAAAACACACACATTCATTCACACAAGTACGCACACCTCACGCTCAGATGACCACCATCTCCGCTAGCCCGGCGCATTCCGGTCCGAGCTGCCGGAGATTGGCGGTCATATGCGAGTCAGGAGTGCTTGCTTGTGTGAATGAATGTGTGTGTGTGTGTTTTCTTTTCTGAAGAAGGCGTTGGCCAAAAGTTAAACGTGGAACTGTGTTCTCGTTGTGCCTACCTGCGACTCAACGTGGCAACTTTACGGTGAGTAGCAATCTGTCTTTTCTTATATTGTTGATATTTCACAGATCGATTTTTTTCATAAGTTCTATTTAAAATCAATAGAATTAAGCTTTAATCACTCGTCATCCGAATGCCAATATGTACTACTAAGGAAAACGAACCCGAGAGGCTAGCTATAGGCTCCTTCGCCTGAAGATGACTAATAGGAAACTTGTTGAAACGTTGCCACAGAACGAGGCCTTGAGTCGGCTGATATCCCGAGAAGATTTCATCAGAGAGGCTACTTTCTTTGGCTGTTTTAGCTTCACTTTTCGCTTCCATTCTTACTTGCTTTTCTCCGTGCGATGTAAGTTTTGCATACTGCCTACTGACGGAATAACAAATTAAATATTACGTACATAATTGTTTTTAATTCCATAGTATCAGATGAAATACCTCATCTGAATAACATTTTGATTACATGTGACTTTTTTGATTTTCAGAGGTCATCATCAAAGAGTTGTAGTCAGATTATTCAGTGATCCAACGATTCAAGCTTCATTTCTGCTCAATCGTTAATCATTTCTTAATAATGAACCTAAGTTCGTCAATATCGCAACCCAATTACATTAATTTCTGCATTTTTTCAGCGTAAGAATTTTATTAAAATTTTCACAGTCGAGAATCACTGGACAGTGGTGCAGACAACCAAAACTCGTTGGCCCGAGAAATTATAATTCTTGTTAATGGCGATGTGGTTAACCATTAACGACGCTTTTTTTATCTTTTCAGATCGCTAAAGAATTCTTATAATTTGCATTCATGCCGTTTACAAGTATAAAATAATAATCCCATCGCCGTTGGAACGTGCTTTCTTGACGCGACAAAATACGCATGCGAATCTTCTAAAGCAGTTGCATTTTTCAGTCTTTTAGATGGAGGATACTTCATGGGAAGAAGTTTCTCTATTGAGGGGACACGTTTCAGCGTATTCCCTCAAACGTCTTAGAACATCGTGACAGAACTCTCAATTGACAGTTTGATAAGGAAGGACGAACTGTTTTGAATGATCCCGTCAATTAAAAAAGCAAGGACATGTACTCTTGACATGTCAAGGTTCTTTTCTGCCGAGGTGAAGAAGAACTATTCCATCGCGGCGACTGCTGCTTACTTTTAGGGTCTCGATATAAACACGACTTTCATCACCACTGGCAACCTTTAAAGAAAGTGTAGTTTAACTTCTGGTCGTCCTGAAGCAGTTGTGGCGCAAACTTCGCGGTAGTCCTCCTCAGGATCAGTTACTCTGATAGAATACACTCACATGTTCTCCCAAGGTACTGGGATGGTCTTTGTATGGTCTATCTACGATCTTTCCGGATACATCGCTCACTTTCTCAACAGTTCCTAGTGTGATGCCAGTTGACAATCCACTGTTGTCGCCTTTTTTACAGTACATGAACTATCTTTTTATTTGTGTAAACTTCAGTAACCACGAAAGGCCTAAGGACGCGTCCGTCGAAAAATGAGTAATTCAGATCAGTGGTGGAAAGCAGTCTTAGAAAGAGAACTAAATTACGGCGCTTGTGGGAGAATACTCGCGTGAAACATTCGTAGAGGGAATAGGGCCTTACTTCGTAACGCAGAGGGGAATCGAAAGGAGCTTAACATCTTCATGAAAGGGTAGATACAATGTGTGACAATTTAAAAAATGTCAGGATATAATTTGGAAATTATTAGAAAGCGGTCCTTCCAAACATGCTTTCCAAACATGGTGCAATAAACTGAAACTTTATTCAGTTTCAGTTTATTGCATCATATGCTAAAACTCTTACCCTGAGTCTGTGACATGGCTCGTACACATTACAATTTTGATATCATATAGTAGTCCACATTTCTTCATGCTAAGTATTTAGAGGCCCATTTCATTTATAGCGAACAACGTCAACATCTAACAAACAAACTAAATAATGTAATCGAAGTAACAGAAACATTTCTAAATTTATACAAGACTGAATCCCGCCATCAGCGCCGCGAAGATGTTGAAACCTCTGAACACACCTCGAGTGTTGTACGCCTGTGCGGCTTTTCTACATTAATCCTTATCCTATGCTGAGCTGTGTGTTTAGCTGCGGCTCAGCAATGCTAGAGCCGCTTCTACCCTGCAGCTATGAGACACTACTCCGCCCTCTCCAAATATATTTGGCCTAGCGTCCCAGACTTACTCTGGTATACACTTTTGACATGATTTGTAGGCAGCACCCAAGGCTCAACATAGTCTACACTAATGGTTAGTCTTATCTACAGTTTTAACACGACTTTACACAGCTTATCTTAGTTAATGCTATTATCTACCATTGTCTAATTCGTGTTCTAAAACCTACATTACTCTTTAATCGCCTCACGCGGAAGTTATTGTAAATTTGTCGCTCGTTGCTGCTGTTTCGGTGCGTGCCTGTCACTTCTGCTTTCTTCGCTAGCAGATCCACCGCTCGCGTCACTTTGTGCCTACACGCGGCCCATTAATTGGGTTTCGGATTCACTGGAACAAACCTTAATGTGTTTATAAGAGACTTGGCAGTAACTGAGAACCTGCGTCATCTATTAGTTACTGATTGGTATGGTGTTTCTATAAGACCTGCTAGAGCACTTCGACTGTTTGTCATTTTGATACCTTTGATTTTGTCGAGGGCATAGAGGAGGAGGAATTCACTTCGAGCATATGGGTGAAATGAGTGCAATAACTAAATCGAAACAAGGCACCTGGATAATACCAAAGTCCTTCAGAATTATTAAGACCTTTGAACGAATCAGACATGGGAAGACTGTTCCACCCGGTATGCAAGACATATGAGACGAGCGAAATAACCTCAGAATTCGCGAGTACCATAATAATTCCGGTGCCAAAGGAGACAAGTGCTGACAGTTGGAAATATTTCCGAATAATCATATTAACAAGTCAAAGTTGCAAAATACAGACGCAAATTATTTACAGAAGAAAGGAAATACTGACAAAATACGACCACGGGGAAGATAAGTCTGGATTGTATAGCAAAACGGGAGACAATACTGACCTTACGACTTAACTTAGAACATAAACTAAAAAAGGCAAGAAAACGTTTATTGTATTTCTATATTTACGGAAGCCTTTAGACAATACTATCTGGAATACAACCTTTAAAATTCTGGAAGTAGTAGGGATGAACTGCAGTGAGCGAAATGTTAATGTACAATCTGTGCAGAAACCAGATTGCATTTATAATAGTCGAAGGACATCAAAGGGTTGTTGAGAAGCGAGTGATACAGGGTTGAAGTCTATCCCAGAAGCTACTCAATCTGTACACTGAGCAGGCAGTAAAGGACAGCAATGATAAATTTCAAAGGTAACGTCCAGGGAGAAGAAATGAAAAGTTTGGGGCAGGAAGAGGAATAAAAAGTTTGAGGTTTGCCGATGGCATTGTAATTCTGTCACTTGAAAATCAATTGAAGGGAATGGATAGTGTCTTGGGAAGTGATTATAAGATGAATGTCAAAAAAAGTAAAATAAGATTAACGGAATGTAATCGAATTAAATCTGGTGATAATGCTGAATTACGTCACGGAATAAGACATTGAAAATAGTAAACGAATTCTGCTCTTTGGAATAAGCAGATGGAGCATATTGTCGTATTCACCACATGTACTCGACACCCAACACAAATGCACCAGGAAGAGACCCAACTGCCACCGAAAGTAACTGCTGTTACGAGGTGACTTGCTTGCACGTAGCAACTACACAGGGCGAAATACTTTCAGGCAAACTACGGCAGGAATTATGGTAACATAGACGAGCAACAATTTACAAAGATTTATTGAAAGAAATTACACATTACGTATCCGTGACGAGACAGTTAAAAGTTACCTGGACTGATCAGCCTTTGAAGACTGGTCCCGTTCCGTATCCAGTGAACAATGACGAACAAACACAGTAGAATGTCCAGCTGGGCTCCTCCCGGACAGCGACTGCGGATGGATTCACGATGCTTTCTTGCACGGTGCCCACACTGATAAACTAATTGTTGATACACTCTTTCTGACGGAAATCCGGAGTCCGCTTTTATACCCTTTTGGTGGATGGATGCTCACTTGGGAACTATTTGACTGACGCAAGACGGAAGCACTACTTAGTCCGTGTTGTGGGCGCCAGCTATAGCATCTGACCATGACCACGTCACGCCCCTCTGGAATCCGGCCTTACATTTCTATGTGTGGCTGTGCAGAGGTAAAACGCTGGCTGTCAATAGCACGAACAGTGTTCCTGAAAACGAGAAATATTTTAACGCATGATATAAATTTATGTGTTTGGAACTCTTTTCTGCGGGCCGGAGTGGCTGAGCGGTTCTAGGCGCTACAGTCTGGAACCGCGCGACCGCTACGGTTGCAGGTTCGAATCCTGCCTCGGGCATGGGTGTGTGTGATGTCCTTAGTTAGGTTTAAGTAGTTCTAAGTTCTAGGGGACTGATTACCTTAGATGTTAAGTCCCATACTGCTCAGAGCAATTTGAACCATTTTTGAAATCTTTTCTGAAAGGGTCTGTCCGGGGTGTAATGAAAAGTAACCGTCATCCAGTACAAGGAGACAATGGAAGTTTTTGAAATGCAGTTCTTCAGCAGAACGCTGAAGATTAGATGGCTCGTTGAAGAACTGCAGCATCGAACCATAAAGAAAAATATTGTACTCTATGACACAAATTAACTAAAAGAAGGGATCGATTGATGGAACACATTCGGAGACATCAATAAACAGTTAATTTGGCATTGGAGGGACGTATAAGGGGTAAGACCTGTAGGGGAGATCTATGCTTCAGTACATGAAGCAAGTTCCAGTGCACGTACGTTGCTGTAGAGATGAAAAGACTCACACTGGTTAGACTGCCAGGGAGAGCTACATCAAATCAGTCTTCGGACTGAAGACCACAATAACAGAAGAATGGCGCAAGATCTACTCGTAAGATATATGTTTTTATGGTCAGTGATATACTAACAAAAACTGAACTGAAGTTGTTTCTCTTTGAGGAATGATATTCAGGAGTAAAATTGCACTTTCTCACAGAGTTTCTCCCCCAAAGTTAAATCACTGAACAGAATCCAAATTAAAGTTACAACTACTGTTTATACCTAACATTACGATGACGTATTAGTTTTAACTTTAACTTCGTTAAACGTATGCGTATGGACATAGTTATGGATGACAAGTTGTGTCCTCTGTGAAGTATAGAGGTCTCCAATGTGTCATTTTTGGTCTTCAAAATCTTGTGTAAACATAATGAAGTCTTTATCTCGCATACTCTTCCATAGGTCGTAAGGTGAGGAATGTTGTTCCGGATTTTCGGAACACTATACTCCGTATGTCTTAGTTCCTGCGTCACAACCCGTACTGGTACACACACCATGTAATTCCCGTACAGGGGAGGACATTTTAATTGAAAGTCGCTGCTTGCACATGTCCGAAGGAACATTGCCTTGTTCTTCTTGTCAACAGAGGCATTGCAAAACCGTATTTCTCCGCCGATGCCAGGCGTGTGTACGAGCAGAGGATGTGACGCAGAACGACGACATATGGAAATCTGGGTGTGGCTCTGAGTCGTGCATAGATAGCCAAAGCGGTTACGGCGACCTCACGAGTAAAGCCGGAAGTCTGGGTTCGAGTCCCGGCGAAGTCCAAATTTTCACTAAAATGGGTCAAATGGCTCTGAGCACTATGGGACTTAACATCTATGGTCATCAGTCCCCTAGAACTTAGAACTACTTAAACCTAACTAACCTAAGGACAGCACACAACACCCAGTCATCACGAAAATTTTCACTGTCGTCATTCCCTCACACAGCTGATGGTCGTTCATTTTCACAACTGCGAATACATTTCATGTATTTCATGACGGCTGTAGTCTTCACAGTGCCTGTTCCTTAAGACATGCAGGAACATAGCATAGTTCTTCTTAACAACAGAGGCTCTGTAAATCGTACTATCTTTATTACCGTTAACAGCTTTCATGTGTTCACAGACATAATTGTTACAATGTTTTGAAAATACTCGTTTAGTGGCTGTTATTTCTTCGTTGAAAATTTTCGTTAGATGATCGAGTAGCCCTGAAAGATGTTGATCTTGTGGTGACTGTCATTTATAAGACAGCAACTGTTTGAGTTAGTAGATGAAAAAATTTGTTATCAGAACTACACGCAATACTGTTCGTTAAGAACACGAAGCTTATCGGGGTGTTAACAATTTTTAAATCTCTGTCTTTTTAAAAAACGCGGACTCACATCTTCAGGACTTCGCGAACAGGTGACAGAAAGAGGAAACGTCACTTCTGAGCTACTATCGAGTACTGGACTAACGGTTTTAGGGGAGCCTGCAGGAGAAGGAAACTGTCACATTTACCGTGTACCCAGTTGATAACTGGAAAACTGGCATATTCATCCACGAGGCAGGACTGCATGAGTACAACATATTGTGCAATATTTCCTCATCGTCCTACATATTTCCTTCTCTCTTGAGGGGTGCTGATAGAATCTCCCTTTCACGAACTGAACTGTTTGTTTTTGGTTTTTCATCATAACCATAAATGATTTCAGGTGAATCCGAAGATATTTCTTAATCAAGGCCACATTTAATTTTCATCTCCATCCAACTGAGGTAATGTTCGGTGTAAAGTGATCTAGATTGTGACACGAACATGTTTAACCTGACTTTCTCTACTCTGAAACGGTTGAGTTAAACCAAAGCCACAGGTTAGTTGTGTATGTGGCTGATAGAGCATGGCACAGTAGTCGAAACACAAATAAACGTTTTTTCCAGAAAAGAATAAAATGCAGTCAAGTCTGAAGCTCTGCTTCGTGGTGTTGATTAATTTTAATATCCAGGAAGTATTATAAGGAAAATGAATGTCCCCTACTCTTCGTGATCAAATCTGTATTTTGTTTACAAAATGCAACTCGATTACAGTTTTATAACATAAAAATTTAATTTATTATTCGGGAGTGAATACTGTCAAACTTCGGGAATTAAAATATTGTCTAATTCTCGGTAGGAGTAAAAGTTCGTCTTATTTCTTGTATCAAAACTTTCAAGTACGATTCATATGTTTAGCCGGTATTAACAGCGCTGCCAACAACAATGGATGCAGTATCATACATTGGGCCATCTGAGAAAATGAATTTGAACAGTTAAGCCAGTAGCAGATGTTACGACTGGAGTTTTTCACTTCCTCGGATAGATTTTTCTCTGAATATACTATTTTACCAATACTGTTTCTGGTCTTTATCTGCAAATACATGTGTCTCATACATATGTAAAACGTAAGCGAACTACATTATATAAAATAAAACATATCTCATACCATTTGTGAATTATTAACTCCTGATGGTAGAGAAACCAGTTAGAGTTCTTAACGTCAAGAAAGACCAAAACGTAAAGTATGTTTAACTAAATTCTGAGAAAACTTATTACCTTGACGACAATACTGTGATGACCTTTCCAAATAACGGTGGCTCCTTTTATATCTCTCGCATTTTTCTTATATTGGTAATATTTGCATACAATTTGTAGTGGTAAGTAAGATGTCTGAGAAAGGTAGTTCAGTCGTAGGAGAATATATTTTGTACTTACTTCACTTTATTGTAAACAGGAAGCGTGATAACTTTGTACAGAGGCACTAACTCGCTTAAGCAGAAACATAAGATTTCATTTCAGAAATATATTTCCGTTTCTTTCCTAAAATTAGCATAATTAGTATAGGGAGGGCTGTGCGTGAAGCGTTCAAAAAATTCGAAAGCAAAATTCTGTCTACCGACTTGACAGAAAATCGTAAAAAGGTTTTGTCTTACGTTACCTCAGCAACCGGATCGAAGCCATTTTTCCAGACACTCTGTGGCCATAACGCCATACGCCATTTCAGCAGAAGATTCACAGTCGAAGATCGCACTGTAGTTCCTCCTTTAAAGCAGTTGCACAAATGAAAAAATGGCTGATATCAAATTAAGTGCCTAAGGAATAGAAAATAAAACTTACTGGCAGATTAAAACTGTGTGCCGCACCGAGGCTCGAACTCAGAACCGTTGTCTTTCGCGGAAAAGTGCTCTACCCACTGAGCTACCCAAGCGCGATTCATTAGCCCTCCTCACAGCTACACTTCTGCCAGTATCTCGTCTCCTACCTTCCAAACTTCACAGAAGCTCTCCCGCGAAATTCGCAGAACTAGCACTCCTGAAAGAAACGATATTGCGGAAACATGTCTTTGTCACAGCTTGGGCGTGGGGGATGTTTCCGGAATGAATCCATAATATCATTTCTTCGAGGAGTGCTAGTTCTGCAAGTTTCGCAGGACATCTTCTGTGAAGTTTGGAATGTAGGAGACGAGATACTGGCGGAAGTAAAGCTGTGAGGACGAGTCGTGAGTCGTGCTGGCAGAGCACTTGTCCGCGAAAGGCAAAGCTCCCGAGGTCGAGTCTCAGTCCGGCACACAGTTTTAATGTGCCAGGAAGTTTCCTATCAGCACACACTCTGCTGCAGAGTGAGAATTTCATTCTGGCATAGAAAATCAACTGAAAATCGCTCAAAAAGAGAAAATGCTGCTGAACCTGAAGGAATACCAATTAGACTCTACACCGGTACACTTAAGATCTTGCACCTTTCCTTGCAGCAGTGTGCTGTAGGGCCCTAGAGAAGCGAAGCGCTAATAATTATTGGAAAAAAATACGGGCCAATCTCCTTTTCAAAATGGTTTGTCAAACGGACGCACAAAGTTTTAAGGCTGTATCAGTGATATCGGTCTGTTGTAGAATTTTGAAACACGTTTTATGCTCGCGCATTATGACGTTCCTGGAGATTGAAAATCTCCTCTGTAGGAATCTACATAGTTTCCGAAAGCAGAGATCGCGTGACAACCAGCTCGATCTAATTGTCCAGGAGACCCAGAAAGCAGTAAATACAAGGGTCCAGGTGGATGCCGTGTTCCTTGACTTCCGGAAGGCGTTCGGTACAGCTCCGCTTTGCCTCCTGGTGAATAAAACACGAGATTCTAACAAACAAGAACACTGTCAACGGAGCCGCGCAGGATTAGCCGAGCGATCTAAGACGCTGCGGTCATGGACTGTGCGGCTGGTCCCGGCGGAGGTTCGAGTCCTCCTTCGGGCATGGGTGTGTGTGTTTGTCCTTAGGATAATTTAGGTTAATTAGTGTGTAAGCTTAGGGACTGATGACCTTAGCAGTTAAGTCCCATAAGATTTCACACACATTTGAACACTGTCAACGGAGAGAACTCTTCGGACGTAGAAGTAACTTCGGGCGTGTCCCAGGGGAACGTTATAGGACCATTACTTTTCACAGTATGTATAAATTACCTATTAGTAAATAAATGTAACATATTGCGCATACATACGAATAAGAAATCCACTACTGTACAACTACATTATTGATGACAAGCAGCTGGACACAGCGTCTGCCGTAACATACGCGTAACTATCCAGAGCGACCTTAAGTGGAATGACCATATAAAACAGATAGTGGGAAAAGCAGACATCAGACTCAGATCCATCGGAAGAACCTTAAAGAAATGTAACTCATCCACGAAAGAAGTGGCTTATAAAGCGCTTGTTCGCCCGATTCTTGAGCATTGTTCATCCATCTGGGATCCCTATCAGGCAGTACTGATAGAGGAGATAGAGAAGATCCAACGGAGAACGGCACGTTTCGTCACGTGATGGTTTAGCTGGCGAGAGAGAGTTACGGAGATGCTAAACAAAGTCCACTGGCAGACGTTACAAGAGAGGCGTTGTGCATCACGGAGAGACTTACTATTGAAATTTCGCGGCAGCACTTTTCAGGAGGAGTCGGACAACATATTACTTACCCCCACACAAATCTCGCGTATTTACCACGAGGAGAAAATTCGAGAAACTAGAGTCAATACAGAGGCTTACCGACAATCAGTCTTCCCACGCACTGACCGCGAGTGAAACAGGGTTGCAGGGACCAGATAGTGGTACCGAAAGTACCCACCACACCATTAGGTGGCTTACGGACTATGATGTAGATGAAGATAACGTCGGAAATTCCACAATGATTTTCCCGGATGACGCTGAGAGAAGACACAACGCTGTAAAGCTTTAGAGAAATGCAGGAGGATCAGTAGAGGATCGACGCTTGGTGCAGGGAGTGGTAAACATAACGTTTTACAAATATAGAGAAGGACTCTTTACTGTTGACTACATGACTGCTGAACAAGCGTTTAATTCTATGAAATGTCTAGGAATAAGCGCTTGTCTGGGGCGCCTTGTCACGGTTAACGCGGCTCCCACTGTCGGAGTTTCGAGTCCTCCCTCGGGCATGGGTGTGTGTGTTATCCATAGCGTAAGTTAGTTTAAGTTAGATTAAGTAGTGTGTAAGCCTAGGGACCGATGACCTCAGTAGTTTGATCCCATAGGAACGTACCACAAATAAAAAAAAAAATTAAGCGCTTGGAGCGATTTGAAGTCGAAAGAGCACATACAACTAACAGCGGGTACGGCAAATGCACGCTGAGATTCATTGGAAGAATCCTCAGGAAATGCAGTCCATCAACAAAGAAAGTGTCTTACAAAACACCCGATCGACCAACACTTGAATATTACTCTTCAGTCTGGAATCCGTAGCAGACTGTACTGATAGACGAAACAGAGAAAATCCAAACAAGAGCAGCACGTTTATTTACGAGTTAACCTACAAAGCACGAAAGGATCACGGAGACGCTCAGTCACCTCCAGTGGCGCACGCCACAATGCAGGTGTTCTGCATCACGGTGAAGTTTACTGTTAGAGTTCCAAGAGCGCACGTTCCTACGAGAGTGGGCCAATATATTGCTTCCTCCTATGTATCTCTCATGAAAACACTATGAAGATAGAATTAGAGAGTTTCGAGACCATACAGAAGGTTACCAGCACTCGTTCTTCCTGCGACTCGTCCGTGACAGGAACAGAAAAAGAGGGTACTCACACTGGTACACAAAGTACCCTTCGCCACACACCGAGAGGTGGCTTGCGTAGTATAGATGTAGAGGTATTCTAGCTCTGATAAGCGAAACTATCTACGTTTCAGACTTACTCCTTTATTTTTAAAATTACACATTGCATTGATTGCATCATAACGCGCAATCTCTCTACTTTCATGGATATTTTCTCCTCATTTTGGGTTGGGTAAATTTGGTTTCATTGCATGTATAATAAATGTAGAAAATGTTTTCTCTTACTTTTTGAAAAATGCTGGTACAGAAGGGTGCTTAAATGATATATCTTCCTTAACTTCTTTACGGACATAGACACAACATACAAATACGGAAGTTGTTGCATGATCGTTCAGACGGACACCTCAGTACTGATTCAGATGTATTTTCATAGCTCTTAATGAGTCGGTTCTTCTCCGTCGTAAGGACTTTCGATTTATTGTTCTCATTTCTGTCACCATCTTTAGGGGCAAAAATGACAAATTAAAACAGTGGACCAGAGCCGAACTTAGATATAAGGTAGCAAGATCAGAGAGAGCTTAACATCCAGTCATTGGAGGTGGGGCAGAAGGACTGGAGAAGGGTAGCGTTTTAAAAGAATCATCCCGATATTTCATTAGGATTTGGCTGCTTATAAACATTGTTACAAAACAAAGCCAAAATTTTAAAACTTTTTATCTTGTCTAATACGAGTGACCTCACTTCATGGCATAAATTCTTGATAAGTAATATGTACATACGCCAAACTTTTGAACTTAAAAATAGAGAAAAATAAATACAGTGGTATGACTAGACTATTTGCATGCATGTGAATGCTAACGATGAACTATAAGCTGGACAGAATAGAGTTATGTCAAAGGGGGGTTATTAGAAAAATCTATGGATATAGATGGTTGGAAAATGAGGAGTAACTATGAGTCTACGAGAGTATCGGGGAAATACCAGAAGTAATGGAAAAATGTTCTTTGGACACCTCCACCGAATGAATGAGAACAGACCAATGAAATAAATATTACTCTGTTTCTGGATAAAGGAAACGACAACAGTTTGAATTACAGACATAAGAAAAGAAATAGAAAGAATCAACATCAAAGAATCAAAAATAGCAAAAAGAAACATTTAGAAGAATAAGATACAGAACCTAGTACTCTTTCAAAACAGAAGAAATAAGAAAACGGTAACAACGTGAACAGAAGAAAGGATAATCCACATGGGGAGAAAATGAGGAAGTAGTGGAAAAATGGGAAATAACGAAGAAAGAAAAGTAACAAAAGTCATTACGTAATCCTCGTTGGTCAATGTGAAGATAAAAAACATGTTGTTTTGTGGTCTTCAGTCCTGAGACTGATTTGATGCAGCTCTCCATGCTACCCTATCCTGCGCAAGCTTCTTCATCTCCCAGTACTTACTGCAACCTACATCCTTCTGAATCTGCTTAGTGTATTCATCTCTTGGTTTCCCTCTACGATTTTTACCCTCCACGCTGCCCTCCAATGCTAAATTTGTGATCCCTTGATGCCTCAGAACATGTCCTGCCAACCGGTCCGTTCTTCTTGCCAAGTTGTGCCACAAACTCGTCTTGTCCCCAATTCTATTCAATACCTCCTCATTAGTTATGTGATCTACCTATCTAATCTTCAGCATTCTTCTGTCGCACCACATTTCGAAAGATTCTATTCTCTTCTTGTCTATACTATATATCGTCCATGTTTCACTTCCATACATGGCTACACTCCATACAAATACTTTCAGAAACGACTTCCTGACACTTGAATCTATACTCGACGTTAACAAATTTCTCTTCTTCAGAAACGCTTTCCTTGCCATTGCCAGTACACATTTTATATCCTCTCTACTTCGAGCGTCATCAGTTATTTTGCTCCCCAAGTAGCAAAACACATTTACTACTTTAAGCATCTCATTTCCTAATCTAATTCCCTCAGCATCACCCGATTTATTTCGACTGCATTCCATTATCCTTGTTTTGCTTTGGTTGATGTTCATCTTATATCCTCCTTTCAAGACACTGTCCATTCTGTTCAGCTGATCTTCCAGGTCCTTTGCTGTCTGTGACAGAATTACAATGTCATCGGCGAACCTCAAGGTTTTTATTTCTTCTCCATGGATTTTAATTCTGACTCCGAATTTTTGTTTTGTTTCCTACTACTACTACTTATAAACTTTCGCCTAAAAATAACAATGAAGACCAGTGCATAGGTATTTATCAGAACTGTAGCAACGTTTGTAATACTCGACATTTTCGGTGACACAATCTAGCAATCAGATGGTCTCAGAACATCCCTAAACATTTCAATCATTGATCGTGTTTCATTCCTGATCGGATAATACATGTTGTGTTCCAGCCGCAACCTCGAAAGTGATAGTATCAGTGTACAGTGGCACTGTGGGGGCGAGAAGATAAACTCCTGCAGAGAGTCGTAGAGTCTTGTTGCATTTCCTCTGTAACCTTGCACAGTTGGTGCAATCTGTGTCAGGTGTAATGTGTATTTATGTACCGCGTCCTCCACCTTTTATGTTTTCCCTCACATCGTAGCTAATACCGGCAAGTACTTAATAAACAGCATCATACAGCTATTAATTCACGCTGCAATTCACGTCGGGTAGTATAAGAGAAAGTGCCGTCTTGTAGGTGACGACACACGGCGGAGTTAAAACAAATGTTGTGTTGGGAACTAATGTTCGCCTTCCTTCATCAATCTACTTCCCACTCCGTGCCCTCTTCTCACTCGCTACGTAGAACCTTTCTCAATTTCCTTCCATAACCAGTACAGCCCAACTGATATTAGGCTCTCACTATCAACTTTAATGGTTCAAAGACAGTTTTTATTGCAAGCTTAGTGAGGGTAACATCAGGCTCCTTAGCACTAGTTCTGTCGTTTTCGAAGGGTAGCCATTTTAAATGGACTCTCTACATCTCATTGTCAGTGTCCGCGAAGCAACTTAGTTCGTGTATTTCTCTCTGGTTCCTGGTAGATTTTGAATCACTACCGCAACAACAATTCATCCATTACGGCCACGAACTCGACTCTGAGTTAAAATACATTCATTTGATGCAAATGGCACGTGGACTTTACACTCCTTAAATACCTGTAGGAAACCCACAAGTATCGGTGTAATATCGAAAGAAATGCCTCCCAAAGATGAGAGTATTGTACCTACATTTCGCAAACGTAAAATTTCACTTTCCTCAGAAATGTCTTGGATTGTCGTCCCTTGCTTATTTATGGAAACTGCAAGCGATAATAACAATGAATTTTCTTGACAAATTAAAATTGTGTGGCGAACAGGTACTATAATACGAGCATGTCGTAGAATTTAGTTGGTGTTTCGAAGAATAAGAGACAGTTACCAGCAAACTAAAGTTGCTAGTCCGACGTTTTCGTTTCGTAGAAAGTTACTCGCGGAAGATAAGGATCTAAGTTCTAATTTCGGTCGTACGGACACTTTTAGCCCATCATAAAGTTTTATTTGCAAGATACATTTACAGTCGCGAAAATAGTTTCGTTTTGAAAAGGAAAAAAAGAAACAGCTATACTCTTTATTCCAGGTGTGAGACGTCATCGAGGTGGTCAGAAAAACGTCTGTGGATGTGGGGAGATGTACTAGCAGCACGAGAGCTCGAATTGGACAGTGAAGTACGTTCGGACGACTCATTTACTTACAGTGGTATACACGAAATATAACGAAGAAGTTTAAGTCATGATCTCTTATTAGCTACGAATCGCCGATCCCTGCCATCACCTTACGTTGCACCATTCACCGATTCTGACATAAAACATACCTTAAGGAAAACCTCCTATAAATCCACTACAATTATTCCTCATTTCATGATTCCTTTGAAATCTTAGAGAAACGTACACTTTGCCTTTGTTCCTAGCGAGTGATTACGTTCATTGACACCGCAATCATATTCTGGAGGACCAGCGTTCAAATCCCTCTCAGGCATTCAGATTTAGATTTTAAGCGGATTTCCTGAATCACGCACGTCGAATGCATCGATTATTTCTTCAGAGGTCCAAAGCTGATACCCGTTCCCGCCCAGCAGACCTCGTGTAATTAAGGTAAAATATGGATAGTAGATTATTTGTATTAAGAATATACTTTGTTGAGATGAACTGCTATGTGATGATTGACTTTCACACTGTGCCGAATGGTGATGTTGACATAATTCACAGGCTTGTAAATGATTCAGTGGGGATCCTGACAGAGTACCAATTCAATAATGGCCACTTGTCGTCACTTCCGGCCTCAACTTCTCACATCCTTATGCAGCCTCGCCAGAATTCCAAGCTCCCCATCATGCACCACCTTGTTTTAGCTCTATATTCTGTAGTCTGAACACCATCTCAGAGGCCACTTACGGTGACACCGCTCTACACTCCGGTACAGTGAACGTGCCTCCTGTGTTCTGCACTCTTCGGTGACTGTAGAGGATCTATGATAATACGTTTTCTGTACTGGTACTGTAAGATAAAAATTCTAGGTGATGGAAGTAATCTCCAATCCTAAAATATTATAATGGAAAATTGCTATAGAATTCAGAAAAACATATATCAAGTTAGAAGGAAACTATTCACACTTGTAGAGTGTGGGAGTATTTATAAAATGTGTTGCTACATAGTGAAGTAGTGAAGTAGGAGGTTTAAAATTTCCCGTCTTATTTCAATTTAACGCAGTTGGTTTATTTATTTAGGTCCATGTAATTTTAAACTACGTCATTAAATGTGTGTGCCGGACCGAGGCTCAAATTCTGGCGCTTTGTCTTACGCGGGCAAGTGCTCTACTGACTGAGTTGCCCAAGCACGAGACGGGACCAATCCTCATAGCTTCACCTCCGTCATCATTTCATCTCCTATCTTCCAGACTTCACGGAAGTTCTCTTGTGAAAACTTCCATGGAGATGAGGTAGTGGCGGAAGTAAAGCTATGAGGACCTCTCCTGACTGGATCTTCAGCAGCTCAGTCGGTAGAGCACTTGCGTGCTGAAGAGAAAGCTCCCGAGATCTAGCCTCAGTCCAGACATGGTTTTAGTACTGCAGGGAGTTTCGTCTCAGCACACACTCCATTGCATAGTGAAATTTTCATTCTAGAGCAATTAAGATTTTGTGCCATTTTAAATTTTTAACTTAGCACAAGTCAGATATTTCAAGGATCTTAGAATTCGATGAAAGGCACTTGGTTCATTTACAAGAGATAAATTGGCTATCGACTTGTTTGACATACTATGAATACTATCATGTTGTTGTTGTTGTGGTCTTCAGTCCTGAGACTGGTTTGATGCAGCTCTCCATGTTACTCTATCCTGTGCAAGCTTCTTCATCTCCCGGTACCTACTGCAACCTACATCCTTCTGAATCTGCTTAGTGTATTGATCTCTTGGTCTCCCTCTACGATTTTTACCCTCCACGCTGCCCTCCAATGCTAAATTTGTGATCCCTTGATGCCTCAAAACATGTCCTACCAACCGATCCCTTCTTCTAGTCAAGTTGTGCCACAAACTTCTCTTCTCCCCAATCCTATTCAATACCTCCTCATTAGTTACGTGATCTACCCACCTTATCTTCAGCATTCTTCTGTAGCACCACATTTCGAAAGCTTCTATTCTCTTCTTGTCCAAACTAGTTATCGTCCATGTTTCACTTCCATACATGGCTACACTCCATACAAATACGTTCAGAAACGACTTCCTGACACTTAAATCTATACTCGATGTTAACAAATTTCTCTTCTTCAGAAACGATTTCCTTGCCATTGCCAGTCTACATTTTATATCCTCTCTACTTCGACCATCATCAGTTATTTTACTCCCTAAACAGCAAAACTCCTTTACTACTTTGTCTCATTTCCTAATCTAATCCTCTCAGCATCACCCGATTTAATTTGACTACATTCCATTATCCTCGTTTTGCTTTTGTTGATGTTCATCTTATATCCTCCTTTCAAGACACTGTCCATTCCGTTCAACTGCTCTTCCAAGTCCTTTGCTGTCTCTGACAGAATTACAATGTGATCGGCGAACCTCAAAATTTTTATTTTTTCTCCATGAATTTTAATACCTACTCCGAATTTTTCTTTTGTTTCCTTTACTGCTTGCTCAATATACAGATTGAATAACATCGGGGAGAGGCTACAACTCTGTCTCACTCCTTTCCCAACCACTGCTTCCCTTTCATGCCCCTCGACTCTTATAACTGCCATCTGGTTTCTGTACAAATTGTAAATAGCCTTTCGCTCCCTGTATTTTACCCCTGCCACCTTCAGAATTTGAAAGAGAGTATTCCAGTTAACGTTGTCAAAAGCTTTCTCTAAGTCTACAAATGCTAGAAACGTAGGTTTGCCTTTTCTTAATCTTTCTTCTAAGATAAGTCGTAAGGTTAGTATTGCCTCACGTGTTCCAACATTTCTACGGAATCCAAACTGATCTTCCCCGAGGTCGGCTTCTACCAGTTTTTCCATTCGTCTGCAAAGAATTCGCGTTAGTATTTTGCAGCTGTGACTTATTAAACTGATAGTTCGGTAATTTTCACATCTGTCAACACCTGCTTTCTTTGGGATTGGAATTATTATATTCTTCTTGAAGTCTGTGGGTATTTCACCTGTCTCATACATCTTGCTCGCCAGATGGTAGAGTTTTGTCATGACTGGCTCTCCCAAGGCCATCAGTAGTTCTAATGGAATGTTGTCTACTCTCGGGGCCTTGTTTCGACTCAGGTCTTTCAGTGCTCTGTCAAACTCTTCACGCAGTATCTTATCTCCCATTTCATCTTCATCTACATCCTCTTCCATTCCCATAATATTGTCCTCAAGTACATCGCCCTTGTATAAACCCTCTATATACTCCTTCCACCTTTCTGCCTTCCCTTCTTTGCATAGAACTGAGTTGCCATCTGAGCTCTTGATATTCATACAAGTGGTTCTCTTCTCTCCAAAGGTCTCTTTAATTTTCCTGTAGGCTTTATCTATCTTACCCCTAGTGAGACAAGCCTCTACATCCTTACATTTGTCCTCTAGCCATCCCTGCTTAGCCATTTAGCACTTCCTGTCGATCTCATTTTTGAGACGTTTGTATTCCTTTTTGCCTGCTTCATTTACTGCATTTTTATATTTTCTCCTTTCATCAATTAAATTCAATATTTCTTCTGTTACCCAAGGATTTCTATTAGCCCTCGTCTTTTTACCTTCTTGATCCTCTGCTGCCTTCACTACTTCATCCCTCAGAGCTACCCATTCTTCTTCTACTGTATTTCTTTCCCCCATTCCTGTCAATTGTTCCCTTATGCTCTCCCTGAAACTCTGTACAACCTCTGGTTCTTTCAGTTTATCCATGTCCCATCTCCTTAAATTCCCGCCTTTTGCAGTTTCTTCAGTTTCAATCTGCAGTTCATAACCAATAGATTGTGGTCAGAATCCACATCTGCCCCAGGAAATGTCTTACAATTTAAAACTTGGTTCCTAAATCTCTGTCTTACCATTATGTAATCTATCTGATACCTTTTAGTATCTCCAGGATTCTTCCCGGTATACAACCTTCTTTCATGATTCTTGAACCAATTGTTAGCTATGATTAAGTTATGCTCTGTGCAAAATTCTACAAGGCGGCTTCCTCTTTCATTTCTTCCCCCCAATCCATATTCACCTACTATGTTTCCTTCTCTCCCTTTTCCTACTGACGAATTCCAGTCACCCATGACTATTAAATTTTCGTCTCCCTTCACTACCTGAATAATTTCTTTTATCTCGTCATACATTTCATCAATTTCTTCATCATCTGCAGAGCTAGTTGGCATATAAACTTGTACTACTGTAGTAGGCATGGGCTTTGTGTCTATCTTGGCCACAATAATGCGTTCACTATGCTGTTTGTAGTAGCTAACCCGCACTCCTATTTTCCTATTCATCATTAAACCTACTCCTGCATTACCCCTATTTGATTTTGTATTTATAACCCTGTAATCACCTGACCAAAAGTCTTGTTCCTCCTGCCACCGAACTTCACTATCATATCTAGCTCAAAATGCCAGAAAATACGAAGACAGTTTGTGTGTGGTATCAGTGAGAATGAACACGGGATAATAGGCTTAGTCTGGAAGTTAAATCAACGGGGGAATTGAATTATACCTGTATATGAGTTATTTCCTGAGTCATCTCCTTTTTATCCCATGCCATTGTCATCGAATCACATCTCATTTTATTTCAAGTCGTGTCATCACATCTCAGCACCATTCTCAACTTACGTAATTCCATATAACTACAGTAGTCACCACCATATAGGAGGACTCCTTTTTCTTTCAACCTCCGATCGGTCACGAAATGACAAGCACAGTGAAAATCAAAAATGCTTTGTTTGCAACGTCGAGCTACGTCTTCAAACTACATCTCTACATAGCCGCCACTCCGACCTAAAGTTTCGTCGTAGCATGATAGTAACTTCCAATTCCCTCGTCATAAAAGGGAGCCGCCAGTTATTTCCGCCAATTCCCTACACCGATCTGCAGCTCGTTGTCTGTCCGAAAATAATATCCATGTAGCCAACTGTTAATGTGAGCGAAGAGACGGAAATCATGGGAGCCAAGTCCGGCCTGTGTGGTGTGTGATTAAACACTTTGTATAGAAAATGCTGCAGGAGCGTCGTTGCAGCATCTGCAGTGAGCGGCCGAGCGTTGCTACGGAGAAACACGTGCATGTCAGTTATGTTATGCAAGCTGCCTGAAAACTGGCGGAACCTTTGCAGCAAGAAGAAATCGAATAACTGCATTAGTCGAGAGATTGTTTTTCTGGGCATCCTTATGTGCTCATAGTGTTCTCAGAACTGAAATGTACGACAAGACGCAATCAGCAGGCACCCTAAGACACTATGCAACACATCTGGGAAAAGATGCGTCGGATTTTCACTGTGATTTTAGTTTCGTGACACATCGAAGACTGAAAAAAAAGCCCTCGTATATCGTATTATAATCATCTGTACTTCTACAGCATTCATATGGCCACTGACATTGAGTTTGGTATCTGCTTTTACGTTCAATGGTCAGCATCCTGACACCATCGAATTCCAACAGCTCCTGGCAGACGATACACGAGACATTCAAATTCGGTTTATGAATGCGAAACCCACTGTGCGTTTCTTCCTTCTATGCAGAGTGTAGATCACGTTACACCAACGAACTTCCTGCGGCTGTGTGGAAATATTAGCCATTTGCACATTGAGGTATGAGAACACTTCACTTCAGCGTCTTTTTTTCCATGATGCTTTCATAGTAGTGAAGTTTTTATAGACAACACTATATCTAAAAGAATGTAAGAACCACGTTCTTTGAAAACTGTGTACCTTGTTCTCTACTTATGTAAGGCTTATAGCTTATTTTTGTCATTCAGTAGAAGTGATGTGTGTTCTCTTTTTATTCAATGTTTCTTAGTTCATATCTACAATAGATATTTTTCAGAGTTCTTCAATAGTCGACATGTTACACCACAGAGACTCTGAGTACAAAAAATGTGATCTTTGGATGTCAGTAACATTGTCATTGCCAGTATATACGGTGAGAAGTAATTCAAAGAGCGGTCTGGAAATAGCTAGCAGAACACAGAGGTGAAAACGCAGAGGATGGTGCTTTTTGGAAATACGATTTTGTAAAGTCTGAGGTGAGAAGTGTGAAGATATTCAGGTAATGTTGCCACTGCTTTGCTTGCTCACGCGTAATTTATCATGAGATGAGAAAGGCAATAACTGTGACAGTGATTTTTTGGCACTTTCCACTATATGGCTAGAGCGTTCCACATTGTTCACAGATGTAGAGTATGCCGATATGGTATTTGCGTACGGATTACTTCGTGGGAACACTGCTGCTGCTTGTCGAGAATTATTTCCGTGTAGAGAATATTCCGTAACCGCATAGTGCAAGATTCATCAGTGTTCACTCGTGTTCTCGTCACATTGGTGCAGTAAGTGGTAGCTACATCTCATCCGAAAATCCAAAGCAGCAGAATGTGGGTGAAGGAGAAGACATTATTCAGTTGATAGAACGCAGTCTTTCAACAAGAATACATTGAATTTATATATGTATCGGCGTTTCAAATACAGGAATATGGCGGACATAAGTAGGGTCTCTGTTCTTACCATTTGCAGCAGATTCAACGCCTTTCGGAAAAAGTAAGGAAGGAAGGAGGAGTAGGGTGTAATATCCCGTCGACAAAAAGGTCATCAGAGAAGGAGCACAAGCTTGCTTTGTGTCAAAGATTGGGAAGGAAATAGGCCAATTCGGGGTAAACAAAGACAACCTGAATCTGGGTGGTCGGACGCGGATTAGAACAGTCGTCCTTCCGAATGCGAGTCCACTGTACTAATCAGTGTACCGCCTCAATCGGTCAGACACCTTCGAAATGGAAATGAAGGTAGACGATTGGAATTTTGTGGTTGGCCGACTCCAAATTGCCAAGTGTTCCCACTAATACTGTCTGCCGGAAAAGCTACTTTCGCTCTTGACGGTATCAACAAGACTCGAAAGTCACGTTGGAGGCCCGACGAAAATCCACATACCTTTATGGAGAAGTGTTTCCTAGAGTGCTTCTCTATAAATGTGTGGTGGGGTGTGACAGACAATCTGTTGCCTTGTTCTGTTGTGTTGCCACATCGTCTTATAGGGTACATTATCCGAACTTTCTTAGAAGCCAACTTCCAGCATAACAGGAAGATGTCCATGGTTTACAAGTAGCGAAGTAGCGTAGTATAACTACTGTAGGTACCGTAAACTATCGTGAGCAGACGTGGCCAATTAAGATCCGACCAGCGTTACCGGTATGTTAGGTATGTTGCATACCTATCGGGCGTTACCCGAGTTTGATCGTTTTGTTTACGTGTGCGATCGGTGTCTTACTCAGTCGAACGAGCGATGCCACACTGGACGGACCGAGATATGCACGCGCCCAAAGGAAACACCTTGGCCACGCATGAGTTGCCCGATCGCCGTCCGGCGAGGCTTGCTGTGTTGCTAGCCATATTGGGCGCTTCACTTACGACACCCTGGCAACGACGGACGGACAACGGTTTATGACGAACCAGGCAACGGACATGGTACACTTAGCAGTAGCTTGCGCACAGGACGACGGAGCACCGGCGCCCCGCCTTAGAGACGTCAGACCTCACCAACTCAGACACAGGTCGCGGTCGGGAACCCGGCAGGCGAAGTCAGGCGGGACCCTTACACCAGAACCACACACTCCTCCTTCCCAGACAATGCAAGAGCTGTCGACGGTATTAGACCACCGTAGCATCCCCCAGGACAAACAACCCCAAGATGAACGTTCTGAAGGACTCGCAGCTAGACGTGAAATAATGCCACTTACTGCCGATAGTGGAGAGGACATCGCACTTAGTGGAGCTGAATCGACAGTTACCAGTTCACTCAGATTCTGAGCCACCGAAAATGTTAGACGACGACGCTCAACCACCCAATGAGGACGAAGACCAGGAGTTTCAGCGTGTTGTCCAGCAACTGTCGGAAGAAAACCGCAAAAACTCGCATGTCGCGGAGGACATCGCGAAACGAGAGCACCCTATACTCACGTCAAACAAATTCTCACCGCTGCAGTCTGACGACGATCAGATGGAGGTGTCAACAGAACAGAGAGCAACTTGAACGAGCAACTCAAACCGTGCACCGACGCAAGGCCCTCCAATACCACCACAGAGGATAACCATCTATTACCATCCAATACCTACTCCTGAAAGGTGAACTGAGAAAACATGTTGAAGGACCCGTAAGGATGACTCATAAGAGCGATAAAATCAAATATCATTTCTCATCATCGGCTGATCAGAGGATTGGCCTGCGGTTTTTCGAGGATTCAAAACTTCCATTATTTACAAACCAATCGTTAACTGACAGTTAGTCGTTATCAGGTACCTTCCCGCGGAAATCACTGAAGGGGAGATAGCACAAGCTCTGTACAACATTGGTATGTAACAAGCCGCGGTCATCAATTAAAATCGAGAAAGAGGAAACCAGTAAGCCAATACCACAGCCAATCAATTGTGTGACCCTGCCAGCAGGCCCAGCCAGCGAGTCAGAATATGACGTTAAACATCTTCTCGACACCAAAGTGGCAATTGAAAAGTACCAAAGTGGCAACTGAAACATATCAATCAAAGGAGGAGCCTGTACAATACAGAACCCACACGGCCAATTATTGCCACTTGCTACCACAGTATGTGAATTGCATGGACCACCACTAACCTCTAAACCAAAAGGGAACATGTGTAAATTGTGATGACGAGCATCGTGTTACATGGAGAGGATGCTTCAAATTTCAGGAGGCACTGCGGATATACGCTGTGCAGGAGCAAGCAGCAAAGAACAGACAATAACCGGTTGTGACACCCCCCCCCCCCCCCCAAGTGAATGTTGCCAACGGAAAGGGATATTCGACTTTACGTCGGAGAACGACGACCTCCACAGCCGCCTGGCACCCTTCACCTTGTACCAGATAACAACAACCTATCGCAGCTACATCGGACGCAGATTCACAGGTCGACTTCAGGGAAGTCAGGAAGTTGGTCTCAAGCGTAAAGAATTTTTAGCGACTCTCCGTCAGGAGAGACACAACGAAAATGTAATGAGGCACCAGACTACCTATCAAAACTAATCACCTTAGTAGACGGAATTATGAAGATATTCACCCCCAGTAATGGCCCTTAGACGAACAAGGCTGGATAATCTTTCACTCTCTATAGTCAACACAATGACGTCTACAATAAGAATTTTGAATTCGAGGATTTCCTTACGTATTTTCAAATCAATATTCTCTTCCCGACGAAAACCCATCTTCTCCCACCCAACCTTTCAATATATACAATACGAAGGGATAGCGGACGGACAGAGAAAATAGCCAGCTACATCTACATCTACATCTACATGATTACTCTGCAATTCACATTTAAGTGCTTGGCAGAGGGTTGATCGAACCACAATCATACTATCTCTCTACCATTCCACTACCGAACAGTGCGCGGGAAAAAGGAACACCTAGGCCTTTCTGTTCGAGCTCTGATTTCTCTTATTTTATTTTGATGATCATTCCTACCTACGTAGGTTGGGCTCAACAAAATATTTTCGCATATGTATCAACCGATCGATAGCACACGTTCCTCTCGCATTGCCATATTTTACATCTCTGGAAACAACTGCAGTTAAAATCTCCACTTGTTTTGGCATCATTACATTGTTTGCGGCGTATCTTAGCCCTCAGAGACCATTTGTCGAGAACGACCTTCGGTTGCTATTTGCTCCACAATGAGAGAGTTCTGCTCTGCTGGGATTTCAACGCTAAGCACTTCGCGTGGAATTCGCATCGTACCAACCAACGAGGGAACCAGCTGTGCAGCTTGGAGGAACGATTGGAAGCTATCACGTTCCGACTGGACGATTCAACTCACGTCCCGAACAATCCAGCTCACAGACCCTATTTGGTGGACATAGCTATCTTGAAAACATCGTCTTCAAACCATTAACGATCCGACGACTGACCATAATCCAGTGGTCGGTAATATCACAGAGGCGCTGGGACACGTACCCCCTTCACACCACGAACTGTGTGACTAGTACCAAGCGTTCTTTAGCAACATCGTTTACCCCACAATAGACGAATCGACAACAGACCTTATAGAGGAGGTCATCTCTGCATCGCCTGGAAAGATATAAGGAGCCTACCGTTAGGTCTCGGTCATAACTGAGGGGGGTGATTTCTACAGTAAAGAGTTTCACCACTGCTCCAGGACTTGAAGAACCTTAAAAACAGGGTGCGTAAACGCTGGCAGTGGTACCGTAACCCCAAGGCAGGCCCTCCGAAACCCAAGACTAGCGAAAGTAGCGCTTCTGGAACCAGAGGGCCCCTTGTTTGACCCACTGAGCAAGGCACAGCATTTTTGCCACGACGTATGCGGTAGAGAATGTCTTAACCCGTGAGCATGCCGCCGAAGAGGAGGAGCTAAGAATACGATGCCAGGTAAATGACATCTGACGAATCGGACGACACACGGAACCACTACTGACGACACCTGCGGAGATCCGTTAGATTGTACGACGACTTGGCAACCACTCAGCCCCTGGGCCAGATGGTATAACGAACGAACAGTTGAAGAAGTTACCGTGAAAATCACTGGTGCTGATAACCCGCATTTTTACAGCTGTTTCCTGCTAGGATACTTTCCTCTGAGTGCAAGACTGCTCGCATAATACCACTACCAACACCGGGGAAAGACTATCGCCAACCGCAAAATGGTCGGTACATCAGCCTACTGCCAGTATTCTCCAAATTACTGGAATGGATCATATTCCAACGACTTTGCGCAACAATCACCGAAGGGGATGTCATATGCCCGACCAGTTCGCCTTCCAGCCACGACTGTCAACCGAGCTCCAGCTCCTTCGGATTACACACAATATACCATATAATATGGACTACGTGAACAATACAGCCGCTGCCTTTCTCTGTGTTGGAAAGGCATGTGATCGAATACGGAAAAATAAGCTGCTCACCAAACTGCACGGCGTTCCCACCGTTACGAACTACTGCAAAAAGATTATTGACAGCTATCTTCAAGATAGGCGCTGCTTTGTTCGAATTGATGGTCAGCGGTCGAGCATTCAGCAGCTCAACAGCTGCCGGAGGGCATCACTCAAAGCTCTGTCTGTTCGAGAGTCTATTAATCCTGTTCGTGAATGACCTGCCATTACTTCCACAAGTCGCCCTTGCGCAGTTCGTGGACGATAGAACGATCCTCACCAACAGCCAAAGAGTCGATGCAGGGACACGGGGCTTAAAGCGTCAGCTTACACTTATTCCGTTATGGACAGCAGCAAACCGGATTACGGTGAATGCAGAGACGATGCAAGTCATTACGTCTACTTGCCGTCGGCCCGAAATCCGAGACCGTCTCACACTGCACAACATCGCACTCTCTTGGACAAATCGTGTGAAATACTTGGGAGTGATATTGGACAGGAAACTTCTCTTCAAGGATTACGTCCAGGGAAAATGCAACAACACCATGAACTTGTTTCACATGCAATATCCGCCGTTATCGAGTCAACATCTGAACGTGACGACCAAACTACGCCTCTACCAAACAACGATCCCGCCATCAAACTTATATGGATGTTCCTCCTGGAGGATCACCTGTAACAGCAGTGTCAAACAGCTGCGAACTAAACAAAACCGGTGCCTTGTAGCACCTAGATGGGCATGGATAATTGATTTCCACTAGGAACTGCACATGGAGACCATCGGGGAAGCAATCGCTATCATCCACACAAAAACCTCATTGAAGCATTAAGACTCACTACGGGAGACATCTTG
This sequence comes from Schistocerca americana, assembly GCF_021461395.2. Taxonomy (NCBI): domain Eukaryota; kingdom Metazoa; phylum Arthropoda; class Insecta; order Orthoptera; family Acrididae; genus Schistocerca; species Schistocerca americana. The sequence goes on along the minus strand of NC_060121.1, from coordinate 790,903,162 downwards.
ATTACGCCGGGTCTGTCGCACCTGAAAGTTCTCTGTGCCACCATCAAGTCACCACAATCAAACGTCAAAGTAGTGTTTGTTTACAAACAAAAGAAGGAGAAAAAGTAATGTAACTTTGTGTGACAGAAATAGGAAATCAGCTGAAACAGTATGTAACAGTACATGAAACGTAATAAAATAAGCAACGCTCCTTTCCTCCCTTACATTTAGGAAGTCCAGCTACGAGGTGATAGTACTTCTGTGAAACAAAACAAAAAACAAAAAAAGTCACTGTGTTATTAGATTCATCTCATAACCGGAAGCACTGAACCTTACAGAAACTGAGCGAGGATACATAAAGGGCCGTGTAGCCTACGGTACATTAGTAAGCGACTAACGTTTTTCAGAATGCATCATCGTTTGGAAGTGTGGCAATTGTGCAATATAAGGACCATCTAAAACATGACAGAAGCTACCTGTGAGTACTGTGGAACCGTATGTATATCATAAAACAGTGGCTACTCGTCTACGAGATAACCTCCTAAAGTATAGACTGTCCACAATCTATTAAATGTGTGGCTCGGGAACGTTAACAGGGATCAGGAAGAATTTCAAGGGGCATTTCTGAAACAACTAATGTAACATCGATGTCTGTTATGTTTTCTGCCTTACTTGATGAACAATCTAGTATCTCGAACACCAAATCATCAGTTTCAGAAAAAGTCGTCGCAAGAGCTGTTCGTGCTTCAGGAGCCTCGTTGTCAATACTGGAAAAAAGCTTTTCATTTCATTCGTTCCATCTACGATCCACGGACCCACCATGCTACCAAGCTATGAGTACCACGTTGTCCAACGTTGAATATCAACGTGTTCACGCTGTTGTCACAAAATTAAACTTTCAAATGCTCTCGATGATGGATGGGCAGATGTGTCCGGACACCAAGTGATTAATTTCATTGCCACAACACCAGACCGAATTTTCTTCAGGCGTATTCGTCCTTATGAGTGCAGAGAAACAGCACAATTAAGGATTTAAAATACCAATTCTAGCTACAAGCATGAATACGTTCTTCCAGCAGAACGGGGCTCTCTGCATGCTCTAAACGTGAAGTGATGTCTGTTCCAAACGGTAGTATTACCGGAAGATGGGTCACGTTTCTTGGTCATCAATTTAAATTTTTGATTTTGGTGATGACTGAAGGGTGACGTTTCAGCAGAAAAAGTGAACACAAGAGACGAATTAATCGTTTGGATTATGAGTAATTCTGTTCTTTAATATTTAAAAAAAATCAAGGCAACCTCAGTAGAGCTACACTTAGTGTTGTCAAGAGAACTCTAAAATGCATCGGAGTCGGAGGAGGAATTTAAGAAAATCAACTTTAAAGTTAATCATTTGTCTTCGCTTAACCGCTTCTGTCAGTATTCGTGTGGGTTACATTCTGTGCAAAAGTAAAACTTGAATACCTATTACATGGAATGTTTCACTTAAATTAGTTCATACTATCACCTCGTATAGTTATTACTATTCCTCCTGAAACACACTGTACATGCCAGCCAAGTTGTGAACGGAACGGATATGTACGACGGATGCCTGTAAGATAAAACGCATTCAGAATGCGCAACACTGCTTAATTTCCCAGATGCCAGTGATTGTGAGTTTCATTCGATCTTCAGTACTAAAAGACTGTTCAGAAATGTGAGGTACATCACTTAATTCCAACCACAATTTATGCTCCTTGACATGGCTAGAGCCAACATCCTCTTCAATCTGGGAGAGCATTGATTTCGTTATACGATTTAGAGCAAGTGCAGTCTGAGTCCAGTCACATTAATGTGACTACTGCCTATGTTCGACGTCAACGTGCAATAACCATTCACAGGCAGCAGGTGGCAGCACTAGCAGTGAAGGGTGTATAAAGCGCGTCGGGGAACAGTAAATAGTGCAGTCGTTGCAATGCGGAAACGCAGCGATTTATTTGACGTCAAAATTGTTATTGTCACTGGCTTTCGGGCCACGGATAGAATAATTTACGAAAGGGCTAACTGTGTAAACTGTTGGCGTGTCGGAAACGGGCGACGAGGCTACTGTGGTGCCCCACAGGCACATATGGTGTGGGTGGAGGACAGCGTCGAACTGACCGGCAACCTACCGTCCAGGTGAAACACGGAAGGAAGGTAGATTGGGTTAAACGTCCCGTCGACATCGAGGTCATTAGCCGTGATTGAAAAACGTTCTTGCAGTCCAACAGCAACACTATTTCACAAATTCCGGCCACATTCACTGGATGCCCCAGTCCAAATGACCGTCATGCGTTGTTGGCTGAATTTCGTGCGTCTGTTTTACCTCGACACCAGCTACGTTCTACACAGTGACCTGAGAGGCAACAGAAGCAGCGACATCGCCACCGCAGTTCGTAGATCTGCAGTCCGGCATAAAGGGAAGTTCCGACTGCCACAACAACACTGTGTGACATAAGCTAACCTCCAAGGTTCCATCTGGAATTGGGTGTGCAACGTGGTACTAGGTCGTTAGTCGCACTATTCCAACAAACTCGAAACTCTATTCATTTCACCTACTCCGATCAGGTGACTGCGTCATGTGTACCGAAGAGGACACTATCGAGTATCACTTTCTGTGCCGCAAATTTCGTAAAATCTGGGCTACTGCAAGAGACATGCTGTGATTGATAAACAGAGTCGCTGTGAATCACACCACGGTGTCAGACGCCATCATACCACAATTGAATCACTATCCAGAAACAAAGAAAAATGCTACGACCTGGATTATGCTACACATAATTCACGCAGTCTTCTCCCTAAAAATATCTTATACATTGGATTTCGTAGAATATTTGCGGAATGAACACGGTAAGGAAAAAACACGGAACAAATATAGCGACAACTTTGCAGATTTCCTGAATATATCATTCCAAAAAGCGTCTGGTGATGTGGGACTGTAGTTTATTTGTTCCACCTTTTCTTTTGTGTTATCTTTTTTTATTCATTTAATGTGATTTCGTGATTAACTGTGCTGTCAGAAGTCCTTATTTACTTTTCTATGCTTCGTGTACTGGGACTTTACGTTATGTAACGCTTTATTAGGAGAACACTAACAGAAAAACGGATGTAGACAACCTTGTCTCAAGAGTTTTCTGGACTTGCTTGGTGTGGTGCACATCTCAATACACGCCTCCTTCTGTATTGGGGATAGGCGGCTCGTATACTAGATGACGTTGCCTAAATGGTCCAAATTGCTCTAAGCACTATTGGAGGTCATCAGTCTCCTAGACTTAGAACTACTTAAACCTAACGAACCTAAGGACATCACACACATCCATGCCCGAGGCAGGATTCGAACCTGCAACAGCAGTAGCAGTGCGGTTCGAGACTGCAGAGCCTACAACCACTCATCCACAGCGGCCGGCGACGCTGCCTAAGACTGGACCTATAGAACATGTGGGAGACACTTTTATTTCCTTCATTTAAGATATAGTTTATTTTAAAACAGGATGTACCCTCTGAGGGCGAACATTTTCTTCGAGTCTCAGCGAGATGTCTGCTGCCAGCTTATGCTAATTTGTGTTCAATATTTGCGTCAGGAGTTTTCGATTTAGAAGATGAAGTACTTCGAGAATAATCGTTATTTTTGTACAGGATCCAGTGAATATTTTATTTTCTGTGTGCCGACCGAGTAAGGCCGCATGATTTAAACTCTTATTGACAGACTGTTAGTTCGTCCATCTGCTGCCAATTGTGTTTTGTCCTTCGTTCTTTATTTGTCTGTAAGAAGAACAATACGTTAAGAGATTCGTTAGTAAAATTTGACTCATGAAGAGATACGGATTCTGTTTTGCTACATATCACGCAGGTTCAGTTCACCACAAGGAACTTTCGACACGGCACATAGACTTTGAGGAACATTTAAAATTTTATTTCACTCTATTTATTTCTTCATTTCGTTTTTATTGCTGTAAAAGTGAGAAGATTACGAATCACCCTTTCTCGAAAAAAAGTCTTGTGTTAATTCGGTTCTGGAGTAAGGACCTAGTTCTCGCAGGCTTCCCTCCTGGTAGAGCTGTCCGTGAAGTTGCCTGCAGTTTAGGGGTCGCACTCAGAACGGACATTTTATCGATGGGAAAGGGCGGTCAAAAGCAGCGAAGCTGTTTGAGAAAGGATATTACAAAGTTGTACACCGTTGATTACAATTACAACACGATCTTAAATGTTCACTTGAAATGAAACATTAGTGTTGTGCCTAATGTCAGCACTGAAGTGGGTTTTTAGATTTTCTTCTGGATACTGGCTGTGTGGATACTACAAGACACACAAATTATTACATCATTTTTTTACAATTTGAACAGGATGCAATACTTAACTTGAAACAATCCATTTCTACAGGACTGTCTATGCATATCTGTCACTGTCACTGAACACCAACGTATCGCTTGCTGCCGTACAGAATAATAGTATCCTTTCTCGGTGTACAGTTGACAATAAACTTTGCTACATACTTCTGTCTAATACAGTCTTCGCACTGCTAGTCTGTAGTGAGGCGATGCTGTCGTCTTCGGCGATGACTACACAGTGGGCTGAGACCCAGACCTCCAGATGTCAGACGGTAAGATCAGTAGCAAACGTTATATATTATCAGATTATCAAACAAAACTCATATTTAGTTCGCGCTATATGGTGTCGTCCAGGATAAAGTGCGTAAACGGTAAGTAATAAGTAACACTTGACGTATGGAACACAAGAAGAGCTTAACAGTGAGCGTCCATTGTGTATAGCCCCCGTGGGGAGGTGAATAGAGCATTGGCTTGGCGTAACAAGGGTCCTGGGTTCGAGCTCTGGTTGTACCACTTTATGCTGTGTAGTACACGTGAAACTGTTATATGGGTCAACATATTACTGTCTTGAAAAATTACTGATCCTGTGTTATAGAAATGTCCTACTGGCAGTCCGCTTTCACTTCGTTAATTTGAAAGTAGTAAACCTATACATTTTCAGTCTGACAGAATAAACATAAACAAATCGAACATAAGAATAAAGAAAGATTAGCATCATAAGTACGGAAGTATTAATAGCAATAGTAGTAACAATAATCATAAAAATATTAATAGTTATTATTATTATTGCTGTTAATGCTACTGAAAGTGTGATGCCATTGTTTGTTAATTCCTCTATTCCGACTGTTTACTTTTACTCTTCGAAACTACAGATGTGCTCTGCAGGTTTGCTACTTTCAAATAAACGATTCGATAGCGGACGCAATATATTAGAACAGTCATTTAAATGTCAGGATCATAATGTCCCATGTAAGAGCGTCACACGTACTACAGTACAAAAACTTGTATAACCAGGACTCGAACTCCGGACCTTAGTACAAGAAACCAACGCTCTGCTGATTTCCTGAGGGGAGCTCTACGCGAGAGACACTTACAATTACGCTTTTGGTGTGCTCCGTAAGTGAAGTGTTCTCCAGGATGACAGGACATAATACAGACTGTATTGGAGTTTTGATTGATACTCTGTCGATATACAACGTCTGGTACTGATCTGCTTGTCTGGCATCTGGAGCTTTGTGAGCGGCATTCCGCTCTGACGTGAGTCAGTCCTCAGCAGCGGCGGCGTGAGGAAACTCTTGAGGGCGTCTCTACGCCGACATATGTACGATGTAAACACTGAACAACTGGGGCGAAAGACTGCATACCAGTCTTACATCCTTTTTAGTCCGTCCACTCTAATTATTCCCTCGTGACTCTTGTACATATTGTATATTGCCTTTCTCTCCTTATAGCTTATGCTAATTTTTCCCAGAGTTTCGAACATCTTGCATCATTTTACATAATCGAAAGTTTTTTCTAGCTTGACAGATCCCATGAACGTGTCTTGATTTTTCTGTTATCTTCCATTACCAATTGTAACGTCAGAATTCCTCTCTGGTGTCTTTATTTTTCCTAAAGCCAAACTGATCGTAATACACTTATTAGCCTGTAATTAGTCTTCTCTCTCCTGCTCCCTTTCTAATACATTGCGATAATCTATGACATCTTCCATTCTTCGATTCTGAATGGTGAAATGCCGTTCAATTCGTATGTTACGGAACAAAAGAAAAATGCAGTACTAGCAACAGATATTGCTGTAGATCCATTTGAAAAAATTGAAGTTGCTGCCTTAGGTCTTCAATTATCGCTACGGAACGATACTATCCGTCTATTAGTGACGACATTTTCTTTGTTACGGCATTTTTTACAATTTATTTGGGTGAAAAAAGAATTACGATATCTTTAACGGTTTTGAAAATACCTGTGATGAGCAGGTCAAGGTAGAGTGTATGTGGCTAGTGCAGTCATTGATACCAAAACACGCACGAAGTAAGGGGAAGGCTTTTGCGCGTAGGATAACATGGCCATTGTGTAGAGTGTTAGACCACGTCACTACGAAACTCTAAAACATCCATAAAACTAACGAAAGCGAAAGGCTGTTGCCGACGACGATTACTTGTGAGAAAGACTAGATCTGGAAGCGCTGGCTACGATCGGAGGTGAGGCCGGAACAGGCGCCGATGGCAGCGGAACGCCAGCCACGGAAGAAACAGACGAGGCCGCAGAGCAGCCGATAGAGCCGTCGATAGGCGAGAGGGGACGCCGCCGCTTGCCGTGTGGTCTGTGCCGCCGCCGCCGCCGCCGCCGCTGCCGGGTCAATCATCGCGACCAATGGCGCGGCGCGACGCCGCCGACGGCCAGAGCGGGAGCGCGCCTATCTGCGCGCGCATCTGCCCCCGCGGCGCCACCCCGCCAGCCGCCAGGGCCCCTATCACGTGCGACACACGTCGTTACTTAACGCAAGGGCATCTTCACTCACCGCTAGGGTTGTAAAAGTACCGTAGGCTACCGTAAATAAGCGTAGACTACTGTAGTTTTCCGTGCAGCTTTGGCCAGTTAAGATCGTTCCCGCGTTACCTGTACGTTGGGTGTGTTGCATAGCTATCAGGCGTTACTTGAAAACGATCGCTTTCTTTATGTATGAGATCAGTGACTTACTAGTTCCCCCTAAAAACCGGAAGCAGTGAACCAACTAGAAACTGAGTGAGGATATAAAAAGAGCTGGGTTACCTGCAGAACTCTATTGTACTACATAGTTATTCTCCTGTTTGTTACTTAAGAATGGACAGTATTTATAGCAAAGAAAGGGTGTAAGACAGAGACATAGTCTTTCGTCCATACTGTTCAGTCTACACATCGAAGAAGCAATGAGGGAAATGAAAGAAAGGTTCATCAGTAGAATTAAATTTCAAGGTGAAAGTGAAAGTGCAGTGAAAGTGAAGAAGAACGACATGATCTGCTGAATGTAGTGAACAGCCTAATGAGTAAGGGATATGGATGGGGAGCTCGCAAATCAGAAAAAGACGAAAGTAATGACGAGTAACAGAAACAAGAACAGTGAGAAACTTAACATCAGAATTGACAGTCACGACGTATATGAATGTAAGGAATTCTGTTACCTAGGCAGCAAAATAATCGCTGGTGGACGGAACAAGGAAGTCATCAAAAGCTGACTAGCACTGCAAAAATGGTATATCTGGCCAAGAGAAGTCTGCCAGTATCATATATAGCAGTTAATATGAGGAAGAAATTTCTGACAATGTACGTTTGGAGCACAGCATTGGATGGCAGCGAAACGTGGACTGTGGAAAGACTGGAACAGAAGAGAAGGAAGCATTTGAAATGTGGTGCTATAGACGAATGTTGAAAATTAGGTGCACTGATAAGCTCATAAGGTAAAGAATGAAGAATAGGAGAGGAAAGGAATATATGCAAAATACTGACAAGAATTCAAGTATTAACTTCTTTGGTACTAGAGCGAGTTGTAGAGGGTAAAATCTGTAGAGGAACAAGAGATTGTTGAAGTAGTCAGAAGACGATAATTAAAAGAAAAAAAATGTGGGTGTCAGACTAATGAACGTAATCAATAATCGGTCTTAAGTGTGATTTGTAAGCAATTTCTTTCGCGGATGAATTTCATTCCGTACAGTTTTTACCACTGAATCTCGGCCATGTGCCCGATTTTGCAACAATTACTTTAATATGGTCATTCGTCGTTAGGTTGCCTCGGGCGGCTGCAACTGGGTATTCTATGGTTGTTATTATTTTCAGTGATTTATCGCCAATAGAGAATTCGTACAGTAATGGATCGTTTCGCCTGTTTGTTCGCAATAACTTAAATTTCTTATGTTCAGAATCAGCTCCCAGTCTCTGTATATATCCTCTGCAGGTCTTCGTACATTTCGATAGAGTTCTACTGTTCCAGTCGTTCTATAGTCAATTGTATCGTGTGTGAACATCGTCAAGGAGCTTCCAACATAATTCACTATATCATTCATATAGCAAACGGTGACGTTCCTATGATATTCCCTAGCGGCATTGCAGAAATTACATTTCTCGATGTCATCGCGTATGGAACGAATTAAGTTCTGTCTGATAGGATGCTCTGAATACAGGCACAACTGTGGTTCTAAACCCACCAAGTTCGTGATTTTTCACTAAACGACAGTGCGGAATTACACTGACGGAAAAAATAGCAACACCCGAAAATAATTAATGAAGAGGAATGAAATTTTGGGAATACATTTTAAGTCATTAACACTGCAAAATCACAGCTTAGTGCAAGCGCGAGATAAGCAATTGCAAATGTGAAATGCTGGTACATTAACGATCGGCGTAAACGACATACTGTTGAATGCAAGCATGCAATCGTGAATGCGTTGTGTTGTTTGCACAGGTGCTGGATGTCAGTCTGTGGGATGGAGTTCCACACCTGTAGCACTGTCAATACAGGGACTGTTACCGCTGGTTGTAAATGACGCTGGAGTTGTCCGACGATGTGTCATATGTGCTCGATTGGAGACAGATCTGGTGATCGGGTAGGCCGAGGCAACATGTCTATATTCTGTCATATTGGGTTACAACACCGTTATGTGGGCGAGCGTTATACCGTTGGAAAGCACCCCCTCTGATTCTATTCGTCAGTGGCAGCACAGCAGGTCGAATCACGAGATTGTCATAATTTTTGCAGTCATGGTGCGTGGGATAACCACGTGAGTGCTCCTGCTGTCATACGAAATTGCACTCCAGAACGTAACTCCATGTGCTGGTCCAGGTATCTGACACAGCAGACAAGATGGTTGCAGGCCCTCTACTACCCACCTTCTGATCAACATGCGGTCATCAGTGCCATTGAGGCAGAAACAGCTTTCATCAGAAAACACAACAAACCTCCGGCCTGCCCTCGAATGAGCTCTCACTTCACACCACTGACGTCGAAAATGGCGGTGGTTTGGGGTCAGTGGACTGTACGCTACTGGGTGTCTGGCTTGGAGCTGTCCTTGAAGTAACCGACTTGTAACAGTTCGCCGGCCGAAGTGGCCGTGCGGTTAAAGGCGCTGCAGTCTGGAACCGCAAGACCGCTACGGTCGCAGGTTCGAATCCTGCCTCGGGCATGGATGTTTGTGATGTCCTTAGGTTAGTTAGGTTTAACTAGTTCTCAGTCCTAGGGGACTAATGACCGCAGCAGTTGAGTCAAGTCTGCTTTAGGCAGTGGCGCGGCACGGACCTGCTGTCCCGGCCGCGGGCGCGCGTGAACGAGGAAGTGTTTACACCGCCGGTACTCGCGCGTGTTGTTGTCTGACTCGATCGCCATGGCACACAATTTTCGAAAGACTACGCTCCAATTTACGTTCGACAACGAATTTGCCAGACCCAAAGCTTTCGAAATAGAGCGTTTTTTGAGGGAAGAAGTTCGTTTACCTGCTGCAGACATAATTGGAATACACCTGTCCATTGTAAGCAGTACAATGTACGTAAAGATGACCGATGAAGCTGCGTGTGAAAGAACTCTCTCTGCTGCACAAAGAGGCTTTAAATTTCGACACTCTGATGGCCATATCAGCGATGTAACAGTAGCTCCTTCAGGATTGGGTGTGAGGGTCATTCGGATCTTTGAGTTGCCGTTTGAGGTGCCAGAATCGATGGTTACTGAATCGCTGCGACCATATGGAACGGTACTTAGTCATACGCCTGAACGCTGGGCTAGTTTTAATACCTATCCTGTGCTAAACGGCGTGCGACAGGTGCGGATCGTCCTTACTAAACATATCCCGTCTTATTTATACATTGGCGGATGTCGAGCTATTGTGATCTACGATGGCCAGCCACGCACCTGTTCTGGCTGTGGTGGAGAAGGACATATCCGCTCGGAGTGCATACAACGCCGCGTCGTGCAACTGCCACATGGAGAAGTGTCACAGCGAGAAGTTCCCACGCAACTGCCGATGACGTACGTGTCGGTGGCCCGCCGGGAAGTGTTGCCAAGTTCGGAGCGTGACAAGGACGTGTTTATGCAAGAGCAGACCGAGTTACGGGAGCACGGAGGTGACTCGGAGAATGACCCTGCACCCATGTCACGACAGTTGAGGGAGGAACCTTCCGAAAACTCACATGTAGCAAGAGACGTGGAAGTGGATGTCCAGACGGTGGCGCCGGCAACGGACCAGCGAACGACCGACGAACACAGTGAGGCAACAGAGGGCAGGGCACGCAAACAGCGATCGCCGAAGCGTCGCAAAAAGCGTCGCCATAGTTCGGGTGACACGTCCCCCCCTAGCCTAGGGGACACGGAAGGTATCCTAGCCGAAGAACTGTCTGACACAGAACACGTGTCATCAGAGGACGCTGACAGGATTCCGTCCGATGGTGACCGGATGTCCTGCCTTTTAGATGGTCCCTCTTCATTGACACCGACTGACCCAGCGCTGCCGACGAAGGAGTCAGGGACACCAATGTCCCGGCAGCCACGTCGAAATACATCAGAGGACGTTTCTCGGATGGATGACCACTGCGACTGGGCGGAACCAGTCGAAGACCTACAGGAATTGCCACCCCCAAATGATGACCACTCACCTACAGGATGCACACCACGGAACGACAACGAAGGAGGGCAGCCCGTTGGCGGGCACCCCTCTGAGCACGAATAGTGGACTAAAGCCCTTGGAGTTCTCAATGACATGACACGAGCATGACAACAACGACAACGAACCAAGCATATAAGGTGGGCACAGTGAACATTAACACCGCACGTTCGCTAGCAAAGATGCAACTTCTCCGGGACATGATTTACGCCACAGACGTTGATATTTTGCTGATGCAGGAAACCTTCAATGCTGCTTTTCCCGACGTGCATGGATACAACACTTATCTAGCGCCGACTCCAGATGGAGGACGTGGCACAGCGATACTAGTCCGGGAAGGGATTCCGATGTGTGACCTCGATTACCTTCCTTCGGCTCGGGGTTTGGCTATGACCGTGAACGGCATTCGTATCGTCAACATCTATGCACCCTCCGGATCTGACAATCGACAGGCGCGTGCACGATTCTACTCGGAGGAGATTGCCCCCTTATTCCATGGGAGGTATGACCACATCTTGGTAGGGGGGGATTTTAACTGTGTACTCACACCGAAGGATCAAACTCCTAATTTCAGCTCCTGCCACGCATTGAACACGATCTGCCGGGACATGGCCCTTATGGACACGTGGGAAAAGATCCACGGGCAGCGAGAGGGCTACACGTATTTTACTAGCCACTCGGCGAGCAGGCTGGATCGGATTTACGTTTCTGACGGACTAAGAGATCACGTGTTGGCTGCTGAACGTTGGCCCACAGCTTTTACGGATCACCTTGCGTATTTATGCACGTTAACCCTCCCACGGCAGCGGGTCTGGCGGAGTCGTAGTTCCTGGAAACTTAATTCCTCCTTATTGGTGGATCTCGAATGTCGCCAGCGGATCGAAGAAACATGGCAGACTTGCACTCGCCGTCTGCCGCTGCACCGTACGGTTCTTTCGTGGTGGCTGCAGTGCGCAAAACCGGCGATACGAAGAGCTCTCATAACGTATGGCAAGGAAAAAGCGAAATGGCTCCGAGATACACTTGACTATTACTACATGGTGCTCCGCGACCTGTCCTCCAGGGCCCCATCGCCCGAACGTCAAGCGGAAGTCCATCGCATTCAGGCCTGCATTTTATCGATCACGAGACGTCGACTGGAGGGACTTTCGATCCGTGCTCGGTGCTTGGACAACGTCGATGGAGAACGTATTGGCATGCATCATGTGTCCAAGGGACATGCGCGTAATCGCCGATCCCTAATCACAGTCCTCCATGATGACGATGGTCGGCCCTTGACATCACAACAGGCCATTGCTGCTGAGTTTCTGGAGCGTTACCGCCTCCTTTTCACTGGGACGCCGACGGACAATCGGACAGAAGAAGAAATTTTGCGACAGATGCAAACGGAGGTGAATGGTCCGGATGCAGAGGTGCTATTGGCACCCCTAACGGAAGATGACATCCGGGGCGCACTCGCGAAGGGTGCGGTGCATAAATCCCCTGGGCCAGATGGGTTGACACTCGAATTTTACCGCGCATTTGCGGATTTAATGATGTCCCAGTTGGTATTGATGTATAACGAGTTATTGAGCCCTGACACGGATGTTCCGTCGCAGTTCATGGCGGGACTGCTTATACCAATACCGAAATCGACAGCGAGTGACAGCGCCCATCAATTTAGACCGCTCACGATGCTCAATACTGACTATAAGATCTTTGCGCGAATGTTGGCGGCAAGGCTCAAGATTGTAATATCCAAAACAATACCACCAGACCAGGCTTGTCTAGGGGTTCGGAGCAACATACATTCTATCCTCGGCGAATACCGTGACGTAATTTCCCTGACGGAAGCTTGTCGCATGCGAGCGGCGTTCGTATCGGTGGATTTTGATCGTGCCTTTGACAGGATCAACCATGATTTCCTTGACTCGACCATGCGACGCATGGCGATACCACAGGATTTTATTACCGTCCTCATGCGCCTCCTTCGCGGCGCTTCTTCGACGGTGAGAGTCAATGGCAGGGAGGTAGGAACGATTCCGGTTCGCAGCTCAGTTAGGCAAGGATGTCCCTTGTCGATGATACTGTTTACAATAGCGCTCGAATCATTGATGCAGACTCTTAGACGGACTCTAACAGGCGTCCGACTCCGTGCGAGCTCCTTCACGTGTCGTGCATATGCCGACGACTTGATGATACTCGTCTGGTCGGAGAACGAAGTAAGTCAGGTGGTTACCCTTCTTACTACGTACGGGGTAGCTGCGGGAAGCAGGGTCAACATGAATAAAACCAAGATCATGCACATCGGTCGAGGGCTGGACGCTCTGCGAAGTCCGTTTACGACGGTGGACATCTTGCGATGCTTAGGTGTCTTGTTCACCCGATCGCTACGGCAATCAGCGGCGGCGAGCTATCGACGTCTCCTCCAGAACGTCCGACTGCACATACGCAACAATTCACTCTGAACGCACGACCTGCTCCAAAGGGTGGACTACACTAATGTTCACCTGGCCTCGCGACTGCCGCACTTGGCACAGGTACTGCCAATGCCACATGGTCTCGCTGACAGATTAATGGCGGCCTTTGGATACTATGTCAGCCAAGGAATGCTGTTTAAGATCAAATACGAGACTTTAACTCTCCCATACCACTCTGGAGGACTTAACCTCACGGATGTGCGGAACAAGGCTCTAGCTCTATACCTGCGAGCGACGCTACGAACTTGGAACCAGCGGCAACACGCCATCACGTCGGCCATCCTGGATGTGCTTCTTCCCACGTCCTTTGAACCACCGGTAGCAGTAGGCACCATCTCGCCCTCGTTTTCTCACGTCGCGCGATTTTTTGTTGATTTTAGTTATGTTCAGTTACAGATACCTTCTACCAGAATCCCCACTACCCGTGAGATATATCGATACTTGCGGCGTCATCATGGCAGCAATGTCGTCGAACTTAAATACCCAACACGAAACTGGCAACAGATTTGGCGAGCTGTCCACACACCTCTCCTCACCACAGCAGCGCGATCGTCATGGTATACACTAATCAACCGCAAGACAGTCAACCGCCAACGATTGTACGACATTCGCATGGTAGATTCCCCGCTCTGCCTTATATGTGGCATGCAGGACACCGACGAACATTCTCTGCAGTGCGGTGAGGCAAAGGATGTTTGGCGGCTGACGCAACGCCTCATGGCCCTCCTCCGACGCACCGACGAATCCACGATCACGACGGACGCTTTATTTTTCCCTGACGCTGTCTTTTTCCCCTCACACAAAACATCGGCAATCCGATGGATTGGAGGACACGCATCACACTACGTGCTCTCGCGGACCTTGATATCGGGCATGGACTATTGGCATTATCTACTAGAACAACACGAAATCATCAGACGCCACTCTAAATATAAAACGCATTTTGCGAACTTTCTAGGCAGCATGTTTCATAACCCCCCGAAGCGGTGGGGAGTCCCAGGTTTACGTTGGATCGAGGGATAGGATTTACTCCCAGTGAAGTGACGAGGATGTCACTTCGGCCCTATATTTATTTCCCTTCTTTTTTATATATGATTTTTCTTTTGGGACATTAAAATTAAATGAATAAAGAAAATATTATTGTTACTAAAAAGAAAAAATTACAATATCAATGTTTCCCTCCTGCTGCCTCTCCCTTATCCTGTCAGGAGACGGGGACACCGTGGCCAGGCCTCCAAGTACGACCCCTGCCCACTCTGCCCCCTGACCTACTAAAAAAAAAAAAAAAAAAAAAAAAAAAAAAAAAAAAAAAAAAAAAAAAAAAAAAAAAAAGCGGTTAAAGGCGCTACAGTGTGGAATCGCACGACCGTTACTAAAAAAAAAAAAAAAAAAAAAAAAAGTGGCCGTGCGGTTAAAGGCGCTGCAGTCTGGAACCGCAAGACCGCTACGGTCGCAGGTTCGAATCCTGCCTCGGGCATGGATGTTTGTGATGTCCTTAGGTTAGTTAGGTTTAACTAGTTCTCAGTCCTAGGGGACTAATGACCGCAGCAGTTGAGTCCCATAGTGCTCAGAGCCATTTTTTTTTTTTTTTTTTTTTGTAACAGTTCTTTGTGTCACTGAGGCGCCAACTGCTGTTCATCTTGCTGCTACAGATACGTTACGAGGCGCCAGAGCCAAACGCCGAACACGATGGTCTTCCCTCTCGGTGGTGCCACGTGGCCGTCCGGAGCCCAGTCTTCTTGCGATCGTACATTCTCGTGAACAGCGCTGCCAGCAGTAATGTACAATAGCTGCTTTGCTGCCAAGTGTTTGTGCAATATCGCAGAAGGAACATCCAGCTTCTCGTAGCCCTATTATACGACTTCGTTCAAACTCAGTGAGATGTTGATAATGATCAAATGTGCGTGAATTCTTAAGGGACCAAACTGCTTATGTCACCGGTCCCTGGACTTACACACTACTTAAACTAACTTACGCTAAGAACGACACACACACCCATGCCCGGGGGTGGACTCAAACCTCCAGCAGGAGGGGCTGATAATGGTCTCTTTGTCGCATTTAAGCCATTCTTGACTAACATCAATTTATCACGTCGAATCTCATGCCATACGATCATTTCCATTTCAAGCTTAACCAACGCCCCTGCCCGCTATAGCATGTATTTATAACAAACCAGATTTGCACCCTCATAATGGCTATACTAGCGCCACTCTTATACGACTGGCGCCAAATTTGAACATCTTTCAGATGTAGAATCACGCATACAAATTTTCGTCTGTGTCGCACAACTCCTTCAGTCAGGCAAGTGATTGTTAGGGACCCCCATCATCGAATACGAAGAGAGAGAGCAAATGTGGAGCCATACCTAACCATACTGAAATTCCAGAGATATGGTCATGAAACTTAATGGATTCCGCTCCGAGTTAGCGACGTTTTTTTCCGCGAAACGATTCGAGTTACTATTCCGTAATAAGAAAGTAGTTTCGCTGTTTGTAGCTGCACCTTCGTTTTCGTAACATAGAACAGCTGTGGAAGTGCCACCTCAAATGAACGTCTTTAAAAGCGTACAAACGATGTAATAAACAATTTAATGCACCTATTTATTTTGAAGTGTGTGCTACACAAAGAGTCATTGCAAAGGTGAGCAGTGGATCACCCTTTCGTAAAATATAACAGACATTTAACGAAACCCGATGTATACAGAACTACTGCCCACGGATAATATTCCGAGACCTTATATTACCATGTAAAACCAGTCCGAAGTAGTTTACTTACGGTCACTTTGCTTAGTACACATATCTATCGAAACAGTCTTCGGTAAACAACTGACAAGCCGCAATAATTTTTGCGGTATCACAAACTCCATTTACTTAATGTAAAATCATTCTCCAAAATAATATCCAGATGTGTTGGTTCACTGCTACCAATGGTCGTTAGCGCAAGGCTCGTAACAATTTGCGATGAAGTCTTTACAGATCATTGCTATTTTATTCTTTATTGTAAGAATTTCAAATTCTGAAAGTGGCAGAGGTAAAATACAGGGAACGAAGAGTCGAGGGAAACGAAAGTGAGACAGTGGCAGAGTAACAAGTGAAACAGGGTTGCCTATCCCCGATGTTATTCAGTCTGTATATTGAACACGCAGTAAAGGAAAGCGAAGAAAAATTTGGAGTAGGAATTAAAATCCAGGAAGAAGAAATAAAAACCTCGAGGTTTGCCGATGACATTGTAATTCTGTCAGAGATAGCAAAGGACTTGGAAGAAAAGTTGAATGGAATGGACAGTATCTAGGCTATAAGATGAACATCAACAAAAGCAAAACAAGGATAATGTAATGTAGTCGAATTAAATTAGGCGATGCTGAAGGAATTATATTAGGAAATGAGACAAAGTAGAAGGTTATTTTTGCTATTTGGGTAGCAAAATAACTAAGGTTGGTCGAAGTAGAGAGGCTATAAAATGTAGACTGGTGATGGCAAGGAAAGCGTTTCTGAAGAAGAAAAGTTTGATAACATCGTGTATAGACTTAAGTGTCAGGAAGTCTTTCCTGAAAGTATTTGTATAGAGTGTAGCCATGTCTGGATGCGAAACATGGCCATTAAACAGATTAGACAAGAAGAGAACAGAAGCTTTAGAAATCTGGTGCTACAGAAGAATGCTAAAGATTAAGTGGGTAGATCACGGAACTAATAAGGAGGTACTGAATAGAATTGCGGAGAAGAGAAATTTCTGCCACAACTTGATGGAATAAGGGCTCGATTGGTAGGACACGTTCTGAGGCATCAAGGGATCACCAATTTAGTACTGGAGGGAAGCGTGGAGGGTAAAAATCGTTCTACCAGGATGTAGGTTGCAGTAATTACTTGCACAGGATAGAGTAGCATGGAGAGCCGCGTCAAACCAGTCTTTGGACTGAAGACCACAACAACAACAATAACAACAACGTTGCATGAAATATGAAATTTCCTAGTGTATTTCCTTGGAAAGATCGAAATATATTTATATAGTGTCTAAACGATATGCAGAATAGTGCACACTTCAAAAAATGCGAATACAAATTCAGACACTGATGTTTCATCTGGTAGAACCTTTGTAAGTATAAACGCAATGAGAAATAGATAAATTACCAAAATGGGGACGTCGGTCGTAGTGAAAAATCGATTCGGCTTAACAGTCCAAAACACACCTCATGTTTCACTCTTCCAATACCGTTCTCCTATTTCACAACTGCAAGAACTCTCTTTCACATATTGGTGATTCTTACTCATGGGTGAAGAACGGCTTCACCAAGACTGTGGGCTGTTTCCAGACTAACACACTCTGTAGGCATCCGGAACTCGTAAATTTGGTTGCTTCTCTAGCCATGTAATTATGTTTACTCTTACTGTAGGCAAGGCTTATTTTCCCTTCGGCGATATCTTTTTCTTTCCTTTTTTTGTAGTCTCCTTTTATTTATTACATTTGCTTCGTTGTGGCAGGGGAACTGATTTCATAATTTGGTTTGAGTCCACAGATTTTAGTTGCTTGAACTGTAAATTCCAACGTCGATAGGACGTGAAACTGTAATTTTTTTCCAAAATTTTGGAGGATTGTGTGGTAGTAGTGGGCTACACTTGTCGACTACGCTGTGGCCATTTTCAAGAATGACAAAACTCATGTTCATACAGGGAGGGAGGAAAAGGAGCTGTTGAATGAAAAGAAAATCTGTGAAATCGATTACTGGGCGAGAGAACATACTTCGTGACTTATTGTACAATTGAAAACCATTCCGTACCGATACACATATTTTTATCTTCTTGGATAGAAACAGTAGGAGAAACGTACAGTACTTATAGCACAGCGTGTCTACATTTTTCATTGGAGGAGGTTTGTTGCCTTGAGCAACTTTTCCTTACTGTGCGTCTAGTAAGTGTCCCTAACGGTTACGTTTGAGGTTTTAATAAGTAACAGATGGAAAAGATGTGTGTTAATTGCATTCTCTGATGGGCCGAATCCTATCGGTAGCCTTTGCCACATAGTGCCCGATAAGATTTTTGTCTTTCTTTATTATACAGTGAAACTTAAAAATTTTTAGTGTTTATGTGCTTCTCCTTTTGGCACACTTTTCAGTCATTCGTATGTCGTCTCTTTATTTCGCAGTTTGTTTGTTAGTGGAAAAGTGAGCGTATTCGCAGACGCACGTGTGTGTGTGTGTGTGTGTGTGTGTGTGTGTGTGTATCAAGTGAAGCGTGTAGATGGACGAACATTAGTTTTTGAATTGATTAGCTATTAATTATGTTACCTATCACATATTGTTATGACAACAAGAAGACGCGGCACCTTTTGAGTGAGTTCCATCCATCATAAAGCGATTTCTTTTAGAAATATTAAATAAATGTTAGTATTCACTATGACCCTATATAGGAGAGTATTACAAAGAAGGTTGACATAATACCATGTCAGTTTTTGATTAGTCTTGTTTTTGTCACTTCACGCTTTGTTCTAAACCACACACCACAATTTTTTTCCTTCTTACTGTGAAATAGGTATTATATTTAATTATGATTTTAGACTGCAATTCTATAACTATAAATTTTTACGAAGGTCTAAAAGATTATTCTTTTAATCATCATTTTGAAGGTCAGTGGTTCGCTTATACCAAGTCTTTAGTATAAAGAGATTAAAATTGAAACTGAAATTAGCTCTGTTTTTGATAGGACAACCATTATGGTAGGATGAACTTGAGTTCTTAGATGTGACACTCACTGATTATTAATTATTTATAACAATGGAATAAGAGCTGAAGATTAATTCGTATACGGTTGCATAGAGCAAAGTTTCTTAATACTATTTGTTATTTTGCCTCTAGAGCTAAGTCTCATGTTCCTTAGGTTCGAATAAAACACTTCAAACGCACTCTGTTCGCCAACGGTTCATTTTTGTGGCACTAAATCTGTAAAGCGACGTTAAATGAAGGACTAACTGAACAAGCTGACAGAACTGCGCTGTGGAAGATGGGTGGTAGGAGACCAGTCAGTAAAGTTTGCAACTTTCAATTCCAAACATCATTTTTCAGATCAATACCTACTGGAAAGAGTCCTTATGTTGCTTAGGGTTCAAAATGACTCTGAACACTATGGGACTTAACATCTGAGGTCATGAGTCCCCTAGAACTTAGAACTACTTAGACCTAACTAACCTGAGGACATCGCACACATCCATGCCCGAGGCTGTATTCGAACGTGCGACCGTAGCGGTTGCGTGGTTCCAGACTGAAGCGCCTAGAACCGCTCGGCCACACCAGCCGGCGACGCAGCTTAGGGACTTAGGGATTAATTTAAGAGAAAAATGTACTTTGTACGCTCAATGAACTGAGGAACTTCTAGAAAACTTGCCTGTTTCATGTTATTATAAATTAACACATCTTCATTATTATCTGCTATTAGTAGCAGAACTCTTATTAATCACTTAGTTGTGACCAAGGTCTCTTTCTGAACAGTAAAACTGAATAATATTTTCTCGGTATCCAAGCTGCGATAAATTGAATAAATTGGTTGAGATTTCAACAGCTCCTTGTGAGAATGCCTTTTTCCTTTGCAAGGGGAAAAGAGACAATTACTGTGGAAGAGGAGATATAGGGTGTCTAACATATGGGATCAAATGGAGATTCAAGAAAAGCACTGAAATCTTGTGCTGAGTGGGAAAAATCGTCTTGCGTTAGCTCCGTAATACTTGATGAGTCTACGTGTATTCCCTGGAACACTGAAATATACCTGTTTATTAAGGTCTGAATAAGCAAGTCACCTCAATTTACAACCATTCTCCCTTCTTTCCGTGTTCTTAGAAATTTCTGAGAAGATTATTAAGCCACCTTCTACATCTATTCAAAAACAGCTCACTTAAGCGCCGGTAAAGACTTCTCTACAACTTCTCTCTCGAAATCAGATCTGGTAGCACTTTCCCAAGGCCTTCGATTGTATAGAACATGAAATATACTATGAGAAGTAAAATACGGCGTTAATGGCATCTGCCTTGCATGAGTGGGATCAAATCTCAACAACATGAAACAAGCAGTCACATTAACAAATGATGTCACAGGAGAAGAACTAAGTACGAAGAATGAGCACAGTAAAGATTCGGTATTTCACACGCTCCTGTTCTTGATTTACATAGATGATTCATCAGAGAAATTTGAAGACCCTTCGAAAACTGTTATGATTGCGAATGATACAAGAATAATGATAAAGAGCTTACCACATCCATATCAGACACAACCAGATGAATAACTGAATCGTTCTCATGTGCTTTATAGGATATGGTTTAAATCTTAATCTTAGAAAAACTTGTATTATGCTTTTGCAGACAGATAAAAATGAGATACAGGTGTCAGAAGGGGACCTCAAGGGATACACACTAAGTGAAACTCCGGGTGAAAAATTAAGCAACCAAATAATAATAATATATAGCACCACTACATCTGTAAATTAAACAAAAAGCTCAAATCTGTCTGCTTTTCACCTCTCTTGCTGCTAACAGGATAGCTTCTAAGGTAAAAACGTATTTATTGTAAGAAGCCCGCAATATTATGTGAAGTAAATAACCAAACATCTAGCAGAATCCTCTTATGGGAACTTGGGATACCTACATGCCAGGATAGTTGCCCCTTAGTACTATTTGTCGCCAACAGTAAGACTGAATTTGCGATGAACAGCGAAAACAACGTCCGTTACACTAGTACTAAAACTAATTTCCTATGAACTTGTGAAGCTATCACAGCAGACAGGGGAATGTTCGAACTATCGTCTACCACAGAATGTACACGGGGACACACAATGGTGTTACATGTGATTTACAGCCCCCCCCCCCCCCCCCGTACTTCTCGTAAATGAACTGTAGCTCAGATTGCTTATTTCACGTCTTCCCACAACTGTGTCCCGTTTAGTTTCTTCTCCGTCGGTCGCGAGCTCCGACTCTTGTTCCATAAATAGTGTCTACCAATGTGAGAAGTTGGTAGGTTTGCCGGCCGAAGTGGCCGTGCGGTTAAAGGCGCTGCAGTCTGGAACCGCAAGACCGCTACGGTCGCAGGTTCGAATCCTGCCTCGGGCATGGATGTTTGTGATGTCCTTAGGTTAGTTAGGTTTAACTAGTTCTAAGTTCTCGGGGACTAATGACCTCAGCAGTTGAGTCCCATAGTGCTCAGAGCCATTTTTTTTTTTGGTAGGTTTCATGCTAAACATAATAATAATCGCAAAATGTTAGGATATACGCTAATTTTGTTTTATTTTATTAATCTCAAAATTAGTAAAACGATTTCTAGAGGTATTCCTTCGTTAATATTCATAACAAGATTCCCGGCTACTAATCATTAATTTCCGAGACCCACAAAAGTCACAAAAATCTTCACATGATCTACATCTACATCTACATCCATACTCCGCAAGCCACCTGACGGTGTGTGGCGGAGGGTACTCTGAGTACCTCTATCGGTTCTCCCTTCTGTTCCAGTCTCGTGTTGCTCGTGGAAAGGATTGTCGGTATGCCTCTGTGTGGGCTCCAATCTCTCTGATTTTATTCTCATGGTCTCTTCGCGAGATATACGTAGGAGGGAGCAATATACTGCTTGACTCTTCGGTGAAGGTATGTTCTCGAAACTTTAACAAAAGCCCGTACCGAGCTACTGAGCGTCTCTCCTGCAGAGTCTTCCACTGGAGTTTATCTATCGTCTCCGTAGCGCTTTCGCGATTACTAAATGATCCTGTAACGAAGCGCGCCGCTCTCCGTTGGATCTTCTCTATCTCTTCTATCAACCCTATCTGATACGGATCCCACACTGCTGAGCAGTATTCAAGCAGTGGGCGAACAAGCGTACTGTAACCTACTTCCTTTGTTTTCGGATTGCATTTCCTTAGGATTCTTCCAGTGAATCTCAGTCTGGCATCTGCTTCACCGACGATCAATTTTATATGATCATTCCATTTTAAATCACTCCTAATGTGTACTCCCAGATAATTTATGGAATTAACTGCTTCCAGTTGCTGACCTGCTATTTTGTAGCTAAATGATAATGGATCTATCTTTCTATGAATTCGCAGCACATTACACTTGTCTACATTGAGATTGAATTGCCATTCCCTGCACCATCCTCCGGCATTTCAGTACAATTTTCCATTGTTACAACCTCTCGATGCACCACAGCAACATCTGCAAAAAGTCTCAGTGATTTTCCGATGTCATCCACAAGGTCATTTATGTATATTGTGAATAGCAACGGTCCTATGACACTCCCCTGCGGCACACCTGAAATCACTCTTACTTCGGAAGACTACTCTCCATTGAGAATGACATGCTGCGTTCTGTTATCTAGGAACTCTTCAATCCAATCACACAATTGGTCTGATAGTCCATATGCCCTTACTTTGTTCATTAAACGACTGTGGGGAACTGTATCGAACGCTTTGCGGAAGTCAAGAAACACGGCATCTACCTGTGAACCCGTGTCTATGGCCCTCTGAGTCTCGTGGACGAATAGTGCGAGCTGGGTTTCACACGACCGTCTTTTTCGAAACCCATGCTGATTCCTGCAGAGTAGATTTATAGTCTCCAGAAAAGTCATTATACCCGAACACAATACATGTTCCAAAATTCTACAACTGATCGACGTTAGAGATGTAGGTCTATAGTTCTGCACATCTGTTCGACGTCCCTTCTTGGAAAAGGGGATGACCTGTGCCCTTTTCAAATCCTTTGGAACGCTACGCTCTTCTAGAGACCTACGGTACACCGCTGCAAGAAGGGTGGCAAGTTCCTTCGCGTACTCTGTGTAAAATCGAACTGGTATCCCATCAGGTCCAGCGGCCTTTCCTCTTTTGAGCGATTTTAATTGTTTCTCTATCCCTCTGTCGTCTATTTCGATATCTGCCATTTTCTCATCTGTGCGAAAATCTAGAGAAGGAACTACAGTGCAGTCTTCCTCTGTGAAACAGCTTTGGAAAAAGACATTTAGTATTTCGGCCTTTAGTCTGTCATCCTCTGTTTCAGTACCATTTTGGTCACAGAGTGTCTGGACATTTTGTTTCGATCCACCTACTGCTTTGACATAAGACCAAAATTTATTAGGATTTTCTGCCAAGTCAGTACATAGAACTTCACTTTGGAATTCATTGAACGCCTCTCGCATAGCCCTCCTCTCACTACATTTCTCTTCGCGTAATTTTTGTTTGTCTGCAAGGCTTTGGCTATGTTTATGTTTGCTATGAAGTTCCCTTTGCTTCCGCAGCAGTTTTCTAACTCGGTTGTTGTACCACGGTGGCTCTTTTCCATCTCTTACGATCTTGCTTGGCACATACTCATCTAACGCGTATCGTACGATGGTTTTCAACTTTGTCCACTGATCCTCAACACTATCTGTACTTGAGACAAAACTTTTGTGTTGAGCCGTCAGGTACTCTAAAATCTGCTTTTTGTCACTTTTGCTAAACAGAAAAATCTTCCTATCTTTTTTAATATTTCTATTTACGGCTGAAATCATCGATGCAGTAACCGCTTTATGTTCGCTGATTCCCTGTTCTGCGTTAACTGTTTCAAATAGTTCGGGTATGTTTGTCACCAGAAGGTATAATATGTTATCGCCACGAGTCGGTTCTCTGTTTAACTGCTCAAGGTAGTTTTCACATAAAGCACTTAAAAAAATTTCACTGGATTCTTTGTCCCTGCCACACGTGATGAACGTTTGGGTCTCCCAGTCTATATCCGGCAAATTGAAATCTCCACCCAGAACTATAACATGGTGGGGAAATCTACTGGAAATATTTTCCAAATTATCCTTCAGGTGCTCAGCCACAACAGCTGCTGAGCCGGGGGGCCTATAGAGACATCCAATTACCATGTCTGAGCCTGCTTTAACCGTGACCTTCACCCAAATTTTTTCACATTTCGGATCTCCGTCAATTTCCTTCGATACTATTGCACTTCTTATCGCTATAAACACGCCTCCCCCTTTACTGTCCAGCCTGTCTCTGCGGTATACATTCCAATCTGAGAATCTCAGAATCAACAAGAGATCGCACAAATATGTTTTCCGACGCAGTCTTAATAGTTAATTCCGTCTTTACTGGGAGATGCACTTCACACATCCATGTGTTGCCACTTCGAAAATCTGTCGTAGACTGCCCAGGGAGCTGGCTTAACAGTTTGGCGCTGTCCTTTGACGGCGCACTTGTGATTGGTCCATCATTTCCATAAATAAGCACTGACAGCAAATAAAATTTGTAATTATCATTTTTTGGTGAACTGGGTGATACTGAAATTGCACTGAAGAACCAAAGAAACTGGTACACCTGCCTAATATCGTGTAGGGCACCCGCGAGCACGCAGAAGTGCCGCAGACCGACGTGGCATGAACTGGACTAATGTCTGAAGTACTGCTGGAGGGAATTGGCTCCTACAGAGCTGGCGGTAAATCCGTAAGAGTACGACGGGCTGGAGATCTCTGGCACATTTGCCTAATACCATGTAGGGCACGCGCAAAATTGCTGCAGCATGACATGGCATGGGCTCGACTAATGTCTGAAGTAGTGCTGGAGGGATCTGACACAATGAATCCTGCAGGGCAGGACGTAAGAGTAGGAGGGGTTGGAGATCTCTTCTGAACAACACGTTGCAAGACATCCAAATTATGCTCAATATTGTCATGTCTGGGGAGTTTGGTGGCCAGCGAAGCCCCTCTGTAGCGATTCCGTACGTATAGTGTTGTGGCGTAACAAGACAGCTACGCCACACTGAAGTAGCCGAAAGGCACGCGTTAATCTCACGTAGGCTAGAGAGAGGTCTGAAACAGGATACGTAATGAATGGTAGCAAGAAAAGTACGTAGCTGCTATAATACTTAACTTTTAATCCATCATTTGTCTACAGCATTCCTTGATGATACAAGTGAGACTCTATCTTAAAATGGTTAATGGCGCCTTGCTAGGTCGTAGACATTGACTTAGCTGAAGGCTATTCTAACTGTCTCTCGGCAAATGAGAGAAAGGCTTCGTCAGTGTAGTCGCTAGCAAAGTCGTCGTACAACTGGGGCGAGTGCTATTCCGTATCTCGAGACCTGCCTTGTGGTGGCGCTCGGTCTGCGATCACACAGTGGCGACACGCGGGTCCGACATGTACTAATGGACCGCGGCCGATTTAAAGCTACCACCTAGCAAGTGTGGTGTCTGGCGGTGACACCACATATAGGGTGTCGCATGGTCCTGCTGAAATTGCCCAATTCCGTCGGAATTCAAAATTGATATGAATGGATGCAGGCAATCAGACAGGACGTATTGTACGTGCCACCTGTCAGAGTCGTACCTACACTTATCAGGGGTTCCATATCACTCCGACTACACACATCCCACACCATTACAGAGCCTCCATCAGCTTGAACAGTCCCCTGCTAGCATGTAGGGTTCTCGGATTCATGAGGTTGTCTCCATACCCGTACACGCCCATCCGCTCGATACAATTTGAAACGAGACTCGTCCGACCAGGCAACATGTTTCCAGTCATCAACAGTCAAATGTCGGTGCTGACAGACCCAGGCGAGGCATAAAGCCTTCGGCTCCGAAAGCCCATACCAGTCATGTTTCGTTGAATGGTTCGCATGCTGATACTTAGCCTAGCATTGAAATCTGCAGCAGTTTGCGGAGGGGTTGCCCTTCTGTCACGTTGAACGATTTAGTCATCGTTGGTCCCGTTCTTGCAGGATCTTTTTCCAGCCACAGCGATGTCGGAGATTTGCTGTTTTACTGGATTCCTGATATTCATGGTACACTCGTGAAATGGTCGTACGGGAAATTCCCGACTTCATCGCTACCTCGGCGATGCTGTGTCCCAGCGCTCGTGCGCCGACTATAACACGACGTTCAGACTCACTTAAATCTTGATAACCTGCCACTGCAGCATCAGTAACGATCTAACAACTGCGCCAGACACTTGTTGTCTTATATAGGCGTTGCCGATCGCAGCGCCGTATTCCGCCAATTTACATATCTCTGTATTTGGTTACAGATGCCTATACTGGTGTCTTTCACACTTCAGTGTATAAAAGCTAGAAATTCCTTGACAAGTCCCGCGTCCGGCCATCCTGATTTAGGTTCTCCGCTATTTCCCTAAATCGCTCCAGGCAAATACTTGGATGGTTCCTTTGAAAAGGCGCGGCCGACTTCCTTCCCCGTCCTTCCCTAATCCGATGAGACTGATGACCTCGCTGTTTGGTCTCTTCCCCCCAAAACAATCCAATCCTTTACAAGAACAAAGTATTAAAACAAAAGTCTAAAGAAGGCAGATATCACAGTATATAAAACTGGTGGTGGTACTCCACCCAGTCAAGAGCCAGTGTATTTCAGTGTCAAAATGACAAGCATTCACCACAAGTAAACTTTTTTCGTCTTTTTGCACCCACACACTTTCGTGTGACCATGTACCACATTGCTGGCAGTTTGTCCGGAGCAGCTGCCTGTAGTACTTTTTAACTACTTGTTTCATATATTCCTCGGATCATGAAGCACTTGGGTTTTTCCTTTGGTATGTACGGAACAGTTGAAGATAAACTAAGAACATGTGTTATGTAGAACTTCGCAGTAAAACACCAATTAAACCAATAATTTGAGTGGGCGAAAATAGCCCTTCGTGTAAGGGGAGAAATGTCCCACTGTGCAGACATTTCGAAAGACGCGGGAAATCAGACGTCTGTGGAAAAAGTCAGCAATATTTGTTGACACACACACACACACACACACACACACACAGAGAGAGAGAGAGAGAGAGAGAGAGAGAGAGCAACCTGTGTTCTTATACAAGTAACGATAAAAGTTTGAAATTTCACATTATTGTTCATGGGGCACCTTAATTTATTAGGTAGTATTCTTTAACTATGGCAATAATCCTTCAAAATTCTCTTACCTCTAGAGTCAGTTCCTCTATCATATCAATAATGAACAAAAAGCACTCTTACTACAATCACACGCGACGTCACCAAGATACTGGCACACACTCGACTCCTTGAGGAACTAGGGCACCGTTCCAACATTTCTTATTTGAGGCGGATTATCCGCTTGAGCGGAACAGCCCCACTATACACCAAGGGTGTTGCACGGTAGCTTGTGCTGAGGAACAACTATTAAGTGAAAAATTCGATACGTTGCGCCGTTTTCGAGTTAAGTAGCGTTGAAGGTAGCCACTTATGTCGTTGTGCGCAGAAATTCAAGCAGTCTGCCAGGAATGGTATTGCCAAGCGTATTCCTGGTTTGGTTTCCTCAAACAGAACAAGCGAATGGCACAAAGATTGGACGTGGACGGTGACAAAGATCGAACTTGTTACTGCCAAACGGCTTCCCGTCTTTATTTTTCTTTTTGTTCAGTTTCAGGTAACCCGACGAAAAACAAGTTCCGCAACACCGTCTCTGTCAGGGTGCTGGGATTTGCGCATGCTACGACCTGATTGGCTAACTTCAATGCTAGTTATATCGTAAACGGCGGAAAGTAACTAATTTTTTTCTTAACAATTATTCCTCGGCACAACCTACCCTGGAACACCCTTGGAGGCTTTTCATACTGTTTCTGACCACGCTGTATATCGATGTAATGACAAATCAAACATTAAAATCGCTTTTTGTCGAATTTCATAAGTATTAACTTTAAATGCGAACATTTTGGGTTAGGCTATACCTTGACTGTCATTGCCATTAAGTGAAATAACAAGTTTACTGTTACCAGTTACTGTTTATTTATCTCCACGGGGTCTTTCAACGGTTTAAACCTCCATCATCTGGTGGATTTACATTTTTTAGCATGACACGTGTGTGTGTGTGTTTTATGTTACGATTTTTTGGAGGAGCTTGTAGCATTGTCTCCAGTGGTCACAGGTTCCTTTCATTACCGTAACACAAGTATAGAGGGTGTATCATAATTAATGGCGTAAACGCATACAGTTGAAAGTGCACGATACTAGAAGCAAAGCAGTCTCAGTAAACATAGGGTCGAAAATGCGTACCTTAAGAGGTACTAGCAATTTTTCATCTTCGATACTGTGAAACAAATCTCTTCTACTGCATAATCTTTGCTTTCCATATTTTGGGAAGTGGCAGTATGGGCCAAAACAAGAAAAAAAGTCTAGTGAACATTTTCTCTAGAATCCATACGTTAAGAGCTATGAGCACTTTTTCATCTTCGCCACGTTGAAACATAACTCTTCTAATGAACAAATGCTCATAACATTTAAGGTATGCGTTTTAGAGCACATGTTTACTGGATTTCTTTCTTGCTTTGGTCCATACTGCCACTTCCCAAAATATGGAAAGCAAAGAGCTTGCTGTAGAAGATATCTGTTTCGCAGTATCGAAGATGAAAAATTGCTCGTAGCTCTTAATGTATGAATTTTCGATACTGTATTTACTGAGACTTTTTTGCTTCCAGTATCGTGTACTTTCAACTGTAGGCGTTTATGCGATTAATTAGAATGCACCCCGTACTGTCATATTTTGTAAACAAATATCACAGTATACATGTGATGTGTTACGGCAGTGGAAGGAACCTGGGACCACTGGAGACAGTGCCAGAATTTCCTCCAAAAAATTGTTACGTAACACACACTCGCGTGTCATGCTAGCAAATGTAAATGCACTTGATGATGGAGGTTTAAACCTTTGAAACGCATCGTGGAGATAAATAAACCGACTGGTAACAGTGAACTTGTTGTTTCATTTAATGTTCATAACTACTGACTTACCTGGTTCTTTGCCCTGATCCTTCACATGTTGCAAATTGTAAATGTTTATACTCGGCACTACGTGTTTCATACACTGATAACTAATAGCTCCATGTGTTTTACTGACAAAAACAACCTCCCAAAGTTAAGCCGGCATCGGAACGCGTAAAGTGCGGTTAGTCGAGCTACGCGTACTTGAAATGTCCCCTCGACAATAAGCTGTTTCGTAAGTGTCTAGTCGTAACACTCGTTTGCCCAGGACACGGGAGCACAAGAGCACGTGGTGGCGGCTACCTGTTGCGCTGGCGGGCTGCCCGGTGGGAAGCCAGGGAGACCCGTGCAGCGTGTCCGGCGAGCCGAGTAACGCGTCAGGGCGGCCGGTGTCCGGCTGTCGCGTAACGCGAGACGCGAGGTGTGGCGGCGGTGGCCGCCGTCGCGGGGGCGGCGGAGGCGGAGGGGGCGGCTGGGCTCTGCCGCGCCGGTGCCAAATTTGGGCGTCCTGGCACCGGCCTGTCGGCGCGCGCTGAAACCTCAGCGGCTCTGCGCACCAGGGCGAACACGCCGACGTCAGCGCATCCACATTGCGGTGGGCAGGGCAGTAGCCCGCGTTTAGGCTACAGATCAGGTACTGAATGTTTACTGAACTACAGGAGACGAAATATATCAGTATTTATGCTAGTGGAAAACTAAATACGAGCGCCGTGAACCATGGTTCCCCAGACCTATGTTTTATTAACGTGCTGCGTACAGTTGTGAGCCAAAACACTAAGAACACTGTTATCCGCGAGAACGATGGATTCCTGGAGGCTTTGCGAGGTTAGCCTATGCAATAACCGCTCACAGACGACAGCTGGCAGCACTAGCAGAGGCGTGTCACGAGAAGGCAAAAAACTTTACCTCGATTTATCAGACGTTCCAAAGAGCGTGATCGTTCGCTTTCTGGCGAAGAGCAGAAGCATTTCCGAAACGGCTACATCTGTAAACTGTTCGCATGCCGCCGTGGTTAAAATATACTGTGCGTGGCAATAGGGCGCTATGCAAAACCGGCTCCGAGACAGCTATGGAACGTCACGTGCCCTTGCGCTTGCGTGTTCTGAGTAAACGATTGTTCGCGTGTACATTGAAACTGATGAAAAGGATAGAAGTCGCAAAATGCTCGCCAGTGTTACAGGAAACAGTGCAGCATAACAAATTTGGACAACGCATCACAAGGCGCTACGTCGTAAATACAGGCTATATCTTTTTACTATGCCCTAATATGGAGAATGTAGATGTGTACAGGCATGTCTAATGAATTCCAAAATGTTTCAAATGCTTTCGATAAAAATGTAAAACAGTAATTATGCAATAATATAATACGCTGTAAAAATGTATTTAGACATGACAAGGTACAGTCTCAGGACAAAATTAAATGTGTAAGTAGGCTGTTTAGGTTTTTATGTTGGTAACGCCACGTAGTGCTCTGTATGAAAATCGCTGACTGCGCTGTGTACAGTCTGTGGCTGAGTGGACTCATTGTTGGAATATTCGCTTGTGTAGCGTTGGGCTGTTGGATATGAACAGCGCGTAGCGTTGGCCAGTTGGACTATATATATATATATATATATATATATATATATATATATATATATATATATATATATATATATATATATATAAAATTACTTTTGAACACTATTAAGGTAAATAGATTGTTTGTTCTCCATCGTGCGGCTGATCCCGGCGGAGGTTCGAGTCCTCCCTCGGGCATGGGTGTGCGTGTTTGTCCTTAGGATAATTTAGGTTAAGTGGTGTGTCTGTCTCGGAGTCGCTTTTCTATAGCGCCCTATTGTCACGCACAGTATACTTTAACCACGGCGGCATACGAACAGTTTAGAGATTTAGCCGTTTCGGAAATGCTTCTACTCTTAGCCCGAAAGCGAACGATCACGCTCTTTTCAACTGATGACCTTAGCAGTCCCATAAGATTTCACACACATTTGAACATTTGTTCTCCACCAAAATCTTTCATTTGCTAACTATGCCTATCAGTAGTTAATGCCTTCAGTAGTTAGAATCTTTTATTTAGTTGGCAGTATTGGCGCTCGCTGTATTGCAGTAGTTAGAGTAACGAAGATTTTTGTAAGTGATTCATGAAAAGTATAGATTATTCTTAGTCAGGGCCCTTCGTTTGTAGGGATTATTGGAAGTCAGATTGCGTTGCGCTAAATATATTGTGTGTCGGTTTAGTGATGATCAGAATAAGTAAAGAGAGAACTGTCTGAGTACGTTCAGTTTTGCTCAGCTGTTTGAAAATCAAATAATGTAAGAGGTTTACCAGCACTGTCATTCTTTACATACAAAGGGGACGTTTCAAATGTAGAGGATAAAAATAATTTACAAAAATAAAACGTGTGGGAGTGCAGTTGATCCTCCTACGTTGTCACGTATAAAACTTGCAATACCTTAGAAAACATAGGAAGCTCCGATTCAACTTATTACATAGCATTTATCAAGAGCTGGTGAAATACATCGCTTAAGAGAGTCTAAAAATAAACTAAATAAGGATGAAAATGAAAAATGGTAGCCCATATGATTCTTCCATGTTAGAAAATGAAAAGGTCGTAAGCACCATACATATTATGAAATCAGTGTATACCTATTTCTCCACGAAATGTTAGATCAGTAAACTAACATCTGATTCGAAAGGTAACGCATTCTTGTGATACGTTACCTTCTGTCATTTGCACAAAAAATACAGTGGAAAGTATCTAAAAGTCTGATCATTAAGTAATTCGTCAGGACTATTTCTAATGTAGCTGTAAATTTCTGTTTCTTCGAGAATGTTCAAGATTCTACTTTTAGGCACTGTATGCAGTATCGTAAGGGATAAATCTACATTGTTCACCGTGTATTTGTTTTCGCTTAAATGTTTATTGAATATAGAGATAGTGCTTTCAGTCTGCTTAATATGTTATTTAAACCAGTCGCTGAACGCCCGCCCAGTTTGCCCAATATAACATTTCGTGCTTCTACCATATTCTATTCTATATCCCCTTGAAGTTGCAAACTGGTTGGTTCTACTAGTGCTGTGTCTGATTTTCTTACCTAATGTATTGTTCCCATGGTACTGTTATGGCCATCTATGCAAAATGGGTGAATGTGAAAACACGAGTAGCCAAATAGGTGCTGAACGCCCATGCGTCATCACAGAAAGCAGAGGTTGAGGGTTGACCGCTCGCTAAAGCAGGATAGGCTACCATCTTTGGCTGAGCTAACGACCGAGTGCAGTGTTGGTGCACGCACAAGTGCCTCGGAGCACCCCGTTCAGCAGACATTGTCGAACATGGATCTCCACAGCAAACAGCCCCTGCGCACTCCCATATCGACCTAACGACATCGTCAGTTAAGATAGCAGTGGGCACCAGGCAGTAGAGATTTTACCGTTGGTCAGTGGAAACGTGTCGCCTGGTCGGATGAATCACATTTCTTATTACACGAGTTCGACGGTCGTGTTCGCAAACGCCGCTATCAGGCGATCGGCTGCTCGAAATATGCACCTCGTGAGGGACACAGTCCAGTGAAGCCGTAATTATGCAGTGGGGAGCATTTACTCTGCCATCAACGGGACCGGTGGTAGAATCGGAGGCACCATGCTAACTGTGGATTACGTGGACATTAACTCAGACCACCTACATCGCCTCATGCTTTATATCTTCCCTGACGGCGAAGACAACTTCCAGCAGAATAACTGACCATGTTACAGGGTGAGAATCGTGATACACTCGCTTGACGAGAAAGACAGTGAACTCACGTTGACGTCTTGGCAACCAAATTCGTCTGATCTGGACCCGATGGGGACGCTCTCGAGCAGCAGCTCCGTGCCCACAAACCACCGACCTTCATTTTACGGTTTTTACGTGACCTGTGTGTAAACATCTGATGCTAGACACCTATGGAAACCTACTACGAATCTTTATCATCCAGAATCGCTGTTTCACTGCATTCCACAGGTCTAACAACACGCTGTTAATCAGATGGTGATAACGTTTTGGCTTATTAGTGTAGCTTTCATATTATACATGATTAACTCATTGATAGTGACGTAACAAGGATAACTGTCAGCAAGTTAAAGTACGACTTTTGAGCCTCTAATGCCCTCCCTTCCGACATATTTTGTTAAATTCTCAATGCTGCTTATCCTGTTTAATCATTTCTTCACGTCATCATGTCTTTAAAATTAAGTAGGAGGTATATGTATCAATAATTATTTTTTTGTTAAACAGTTTAAAACAAGGATCAACACAGTTCTTAGTCACTACACGATTCCATTTTTGTTGTTTGATTCCGGGCCCATACTTCATTTTCGTTCATCGTTTGAAATAACGATGGTGACCCCATTTATCAGCCGAAAACGAGAAACAAGTTTGTCTCTACCAAGAAGATAGGTCCTATGAAACTGCTGCTCGCCATGTTCTAATCCAGATCACCTCAAGAGTCCCTCTCATTTCTCTCTGCCTCCTTCCCATTTTAATGGTCTTCAATCCATTCCCTCCTCCCAATCCTACTCCTCCTCCTTTTTCTTCTATTACTGTTACTTCTACCACTGCTACAACTTCATCCTCTTCCCCTCCTACCGTGCGCCCCGCCCGCCCCCCCCCCCCCCCTCTTCCTTTACCCATTCTCATTTTTATCGATCGTCCCAAAAGTACGCCGCTACGGAAATGGTGCCCAGAGTAAGCGTTTCAGATTCTATTACCTAGTTACGCCACTGCTCACTGAATTATAAACCCATGAACACTGATTCGATTATCATGTCGCCTTGAGATGTATTGTTCTACGCTATTTTCAAAAGTTAGCTTCAAATGGTTCAAATGGCTCTGAGCACTATGGGACTTAACAACGGAGGTCATCAACCCCTAGAACTTGGAACTACTTAAAGCTATCTAACCTAAGGACATCACACACATCCATGCCCGAGGTAGGAGTCGAACCTGCGACCGTAGCGGTCGCTCGGTTTCAGACTGAAGCGCCTAGAACCGCTCGGCCACTCCGGCCGGCTCACAAATTAGCAATGGGCTTTACAGTTAATTCAGACAGGCGCCAGACGGCGGTCCATATTGTCCCATACATAGTCAGTAGGACTCAGACCTTATCAACATATTACGCACAGGCTGTGCCGATACCTTTAGAGAATGTGTTGCCTCCCCAGGGACGGCGACAGGACGGACATTATTAAGTATCGGTATTTTTGCTTCGATTTCCATCACGTTGATACTAACTGTTCGATAATTTCACAGCTTCAAAAGAAATTTCGGAATAATCGTATCAATAGTATCGAACTGCTTCGAGAAAATAACTTTTCAGTAGCAGTTTAGTGAGAATGAAATTGTCGAAATGTCATGGAGGCTCAAGTGCAGCTTCAGAAATTACTTACTATGTGCTGCCTACACTTCGGTGGAAATGTCATGGGATAGCGATATGCAAACATACAGATGGCGGTAGTATCCCGTAAACAAGTTATAAAACAGCAGTGCATTGGCAGGGCTGTCATTTGTACTCAAGTGATTCGTATGAACAGGTTTATGACGTGATTATGGCTACCTAATGGGCATTAACAGACTTTGAACGCGGAATGGTTGTTGGAGCTAGGCATAAGTGACATACCATTTCGTAAATCGTTAGGGAATTCAATATTCCGACATCCAACGTGTCAAGAATGTGCCAAGAATACCACATTGCAGGCGTTACCTCGCACCACAGATCACCCAGTGGCCGACGGCCTTCACTTAACCACCAAGACAGCGGTGTTTGCGTAGAGTTGACAGCGCTAACAGACAAGCAACACTGCGTGAAATAACTGCAGAAATCAATGTGTGAAGTCTGACAACCTTATCCGTTAGGAAGAGGCGCCAAAATTTGGCGTTAATGGGCTTTGACAAAAGACGACCGCTGCGAGAGCCTTTGCTGACACCACGATATCGCCTGCAGCGCCTCTCCTTGGATCGCGACCATATACACTCCTGGAAATGGAAAAAAGAACACATTGACACCGGTGTGTCAGACCCACCATACTTGCTCCGGACACTGCGAGAGGGCTGTACAAGCAATGATCACACGCACGGCACAGCGGACACACCAGGAACCGCGGTGTTGGCCGTCGAATGGCGCTAGCTGTGCAGCATTTGTGCACCGCCGCCGTCAGTGTCAGCCAGTTTGCCGTGGCATACGGAGCTCCATCGCAGTCTTTAACACTGGTAGCATGCCGCGACAGCGTGGACGTGAACCGTATGTGCAGTTGACGGACTTTGAGCGAGGGCGTATAGTGGGCATGCGGGACGCCGGGTGGACGTACCGCCGAATTGCTCAACACGTGGGGCGTGAGGTCCCCACAGTACATCGATGTTGTCGCCAGTGGTCGGCGGAAGGTGCACGTGCCCGTCGACCTGGGACCGGACCGCAGCGACGCACGGATGCACGCCAAGACCGTAGGATCCTACGCAGTGCCGTAGGGGACCGCACCGCCACTTCCCAGCAAATTAGGGACACTGTTGCTCCCGGTGTATCAGCGAGGACCATTCGCAACCGTCTCCATGAAGCTGGGCTACGGTCCCGCACACCGGTAGGCCGTCTTCCGCTCACGCCCCAACATCGTGCAGCCCGCCTCCAGTGGTGTCGCGACAGGCGTGAATGGAGGGACGAATGGAGACGTGTCGTCTTCAGCGATGAGAGTCGCTTCTGCCTTGGTGCCAATGATGGTCGTATGCGTGTTTGGCGCCGTGCAGGTGAGCGCCACAATCAGGACTGCATACGACCGAGGCACACAGGGCCAACACCCGGCATCATGGTGTGGGGAGCGATCTCCTACACTGGCCGTACACCACTGGTGATCGTCGAGGGGACACTGAATAGTGCACGGTACATCCAAACCGTCATCGAACCCATCGTTCTACCATTCCTAGACCGGCAAGGGAACTTGCTGTTCCAACAGGACAATGCACGTCCGCATGTATCCCGTGCCACCCAACGTACTCTAGAAGGTGTAAGTCAACTACCGTGGCCAGCAAGATCTCCGGATCTGTCCCCCGTTGAGCATGTTTGGGACTGGATGAAGCGTCGTCTCACGCGGTCTGCACGTCCAGCACGAACGCTGGTCCAACTGAGGCGCCAGGTGGAAATGGCATGGCAAACCGTCCCACAGGACTACATCCAGCATCTCTACGATCGTCTCCATGGGAGAATAGCAGCCTGCATTGCTGCGAAAGGTGGATATACACTGTACTAGTGCCGACATTGTGCATGCTCTGTTGCCTGTGTTTATGTGCCTGTGGTTCTGTCAGTGTGATCATGTGATGTATCTGACCCCAGGAATGTGTCAATAAAGTTTCCCCTTCCTGGGACAATGAATTCACGGTGTTCTTATTTCAATTTCCAGGAGTGTATGTTGGACCCCAGACGACTGGAAATCCGCTTTGAGTATTGACCCTGTTCTGGCTGTTCCTGACTTCAGTCAACCGTTCGTGGACCAAACCCACGCCACCGTGTTGCCTCAGGAGCAAAGTGTCGAGTAGAGGCCATTAGCCTATGCTTCCAGGTGCCTGTTCCGGCTGAGAAGTAACATTCTGCTTTTGAG
Organism: Schistocerca americana; assembly: GCF_021461395.2. Lineage (NCBI taxonomy): Eukaryota > Metazoa > Arthropoda > Insecta > Orthoptera > Acrididae > Schistocerca > Schistocerca americana. The sequence goes on along the minus strand of NC_060121.1, from coordinate 790,866,426 downwards.
TGGAAGCACAGGCTGTCCTCTTCGCGTTAAAGAAATTTAAATACTACCTCGAATACCAGGAATTCGTACTGGAGACGTGCAATCAGGCCCTTAGTTGGGTTCTGGCTCACGCGAGTAAAACTGGGCGTATTTCCAGGTGGGCTGCCCGAATTTCCGCCTTCCGCTTCAACGTGCCCCACATTAGGTGGTGCGATAAGGTTGTAGCACATACGCTGAGCAGAATTTACGAAGAGCTGGAGGAGGAGGGTTCTTCTCCTCACAATGCCGAGGTGGCAGAAGGTCTTGTTAGTTCAGGGCTCACCGAGCTTCCGGTATTGTTTGTTGACCTCGTGAAACAGCAGGAGCAGAGCCTCAAGTTAGGCTCCATTAGGGAGCAGTTGACAGCCGGTCAGGAAGTTACTGGGTAGGAATTGTGGAAAGATTTTCTCTGCCGTCACGGCCCAGCAAGGAAGAGCTTAAAATCTGACTGCCTACCGTGCTTTTTCCGGCTGTTTTCAAATGTTATCATGATTCTGTTATGACAGGTTTTCTTTGGATGTAGAAAACCATTCATAAGATCCGTGAGTCCGTAACTTGGCCCAATCTGCATGATGATGTCAGAAAAAGGTGAGTCAGTGTCGTGAATGGCTACTGGGGGTTGCTTCAATCCAATCGGACAGAGGTCCCCCATAGAGAGTATATTTATTACGTCGGTTCTCTCCTACGGACCCAATGAGTGCAGTGCTATATATGAGTGGTGTCGTTTTTCTCGGTTCAGATGGTTGCTCTGCTGTAGTGGTATTACTGCCGGACAAAGTAATTGGCATTTGAATGAGTTTTTGTCTTGGTTCGGTCCTTCGATGGTCATTGTCAGTGATAACGCTTCTTGTTCGAGGGAGTTAAGGAGCTTATGTTTCCGATCAGGGATTGAACGCGTCACACAACATTTAATTACCTCCAACCTTCGCTTCGCGGGGCGGGGTAACCGTAATCTGAAGTTCTCTCTATTTGTTTTTCACTCTGAGGTTCAAATTAAATGGGATCTTTCTTTACCATTCACCTTTAATATCGCCAGACATGAGGCGCGCAGAGCTACCCCCTCTTCTCTCATGTTTGCGTATACCCGTAATTCCCCTTTATCATATATTTATCCACACATTATTTGTTGCCCAATGGCTTTCGTCCTGGATTAATCAAGGAGTACAGGTGCGGAAGCAAGGCAAATATTCAGAGAGTCCATAAAAGGGAAGCGGCGCGATACAACCAGAGCCGACGTCCGGGGAACATTCACATCGGAGATTTAGTCTATCTGAGAAATTTTAGGGGTAGACATTCTGCGACTAAGGCGACAGGGGAAAACATTTTTCTTGCCTGGTACCTTGTGTACTAAATCGCCAAGTTTTCTTAAAGCCTGCAAGTTTTTGCGCCTCACCAGAGCAAATCTTGTATTTAGGCGGCTTCTAAATTCAAGCCAAGGTTATGTTTATGTAGGTGAGGTTCATCAGCCAATCGTTCGCGACTTCCTTCCACCTGTGTTTTCCAGCTCCGCACCACGGTTAGGTATTTACCGTTTCCGTCTCGTGGAGTGATTTTAAGCTCACTCTCGTTTGACCACTGAACGTCTTTATTATCAGGTGATAATCGGGTGGTTGGCTTGACCTGTTGTTTTATTGCTCTTTGTTCCTTTTAATGAACTCCTTTTTATGCAAATCTGGATTATTTGTTGTGTTTTAGTCAAACACACTCTAAAGATGTTTGAGGCCTACCTTTCTGAAGAATGTTCTCTTACAACCTTTGAAGAGATTCTTATGTAACTTCAATTAGTGAAATATTATCTTGCTTCTCTTATTAAAATTTGCTGTAAATATTTCAACAATAGTAATCAATGGCACACGAGATTTGTGTATTTTGGAAAGAGAATAACATTTGTTGTAAATTTAAATTTTCATGCTTTGCGTTCCCGTGAATGGGTTTTGGAGAGTTGAGAGCAAGTATTTGAATTGACGCTATAATCTTCCGTTATTTTATCTCATTGAAATATTGATAACATCATTGATCGATTATGAATAATTGTTCTTAAATATTTTTGACCAGTTTTGTCTGAATATATCAAGGTCCTGTTGGCCTAATTGATAAAGCTATGCCGGCCGGTGTGTCCGAGCGGTTCTAGGCGCTTCAGTCCGGAACCGCGCGACCGCTCCGGTCGCAGGTTCGAATCCTGCCTCGGGCATGGATGTGTGTGATGTCCTTAGGCTAGTTAGGTTTAAGTAGTTCTAAGTTCTAGGGCACTGATGACCTCAGATGTTAAGTCCCATAGTGCTCAGACACATCTGAACCATTTTTAAAGCTATTTTGGTGAGGAGCGTTAATAAAAAATCTTGATACGAACGATGTTCAACCCGTATTTGGCCCAGGTCTCCAACTCCCAGGCGATCTTACGGCAGTAGTGCGTACCAACAGTGTGGCAGCCATCCCCCGGGTCTTCGTCCGTCTGTCAACGTGTAACAGCTTATCACGTGACCGCCACTCTTCACACCACCGACATGCCTAAATCGTGAAATTATGATTGCCTGATTAACAACTTGTTGATCTACATATGGAATGCAGTGCAGCAGCCGGCCGGGGTGGCCGAGCGGTTCTAGGCGCTACAGTCTGGAGCCGCGCGACTGCTACGGTCGCAGGTTCGAATCCTGCCTCGGGCATGGATGTGTGTGATGTCCTTAGGTTAATTAGGTTTAAGTAGTTCTAAGTTCTACGGGACTGATGACCTCAGATGTTAAGTCCCATAGTGCTCAGAGCCATTTTTTTTTTTTTGCAGTGCAGCAGCCTCTCTGTGTCATTGTTCGCATTCTGCATGCATGTGCCACCAGATGTTAAAGTAATGGTCAGTCGGTGTGTGGGCACGGAGCTGACGTCAGACAGCCTCTCACATGTGTTCCATAGAGTTCAGATCAAGAAAATTTGGTGGCCAAGACATCAGCATGAGTTTAGTGCCATCCTTAAACGACAGCACAATGAATCTGCCCTTGTGACAAAAAACTGTCCTACTGGAAGATGAAAGCATCTCTGGGAAGACATCAAAATGAATGACTGCAGATGATAAGCATTAATTTTCAACTAGTCTACAGCTGTCATGATGCCTTATATTATTTCCAGAGACTCCATGGAACCCATGGAAACCCTGGAAAATGATGCCCATAGCATAATACTGCCCTCACCAGCCTGAGTCCGGAGCATAGTTCGTATTTCGAGGAGCCGTTTGCCTGAATCACTAAGTATGCGTGCACGATCGCAACTAACGTGATTCATACGACCAGCTGATACGTTTCCATTGATTGACGGTAAAATCTCTATGATCCTTTGTCCACTGTAATCGTAATTCACGATATCGTTGGGTGAACACGGGAACAAGGAGTCTGCTGTGGAGTCCCATCTTCAACAGTGTGTGCTGAACAGTGAGATCTGAAGTACTCGTGTCTGCACGAGCATTGCACTCTGCGACGACTCTTGGACGTCCAACACCCAGTACCCTACTCTGGGATTCATTGTTCGTCAACCACATTCCACAGTCGCTCATGATAGCAGGAAGTAAACAGTTGACCAGTTTCGCCGCACACAGTTGCCAGGCCATAAACACCTGCTCTTTGTCGATATCGCTTGAGAGAGACGTTTGAAGAGTCCGTACGAAGTCCGAGAGATGGCACCACCGGCGCGTATCGAGGTCATGTTTAGTTAGTAGCATCTTTGGAAAGATCGCACACCAAGTTTCAGCCATATTGGTCCAATTCTTTGTGTTTGGCATTCGTGTGAATCAAGGAAGTCGAGTGATTGTCAAAAAATGGACGATGAAGAATTTCGTGTAGTGATTAAACATTACTTTTTGAAAGGCAAAACGCCTGAGGAGACTAAAGAGAAGCTTGATAACATTACTGTGACTCTGCACCTTTGATTAGAACAGTTTATAAGTGGTTTCAAAATTTTCGGAGTGACCATATGGGCACAAGTGATGCTGAACGTCCTGGACGTCCTGTGGAGGTTACGACTCCAGAAATCATTGATAAAATCCATGATATGGTGATGAATGACAGAAGAGTTAAAGTGTGTGAGATTGTTAGTGCTGTGGGCATCTCGAAGGAACGCGTATGTAATAATTTGCACAAACATTTGGACATGAGAAAGCTATCCGCAAGATGGGTTCCGCGATTGCTCATGCTTGACCAAAAACGGAATCGTGTGAAGTGTTGCAAGGATGGTTTGCAGCTGTTCAGGAAGAATCTGCAGCAGTTTAAGCGTCGTTTCGTCACTGTGGATGAAACGAGGATATTTTCTATACTCCTGAGACCAAACAACAATCTAAACAATGGGTTACCAAGGGAGAATCTGCACAAAAAAAAGGCGAAGACCAATCCTTCGGCTGGAAAGGTTATGGCGACTGTCTTTTGGGATTCGCAAGGGATAATCCTCATCGACTATCTGGAAAAGGGTAAAACTATTACAGGTGTATATTATTCATCGTTTGAAAACCGAGCTGCAAGAAATACGCCGGCGATTGGACCGCAAAAAAGTCCTTTTCCATCACGACAATGCACCAGCACACACCTCAGCAGTTGCGGTCACAAAAGTAATGGAAATAGGATTCCAACTCGTTTCACATCTCCCGTATTCTTCAGACTTGGCTCCCACGGACTACTAATTGAAGAAATGGCTGGTGGGACAAAGATTCGCCGGCCGGAGTGGCCGTGCGGTTCTGGGCGCTACAGTCTGGAACCGAGCGACCGCTACGGTCGCAGGCTGGAATCCTGCCTCGGGCATGGATGTGTGTGATGTCCTTAGGTTAGTTAGGTTTAATTAGTTCTAAGTTCTAAGCGACTGATAACCTTAGAAGTTAAGTCGCATAGTGCTCAGAGCCATTGACAAATATTTTATTCAAACGAGGAGGTGGTTGCAGCAAGTAATAGCTATTTTGCAGGCTTGGACAATTCCTATTATTCAGAAGGGATCAACAAATTAGAACAGCGTTGGACGAAGTGAATAAGTCTAAAAGGAGACTATGTCGAAAAATAAAAATGGTTTACCCCAAACACATAAGAAGTTTTTATATTTGCACGGACTTTTCAAACACCCCTCGTATGTCAGTGGATTTCTCGTTTTGCGGCCCCTTTCGTCGCTGGAATCATTCCCCATTCGCCTCTACTCTGCTCATTTATTACCCTTACCGTACCACCTGCCCGCAATGTCACTGTGCACCATTCAATCCAGCGGTGCGGGTGGCTATAATGGGGGTCTTAGGAGGAATGGTCAGTATTCAAGGATACAACAGGAACGCTCATTTGAAGCAAAAAACTCAATTTGGACATATGCCCCATTTTGAACATTTCCTAGGTAAAACAAATTTACTGTGAAATTGTTTTTGGGCTAATGGCGCTCGTACGTATCTTACACACCCCACCTATTTGACGTTTTATTCTGGCCCGACCTATCTCATTGCTTTCAGTCTCTTCGCTCGGGTTGTCTTTCTGACATTAAAACAGCTCGTTGAACGAGCAGTTGTCCATCGAGTGTTGTGAGAGAAGTAGCGCGAGGGATTGAGAGTGGCCGGCCGTTGTGGCCGTGCGGTTCTAGGCGCTTCAGTCCGGAACCGCGCTGCTGCTACGGTCGCAGGTTCGAATCCTGCCTCGGACATAGGTGTGTGTGATCTCCTTAGATTAGTTAGGTTTAAGTAGTTCTAAGTCTAGGGGACTGATGACCTCAGATGTTAAGTCCCATAGTGCTTAGAGCCATTTGAACCATTTTTTGATTGAGAGTGTATCAGAGAGAAGCATTGGTTAACTATGTTTGTAGACGCGCTGGCTAAAAGACCACGCATCTACATTAATGAAGAATATGCGGATATAGTGTATGTTTACGGCTTCTGTGATGGTATTGCTGCTCCTGCTGCTCTCGAAGAATACCGACATGTTGAATTCCTGACCATAGAGTGTTTACCTGACATTTCAGCACACTGCGTGAAACAGGTATTCTTCCATGTTCCCACTTTTCTCCTGAAACTGTAGTTCAACAACCTATGCTACAACTGCAACACAATGTTAAAATGATGCAGCGTAGTGCTACTACCAGCACACGGGAATTTTCTTCATGCATCAGTGTCCTACCAACACCTGTATGGCAAACGACACACGGCCTGAATTTTGTCACTGGATAAAATGTCAGTTATCGTTTGCCGTTACTACTATTCATTGATGCAATCACGTTTACACGCTATGGAATCAACAACACACATGATAATCATCGATCTTCGCAGGGAAATCGACACGCTACAGTGGGACGCATTTCCAGATTCGTGTTTCGATCAATGTTTGATGCGGCAAGATCGGTGAAATGTTGATAGATCCAGTCATTGTAGAAGAGCAAATGACGGCACCAAATTAATTGCATTTTTTTTAAAACTCCCTGTTGAACACTTTCAGTAAGCTTAGTCAAGAGGATTGCAATGTACAGAGTGGTTATAATTAAACTTACCCTACTTGATAAGGGCCCCACGGAAAACGAGTCATTGTAGGAAAATGAAACTTAGTGGAAATGACGAGCAAACCAGTGAAAGAAACACATTTTAATTTCCATATGACAGGGTAACATTTGTTAACTGCTTACTATGTTTATGTTCCAGGTTATAAACGTTCCTCAGTGTGATCACCAGCTGCATCCACGACAGCCTGGAACCGCACTAGAGATATCCGTTCACAATAATTATTCGCAGCACTTTTCGAACAGTGGACCATGGAATGTTCTGCTGTCGTGTACAGCTCGTGCACGACTTGAAGATCACACATTGCGTCCAGCATTCTCAGCCACGACAACACTGGCTCCTTCAACAATTTTTGGCGCATCTGGCAGTCGGCCTCTCCCAAGAGCCATTCCCAACGGCCAGTTAGCTCCAATTCCGAATGGCGCTCTTCAGCCTAGGTGCGGAAAGAGGACGTCTCCGTGTTCCTTTAATGCGTCTATACTCGCAAAGAGCAGCAGTACTGTTGCTGTTGTTTCGATAAAACGGCTTTACGAGTAAAAGCCCTGCTCGTCTTTTCCAGACACATGCTACATGTCTGCAACTTTAATGCACACTGATACTTGTGTTTCAGCCCCACATCTCCTTAGCAGTACCAGCTCCTAACGGCAAGTCGTGACAGACTATTAACAACGCAAATCCTGCCGCGTAGATTCCGAACACCACTGCTACAATGTCTGGTTTCCGTCCATACTGGCTCAAGTAAAGAAAGTACTCTGTGTGAGATTTAAAACTTTCCCGGCGTACATATTGTTCACAAAATTTCGGGCGAACTGCCGAATGTTTGCAATTTCCGGCCACAATATTTCGGCCCAGAGTCTTCTAGCAATCTTCAGGTGCTACTGGTGAAAATTCCGTGAGCTCTGGTATTTAAGGCCCCTCCGGCACATGCGTCGTGAATTTACTTGGCGTTGCGCGTGCGCTGCTTGAGCGCGTGCGACTCTGCTGCGCCGAGCGCCCTCCGTGGTGAAAACTCACCGCATCGATATCAATTCGTCATCCCGCGGTTCCATCACAGCACTACGCCGGCTACGGAGGAGACGAAGTTTTTCGACGATTGGATTCCAGGCCGAATTCAATTGTTAACCGCTGTCACAATTAATAAGAGACTCATTGTCATATTTCCACAGATTCATTAATAATATAACTCCTAAAGTTAGCCGTATGGGCCACAATTTTTGTCTCATTGTAATTCATGGCATGAACAGTGGAAATAAGCTTTGCCGCATTCACACGGAATCCTGTAAACACCTGCCTTGCGCAGCTCTAGGTCGTCTTTGACAGATCCCAACAACGATGAAATTTTTTGCAGGAGCGCGAAAGATTGCTTTCACTTTATATTTTCTTAGTATTCTGCCTATTTGCGCTGAAATATTACCAAAATATCGTAAATAGGCAGTCGTTTTAAAGGCCTCTTCCTCTTCTTTGTTCCGTCGTTTACAGGTATGCAGCGCTCTCTCCACTTGCGGGGACGAATACCCATTCTTCAGAAATACAGTCTGCAGGTGCTCCAGTTCCGTTTGCAAGCTATCGGTGACCGAGATAACGTGGGCTCGGTGAATCAATGGCTTCAAAACACCCATCGTTTGTGGCGGATGGTGGCAGGAAGTTGCAAACGTCCGGATGTTCGCCCGAAATTTTGTGGAACAAAATACCCTGTGCTTCCGGTATGACGGAGTCACTCCACATTTTAACACACGTGTGAGGGAACATCTGAACAGTAATTATCCTAGTAGTTGGATTGGTCTTGGTAGTACATTTAACTGGTCAATATGCGATATGCAGTACTTGGTCGCATCATGGACACTGCAGCCCTCATTAGGGAACGTGCAGACGCACTCAGGCAAGCAGCACAACATGTTCTCCGAAGAGAGTACAAATGCACTGATCTTGACGGTGTGATGTTTGAACATTTATTGTGAACTGTTCAACAGCTTATTGTGACGTGCACTATAATGTTTAGAGGTGATTGTGTTAAAAATATGTGTCTTTCAACTGATACTTTGTAAAACGCATGTTGTGTCTGCTAATTGCTGTACGTGTCTACATGTGATAACCTGTCAGTGTACTGAACAACACAGAAAATAAATAACAATGAACAAAAAAAATGTGTTCTGTCTCGGAAACCATAAGAAATAGGGCACATTGCGCTATTTACTTCACATTATCGTTCTTATCGTATCCTCGAATAATGACCAATTCTCCTGGGACACCGTGTATTATTGTGCGCAAACGGTAGCTGGCGCCATTCATTCTCAAATGGTTCAAATGGCTCTGAGCACTATGGGGGGTTCAAATGGCTCTGAGCACTATGGGACTTAACATCTGTGGTCATCAGTCCCCTAGAACTTAGAACTACTTAAACCTAACTAACCCAAGGACACCACACACATCCATGCCCGAGGCAGGATTCGAACCTGCGACCGTAGCGGTCACGCGGTTCCAAACTGACGCGCTTAGAACGGCACGACCACACCGGCCGGCCCATTCATTCTCGCGGCGGGCAGCCCACACAACGTTTTCACTCATCAGTGTACATGCTGCACAGGCTCCCTCCTGTCGTGGTAATAGGCTGTCGCCAAGACTGCGTTGTAATGACCGAGAAAATACTGCAATGCATGAATCATACGAATATTTAAAAATATAGTTAAAGGAAATTGAAGGAGTCCGATCATGCAAGTTACGTCATAATTTCAATGTTATTTAGAGCAGGAGACAACTCGATAACAAGAAAAGGTAGTCTACTGGCACGTATTCAGCACTCATACAGAAAATACCATTCTTGTGAAACACAACTCGCTCTTCATTCGCAAGAAGAACTGAGCTATATCGACGGGGGATCTCAAATTGTTCCATATTCCCAGATTTCCAGAAGACTCTTGGTGCTGTTTCTTACAAGAGACTTCTAATCAAATTGCGTGTCTACAGGGTATCGCTTCAATTGTGCGACTGGATTCGTGGTTTCCTGTCAGAAAGATCACACAGTACGCAGTAATCGATAGAAAATCATCGAATGAAACACAAATGATACCTGGTGTTCCCCTAGATAGAGTTATAGGCCGTCTGCTATTCCTGGTCTATGTAAACGATCTAGGAGACAATCCGACCAGCCCTCTTAGAGTGTTTGCAGACGATGCTGTGATTTATCGCGGTGTAAGTGGCACTTGTCTCTGAATAAGGAAAAGCGTGGGGTAATTCACACTGAGTACGAAAAGAAATCAGTTAAACTTGGGTTGCACGATAAATAACATAAATTTAAAGGCAGTCGATTCAGCTAAATACTTAGGGACTACAATTACGAACAACTTAAATTAGAACTATTATATGTAATGTTACGGGGAAAACAAATCAAAGATTTCTATTTATTGATGGAACATTTAGAAGATGCAACCGGCCTCCTGAAGAGACTTCTTGCAATAACCTAACCAGATAGGATTGACGGAGAACCTCGAAAAACTGCAAAGAAGGACAGTTCATTTTGTATTATCTGGACATAGGGCAGAGGTATGATAAGCAAGTTGGGGTGGCAATCATTAAAACAAAGCCGATTTTCATTGCGGGGAAATCTTTTCACGAAATTTCAACCACCAGCTTTCCCTTCTCTTGTCGCCAACTTACATAGGGAGAAATGATCATCATAATTACCTAAAAGAAATCATAGTTCTTAGAGAAGGATTTAACTATTCATTTATGCCACGCGCTATTGAGAGTGGAACGGTAGAGAAATAATCTGACGGTAGGATATTGCAGTGCCTTGAAAGGTGGCTACACTGAGTCACAGCGCCAGAGATTGCGCCAAAGATTATTATTCCGCCGCCTCCACTTGTGCAGTAGTAGTTAAGAGGATGTCGAGGGCAGTTGTGTTCTGTTGGGCGAGAGAGTAGATGCTGTGCTGTTGGTGTAATGTATAGATGGAAGAAGTTGCAATTGTCAGAGTGTATTTGAGAAAGGAGATGGGCTGTTGATTTATGATGCTTGTGTAATGGAAAATTTTCGTCAATATATAATGAGGTAAAATGTTATTACAGTTTTCTTTAATGACAATGCCTCTTGCTCACAGGTACAGTCAACAAGGCATCTGGCTCGTGTTCATTTATTAGACTTGTAATTCTGGTTTCTATGTGCAACTATACTATTTCTGGTTTTTGAATTAGTTCATTGTAAATGATGTTTAAAATATCTTGTCGTATTGAAAAAGAACAGAGCCAGATACATGTATGTTGAGTCACACTACCACAAACAGAACAGTTACACTTGTGCTTTGTTGTTTCGTAACTTTTATAGTTGCAGGGGACTTAATTAATCAATTGTGTTAATGTAAATTCCTTGTCATTCTTTATTTTTATTTTATGCAGTCAGATTGCGTGCTAATACTAGTCAGGGCCCACCGGTTACGACACTTCGTAACCGGTCACACAGCTACTAAAATCATTGCATTTATTCATTAATGTTAGTCCTTTCTTGTTAAGTAAGCCCCCATGCAGCCTGTGTTGTTTGGAAATACGATGCGAAGTTCCTTCGGGCATGCATGCATTCTGAACAATACAGGCACTGGAATATCGTATTTATCCGCCGACAGCGGGCAAGCGGCTGTAAATCGAAATTTCTCCCCTGTACGGGAACACGCTTAATGAATGTACTCGTTCAGGGCGTTCGCAAATGGTTGATGACATATGGAAGTTTGGGCCGGCCGTGCTCGGATAGCCTCATGGTAAGGCGACCGCTCACAATACACAGGAAATATGAATTCGAGGCCCGGTCTGGCACAAATGTTCATTGTCAAAAAATGATTCAAATGGCTCTGAGACTATGGGACTTAACATCTGTGGTCATCAGTCCCCTAGAACTTAGAACTACTTAAACGTAACTAACCTAAGGACATCACACACATCCATTCCCGAGGCCAGGGTTCGAACCTGCGACCGCAGCGGCCACGTGGTTCCAGACTGAAGAGCCTAGAACCGCACGGCCACACCGGCCGGCTGTTCATTGTCGTCATTCCGTTTTACAGCTGACGGTTGACCATACGTCATGTAGTCTATATATCATATGTTCAATTGGAGATATGCCTGTAGCCTGAAGATGGTTCGTGAAACCCTCTGCTGGGCGCGTAAGAGTGGATTTTAGAGTAGTGATGAACGTGTAGAAGTAGTGGACTCTTGTCCAAATGCAAAATGCAGTCAGATAAAATGTGATGCACCGAGGCTGGCAAGAGAATTACAACAGTCGCGCTGTCCTGTTCTGAGATGGCTGCTTGGTGCAAGGCACTCTCTGGACTGGAGACTGGCCGACCGGCGGACCTGCAAGTGCGACACGCTTGCTCAATGGCGAGCCTGGCCGGATGAATGGGCGTGCACCCATTGAGCGGGCGCGGCCTTGGGGACGCCGGGTGGCGAGCGCCGAGAACCGGGAGCCGTGGAGCCGCCCCACGCAAGAAGCGCGGCCAGCCAGGGCCGGCGGGATCCAGGTCGGCGCGCGGCGCAGCGCCATCTAAGGGAAGCGGCCGCACAAGGGACGCACAGTGCGGGCGCTTTTTCCAACGCCGCCTGCCGCCGCCGGCTTTTTACTGACGAAGCGGCCATCGGGAACTCCGTCGATATGTGTGTGAACCACATACCGGCTTGTGCTCTATGCGTGTGGCAACATGTTACAGCCTTTCAGGTCTACTCTGATGGGCCGCAACATTACGACCACCTACGTCACATCGTGTTGGTCCACCTCTGGAACGCAGTTCAGCAATTATTCTACGTGCCATTGATTCTTCAAGTACTTGATAGGTTACCAGAGATCTGTGGCACCAGACGCCTACGTACATATCTTAGGCTTCCCGTCATTTAACGGGCAGTTGGTCTGTGGACATGGAGCTGGCACCCGATAGCGTCCCAGTTGGGTTGTCGTCGGATTCAGGTAAGCCGAATTTAGTGGCCAAGGCATCAACGTGAGTTCACTATCATGCTCCTGAAACCATTGCAGCACGATTCTAACTTGTGACACGGACAGTTACAGTGCTGGAACGTGCCATCGCTGTTGAGGTAAACATCAAGAGTAAGGGGTTACAGGTGGTCCCCAATAATGTTCACGTAGTCCACAGCTGCCATCGTGCTTTCGATTACCACCGCAGGTCCCATGGCAACCCAGGTCAATGTCCCTTATAACTCAACACTGCTCCCACCAGCCTGCGTCCATGGCGCGCTGCGTGTTTCGAGCAGCAGTTCACCTTGATAACGGCGTTCATGGACACGACCATCGACCTGGTTTAACAATAAACGGGATTTATTCGACCAGGCGACGCGATTCCATTGATCCGCGGTCCAATCCAAATGATCCCTTGCCCACTGTAATCATAATTGCCGGCCGGGGTGGCCGAGCGGTTCTAGGCGCTACAGTCTGGAACCGCGCGACCGCTACCGTCGCAGATTCGAATCCTGCCTCGGGCATGGATGTGTGTGATGTCCTTAGGTTAATTAGGTTTAAGTAGTTCTCAGTTCTAAAGGACTGATGACCTTAGAAGTTAAGTCCCATAGTGCTCAGAGCCATTTGAACCATAATTGACGATGTCTTTGGGTTAAGATGGGAATACGTTGGGATCCTCTGCTGCGGAACACCATGTTCAACACTTTACGCCGGCCGGAGTGGCCATGCGGTTCTAGGCGCTACATTCTGGAACCGCGAGGCCGCTACGGTCGCAGGTTCGAATCCCGCCTCGGGCATGGATGTGTGTGATGTCCTTAGGTTAGTTAGGTTTCAGTAGTTCTAAGTTCTAGGGGACTTATGACCTCAGAAGTTGAGTCCCATAGTGCTCAGAGCCATTTGAACCATTTGAACACTTTGCCCCGAACGGTGTGCTCCAAAATAATTGTAGGCACTGTACTGTGTCGTCAGATCTGCCACAGGGCGTGGCCAATCCTGCTTTAGACAGCAGGCAAGCCTCTGATCCCTACGCTCTGTGTTGAGGTACACACGGCCAACGTCCTGTCGCCTACTCGTGGTTTCAAAGTTCTTCAACCACTTTCCATTGATTCTCACTATAGTAGAGCTCGAGCAGCCAACCAGCTTCGCCGTTTCCGAGACGCTCGCTCCCAGGCTCTGAGGCAAAACAATCTGGCTTTTGTGAGAGTCGCTTAAGTTGGCAGATTTCATCATTTGTGCGACTTATCGTCGCTAGAATGATTCTCCATGCGTCTCTGCACCGCCCACATATTTCTCTTACTGTGTCACGTGCTCTCAGCACCACTGGACAACATACAACCTCGCGATGGGCGGTGGTTGTAACGTTTTGGCAGTTCAGTGTACTTAGGCCAACGTCATTAGCGACTGCGGAACTCTGTGATTTCAGAATTTTCGGAAACAAGCGTTTCTGCTACTTCACACTTGCTATTTCATCAACGGTACGAATTCAGAGAGATGTTGTAATTTTTTTCTCAAAACCCTGTCGGAACAATGCCCCGGTAGTTACTGAAATTCACTTACGGTTTCTGATATCCTTGGAAGAAGATAACGTGACGAAATCCGATGCAAAACAATTGCAACTGATAGCAAAATACTGGCTGCGGCGGAACAGACTAAGCAGTTTTAAGGAGCAATAAAAAATAAATCTGGATTTGTAGAGAAAAAATGTTTTTATTTTATAAATTATTACAATATACCATTTTACATCCATTTAGTTTTCAAAATAATTTCATGGTGTGGGTTCCTGTAGTCATGTCTAGTTCATGAACCACGGACAATGTATGAGTGGCCAAGTAAGTGGTCCCGACAGTCGGGATACCAGTTACTTTGGAATAAGGCTGGGCATCTCGGACATATTCTGAGCCGTGGTCACCTTTGTGCTCATACGGCAAAGACTACCAAATCCACCGGTTAGTCCCTCAACCGTTAGGGGTAAAACCCAATGGGACTCGGGATTCGGGGCAAGTAAGGCTAGCAACCTGCTTCCCTGGTACTTTAAATATGATGCTGGCAACAATCAGAGCAAAATGCCTCGGACCTTTGGAGGTGACGGAGTCCCACCTCTAACTGGCAAACCAGGGACTTCTAAGATACGACTTGGCAAACAAATGGTAATGAGATGGGGAGCTATTAATATCAATGGGGGCTACTCTGGGAAGAAGGTAGAGCTGGCAGAGGCTGCAAGTAAGATGGGGCTGGACGTTTTAGCTGTCAGTGACGTTCGAGTAAGGGGTGAGAAAGAAGAGAAAGTGGGAGAATACAAGGTCTACCTGTCAGGAGTCAAAGCAGGAATAGCACAATGGGGTGTAGGGCTTTACATCAGGAAAGAAATGGAACCCAGCGTAGTTGCAATAAGGTATGTAAACGAACGACTGATGTGGATAGATTTGACAGTGTCTAGCAAGAAAATTAGGATTGTGTCAGTATATTCGCATTGTGAAGGGACGGATCAAGATAAGATGGATAATTTTTATGAGGCACTTAGTGATGTAGTTGTTAGAGTAAAGGACAAGGACAGTGTTCTGCTCATGGGTGATTTTAATGCCAGGAGTGGAAATCGAACAGAAGGGTATGAAAAGGTTATGGGTAAATTTGGAGAGGATATGGAGGCCAACAGGAACGGGAAACAACTCTTGGATTTCTGTGCCAGTATGGGCTTAGTAATCACAAACTCTTTTTTTAAACATAAGAACATTCACCGGTATACTTGGGAAGGCAGGGGAACCAGATCTGCCATTGACTATATAATAACAGATCAGGAACTCAGGAAGGCTGTGAGGGACACACGTGTATTCAGGGGATTCTTTGATGACACTGATCATTATTTAATCTACAGTGAAATTGGGATTGTGAGGCCGAAAGTGCAGGAGGTCAGGTCCATATGTAGGAGGATAAGAGTGGAGAAACTTCAGGATAAGGAAATCAGGCACAAGTACATAACAGCGATCTCAGAAAGGTACCAGTTAGTTGAATGTAGTCAATTACAGTCATTGGAAAAGGAATGGACAAGGTACAGGGACACAGTACTAGAAGTGGCTAAAGAATGTCTTGGAACAGTAGTGTGTAAAAGTAGGATGAAGCAAACAGCTTGGTGGAATGACACAGTCAAGGCAGCCTGTAAAAGGAAAAAGAAGGCGTATCAAAAATGGCTGCATGCTAGAACTCAGGTAGACAGAGAAAGTTATGTTGAAGAAAGAAACAAAGCCAAACAGATAATTGCAGCATCCAAGAAGAAATCTTGGGAAGACTTTGGAAACAGGTTGGAGACTATGGATCAAGCTGCTGGAAAACCATTCTGGAGTGTAATTAGCAGTCTTCAAAAGGGAGGTAAGAAGGAAATGACAAGTATTTTGGACAGGTCAGGAAAACTGCTGGTGAATCCTGTGGATGCCTTGGGCAGATGGAGGGAATATTTTGAAGAGTTGCTCAATGTAGGTGAAAATACGATCAGTAATGTTTCAGATTTCGAGGTAGAATGGGGTAGGAATGATGACGGAAGCAGGATCACATTTGAGGAAGTGGAGAAAATGGTCAATAGATTGCAGTGCAATAAAGCAGCTGGAGTGGATGAAATTAAGTCGGAACTCATCAAATAGAGTGGAATGTCAGGTCTTAAATGGCTACACAGGATAATTGAAATGGCCTGGGAGTCGGGACAGGTTCCATCAGACTGGACAAAAGCAGTAATCACACCAATCTTTAAACATGGAGACAGAAAAGATTGTAACAACTACTGAGGTATCTCTTTAATCAGCGTTGTGGGTAAAATCTTCTCAGGTATTGTTGAAAGGAAAGTGCGAGTACTAGTTGAGGACAAATTGGATGAAAATCAGTGTGGGTTTAGGCCTCTTAGAGGTTGTCAGGACCAGATCTTTAGCTTACGGCAAATAATGGAGAAGTGTTACGAGTGGAACAGAGAATTGTATCTGTGCTTTATAGATCTAGAAAAGGCATATGACCGGGTTCCTAGGAGGAAGTTATTGTCTGTTCTACGAGATTATGGAATAGGAGGCAAACTTTTGCAAGCAATTAAAGGTCTTTACATGGATAGTCAGGCAGCAGTTAGAGTTGACGGTAAATTGAGTTCATGGTTCAGAGCAGTTTCAGGAGTAAGACAAGGCTGCAACCTGTCTCCACTGCTGTTCATATTATTTATGGATCATATGTTGAAAACAATAGACTGGCTGGGTGAGATTAAGATATGTGAACACAAAATAAGCAGTCTTGCATACACGGATGACTTAGTTGTGTTGGCAGATTCGATTGAAAGTTTGCAAAATAATATTTCAGAGCTAGATCAGAAATGTAAGGACTATGGTATGAATATTAGCATCTCCAAAACGAAAGTAATGTCAGAGGGAAAGAAATATAAACGGATTGAGTGCCAAATAGGAGAAACAAAGTTAGAACAGGTGGACAGTTTCAAGTACTTAGGATGCATATTCTCACAGGATGGCAACATAGTGAAAGAACTGGAAGCGAGGTGTAGCAAAGCTAATGCAGTTAGCGCTCAGCTACGATCTACTCTCTTCTGCAAGAAGGAAGTCAGTACCAAGACTAAGTTATCTGTGCACCGTTCAAACTTTCGACCAACTTTGTTGTATGGGAGCGAAAGCTGGGTGGATTCAGGTTACCTTATCAACAAGGTTGAGGCTTCGGATATGAAAGTAGCTAGGATGATCGCAGGTACTAGTAGATGGGAACAATGGCAGGAGGGTGTCCACAATGAGGAAATCAAAGAAAAACTGTGAATGAACTCTGTAGATGTAGCAGTCAGGGCGAACAGGCTTAGATGGTGGGGTCATGTTCCACGCATGGGAGAAGCAAGGTTACCCAAGAGACTCATGGGTTCAGCAGGAGAGGGTAGGAGGAGCCGGGGCAGACCAAGGAGAAGGTACCTGGATTCGGTTAAGAATGATTTTGAAGTAATATGTTTAACATCAGAAGAGGCACCAATGTTAGCACTGAATAGGGGATCATTGCGGAATTTTATAAGGGGGCTATGCTCCAGACTGAACGCTGAAAGGCGTAATCAGTCTTAAATGATGATGATGATGATGATGATGAATAATGTCTTCAAGATTGCAGACGTTAGCATCAATACATTGTTGTAGACGATCCCCGAAGTTGCGAGCAGTTCTTGCACGTATATCGCCGGGTATGGCATTCACTTCGTCAATAATACGTTTTTTTAACTCTGATAGGATGTGAGGGCGGCTTTTGAAAATCTTTTCCTTCAGATATCCCCAAAGAAAGTAGTCACAAATGCTGAAATCTGGTGACCGCGCAGGCCACCCTACATCATCCCTCAAAGAGACGAGGTGTCCCGGCAACATTTCTCTCAAAACATCAAGTTAAATTCGAGCAGTGTGGGCAGTAGCTCCATCCTGTTGGAACCACAAGTTTCCCAGTCCATGTTCTTCAACACTCTCGTCCATTCTGGGTTGCAGAAAATATTGCAACATTGAAACATAACGTGTGGAATTCACTGTCACTGTCACTCTGTCCTCCTCAAAAAAGTAACGGCCCACAACGCCAAATTGTGATATGGCACACTACACTGTCGCTTTAAGAGAATGTTGCGGTCGTCCATGAATAATTCGGGGGTTATTTTCGGCCCAGTAGCGAAAGTTTCGCTTATTCACGCAACCACTAAGATGAAAAGGTGCTTCGTCACTACTGTAGAAAGCTGCATTCGGAGGGATCTGAGCAAGCATTTGCTCACACAGATTTTGAAGGTTGGCGTAGTCTGCTGGACATAATTCTTGAGCAATCATTTGAAAGGATGGAACTTCAAATCGCATTGCAGAATCCTTCTCAAACTGCGGTCTGAAATCCCCAGTGCAGCAGTATGCCGTCTAGCAGAACGTTGCGGCGATTGTTGAACTGCTGTTCTCACCCGCTGCACATTTTCTGGCCTTCTGATGGATCTGCATCGGCCATGTGTATCTATTCTTAATGTGTTACCAGTTTCCTCCAACTGCCGAACGCAGGACCGAAATGGGTTTGCATTACGAACGACATTGTTGCTTGGAATGTGGAACTGTCGCCGAAAAGCTCGTTGTGTAGCGATCACAGATCTGTTGTTTTCATAATACGTGCGTACGGCAAAACCACGGCGTGCACCGGTCCAGACCATGTTGTCTACTGAAATGGGGTCGACGACTGAACAAAGGCAGACCACGTGCAGCTGCCTACCCCCACCACAGGTCCAGCAGTAATCGACAGAAACCGCTTAGTCGGTCTGCCGCACGCTGTATATGAAACAGGCCAAATGCCACCAGTTTCAAAATGGTTCAAATGACTCTGAGCACTGTGGGACTTAACATCTGAGGTCATCAGTCCCCTAGAACTTCCCGAACTACTTAAACCTAACTAACCTAAGGACATCACACACATCCACGCCCGAGGCAGGATTCGAACCTGCGACAGTATTAGCCGCGCAGTTCCGGACTGAAGTGCCTAGAACCGTTCGGTCACATCGGCCGGCTGTAATAATTTCAGTTCAAACGAAGGCAAGTACTGACAGGTGCGACTGTTATCGAACCATTTGTGTAATAAGGCATGCATGCAAAACACTGATGCGAATTAATTACACAAGCTTGATAAGATGGTAGAAGCCGACCTTAGAGAAGATCAGTTTCAGTTCCGGAGAAATGTATTACGAGAACATGCGTGGCGTTACTAGATTTACGACTTACGTTAGAAGATAAACTGAAAAAAGGCAAACCTACGTTTATAGTATTTGTAGCTTTAGATCAAACTTTCGGCAATGTTGACTGGAATATACTCTTAGAAGCTCTGAAGGTATGTGAGACCAAAAGTTGAAACGTTTCGCGAAAGACTCCAAGAAGTGCACTAAAAGTGGAGAGCAATGCGGCCCGTGTCGGCTGTTGCGGCAAGGAGACCTCTCCTGCCAGGCTCCGCAGTTATATGCAGCAAGACGGACCTGTGTCATTAAGATGAAACTCCATTTCCTATACGACAAATACACGGTTCTTGTATGTGGAACTATGACATACGCTAACTTCTCGCACATCATGTAGGACTTAGGAAAACTATTGCAAATATGTGTACGTTTCCACGTTTTTATGAAAACAACTACAGTTTCCGTTACCATTTCGACAGCATTTGTTTGATTCCCCGAATAAAAGTGGCATGTCTAAGACCTACAGTTTCGATTTCCATTTTGATTGCATTTGTTTAACATTCCCGGTAAAAAAGTAGCATGTCTAGCTTCTACTGATTGGTGTACGTGCCTGTATGCAAGAAATGCTGAAGCAGAAATGAATTGCCCATAGACAACACATTTAGTGCTAGTTCTACAATTGAGGAAAGTATTGACAGTCGAAAGGCTTGATGTAACTACACTACTGGCCATTAAAACTGCTACACCACGAAGAAATGCAGATTACAAACGGGTATTCGTTGGACAAATATATTATACTAGAACTGACATGTGATTATATTTTCACGCAATTTCGGTGCATAGATCCTGAGAAATCAGTACCCAGAACAACCACCTCTGGCCGTAATAAAGGCCTTGATACGCCTGGGCATTGAGTCAAACAGGGCTTCGATGGCGTGTACAGGTACAGCTGCCCATGTAGTTCATCAAGAGTAGTGACTGGCGTATTGTGACGAACCAGTTGCTCGGCCACCATTAACCAGACGTTTTCAGTTGGTGAGAGATATGGAGAATGTGCTGGCCAGGACAGCAGTCGAACATTTTCTGTATCCAGAAAGGCCCGTAGAGGACCTGCAACACGCAGTCGTGTATTATTCTGCTGAAATGTAGGGATTCACAGGGATCGAATGAAGGGTAGAGCCATTGGTCGTAACACATCTGAAATGTAACGTCCACTGTTCAGAGCGCCGTCAATGCGAACAAGAGGTGACCGAGACTTGTAACCAATGGCACCCCATGCCATCACGCCGGGTGATACGCCAGCATGGCGATGACGAATACACGCTTCCAATGTCCGCTCACCGCGATGTCGCCAAATACGGATGTGACCATCATGATGCTGTAAACAGAACCTAGATTCAACCGAAAAAATGATGTTTTGCCATTCGTGCATCCAGGTTCGTCGTTGAGTACACCATCGCAGGCGCTCCTGCCTGTGTTGCAGCGTCAAGGGTAACCGCAGCCATGGTCTCCGAACAGATAGTCCATGCTGCTGCAAACGTCGTCGAACAGTTCGTGCAGATGGTTGTTATGGTGTCACCGCCAGACACCACACTTGCTAGGTGGTAGCCTTTAAATCGGCCGCGGTCCGTTAGTATACGTCGGACCCGCGTGTCGCCACTATCAGTGATTGCAGACCGAGCGCCGCCATACTGCAGGTCTATAGAGACTTCCTAGCACTCGCCCAGTTGTACAGCCGACTTTGCTAGCGATGGTTCACTGACAAAATACGCTCTCATTTGCCGAGACGATAGTTAGCATAGCCTTCAGCTACGTCATTTGCTACGACCTAGCAAGGCGCCATTATCAGTTGCTATTGATATTGTAAATAATGTACAGACAAGAGCTACGTTCAACATTAATGGATTAAAGTTAAGTATTCCACCATCTGCGTCCGTTTTTCCAAGTTCTAATTTCCTTGTCCTGTTCCAGACCTCACGCCAGCCTGCGTGAGCTAAAACGCGTGCCTTTCGGCTTCCTCTATTCATACGGGTTGACTCTCCTGCCAATCCACAACAGTTGTTATCTGCAAACGTACCCATCTGTTGACTCAGGGATCGAGACGTGGCTGCACGATCCGTTACAGTCATGCGGATAAGGTGTCTGTCATCACGACTGCTAGTGATACGAGGCCGTTGGGATCCAGAACGGTGTTCCGTATTACCCTCCTGAACCCACTGATTCCATATTCTGCTAACAGTTATTGGATCTCGACCAACGCGAGCAGCAATGTCGCGATACGATAAACCGCAATCGCGATAGGCTACAATCCGAACTTTATCAAAATCGGAAACGTGGTGGTACGCATTTCTCCCCCTCACACGAGGCATCACAACAACGTTTCACCAGGCAACGCCGGTCAACTGCTGTTGGTGCATGAGAAATCGCTTGGAAACTTTCCCCATGTCAGCACGATGTAGGTGTCGCCACCGGCGCCAACCTTGTGTGAATTCTCTGAAAAGCTAATCATTTGCATACCACATCATCTTCTTCCTGTCGGCTAAATTTCGCGTGTGTACCATGTCGTCTTCGTGGTGTAGCAATTTTAGTGGCCAGTAGCGTACGCAGCCTGGCATAAGCGTGTTTATGACGCAACAGCGTTAGAATATTCTTCGAAAGAGTTTCAGTTACAAAGTTAACAAGCATTATATCACTTTACTCGTCTTCTTAAAAGTTTCGGATGCTGTTAAAAAAGTACATAATTCTATTTTAAGAAATCATACTTGGTTCAATATCTAGAGCGATACAAGAGTTATAAACTTCATTACGTACAAAAGCACGTGCCTCTTAGTATACTTTCATTTGCCGAAACCTCGTTGCGATATCTGGAAAGGGGTGTTACGACTTACCCTTCAAACCACGGAAATGCGAGGTAGTCTGTTAAAAATTCATTGCGTCTTATGCACACAGTTGAGCAATGCATCCTGAAAAGTGTCGTGGCAGTAAAAGACAAGAGAAACAAGTAACTGTAACAACGTACTCTTACTAAAGTTTGGCTAGCTTCATCACGCTATTCGCTTGATAAGCAAACCGTTGCTTTTCTATGAATTCACGACGGAAATGTTTGTGGATTCACTACTAACCCGATCTGTCAGGTCCATGCTGCAACTAAGAACAGTACGCATGCACAAAAGCATATACAGGGTGAGTCACCTAACGTTACCGCTGGATATATTTCGTAAACCACATCAAATACTGACGAACCGATTCCACAGACCGAACGTGAGGAGAGGGGCTAGTGTAATTGTTTAATACAAACCATACAAAAATGCGCGGAAATATGTTTTTTTAACACAAATCTACGTTTTTTTAAATGGAACCACGCTAGTTTTGTTAGCACATCTGAACATATAAACAAATACGTATTCAGTGACGTTTGTTGCATTGTAAAATGTTAATTACATCCGGAGATATTGTAACCTAAAGTTGACGCTTGAAACCTCCGACGTTCAGTTGCGTGTTGTAACAAACACGGGCCACGGTCGGCGAGCAGCATCTGCAGGGACATGTTTACGATGACGACCGTGTTTACGAGTGTGGCTGTAGTGCACTGTTGTGGTTTGGTCTAGCTGTCACAGTGTCCGCATGTAGCGCTTGCTGCTATTGTAATTCTGCATTCGTTTCCGCACGCAGACCAACTGTAGTACACCGTGTTACCAGACGTCTGTGATAGTGTACTGTTGTAGGAACTGTGACCATGGTGTATTCGAACTCTGAAAAGGCGGAGATGATACTCATCTACGGCGAGCGTCGACGAAATGCAGCTGAAGCCTGCAGGGTGTATGCAGAACGGTACCCGGACAGAGAGCATCCAACGTGCCGCACATTGCAAAACATCTACCGCCAACTGTATGCAACAGGTATGGTCGTAGCGCACAAACGGGTCCGTAACAGGCCCGTCACAGGAGAAGCGGGTGCAGTTGGTGTGTTAGCTGTTGTTGCCATGAACCCACACGAGTACACGGGACATTGCGAGAGCCGGTGGACTGAGTCAAAGTAGTGTCATGCGCATACTGCATCGTCCCCGCTTTCACCCGTTTCATGTGTCGCTACATCAGCAATTACATGGTGATGACTTTAATCATCGAGTGCAATTCTGTCAATGGGCGTTAACAGAGAATACGTTGCAGTTCTACCTGTTTACCGATGAAGCGGGTTTCACAAACCACGGGGCAGTGAATCTACGGAACATACATTACTGGTCCGTGGACAATCCTCGCTGGCTCAGACAGGTAGAGCGACAGCGACCGTGGACTGTAAATGTATGGTGCGGAATCATTGGCGACCACCTCATTGGTCCTCACTTCATTGCAGGGGCCGAAACAGCTGCAACATACATCGCGTTTCTACAGAATGATCTGCCAACGTTGCTCGAAAACGTCCCACTGGAAACGCGTCGACGTATGTGGTATCAGCATGATGGTGCACCTGCACATCCCGCAATTAACACTAGGCTGACCCTTGACAGGATGTTCGACGGGCGTTTCATAGGACGTGCAGGACGCATAAATTGGCCAGCCCGCTCTCCTTCTTTCTGTGGGGTACGTTAAAGGAGAATGTGTACCGTGATGTGCCTACAACCCCAGAGGATATGAAACAACGTATTGTGGCAGCCTGCGGCGACATTACACCAGATGTACTGCGGCGTGTACGACATTCATTACGCCAGAGATTGCAATTGTGTGCTGCAAATGATGGCCACTACATTGAGCATCTATTGGCCTGACATGTCGGGACACACTCTATTCCATTCCGTAATTGAAAACGGAAACCACGTGTGTAGGTGTACCTCACCATTCATGGTAATGTACATGTGCGTCAGTGAAAAAGACCAATAAAAAGGTGTTAGCATGTGGACGTAATGTGCTGTTCCAGTCTCTTCTGTACCTAAGGTCCATCACCGTTCCCTTTGGATCCCTACGTTATTCGGTGCTCTCCGATACACACGATCGAACAGTGGAGGAGTGGTACTCAAGTATCAACTTTAGGTTACAATATCTCCGGATGTAATTAACATTTTACAATGCAACAAACGGCACTGATTACGTATTTGTTTATATGTTCAGATGTGCTAACAAAACTAACGGTGTTTCCATTTAAAAAATCGTAAGTTTGTGTTAAAAAACATACTTCCGTGCATGTTTTTTATGGTTTGTATTAACCAATTACACTAGCCCCTCTCCTCACGTTCGGTCTGTGGAATCGATTCGTCAGTATTTGATGTGGTTTACGAAATATATCCAGCGGTAATGTTAGGTGACTCACCCTGTATATGGCGGCAACATTTGCGTTGTTGTACGTCCGAAGGGAATTCCAACCACGAACAGCAAACGACAAGGTCGAAAGGTCCTCTCTCGCCAGCTGTATTACCGAGGGCGCAAAGAGGAGCCCATGGCCAACCTAAACAAGATGAAAGCATTTGTTCTGGCCAGTAAGGTTTGCTCAGTTAATAGATTGGGTTTTCTGGAGCGGTGGCAGTTCTGCGGAAGGGCGGGGACGAAGTAGTGGCACACTGGACTCGCATTCGGGAGGACGACGGTTCAATCCCGCGTCCGGCCATCCTGATTTAGGTTTTCCGTGATTTCCCTAAATCGCTCCAGGCAAATGCCGGGATGGTTCCTCTGAAAGGGCACGGCCGACTTCCTTCCGTGTCCTTCCCTAATCCGATGAGACCGATGACCTCGCTGTTTGGTCTCTTTCCCCAAAACCAACCAACCAACCAACGAAGTAGTGACCCTGCGCCGAGAGGAAACCGTGGCAAGAAATTCAATGTAACGACTCGATCAGCCTTTGTGGCTATTCTCCTTTTGCTAGAGTGCTCTGATCATGCGAGTCTACTAGTGGTCTCTGTTCAACGGAGAGCAATAGTTGCGTACTGTTTAATTAATTCTTTATTTCATTAATTTAGGTATATTATTCGGAGCGACTGACGTCGTATATCAGATAATTCGTGAATTTGCATGCAACTTGAATCTACCATCGGAAATACAAATTATATTTTATTGTCAGGAAGGCTGGACAGGTTGGCAGTCGTCCGTACTGCAAGGCTTTTATTAGGCTAGAGAACAGTCTCTGATCTACACCATTTGTCGTAAAATCTCTAAACCACTTCATCGTATGCCGATATTTTCCTTAGAAATGAAATTAAGCCAGATGATACTGCAGTCTAAAACTTTCGAGAAGCTTTTAGACTACAGTATCGTTCTACCTTCAATACGCGATGTTCCTTCTCGTGCTAGTGTTACCATCCAAACACTACTAAAATGTGAAGCGAAGAAAGTAGTCTCGTGTAACTGAACATTACCTGCTATACAGTAAAATAATAACTATACACATATTTCACTCAAACCATATCTCTCTGTTTAGGATACTGTATATGTCAGATATTTAGTATAAAATATTAGGGTTATTAATTTTAGTGTTAAGAGGCAGACTTTTCAATACTTTTGAACTTCATTTTTCAGAAAATTATGCTATGTTTCCTCCTTCCCTGTCCCTTGATATGAGTTGTCTTCCCCTTTCTCCCCCACCCCTTCTGGCTTAGATTCTGTGAGCGCTTTGGAAGAAAGGAAGATTTTACGTTTAACGTCCAGTCTGTAGAGTCACAGTACATGTTGCAACAATGGGGAAGGAAATCGGCCGCGCCCTTCAAAGAAACAATACTGCCATTTCCCAGTAGCAATCTAGGGTAATCGCAGAAAACCTAAATCTGGATGGCTGAATGCGGATTTGAACAGCGTCCTCCCTAATGTGAGCCAGTGTGCTAACCACTGCGCCACCTCATTCTGTGCGCTCTTGTAGTTCAAACTAATGGGTATCTTGGGGAAGAACGCCATTTCAATCGTACTTAACACGACAGTGATTATTAAAATGCTTGTTTTCAAAACAATGCCTTTTCGTCACAATCGCAACAGTTCCAGTACGGAATTCCCACACTGACAATGTCGTTTCTTTAGCGGTTCGAGTGATCTTCGTCTGTCTGAGATACGAGGACGGCCGGCGGCGTCCTAACGATGGTAATCTCGTTCTGAAACTGGCGTAGAATTAATTAATAATAAATTTCAAACAGGTACCGGATACCTCGAATGCTTTGCACAATTTTGTTATAGCATATCCCCCACAGGACGCACTTAGGCTTTTGGACGAGGTATAAGCATGCCTTCGCCAAAGGATCGATCGAGGTAGCCACTTGGCGACCGCAGTGGGCTCGCATTTGGGAAGTCAGTGGTTCAAGTTCCCAGCCGCTCGTACAGATTTAGGTTTTCCATAGTTTCCCTAAATCGCCTAGGCAAACGCTGAGTTGGTTAATCCAAAAGGAACTCGGACGATTTTTTTCCCCAATACGAGCTTACTCTGCGTCCTCTAATGACATCGTCCTTGTTCTTTGTTCTTCATAGAATATGTGCCGCCATTCATGTTGTTGATATATCCACGATCACTTTTTATTTTATGATGTGTATTTACTGGCTTACTCACTTTAATATTATAATTATTATTAATAACTGTTATGTAACACATTTTTGATCCTTGCCACACGAATCTGCCCATTGGTGTCATCAAAACAAAGCGGATGTTACTTCGACTCAGACCCACACAGATTATCATCACTTCGCTACTTTTGTATGTAATACGATTCAGAAGGGATAAATATGAACGATAAAATTCAAATTACTTGTTGTAAATTCAAACTGTTTGCATTATTTAGGCTTCCAGTAAAGTTCTTTAAGTCCTAGCAAACAGCAGACATTACATTACATAATGTAGCACACCGGACTTAGTAAACATTTGTGCAAATAGACTTACAGAAATTGCCTGGAAAAAGAAAAATTACTGCCCTTCATTTCATTACATTTTCACTTCCGAAAGCATCGGACAGAGCACATGGAAGCGTTAGGTGGACGATGGCAGGACAGAAAATTATAAAAGTTAAGAATCTAGGAATGTGCTAATGTTAATCATTTAGGTACTAATGAAGCTGCTCCCTTACACTTCCATTTGGAGCACAATGTCGTATGCAAGACTGCTGTTATTCAACGTCACATTGTATTTTTTAGCGCTCTTGACATGAGAACATCATAATCGTTTTTATTTTTATCTTCAAGCAATTTATAATTTTGCGACACTACCCACAAAAATGATACATTGCTCTTACTTAGAGAGCAGTTAAGTTTTCACTTTATACGAAACGGCTCATAAGCACTCAAGTCTCACTGACAAAGAGCCCTGTGCAGATCGACAGGTGACTTTGCCGTGTTAAACAGTGCTTTAGGCCAGTCAGAAGATACAGACATATCTCCATCATCACATGCACGATTTCATCAGAATAGGAAAACGAGTCGATACAGTTTTGAAAATTGAGAAGGTTATTAAGTTTCTTTCTGTATGTACTAGTAGCAGAACTCCTAAAAGAGGCAGGCATTTCGCCCGATATTACAAGAGAGGGACGCCACGGCTGGTGCACGCCCAACACCTACGCCGGCGATTAAACCGTTGTCGGCACCTGTCGTCATGCCTGTCTCCCAGCCTTTCTGAGAAGATGGATCGCCCACCTACATCGCGTGCGTGTCATTTGTAGCTGAAACGGACGTATCAATTAGAGGCATGGACGCCGGTGTTTAAACGCCAGCCACTGCTGCTCACAACTCCCTCGTTGAGCTTTACTCATCGCACTGTGTATTGATCTATTACAGAACTCGACGTCGGTGTACATATCTAGCAACACCGGGCTGAGACTCAGCGAGAAATATTAGTGCCGGCAAATGCGTTTTTACGCCCACTTTGTTCAAGGCTACTGTGTTGATATGCCTCGCGTAACGCACTAGAAACACCTTGGACTCGGTTTAAACTACACCGACTACTAAATCTACAGTATGAAAACCACTGTGAAGCGCACGATGGTTTTGTCTTTATTATATTCACATGTGGAACGCAGAAAGATTGACAGCTTGAATGGCACTGAGTACTTTATCATCTTCAATGTCTCTACGGAGCGATACATCCGGAACAGTAGTCCAATCTTAGATTCCCAACTTCAAACTTCGTAAGCAGGACCGCGAAGCATTGTTGGATTCTATTTTGAAATATCTGCCTGTGACTGTTCAATGCATATTCGCCAGCATTTTCGATTTGAACGATCAGAAAATGGTTGTTTGGTTGTTATACACAGCTGAAAGTAGTCATCATCTTTTACTAGTCTACTTTTTTTTTAATTTTAATAAATCATTTGGCTTCAGTCAACACAGACAAGTACCTGAGTAGTGGGATAGTGGGATATACTATGTTCTGGCTCGTTTTTTAATGCGAGTTGCAAACATTCAGGGGCAAACTTGATTAATTTGTGACCCTCTCCACCTCCCCTTTTGCGACCCCCTTCCAGGAAAGCCTCTTCATCCCTCCCCCTCCTCCTCCTCATCCCCTACCCTGTGGGAACTCCCCTAACCATTACAAGAACACGTTCAAGTCAGAGTTACTTGGACAACCCCTCCCGCCCTATCAATTTGATTGACTAATTAATTAAATCAGTGAATTAATTAACCCCTCCCCTCGTGGGATACCACCCATAGCTCACCCCCTGCACTTCCCCAGGCGGAAGTTGGAGGTAAAAACATTCATTTGATTGACTCTTTGGCTGGTAAAGGATTGCAGTGAATGGAATATTGTTTAAAAAATTACTGGCAGAAAAGGCAATGTGTGGAATATTGTTTGTTTAAACAATTTATTGGCTACAAGGTGATGTATGGAGTTCAATTTATTTACTTATTTAAAGAATTTGGTGGGAAACCGATTGACGTGTATTGAATATTGTTTAAACAATTTCTAGTAGACTAGCCAATGTGAGGAATATTGTTTATTTAAATAATTTACAGGATGCAAGGTAATGTTCAGAATGTAGTTTATTGATTTATTTAAGAAATTTGTCGTGAAAATGACTGTAATGTATGGAATAGTGTTTATTTTAAATATTTTGAGGGTGACAAGGCAGTATGGAATATTTAAACAACTGCGGCACTTTTTTCTGATCACACAAGGAATACCATCAACCTAACTCATCACATGCAATTACACTATTAAAAATCTTTGTATCGTGAAGCACATGTAGTCTGCCATATGCTGGACCGGCCGCTTTGCGTAGCCTGCACATGCAGGCCTCACGACTACTGTCAGCCAAACCACACGCCAGCCACCTCATGCAGCTCACAGAATGGATGTCGTGCTAATCTCTAAACAAAGTGCCAGGTGGCTGCAACCCTTTGATATTTGATACTGGAAAAATTCCTGTCGAAGCAACACACACACAAGTGGCCAAAGATTACCACGTGCCACAGTTGGGCCTGCACATGCCATCTCTTACAGTCAGACCAAAACACAAACAAATCAGCGTCTACCTGACAAACCCGCAACTTTGCATGTCTTGGAAGTATTCCCTCACTCTATTAGATTGACTGAGCTGCTCTACAGTTCGTTGTCTGTGCCAAAATGCTGTCTTCATAGCCAGAGTTCATGTGAGCAGAGATGAAAGTCAGGGGGAGCCAATTACTGGCTGTATTGCCAGTTATGTTATGTGGGCTGTATGACATCACGTAAATCTCTCACGAGGCCCTCATAATTGGTGGGAGACACTATTTATCTACTCATCTTTACATGCTTACTGTGAGCTCAGAACCGAGAAGAGTGACGTGACACGATCAACGGACATGTTAGGGACATTGCACAGCAAATCTGTGCAAAGCTTCATCGGATTTTCACTGTGGTTTTCGTTTTGATTCCGATCACACTTTACTTTCTTACCCTCCTATTTAATGAATTTGGTGGGAAATCGATTCCATGGTATGGAATATTGTTCAAAAAATTTCTGGTAGACAAAGCAAAGTGCGGAATATTGTTTATTTAAACAGTTTATGCGATACAAGGCAGTGCTTGGAATATACATTTTTTTTATTTAAACAATTTGTCAGGAAATTGACTGCAGTGTATGGAATATTGTTTTTTTTTAACATTTTGAGGGTCACAAGGCACTACGAATTATTTGAACAATTAGGGCGGTTTTTCATTCCGACTGTGCAAAGTATACCATCAACATAACTCACCATACATAATTACACTGTAAAAATCTTCCGATCGTGAAGCACATGCCATCCGCCGTCTGCCGGGCCAGTCGCTTCTCATATCACCATATGGGCAGGCTCCACAACGACTGAAGTGGCACCAAACAAATCAACATTTACCTAGTAAACCCCCAGCTTTGCATGTCTTGGAAATATTCTCTCACTCTATCGGATTGATTGACTAATTAATTAAATCTATACCCTTTGTGTGGAACAATTTTTCTTTGCTTCCTATTGGCGGATACTGAGATTGGAATATTTGGCGGGGTTCGATCATGCTACCCTCTGGTTTCCTAACCCTACTGGATTTTTTTGCCCCTTGCCTCATATCAGTGGATACTGGCACAGTTAGGCCATTTGTTAGGAAGTCCATTACACTGGAGGTAACTGAAAATTCCAAATTTCAGATCAGTTGCATACTATGTCCTTAAACAACCTGTGAATGGGTTGGACTGGTGTGTGTGTGTGCTTGTAACACTACTATCGGAAACAATAAACGGATCAATCGGCAATTTGATGTTGCGACTGGGTTTTTCAAGCACTATATAACCCCTAAGTTGGTTCTCTAAGCTACACCAGGACGAAGAATGAGGAGTAGGAGCAGGAGGAAGGGGCTGCCATATGATGGGATACTAATAACAGTGAATACCACTGATATCTTTCCTTTGCAAGACAGAGTCCACTGGACCGTATTGAGGAGCAGTAAATACCACGCACTTAAACCTAGTTCCATTCCGTAGTAGTAGTTGACATGGCTTGATGTCAGAGATCGCTGAAACATTCATGCATCCCACACGCTCAAGTCTCAAAGTCTAGACGCAGTGCCCCAGGACAGATAGTCACACTGCGCTAGCTGCTGCAGTGTACACACGCCTCAGCGATCAGCAGTCGGTCTCGACCTGCCGGAAAGAACCGCCTAGCCAGATGGATCTCATGACCCAGGTTAGGCCTGAGGTAGTGTTAGAAAATGGAGCCACCTGGTGTAATATCCGGAACGGTGTCTAGATTTGGATCCACAATACTCTAGTTCCAGATGAGGGTTTGAAGGTGGATCCACCTTCCATTAGATCTGGATCAGTGTCTAGAGGATGGGCCACAATGCGGTACATCTGGGATACAGTTTGCAACTAAATCCTCCAGCGAGAGGACGGGCTAAGGATTATAGGAACCATCCACAACATTCAGAAAATAGAGCAAACTCATTACATCTGCAGAATATTTGGTTTTGAGTGATTGCATACATTAGAGTACAGTGCTATACTATGCAGTCCGAGTAAGCTGCTGTTCTGTCTCGTACATAAGAATAATGCTCATGAAGGACTGCTTTTCTCCTTACAGACATCTAGCACACAAAATAACGAAATTGGATGGTCGTGTGCTGTCTTTGTGGATCTTTAAGAGTATAAAAGGAGGTGTGACAGGCGCAGCAGTATGTCTTGGTTTGTTGTTATTACTGTAGAATCTTGACAATATTGCTGCCAAATATCGGTATTATAACTTGCATCGAAGATGCTATGCTCTTTAGCAGGATGAATTTAAGTGTGTTTACATCCCCTGTAGACTCGTTTTGTGAAGAGTTTTTCGTCAATGAGGGGCTGTAACACTGTCGGAAATAATGAGCAAGCAGTTGAAGTGGAGACTTCGTGATTGGTAATATGCAGGCGTAGTCTCTATGTGTATGTGTGTAGAGCTGTCAGCGGCGGATGGTTGCGGTTTGGATGCACAACTTGCTAACTGTTCGTCGATAAATTACGCTGCCAGGGATCTGCAATCTGGACATATGGAGAAGGGAAGCTCTCACATTCCAGGATGCTAAGTGCAGTAGACAAACTGTCAACTAACAAATAACTTATTACTAGTATAAAAAATACCCGAAATCTACAGTTTTTAGATGTCTTTACAAGTGTTGTGGGGACATATCAGAGTTGTAAGGTATAAAGAAAAGTAGCGAAGCTCATCTGGTAAGCAACAAGAGTATATACTTACGGGAAAAATATCAGAGCAGCAGTAGGAATCAACTCTGTACATATATCAACTCCATATTGCAGATCCCTACATTGTAGAGTGGAAGTCAAATAAACATGTATAGCTGTGACAGACTTCGAGTTTCCATCAAGTGCAGCTGTACATGAGTTTTTACCCAAGCTCTCTGATGTTTTGTAGCAGTACAGGGATTTGTTTCCAGACATCGAGTTTCCAATCTGCACGACTCGTTCATCTGCATCTAGGTACGAGGCGAGTGCTACTATATTTTTCATGATTGTCTTATCCAAAATGTATGCATATAGGTCATCGGGAAGAGGGGAAGTGTTATGATTTTTTAGTAGGCTTGTGTATAGGCACGGAAATATTCTCGTAAAAAATCAAACACGCATGGGTATGCCAGCAATATGACCATATACATAAGGAAAACTATCAAAAAATGAAAAACAGTGTTACAAAATCGATAAAAATCGATGAAAACCTGGTATAAATTCGACAAATGGATGAGAAATACGTAAAATTTAGGGAAATACGACGAAGTATATAAAATCGTGGTAAACTTGCAAAACAGACTGAGAATACATAAAATTAGAGAAAAGTACCACGGAACGTGGGGAATTGAGGTGGGCTATGGGCAACATGACACTCAAGATCAAGATAAGCTTAAAAATTATACTCCATCTGCATTTAGTTTTAACCCTCCACCTCGGCCTGTAAACTACGTCGATTTTCTTAGCAAATACTTCAACGAAGGCGATGTAAGTACAGTATTACAGAGAAACGCTATATTAAAGTAGGCGAAACATATGCATCCCAATCCTGAACTGTGTTCTCACTGCAGGCGAATAAAGATATTACCGAGTTATGGTTGGTTCCCACAAGCAATGTTATTCCTTAAATATTAAGGAGAAGAATCAATAGGTTTATCAGACTTATACCATTCCCTAGAGTGTTCTGGAGAAGAGTGCACTGGTGACACATATATCAGGATTAATAATGCGAGGAGAGTGTACTCGACAGATGTGGCGTTAAGACGAAATTGCTATATTATCCTACACGTGAGCAAACCTACCTAACATCGGACCAGGACTTATGTGTGCATAAGGAGTGCTACTGTAAACAGCAATATAACTGTTACATCTCCTTTGGCTACTGATCTTCGTGCTTACTCCTTTGCAAGAAGTTGCTGCTTCTTCATGTGCATTTTCATGGAGCACGGCATGGGTGGTAACTCAATGTATCAACTATCGAAAATTATCATGCCTTTTTGTTTCTTGCCCTATTTTCTACTACTGCTAATAATAAACATGAATGAAGAGGGAAGTGTGAATGAAAGTACGTATGCTTCCAACTTAAAAAGACGCATAAAATCCATTAATTCTCTGAGAGAAACAACATAGGTCTCCTGACTTCATTCTAGTTGTTTTGTAAGCAGTTGGAGCGGCAGATGTACACCAATGATGCCTTTGTATTGAAGAACAGGTCGGTCACTTCCTAGGACACCAGGTTAGTGTAGAAGAAAGTAATTTTACCATTTCAAAGTTTGTCACTGTATATAATTGAGGTAGGAAGCTTGCAGGGTTCTTGCATGTCTGACGTTGGACAAAGATATCCTGCATTAGAGTATTAAGAGCGTTGAACAATAAAACATTTTTAGGTGCGGAATCGTGTGGACATAGGAGTATGTGTTCATGCACCACGATCATTTCTCTCATGCCCGTACCTCCTTGGTACTGAGTCCAGACACTGGAATAATACTTCTGAATTGATAGCGCAGTTGATTTACGTGAAATGTTTCTGTCTATCTGTCTGGAGCTCCATCATGTATAAACCACACGTTTCTTCTTAACTGTCTCTTAAATCACCACAATACCTCCGTGTCTACTGAGCACCATTAAGGGGTGCTACCATCCTCAACACACATACTTCTGGAGAAGTCTTGTGTACTTGGATGGGTTCTGTGGCTAAGAGGCTTCGCTGAACAGCAGTTATGGACACAACTTTCTCTGTTCTTTCATGAGATGTGGACTGTGGTGGATATAGGGCCCTCATACGTCTGGCCAGTTGCAGATTAAATTGCCGATCATGTTGCAGGGAGGATTGTTCAAGGACAATGTGGGGGTTCTGTCAATATCTGACTTCATCCTACGAATGTGAAAATACTCTGTGACTCTATCCACATAAGCAAAGATGGCCAGTCATAATTGTAAACTCTCCGCTATGATTGATAAGCTACAAAGATATAGATAACTTAATTGCATAGTTATATGATGCTGTCTGATGTACTTAGGGATATATGACTGAATGGATGTACTGCACAATCATCTATCTGCATTCGCAATATAGTATATGTACTTGCAAAGTAGTGGAGGGGAGATTTAGCGGTGATACAGTTATTGAGAAATATTTTACTGTGTCGCTGGCTTGTGTTGAAATTACCCAACAACTGGTAAAATTGCTAAAATTGATCGTGCTATCAACTGTGTGGCTTATTACAGTACATTGTCCCATTTCAACGGCGTCTTTCACACCCCATCCGTCCAGCGGTACATTGGTGATCACCACATTATGATTGACTACACCAGTTATTTGAGGTGGAGAGAGCCTTGGCGGAACATTGGAGATCTTTTAATTATCACTGTGGAGCACGGGATTAAATGCAGAGGTCATCACTTTTAGACAGTTGTTTGGAAGGGTTCCTAAATGACACAGACTCGTCCTGTTCCCATATGCTGCGATTCCCTCCATTTTTTTTTCACCAATAAGGTAACGGTATCTCTTTTTATTTCTACCACCCCAAGCATGGTGTGAACAGCAACTTCTGGTGATAGTCAACACCGGAACAGTAATCATGTACATGACTAAAAAATGAAGAAACCATGCTTTTCGAAACGGACCACAGAGACATCTGCTTACCCTTCACTGTGGTAGATGAGATTATCTATATAGCTCATCATGTTCAGACAGCTCTTTGGAAATGTTCTACAGTGTCGCAAGCTCTTCCAGTTTCATATGTTGCAATGTCTTCCAAATTTTTGTCAATGAGGAACATCGCCTCCATGTTTCATTTCTACCATCCCATGTGTTGCGGGAGCAGCATAGGCTACAACATGCGATGTTTAGCTCTCTGTGAGAGTCAATGGATCGAAACACGCCAATGATAGAAAAGCGAAGGGTACAGCAGTGTACAAAGCTGTGGTCATATATAGCTTGGGTGTGTTATAGCTGAAAAAACGATGTATTAAGCTGCTTATGAAAGAACAACACAGGAACCCTCTCTTGTGATTGATAGTCTGTTAGATATCGTCTTCCTCCAGTACAGGTGACAAAACTTTACACAGATTTGTGCAAGCGACTTTGACCACTGGCCACCTGCTCTAACAGAGCGAAACATGTATATGTAATATGCTCAATGTGAACACACCGACGATATTTGTTTTTCGACGTACTGAAAGAGAGAGATGTGGTAAAATCTTATAGGTGGTTCTATTACAAGGAGTGATACGACTGATTAAAGTTTGGATCCAGATGGTTCATGAGTTTTAACCTACTCTGGATATTACAAAATTATGATGAGGAGTGATCTCGAACATACTAAATGGCTATGATACATGCTGAACTGTACTGGTATTTCATATGCCTGAAATGAACGTAATGCTCTCATGCATGACAATTTGTAATTTAAAAATGTGGAATGCTCTCAAACTACATCGATTTTGCTCATAAAATTAATAGAAATCGACTGTATGTATTCTCATGAAATATTGACTGTTTTTATTATTATTGTCACGACTGCGTGTTTAAAAATAGGTGTTACCACAAGTCCCGTGTTGTTTCATACTTCATGACCTGTAATTATAAAGCAGACACCACTTGAATTATTGCTCGTTGTGGAACCTAGGAATGATAATGTTGCTCCAGACATGTGAGTAGATTGCATGAAACAGACTGTTCTGTGATGATCAAATTACGAAATTTGATGCAAAATACATATAAATCTAGGGAAAATATACCAAAATGCGGGGAAATCAGAGAGTACTTGCATGTCTTCTGCTTGGTGCAGGAAAGTTCTTGTACAGTGGGACGAATCTGTGTCAACAAGAGGAATATGAGAAACCGTTGCCATGAAAACACTGCGAACCAGGAAAACAGTCATTTTTCGTCGACAGTGATAAGATGTCTGGAATAGAAGATTTAAGGTGGATGACCAGCAAATGTAGAGTAATAAATTTGTATATGTCGAGCCACAAGCCCATGTGTGACCCCAGAGTTATAGAGTACCACCATATAGATTTTTACAAAGTATTCTTAACTAAAGAGCGTTGTTTTATCAGTTGAGGGACTGCAATACACAACTACAGAATTGATTGCGTGATTGACCCTGTGCAGTACTTCTTAGGAGTTTTAAACCCTAACAAACAGTACTTACAATGGGCTAGTCTGTACGCTCCAACAACCACAACCATGCTGCGTCAGCTAACAAATAATTCATAGAACAGTTGCTGTATGGTTTTTTAACGACATTCTACTGCATGTCTATTGAGGTAATAGTGATACATACAAGTTGACTGCTGTCTTTGATGCTTTCCTGGAAAAGAGAACCATCTGTCTCTAAATTAACCTGGATCTGCGTTAAAGTATGACAGAAAGTGGTTGGCATCATTGGTTGTGAGGGGTTTAAAGAGGTGTGATTTAACAATAGGCTGACGATGCAGTCTAGAGAGAGAGGGAGATGTTGCTGCATTTTTCCCGTTGTTCTCTCAGTGTGCATCAGTTGTGTAGTATAACTTGTTATCGACTTGCATACAACTGCCTATTCTGTGTGTGAGTTAGAGCGCTGTCTACCGCAATCGTTAACAGCAAACGTCTCCACGCCACGGTCAGCAGAGGGCTTCCAACGCATGTGTGATGAATCATGTCCATCGATGGAAAACCCATTTCAGCACCCTCCTCTAGACGAACGCAGATGTAAGCGAAGTAATTCCTCGTCTTGGACATAAATCGAGTCTTCAGTTTCATAATTGTAGTGATTCTAAGTTAGTGACAAGTGTTTGTGAGGTACTGAAAACCCTATATTTACATTTGCTTGACACTTGTCCTGCTTCTGGAGTTAGTACAGCATGGGTGATTTTTCACATGTCAGACACTGCTGCTATGCGTCTGTCTGTTTCCTTGTAACAGGCATTCTCCGTTGCTGTCGATCATTTTAAAAGACTGATATGAGCATAGTATAATTTCTGAATCGTAATTGGATGTGAACAGTGGGCACTGTACATCTGTCGTAAGCTTTATTGTGCATGTATCACAAAGACTGTATGTTTTTTTTTCTTTTTGGTGTAGAAGGAAGTAGTGTTATCATTTGTAAGTTTGTCACCATAATGAGTGGGATAGAAAACTTACAGGATGGATGGATGTCAGACTTTCTGCATATATTTTCTGCATTAAGGTATTAAGAGCGTTGCAATCCACACGACTAGTATTAGCATGGATTTAGCATTATAGTGTGTTGAAGTGCAGAACTGTGTAACCTTATGAGTACATATATTTATGTTCATTGATCATTTCTCTCTTGCCAGTACCTACTTGGTACTGACTCCAGACACTAAATCAATTGATAGCACAGTTGATTTATGTAATGTGTTTCACACTCCATTCATCTGGAGTTCCGTCATGCATAAACTACACATTTCTTCTTAACTATGTGTTTTATCATCACAACACTCGCTAACAGGTGCTTACCTCCTCAACAAGCCCACATCTGGAGCGATCTTTGGATGGGTGCCTTGATTAATACTGGTGTGAAACAGTCATCACTGAATAGACGTTATGGACTCAGCTTGCTCTCTTCCTTCACGAGATGTGGAATGTAGCAGGTGTAGTACCCACCCTAGTTCTGGTCAGCTGCAAACAAAATCTGTGACAGAGTTTTAGGGAGGGTTGTTCAAAGACAATGTGGGGAGATCTTTCAATCTCCAACTTTATGTTAAGAATGCAAGAATGTCCTGTGGCTCCCATCCACATACGGAAAGATGGGCAATCGTAAACGCAAATTATGCACTAAGATCGAAGTGCTAGAAGTATGTAGATAACCTAACTGCATCGGTATAGTACGCTGTGTGGTATACTTTGGTGCTTCTAACATGACTGGACGTACTGCACAGTCATCTACCTTCATTCGCAAACTAGTATATGGTCTGCACAAACTAATGGAGGCTTAGTTTAGTGATGATATAGAAACTGGGGAGCATGCTGCCATGTCATTGGTCGGAAATTAAGGAAAAACTGGTGAAATTCATAAAATTGGTCGCACTATCAACTACGGTGCTTATACATTGTCCCATATCAACAGTGTGTTTTCCACACCATGAGTCCACTGGAACACTGTTGATTACCACATTGAGATTGACTCATGCCACTTTTTTGAAATGGAGAGAGTCTTGGTGGGAGCAACACCTTCCAGGGATGGCCGGCACTAAAACAGTGATCGTGCACATAGATGCAATATAAGAAATCAATGCTCTTAGTCTCTTCGTAACAGAAGACCTAGACATCTGCTGCCCCATCACTGTGAAAGATGAGATTCAATATAGAG
Source organism: Schistocerca americana (assembly GCF_021461395.2). Classification (NCBI taxonomy): domain Eukaryota; kingdom Metazoa; phylum Arthropoda; class Insecta; order Orthoptera; family Acrididae; genus Schistocerca; species Schistocerca americana. The sequence continues at coordinate 790,827,568 of NC_060121.1, read as the reverse complement.
ATCATCAGCTTTGGGCAGCTGTTTGAAAACGCTCCACAATGCCTCAAATTCTTCCAGTTTCCATATGTTGCTATATCGCCTACATTTCTGTCAGCAAGAGACATCGTCTCTGTTACAAGATGCAGAGGGCTGTTTAAAACCGTGTTGGAATTTTGCTGTGTTGGGTCCACAACAGATAAGTTAGGAAAAGGTGACTTGTTCCAAGATATGAGTGTGCCACGAACATGATTCACCAGTGGCTGTAATCATCAAAAGACATTTCCTTGGAATCCAACACTAGTGTGGGGATGAATGGAGAAACTTGGTTCCAAATTGCAGACAGCTTTTCTACCAGAAAGCGTAACACTATCGATCTGAAAAGCCAATTTATTGGTCATAGGATAGTGTATTGTTCTTACGACTTCAATCTAGCACTGTGTTTCTTAAGTGATTCCTCACGTAGTATACCATCTACTGTATGTGATCATTCTCAGCCAACCATCGTCTTCCCTTGTCTATAACCATGTGGGTGTATCGCAGCACCTTTGTTACACTGTCTACATGGCGTCGATATAGACTACTTTATAAATACTGTTTGTTAGCGTGGCAAATATGTACCAGCGATACAAATATTGCAAATATCACGTTCCTCAGCCGAATCACTTCTTAAATTGAGTGATGAGGGTGACATTATTACGAATTTACACCGTTGGCAACAGGCACCTGCAGTTTTGGTCTGTTAATACATACTGAACGGTCACCATCTATAACACTTGTCGCAGTGTATGTGTGGAAGACCACTTCATTTGGAAGCAATACCATACCTCTATTTATAAAACATGTACAGTTTTTTCTATGGATATTCTTAGCGATACTTGTGTTTGCCAGTGGAACCAAGACTTCTTTTTATGCAGGGTCGTTGTGACCGTGTTTTTAAGAGTTGTTCGCTTATAAGACGATTACGTCTCGCTTCCTAGGACACAAATGATGCATGTCCCTTCATCGCGGATTTTAGCTCAGTATTAGTTTGTTGTCACCAGAACTGAGTTATTGCTGAAGTATTGCACTTGGTAGGGGATGTGTGATAGATGGGCTGTGATTGGCAAGGTATTAAGCTAGTGGTGGGGTGTAAAGTCACTATGGTCATTGTTCCAACATGTGCAAAGAAAATGACTATGTCCGGGCATAAAGGGGTATGTATTTGATGTGGGAGATTGCGGCTTCAGTGCACCGGTAGCTTTAAGGGGAATGAAGGATTTTACGTGGGAAATTATATCCACTCATAAGACGGAGATAGATACTGATATTTCCAGAGTCACAGGAGGAGGTATTTCTGATACACTGCTCATCATCGGATGTCATCAGATTGGTGCTTCAATCGTAATATTTAATTGTAATTACAGTGATAAATAGGTGTCTGGTTTTCGAAGACGACAGCGTTTGATATTCAGGACGCATGATGGTGTTACACTGTGGGCAGAATGAATGGGCGTTTCTGGCTTAAGATTGTTGCGCATGGTGGGTACAAAGAAAAGTTCTGGCCGGCTGGCTAATAGGTTCCTGCCCTAGCTGCAGGGACAATTCCCGGTGGCGGTGCCTTCTGGAAAGTTGAATAGCGAACTAATACCTGGTATGTGTTGGGCAGCCTTCGCGATGGCGTGCGTTTCGAGTAATCTCTGATTTTTATGTGGATGTTTGAGAAGATTCAATACCGATCACTGACAAGTGTTGGCGCTGGATGTGTTGATAAAATCTAAATTTATATTTCTCCAGTTATCTCCAGGCGCCCACCATTGCTGGGCAGTCCTCTCCAGCGGGCTGAGTGCAGCTGCTGACCTGGTGCGATAGCCGAGACGTGCGTGCACTGCAGCAACTAGCGCTCCTCAACTGTCACGTGCTACAAAGAGACAGAGCTAATTAGAATTGAAATCATTGTCAGTTGTTATTATAACTTGTAGTTTTCATGCAGCCTTCATAACGTGATTTGATTTACTAGTCGGATATGTAAACTGGATTGTTAAAAAGGTCATGGGACAGTTTGAAAAGAAAAAAAACTGTGATGTAATACATGCAGGACTCACATGTCAGGGATGGTATCGATGTTTTGGAAAAACTACAAAAAAACTTCAGTTATCTAAAATGGGACCACATCGAGGAGCATGTGCACTTTCGACCCAAGACAAATAATCTCTAATTTAGCTGATGACATTACTATCCTCAGAAGAAAAGAGGAAGAATTGCAAACCATGTTAATGGAATGAACAGTACTGTGCTCACGATATAAACTGAAAGTAAACAGCAGAAAGATGAGAGTAATGAGGAGTAGCGGAAATGAGATTGGAGATAAATTTATCATAAAACTGGGGACCACGAAGAAGGTGAAGTGAAGAAATTCTGCTACACTAAAAGCAAAATAACACGGCAGAAGATGCAAGGAGGACATAACAAGCAGATTAGCAAACAAGGCATTCATGGCCAAAATAAATCTACTCGTGTCAAACATAGGGAGCAATTCGAGGCAGAAATTTCTGAGAGTGTACGTTTGGAACATGGTATTGGATAGAAGAGAATTGTGGACTATGGGAAAACTGGAAGAGGAGAGAATCGAAGTTTTCTGAATGAGGTAGTACAGAAACATGAAAATCAAGTGGACTGCTATGATAAGGAATGAAGAGTTTCATTGCAGAATCGACGAGGTGGGGGACATTTCTGAAACTTTGACAAAAGGGGGCAACAAGGTTGGACATGCCTCAGGATACCAAGAAATAACCTCCAAGGTACGCGAGGGCGCTGTAGAGGGTAAAAGCTGTAGCTCAAGACAGCGTATGGAATTTATCCAAGAAATAAACGAAGAGGATGCAAGTGCTTCTCGGGGAAGAGGCACGCCCTTGGGCGCCTGTGCGTGCTGCTGTGGCTTCGGTGCCGGGCTGCAGAGCGCCAGGGTGGCGGACACCAACCCGGCCATATATGCGCACGCACATTCATCTCGCTTAGCGTTGCCTTTTTCAGGAAACAATACGGTGGCGCGGCCGTCCTTCGCTGGCCGGCCTTGCTTCGAGGCCCGGCAGGTGCCGCGGGGGGAAAAATAAAGCAAGAGCGGCAGGTGGCTGAGCGGCCTCTTTGTCGAAGCGAACGGCATCCCCATATGTCCCTACAACAGCAGTTTCTCACCGGTGCTATGTCTGTCACTTCTAATCTCACTGTTCCTGTTATTGCGTGTTTTGTGTGCTACAACATTCTCTTTATTTCAGTAGCGTCGTCTTGGCAAACTTTTGCTATTGACATTTAGTCTAAAACTGACATGGTGAGACCGTGGCTGTGTACAATGAATGTAGGTTAATTCTTACAGAGAAGAAAACAGCAACCAGCCACTATTGATACTGCTATTTATTTAGGTAAATAGCGCCGTTACCGGTTTCGAACTGGCAAGTTCATCATCACACGGCTGTTCACATGATTTTCAAGATACACTTTACATTATCGTCCGTTTTTGATTTTTATTATTCCACTGTGGCGAAGTATTCTTGGTGTGTTGTTGCCCTACGGTAGAAAAACAGTGTTAGAAGCGCCCTATGTGAAAATAACTAAGCTCCAAACGATGAAATACAGCGTAAATAAATATGTAAGGCTAAGTGGTTATGGTACTTACGTCGAAAATTCCGCTCGATTTTGTTGCAAAGTTGCCGGATTGTATTTTTCGCATATTTCTAAATATATCCAGCACTTATGTAATTTGTACAGCACCATATTGTGCAAAGTACCACACACACAAGCACACCAAAAAGAAATTCCCACATGTGAAGTCGTCACACAGATTACAGATTTACAAAGTCAACAGTGTCACAGACGTTCTCTCTCAGAGACATCACAATATACAGGTTGCTCTGATTTCACAGAATGACTGTTTTTAAAGAATGACATAACTAAATGAAAATTAAAACACAAAGATAAACCTTACATTATGAGCGTATAATATTACAAATAAAGTTCACAGATGTAGTAACCAGCTTGTGTGAATGCTACTTATATGGTATTATGTAAATACTATGCTATATACAAAGCAATTTACATATTTATTTACGCTGTATTTCATCTGTTGGAGGTTAGTTATTTTCACATAGGGCACTTCTAACACTGTTTTTCTACCGTACAGCAACAACACACCAAGAATACTTCGCCACAGTGGAATAATAAAAATCAAAAACGGACGATAATGTAAAGTGTATCTTGAAAATCATGTGAACAGCTGTGTGATGATGAACTTGCGAGTTCGAAACCGGTAACGGCGCTATTTACCTAAATAAATAGCAGTATTACTAGTGGATGGTTGCTGTTTTCTTCTCTGTAAGAATTAACCTACATTTTTGCTATTGAGTTTTACAAATTGACATTTCGTAACGTTACGTTTATTACTCTTAACTGTAATTGTGCAATCTGCTGCCGTATATCAAGTGTGGGTGTTGTAAAGTTACTGAGGCGTTGCGATGATAAAATATAAACTGTGTCCTGTTGAGGAAATAAACGTAAGTTACTGTCCCTGTCCATTTATCTTCGGATTCTGGTTTAATGGCTTAAAATATCCTGACCATGTGCCTAATACGAATAAATGTCTCTTACACTTTCCAACTACTAAAATTGCTCAAAGAATGAAGAATATCACTTTGAAATAGTACAAATTAGTTTGATTTATTGTTCCTTTTGCACTTAACGCATTTCCCTGACAGATCCTATGTTCGTTTAACAGATTAGTTTGTATCACATTCACACTAAAGTAACCATTGCCACGTTGCGTTTCTACATTGATTAAACAGATAAGACTGATTATTAAAGCTTCTTCAAATTCGAGGTGTATGAAAGGGAAGCAGTGGTTGGGAATGGAGTGAGACGGGGTTGTAGCCTATCGCCGATGTTATTCAATCTGTATATTGAGCAAGCAGTAAAGGAAACAAAAGGAAAGTTCGGAGTAGGTATTAAAATCCATGGAGAAGAAATAAAAACTTTGAGGTTCGCCGATGACATTGTAATTCTGTCAGAGACAGCAAAGGACTTGGAAGAGCAGTTCAACGAAATGGACAGTGTCTTGAAAGGAGGGTATAAGATGAACATCAACAAAAGCAAAACGAGGATAATGGAATTTAGTCGAATTAAGTCGGGTGATGCTGAGGGAATTAGATTAGGAAATGAGACACTTACAGTAGTAAAGGAGTTTTGCTATTTGGGGAGCAAAATAACTGATGATTGTCGAAGTAGAGACGATATAAAACGTAGACTGGCAATGGCAAGGAAAGCGTTTCTGAAGAAGAAAAATTTGTTAACACCGAGTATAGATTCAAATGTCAGGAAGTCGTTTCTGAAAGTATTTGTATGGAGTGTAGCCATGTATGGAAGTGAAACGTGGACGATAAATAGTTTAGACAAGAAGAGAATAGAAGCTTTCGAAATGTGGTGCTACAGAAGAATGCTGAAGATTAGATGGGTAGATCACATAACTAATGAGGAGGTACTGCATAGTTTTGAGGAGAAGAGGAGCTTGTGGCACAAGTTGACTACAAGAAGGGATCGATTGGTAGGACATGTTCTGAGACATCGAGGGATCACCAATTTAGTATTGGAGGGCAGCGTGGTGGGTAAAAATCGTAGAGGGAGGCCGAGAGATGAATACACTAAGCAGATTCAGAAGTATGTAGGCTGCAGTAGGTACTGGGAGATGAAGAAGCTTACACAGGATAGAGTAGCACGGAGAGCTGCATCAAGCCAGTCTCAGGACTGAAGACCTCAACAACAACATCAATATGTTTCTCCACGACAATGACTGATTCTTAAACATGGCACAGAATGATTCATAAATCTCTTAACTAATCCCGCCTGCCTTTCCGCGAAATAACTGAAATACTTTTCTTCTAGAAATCCATGTAACACTTTTAACTGTTAATCCCATCTTTTACCAAATTCTGCACACTATTTACTCGCGACGCGGCAGCGCGAGCGACACCTCCGTACAAAAGCTCAACACCGATTCGCTCCCTCACGCCGTGACTACTTGCGTTGGCATTATAAGGCAAGACAATACTCCCTTAGAGGAAAGGCGCGCCAGCTGCGAAAGATCTGGAAGCCAACGAAAGGTACGGAGTACAATATCGATACGCTATGACATCAAAGATAGCAGTACACCTTACAATGTTCGTATATATTTCACAGCTGTTTTATTTTTTATGTTTTTATATTTTTTGAATTTGCAAGCGGGAGCGATACCCCTTGCTGTCCACATTTTTTTGAACAGAAATATTCTTTGTTTCGTCTTGACTTTACACGGTGTGGAAATCTGCCTATGATCATCCTAACTATGTATATTTTTGCGCAACTATGGATACTCTGACACCTTACACAAGCAGAAACTGAAAATAAACACAAACATTTCTAGAATAAAGGCGATAGACAAATCTAACAACAAATAAGAGCAAAAATTAATATAGGAAATACAATATCAATTTAAGTATATGAATTTTCCTACTTTAGAATGACAGCAGAAGCATAATGGATATTAAAAGACGATCCACAGTAACCAAACAAGCTTCAGACATAAGTACAATTTACTAACAAAAACTACATTAGTATAGAACCAAGAGATAAATTCATCAAGACGTTTATTTGGAGCATTTAAAGCTTTGGTGTGAAGGTTGGACTCTACAGAAAACAGGAAGAGAAAAACTTCTAAAAGAAATTAATGAGAAAAGGACACCGATTAACGTGGCGCAGAGAAAAAAGAGAAATTAACTGAACACGTAATTCGATATAACAGCTTCATAAAAATAATGGGAAAAGTACCAAGAGTCAGATCCACAACATGCGTACAAAGTGTTACAAATGGAATAAACTGCAGCAATAACGAATAAATGGTAAAGATGGTGACAAACAGAGAACAGCTGCATCAGCAAGGCATTGCCTGTAGTGTCTGATGATAAAGATGGTAGATATAAACACAAGGAGACTCAGCTCGACATCACATCGCGAAGATTCTCTGCAGTATATCGTGAAAGGGTTGAGAAATATTAAGGTACAAAATCCCTTGCACGGGTTTGCTGCTTCTGTTGATTATTTTTCCGTCCTTGAGAATTAAGTTTGGTTATGGCTAAAATACTTAAGTTTGGTTATGTCTAAAATTTCATCTTATGCGAAACACTATGTACTTCCTCTTTATGTATCCAGACATGTTTCGACAGCTATCTGTTATCTTCTGTGGATTTCGATTTATTTCTGAAATTGCACTACTTGTGAAAATTGATTTTTAGAGTTCGGCTTTATTATGCCTTTTTATCGTTTTGACAACATGTCATATTTTCAGTCCAGTTGTGCAACACTGGTCGATTTCTCTCTCTACTGCTATTGTGTGCACTATATTCCACACCGTCTCCGTACTCATAGCGAGGCTCTGTGAATGGATCAACGGGAACGAAATTAAGATGCAATGACATTAAATGATATCAGTGCAATCCTTTTAGATACACTGAATTTGCAACGCAATGAATATGTAAAGTCACTGTATTTTCAGTATATCCTTCTGCTCTAGACTAATTTGTTTTTCTCAGAATGTGTTAGATGAATCTCTCACAGTCAGACATGACGTCGTCTTGTACACCATGCACATACACTCATGACACACTCTCGTGCGAAAGTTGTTACCGTTTAACAGCTGGAGCGACAGTGGCGCTCCAACCGGTGAGAAACCAGACCGTCACGTGCATCGTATGGGTAATGTTTCCTTTTAATTATTTTCTAAATTAATTAACGTAATGTTTGTTATATTGTTGGATAATATGCGTTAGTAGACCACCAAGGGACATGTGAAATACTTTTAAAAACTGCCGAATCACACTCATTCATTGACATAAGCTACAACTTATTTATGAAGAAATGCTTTAGAATATGTGTATATAGACATGCAGCTTATCCCACTGAAAGCAAGGAAATACAAACACATAGTTCATGCATGAGAAGCAAATGTTTCTGTTCTTGAATGTGGTTATTACCATAGGAACTTCCCTTGACACTTAAAAATTCTCCCATTGTTACACTTCACTCGACTCTCTAATACACAAGTACTTTTGTATTTATAGTTATTTTTGCTTAAAAACTGAATATGTTGAAGGTACTTGCCGTTTACGGCACAGATGTAGCAACTATTGTCGCACTGGTTTCTGCAGAATTGGGGAAACAATTTTATTGCTTTCGGCGATTTATTATCACATCTGTGTGGTTGTCCCTTAAGCTGTAGTTGTGGTGGCTTATTTGGTACGTTAAATAATGTAGGTATTTCATTCCACATAGGTTCCCTACGTTTCTCATTAACTGATCTGGCTAAAAATGTGGCGAGCAAAACTCTGCTTCGTTGGATAGATACAAGACGTCTTTCTGCAAAAAGTCAGGTTTTCTGGTACATACTAGCAATTTTTTTAAAGCAAACGAAATTATTCAGTAAATATCTGTATGTTACAAGAAACCCGTAAATAAACTGTCCTGTAATGTACCGCTTCGTACCACCCAAGGTCATTAGGAAACTAAATAGTGACAAACGTGGTGTCATGATTTTAGTTATTATCATTTTTTATGGCACTGAAACCTACGCCACAAATCAATATAGCGTTAATATTCGCACTAAACAAAACGAAGTGTCGCGACTTCGGTTACACGATAAATCACTCAAATCTAAAGGCCGTAAAGTCAACTAAATATCTAGGAATTACAATTACGAACAATTTAAATTGGAAGGAACACATAGAAAATGTTATGGGGAAGGCTAACCAAGGACTGCGTTTTATTGGCAGGACACTTAGAAAATATAACAGATCTACTAAGGAGGCTGCCTACACTAAGCTGGCCCGTCCTCTTTTACAATGCTGCTGAGGGGTGTGGGAACCTTACCAAACAGGACGGACGGAGTACATGGAAAAAGTTCAAAGGAGGGAAGTACGTTCTGTATTATCGTGAAGTATGGGAGAGAGCGCCACTGAAATGATACAGGATTTGGGCTGGACATCATTAAAAGAAAGGCGATTTTCGTAGCGACGGAATCTTCTCACGAAATTCCAATCACCGACTTTCTCCTCCGAGTGCGAAAATATTTGCTTGACACTGGCCTACATAGGGAGAAACGATCACCACAATAAAATAAGGGAAATCAGAGTCCATGCGGAAAGATATAGGTGCTCGTTCTTTCCACGCGGTAAACGGGATTGGAGTAATAAAGGATTGTGAAGGTGGTTCGATGAACCGTCTGCTAGATACTTAAATGTGATTTGCAGAGCATCCATGTAGATGTAGATGTAGAGTGCTATATTAGACTGTGGCTGTAGTTTTCTAGTAAGGTTGATTGCTACCATCGAACAGATTGTTACAGTCAGTAGGCTATGATTCCTATACAAAAATGTGACTGAGATCATTAGCCGTCAGATTTCTCTAGCTCTTCACCGCCTTCCACACTGTGGAGTATCTATGTACTGAAGAACTTCATTCCGCTGATTTTCTCTTTTTTTGAATCTTACAATTTTTATTCACTACGATCTCTTATGATCAATGAAGTAGTAACATTATAACGGTAGATTTAGGTGCCCGACTTCTAATAGTTATGTCATCGAAACATAGCTTTCACAAGCTTTGACGTGCTGGAAACATTTGCAATTCAGCCAAAGTAATGTTTCCACTTTCTCCTTTATTACTCTATTTCTCTTCGTATGGTAACCTTTCAATAAATCTAACCATCGAAATAAAATTCGAAAAAGTAAATTATATTTTAAATTGTCAATAAAATATAAGATTATCAGTAGATATTACTTTAAATGGTGGTGTGCGATTGCCATCAGTTCTTTTTTAAAGTTTTGTGCATGATTACTTCAAGACAACACTTTCCAAATTACATTGTGTAATATTCACTATCGCTTAGTGTGCCTGCACGATCAGCCATTGACAATGGGAAGGACTTGGAAGATTTACTGGTAATGAAAATCATGCTGCAGATGTTAAGAGGCTATGTGATTGTACTGAAAGACGGACTTATGCTGTCAAGGAGACACCACAGTGATCTCTGTATTGAAATTGTCGGAGTAACGCATTATGGACAATAAATAATGTTGTGTTCTAGGCTTTGTTGTTAAGATAGCTGTGTGATTTACTACGATTACGTTATATAAAATACGAAGCAGAGTTGGTAATCCCGTGCTGCCTTTTGCCATAAATCCTCTGACTAGCTTAAGTGGGGCAATGTGGTTCAGAACGGAGTCGAACAGTTACCTTGTTCTCTCGTGGGGAAAACTGGCTTTCAGCGCTACTGCAACTGGTTGTCGGTGTCCTAAAGGTCGATACTGGTCGAACTTGATGCTCGGACTGAACTGACACGTGTCCCACCGCTGGCACATTGCGAGACTCCGTTGGCCGAGGAAGTTTCTGCGCTTGAACCGATATGCTTCTTCCCGTTAGCTGAGTGTACGATGCGACGAATGTTTGAAACGGTTTGTAACTGCAGGCTGCATGTGTTCCGATACACAATTTCCATCTTCCACAAATGGTTATTTCAGAATTTTGCCGGTAACCCATGTATGGCGCGAGTACAGCGTTGGCCTTTTAGCAAGATTATGTCATGATCCCACTTCCATAGCTACTCATTACGTACCACAACGTTAGTATAACTATCAGGGGGAACACCAGACACGAACTGATGTCATGCCTAATACTGCCGCTCATCTTCTTCGACACAAAACAATCGCACAACGTCAACTGTCTCCAAATAACAACCGTACTGGCATTCAACGGTCATTTGAGGCGATGCCGAATGAGATTTGTAGCTAAGATTGTTGAAACACAACTTTACAACCATTCACTCGCAATCATAAACTCCTCCATTGATGATATTCTGATAATGGCAGTTCTCGTTTCATAAGATGGCAACGAGAATAAAGTTTTTGATGACTACTTGTTAGATAATGCACGATTACTGCAAGACATCGCTTTCCAAAAGACCTTGTGTAATATTTACTATCGCTTAGTGTGACTGCACGATCAGCCGTTGACATTGGGAAGGACTTAGAAGAATTACTGGTAATGAAAATCATGCTCCAGATGTCGAGAGGCTACGTGGCTTCAATCCACATCCATCGTCAGCATTTTTTTTTTTTTTTTTTAAATCACGTACAGTTGTAACTCGCGTTCAGTTTCAAACCAGAAAATAATAAATGAACATGTACAATTGGAATGAAAAGTTGTCTATTTTTTCGGCGTGGTCAAATGTTTTATTGAAGTAAAAACAGCTTTTTATTGCACAGGAATTCTCTCTTCTCCTTAAAGAATTCTAAGGCCTATCTGTTTCGCCAACGAATTGTTTGTCCTAAGTCTCGATGTAGTGACTAACAGTGGTCTCTCAAAACTTTGAGAATATCCCGTTATTAAACAAAGCTCAAAAAGTAACGTTATTTCATGAACTTGAATTACACATAGAAACGAAACAGTACGCTAATATCTAACACCTGTTACCAGAGCAATCAACGTTTGTGAATCTAACAGTCGTTTTCTTCCCTTCACTCCGACAGTCAGTTTCTTGCCTCTAGTGAAATTCTTCGATCACCATGAAAGTAGCAGTTTCGAATTTCTCGTCTTACTGCGTTTCTGCTGAAAACTGCTGCACGAACATACTTGTACATACGGGGACGGTTACAGACAAAAAGCAGCACGAGGAGCGTTCAGTAAGTAATGCAACGCTTTTTTTCTGAAATCAGGTTGGTTTTATTTGAGATTCCAATACGCCGTACTATTCCCCCCTATTTTGTCTGCAAAAACCTATTTTTCAACATAATCTTCATTCAGTGCGACGGTTTTGGCCACCTTACTGGGGGGACCTATATGCACGCGTGGTATCTCTCTACTGCTCGAAGTCGGAGCCAACGTCGTGCTGCGTCAAGGACCTTCCCATCGTCCACGTACTGCTCCTCGCGGAGTGAGTCCCTCATTGGACCAGACTGAAGGAAGTCGGTATGTGCGAAATCCTGGCTGCAGGGCGAACGAGGAAGAACAGTTCAATGATGTTTATGAGCTCCTCTCAGGTGCGCAGAGATGTAAGAGGCCTTCCTTTGTCATGGAGAAAGAGAAGATCGTTTGCATTTTCGTGGTAATGAACACGCTGAGTTGTTTCTTTAATTTTATGAGGGTAGCGTAACGTATTTCCGAGATGAGCTACGCACCGTGAGGGAGGAAATCGAACAGAATAACCTCTTCTGAGTCCCAGACAATCGTTGTTATGTCTTTACCGGCTGAGGGACGGCTTTCAACAGTTCCTTTTGAGTAGAGGTGCTGAGGCGCCACTTCATGGATTTACGTTTCTTTTAGTTCGAAGTCGTAGCGTGTGGCGTTGTTCGACAAAACGTAACGCTAAGCCATTCCACACAGATGGTCCTCCGTTCCTCTTTATGACCTGTTAGGCGACGAGCATCCCACGACGGACGACCGTGTCAGCTCTATCACCAGAGACATCCAGTTGAGCAGCGAGATGATTGATTGTGCTCCGTCGATCACTTTGAATAAGGGTGTCCGCACGTTCCAATATTTCAGGAGTCACAGTTGTATGTGGCCGGCCGGTGGGACAGGTTTGTGTGACCTTGTTGCGATGGTGACAAACACCTCACCAAACGACTCACCATGCTTTTGTTCACCGCCAAGAATCCGTAGACGTTCTGCAACCGCCCATGAATATCTGCGATACTCTGGTCTTACGCCAAAGGAAACTCAATGATAGCTCCCTGCCTGGAATGCACCACCGTTACAGACGCCATTTTCAAGACTACGTATGGCGCCACCACATCGAAACTACAGAAAACTGTAGGGGCGGAATCTGGATTATTTCACGATGTCCCACAACAAATTCTGCATTTTTCGAACCGAAACTGGCCTAGAAAAAAAATGTATTTGTTACTTATTGAACGCTCTTCGTAGAATTTGTATAATTCACTACGAATAATCGTTGAGGTAGCCTTCCTATTTTGGGTGTCCTACTTCACAATATCGATTTATTAGTGGAAACAGCTCAGTCACACTTGGGAAATTGTTTTAATAGAAAAAATAAGAAAAGCTGACTTACTCCGGGTCATAGCACCTAAGAACGAAACGACAAGATGGCAGCAGACCAATAAACTAACATACTTTCATAAAAAAAACATAGAAAACCATTCGAATTACTAACGCACTAAGGGGAATCTATGCTGGGAGGGGTTGAAGTTCTTGACTAATATTGAGACTCAAGGGATTCGCTGCAAGTGATTGGATAGACTGTAGTACTTACCGACGAATCAACCGCACGTAGGGCGCCAGCAACTTATAGTTCGATCCAACTTATAGTTCGATCCTAAGCGTGCTTATAGTTCGATCATAGGCGTGCGTAGTCCCAAGCGTCTGTCGACACCGTGTTCTCGAGATGGATAGACTGTAGTACTTACCGACGAATCAACCGCACGTAGGGCGCCAGCAACTTATAGTTCGATCCTAGGCGTGCGTAGTCCCAAGCGTCCGTCGACACCATGTTCTCGAGATGCGATGGAATTTATAATAAGCCTGCACGCCACATATCTAACTGCGAGGCAATGGAGGTCAGAGCGTCCTGTTATCTAGCATGGCGGCGGACTGCTGTAACAGTGTATCCGTTGACGAGAAACGAATCCGATAAATGAGCTGTGCGAGTGACCTGAGTGCGGAGTGCAGCGTCTCCGTCAGTTCTGTAGCTTGGGTAGCCTGAGCTTCTAAGGCTGAAAACATAATCCACATTCCCAAAGCTTCAGGGCAGCTGGTCTCAACTACGTCCGTTTTGTCTTGATGGGGGGGGGGGGTGAGGAATGTTTAGCTCAACGTGGCACCAACGTGAGGACACGCGAGTCATACACAAGATTTGAAAGTAAACGGCTTTCCCTAATAGCCACCACCATACTGTCTCTTTTTCCGTGGAAGTGATTAACTGTAATCACGTTAAGGTTCTCACATCACTGCCTGATAGTTCAGTCCTTCCACATCACAATGATAATTTAAGAATTTGTCGTATATGGGATTTATTTGGAGAGATTTTCGCATTAGTTTGTAACGTCCCCTTAGAAAAATTAGTGAATTACTGTGCTGATAAACCTCTTACATTATTTGATTTTTCAAACAGCTGAGCTGAACTGAACATACTCAGACATTTCACTCTTTGCCTATTCTGGTCAATACCAAACTGACACACAATATTTTTAGCGCAACGCAATCTGACTTTCAAAAATCCCTACAAAAGAATGGTCCTGACTAACATTAACCTATACCTTTCACAAATCACTTACCTCACAAAAACCTTCGTTACTCGAACTACTGCAATACAGCGAGTGCCACTAATGCCAGCTAAATAAAAGATACAAACTACTGTAGGCACTAACTACTGATAGGCATAGTTAGCAAGTGAAAGATTTTGATAGAGAACAAACAATGTATTTACCTTAATAGTGTTCAAATGTCATAATATATCTATATCAATTCATGACATCCAATCTTACAAATTTACTGTCTCTGAAGGACACACGTCCAGATCCACTCTCAAAACTCCGCCGTCTCTCTCCCCACATCCACCACTGCTGGCGCCTCACCACCAACTGCGCAACGCTACGCGCTGTTCCCATCCAACTGCCCAACACTACAATAGCAAATTCCAACAATGCAAACCAGATACAGACTGCACACAGCACAGCCAGTGATTTTCATACAGAGCGCTACGTGGCGTTACCAATATAAAACAGCCTACTTACAAGTTTTATGGACTTGCCTGTCATACATGCAAGAGTTAGGTCTGGATTTAATTGTCTAGATTTACAGATATCAGAAAAAGTACCACCACAGCTGTGTCTTGAGAATATCTTTATTCTATGACACGACTAGTTTCGGCGGCACATTACCACCGTCAGGCCCCACCACTACCAAAAGAGTATTTGATATCCTTGGCGCATTTACTGTGGAATCCTTGTTACTAGCATATGTGCGTCAGCTTTCGTCAGGAGTCTATACTCTTTGCATTGGTTGGATGTAATAGTTGTCTTGCCCTTGCCAATAAGAGTGTGTGTCGCCCTGGGAAAGTCTATCTTTGCAAGGTATATAAATGTGTGAGTTGGGAGACACCTTGTTCATAGTTGTTTATAAATAAAAAGTTATTTCTGCTCTCCTTCACTTACGAAACTTCCACATATATTACACTACTGGCCATTAAAACTGCTACACCAAGAAGAAATGCAGTGATACACGGGTATTCATAGGACAAATACATTATAATAGAACTGACATGTGATTACAAATTGGATCAAATGGCTCTGAGCACTATGGGACTTAACAGCTGAGGTCATCAGTCCCCTAGAACTTAGAACTACTTAAACCTAACCAACCTAATGACGTCACACACATCCATGCCCGAGGCAGGTTTCGAACCTGCGACCGTAGCAGTCGCGCGGTTCCGGACTGAAGTGCCTGAAACCGCGCTGCCACCACGGCCGGCACATGTGATTATATTTTCACGCAATTTGGGTGCATAGATCCTGAGAAATCAGTACCCAGACCAACCACCTCTGGCCGTAATAACGGCCTTGATATGCCTGGGCATTGAGTCAAACAGAGCTTGGATGGAGTGTACAGGTACAGTTGCCCATGCAGCTTCAACACGATACCACAATTCATCAAGAGTAGTGACTGGCGTATTGTGACAACCCAGTTGCTCGGCCACCATTGACCAGACGTTTTCAGTTGGTGAGAGATCTGGAGAATGTGCTGGCAAGCGCAGCAGTCGAACATTTTCTGTATCCAGAAAGGCCCGTACAGGACCTGCAACATGCGGTCGTGCATTATTCTGCTAAAATGTAGGGTTTCGCAGGGATCGGATGAAGAATAGAGCCACGGGCCGTAACACATCTGAAATATAACGTCCACTGTTCAAATTGCCGTCGATGCGAACAAGAGGTGACCGAGACGTGTAACCAATGGCACCCCATACCATCACGTCGGGTGATACGCCAGTATGGCGAGAATGAATACACGCTTCCAATGTGCGTTCATGACGATGTCGCCAAACACGCATGCGAGCATCATGATGCTGTAAACAGAACCTGGATTCATCCGAAAAAATGACGTTTTGCCATTCGTGCACCCAGGTTCGTCGTTGAGTACACCATCTCAGGCGCTCTTGTCTGTGATGCAGCGTCAAGGGTTCTCCAATCCGGACTGAAGCGCCTCGAACCGCGCTGCCACCGCGACCGGCACATGTGATTACATTTTCACGCAATTTGGGTGCCATGATTAATATTAAAGGTCAAATATTAGGCAAATCCATGAAACTGGAGTAACATCCTGCATATGGCCAGCAGGAAGTAGAGCAAGCGTGTGAAACAATTAGTACATCCCAGGTGAAAGCAGCATGCTACTGTACTCACAGTCACTGCTGGGGCCACAACCCCCTATAAGCAATGGAAATAGCCACTGCCAGCTGAGTGAGGTCTAAACAAGGAAGTGTTGGCCCAGGTTGGGCGTTCCTATACTATTCGATAAGGTCTGAGAAGCTTCTGGAAAAATTTCGTTCATAAAAGTACCTTCAATGGAAGGAGGTGAAGGTAACTGCCAGCCGGGGTGGCCGAGTGGTTCTAGGCACTACAGTCTGGAACCGCGCGACTGCCACGGTCGCATGTTAGAATCCTGCCTCGGGCATGGATGTGTGTGATGTCCTTAGGTTAGTTAGGTTTAAGTAGTTCTAAGTTCTAGGGGACTGATAACCTAAGAAGTTAAGTCACATAGTGCTCAGAGCCATTTGATTTGAAGGTTACTCTCGCGAGTGAGTCTCAGTCATCACGAGAGAGCAGCTGTATAGTGACAGTTTTATGATGCTGCAGTCGAATACGAAAGACTGTACACTTTCGACGGAAGCACTAATCATCCAGCCACAGTCCGTACGCTCAGTTTCTGACTGTAAATAAATAAAAATTTGTGTGTAATCTGCCCGTAGAAGTAGGAAGGAGTAACAGTATTCATATGTATAAGAATAAGCAAATGAACAAGTGCTGCCTTACACTTGTGTCCTAGTGTGTTGTTGCGTGAGTTGCATCGCGGAATGATTTGTGGTTTTCTGTATTTAACAAGGAAGGAGCGCTGTCTCGCATTCGTCTCTCATCTCGATTCGAGAGCTTGAGTGTAACATCGGAAAGAGTCGTCATCAAAGCACTCATCTGTAGTAGTAAAAGGTAGTTCCCAGGAACAGGAGGTTGCTAGAGTGGTACATTGTAATCACGGATGGATAAAAAGCCACGGTAAGACACCTCGCCGAGTAAGATTGAATTATTGAGAAATAAAGTGTTCTTAAATTGTATTTTTAAGTGTGATTCCTCAGTTTCTCCAAGCGTATTTGTTGGCCGAACAGCCCGCGGGTGTACTGCCGGTTCGAATTGTCCAACGGGCACAATATTAAGACGATCAGACATGTCGCCATCGTCAAGTGCGCTAACGATCTCAACAGACAGCTGCCACTACCCTCTGCAGAGGTACGGGGTATTAAAAGCACTAGTACATAGGGCGCACGCCATCTCAGAAGCAGAGATTCTGCCACAGGAGCTGGAATACCTCAAAACTGATTCCGAATACACGGATACCCAGGTTGACAGATAAGGTAGCGCTGCCAGCGCGGAAGAAGTCACGGAGGAAGAGGCATCCAGTGCCTTTATACCGTACACTGTGGCACTACCGGAAAGAAATGGCCAGATATAGAAGAAGCACTGAGTGAAAACTGTCTTTTGCCCGTGCAATAAAACACGAGCAATATTGAGAAGAGTCAAAGAAGACCTTGGTTTGCGGAAGGCTTGCGTATACCAGATTCCCTTTCAACGTGGAAAGACATGTATTGGACAGACAGTGCGTACCATCGAAGATCGTTGCCGAGAACACCAGAGGCAGACTCAACTGTCAGCTTTTGTAGAGGTTTTGAGTACGAACGTACTGGGATCTTGGCACAAACTTCCAGATATCGGGACAGCATCGATAGAGAGGCCTTAATAGTTCGCACAAGGGAGGATGTCATCAACTGAGACTGTGGCTGTGACCTTAGTAAGGCTTGAGAATCACTACGGGGCTTAATTTAGAAGACTCTCAGGAAAGAAACCGATCTGGCGACCAGGGCGGACAGAGCACCTGCATCAACGCTACCACAGACGCCGACACTTGGGACTCGGCGACCACCGACCAGGGATGGGTAACATAGTTTCAGAGTTTCTAAAATCTGTGGGGTAAATGGCAGCGAAATAACTATTCAAGCTGCTTTGTAGAATCCACAAGGCTGGATAAATACACTACTGGCCATTAAAATTGCTACACCACGAAGGCGACGTGCTACAGACGTGAAAATTAACCGACAGGAAGCAGATTCTGTGATATGCAAACGATTAGCTTTTCAGAGCATTCACACAAGGTTGGCGCCGTTGGAGACACCTACAACGTGTTGACATGAGGAAAGTTTCCAACCGATTTCTCATACACAAACAGCAGTTGACCGGTGTTGCCTGGTGAAACGTTGTTGTGATGCCTCTTGTAAGGAGGAGAAATGGGTACCATCACGTTTCCGACTTTGATAAAGGTCGGATTGTAGCCTATCGCGATTGCGGTTTATCGTATCGTGACATTGCTGCTCCCGTTGGTCGAGAACCAATGACTGTTAGCAGAATACGGAATCGGTGGGTTCAGGAGGGTAATACGGAACGCCGTGCTGGATCCCAAAGGCCTCGTATCACTAGCAGTCGAGATGACAGGCATCTTATCCGCATGACTGTAACGGATCGTGCAGCCACGTCTCGATCCCTGAGTCAACAGATAGGGACGTTTGCAAGACAACAACCATCTGCACGAACAGTTCGACGACGTTTGCAGCAGCATGGACTATCACCTCGGAGACCATGGCTGCGATTACCCTTGACGCTGCATCACAGACAGGAGCGCCTGCGATGGTGTACTCAACGACGAACCTGGGTGCACGAATGGCAAAAGGTCATTTTTTCGGATGAATCCAGGTTCTGTTGACAGCATCATGATGGTCGCATCCGTGTCTGGCGACATCGTGGTGAACGCACGTTGGAAGCGTGTATTCGTCATCGCCATACTGGCGTATCACCCGGCGTGATGGTATGGGGTGCCATTGGTTACACGTCTCGGTCACCTCTTGTTCACATTGATTGTTCACATTGACGGCACTTAGAACAGTGGACGTTACATTTCAGATGTGGCTCTACCCTTCATTCGACTCCTGCGAAACCCTACATTTCAGCAAGACAATGCACGGCCGCATGTTGCAGGTCCTGTACGGGCCTTTCTGGATACAGAAAATGTTCGTCTGCTGCCCTGGCCAGCACATTCTCCAGATCTCTCACCAATTGAAAACGTCTGGTCAATGGTGGCCGAGCAACTGGCTCGTCACAATACGCCAGTCACTACTCTTGATGAACTGTGGTATCGTGTGGAAGCTCCATGGGCAGCTGTACCTGTACACGACATCCAAGCTCTGTTTGACTGAATACCCAGGCGTATCGAGGCCTTTATTACGGCCAGAGGTGGTTGTTCTGGGTACTGGTTTCTCAGGATCTATGCACACAAATTGCGTGAAAACTTAATCACGTCAGTTCTAGTACTGTATAATATTTTTGTCCAATGAATACCCGTTTATCATCTGCATTTCTTCTTGGTGTAGCAATTTTAATGGCCAGTAGCGTGTTACAAAATTTTTCGAAACACGTCATCCAC
Organism: Schistocerca americana; assembly: GCF_021461395.2. Taxonomy (NCBI): domain Eukaryota; kingdom Metazoa; phylum Arthropoda; class Insecta; order Orthoptera; family Acrididae; genus Schistocerca; species Schistocerca americana. Next base: position 790,807,786 of record NC_060121.1, on the reverse strand, counting down.
ACAACCCTGAATATAGCAGAGACAGCTAACTGAGAAAAATAAGTGGCAGCAAGCTAGACATTTAATTTCGATGCTTAAGTTGAACTTTACTCCGAATTTGTATCTTTATTCATGTAGTAGTTGTTATATGAAATTGGATGAATCTTATTGGTAAACTCTCTGTCTTTGCAGTTCAGGAAAACAATCGCAAATAACGAGATGTGCTGAAAAAAAAAAAAAGAAACAGGAAATTCAAGATGAATTGGATCGTAGACGGCTAAAAATGTTATTATTTTGACTGCTCTGGAGGAACTGTGCCATAATTAATTATTTTATTGTGATTAAAGTTAACAGTAATTTCTGAAATTTTGTTTTAATACCAATACAGTAAGAAATAAACTAAACGAGAGAAAAGATCAAGGAAAATTCAACGAAGTTACGGGACACGATTTGGATGTAGACTGTGGATAAATATTAACCGTCAAGTGGAGGTCTCTCGCAGCGATAATGTGTGACGTAGTCATCGTGTCCCTTGGTAGGTATCGTTGGCAGCAGGCGCTCGACGGTTGGGAGGGACGCTGGTTTGGGTTGGGGCCGGTGGGAGCTTCAGGTGAGAATGGTGATGCCGGTCAGGTTTTTGCGGCCGTTCGCCGTGACGCGTCGCCAAATAAAGGGGAGCGCCGTGTCGCAGTGCCATTGTGTGTGTGCGTGTGTGTGCGTGCGTGCCGCGTGCCGACCGCCGCCTGATTCACCCGATGCTGCTGCGCCTGGTGGGTGACTCAGCCGGCGATCAAAAACTGGAACAGCCGCAACGCTCTGCCGGCCCATTGTCTCCGGCGAGCAGCCCCCGGCGAGTCTACGCCGGTTTGTCGGTTATTCGCGACGGTCCTCCGGACTCGGTAAAGTTAAGGGTATCGTACGCAGAAGCTCCGCGGATCAGAGAAAACAGCTAACAACTTCATCTGGAGACATTCTCATTCAGACATTTTATATGAAACTAGTACAGACACACGGTACTCACATTTCAAATGAATAATTTACGTTGTGTAACACTGAAAGATTTCCCAGCCCAAAACGCTGTCTATAGAGGGTTTGTTACAAAGTTTCAAGTTGTTGTTGTTCTTGTGGTCTTCAATCCTGAGACTGGTTTGATGCAGCTCTCCATGCTACTCTATCCTGTGCAAGTTTCTTCATCTCCCAATACGTACTGCAATCTACATCCTTCTGAATCTGTTTAGTGTATTCATCTCTTGGTCTCTCTCTACGATTTTTACCCTCCACGCTGCCCTCCAATACTAAATTGGTAATCCCTCGATGCCTCAGAATATGTCCTACCAACCGATCCCTTCTTCTAGTCAAGTTGTGCCACAAACTTCTCTTCTCCCCAATCCTATTCAATACCTCCTCATTAGTTATGTGATCTACCCATCTAATCTTCAGCATTCTTCTGTAGCACCACATTTCGAAAGCTTCTATTCTCTTCCTGTCTAAACTATTTATCGTCAATGTTTCACTTCCATACATGGCTACACTCCATACAAATACTTTCATAAACGACTTCCTGACACTTAAGTCTATACTCGATGTTAACAAATTTCTCTTCTTCAGAAACGCTTTCTTTGCCATTGCCAGTCTACATTTTATATCCTCTCTACTTCACCATCATCAGTTATTTTGCTCCCCAAATAGCAAAACTCCTTTACTACTTTAAGTGTCTCATTTTCTAATCTAATTCCCTCAGCATCACCCGACTTAATTCGACTACATTCCATTATCCTCGTTTTGCTTTTGTTGATGTTCATCTTATATCCACCTTTCAAGGCATTATCCATTCCATTCAACTGCTCTTCCACGTCCTTTGCTGTCTCTGACAGAATTACAATGTCATCGGCGAACCTCAAAGTTTTTATTTCTTCTCCATGGATTTTAATACCGACTCCGAATTTTTCGCCGGCCGAAGTGGCCGTGCGGTTAAAGGCGCTGCAGTCTGGAACCGCAAGACCGCTACGGTCGCAGGTTCGAAACCTGCTTCGGGCATGGATGTTTGTGATGTCCTTAGGTTAGTTAGGTTTAACTAGTTCTAAGTTCCAGGGGACTAATGACCTTAGCAGTTGAGTCCCATATTGCTCAGAGCCGTTTGAACCATTTTGGACCGAATTTTTCTTTTGTTTCCTTTACTGTTTGCTCAATATACAGATTGAATAACATCAGGGAGAGGCTACAACCCTGTCTCACTCCCTTCCCAACCACTGCCTCCCTTTCATGCCCCTCGACTCTTATAACTGCCATCTGGTTTCTGTACAAATTGTAAATAGCCTTTCGCTCCCTGTATTTTACCTCTGCCACCTTCAAAATTTGAAAGAGAGTATTCCAGTCAAAAAAGGTTTCAAGTATCATCTCGAAAACATCAAACAGAGACAACCCACCTTTCAATGCGACAAATTTTCCTCAAAGATGGGTAATTTTGTGGATATAGAATTCTTGGTTGCAGAATGATGGTGACTACTTTGAAGGTCAGTAAAACTTTGAACCGTATCTATTTTGTACGTTCTGTAAATAAATAGTTGCCACTATTAAAGTTCCAACCATCGTACATATTGTCCTACCCAAACCCACTTTAATAATCTATACAAAACAAATCGCAAAAATAATAAAACGTGCAACACATTGAGAACACCCTTGGCCATAAAGAAACGGAGTATGAGGTACATCGTCCTCCCAATCCGTTGCTCACTCTTCCGCTCTTTATTTTTTGTTGTCTTCTTTGGTGCTTCCCACTGGGATTGATACCGACGCACGCTTGAATGGTCCAACAATTACGACCGCTGACAATTGTAGCTTCACAATTCCAGGTGACGGTGTTTCAGTAATTGGTATGGACGCTGATATCGTGTAACAAACTTCTTTATTTTCGCTTTCCGAGTAATGGACTTGACAGCATCGTCAACTGGCCCACCTTGTATTGAGGTAAAGTTCCGACACACGTCACTGCCTTCTCTTGCCTTTATAATGCCTCGGTGTGTGTACTTTTTGGACTTCCTTCCAGATTTCTTTCACAGTCCGCGCAAACTCAAGGACGGCCCCTTTGTTACTGATACGACTTGTGCTGGTGTGTACTTTAGAATTATACACACCCACCACAAAAGACAAATACGTATCACAGTCTGTTTGGTGGAATTTGACGTAATAACTGAGCATCCTCCTCATCATTCGATGAACCTGATGTGTCCTTCTGTTTGACTGAGTTTGAAGTGTTCTATTTTAATTCGTTCACTCTCAACAACTGACATGATTCCTTCATCATGTCCGACATATAGTTATCCCCGAGAGCCATGGTTATTGTCTCTGGCACTCCAAACTTCAACACTCATCTATTCAACATCGCTTGGACGACTAGGCAGCCTGATTGTTCAGCACGGGCACCATCTCGATATAACGAGAGAAATGGTCTATTATAATCAGCACAGTTTGATGAAACGATCCTAACATATCTCTCCCAATCCCCGAAATGGTTCCATAGCTGTTGGTAATCTTTGCAGCAATACCGGTACTTGTTTTCGTCTCAAATCTGCACTTTGTGCACACTGCACACAGATCTTGACATGTTGATTGATATCACCTTTTCTTTCTTTCCAGCAGTACATCTCTGCCACCCTCTGATTCACCGCTCTGCACCCTCCACAGGTCGACGAAACGTGATCATCTCCTTTAGCACCTCTTCCCTTAGCTTCGCTGGTACAACCACTCGTAGTCCGAGTTTTGTATCCTTAAATAAGAACCTGTTACACTCACTGAACTGCTGCTGCTTACTATATTGCTGACATTCTCAGTCAATGCTCTGTGCGGCTTGCCACTCACAAGGTCCTGACCTGGTGCTTGTATCACAGCTAACTTTCTGCTTAGAACATCGACATTTCTGTGTTTCTTCCCCAGGTTGTGGAAAGATTCGTACTCAAATTCACTGAATTTTAATGCTCATCTCGTGAGGATGTAATGTCTACTGGATGGATCCTTCAAACCCAGTAACCACTTCAAGGTAGCATCATCGGTCACTATTTTAAACCTTTTCTCATGAAGGTAACACCGTAAGTACGTTTCTCCATGCACCAGGCAAAGCACTCCTTCTTCATAGTAGAAGAATTTCTTTCGGCTCCATTCAGTTGTCTCAACGTAAAAGCAAAATGAGCACCCAAGAGCAAGGTTAAATGCATCATTTGACAATATAAATTCTTTCTGAAAAATCTGGGAATTTCAATACTGAACTTCATGTCAATACTTCCTTTAACTCGTCAAATAGTTTCTGACACTCGTCAGGCCGCACAAATTTGACATTTTTTCTTAGGAGTTGCGTAAGTAGGCGAGCTGTGTGTGCGAATCCTCTCATGAATTTTATATTATAATTTCTGAGGCCCTGGGATAACAGTGTAATTCTTTGCATTTCCGTGGTGCTGGAAAACCTCGTACCGCTTCTATCAATTTTGGATCAGTCCACACGCTTTCCTGACTAATTACATGACCCAAGTAATTCACTGCTTCCAATGCAAGATGACAACTTTAGTACTCAGTGTTCAATGTACAGTCTAAGATCTCCTGAACACTTCCCTCAGTCGCTGCCAATGTTCTTGTATATCTCTTGAAACGACAATTATGTTGTCCAAATATACTAAACACTGACACGCTCTCTAACAAATGCTGCTGCATTTTTTTAAAAAAATGGTTCTAATGGCTCTGAGCCATCTGAGGTCATCAGTCTCCTAGAACTTAGAACTACTTAAACCTAACTAGCCTAAGGACATCATATACATCCACGCCCGAGGCAAGATTCGAACCTGCGACCGTAGCAGCCGCACGGTTCCGTACTGAGGCGCCTAGAACCGCTCGGCCACCGCGGCCGGCGGCATTTTTCGTACCAAATGGCATTCTTCTATACTGGTAATGACCTCAAGGTACCGAAAATGCAGTTTGTGGTCTGTCCACTGAAAATACACCCAACTGATAGTACCCATTCCTCAAATCCATCGTCGAGAAATACTAGCAGGGGGAAAAATTATCAGTTGTTTCCATAATGTTTGGAATAGTGTAAGCATCCGTGGTCATGTTGCTGTCCAAATGGTGGCAGTTGCAGCAGAATCGAAACTTCCTTGAACTGTCCGTAAACTTTTTGGTGCGATTACAACTTCTACTTCCCATGGGCTACTACTCTCTTCTGTTGTGCCATGGCTAACCACTAAGTGATAAATTCTTCTAAAACTGGCTGCAAGGACCGTGAAATTCTGTATGGGTTCCAGTACACTGGCACTTCATTCTCCATAGGACTTTTGAATTGAGTCATGGGCGTTGCAGGCAAAACAAATTTCGAAACTCTAACAACATGTTCTTCCATCTGTGGCCCCTCTGTTAGATTCTTAACATTGTCACGCAATGCAGTCTTAGCGGCATTCTCTGCCTTTTCGTAGCTCAAACCTTCTGTGCAGCAATCTTCTTTTTCTGGAATTTCTAACAATGCTGCAAAGGTTCCCTATAACAATTTAAACTCTTCAGAGCCAAAATTATCCAAATTGATGGGTATTATCTCACATCCGTTCTTTTCCCATATGCGTGCAATACTTCATCTCACTAAACAACATGCTGCATTCAAAACATCACTACTCTCCAGCGGTTTCACTATACATAGCACACTAACAGGTAAGTCACTTGCCACACTCACTCACAGCGACTTCCTAGTGCTACTCAACACACAGTCATGTAAATGAAGCCTTAATACCGTTGTTCGTGGTTTAACTGGATTGCCAACTGTAACAAATGTTCCTCATGGGAGGCAACATTGTTGACAGTGTTTCCCCTAGCCAGAAGGTCTTCCAACTAAGTTCCACCATATGTCGTTTAAAGCCAGTTATGCATGATGCTGATGCAGAAAGTGTAACGCAAGGATCTTGCTGTAGCCCTCATTTACGTGAGACAACATTTCTACACATTGGGCAAACTTTGTTTTCTGCAATTGAAAATTCACTATTAGCGATCCTGTGGCCATGTATAATTAACCCCGACCCCATGCGAACTATAACGCTGTGGATCCCCTTGCCTCACACCTGCTAAATCTCTTGAGGCAACTTAACATGCACTACTGTGTCTGACAGAAAGTTATACCTTCTTCCACATACTATACCCACTGCTGTACATTCTGTCTGGGATATACTGCATTCACTTTTACTGGGAACGCCCTACTAGATATCCGTTTTGAGTTTGATGGGTGATTATTATCATCCTGACCAACTCTATTATTATTCCCTTAATGCTGCTGATTATTCATCTCACCCCTATTCCTTCGTGGTTGGCAGCACTGTCTCTGTACATAGCCACAATCGAAGAATTTTACATTTGCTGGAAACACTTCATCTTCACTTATCCCTGTTGCAATATCAGTTTTTTGAAATTCTATCGCTAGCTTACTGCTGCATGGAGATACCTAGGTGCCCCAGTGCACATACTGCTAGACATTTCCAGTGCTAAACTACTCAGGAATGCACTGAGTTCACTTTGCTCAGTTCCCTGTAAGAACACCATACTTGCTTCATCATTTTGTCTGTACCTAAGCACATTAACTTCCCCAATCCTTTCTGCGAAATTCTCTGTGGTTTTGTTTGGACTCTTAGATTACAATTACCTGGTCCTGAAAAAGCCACGCATTGTTCTGTTTCTCATACCTTTACATTAATCCCGTCTGAGTTGCTCAAAAGTCTCCACCGTATTTATTGCTTCCGTGCATCGAACGAAAGACTTCTTCCGAAAGGCGCAACAGCTCTTTGGCCGGGCAATTCCCTGTCTCAGTGAATGACAGGAGAACCTCCATAAACGATAACACATCCTCGGATTACCTACTCGAAAAGGGAGCAACATGGTTTGTAACCGCTGGGTCTACCACTACAGTCTGTAATTCAAATAATACCAACTCATTCTTTGATGCCAGCTCGTTATTTGCAAATGTATTTTCCGCTCTTAGCTGTGGTATTTCATTAATTAGCAATTGAACAGCTTCTGGAATGATGACAGCTTGTGTCTCTGATTCCATCGCTGCAATACCCTTACTCTTAGGTTAGGAATTCAACAACAACATCAACCACACAATAACCAGATCGCAACATTCCTTGATTGATAATACTACCACACTTACTGCTTACGTCTAATCATGAGCCAACTGGACTCACTGCATTGTCTTAACATACGGCCGAAACAATGACAAATAAAACACAAAACTGTCACTTATTCGGAACTAGGGGCAGATTTCAAGTAAACTTCGCTGTGATCATTGAGTGGGCTCTAACGACTGATCTCTACAATTACTCCTAGATTGGGAAACATCCACCAGTTCTTCTAGCCTCACGAAAGTAACATGGCAGTTATGATTACCGTTAATTCTCAGCTCTATGACTGTCACCAAAACACAAACAACGTTCCTCTCACCCTACAATGACGATATTGTAGGCTGTAATTTGGACGTCATGCTGCAGGAGATGGTACACTCACCACTGTCCATTGGTAATGACATCACCTCTCCGACATCACTTTGTAGAACCTGGGAGTGAGTGGCCGGGGTGGCAGGACGGTGGGGCCGAGTGACAGACTGGTGGCGAGTGACAGACTGGTGGTCGAGAAAAACACTTTTTTTTTTTTTTTTTTAGTTATCAGTCTGGTTTGATGCAGCCCGCCACTAGTTCCTTTTCTGTGCCAACCTCGTCATCTCAGAGTAACACTTGCAATCTATTCCTCAGTTATATGCTGGAAGTATTCCAACCTCTGAGTTCCTCTGCACTTTTTACCCTCTACGCTTCCTCTAGTACCATGGAAGTTATTCCGTGATGTCTTAACGGATGTCCTGCCATATTGTACGTTCTTCTTTTCAGTGGTTTACACATACTCTTTGCCTCGCTTTTTCTGCGAAAAATATCCCCATTCCTTACCTTATCCGTCCACATTATGTTCAGCATTCTTCTGCAGCACCACATATCAAATGCTTGGATCCTTCTGTGTTACGATTTACACACAGCCGTGCTTCGCTACCATACCTCAAACTATGGCCTATGTTCTACAATAATACACTTCTCTTGGCCGGGAAAGCTTTTCTTGCCAGTGCTGGCCTGCCCCTTGCTCCGTCTGACATCGGTTATTTTGCTGGGTAGGTAGCAGAATTCCTTTACTTCATGTACTTCGTGATTAACTGTTCTGATGGCCAGTTTCTCGCTGTTCTCATTTCTGCTACTTCTCAGTACTTCCGTCTTCCTTCGATTTACTCTCAATTCATATCCTATACCCATTGGACTGTTCTTTCCATTCAGCAGATCCTGTAATTCTTCCTCACTTTCACTTGATATAGCCATGTCATCAGCGAATCTTATCACTGACATCCTTTCACCCTGAATTTTAATTCCATTCTTGAAATTTTCTTTTATTTCCGTCATTGCTTCTTCGATGTACAGATTGAACAGTAGGGGCGATAGACTACATCCTTGCCTTACACCTTTTTTAATCCGAGCACTTCAGTCTTGGTGTTCTTTTCTTATTGTTCACTCTTTGCTCTTGTACAAGTTGTACTTACCCGTCTTTTCCTATAGCTTATCCCTTTGTTTCTCAGAATTTCAAACGTCTTGTACGATTTTACGTTGTCGAACGCTTATTCCAGATCGACAAATCCTGTGAACGTGTCTTGATTTTTCTTCATTCTTGCTTAGAGTATCAACAGTAACGTCAGAACTGCCTCTCTGCTGCCTCCACCCCTCCTAAAGCCAAAATGACCGCCATCTAATGGATCCTCAATTTTCTTCTGTATATTATTCTTGTCATAAACTGGATGCGTGAGCTATTACGCTCATTGTACCATCACTCTCGCACATATAGGGTCTTGCTATCTTCGGCACTGTGTGGATGTTTAACCGAAAGTCTGATGGTATATCGGCATTTTCATACGTTCTACACACGAAAGTGAATAGTCATTTTGTTACCACATCCACGAATGATTTTAGAAATTCCGGTGGAATGTTATCTATCACTTCCGCCTTATTTGGTGTTAAGTCGTCCAAAGCTCTTTTAAATTTGGATTGTAATACTTAACCCCCTATATCTTCCCTGAAGACTGTCGTTTGTTCTTCTCTCATGCCATCAGACAATTCTTCTCCCTCACAGAGACCTTCAATGAACTCTTTCCACTTATCCGCCCCGTACTCTAAGTTAAGCAGTGAAATTCTCTTTGGACTCTTAAAGCTATGGCCCTTGTTTTTAATTTCACGGAAGAGTGTTCTCACTTTTCTGTATGCTAAGCCAGTTCTTCCAACACTCACTACTCTCAGATTTTTTTTTTTCGCTTTCTTCATCCAACCTTTTCACCTTAACTTCCTAGCGCTTCCTATTTATTTCATTCCTAAATTACTTGTATTTTAGTAATCTTGAATTTTCCAGCACATTTTTGTGCTTCCGTTCTTCTTCGATCAACTGAAGTATTTCTTCTTTTATCGATGGTTTCTTCGTAGTTATCTTCCTTGTACCTCGAGCTTTCTTTCCAACTTCTGTGACTGCACTTTTTAGAAGTGTCCTTTCCTCTTCTACTAAACTACCTACTGAACTGTTCATTATTGCTGTATCTATAGCCGCAGAGAACTTCAAGAGTGTCTCTTCACTCCTTAGTGCTTACATATCCCACTCATCTGAGCATTGATTCTTCTTGGCTAGTCTCTTAACTTCAGCCTGCTCTTCATTGCTAGTGATCTATTTAGTCTCCTGGATACGTCTTCTTTGTAAATTGATTCTCCCTGACTACTTTCTTAAACTTCAGTCTGATCTTCATCATTGCTAAATTGTGATCTGGATACGCCTTACAATCCAGTATCTGATTTCGGAATATCTGTCTCACCAAGATGTACTCTATCTGAAATCTTCCCCTCCGGCCGGGGTGGCCGAGCGGTTCTAGACTCTACAGTCTGGAACCGCGCAACCGGTGCGTATCCTGCCTCGGGCATGGATGTGTGTGATGTCCTTAGGTTAGTTAGGTTTAAGTAGTTCTAAGTTCTAGGGGACTGATAACCTCAGAAGTTAAGTCCCATAGTGCTCAGAGCCATTTGAGCCGTTTTTGAAATCTTCCCGTACCTCCTGGCCTCTTCCAAGTATACCTCCTCCATTTGTGATTCTTCAACACAGTATTCGCTTTTACCATCTGAAATTTATTGCAGAATTCAATAAGTCTTTTACCTCTCATTCCCTGTAACAATCCCATATTCTCTCGTAACGTCGTCCTCTACTGCTTCCTGTACAACCGCATTCCACTTCCCCATGACTATTAGGTTTTCATCTCCTTCTACATACTGAATTATGCGTTCAGATTCTTCATATACTTCCTCTGTTTCTTCATCTTCAGCTTGCCACGTCAGCATGTATACCTGAACTGTAGTTGTCGGTGTTCGTTTGCTGTCGATTGTTATGAGAACAACCGTGTCACTGAACTTTTCACAGTACCTCACTCTCTGCCCTACCTTCTTGTTCATAACGAATCCCACTTCCGTTATAACGTTTCCTGCTGCTGTTAATGTTACCCTGTACTCATGGTACCAGAAGTCGTTGTCTACACGCGGTCACGTAGCGCAGCACATAACATGGTTCTTGCCCCGGTGTGGTGACACTGTCCCGCCCGACCCACCTATTATTACTATACAGTGCATGTTTTGATGAGCATGGCTAGCCCATCTCGCAATCCTGTTGCGTTTATGTTGCTGTAACCTACATATCGCCACACTGCACTTAGCAGCCAACAGTAGCTACTGCAACATTCCATGGCAGCTTTCTTACAAATTTCTACAAGTTTCACTTGAAACTAGGCAGCGGTGCTACACTTTTAATAAAAGTGTTTCTGTAGATGGCGTCCAACATCTCTATGATAATGTCTGTGCACTATTGTAGTTCTCTTCTGTAGGCAGTGAAGGATATACTACACAATGAAACTGTTTTCCAAGGCAGTCAACCTGTAAGATAGTTATCATAATATGTGTAGTAGCTTCGTATCGGACAGTTGCTTCAGCGTGTTCGATTTTTAGAGTTGTGTTCCTGCTAGATCTCAGGGCTATTTCCAGACTCTCTTTCAGCAATTGGTGCCGTAATGGTTAAAACTCTGTATTTCTATTTTGCATGAGTGCTGTCGAAAACACAGTCCGGTCAACAATCATGAACTACATTTAGAATTCAGACTTCATTAAAAATGATAGTGCTTGAAGACTCTAAAAAAATTTGAAATACCGGTATATTTTCCATTAGCATACGTCATAAATCTCGATACAATTATAACCTATCATTTTCTGTCTGCATCATAAGATAGCGACTTGGCTGTTGTGAATGACAATTTCTGATACCCATAAATAGAGGCTTTTCAAAATGTGTGTGAATTTCTAAGGGACGAAACTGCTGAGGTCATCGATCCCTAATCTTACACGCTACTTAAACTAAGTTATGCTAAGAACAACACACTCACACCCATGCCCGAGGGAGGACTCAAACCTCCGGCGGGAGGGGCCGCGCTGCCCGTGACATGGCGCCTTAGACTGCTGGGCCACTCCGCGCGGCAATAGAGGCTTTTGTCCAGCTTGGAAATTATGGGCAGGTCTTTCCATAATCTTTTTAAGTGGATTATGATCTGGGCCTGTTATGCTGTTTGGCAGGGTGAGTGCATGTCCCAGGTCTGCCTTCGCTTTCCAGCATATGTTCGAGAAAAAAAAAAAATTGAGAACCCCTTGCAAGAAGCAGTATTTTACTGGGCAGTCATTTTAGCGGAAGAAGGAATTGGCCAATTGAAATCACTGGTTCCATCGCGAGGATGATTTGGGGAAAGCCATGAATGGTAAAACAAATGCTGTGGAGAAATTTGCAAGGAGATAAGTCTTCTGCCCGGAGTGGAGGGAAGAGGGGGGGGGGGGGGGGGGGAGGAGGAGGTGCCGACGCGGGAGGGGGTAGATATGGTAAGGAGATGGTATTTTAAAGTGTATTTCTGAGATTGATCATCGGTGGTCCTTAGCAATCAAACGTCTTGAAATACGGCAAGCCTGCAAAGATCCGATGAGATCAAAATGAATCTTCCGATCTTCATAGCATGTTGACGCCGCTGCTGCCTGTTTGTTGGATTTCACGTCACATCTTGGAAGTTATGAAGACGGAATGAAAGTAACGTTCCATACCGGCAGCTGACTTCAATCTAGGCATGACATGCACTTACTGTATGTAATTCGAGATGCTTTTTAAGCCATAACGTTGACATTGTTGACAAACTGTAAGCAATTCTGCGATCCTCAGTGCCGCAGCGTCAAGGGCCACGGAGTTTCAATGGCAGCGCCACAACACATGAATCTACTGGTCGACACAGTGCCTGCTGAAAGTGGAAGACATGTCTTATTCTTCAACATATCCGAGAATGAGAAAACATATGCTCCCTAAAAATCACTAGACAATCAGTTCCTTTAATAAACAAGCACTAACGTCCCCAATTCTGTGAGCACTCTGTATGGACTGTTGTTCAGCGGTAACAAATGACAAGAAATGCTCGCTAACTACACATCGAGAGGCGCGGATCATTGCGCTTTCTCTGTTCATGTTAGTAAGATGGACGAGTTAGTTAGATGGCACAGGTAACACGTAAAGACAAGCTTTAAGCAGTTACCAATGAAGTGTGATAGACGATTATGAAGATCAGCTTTACGCCCTAATTTCCTTAAGTAACAAAAAAGAAGAGAATAAATAAAGAGTGAAAAAATAAGAGAAATGACAGCTGATAAAGATAATCGTCTGCAGTACGAATTGACGTTTCGGCTGCAAACGCTCTACTATGTAACGAACGGTGAATGACTCAAACGTCACTGGTAGACTTCCATACATACCACCTTGACGAGCATTGTGTGCTCAGCAGTCAACGAGGTTAGACATCAGGTGCATGCAAAAATAACGTCGTAGGTACTTCGTGGACTTGGTCCTGTGCTTCGAAAGCTTAACGGCAAATATCCGTCATCGGCGCATGTTGTTTCCCTTACTCTGCTCTCGGACCGGAGTTGTGACTAGAAAGTACCTGTATTTCCACGTTTTGTGAGGAACTGTAGGGACTAGAAAATACCTGTATTTTCTCGTTTTGTGAGGAACTGTAGGACGAATGTAGCAATTATAACTCTACCGTTTACTACTGCAAGAACAATTCGAAGATAATATCACTCCTATGAAAGGAATTTAGAATGACCGGACTGTGTAATGGAAGAGGCATCGTGCTGTGTTTCGTTATGCAAAACATTGTGTTCATTAGGGAGCAGTAGCTGAACTAGCGGGGATCGAACCAAGGGTCTGGTGATCATAAAGTGAACTGTAATTACGTTACGGAAAGCAGTCGTCAGCTTAATCAGACAAAGTGACAGCAAATACTTATAGTGTTCATTGAGAGAATCAACTACTATATGGCTTACTTGGTATTAAACTCTCGTTTGTACATAGGACACGAAGCAGTAGCACAACCTAGCAAGCCTTGGAACAGAAGTTTGTCAGGAGTAACACAGGTAGAATCTACAAAAATTCCGAGAAATAACTGTCTGTCACTGACATATATACTTTCTGTGTTCGACTCTAGAAAACTAATGTGCAATACAGAGTTTCACTACATGAGAGAGGAGCACCACTAACTTGGACACGAGGAAATTTTGCACATTAATTACGGAAAAACACTGACATAGAATTGATCTTTAAATGGTTATGTAACGAATTAGTAGCATTTACTTCTATAAACCAGATAGAGTACTAATGAAACCTGTAGTCCCAGAATCTGTTGTAGTATGAAAAGTTAGCAGCTACTTAATCTTTTAAGAAAACAAAAACTATTAAAATGATGACTGCACTTCATAAGTAGCGTTACTAAGACAATGTTTGTAAAGTGGCTCAACCTTTCGCATGGGGTCCAGAAACTATTCTATTAGTTGGCGAAGTTCCAAACCAAACACTTCAGGTCAGGCACAAGGAGGAAACACTTGTAAAGAGAAATACATGAAAAGAGACACTTTAACAACTCTGTGAAGCAGGTGTTCATTAAGTTGGTCTTAAATTGTAATAGCCAGCAACCACTTCTTATGATCACAGTTCTACGCAGATACCTTTAATACAGAACTGTGATTTTAGTACGAATGGTTTTTTAAGTAAAGTAATTAGTTCTTTTCTTTGCATCTACACTTATGTAAAAAAACTTTAACTCTTCACTTACGATTGTTTACATGGATTATTTCAGCAACAAAACTAACTGGGCACGTAAGGAATTTACTGCTCCACAAAAGTTGTTGAACATAGTTAAAACAAGAATCGTTTTGCAGGTTGATAAAAAAGGACACTCGGATATATTGCATTGCTAGGAAAAGGATCAAGTCTAGGGAAAATGACTAAGGATCAATAAAAGGTTCTCAATACAAAATTAAACGAAAAGCAGTGATTATTTGCAGATAAAGCAAATAATTGATCCTTGAAAGATTACAGTATTCAACTTACCTCTTGAGACGAAGGTGGTGGCTGTCGCCCGCTTTTATGGGGAAGATAAGGGCGACAAACGTATTGGTGGCTCTTGATGTACAAAAGGATCTGAAAATTACCTTTTTGAGCCGAATTTTTGTAATTCAGAGTCAACCAATTAATGCCATGAATAATTAGCCAGTAATCTACCAAATCCGAGGCCCTAATGTTCAAAATAGCTGCTTTCCTTATGTTATTCACTACGATGTGGTCAGTTTGCGTGCTAGCCATAGACTGCTTGTGCCACAAAGACAACATGCAGGTCTACCGCTATGTACACTTTTTCTGTTCCCGCCAAGATTGTTTCGTTACGAAGCGACTTCCCCCCAGATTTTACATGAGTACGATTCTATTATCCTTATGCACGAACCAGTTCTCCAGATACGGTCTTAATAATTCAGTACTTTGGCAGAACATTAGTTCAAAAATTACATGCTTTCATTCACTACAGTGATATAAGCTGACACGAAAAACAAAATATTTACGTATAAGCTGCACCAAAGAACATGTTGATAGCAAAGTCACATTAAGCATAAGCAGACAAAGAAATTATTTGAGATAGATATATGGGATATTGACGTAAGTATTACACAGTGAATCTAGATAGTATATCAGGCCACTGAATATTGTATAGTCTTGAAGCAAGAGAGAATGGGGCGTAATACACCGCCGCTCAGAATCGGCACGAAAAGGCCCCAAGGGGTGGCCTTTTCCTAAGATGTTGATTTCCACACATTTCGCGGCTGAAAACGAAGTTCGCAATGCAGTGAGCGACGGAAGACGTTCTTGGCAACCTTTGGCACTGCTGATACCCTCGGATGCTTCAACCCTTCCTCTAAGGACCTTGTGGGGCTGTATCCTTATTAAACATGATATGACCACTTTGGAGCGCAGCGCGACCGCAATTTTTGATCTATTGTACAGCATGGAACCACCAGGGACCGTTCAACACCACCCGACGAAATCTGTACGCGATCCGAAATAGGAAAGGTTGCTTATGCCTTTTCATTCATCCTGTTTCACGTCCTCCTGTGCGTAGTCTCGGGGGAGGGAGGGGGGTGGGGGTTGACGGGATACAGCCGGCCTGTGTGACCGAGCGGTTCTAGGCGCTTCAGTCTGGAACCGCGGGACCGCTACGGTCGCAGGTCCGAATCCTGCCTCGGGCATGTTTGTGTGTGATGTCCTTAGGTTAGTTAGGTTTAAGTAGTTCTAAGTTCTAGGGGATTGATGACCTCAGATGTTAAGTCCCATAGCGCTCAGAGCCATTTGGCCCATTTGAGGGGATGCGACATTGATAAATGAGTGAATAAAAAAAAGAGGCGAAAGTTCCCCCTGACATCCTCCACTGCGGTAAAACCCACGGTGGCACCCGCTCATATTTATTGAGAAATTTAAAAATGTATCCATGCAGACAGAGCCCGTGAAGAAGTTCTAGGCGCTTGCAGACTGACAACTCCTTCGACACCTTCCAATTCCGGATGACCTACTACCAGGCGCATGAGCAGCAGTGTATCGGCGAAAGGGCAACAGTATAGGATGCCTGCAGGCGCCTGCCACTCTCGTCACGATGGTACAGGTACATGTTTAAGGTGTCCAACGAATGGCGGGTCGGTGACACCGTGGGAAAACTCAGAAGGACCTTTTGCCGATTTATTCACGCATGTACCAAACATCGCACCCCTCCCCATTCAAACTCCCCATCGCCAGATCATGCCACAGGAGGATCCGAAATAGGAGGGATGAAAAAGTATCAGCACTCTTTGCTGTTTCGGTTCACGTTCAAATTTCGCCGAGTAGTTTGGAATGGTCCCTGGAGGTTCCACTCTGTACACGAGAGCAGAAATTGCGGTTGCTCTGCGCTCCAAACAGTTGCGATGGCGTTTAATGGGGATGCACCCCGACAATATCCTTAGAGAAGCACTGAAGTATCCGAAGGTGTTGTCAGGAACGTCTTTCTGGCTGCTCATCACACTGCAAAATGTCGTTTTCGACACTGTAACGTGTGAGCATCAACGCCCTAGGGAAAAGGGTGGTTTCGCTGGTGTCCTTTATGCCATTCCCAAGACCGCTTCGTGCCGATTCTGAGCGGCGGCTTATGTGGGTATTTACTTCAGGTAAAACCGTGTGATTTCAACGCTGTGTATCGTCGTTCTAGTCTCCGTGACAAAGGCGTCAAAAGAAGAGGTGAAACTGGGTAAGAGATGCTGTGACGACCTTGCCATCGCGTGAGAAGCCCACGGTGCATTCGGTAGAATTTTAGTTTTTGGTCCAGTGCCACTTGATTAACTCACCTAACACGTCACATGAACTCCTGAGCTGTGGCTTTTTCCCCCCATATGTTCGAAGCTTCATAAAGCCCGAGATTGATGTCTCCGTGCGTCACACTTTTGGACGATTACAGAAGAAGGTTGTATGCACCTTTGAGCCAAATTTCAAACTTAAGCGTTGCAGTGGGAGGGAATTACGTGGTTTCGAAAGAGTGAATCTTCGATTCTGTTGCCCATTGTTCTACATACGCACTCAGATCCGGCTACTAAATTGTAAAACGAGCACATTAAAAATTCACAACCTCTCCCTAACTGGTTTCTAAACACTCCCGCCGATAATCTCCTCCACAAACAGAACAGGGTAACATTCTAACGAGAGAAACGAATTTATTGTCATCTAACAGACCTCATCAACTCCATCTCGTTGGTCAAACAGTACGCAGAGCTAGCTAGGGTCTCCATGCTCTGTTATGTGGCTTCTTCCTACAGACTAAGTTTACGTCCACTAAACTGCTGCACTTATCTTGAAAAATGGCAAATTATTGAGCCAGGCCCCACATCCAGACACGGGAACGCAAAAAGGAAATCTTTAGAAATTAACCGTAAGGGCAGAACAACGTTTCTGATCACTGACGATAATTGACCACCGACTGACGACATACAATCGGCAGCACCACCAGCACCCCAGACGGAACAGAAGTTGTCTCCAGCACCATAAGAGGGCGACAGGCCGACTTCCGAATTCAGCAGCGCCAATACCACTCCATGAAACTATTCTAACGATTAGGCCCTCGGCTCAATCAGCCTCAAGGAAAGAATCCACACATTTTCATATATCATTCCCAGATCCCACTAATATCACACGGCAAAAAGCTACTGGCAACTAGGGCTTCAACAGGTACCGAAAAGCCGCGCGGGATTAGCCTAGCGGTCTCAGGCGCTACAGTCATGGACTGTGCGGCTGGTCCCGGAGGAGGTTCGAATCCTCCCTTGGGCATGGGTGTGTGTTTTTGTCCTTAGGATAATTTAGATTAAGTAGTATGTAAGCTTAGGGACTGATGACCTTAGCAGTTAACTCCCATAAGATTTCACACACATGTGAACATTTTTTTTTTGGCACCAAAAAACAATGGCCATTCCACAGAAGTATAGTCAGTCCAGACCACCAGAATTAAGGGAAAAGCCGCCCATTCTCTCCAGTCAGTGCAAAGACTTTCTCTTCCTATACCCCAAAAACCGAATGTGGTGATCACAATAAATAAAACACAAGCAGTCGCAGGTAGGAAGTGATATGTTGCATACAAGGGGGGGGGGGGGGGGGGGGGGGGGGGAGAGCACGACGTTGAGGTCACAGATTTAATTCAAGCTTTGTGCACCATTATTGGACTACTAAAACAACATAACGTGCAAGCAGTAACGTGCACTACTCTGGCTTAAAGTAAAATACTGGTTCAGGGCAAAGTAACGACGAAGTAGTGAAAGGTACTAGAAAGAAGAAACTTCAACTCACTAAACGCATTAAATTTGGCAGGAATAGTATAGTAGGGAGCATTGAGGGGGCAAGTAGACCGAAATAAGCAAAATACTTACGCAGGTACCTGCTCTACTTCCTAATTTAGTGACGTCGATGAACATGCATTACGCCGCAATAGAACTAAAAATAAATGCTACTCTTTTAATGTTACTGTGTATGAAGTGTAAGTTTTCATGTACAGTCATAAGCCTGTGAGCGAAGTCCTTGTGATGATGAGCTTCGCTCTGAACCGATAATGGGATAAGTAAAGGAAATTAAAAAGAGATTGACCTATTTAACAATCATGTCTTCCTATAGAACGAAGAGAGAGCGTTTTGTCACGGTATCGTCTGGTAGGTGCGAGTTAGACTCGTATATCAGACATCGCAAGTGGCGCTATGCTTCATGGACAGGCTTGGTACTGAAATTCCGTGACAGTATGTCCCGAAAAGAGTTGAGCAACGTATTAGCTCCTCCCACATACATATGGTTAACTTTTGATGTAATACCCAGATTTACCGATAGTAATTCTTCCTAAGAGTTGTTGGCGAATGGAATAGGGAAGAGGGGAAAACGTACCAGTACATGTACATCAGTACTCCCCAATTCGCACGCAAGTGCTTGGTAGAAGGTTTATAGGACCACTTTAACAATATTTCTCGACAGTTTCACTCTGATTTCCGGTGGAAGTGTAGCTTAAAGTTCAAATTATTAAAATTAGCGCCGGTTTTCTGAATGGTCGTCACTAACACCTACACAAAGATAATGTCGCTCAACTGCTGCGCCGACTACCGACTGCAACATGTCGAGCTGGATGTCTGCCCAAGAACGTTCGATACATTCTCGCAGTTTATCCAGCGTGCGTGGTTTTTGTCGATAAACGACGTCCTTTACTGTTCTCCATAGGCAAAAATCCACAGATGCTCAGTGTGGAGAACGTGGTGCAGACTCGACAGCGCCTCTTGTGTGTATCCATCGTGCACGCACATTTTCGTCAAGTTACTCGCCGACACAATTATGGTATAAGGGTGGATCACCATCGGGTTGAAAGTAAAACCTTTCGTCCCCATACAGCTCACAGATAGTCGGTAAACTGTATGTCTCAAGCTCCTCTAGGCTCGCCTCATCGGTCTCTGCCGTCAATGATGAACGGTCCAGTCAAACCTCGATAAGATAACACACATCACACATTCGCTGCCGGTAAATTCCCGTCTTCTTCCGCACTGACCTAGGCATCTGAAGCAGACCAGTGGACGCAACTGTGGCATGTATTTGTACCACTGATTTTAAATTGCGTCTCATCAGACCACACAATCATCTCGGCAAACACTTCATTCTTGTTCGGCATGTCATTAAAGCAGCCGTAGTACTCCATTCTACTGTCTTGGTCCTCTTAGTTCATTACGTGTAGTGTCAACGGCCTTGCCACTTTGGTAGCACCGGTTTCCCCCCGATGACCGAGTTTAGGCAACGTTGTGACCATCTGGATAACGTCGGGTCCCACTGGCTTTCATGACGCGCAATTCGCCGAAGTGGCTTAAAATTGAAAGACTTGCATTAGGCCGTTGTGCTACATAACATTTATTCATTTATTACATGAAACAATGTTGGTAAGTAGTATATAAACTTCGCTGTCTTCAAAATGCAATCAATACTCGAGCCTTCACGCTGGTTTCATGGGCAAACTGTCTCACACGGCTTCTGTGGTGAGCGAGCGTATTGTCGTCGCACAGAACGGGAATTCGATGGGACTTATTGCCGCTACAGGTCGTCCAGATTGCAGTTTGTCTGCATGTGTGACACAGCTTTCTATTTTAAATTTGTCTGCAACGCATGCAATTGTTACGCGTCGATGGCCCTGTTGGAAACTCATTTTCACCTTTGGCGTTGAACCTCTTTAATGTTTTCGTACTGAATACTAGCAATACCAATGTATTTTACATAGTGATTATTACCAAGGGGAGCACATTATGCCCACCTTAAAAAAGTTGTACGAGGAAACAAAATTCTTTAACTTTTGTTGGTTTATAATAACGACATACTTTTTAAAGACGTTTTGACATGTAAGTAGGATACAGAAACTGAAAATATATATTTCGCATACTCCTAGCAATATCAATGCATTTTCAGTAACGTTAATTTTTGTTGATTTTTTACTGAAAACATATTTCCTAAAGAGATTCTGATGCGTAAGTAAGGTCCTCAAGCAGGAAACATTGAATAATGTTCACGATGGAAAGTGAGCCCTACTACTAAGAATTAAATTTTTGGATTCTGTTTAGCTGAAAAATTTAAAACATTTACGTCATCTAGTAAAGGAGTTCATTAAAAACAATTCATGTTTTGCAAAATTTTCGAATATAAAGTAAATGACTAAATCACAATATTCTCCAAAGACGGCCACAAAGTAACTCCTCCTTAGTATTGCGCGGGTTAATGTACTATTGTTGAATGTGCGCCTTGCACCAGCCATGTCTAACTGAAAACAAAACAATACAACGCTTATGCGGTGACTATCACCTAATAAAACAAAACAATGCTTATGTGGTGAACGTCAGGAAAAAAAAAGCTACGTGAGAACTGCCAGAACAAGAACCTACTGAATAATAAAAACGAGACATTTCTGTCACTTGGTCTCTATGGACCATTAACACTGTAATACATTTTTGGGGGCCACCTTCTTTGAAACGAGTTGACCTTCTTCAAACTTTTTCGATGTCCTCCTCGAACTGTACCTGGTAAGTCTCTCATACCGCGCACGGACAAGCGTAGTGTAGGCAGTCTCTTTCGTAGATATGTTGCATCCTCAAACTATTCTGCAAATAAAATGAAGCCTCTAATTCGTATTTCAGACAACATTTTCTATGTGATGGTGCCAAAAGTACCAGAAGTACCCGCTGCTACACACACAGCAAAGTGGTCTGCGGAGTATCGATGCAGACGACTGTTGGTAGCATCCTCCGCCAGTGTTCGTACTGCAGATACCAAGTCCCATGGGACAGTGAGGTAGCACCTAGCGCCTGGTAAAGATAACGGTCGAAATAGCTCCCCGCGAAGCCGTAATTGAAACGACCTCGCTGCAACGAGGAGGTAAACATTAATTACAAGAAATAAGCAGTTTTGCGAGAGGGAGAGAGAGCAGTGTGACGTGCAGGAACTGCTGCGTCAGGCGGCGTGAATGACGGTCGCCGCTGGGAGGCGAACAACGGACCCGCGAGAGGTCGCGGGCTGCGCCGACTTATCGGCGCGTCCATCTCGCGACCCGGAGGCACGCAGCGCTCCTCTGCCGATGATTAATCGGCCGGCCACCGCGCTTGTGGTCCAATCGAGCGCGGATCGCGTAATGCCAAGGACGGCAGCGAAATGCCTCTGCTGTGTAATTGAAAGACGTGCGAGCAGCGACCAGCCGGCGGCGAGCAGAGAGCACTCGGCGCAGACACGCGCGGCGCCCGGCAGGCAATAGAGATCCTCGCGCCCGATCCGGAAAAAGGCCAGTCAAAGGTCTCGTCTCCGCAGCAGGCTTTTCTGCGAAATCCGATCGATTGCTGAGCAGATACGAACCCGGCGCTGCTGATTCCGGGCGGTGGTTGCGCTCATGTCGTACGATGCGAGGAATGTCCCTGAATCCGTTCCAAGAAGCAGTTCTGGACACTCTGAGTGGAAACCCTGAACTTCGGAAACTGTCGGGCGCACAGGAGTCCTTACCGTACAGGCAAAGAGCCGCTACAGTCTTCAGCACTCTTATAACGTCTACAGCAGTGGTTCCGAACCTCTTTTAGACCAAGAACCACTTTGATTTCTTCGTTATTAGCGGTGACCACAACATTCAATAAAAATAAACCGTGTCATCTAAAAATAAACTTTGACGTAATAGCTGTAACACGTATTTAGAGGCAGGTTCACCCGGGTTCCCTGTACCACTAATTGGCTCTGAGCACTATGGGACTTAACAGCTGTGGTCATCAGTCCCCTAGAACTTAGAACTACTTAAACCTAACTAACCTAAGGACATCACATACATCCATGCCCGAGGCAGGATTCGAACCTGCGACCGTAGCAGTCGCACGGTTCCGGACTGCGCGCCTAGAACCGTACCACTAATTATCGGACCTATCGGGAAAACAGGCATGTAAGTCTTAATTTGGGTACGAAGGACCGGCGTCTTAGGAAAGGACCAGGCCAGGACAAAAAATACTGAGACAAGCGTCTATACCAGTTACAAATTAGAGAGTAGTGAAATGCTATATACAGGGTGTTACGTAAGTGTCAAATACCTTGAGAGGTGGTAGGACTCTTCGAAGCAAGAAAAATAAGTTCAATAAACATGGGTCCGGAAACGTATACTTTACGAGATAAACACACGTTTGCAGGAAGGACTGCGCCATTCTTGGTGGCGGATATTAGCACAGACGTTGCATTAACGCTCCATCAAATCTGTTGGCAGCGTATTATGATGTCTTACTCACAGCACTACCTGTCATCAGGTGCCTGCAGTCAGCTGTGTGATTCGAATCGTGTTCAAGTCTACATTAGTTTCCGTTGTGTTTGTGTGCCATATTGCATAGTACTGTTAATCCTGGGCACGAATCATGGCGTTTTACCTTTCCCATACCACCCTGCAACGGTGACAGTACTCTTTTGTCCAGCATAAAAACGTAGTCCGACATGGGCAGGTAAGTTTGGAAAGTCGTGGACGTGGAATGGAGGGCTGATCCTGGCAAAGGAGGCAGCCGTGGTGGGCGTGCCAGGCCCAGCGCTTGTCATGTTCGGAAGCCGATTCCTCGAGGATGGTCAGCGGAACCGGATGGCGATGCCAGCGACGTGGATGTGTAGTCCCAACGTGGCCTAGCCCATGGACAGTGCCCTGTAGGGCATACACCTTTCTCCAAATGCAGATTCAGTTACATGTTTACTGTTATTGCGCTGTTTGTACGCAGGAATGATTTACTAAATTTACACTTTCTCTCATCCACCACTTGTGAGCACTGGAAGCCTACTACTCGACAAGTGAAATGGCGGATATGTTATTCTGCTATGGTTTAGCAAATGGACGTAGCCTGCGAGCCCGTGCTCTTTTCTCCGAAAAATATCCACAACGCACAGTGCCCTCTGATAAGCTGTTCGGCAGACTTTTCCAGGGTCTGTGGGACACAAGTACCCTTGCATCTCGGAAAGTTGACAGTGGAAGGCCCCCACACAGTGTGCACGCCTGACATGGAGAAGCGTGTGCTACGCTGTGGAGAAGAAACCCCTGGAAACAGTGTGTCACGATTACTAGCACCAGAAGGTGTATCTCACTCCCTTATCTGGGGGGGTACCTCATCAACAATTGCTGTACCCGTATCATCTACTGCGCGTTCAGGCCCTAAGGGCACAGAATCACCATAGCAGACAGCGGTTCTGTCAATGGCTCTTGTATAAGTGTGCCGCCGATCAGCTGTTCACACCCAAGATTTTATATACCGATGAGGCAGGGTTCACAAGAGATGATGTTGTGAAATTCCATAACCAGCAAATATGGGCAATTGTAAATCCGTAAGCAGTTCAGGAAGGAGGGCATCAACCCAGATCCTCAATCAATGTATGGCCACGCGTACTTGGCGAAAGATTAATAGGGTCATACGTGCCACCACGAAGGTTAACTGGAGTGCATTATCTGGACTTCCCCTTTAATGTCTTGCCGTCTTTACTGGCTGTGCCATTGCAGGAAAGAATACAGCTGTGGTTCAAGCATGATGGCGCACCAGCACACCTAGGCCTGCACGTTACTCAGATCTCAATCTCCTACACTTTTGGTTATGGGGAGAATTTAAGGAATTGGTCTACGCCACGCGAATCAACGATGTGCATCTTCAATGCGTGCCAGCAGGTGCAGCAACAACCGGGTATACTTCAAAGAGTCCACGTTCTTTACGCCGGAGGGGAGAGGAGTGCATTGTCATGTATGGACGCAACGTTGAAGACCTCGTGAAGACGAATATTTATTGCAGGACTCGTGTTTATTGGACTTATCTCAGAAAGTTGAATATCCGAATCCACATCTATTGGACTTACTTATCTTGTTTCGATGAGCACTACCACCACTCAAAGTATTCGACCCCTTTTTTTAACAGCCTGTATAGGCCACACTGGCAGCATGTTGAAGACCAGGTTCAGCGAGCACATGCTAACGAATAAAGGCCAGCTTAAACAGAATTCTACGTTTGCTGAGCAACTTAAGTCAAGCAGGCACCAGTCTCCCACACTATATAACTTTAGAATACTACACCTTGTTCAGAGGGGGAAAAAGTTGAATCTACTCATGGAGCTGGAAATTGCAAAATATCTGTATGTTGATAAGGAAAAGTTACTGAACTGATTAGCAGAAATCAGGTACCGGAACACTGAAGAGCCAAAGAAACTGGTACACCTGCCTAATATCGTGTAGAACCCCCGCGAACCGTAGAAGTGCCGCAACACCACGTGGCAAGGACTCGACTAATGTCTGAAGTAGTGCTGGAGGGAACTGACTCCATGAATCCTGCAGGGCTGTCCATAAATCCGTAAGAGTTCGAGGGGTGGAGATTTCTTCTGAACAGAACGCTGCAAGGCATCCCAGATACGCTCAATAATGTTCATGTCTGTGTAGTTTGGTGACCAGCGGAAGTGTTTAAACTCAGAATAGTATTCCTGGAGCTACTCTGTAGCAATTCCGGACGTGTGCGGTGGCGCATCTCCTTCTGCAACTGCCCAAGTCCGTCGGATTAGACAGGATGCTTACGTATTTGTCACCTGTCAGAATCATATCAAGTCGTATCAGGGATCCCATATAACTCCAACAGCACACGCTCCACACCATTACAAAGCCTCCACCAGCTTGAACAATACCCTACTGACATGCAGGGTCCATGGATTGATGAGTTTGTCTCCATACCCGTACACGTCCATCCGCTCGATACAATTTGAAACGAGACTCGTCCGACGAGGCAACATGTTTCCAGTCATCAACAGTCCAATGTCGGTGTTTACAGGCCCAGGTGAGGCGTAAAGCTTTGTGTCGTGCAGTCATCAAGGGTACACGAGTGGGCCCTCGGCTCCGAAAGCCCATATCGCTGATGTTTCGATGAATGGTTCCCACGGTGTCACTTGTTGATGGCCCAGCATTGAAATCTGCAGCAATTTGCGGAATGGCTGCACTTCTTCTGCCACGTTGAACGATTCTCTTCAATAGTCGTTGGCCCCGTTCTTGCAGGATCTTTTTCCGGCCGCAGCGATGTCGGAGATTTGATGTTTTACCGGATCCCTGATATTCACGGTACATTCGTGATATAGTCGTACGGGAAAAGCCCGCTTCATCGCTACCTCGGACACGCTGTGTCCCATCGTTCGTGCGCCTACTACGAGGGTCACTCCAAAACAAATGCACACCATTTTTTTTAAATCCATCTTTTATTCTACATGTTTGAAAGTCTTACAGTGTGTAGATACATCCTTCAGGAACATTATTTTCATTTCTCCACATAATTTCCATCCCTCTCAACTGCCTTACGCCATCTTGGAACCAGCGCCTGTATACCCACACGGTAAAATTCTGGACCAACCTGTTGGAGCCACTGTTTGGCATCTTGCACAAGGGAGTCATCATCTTCAAACCTTGTTCCACGAAGAGAGTCTTTCAGTTTCCCAAAGAGATGATAGTCACATGGAGCCAGGTCAGGACTGTAAGGCAGGTGTTTCAGTGTTGTCCATCCGAGTTTTGTGATCGTTTCCATGGTTTTTTGACTGGCATGTGGCCGTGCATTGTCATGCGACAGCAAAACATCCTGTTTTTGCCGAAGTGGTCGAACACCACTCAGTCGAGCCTGAAGTTTCTTCAGTGTCGTCGCATATGCACCAGAATTTATGGTGGTTCCACTTGGCACGATTTCCACAAGCAAGAGTTCTTCGGAATCGAAAAACACCGTAGCCATAACTTCTCCAGCAGAAGGTGTGGTTCTGATTTTTTTTTTTCTTGGGTGAATTTGCATGATGCCATTCCATTGATTGCCTCTTCGTCTCTGGTGAAAAATGATGGAGCCATGTTTCATCACCTGTCACAATTCTTCCAAGAAATTTATCTCCACCATTCTCGTACTGTTCCAAAAGTTCGCTGCATACCGTTTTTCTTGTTTCTTTGCGAACCACTGTCAACATCCTGGGAACCCCCCAAACCTTTTTTTTAACACCAACACTTTCAGTATTCTGCAAACACTTCCTCCCCCTATCCCAATGTAGCGTGACGATTCGTTCACTGTGATGCGTCTGTCAGCAATCACCAATTCGTTAACTCTCTGCACATTGTCTGGAGTGTGTGCAGTATGAGGCCTGCCGCTGCGAGGACAATCCTCAATATTGCCGTGCCCACTTTCATCACGTAACCTGCTTGCCCACCAACTAACTGTACTGCGATCGACAGCAGCATCTCTATACACCTTTTTCAATCCCTTGTGGATGTTTCCCACTGTCTCGGTTTCACAGCACAGGAATTCTATGGCAGCACGTTGCTTCTGACGAACGTCAAGTGTAACAGCCACCTTGAAGACATGCTGTGACGGCGCCACTCACGGGAACAGATTGAACTAAGTTTGAAAACAAGCGGGAAGGATGTATCTACACACTGTAAAACTTTCACATATGCAGAATAAAAACTATATTTTTACAAAAATAGTGTGCATTTCTTTTGGAGTGACCCTCTTATAACACCACGTTGAAACGCGTATGTATTTAGTACAGCGATGGCGAGGCATGACAGAATCTCTGACCAGAGAGTTATTTATCGTTGCTAGTCTGCGCTTGACCGCGCGAGAGTTCAGTTGCATGTAGGGAGTCGGTAGTTGCAGTTCAGTTGCGAGTGGTAGTCGGTCGCAGTTGTGTGTGGGGAGTCGGCGGGCGTTGACATGGGGCTCTGGTCAAGATTCAGGACGAGGTATAATTTTTAAATAAGATAATGAAGCAGCACTGCGCTCATCTGATAATGTAATACATCTTAAGTGTACTTAATTTGTTCAAGAATCGCCCCAATAATAATTTTGTTTTCAAACCAAGCATTTTAACAAAACAAACATTTTATTGAAAGAAAGTTTCCCATGCATTTCCTTAAAGAAAAAATTTACTTAAGTTCAAAGAATTTTTGCGATGCATTTCCTCCAAGCTATGGCGAAAAATAAAAGCAGATGCAATTTTACTGAGGTAAGAACAGGGCCTAAGATCGACATTTCGGTCTATTTGCGTTTTCATTGTCACTGAGATTTCATTTTCATTGAATTGTCTTACATTTTTGTGGGCAGCTTACATTTGGCTCAGATTGCTATTTCTCATTTAATTGTCATTGTCAATAAATTATTTTATTTGCTGGGAGGTTACACTAGGTTCTATTCTCGTTAACATTTAAATATCGTCTTTCAGATTTCTCTGGGGACGTTACAACGTTCAAACTCACTTAAATCATGGTAGCCTGCCCCACACACGTGTCTTATATAAGCGTTGCCGACCGCAGCAGCCATATTCTGCCTGTTCACGCATATCCGTATTTGAAAACGCATTCCTATACCAGTTTCTTTGGGGCTTCAGTGTATGTTATAACACAATGCTATTATTGCTTGGAATGTTGTTGTAATAATACCTTTTATTATGTTGACAGCCTAATTTTTAACTTATTCGTTTTGTTGTGAGTGAAGTTAAGGGAGTTATTTTTCAAGAGAGTCTTATTAATGACCTTATTTTATCGTAGGTGACATTAGCTATTTATATTCTGGATTTATATATATTTTTTATTTTAATGACTAAAATAGGTCTTTGTCTTTAGTGTCCAACACTTACTGTTGTTCCTGATTCTCATACCTTCATGTTTGGGTTGTTGGTCTCGTATCCATACGCGAAGCAAGAATTTTAAAATTTAACTATTTTACTCCTTATGAGAGTTTTGACATATTTTGACTTGCCTTATATAATTTTGGTTTCATGTGATTTCAATGATTTGCGTATATATTAGTTTCACCTAGTTTTTGTATTTCGTAAATGAGCCTAACACCCTCAAGCACGCAACCTGGTACGTCTTGCCGCAGTCTACGCGGCGTTTGCAGCTTGATCTGTCGTAGTAATGTTTGTATGCACGCCACACGGAGTTTGTGCTCATTAGTTAAACTTTTCGTGCTGAGAGGCCGTGATCGATCTGTAAACCTTCTTCTTCCTGACGTTTCATTGCCAAATGCGGGAAACATCTTCCGAGATGAGTCAACGACTCAACCCGGAAGTTTTAACTAACGAAGGCGCCAGCCGTGAAAGCCTACACGTTATGATTGGACACTGTGCTGTTTGCGACCCATACCGCGTTTAATCTGTAAGCGTGACCCTATTTTGTACTGCTGTGGCGGAGTCAACGTGACATGCGATAGTCGTTGACAAGTTTTTCTACCACCTTCTTGTACCTTCTTCACGATATATTGGCTGTTTTCTTTTCTTTTAACTAGATCCACCTTGCATTTTATATGCTTTTATGACAGATGTATTTCATGTCCAGTCAGTTTTGCGTTCATTTTGCATTTTATATGGCTTTATGACGGTTGGGTTACACATCAAGCTTCTTTCACTTAAGTTCCTATTACTTTTAGTCCCTTTTACCTATATAGTCGTACAAGATAGGACCGTGACCCTTCATCTATTTGCTTGTGATTGATTGGTTTCTTGTTCTTATAGACAATCTGATGAAGCCCCAAACGGGTGAAACACGTCATTGATATTATAGCAATTTCGCACCCAGGACTATTTTTATTCTGAAACAGAAAACACAATTTTTTAAGTTGAAAATTAAATTCGGTTAGCGTCAGTGTGAGTTTTGAGCTTTCCTCATCTGTACAAGTTCGGTTATCCTGGCGCTAATACTATTGAAAACTGTACACCTATTGTCACATACTTTCAATCAGTTCATGGACTTGTTGTTAATTACCACCAAAGCAGAAAACCTTTGTTCACATAAATAAGTGTGGAGAAAGGCATAAGGCAAAGCGATTTCTCCAATTTTTGTGCATGAAATTGCTTTTTTACGACAAAACGTTTCAAGATAATCCAGTTCAGATTCGTTCTTATACCTTGTATCATTTTCCAGTTGAGTGAGCTCTTCCTGCATTTCTTCTGAAACCTCTCCAGAATTAGTGCTAAAAGGGCTGCGAATCAGTGGGGCGGGCAGTTTCAGCTTCTTTCTTGTTATATTCTCTGACGTAATGATTTAATTCGTCAGTCAAACATTTACAGATGACTCTTGATGTTTTCTTGTATGTTCTTCCTAATCGTATCATACATTTTTTAAACATTGACGAGTGTTTTTAATGTCGCGAATGTAGAATTATTGCTTTCGCCAATTTTACCAATCCGTACAGAAGTATGCAAATAAAGGCACGAAGTCTATCTTGAAAAATGAAGGTACTTACAACGCCTTCTAAAAGTCTCTTTACGCATCCTTCCAATTCAAGTTCATCTTATTCAAGTGTGTGAAAGAATCCACAAGATAAGCCAAATACATCTGAGATGTCAGATTAGAAAACTGCTGTAGTAAGTCTTGCTTTTATTTCTCATCTAGAGACGACGTTTCTGAGTTCCTATAATCGTGCCAGCATGTTATCTCTCGACATCCCTTGAACTTCTGAGTTAAAGAGAAGCATCTAATGGTCGAAGTCTATTTTAGTATACAGTTCTTTTCTAAAACGAGCTTCTATTTAAGGACCTTCTTTTGACAAAGTTTGCCACATTTATGGCAATCTACACTGTTTTACTATGGCATTCAGGAAGAATCTTGGAAGCTAACGTCTGGCGATGTATGATGTTGGTGCCGAAGGATTCTCCTGTTTTATTAACGTCGCTAGACCAGTGCGTGATCCTAACATAGCTGGAGCGCCTTCCGTACGGCAGCTGACTGGTTTTTCCCACAAAATGTTATCTTTTTGAAAAGATTCCGTTATTGTTTCCATGACGTCGACACCTTCTGATGCCGTTTCAATTTCTCGCGAAATCAATGATTCTCCTTTTCTTAAGTTGTCGTCGTACAAAAAGCGGACAGCACTAGTAACTGACGACTATTAGAAATGTCAGTCGATTCATCACACTGCAAAGCGAAGCACGGCGACTTTTGAAATAAGTTGCACATCGATATCATTTGACATTAGTTCCAGCTTTTACCATGTTTTTCGATAGAGATATTTCTTGTATATTTTTTCTTCTAACCCTAAAACTTCTACAGCTTTCATCAAACAAGGTTCCACAGGTGTTTCTATTATTGTGTGAAGCTTTTTTGATTGCGCTATCTGAAACGACGCTCCTAGCGATTTCTCCAGTTACTCGAATCGTGTACCGCAAGGGCGGAGTTTGGTTTTTTTCAGATTCTCTAATTTTTCTACAAATAATTCTGGCGGTCGGTCAGAGAAATTACGATGAACCGTTTCTCAATTTCGCTGACTTTAGGAATCGTTCGCCGGCCGGAGTGACCGAGCGGTTCTAGACGCTTCAGTCTGGAACCGCGCGACCGCTACGGTCGCAGGTTCGAATCCTGCCTCGGGCAGTTAGGTTTAAGTAGTTCTAAGTTCAGATGACCTCAGAAGTTAAGTCCCATAGTGCTCAGAGCCATTTTTTTGAGGAATCGTTCGCGAGAAGGGTTGTACATATAACGCTTTGTGGTTTTATTTTTCCATTACTTTCTATCGAAGTAAATACGAATATAACGTAATTTTGTATTTTCTCCTACGCCCCATTTTCTGCAAGTAAAACACAAATGCAGTGAAATGTAAGCATAGCAGTCAAAAGCCCAAAAAAGTGTATTTGTGGTAGCAAAATACTTAAATAACATAGTAATAGATAAATATGCTTTTATTATCTTTATTTTTAATTGCGTATCGCGATGTAATGGACATATTAATCACATAGTCAACAAAACGTACCTAACTGTTCCACACTTTCTGCGGTACGCACATACATAGGTATACTCAAACCTATATTTGCTTTAGTAACACCTAGTTTTGATAAAAAGTGTTTGACATAGAAAATGTGTACTTACCACTTTTGCGTGTCATTAATAAGAATGTTGAGCACAGTTAAAGTACTGATGCTGTCGAACCACTAAACAGAATCACTAGCAACGCCGAGAAAGACAAAATGAAGCGTACGACTGAAAGACTGGCTCACGCCATGCTGTTACGTCGATCGGTAGCCCTCTCCTAGCCGCCCACAAGCTGCAGTCGTAATTACCGCGCTGACGTCGCTTATAGCCAGGAATAAAGTCACTCTCAGAACTTACTGGACAGACTATGTAGGTTTTAAACTACCGGAGACACCACGCTTCGTGTCACTCATTTCATCCCATTTTTCCCTTCTTTTTTTCTTGTTGGTTTACATGAACATCGGTGCATTAGTCTGCTGCCATAACAACCTGTTCGACCTCCATTACCTCGGAGTGAGACTTACAGAGTCCAGGCTTGCTATTAATTCTCGCATCACGAGAGTATGACATCAACAGACGCTGGAGAAGAGGCCATGCACGCCTTGGGTCGGCGCTATAAATCGTTGGCAACCTACGTGCTGTCGCTAAGCTGGTAGCCGCCACGGTCTGTGCCTCCCCTTGCAACCAACTCTCATGGCTAGTTAACAGACCACACACTCTCTCTCTGGGTTTACTTTGCCACAAAACAGTATAGATAGATGACAGTGAAGTAGAAACAAGAATACAGAACGTAAACAACTGCAACATGCGTTAGGGTAGACAACAAATTCATAGATTTTTCCAACTTAACAGATTTGCACAGACATTCCGATAACTGGTTAATGTGCTCAGTATGTGCTGTAGCCACCTCTGGCATCAATACAGGTCTGCCAATAACGGTATTTACTGTGGATGATGTCATAAATCTCATCTTGAGGCAACAACACCCTTTCCTACCACAGAGCTGCTAGCAATACTTCGAGAGTGGTTGGTGGATGCCGACTTGAAGCAACCCGTCTCCACAGTGCTCTATGTGATTCAAATCGAGAGAGCTGAGCAGGCCACGCCATGGGTTCAGTATCATCCGTTTCCAAGAAAACAACAACCACCCGTGCTCTGCGACGTCGAGCATTGTCATCCACCCGTACACAGTCTGGGCCCACAGCGCTTCGCAACAGCCTCACTTGAGTCCCAAGATGTCGTCATGATACCTGACAGTTAGTTACACCTTGTCAATTGACCCGTGCAATTTTATGAACGGTTTGCGAGCGGTCAACATGATCCCTGCCCACACCATTAGGGAGCCTCCTAACATAATCCCTGCCCACACCATTAGGGAGCCTCCTAACATGATCCCTGCCCACACCATTAGGGAGCCTCCTAACATGATCCCTGCCCACACCATTAGGGAGCCTCCTAACATAATCCCTGCCCACACCATTAGGGAGCCTCCTATCATAATCCCTGCCCACACTATTAGGGAGCCTCCTCGATGTCGGTGATTTCTCACATTGTTTGGGTCCATAAATCGAGTTACAGGTTCCCTCCAGATGCGAATCCGTAGAGAATCACTCTCCAGGCAAAATCGGGACTCATCTGTGAAAAGAATATTGGCCCACTTTTCGAGCGACCAGGTGGCATGTTAACGACTTCACTCTAGACGTTCCCCTGTGCGAACACTAATCGGAAGTACACATCCAGCAGGTCTCCGACAATAAAGGCCACTGTGCCAAAGCCCTCTGTACACCGTTTGTCTCGATACAATACGTCCATTGGATGCTGCGAGGTCAGATGCCAGTTGTCGTGCAGTGTCGTCCTGCCCTTACAGTGAAATAAGGGCCCTCTCTTTCTGATATCACATGGTCGGCCCTGCCCTGGTCTTCGGGACACAGTTTCGATCTCTATAAACATCCGAGAAACGACAGAACCATTCGCATTAAGCCTTTGGGCCATATCAGTTTGCGAATGTCCCGCTTCAATTTTTCCTGTGGCCCTACATCTCACAGACCTGGTAGGCGTCTTCTCTGTACCATGCTGCATCGTTTTCATCTGTGCACACAGCGGTTGTGGATGTGGGACTACCTGGCAAACACTGTCCCGTTCGATAGGTGCCTTGACGTCATCGCTGGCCGTTGTCCGTTGACCAGAATGCAATCTCCCGTGCAGAATACGATCGGTGTAACAGGGTTATTTCCACTAACCATACAGTGTTGTCGATCAATAGCTGACATAATGGAAAGGCTGGCCCACCTTTCATTTGCCGGCCGCGGTGGCCGTGCGGTTCTGGCGCTGCAGTCCGGAACCGCGGGACTGCTACGGTCGCAGGTTCGAATCCTGCCTCGGGCATGGGTGTGTGTGATGTCCTTAGGTTAGTTAGGTTTCAGTAGTTCTATGTTCTAGGAGACTTATGACCTAAGATGTTGAGTCCGATAGTGCTCAGAGCCATTTGAACCATTTGAACCACCTTTCATTTGTGTTGAAGAATGTATCTAAACTACGTTAAAATGCTACTAACTGTATTGGTTAAAAACAGTCTTGGTTGCAATTTTAGTTTTTTTGTTTTTCAACTACGCGTTTCGCCTTATTTAAGCATCTTCAGGTTGATCTTAATTTGGTATTTCTTAGAACGGTCTTTTAGACAGTGTAGACAAAGGGCATCGTCGAATACAGCAGGCCAACATCGCCTTCGTTAAACTCAGTAAAAACTTTTCTAGATGGACGAGAGTGACTCCAAGACCTGCATAACGCGTCCCCCTTCACAGGAGAATTTTTCCACATGTAATGGATTAGGAACGAGACGTGGGGAGAAAAAGTATAACAAGTGAGAATGTAATAATGTTGACTTTATTATTAATTGCCAACTACACACTCCTTAAAATATGAGCACCAGAGTATTGGGATAAAGTTAGTGTAGGTTGCATACTTTCAGGGGCACCCCACACCCCATGATGACATCATGGGTTTTCCACTGCCAGCATGTGGGTCCGTTCCTCCTCCCCTAACCCTCCACCCCCTTTCATGAAAATGGCAAGAAACTGAAATTTTGCTGGGAAATTCAAAAAATGGTGGGAAAATAGAATATAATGATGAGAATATCAAATTCTGTGAGTTCACTTTGAGGTCCAGAGACCAGCTGACCTAGTTCACATCATTACCCCCAGAGGACACTGTTGGCCCTCCCCCACTCCCCTCAGCCCCTCCTCCCTTCCCCTCCCTTCCTCTGCCCTCCCTTCTCCTACCTGGAAATTGACGGGAAAAGGACCCAGTCTGCGCCCGGGTGCCAGGTGAAAATAATCCAAGATGGCAGTACAGGAAAAGAGGGGCAGGAACCAATAGGAGTGCTAAATCTGGTAATGTGATAGGCTTCAGCCAGTAGGATTGCAGTGTCTGGTGACGTCATTGGAGGAGTTATAGGGCAGACTCCGTCAACTAGCTGCAGCGGAAGAAGTAACATGAAGTGTCACAGCAGCAGCCGAGGTACAGCACAGCCCTGCAGAACTGGAAGAAGTGGAAAAGCAGGTATCATATATTATATCTTTGTCTGCAGTTAGCATTATTATTGCTTGTTTCATGTCGTGGTCTGTATGTGGTGCTTCCTCTTCCTAGTTTGGCAGTAACCTTTGAGCAGCTGCCGGCCGGTGTGGCCGTGCGGTTCCAGGCACTTCAGTCTGGATCCGCGTGACCGCTACGGTCGCGGGTTCGAATCCTGCCTCGGGTATGGATGTGTGTGATGTCCTTAGGTTAGTTAGGTTTAAGTAGTTCTAAGTTCTAGGGGACTGATGACCACAGATGTTAAGTCCCATAGTGCTCAGAGCCATTTCAACCAATTTTTTTTTTTTTTTGAGCAGCTGATGCCTGCAGGCTGACCACCAACATGTCGACCTCTGTCGCATCCAGGTCCGCAGCAATCTCAGCCGCCATTTTGTTGAGACCTGCACCAACCTCTGGACCAGCAGCAGCAACCTGCAATGTGTCGAAACCTGCAGCGACCACATGTAATCCTGTAGTGCACACTGTCCACGTGCTGGAACAGGACAAGCTTCTGTTATTGTCTGTTACACCCATCAGTTTGTGTATTGAGGATGCCTGCTCCGTTCCCAATGCCTCGAGTGCTGCTGGTGGTTCTAAACAACAAGATGGAAGACAGTACAGGTCGCTTACTTACGATCCGCCCCCAGAACATCACTGTGGTAGCGCAGGGACATAGTGCAGATACTGTGGATAAGAAGGTACCAGGTGCGCACATGCTTTTCGGTTCTACATACAGTTTAACTCCTAGTGGAACAAAACATGTAAATATGGACATAGAAGCACATCATGAATCGGGCTTGTGTGTGAGGATAGGAATTGAAAATGCATTGAAGGATGTTAAAGTGCCTATTTCTAAGTTCGGCTGCGACGAAATAAGTCATGCAGAGTATTACACCAATCAGCAGATGACCACAGAGTATTACCCAACTTGTACCCCACTGGGCATTTCATTGGTATGAAGCTAACTATTAAATCAGTGTTGAAGACTCTCTACGTCTGAAATGGGGTGACATGTGTTTATCACGCCAAGTTACGAACTTATACGATGTGGATGCTATGCTGTGCCTTGCACTGAAGAGACAGAGTCAGTGGCTGTCAAGGATAGAATCCAAATACAATGATGTTGTAAACGTTCTAAATGTGCAAAGTGTACTTGTTGATGATTTGGAACAGTACCTTTGCTTCTGCATCAACGCAGAGCCGAAAGAAACACATGTTAAATGTACATGTGAAAACTGGAGTACTGTGGGGTGCCCATCGGTTTAAAGGAAATATGTGCGGAATTTATTGCATATCAAAAACACTAATTTGGGAAATATTGTACAGGTGCAAAGAAGACAGAGTCTGATGATTTTTTTAATTAGTGCATCTGACGTATGACGTATAAATAATAATGAGTATATACAATCTCAAACCGTGTTTTCGGTTTTATTTCATACCTCTCTCATTATAGCCCAAGTATTACACTTATTATCCAAAGGGCCTGAGTTCGATTCCAGGCTGGGTCGGAGATTTTCTCCGCTCAGGGACTGGGTGTTGTGTTGTCCTAATCATCATCATTTCATCCCCATCGACGCGCAAGTCGCCGAAATGGCGTCAAATCGAAAGACTTGCACCAGGTGAACGGCCTACCCAACGGGAGGCCCTCGTCACACGACATTTCATTTCATATCATTATTTTTGATGCTGCGCCTATTATCATTACAGCAGCAGACAATTGCCTCAAACACCTCCTCATCACTTCTCAGCAGATATTGTCAAACTGAACGAATAAGATGCTAGCTGAATTCTCTGTGTAGTCATTGTAGCTCAGTTTGTTAAATGACGGAGGTACAGTGGCTACACATATTGTTACTATCCTTACAAGTGTGTGTGCATGAGTGTACAAAAAATGCAAATGCCTCTGAGCACTATGGGACTTAACTTCTGAGATCATCAGTCTCCTAGAACTTAGAACTACTTAAACCTAACTAACCTAAGGACATCACAGACATCCATGCCTGAGGCAGGATTCGAACCTGCGGCCATAGCTGTCGCGCGGTTCCAGAATGTAGCGCCTAGAACCGCTCAGCCATTCTGGCCGGCTGTGAGTGTGTCTTTCTGTATATGCCCACTACTTGTTGGTACCTGACATACTTGGTACCATGGCAGGGTGGGTGAAACATCCTCGTCACAATTACTTTGTGATAGGTAATTGGTCCTGTGAAGATGTAAAAGGAGACCTGAAGAAGAAGAAGAAGAAGAAGAGTGGAATGCTCCTTCGTGATAATATACGAGCAATTATTGTAGGTTTATCCACTTGATGCAAGACTAATGTTCTCATGACGCTGCTAACACACATAGATGGAGTACGATTGGAACATGTTTATTTTAATAAAACACTGTTTCAGCCCAAGTATCAACTATTACAGGTGGCATTGCCTGGTGTAAAAGACGTTTCATACATGACATCCAGTAAAAGCAGTGATCTCGCCCCACCTGAAAAAATAAAGCCGAATACGGCGTTTATATTTGACTACGTTGCTGTGGAAAACGAAGACCAAATTCGAAAATATTTCTGTTTCGGTAGTCATATTGGTGTTGATATATTTTATCTATGCAAAACATTTACCAGATTCCCATAATAGTTGGTTAGGGATAATGCAAATCTCATTATAGCCTTCAAGCAAGACAATCTGAATTTAAAACACATTTACCAAGCACATATAGGAACTGACATGTCGTTCAATGATTTTGTAAAGATATGTATGGGTTTCTTGTTATTGATAAAACAAGAAAACAAAAACAGAGTGATTGTAGATATAGATGAAACTTTTAAAAATGCATGCTTAAAGTTTGTGGTATATGCAGGGAGCAGCTAAGCGTTAGTTAATGAAACTGGTAGGAAAGTAACTGACTTAACTGAAAAGGTTGAGGCTACTGAGCGGAAAATAAATGCAGAGACCCTTGCTATGAGAGGGAGGATCAGCTACATAATAATAAGAAGAAGAGTGGATATATAAAGTCTCGCGCTCCAGATAAGTCTGACTAGTATACATCGAGATGTCGATGCAGCAGACAGTCATTCAGGCGCGGAAAGCCGTTGAGAGAAATTACGGTTACTGAGATTAGGGCATATGTATCGACAGCAAACACTACGAGAGACCTATAAGGCGATTATTGAATCTCTCAGGCAGCTCTCAGCAAAAACAAAACCGCACGATAATGGTGGTGTTGCCATTGACGCCTCTGGCCACATAGATAGAACATTCGGCGTCAGGAGGGGAAGACCATACGTGCTGGGTAATAAACGTAACTGATGGCCCAATGCAGATTGGTGACAGGCAGTTTGAGAGAACACCTAGTTTAATGAACCTTATTTTCCTAAGTATAACGAAAAAACCCTTCAATTATTCAGTTAATGATAGGGAAGTGTACCGTGAAATACTGTATTGGACTGATGATCGCAAAAAGCCAGAGCAACATGAAATATTAAACCATTATGAAACCAATACTCGATGCTGAAAACAACAGCAGCAGCAGCGATGATGGCACTGACATTGATCATAAAACGTAACCTTAGAGGTATGTTATGTTTAAAGGCTGCAAGGCTTGGATGACTTATGGCAGACGGATCTTATGGACATGCTGGAATATTCTGATGCGAGTAATGGATTCAAATTTATTTTAACGGTTATTGATGCATATTATAAATTTACTTGGACTTTACTTGTAAAAACAAAAACCGAGGGAGACGTCGCCAGGGTGTTTGCATAATTGCTGCAGATGGGCACGAATCGATGCCTCAACAATCTTCAAACAGATCACGGTGGAGAGTTTTACAGTAGATATTCCAAGACTGTGACAGGCTGGTACGGGATGCACCACTGCTTAACATTCACTGACCTGAAGGCTAGCATCGTTGAACGGCTGAACCAGACAACAGAAGATTACATGTGTATGCGTTTTAAACTTCGTGGGTCATACAAATGGACAGGCACTTTCCCAGAAATAACTGATCTGTACAACCAAACTAAACATCATACAGAAAAAATAAGACCTATCGATGTTCGTGATAATGAGCTTCTGAATACAGTATACAATGGCATTAAAGTGGTGGATCGGCACAGACAAAAATTTAATGTGGGTGATTTAGTGTGTGTTTCAAAGTATAAGAATGCCTTCGAGAAATCATGTCTGCCAAACTGGCCAACAGAGATATTTACAGTTTTCAAGATTCAAAGAATGAATCCGAGAACTTACATCTTGAAGGACAATAATTGTGAAGAAATTGCAGGTTGCTTCTACACCGAAGAGTTGCAGAGAATCTCAGAACTGGATGTGTTTCTCGTGGAGAGAGTCATAAGACATCGAGGAAACAGAGCGCTAATCAAATGGCTTGGTTTTCCTGCAGCACAAAACAGTTGGATTGACGCTAATAGTTTGCTTTATAATCGGGTACACAGTCCACAACCACAGGAGTAGCATGACATGCATGGTAGAAGAGGAGGTGGTCTTATTCTAGACAAACTGCCACTGTAATAACATATTACGTGGTATAACTCCTGCAGACCTGCAACAAAGCTTCAAAAATGGTTGGCACGAGTGATAAGGGCATTAACCTGCTTGATAAGGCGCGTTTGGAAGACGGCATTGCTTACGCTTCAAATAAAACTCTCCCAAGTCGTCAGATCCAGACCGGATTATAGCTGGTAAAGCCAAAGCAATACATGCGAGAAAGGGTATTGCAGCATTTGAAGTTGATAAAACCATGCGTGGAAAAATTGTTGGGCTTAGCGATGATGGATTTCAAGCAAATTATGAATGCTGTTTGACATTCACTGAGGAAGAAGAAGAAGAAAATGATCAAGAAGCA
Organism: Schistocerca americana; assembly: GCF_021461395.2. NCBI lineage: Eukaryota > Metazoa > Arthropoda > Insecta > Orthoptera > Acrididae > Schistocerca > Schistocerca americana. The sequence goes on along the minus strand of NC_060121.1, from coordinate 790,768,103 downwards.
GAAGAAGGCAGGGCAGGGGTGCTCAAAAACCGTATCCTGTCATCGATGTATGCAGCTAAAAGTGCTCTGCAGCGAGAAGGACCAGTTAAAGCACCTAGAGTTCTGCCAATACCCAAGACATCTGGTGGTTTTCTTCCATTCCTTACCCCAGCCGTCTTTGTTCTTTCGGCGCTGTGGTCCCTCGCTGTTGGTAGTGTAACTATTGTTCCAATAGTCAAGAATGCGCAAAACTCTCAAGAGCAGTTAGAAGAAGCAAGAAGACATAACGGCATGATGGAAGCCACAGCCATCGTAAAAGGAATATATTTGAAACCTTACAGGAAAAAGGATATGCTACTCATAAAAAAGCCTGTTAGCTGTACTGCCAAATTAGGCACTCACAAATACTAATCTGATTAAGTTCGTCAGAAAAAAATTGGATATTCCAAGATTCCGTGGTGTATTTATATGGGATACATTACCGAAGACTGTGTGGAAACTGATGAATGTGGTGTTCTGAATCTAGATGTTTCTGGAGGTCTCAGCACCCACTGGGTGTCATATGCCATGAAAAATGGAAATTACGCCTACTGTTTCGACTCATTTGGTGACCTGCAACCGACAAAATTACAACGATACTTCACCGACAGAAAACGTGTGTTCTACTATTTTTGATGCCATCAGTACTTGAATACACACCTTTGTGGGCACCTATGAATCATGGTTCTCTTGACTTTTACGAAGAAGAAGAATGTATAAGGAAGAACTTCAAACATTCTTCATCGAGGTTCAGATGCAGTTGAATTTAATTCAGTTGGCTTGAAACCTCGCAGTGATGTCCTGACTCAGTATAACCAGTTGAGTAAAATATGATGAACGAGTTATACATCAGAAGTAATTCTCTCATAAACCTTATGCTTCAACCACATTTAACAGGAAAGATTAAATTAGAACTGTCATCCAGCACCAAGACGCTCTGACCCTTCCGTGCAAGCATTTCATATGTTTGGAGGGATCATTCAAGAATACCGATGGCAGCACTACAGTGGGATCCAAGCTTACACAATGCTTTAGCATTCCTGTTTCAAGAGAAACGCTGCGATCTCAATGTTAGCATATGATCAACCCTTAAAACGCACATTTTTGCATCACCCACGGATCTGAATGATTTAGAAAATGCGGGAAGGTTCATAGACGATCCAGTGGATAGAATAGTTACGAGTACAAACGATTTACTGCATGCATACCTCCAAAAATGCTTATGGGCAACTTTGAGGACATGAAGCAGGTCATTATGAACGCTAAACAGGAACTCATTCTGGTATGGAGAGCGACGGATACTAACTCATACATTTAATGAGCTTAAGAGGAGAATATGATCATAATCAGCAAGACAATATAGAAAATGCCTCACATGCGTGTATCAGACGACGAGCCGTTGAAGCTTTTAAAAGTACTGAATGCTGGTACATATCTGTCACAAACATTCTGCTCTTGGGAGCATTTTGAATACCCTGTGCAACCAACGACATCCAGACAAATATCGGCTATTAAAACCTTTGTTCAAGTGGAGGCGCCAAGATTCATCACCCTAGCGTTTCAGACTGATATAAGGATAATGCAGCAGCTGATTCCACTGAATTTGTCAACCGCAAGTTAACTAATGCCATAGCCTACCTGAATTGAGAATTCTACCCGTCTGACAATTTACTTCTGCGATGAGATTAAAACGTATAAAGCCTAGCATTTGACTTGTATGCGAGGTTCTGTGCTTCTTACTATGAAAGTGCTGAAGAAGAAGGAGGAGGATGTCACACAGTCCACGGAATTTCAGGGAGTCATCACTGACCATCGTGATAGACTGTTCTAAACAGAATGATATAAATAAAACTGGACCTATAGACAGACTAATTAAATTTTAATCTTCTGCAGATTTCCTTGAACACACTGCACATATGCTCTTGTCACAAATGACAATGTAATTAACTATCGCCGACTCACAGGTGTTGTGTAATGTGCTGTATAAGTGACCAGGTCTCTTGGTATATCTCCAGTATTTCGTGATGGCATCTCAGAGTGTGAACATCATTGCAGACATTGAAGGTTTCCATGATGAGTGGAACCAGTTGATATTTAAAAATATTGCATTCATTGCATACATGGAAGATCCTGATATAACAGTGACATAACAAACATTGCATTACTGAAGCCTTTCAGATAGGTAAGAAAGGCGACCTGCTATGCTTTTAGCTACATAATTTCAGCTACTTTCCCAGGTCACCCAACTACTCACATACTGCTGCTCTGCATTATTACCATGAGAAGGACACACATGGTTTATTGTAGGGAGGACACTATTTATGGATTTTTGTCAAGACAAGTTATTCTTGCAAGGGAGTGGGGATAATAGCATCCTCTGGTGGTGGTGTTGCAAAAACACAAAATTTGATATTCCCACCAATAAATTTGAGTTTCTCTCCATTATTAGAATTTTATGATGACATTTCAATTTCCTACCATTTCCAGGGGTGGAGGTGGAGGGGGAGCAGAGTGGATGGGAATGGGGAAGGGACCTATGTGTGCACCAGGGAAAAACCATGATATCAACAGAGGGTGGGGAGGGGTGCCCCTGAATATATGAAACCCCCCACAAACACAATGTGCCCATGCTAGTGTTATCCCACTACTCACCAGAACGTCGATGAGATGTTGTACAGCATCCTGCACCTGATGGCTAGCGTAAATTGTTTCCGCATTAAAGCATTAGCATATTACCAAGTTTCAATGCACATGTTAATTGCAGCCCACACTACTCCGTGAGTAGCTGCTATTTTATTGTAACAATACGGTGCTATCCATTTGACATAACTACTATCCCCATCAAGAGATAGTAGTGTTTCTACAATCTTATGGCGTCCTTCTGGGCTCTGCTGGTACAAGTGTCCTTTTCCATTTTTTGGCATAGAGCTACAGCGTATCGTCCATGGAAATTTACAGTACAGGTTTGAATGAATTGGACTCTTGCATGCGTTGCCGAGTATATCCTTTGTGTTCCTAGGGATCAGCTAGCGAAGTCTGAGCACTTTGTTGAAGCCATTTTGCAAAATCACCCTGTATGTATCCCAGAACGAACACGACGAAGCGAGGTGGCGCTTTGGTTAGCACACTGGACTCACATTCGGAAGGACGACATTTCAGACCCGCGTTCGGCCATCCTGATTTAGGTTTTCCGTGATTTCCCTAAAATTGTTTCATGAAAATGCTGGGGTGGTTCCTTTGAAAGGGCATGGTGGACTTCCTCCCCCATCCTTCCCTTATCCGATAGGACTGATGACCACACTGTTTGGTCACCTCCCACGAATCAGTCAACAACAACGAACGCTATCGTATCAGTTTATTGTGTGAGTAGTTGTTTCCAGGCAACAAGAAAACAAACTGCATACACGACAGTTCCTCAGATATACAGCCTAAGAAAAAAATGAGGCACCCGGATGGGGGTAGGGAACGAAATGAAACTTTATAGGTTGAAATGGTATGTGACTTTATTTCAGTGATTACTAAATCAAGTCAAATAGACAAATAACTTTCCAGTATGAGCTCACTTATCCATATGATGTACGCCCCCTCTGGCCGTAGTATCATGTTGTATTCACAACATAAGTTTGGCGTCCAACATAAAGATGGCAGGAAGCTGGCACAGGAGGTAACTACTTAGATGGTGTGCCTGCATACTGCAGTTATCTTGTCACAGGGCAAACTGCAACAAGAACAAAAACAAGCATGCCAACACAATGAGCACAATTAACAATCATTTAGTAAAAGCATATACACTACCTGATAAAAGAAGTGAAACACTCACAAGTCGAAGTCGATGTCAATGTAACTTCGTACACACACACACACACACACACACACACACACACACACACAATCTCAAACCTCTGTGACAGACTGTAAGAAAACGAAACGCCTACAGCCGTCCGTATGATCCTATTAATTGTTGGCAGTCTGAAATTGTTGGTGGAGAAAACACTCACACACACACACTCATTTGTCTCCTAGACATAATGAAGGGAAATTTCGAAAAAGACAGACATTTACATCATAAGCTGCACAGGTTGTAAAATGCATCTTTAACACATCATCATGTAACACCATTATTTGCTGGAAAGTACTTCCCTTATGCTCAGCCAATATTTTTCCTACCCAGTCTTCAAGTAGACAGCTTTGGACACAGTTGCCAGCTGTGTGCTTACATTAGTAGACTTATGAAAATCCTCCCTGCTTGTCACCATCATCTTCTCAATTGAACATATTCATAACAAGATGCCTACACTGGAGCAGACTGGTATCTTGGGCGCCGGCCGCTGTGGTCGAGCGGTTTTAGGCGCTTCAGTCTGGAACCAAGCACCTGCTATGGTCGCAGGTTCGAATCCTGCCTTGGGCATGGTTGAGTGTGATGTCCTTAGGTTAGTTAGGTTTAAGTAGTTCTAAGTCTATGGTACTGATGACCGCAGATGTTAAGTCCCGTAGTGCTTATAGCCATTTTTAGCATCTTGCGTCTTGTGCTTTGAAAGATTGATAGGACTTTTCATTAAAGATCTACAGTTCCAGCACAAGCATCTATCAGCATGAGTTGCAAAATGTAACTTCAGTCCATCCCATTGCATCTTCATTATTTGATAAAATGTATTCATACACTCATCCAATGTCTCCACTTTCTAACCATTGTGCATGGAGTCGTGGATACAGTCCTCAGCCGCCTGATTACCACTAATATAGCTGTTGAATTCTTCCTTGTCCAACACCAAATCTTCTCCATTGAACACATTGCACATACAATAAAGAATTACATCTATCCTATTTGGCAGCCCAGTGCAGACTGAAGCTTCCTCACTAGTGGAGGAAGAGGAGGGAGGAGGAAGTGGTGGGAAGTGAGGAGTAGGGAGGCCCAACAGTCCCCTGTTGTGGCAGTACTGTGAACTAGGTCAGCTGATATATGAATCTAAAGCAAACACATACAATTTGAAATTCCCATCACTTTTAAATTCATACCATTTCCATGGGGCAGAAGGGGTGGATGGCATTTAGGAATGGGGGGAGGGGAGGAGGAGGGGGTGAGTTCAGTTAGTGGAGGTACCTCATCTGCCCTATTTCCCGACAAAATTTGAATTTCCCACCATGATGTCAATGCAGCATTGTCACGTCTACAGCCGCCATGTTGGCTCCGCCATCATGGTATCTGTCCCAGAAACTGCCGAGCCCCGCTACTATCATGGCTCACAACTTTAACTATTTTAAAAGGTATGTCAACAGTTGTGTTGCTTGGTTGTGACTTTTTTTTAAAGAAAATTCATTAAGTAGAGGGTTATTTTCAAATTTCAGCCTAACAAAAAGTATTTACCATGTAACTATAATTATAGGCAAAAGATGTGTTATATCAAAGAGGAAGTTGCTCCTTTTAATGTTGATCATTTGAGGAAGGTAAGCCTTGGCAAGTACTGGAAATGCTTGGGGAATTTTCCGATGTACTAACTGATGAGCTAGGATTCGTCGATGAGATTGAATACAAGATCCTTCTCATGGGTCAAATTCCTGTCCGCCAATGCCCTTGTAGGTTTTCGCCATCTAAAATGATGGTGTTGCATAAAGCCATCTACCAGTTGCCAGTGTATGGCGTGATTAGGTGGCCAGTGTCTCAGCAGGCCTCCCCTATTTTTAATCCCCAATACAAACAAAAGGGTGCTAGAAGTTTAACAAGTGTATCTGTGTATCTGTCTGTGGTATCGTAACACACAGTCGAAAGGTCGGATTTTAATTCTTTTTTTATTTGCTGGTTTCATCTGGACGGTTTTCAATTGCATTCCATGAAAACCTGTTGAGACGTTTAAATTTCATCAACTACATTAATGAAAAATGTTTTCTGTCAGCGAGTTCTCTTCATACACGCTACGTAACACATAAGGGCTACTTCAAGTTAAGTAACACCCGGTTGTAGAGCTCAAAAGGATTAGAGCTCAAAAAGATCCAAATAAAAGTTCACGAGAACATGTGTTCATCTTTTACGATGATTTCTGCCTTTTGAAGTTGCCCGGTTAAGCACTTCCAAAGCAGGAAAAGGGTTACTTTGAATCAGCTGTAAAAGATAAACATGCTCTCGTGGATATTTTATGGTTCTTTTTGAGGTGTGCAATCCAGCAGTAAATCAAATGATTTTGCCCTAACAGTTCAGACAGCCCGTTGCAAGAGATCGAGGTGGCAGCCCCCTTTCTTCTAACTTGATTTAGAATTATCGCCAGCTGGTCGATGCTTATGTTACCTAAATTAGCTAAAAGCATAGTTAATGAATATATTTTGAATTAAAAAGTGATGGAAACAAATTGCATAAGTGAGAGTGGCAAAATATGATGATAACATTTAATGCATTTTAATTACAAATGGTAGCTGTAAGTCAAAATTGCAAAGCATTCTAAGTGTAAAAATATTTTTTTTAATGATAAAGTGCGACACTTAATATAAAATTGAAGTACTGAAGAACCACTTCTCAGTCTTTGCAAAACTGCTAAAGACGAACTGTCATGAGGATTATTAAATAGCTTTATTTGATTGAGTTCACAGATAGCAACACCCTGCATGTATTTTGTGCGACTGAAGGCCACGTAAACTTGGACTTCTGCAAAAATACTTTTGCTACTTTTGCCTAAGTAAATTACAGCTTTTTCTACAGTGGTCATTTGCAACGTATGAATTGTAACAGCTCGACTTAAAATTATGGTAAATGTTGTGGCGTAACCACAAGCGCCAGAACGGAGACTCGGAACGCAAGACCAGAGAAGGCGGTGAGGAAACGTTGGCCAATCGTGCACAGAATTGGACCACACCGTGCCAAGAGCGACACCTGGAAGAAGTGAATATAAGCACTGCTCCTGCCAGCCTGACCTGCTGAGGGATTGTTTTACTAATCCCTCAACAGAATGTGTCTTTCTCTTTTCAGGTTAAACCAGACAGGACCTATCGACAAGACTGGTAATATATATTTCTCTCTCTTACAGGAACCGCAGGAATGACAAATTTTGTCTCGACTGCACCACCACGAGCCAAGGACAGGCTCGTCATTCTAGCGTCAGCGTCAGCCTCGGGGCTCAGATCGCCGAGTCTGCGACAGACTTTAGTGGAAAGTATTGTGGAGCGTGCTACAAGTACCACTAGTTGTGGTCTGTATCAAGTGCTTACTTGGACTTTGTGTATAGCAAGAACTGTACTGTTTTCTTGTCGCCTCTCGCTAGCGACATTTGCTTTAATCAAAGTTAAGTTTTGTCAATTTGCTTACTAGAAATAAAACTATTAATGTTATTTGTGTGACTCGTTGTATAGCATTCCGAGAGCGCTGCACCCCTTAGGCAACCTATTAGCGACGAGGGGGCAAGATTCCACAGGAAACATTATTCTTTCAACGCAACAACCTCTAAGGCCCTGAGATATTAGACTTTTTGTCTGTATTAGAATCCATTCAGTTCCACCTTTAAAACTCCCTCCAGTCGATTTGTCGTCGAGTTCTATAAAGATCTTTTTCAGATGTTCCCATGCTTCCAGGCGGCCTTTGCGAAGTCTATTCCATTCCAGTATTTGAATAATACCCATGCTACCAGTGACAACCCTTCCAAAGCCTTCAAATTCATTCAAAACACACCTCTAATTCCAACTGAGATTTTTTACTGAATTGAGCAATTTTTCCATACAGTTTGGATCTTGCGGAACAGAAAGTTGATTGGATTTTGGACCATAAGTGGCAGGTTGTTTTGATTCATCGAGAGCAATTAACGTATAAATTTTTACTGTTTTGGCCATTAGTTGTATCATCCCGTCCTTATAATCATCAAATAGTATCACTGTGGGAAAAATACTTGCAGTTTCGCCGTCGGCAAAACCGTAAATAAAGACACACTACTTCTTTCAAGCAAAATCTCATACTGCTCAGTACTCAAATCATCTCCTCGAAGACTATTAAGAGGTTCTATAAATTGGCTATCATTCTGTGGTCGCACGTTGGTTTGTAACTCGCAAAGCCTAAAGTAAGGCCAAAAATGCGGCTGTCCTTGGTATACAATTGGTTCCCTGAGCGTCAACTGCCCTTAAAAAGCGAAAACTGCATAATCAAAAACTAAGCTATTTACCCCACCAAAAACGTCTTGACAGTTTTTAATTCTTGTAAATGGAGATGAATAGATCCTAAAATTTCATAAAAACAATTGATATTTCTTCTGTTATAAACCAATGAATGTGACGACATTTTCTATTCCCCAGGTGCTGTCCTGTCATCTGTCTATAGACTGTTGTTTTGCCTTTCTCGTCTCTTAAACCACATGCACTATGAATGGTTTTTCCGTTGTCAGGACGCGCTGCAACTCATGATGGTGCGTTAATTTCAATGAAATTTTCGTTTAACAACTGCTTTGTTGTTGGAATGTAACATCGTCGAATATTATCTTGTACATAAAAAGATTTTCTGCTGCCAGCTCCTCTTGTCACTAATAATTTTAAAGGAACATTTATGTTAGGTAGATCTGTCACCTCATCCCGAATTCCTTATTTTTGTTCTATAATCATACTGGTAACGATAGGACGAAATTCTTCGTCTGTGATACTGACATACATTTTTTCACCAGCGTCTTCTACTTCGACGTCAACATCATTATTCCCGGGTCGTAACCATTAACAATCGTCGCTACATCCTTGTTTTGTGTATTGACTACTTGGTCATTGGCTTCATTAAATGCTGCATATTCGGCAGTGCTAGCACTTGGCCAATTTGTTGCTGAATCTCATATTCAATGTATCGAAATTTCTCAGCAGAATCTCCATGAAAGGGACGTAATCGATCTCGTTGTGACGTTAAAGCTTCTTCGCGCGTTTCATAGCCCGCTAACAAATTGCTTTCATTTCTCAACGGCTCGGGGGCAATAAGACAGCTATAAAAATAGCCTTTGACTGTCTCCCATTTGCGTGTAATGGCGAGTCCTCAGAGTAACAGGCTTTCTTTGCTTTTTCGTTATGTTTCCATTTAGAAGTCTGATGGTCGGTTTCAGCACCCACTTCTGGTTCTTCTTAAGCTTCCATGTCACCATCTTCGTTGCTATCATGTCGAGTTGACTGTTCACAATTTATGGCAAATTCTGAAGTGCTCTAGATTACTTGGCTTGTGAATATACCTGTTAAATATGTTTTAATGCGTTTGACCTTGCTTACTGTCATATTATAGAATTCTGTATCATTCACGAGGGTGGCATGTTTTGACGAAAACCACTTTCCTTGAACTGTCTCTTAATTTCAGATGAAATAATATGTACGCACATTCACAAGCTGATACTCTACGATGGTTGAAAATTGCCATAAAAGTGGCAAACAATTGCCTAACGATATCCCCATGATACACTTGCTCTCCACTAACGACATCCCCATGATACACTTGCTCTCCACTAACGACATCTTTCACCAGTTGACCTGTAACCAGGGCCTCGTGTTTGGAAGTATATTTGGCGATGTAATAAGATACGGTTATCACATTTCCACGTGGCCGAATATCCATATTAGCTATCCATAGCTTCAGTATCTGCGGATTGTAATTGTTTACGTACTGTTCTTCAGGATTTCTACTCAAAACACAAAGTCGCCCATTGTCACAAAAAGTTCGTCGGTCCTAAAAAAGCTGTTTTATCGCATACTGGTCTTGGAAAATTAAATCTACAGTTATGATACTTCCTGTTCTTACAGCATGTTATTGAATGAGAGCGTATTTGAACTCGTTTAACTGTTTCGTTTAACCCGTCATATTTATTGTGTAAACAAGATGAAACACTCTCATCAAAGATCTGTTTTTAGGAGTGTCAAAATTTGGTGCATTTTCAGTCCAACATGATGTATATAAGTGCGGACTTAAACGATTCTGAAACTCAATCCTCCACCAGTAACCTGTAAGTGTTCCTTCTAATACTCGATCGTTGCTCCTCAAAAAACTCATGAAAGCTTTAACACGTACCGTAAGATGACGACGTAGGTTTCGGCGAGACAATTCCTCGCGTCACAATTTCGTGTTTCGTTCCGGGAAGTATTTGTGTGAATGTTAGAGTGTCGATCGTGCTGTGTCTACTAGTAAAAAGTACGGAATAAAAGTTAAATTAAAAATTACAAAAAAAACAGACACAAAAATATCTAAAAAGTAAAAAAGATGTAGTGTTCTTTTAAGTTTAATATAAGTAGTAATAATCTGATCAAAGCGTCGCCGCGTCGGGGGACCGTAAGTAAATAAAATAAAAACACAACACACCTAATAAATGATGAAGTATGAAATTTAGATAAAACACGCTACCTAGGCAACTTAGGTAAATACGAAAACAACAGTATCTAATCGTTGTGTCTAAGTCTTAATTAATTTACTCCCTTCTCGATTGTCCACCGAGGTGACTGTGTTGTCACGTTTGTTGGACTCGATGCTGGTAGAACTAAAATTTAAATATGTTTTCAATTATCTAGATGACATTGTAATACACAGTAAGATATTCGTTGAACATCTTGACCATCTGCGCCATGTCATTTACGGGAAGCAATGCTGACTGTCAAATCTACCAAAGTAAATTTTGCGAGCAGAGAGATTTCTGTAAAGTGTACTAAAGCTATCTAGCATTCCCTCCACCTAGAGACAAGAAGGGCACAGTCAGATTCATAGGGACGCCAAATTTTTTTCGAAAATTTGTCGCTGATTTTGCCCAGCTACCACGCCACTGAATCAATTGCCCCAGAAAGATTTAAAATTCGGTGAGCCAACATCCATTGATCCGTGTTTGAGGCCTTGAAAATGACGTGAAGAAAAACAGAGGTTTAGATAACCAGGTGGTTGATGCTCTCAAGCGCTTGTTCCAAGGTGACCCGGAAGTAGTTGGGAATCCACAAGTTCATCATCAGGACTCCCTACTTTTTCGGCTGTTTGGTAACTTAGGAAAACCACATGAGTACAGTATTGGGGCAACCTGCATTATGACGCACTTTGCTTTGTTGCCAGATGTATATAAGACGGCGGCGATGACGTCAGCCAAGATGGCGGCGAGTAGACTTGTCAACAGTGCATGACATCATCCAAGACGGCGGCCATGATGCAAGTACCATTATCCAAGATGGCGACTTCTGGTGGGAAAGTGCCACGCCAAGTTCAAAATCCAACAGGATAATGCATCATACCAAGGTATCTCTACTAACCTAAGAAAATCGCGGAAAGATAGGTCACATGGGCTACCTCCACTAACCCAAGTCATCCGACCACCACCTCTTCCTAGGAACTACCGCCAAGCTTGAATTTTGGCGGTAAAGAAAGACCAATTCGCGTATCTCTACTGTTCTAAGAAAATGGCTTGAAAGAACAGATACTTGGACTAACCTGAGTCACCCAATTGCTACCTCCTCCTAAGGATTCATGGGAAAAGGACTTGGACATAAGTCTTTATTTAAACAATTTCATGCAGTATGGCCATCCAGTGTGTTCACCACAAGGTCTGGACTCCAACTGACTTAGTACACAGCGCCACCACCAGAAGGTGCTCTCGTCTGTGACATAATCCAAGATGGCGGGAAACAGTGTTTTCACCACGAGGTCCAGACTCAAACTGACCTAGTACATAGCGCCACCACCAGGGAGCAATGTTGTGCAAGATGGCGGCCATGACAAAGTATATATCCAAAATGGTGGTGGTGGGAAATTCAAAAAGTTTCACGCCCCACTCCCAGGTGGGAAATTCAAATTTTGTGAGATTTCACGAGTGCCATGCCCACCTAGACTTTGAAAGAAACAGTTAAATTCTCCACCACGATCCTCCATCGACCGCCATGTCCTCTTAACAACCTACGTTGGCGGGCTAATGTGTACTAACGTGCACCAATGTGTACTAATGGGCACTAAGGTCCAGTAATGTGTACTAATGTGCACTAACGTGTACTAACAGCCACTAACATGTACTAATGTGTTTTGAGGTGCACTAACATGTACTAATGTGCACAGTGCTTGATATCATCCAAGATGGGGACCGTGATGTCAGTTGATGACACAATTGCCAGCCCCCCCCCCCCCCCCCCCCCCCCGGCGAGAAGTTTGAATTTTGGAGGCAAGATAGGTCAATTGGGCTACATCTGCTACTCTAAGAGAATGGCGTGAAAGAAAGGACACTTGGACTACCTCCACTAACCTAAGTCACCTTACCACCACCTCCTTCTAGGGATTCTTGGGAGAAGGACTCAGCCTACACTGGGTTGGTGGAGAGAGAAAGGAGTGTACTTAATTTATTTTGGAACAATTTACTTATGGGTGGAATATATTTATTACATTGATGAAAAACACATGCTTGGGGGCACATCACACAGCTTACAGACATGCGAACCACTAAAAGACTCTGCAAACATGCTTGCTAATCATCAACTGTCGAAATCATGCACCAGTCTTTATTTAAATAATTTGAGCCACTACCGCCATCCGCTGTGTTCCCCACGACGTCCAGAGCCCAACTACAATAGTGCACGACACCACCACCAGAGCCCGCTATAATCCCTCTCATCTGTTTGACCTCTTTCTCTCTTATCAGGACACCTCAGAATCGCAGTTAAAGACGTCACAGATTGTGTTGTTCCACCGCTCACGACGTGTGTGTGTGTGTGTGTGTGTGTGTGAGACATGCATGCAGACGTCACAGTTCGTACTGTATAAAATCTGTTCCACCACTCCTGAATAATTCAATACACCGATATGCAGACATGAAATTGTAAACTGTCCAAATAATGCCTAGCACATACTAAGGACCTGCTCACAAAATAATCCAACAGATGCGCACAAGCACCCTCCACCACCCCTTGTCCACTAGACCGCACAGGAGGTTGATGGCAGCCCCTGCAAAGTTATATGGCCATCAGATGTCAAACCACACACAGACGCCAGTTAAGGTCCCACATGCGTGAGGTGGTGGAGCCCCTATCATACCTGAGAAATTCCTCGTGAAATACATGATCACCCAGGTGTCAGATGCAGGTGAAAGTTGCCTTTACTTTGGAATACAGTCACTGTTATACTGATGTCACAGAACTCCAAGGCATGCTCACACAGCCACCCGTATGCGAGACACCTCCAAGCAGCATGTGTCTTTATTGTTGATGCTAGAGTACCTACAAACCTTTGCAAACGCATCTAACAACATTCTCAATCTTATACTCATGTCACATGACTATATAAAAAATAGGAACGTATTCGACCTCACAGAAATTGTATAATGTCCCAGAAATAGTTAACACTCGCTTTCTTGATGTCTCAGCTCGTATGCACAAAAATTCTTGCCCTAACAAAATATGTTTACGAAAATAACGCAGAATAACTTAGAATGCAGTCTTCCTCACAGACCTAACGTGGTACCCACTCCATCACATGTTACCCTTCCCTCCGCTATGTAGAGGCTCCTATATCCCAGCACAAAGGATGAGAAGGGGAATCGAGAATTATGATTGGTTCTTATCGAATTTACCCACTGAATTACAGATGCCGCCAGTATCAAAGCACCATCCACCTTTCCTTTCTTTCTGCAGATGGGACTTTCAGCGGTAAAATTAATTTGCAAAGATTGCTAAATCACACTCACAGTTAAACCCACAAAGTTGTCGCCAGATCATCAAATACGTACGAGACTCACAAGAATTTTGTAAGCCAGAAACATATTTACCAGTCTAACTACAATTAAATATTATTACAATTGCCACAACAGTCTGACACCTATCCATGTACACGTAATTTCTGCTTTTGACGGTTGTGCTTCTGGAACGAATCTCACTAGCTATAGCACACATAATTTTCCACATAAAAAATCTCTCTCATACCCTCAAGATTATCGATGTGCTAAATCTATACGTCTCTCACAATAGAACGCACAGTCATTCTCTCTACTCATGTCACAACATAAAGTATTTTAACTTTACAATGCAATATATACATATTTTTCACGATATAGGCCATAATAACTTTACAATACAATATATACACATTTTACACAAACAGTATATCTGTACAGCACCCAAAAAAATTATGGTATGTCTACACTCACACCGGCTATATGTCACGATGCTCCTCAGTCCTAGGGAAGCACCATCAGCCTTTTCTTACTTTCTACAGATGCGACATTCAGCGGTAATGAGCTAATTTACACTGATCACCATATTGCACCGACAACTAAACCTCACAAAGTACCATACATATCGTCAAATTCGTAAAGACTGTTACTCAATTACACTGCCCTCCCACTGAGAACAGGAGCTTGAATATTAGAGCATGAAACCGATATCCAAACCAGCAATATATTACCGCATACCGTGTCGATATAGTAAACATACAGTTCATATCCTCTGCCATGCAAAATCACCCCTTTTACATCAGAGCACCCTCAGCAGACCGAAGTCACTCTCAGAACTGTTCTATAAATTCGGGATCGTTTCCACTCAGCACACATGCACTACTGTTTCAGCTACAAACCTGCTTCCTTGTTGCTCGCTTTTCTATGCACATCTCCAGACTCAAGGATTACAAGAACACATGTATTTTCACATTCTACACCATAATATTAGAGCATTTTCGCGGTGCTTCTCGATATCAAGCACTGGGCAGCATTCTACCGATCACTAGTGCAGCATAATTCCCAAGATATAGACTGGAAATTATTTCTCTACAAACACCAAACTTCAGAGAGATGCAGCGTGCTGTAAACCACCGAGTAACTAAAAACAAATAGAGGAAACTGATATTTCCACACTCGAATACCAATGTCGGTGATGTAACAGATGATATGGAATCTGTTATGGAATCTGTTATATGGAATTCCATATCATCCCTATAATTTATAAGCCAACTAAGTTCTTTCCCATGTCTAGAGATAACTGTGGTGTGATGCATTATCCTGTAAGAATTCGAATTTCCCACCATTTTGCTGGGGAAGGGGGGTGTGGCACTTCCCCACCAAAAGCCGCCACCTTGGACAATGGTAGTTGCATCATCAGTTGACATCTATGCCGCCATCTTGGATGGTGTCATGGGCTGTTGCCAAGTCTACATGCCGCCATCTTGGATTACGTTATCGCCGCCATCTTGGATACATCTGGCAACAATGCAGAGTGAGTTCATACACAGGCTGCACCAATGCTGAGGATGTTTGATTAAAGGAAGTCAAACAACAGTTTTAAGATGGTAAATAGGTGACAGGTTGTCCCATGAATAGAGGTCTCCTATTTTACCATACCCACTATAACAGGCAGCAGTTTGAAATACTGTCATTAATGTGTATGCAAGGGACATGTCGGTCTTATAAGCTTTGTGAGTATTAAAGGACGTTTAACTTGGCCAATTCGGAATGGTGATTTAAGGAATTTGTTCGACTAATGCCAGAATGTAATATGTCTAAACGTAATTCTTATATCTGCTGGGGAGATCTATATTCCAGTCGAGCAGAGGACCCTATGGATTTGATTACTGGTTGTTTGGGACCAGTCTCCCTCAGTAAAAGTGGCAACTGATACATACTGTTGGTGGTTGATGCATTTACTCAATTTGTAATTAATTTATTTATTTTTGCGAGATGCTTCCGAGTAAATCCAAGGCTACTAGTCAAATAAACCACTGGCCTTTTAGTCCTAGGAATTGAGGAGGTTTTTGTTTTAATAGTGCTATTTCTCATATAAGACCGCTCCCTATTAGCTGCAGCCATGATCCAGAGAACGAGTTAATCGTAAGCTGAAATCAGTCCTGATTATTTTTCAGTCACGGTCTCAGGCAAAGTGGTATTGGTGCATCAACTGACTTCATTTCGCATTTAACACAGCTGTGCATGGAACCCATAAGACTAAATGAGCCAAGCTGATTCTTTTGTTTCTAGTTAACTCACCGATATCAAATCTGTGGACTGTAAATGACTTCTTTCCTGAGGATATTAATCCGAAGTTCCTCAAGAAATACTACGAAGCTGCTGGGAACAATATTCACCCTCCACACCAGTGGGAAGAGGGGGGCGGGGGGGGGGGGGGGGGAGACGGAGGAGGACTCACCGTCGTTCCTGTATCAGGCCAAAGTGAATCATGAACGGTGTATGTGGCCATGTCAACCAGTAAAGGCAGCAGGAATATGTCTGAAGCCCAGTTCCAGAATATGGCTCGCCACTGCACAGGCAGCACAAAGTTGCAACTACCCAGCAGGCAAAGGCTAAGTCCGCGATGTAATACATTAAAAGTACAGACATGATGCATGGCCACCCGGCTCTCAGGTACAAGCGCGCTACCATGGGAGGCTGCACGAAAGCAACGCAACCCCCAGCAGTTCACTTGTGAGCTGTGCATGCACATTAATCCCTCGCCGAGTAGCCAGGGTGCCATTACTTGAGACGCCAAGGGAACAGCAGCTAAGCAGTGCTAAGCAACGAAGTTCTTCAGGAAGAGGAATCGATATAACACTGTGCATGGCTCAAAGACATTAAAGAAACACTGTTCCCAGATATTCCATGGTAACAGAAACTCTTCTGTTTCAAGGGGCAAGATGGTACTTGATCGAGTTAACTGACCGCATGTTATATTCAAAGTTCTAAGAAACATAGCACTTTATTCATCATAAAATTCTGTTCCAAATAGATTTAATATATTATACAACAATTAAATGTGTAGAATATGAACTATTTATAAGTGCTCCACAAACATAATGTGTCAAAACTATAATAAATGTAGAAAATGGAAGAAACTGCTTCTAGTATCTCTTTTGCACATTCCTCCAAGTGATTTTAAATCAGTCACTAGACTGAAATACCGGCCAAAAAACAATGTTTTTCGCTAGTTATACTATCATCCAAGCACAATACTCTCCTCTACAAATACTCAGCTGTAGTGTGATGATGATGCAAAGGCGTAGCACTACGTTAAATTTCTAAGTACTAAACCTGTCTCAGTGAACGGTGGCTATCTAATGTAATAGTA
The DNA here is from genome assembly GCF_021461395.2 of Schistocerca americana. Lineage (NCBI taxonomy): Eukaryota > Metazoa > Arthropoda > Insecta > Orthoptera > Acrididae > Schistocerca > Schistocerca americana. Next base: position 790,751,099 of record NC_060121.1, on the reverse strand, counting down.
GCTCAGTTTGTTGCTGACAGTATCTAACAAGGAAACATCTTCAACTCGACCTCATAGTTTAAGGGGGAAAAGAGTACACTTGCGAGATATCAGCCCCAGCAATCAACCCCACGCGAAAATTAGGCCCTTCTATGTACATCTACATCTGCATGACTACTCTGCAAACCATTTTTAAGGGCCTCACAAAGAGTTCATCGAACCACCTTCACAATAATTCTCTGTTGTTCCACTCACGAACAGCTCCCGGTGAAACCAAACACTTAAATATCTCCATTATTTTATTGTGATGATAGTTTCTCATTATGTACGTCGGCGTCAACAAAATATTTTCACATTCGGAGGAGAAAGCTGGTGATTGAAACATCTTGAGACAATCCCGCGGCAACGAGAAACGCCATTGTTTTAATGATGTCCACCTCAAATCCTGTATCATGTCCGTGACACTCTCTCCCCTATTTCTCGATTATACAAAACTTGAAGTGTTTCTTTGAACTTTCCCAATGTACTCCATTAATCCTGCCTGGTAAGGATCCCACACCACACAGTAGTACTCCAAGAGAGGATGGACAAGCGTAATGCAGGCAGTCTCTTTAGTTGATTTGTTCCATCTTGTACGTGTTACATTTCGCTTTTGTTTCAAGCAGAAAGAGAATAAATTGCTTACAGCAATGATGACACTTCCTTATTTTTAAATAAAATTTTCTGCTAGCCAAGTAGGTTCGTATCACAATAGAACTTTAAGATACGTTTTTGCAGCGAAGGAGATTTCGATACTTTGCTATCACACTAGCTCAAATATATTCACTTCTTTAGGTTTTGTAGGGTACACGGTGTAAACGCATTTACATTGCACGTATTACATCCCTATGGTGTCATTCATAGGCACAGACAGCGAGAAGGTATGTTGAGGTATGCTATATGGATTATAGTTTCAGTTTCGTCTTGGTTTAGCTTATGTTAAACCCATTTTTAATTATTCCATTCCGCTATCAGAAAATTCCTTGTCACTGATGAGTCACATTTCATATAAAAAGGATCGTTACAGGGCATTGAAAACTGGGGCATAGTTTCATACATTCGCGTGTAATTCAATGATAGAATTGCAGACTCAATAATGAATTCAAATACAGACATACTGAAACGCATCTTTTCAGTGCCTATAGTGATTGTCTGCGCGACGAGTAATTATTTCATCTACCATACTGAGGATTGGTGGAAAGTGGTTGTGTTTCTTTACCTTCTTCGTCTTCTGGTTCTCTCCTGGTGGAAAACTTGAGGTGTTCCCCTAGTGAGTGAGACTTACGGTTTGCATTTTGTGGTGGACTAAAAGCCAGTGGCAGTTTCCAGCTGTATGAACAATGGTACTGCATATCATCTCGGATATATCATATGTCACAAGAGTGAACTTATTCGTCCTGAGTCGACTGTCTGACGGTTGACAATTCCAGCATGCACCATTTTGCCTGTGAATCTAGTTGGTTTGGTCAGACCAGCGAGCGGTTGTACCTCACACTGAAATTTTCCAGCATTTCAGGGCTCTGATAGAGAAGTTTGCCGAGTTCTGAAAATCAGAATGCCAGTCACAAAGTTTGCAAATTTTCGTGGATGCGTTAGAACATTACAACTGCCACATCACACCGCACCTTGCCCACAGTGCGCCAATTTCTGCTGCCACCTGAATCAAGGTGAAAGTGTAAAATAATGCTCTACCAAAAAAGGGTTGTTAACAGGGGCGGCTCCTGTATAGGTTTCCAGTTTTGCACTACCTCAAAGGAATAATTTTGTTCAACTGTGTTTGCCTTCTGAGCATTCTATACTAGTGGAGAAGTAGAGCGCCGTTCATCTCTTTTGAAATGCCCGGGCTCCAAACGCCGAACGCAGCGGAGTTGGACGAAACGTGCAGACGGTGACAGCGGGTTGCACTGTGGCTGCAAACGTGGACTTGGGTGTCTCAGAGGGGGTGCGGGATGCGGGGGCAACGCTTGGCATCACTGTACTCGTATGCGGGCCTTGTGTGTATAAACACCTCACCCTGGCCACCCTGCCAGCCGCAGGAAGAGGGCACTAACTCTTCCGAAGGGAAACTATCAGATCTTCGAACAAAGAGGGATTCTCGGGCCACCTTACCAGTTCAGGTGTAGCTGAGAGCGAACTAACTATTTCCTGTGCGTTGTGTTAGTTATTTTAGCGTGTGCTACAGTGAATTTTTAGGCTCAAGTGACAAGTGAATACGTGAAATAATGAATCAGGAAATTTCATTGCTCTCTGAACTCTTCAGTTCACGGAAGTTTGAAGAAAAATTAGAAATCAAGAGGCTAGGTAGGCCGACTTCTACTTTAACAATTTCGCAGACAGTTAAAACAAAAAGTCGCCAATTCAATAGTAAATTTAACTCTGAATTGTACGACAAACATGAATGGCTGTGTGGTTGTGACATGAAAAATGCCTTATTTTGTTTTCCTTGTTTATTATTTGGAGTAGATCTCTCATGGTCTAAACACGGAGTGTGTGACATTCAACACCTCCATAACAAAATTAGGAAACACGAACTTTCTTCAGTTCATGTAAATAACGTTTTGAATATATCAAGTCTAGGCAATGTAAATATAGCTACCCAATTAGACAGTGGGTACAGAAGGTCCGTGGCATTACACAACTAGAAAGTTACCGATAATAGGTACATATTGAATCTAATTATTAACTGTATCCGTTTCTGTGCTGCGTCGGAACTTGCCCTTAGAGGACATGATGAGACTGAATCATCTTCCAACCCTGGTGTTTATCGTTCCTTGATTAATTTTAGTGCAGAATTAGACTCGATATTAAAATCGCAATTAGAGAAAGGAACCTCAAAAACCATCCAGAATGAACTCCTCGGATGCATGCTTCAAGTCTGCCAAGAGGAAATTAGAAAGGAAATTAAGGGTGCTGAGTTGAAAGATTTTGGGACTTCATAGCACCAGAAAAGCATGATGCCCAGTCTTTGGCAACGTCTATCATCGAACAGATAAATCATCATTTGGGGAACTGTCCATATAAGCTAATAGCGCAAACATATGACGGTGCAACAGTCATGAGTGGTTCGTCACGGGGGATGCAGGCTCTTGTTAAGGAAAAGTTTCCCAATGCTTCAAACATTCATTGCTATGGCCACCAGTTGAATCTCATTATGCTTAAAGCCGCTTCCTTTAATAAAAATGTGCGAATATTCTTCACTAAACTTCAGGGACGTTGCAGCTTCTTTTCAGCATCTCCTCAAAGAACAGCAGTTATCGACGAAATAGTACGAAAACGACTGCCACGTTAAGTGCCTACTCGTTGGAATTTTCAGTCAAGGAGCGTCACTACCGTTTTCGAATATAGGTAAGATATTATCACGTGCATGAATAATATGAGCCAGGGGGAAAAACTGTGTAATGAGAACACGATCCTGCAAGCCTGTGGCTTAGCAACAATTTTGGAGGATGAAAAGTTCATTTTTTCATAAAATCATGATCCATATGGATATTTTGTATAACCAGCTACAAAAAAGGCATGTTGACCCAACTTACGCACACAATCAACTGACAGCTTTTGAGCGTGAAATTGCGAACATTAGGGAAGGAGTGAGCAAAAATTCAACAGATTTACACGAGTACCATAAAAGAGGGAGAACTAAAGATGGCGCAGCGATGTGTAATCTACTGCAGGAGGCAAAAGAAGTATGTAATGTAAGTTACGAGGCAAAAGAAAGATTCAAGTTCACTGGACACCTAGTTGCAGCCTCTCTCTTTCTACCAGAGAAATTCGCTACTTACTCTGCCAGTTTTCCAGAAACTTACTTCAGAGCTGCTACTGAATGTTACTCTTTTTTGGAAGCAAAGAAACTTCGAACAGAACTCTCTGTTATTTATGGAAGAGATGAGTTCAAAAGCTTTTGTGGAGCTTAGAGCTTTCTGGATTACATAACAGACAATAATCTTTGTGATGCACTGAGCGAATCTGTGAAGCTCCTGAAAGCGATAATTACAATTCCAAGACCACATCAGAAGCAGAACGTTGTTTTTCTTCGCCGAAACGCACCAAAACCTTCTTGCGGAATACTATGGACCAGGAAAGACTATTAGCACTCGCGATGCTCTCTATTGAACGAGACCTCGTTTTAGGAATTGCAGACTTCAATCAAAGAGTGATTGAAGGATTTGCAAATATGAAGGAAAGAAGAATAGAGTTCCTGTACAAGTGATCACTATCACATCCAAATTCAGGGATACAATCGAACGGCGTTAACATCAGTTCTGCTGAAAAAGGTTGGTAAGGCATGCCTACCACTTTTTGAGTACATAGAGCTGCAGTTGATTTTAATTCCTTTTATTCTGAAAAAGTAACACTTTTTTCTGCGTACAGGTTTTGGTTTCATTATGAGTAGATGCAGGAGTGACACGAGCGAACGGTCTGTTTATATGAGGCATTACAAAAACATTGAGCATTGTACTGATTTTCTCTCTTTTGTTGATGTTTTCTTTGGTGAGTAAAGTGCACCAACATCTTCTTCGGCCACGAGCCGCCACTGGTTGTTCAATGATATTCACAGTTCCCTATTCTCAAGTGAACCATAGTTTGTGGTATACTTCGTCGTAGTCAATTCCATTTGAATAGAGTTGGGCCTCACAGTGGTTTCGTGTAAAGAAATGTCGGATTGCGTTGAAAAAGGATTAAATCAGGGGAGAATTTGTATGCTTTGATAATCAAACACCATTCATTTCCTGTTTCGTGTTTGTCATTTTTTTTGTAGGTAGTTGTAGCTTCAAAAGGCTTAATAAAGCTTGTCACTATTCTGTAAACTTAAATACGCCACTGTTCTGATTCATACTCCCTCAACTCTTCACTGTTTCTATGTTATTGTGGTGGTATATGGGTACATCAGCAATGTAAGGTACAGTCTTATTAAATAAAATAGTCTGATTATTGATTTGAGTTCCGAAAGTGACCACAGGCGAAGGTAACGAGGGTGCCATGATAAAATTCACTAAATCATATATAACAAATTAAGGGTGTTGCTCGCTATTTGAAGGTTATTGAGAAGATAATACTTTCCTTCGTGTAATAATAATAACATTTAGCATCACTCAGACATATACTTATGATTAAACCAAGCAACTGCTTGCAATAATGGAAGTAAAGAAGTGTGGAAAGTTGAAAGTTGGATCTGGTGTGTCCCAGTTACGTCTCGAGGATCGTAAGTGCAATGCGCGTTATCAAAAAAATATTTGATCATACAAGACGACTCAGTGCAATGCTCATTCTTTTCACTGAAATCTTAATGTAACTGATGACTGAGTTTGGCCACTGTACACAACGAAAGGACCTTGGAGAACAAATTCGGTGTACAATATGTTATATTTGTTATTTGTGAACCGCCTGTAAATCAAAACGTCGTAGGACAATGAGGGATGTTGAAATCTAAGTCAACACTGAGTTCAACAGTTGCACTACTGGCCATTAAAATTGCTACACCACGAAGATGAAGTGCTACAGACGCGAAATTTAACCGACAGGACGAAGATGCTGTGATATGCAAATGATTAGCTTTTCAGAGCATTCACACAAGGTTCGCGCCGGTGGCTACACCTGCAACGTGCTGACATGAGGAAAGTTTCCAACCGATTTCTCATACACAAACTGCAGTTGACCGGCGTTGTCTGGTGAAACGTTGTTGTGATGCCTCGTGTGAGAAGGAGAAATGCGTACCACCACGTTTCCGATTTTGATAAAGTTCGGATTGTAGCCTATCGCGATTGCGGTTTATCGTATCGCGACATTGCTGCTCGCGTTGGTCGAGATCCAACAACTGTTAGCAGAATATGGAATCAGTGGGTTCAGGAGGGTAATACGGAACACCGTGCTGGATCCCAACGGCCTCGTATCACTAGCAGTCGAGATGACAGACATCTTATCCGCATGCCTGTAACGGATCGTGCAGCCACGTCTCGATCCCTGAGTCAACAGATGGGGACGTTTGCAGGACAACAACCATCTGCACGAACAGTTCGACGACGTTTGCAGCAGCACGTACTATCAGCTCGGAGACCATGGCTGCGGTTACCCTTGACGCTGCGTCACAGACGGGAGCGCCTGCGTTGGTGTACTCAACGACGAACCTGGGTGCACGAATGGCAAAATGTCATTTCCTCGGATGAATACAGGTTCTGTTTACAGCATCATGATGGTCGCATCCGTGACTGACGACATCGCGGTGAACGCACATTGGAAGCGTGTTTTCGTCATTGCCATACTGGCGTATCAACCGGCGTGATGGTATGGGGTGCCATTGGTTACACGTCTTGGTCAACGCTTGTTCGCATTGACGGTATTTTGAACAGTGGACGTTACATTTCAGATATGTGAGGACCCGTGGATCTACCCTTCATTCGATCCCTGCGAAACCCTACATTTCAGTAGGATAATACACGACCGCATGTTGCAGGTCCTGTACGGGCCATTCTGGATACAGAAAGTGTTCGACTGCTGCCCTGGCCAGCACATTCTCCAGATCTCTCACCAATTGAAAACGCCTGGTCAATGGTGGCCGAGGAACTGCCTCGTCACTATACGCCAGTCACTTCTCTTGATGAACTGTGGTATTGTGTTGAAGCTGCATCTGTACATGCCGTCCAAGCTCTGTTTCACTCAATGCCCAAGCGTATCAAGGCCGTTATTACCGCCAGATTTGGTGGTTCTGGGTACTGATTTCTCAGGATCTATGCACCCAAATTGCGTGAAAATGTAATCACATGTCAGTTCTAGTATAATATATTTGTCCAATGAATACCCGTTTATTACCTGCATTTCTTCTTCTTGGTGTAGAAATTGTAATGGCCGGTAGTGTATTTATGTGCTGTAATATGATAAATCTACAGTGAAATTAACAGACCACCATGTTCCAATGTGGAGAGGTACCGAAAAGTATGGAATAGTGTATGAGGAGAGCACATCAAGATCTCTTCAATCGGGCAGCTTGCGAAGTTAATAATACAAGAAGACACCACAAATTATAACCAAATGAAGCAACACAAATTGCTTGGCAATGTTAGCAAGTAACGAGCTGCTCAGAGCGTAGATCTTGCTACCGCAATTTGCGACACTTACATCTCTACAAATCAGGTACTGTGTGCCAATCTGCACTACACGGCAGGCAGAGACGAAATCCTCTCAAAACCGACCTGGAGACAAATGCAGAGAATCTAAGTTCACACACCTCCCTTCTCTATTTCCAAGAAACTCTACATGGAGGGGATGACTAAACGCTTTTGCCAGTGTGACGGAAGAGAATATTGCTTAACAAAGAACAGGAGAATGCAGCAGGAAATTTATACTCTTGGCGTAAAAAATACATATTATCAAAAACAAAGTTAGTACCAGCCTAGAGCTGTGTTTCCTCGATTGGTCGGGCACCATGCGCCAAGCATGGTGACGGGGAGACTGAAGTCAACTGGATAAGCAAAATTTTGCAGCAAAAGTAGGCTGCTGCTGCGTGTTGGCCTTTGATGTGCATTCAGAGAAGGCAAATATGACAAACGCAATTACTCTCTAGGGGCGGCTCTGACGGAATGGCATCCACTGCCCACAGGTAGGCCTGGGCTCCAGTTCTGGCCACAGAAGCACAATGCAGGAGCCTCACCTCTGCTATAACTTCACATCTCCCTGGAAAGGTCCATCACTCTTAATGAGTTTCGCTAACTTCCTTCCGCCGACTACGGGACCCTGAGATAACACCAGCTGCGCACCATCCCACTGCGAAACACACACAGCTTTTCTCCAGAGCACACAAGTCAAGCACCATGGAGAAGTGGCAGAGAATGAAACAATGTCGCATTGCGATCTGTGATAGTGAAGTCACAAAATAATTGGAAAGAAAACAGGTCGAGAAAAACAAAAGCATAATAACTTACTGATCGGGGAGGAGCATGGAATAATAAATGATCCACAACACCTAGAAAACCCTGTGAACGGGCATATTTCAAGTATTGCAGAGAAATTACAACAAAAATTCCCCAAAACCAAAATATCACCAGAAAATAATTACTGAAGATGCTGTGGTGTACAGGAAGGTGTCGTCGTTGAGTGACTGTAGGAGGATACAAAATGACTTGGACAGGATTTGTGATTGGTGTAAAGAATGGCAGGTACCTCTAAATATAGATAAATGTAAATTAACGCAGATGAATAGGAAAAAGAATCCCGTAACGTTTCAATACTCCATTAGTAGTGTAGCGCTTGACACAGTCACGTCGATTAAATATTTGGGCGTAACATTGCAGAGCGATATGAAGTGGGACAAGTATATAATGACAGTTGTGGGGAAGGCGGACAGTCGTCTTCGGTTCATTGGTAGAATTTTGGGAAGATGAGGTTCATCTGTAAAGGAGACCGCTTATAAAACACTAATACGACCTATTCTTGAGTGCTGCTCGAGCGTTTGGGATCCCTATCAAGTCGGATTGTGGGAGGACATAGAAGCAATTGAGAGGCGGGCTGCTAGATTTGTTACTGGTAGGTTTGATCATCACGTGAGTGTTACGGAAATGCTTCAGGAAATCGGGTGGGAGTCTCTGGAGGAAAGGAGGCGCTCTTTTCGCGAATCGCTACTGAGGAAATTTAGAGAACCAGCATTTGAGGCTGACTGCAGTACAATTTTTCTGCCGCCAACTTACTTTTCGCGGAAAGACCACAAAGATAAGATAAGAGAGATTAGGGCTCGTACAGAGAAATTAAAAGTTCTAGAGTCCCTGGGACAGATATCTTGCCAGTATTAAGTTAAAAAATCGTCAGTATCCTCGATTTCTGGAATGGATAACATTTTCGCATACTTAACGGGAGGTTTACTATCTTTGGCCCGAAAAAAGCATGATCTTTGATAATTTTTTTCTCGGGATGTGTTATAGATATCAACGTCAAATTTGGTCAAAATGTTTATTGATATATCCTCTACAAACTTGAATTTCTTCGGCCGAAAATGTTGAAGAGCAAAGGCGAAAGTGCGTCGGAACGAAACAAAATTTCGATGTAGACCTTCACGCGCGGTATGTCACAGGTCAGCCGGCTCGTCGGGAAATCAAAATTCAGTCGACTTTAGCGAAGTATGTAAGATTCTTTAGGAGTTGTACCTCGCTTAAGTTATTTGGACCGTAGGAAACAAAATGGGGGCCATTTGAAAAAATTGGGTTTTTTCATCGATTTCTCGACTTCATAGGTCAAGTAAAAATATGTATAGTTGATGGATCGGAATAAATGTGGTACAACTCCTAGACAATTTAATTAGATTCGTCGGAAACAAGGAATCGTGCCAATCGGTTCAGTAGATTTGAAGTTACCACACTGCGCGATAAAAAAAAATAAAAAAATAAAAAAAAGACATCATTTCCGGAAAAACGCGTTTAAAGTTTTGACTGCAATCTGTTATCCCGGGTCCATAAACTCGTCCTTCCTCTTCCTCATAGAGGACGTTCTGCACGATCTGGGCCATCCTGCGCTGCTCCAGAGCCGCTCGTACTGCCGGTGACAAGCGGTTTTCGGCCGCTTGAATCCGGTGGTTGTCCGAATGCTTGGCGAACTGCGTCGAATGGAATCCCAGGGTGACGTCCATCATTGTCATTGTCTTCAGAATTGCTGAATAACCTTCGTTGAAGCTGCTCACTGCCAGGAAAGTCTCTATCTCCACAGTCTTCCCACCAGAATGCAAATGCTTGAGGGCTAACTTCCAAATGCACGCGTTCAAACATTCATTTGAATTTTGTGTGCTTCCTTCCAAGCGTCGGTACAATAACTCGTCCTCCGAAAGAAAAGAACTAGTGCGTGAAAAATGCCGGTTTCAGGCTGGTGCATTTTTTTGTTCAACCGCCAATAACAAACATTTCCGTTCCATATTCGGAAAAACCGTTTCAGGGGTGGATTCTAAACACTTTTATGGATAAAAACATGCACTTTTAAAAAATCGATTTTTTGAACCAAAAGATAGTAAGCCTCCCCTTAATTATGTTTGTACGTATCGCTCAGTGCCTCAGACATACTCCCAAATGGTCTTTTTTTCTTTTTTGATGCGGTCCGCAGTGAATTCCTCTCCTGTACCATCATTTGGATCTCAGAGTAGCAGCTCCAACCTCCGTCCTCTATTATTCGCCGAAAAGATTCCATTCTCTGTCTTCCTCTAGAGTTGTTATCCTCCACAGTTCCCTTTAGTACCACAGAAGTCATCCTCGGATGTCTTAATAGATGTCCTACCACCCTGTCCCTCCTTCTTTGTCAGTGTTTTCTACATATTCCTCTCCTCGACAATTCTGGGGAGAACCTCCTCATTCCTTACCTCCTGAATTAGTATCTCTTATTGAAGGAAATAGTGCGCATATAGTATTAGGAACGGAAAGTTGGTTAAAACCGGAAGTGAACAGTAACGAAATCCTAGACACAGAATGGAATATATACCGCAAGGATAGGATAAACGCCAATGGTGGAGGAGTATTTATAGCAGTAAAGAATTCAATAATATCCAGTGAAGTTATTAGCGAATGCGAATGTGAAATAATCTGGGTTAAGTTAAGTATCAAAGGTGGGTCAGATATGATAGTCGGATGCTTCTATAGACCACCTGCATCAGCAACCGTAGTAGTTGAGCACCTCAGAGAGAACCTGCAGAACGTCGTGAAGAAGTTTCGTGATCATACTATTGTAATAGGGGGAGACTTCAATCTACCAGGTATAGAATGGGATAGTCACACAATCAGAACTGGAGCCAGGGACAGAGACTCTTGTGACATTATCCTGACTGCCTTGTCCGAGAGTTACTTCGAGCAGATAGTTAGAGAACCAACTCGTGAAGCTAACGTTTTAGACCTCATAGCAACAAATAGACCGGAACTTTTCGACTCCGTGAATGTAGAAGAGGGTATCAGTGATCATAAGTCAGTGGTTGCATCAATGACTACAAGTGTAATAAGAAATGCCAAGAAAGGAAGGAAAATATATTTGCTTAACAAGAGTGATAGGGCACAAATCGCAGAATATCTGAGTGACCACCATCAAACGTTCATTTCTGAGGAAGAGGATGTGGAACAAAAATGGAAAAAATTCAGAAACATCGTCCAGTACGCCTTAGATAAGTTCGTACCGACTAAGGTCCAAAGCGAGGGGAAAGATCCACCGTGGTATAACAATCATGTACGAAAGGTACTACGGAAACAAAGAAAGCTTCATCATAGGTTTAAGAGTAGTCGAATCATAGCTGATAAGGAAAAGCTGAACGAAGCGAAAAAGAGCGTAAAGAGAGCAATGAGAGAAGCATTCAACGAATTCGAACATAAAACATTGGCAAACAATCTAAACAAGAACCCTAAAAAGTTTTGGTCATATGTAAAATCGGTAAGCGGATCTAAATCCCCTATTCAGTCACTCGTTGACCACGATGGCACCGAAACAGAGGACGACCGAAGAAAGGCAGAAATACTGAATTCAGTGTTCCGAAACTGTTTCACTGCGGAAAATCGTAACACGGTCCCTGACTTCAGCCGTCGCACGGACGCCAAAATGGAAAATATTGAAATAAACGATATCGGAATTGAAAAACAACTGCTATCACTTAGTAGCGGGAAAGCATCCGGACCAGACGAGATACCCTTAAGATTCTACAGTGATTATGCTAAAGAACTTGCCCCCTTTCTATCAGCAATTTATCGTAGATCGCTGGAAGATCGTAAAGTACCTAGCGACTGGAAGAAAGCGCAGGTCGTTCCCATTTTCAAGAAGGGTCATAAATCAGATGCGAATAATTATAGGCCTATTTCGCTTACGTCAATCTGTTGTAGAATAATGGAACATGTTTTGTGTTCTCGTATTATGACGTTCTTAGATAATACAAATCTCCTTCATCATAACCAACATGGATTCCGCAAACAGAGATCATGTGAAACTCAGCTCGCCCTATTTGCCCAAGAAATTCACAGTGCCGTAGACACTGGCGAGCAGATTGATGCCGTATTCCTGGACTTCAGGAAGGCATTTGATACGGTTCCGCACTTACGTTTAGTGAAAAAAATACGAGCTTACGGAATATCGGACCAGGTTTGTGATTGGATTCAGGATTTCCTAGAAGAAAGAACACAACATGTCATTCTTAACGGTTCAAAATCTGCAGATGTAGAGGTAATTTCGGGAGTACCGCAGGGAAGCGTGATAGGACCTTTATTGTTTACAATATACATAAATGACTTAGTTGACAACATCGGTAGCTCCGTGAGGCTATTTGCAGATGACACGGTTGTCTACAAGAAAGTAGCAACATCAGAAGACTCGTACGTACTCCAGGAGGACCTGCAGAGGATTAATGCATGGTGCGACAGCTGGCAGCTTTCCCTAAACGTAGATAAATGTAATATAATGCGCATACATAGGGGCAGAAATCCATTCCAGTACGATTATGCCATAGGTGGTAAATCATTGGAAGCGGTAACGACCGTAAAATACTTAGGAGTTACTATCCGGAGCGATCTGAAGTGGAATGATCACATAAAACAAATAGTGGGAAAAGCAGGCGCCAGGTTGAGATTCATAGGAAGAATTCTAAGAAAATGTGACTCATCGACGAAAGAAGTAGCTTACAAAACGCTTGTTCGTCCGATTCTTGAGTATTGCTCATCAGTATGGGACCCTTACCAGGTTGGATTAATAGAAGAGCTAGACATGATCCAGCGAAAAGCAGCGCGATTCGTCATGGGGACATTTAGTCAGCGCGAGAGCGTTACGGAGATGCTGAACAAGCTCCAGTGGCGGACACTTCAAGAAAGGCGTTACGCAATACGGAGAGGTTTATTATCGAAATTACGAGAGAGCACATTCCGGGAAGAGATGGGCAACATATTACTACCGCCCACATATATCTCGCGTAATGATCACAACGAAAAGATCCGAGAAATTAGAGCAAATACGGAGACTTACAAGCAGTCGTTCTTCCCACGCACAATTCGTGAATGGAACAGGGAAGGGGGGATCAGATAGTGGTACAATAAGTACCCTCCGCCACACACCGTAAGGTGGCTCGCGGAGTATAGATGTAGATGTAGATGTAGATGTATCAGTTCAGATAGTTTTCAGCAGTCACATTTCAATTGCTTCGGTTCTCTTGTGTTCCGGTTTTCCCACAGTCTGTGTTTCACTCCCATACAATGCTGTGTTCCAAACGCCCATTCTCAGAAATTTCTTTCTCACATTAAGGTCAATGTTTGGTACTAGTAGAATACTCTTAGCCAGAAATGTCCCTTTTGCCAGTGCTAGTGAGCTTTTTATGCCTTCCTTGGTTTATCCGTCATGGGATATTTTGCTGCCATAGGTAGCAGAATTTCTTAACCCATATCTGTAAATGCATCTGTGTATCCGTCTTTGGAAGGTATACATCTTTTGGAGATACATTTACAGATGACGCTGCTTTTCCAAAGACGTATGAACGCGTTTCAGTTTTGTGTGCCTATGGTCTTTAAGTAATCATAGAGTTACGACCTACGCTGTTCATGTTTGACCACCAGTCAACAAGTAACTTCGATAATAAATTTTGAGATAATGTTCACTGCAAACGTAACGAATATAGAAATGTTTATTCGATAGCTCAATTAATCTATGTTTGGAAAATATGCTTGCTATCTGTGTGGCACATATTTTAGTGACTTTTGACATATCTGCATTCTGGGACACCGAGTTATTACTTGACGATAACTTTACTTGACAAAGTCTAATTATATCCAACATGTCAGTGTCTGTAAAGTTTGGAAGGTAGGAGACGAGGTACTGGCAGAAGTACAGCTGTGAGTACCAGACGTGAGTCGTGCTTCGGTAGCTCAGTTGGTAGAGCACTTGCCCGCGAAAGGCAAAGGTCCCGAGTTCGAGTCTCGGTCGGGCACACAGTTTTAATCTGCCAGGAAGTTTCATGTCAGTGATAATTTTAATCTGACACTGGAATTGCATAAAGTTACTAAATTTTGATCTTTCTCACTTTCTATTCATTTGTGCAAATATATTTTCAGAACTGATAATGACTAAAGGCTGAAATCATGATAATAATATAAAATGAAGAAGATTGTACAGGCACATGGCGCCAATATTATTCAAAATTATTACACACCTATGAACCCAAAATATGAGAACATCATCAATGTGTGTGTAGCGTACGTAGTGTGTGCAGTGACTCGGCGTCAGAAATAAATGAACAGTGTAGAAACATCCTTTTACATCACTAAATAATTTCTTTGTAAAACAATATTTTACATTAAGGATAAACCGAATGAGATACCATAGTTTTAAATACACGTGCCTTGTATTCAGGAGGGTGTAGGCTAAAATCTTGATCTCTCCATTCTGATCTAGATATTCCGTGGTTTCCCGAAATTTCTTCAGAGAAACGCCAGGATGTTTCCTACTATAAGGATACGACCGACTACTCGTTCCATCCTTCTTAAATTACACCTTTAATTATACAAACGCTTATATATTTCAATTACGTTACTTTTATGTTAAATTTTGATATCATCACATATCGAGTACCCTTGTAAAAGTGATCTACAGATGAATAAAACTATTACTTTATGAACATAGACAGACATGACACTGGTTCAATAGTCTACAATATTTACGATTTTGTGTTACAAACAAATTCTCGGCTGTTACGGCATCATTAAGTAGAAACGTACCTGCTGAACGCGTAAGGACGGAAAGTCAATTTGTAACACAAAATAATGAACGTTGTGCAACATTAAACTAGAGTTGTGTGTGTTTTTCTACATAATGTGTTGTGTAACGTGATCTACCAAGAAGCGTCGGAAGAGCCAGTCAACGTAAGCGTACTACTACTACTACTACTACTACTAGTACTACGTAACTATTTACCAGGAGTAACTGTAGCGCGGTGATCATTGGAAAACTAAATGGGGCCCTAGTTACTCTGTTGAGTGCGTACGTCAGAGATTTAACAGTAGAGAAGGTATGTCCTGTAATTTTGTACGTATAAATGCCACTGTCTGCACTAGATATTAGACAAATATCGACGCAGAATGACAATCGATGCAGTTGACATCTTGGATATTCGGGAATCCAGTCGGATGTTCGCGTCGTTCTCGCACGATATTTCAACAGCGTGCCTCGCTGTCTTCTTCAGGTGCGGCCCGAGTCTGATCCTTGGGTCGATCGACTCCAGTATTTATGCCTGGAAGGAGCTGGGCGTTCCCTAATTGGTCCGCGCCGAGTCGAGTGTTCCGTCTGTGGTCCGCGCGAGAACGACTCGAACATCCGGCTGGATTCCCGAATATCCAAGATGTCAACAGATCGCAGGGAAAGCATGAAGAATTGCAATAAATGCAGTTGTTTATAAATTCGGTATCAAAATCAAATGGCTCTGAGCACTATGGGACTCAACTGCTGAGGTCATTAGTCCCCTAGAACTTAGAACTAGTTAAACCTAACTAACCTAAGGACATCACAAACATCCATGCCCGAGGCAGGATTCGAACCTGCGACCGTAGCGGTCTTGCGGTTCCAGACTGCAGCGCCTTTAACCGCACGGCCACTTCGGCCGGCAAATTCGGTATCATCTAACAAATTAATTAAAGTATTTATTGCCCTATACCTCTTTCTTATTTACAGATCAAGAAAATCTTACTTTGCTTCCGCCGGCCGAGGTGGCCGAACAACTCTAGTCGCTTCCCTCTGGAAGGGCGCGACCGCTACGATCGCTGGTTCGAATCCTGCCTCTGGCAGGGATGTGTGTGATGTCCTTAGGTTAGCTAGGTTTAAGCAGTTCTAAGTTCTAGGGGACTGATGACCTCAGAATTTAAGTCCCATAGTGCTCAGAGCCATTTGAACCATTTTTACTTTGCTTCCATGATTGCCCCGACTCCTCTCACACTAGATACACGTATTACATAGGAAACGAGACAATCTTTAATCATTTAAGGACTGAAAAGAAGTGTGAGATCACAGCTGCTGCCATGAGGTGTTAATTTAGTGGAAGAGGAAGAGAATGACAATATTATTTTCTGTAAACAGTCTTTATTACTGCTGCTCCTCGACGTCACTCAAAGGAAGCATTAACACATGCAATATGTAAATGTAATAGTACTAAAAGCGGTAGACAACTTATTTGGACAGAAAAGTAATATGATCGGTGAACGAGAGAGGATATAAAAAGGCCGGCCGAGAGGTTCTAGGCGCTACAGTCTGGAACCGCGCGACCGCTACGGTCGCAGGTTCGAATCCTGCCTCGGGCATGGATGTGTGTGATGTCCTTAGGTTAGTTAGGTTTAAGTAGTTCTAAGTTCTAGGTGACTGATGACCTCAGAAGTTAAGTCCAATAGTACTCACAACCATTTGAACCATTTGATATAAAACGCAGGCTGGCTATATCAAGTAAGCATTTCATAAAAAGTGGAATTTGTTAACATTTATTATAAATAAAAATCACCCTCATTCTACCAATGACCTTGTCGAAGAGAGCGGTGGAGCAGACAGAGGGTCAGGGCACTCTCTTGCCCTTGAGGTGGGAAACTGCCCCTAAAAGACGAACGAATCATCAATGGTCAACAGCACGATGATGCAGAAGTTTCGTAGCCTGTATCCAAAAGTGGTCTGTAATTGGAAAAGTGTCATAATGATCTCTCCATTGGCAAGAGATTCCGAACTAGTCCTCGTTTCGGATATCTGGGAGGGGACCGCGAAGGAGGAGATGACCATGAGAAAAAAGACTGAATAACCAACGAAAGGGTACGTTCTCCGAGTTGGGGCGCGGAATGTCAGAAGTTCGAACGTAATACGAAAGCACCAGAATCCTAAAAGGGAAATACTAAGGCTCAATGTAGATATAGTGGGTGTCAGTGTTGTGAAAAGGAATGAAGAGTATAGGGTAATATCAATAGCAGCAGAAACGGTATGAAGGCTATAGGATTCATTGTTACTAGGAATGCAGGACACAGTGCCACTTCTGTGACTAGTTTAGTGACAGCGTTGTTTTCATTAGAACTGACAGCAAAAATCAAATGGCTCTGAGCACTATGGAACTTAACATCTGAGGTCATCAGTCCTTTAGAACTTAGAACTACTTAAACCTAACTAACCTAAGGACATCACACACATACATGCCCGAGGCTGGATTCGAACTTACAACCGTAGCGGTCGCGCGGTTCCAGACTGAAGCGCCTAGAACGGCTTTGCCACACCGGCCGGCGAAATGACAGCAACCGAACACCTACAACAATTGTTCAGGTATACAAGCCATCGTCACAAGCAGGAGAGGAATACATACAGAAAGTTTATGAGTATGTTGAACGGGTAATTAAATACCTAAAGAGAGATGAAAATCTAATAGTCTTGCGGGACTGGAATGCGATTGAAGAGGAAGAAGTAGAAGAGAGGGTTACGGGAGGATATGGACTGGCTAATAGGAATGAGAGAGGCAAACGGCTAATAGAGTTCTGAAATAAATTTCAGCGAATCCTCTGTTGTGGAGGTACACTTGGAAATGGCTGGAAGATACAGAAAGATTTCAATTAGATTATATTATGATTAGGCAGATGTTCCAAAGTCAGATATTGGATTGTAAGGCGTACCCAGTAGCAGATATAGACTCCGATGATGAACAGTAGACTGAAGTTTAACAGACTAGTAAGCAATAATCAGTGCGCACAGAAGTGCGATATGGAAATACTAGGAAATGAAGAGATACGCTTGAAGTTCTCTGAAGCTATAGATACTCCGATAACGAATAGTTCAGTAGGCAGTTCAGTTGAACAGGAACAGGTATTTCTAAAAGGAGTAACCACTGAACTTGGACAAAAAAAATGTAGGTACAAGGAAGGTAACTTCGAAAAAACCATGGGTAACAAGAAATACTTCAGTTTATCGACGAAACATCTCTTTCTCGATATATATATATATATATATATATATATATATATATATATATATATATATATATAAAGGCAAAAGGAGTGGATAACAAACCATCGGAGTTTCTAAAATCATTGGGGGGAAGTACCAACAAAACGACTTTACACGTTGGTGCACAGAATGTATGAGACTGGCTAGATACCATCAGACTTAAGGATAAACATCCACACAATTCCGAAGACAGCAAATTATCGCACGATCAGCTTAACAGCTCATGTACCCAAATTGCTGACAAGAATATTATGCAAAAGAATGGAAAAGAAAATTGAGGATATGTACATGACGATTAGTTTGGCTTTACGAAAAGAATAGGTATCAGAGACGCAGTTCTGACCCTGGGATTGATCATGGAAGCAAGACTGAAGAAAAGTGATGACACGCTCATAGGATTTGCTGACGTGGAAAAAGCGTTCGACAGTGGCAAGTGGTGTAAGATGTTCTAAATCGTGACAAAAATACTACTAAGCTACAGTTAAAGAGTGGTAATATACAATATGTGAAACAATCAAGAGGGAGCAACAGGAGTGGAAGACCAAGAATGAAGTGGACAAGTTAAAAAGTAAGACAGGGATGTTGTCTTTCGACCATACTGTTCGATCTATACGTCAAAGAAGTAATAACGGAAATAACAGAAAGGTTCTAGAGTGGGATTAAAATTCAAAGGATATTGTTAAGATTCGGTGAAGAAATTTCTACCCTGAGTGAAAATGAAGAATTAGAGGATGTGTTGAGTGGAATGAAGAGCCTCAGTGAAAAATATGGATTTAGAGTAAATCGAAGGAGGGCTGAAGTACTGAGAAGTGGTTGAAATGCGAACAGGGAGAAACTTATCATTACTGGTGATCTCGAAGTAGATGAACATAAAGATTTCTGCTACCTAGGCAACAGATAACCTATGACAGACAGAGCAAGGACATAAAAAGCATACTAGCACTGAAAAAAAGAGGTCGCCAGACCAGGGGAAGTCTGCTAGTAACAAACATACGTCTTAATGTTAGGAAGAGATTTCTTAGAATGTACGTTTGGAGCACAGCATTGTATGGCTGTGAGACATGGACTGTGGAAAGACCGGAACAATAGAGAACAGAAGCGTACGAGATGTAGTGTTACAGAAGTATGGTGAATATCAGGTGGACTGATAAGGTAAGAAATGACGAGGATCTCCGCAGAATCGTTGACGAAAGGAATATACGGAAAACACTGATAACATCAGAGAATAGCACTGATGGTACAAGAGGGAGCTGTAGAGAGTAAAACCATAAACTGGAATACATCCAGCAATACCCGAAGACGTAGGATGTAATTGCTACTCTGATATGAAAAAGATTGCCACAGGAAAGGGAATCTTGGTGGGCCGCGTGAAACCAGTCGTAAGACTAGTGCCTCAAAAAAAAAAAAAAAAAAAAAAAAAAAAAAAAAAAAAAAAAAAAAAAAAAAAGATATCTGTCGCGAGTGTAATATTGTACGGAGAGGTTATATGGACGACACGCAGTTCATACAAGAAAAGCTTTTGAAAAGTGGTGCTGAAGATTAGACCGATAAATTGGGTGATCAATAAAGAGGTAGTTCTGAGAAAGAAAATTTATGGCACAACTCGACTAAATAAGAATATCTGTTGATAGGGCACATTATGAGGCATGAGCAAATCACAACTTTATTTACATAAGTAGGTGTGTGTGGGAGGCAGGGATTATAGAGAGAAAAAGCAAGAATTCAGTAAGCTACATCAAATGAATTTAGGTGATGCAGCTATGCAGAAGCGAATAGCTTGTACAGAACAGGCTAGCGCGGTGAGCTGCGTCAAATCGCCTTGAGACTGGTTACCAGAACAACAAATTCCTCTTGTTCTTTCTTCTTTTTGTTCTTCACTTCATGCTTTAGGCAAATTGCCTGTTATGGTTCTCCGTCTCTTGTATGGTGTTCCCAAATTTCTTCTTCCAGTGGGTATATAACTAAGAGCCTTTACCGGGAATCTTTCTCCACCCTTACAGTCTACATGCTTCTTCCATTTTCTCCTGTTTACCTTTATTTTTCGTGTATGTTATATATTCCTGACTCTTTTGTTACATCTTCATTTCTTTTTCGATCTTGCCGTGTACATCCTTCCACTCTTCTTAGAAATCTCATTTCTTGAGCCCGTATTCTACTTTCTTAGCGTTTTGTTGTTACCCACGCCTCACTTCTACAAGTGAGGGCTGGTATTGCTATTGTTTTGCAAAATTTTAGCTGGGGTTCTTTCCTGGCTTTATTCGGCAAAAGTTTTACACTTGCTCCACATATGGACGTAAATTTAATTTTTAGTCCCCGTCATGGTTATATTCTTAAGCGATATCGCATCCTAGATATTTAAAATGTTTTACTTGCTCCTAGATTTTATTATTCAAGACTATTTTAGAGCTTACAGGTAGTCTACCATGAAATGCCATCACTTTCGTATTACCTACCAATAATCTGCTACAACTTATAGACTCCCATATAAAGGTCATCATCATTCTCTGTAATCAGAGTTAGGTCATCTGTATATAAAATACGAGCGTTGGAACTTAAATGGTGGCGACTATTTATTCACAACCGATACAAAAGAGTTACATGTTTTCACCTGTTACTGTCCTTCAAAGTAGTCACCAGCGTTGTGTAGAACCCCTTTCCAGCGATGAGAAAGGCGTAGTATACTGTTAGCAGGGCCTATTCTGTTGATGGTGCGAATGGAGCTACTGGTTATCGAATCTTACGCCGTATCGTAACACTTTATGAGACATGGGCCACATCGTACGAGCCAAAACTGAAACGCCAATCCAACGAATGGCGTCATTATGGGTCGCTGCGAAAGTCGAAAGTGCGCCAGAGCCCCAGTATGGTGAAAGTTATGGTGATTCTCGTTCGTGTACGACTGTGATGGTGTTATCCTGATGTATTACGTTCCTTCAGGCAGACCGTCAGTGCACAGTATTACTGTTCGTTTTTGGAGTGTCACCTGCGACCAGCTTTGCAAAAGAAGCGGCGACACTTCCTGCGCGACCCACCCATCATTTTGCACTACAATGCGCGGACGAATGTAGCGCAAGCTGTGGCTGCTCTGGTCGGTCGATGGGACTGGGAAGTACTGTACCATCCACCATACTCCCCAGACTTAAGTCCTTGTGACTTTGATTTGATTCCTAAGATGAAGGAACCACTTCGTGGTATTTGCTTCAGAACTGTTCCAGAGATTCGACAGGTAGTAGACGGCTCCATTAGCACCATCAACAGAACAGGCTCTGCTAACGGTATACTACGCCTTCCACATCGCTGGCAACGGGTTCTACACAACGCTGGTGACTTCTTTGAAGGACAGTAACGGGTTCAAACATGTAACTCTTTTGTATCGGTTGTGAATAAATAGTTCCAACCCTCGTACATTTAGTGTCACGATCTAAACGAACTCCATTTATGTTCATCAGTTTCCATTTACAGATAACTTCATCTATATACACGATATCCAATTTTAATCTACACTGGCCGATATCTGTGGAGCGGCACAATTCCGCAAAAAAAGCCTTGACCTTGAACCCTGTCTTCAAAGTCAACCAATGCCAAGTTAATTTTAACGAATGGCAACCCCTAATTTTTTTATTCCATATTCAAATTCTACCTGAAAGAAACTTCTTGTTTATAGGTAACATTTTTTTCGAAAAATCAGTGGGTTGTCGCCAGGGAGCACTTCACTGTAACTTTCCCAGGTTACCAGTATCTCGAGAACGAAGCGAGATCGGGACAAAATTTTCAATGAAAATCTTATGTGGTTTCTGAACTCTGACTACTGGTGCAGTTTTCGTGAACTTGAAATCGCCTTGAAATTGTTCAGTAGGGATTAATCTGAAAGCAAATATCGTCGGCATCAGCGGAAACCAATGTACACCACTTGGAGGCTGCTGAATCAGAGAACAGCATTGTGATTGTGACGGAACAATCAGAGAAGAGAAGGGTGGAACTTTGAGGCTAACTAATAAGCCTCACTGTCGGGGAGTTTGAAATTATGACTGGGGTTTCTGAGAAACTTTACCTTTGGCGACTGAAAATACCTCGGCTGTGTTCACTTAGAATGATTGTTTACTGGCTTGACTCTCATAAATTTTTTTCTCTTATGGGCTTGGTCGAACTGTGATGAATTTCGCCTCGTGGGGCTCAGAACAATCTCGTCTCGCGAGACTCTAATGAGTTCATGAGAAGTGAATTTTTTCCAAATGCGTACAAGCAAAATTACTCTCAACACTAATGTTTGGAGCCCATAAGAGAAAAATTTATCTTAGTCCCCTTGTCTCGCAATCGACTTTCTCGGGCCCGTCTTTCGTTTCTGTCTTCTCTCCATATTTGAAAAGGACGGATTACAATGGGGTATTTCTTTACTTCATTATGTACGTCAGTATCGAGATATGTAAATGCACCCTCTTGAAAGACACACACCCGTTAGACACCTGAGTAATTTTCTGGAAGAGCGCGCTTGAATACTGCACGTTTTGCCTTCTTGTTGTGGCGTAAACAACAGCGAGGATGCGTAAAGCAAACGGGTCGCGTATAAGTCAGCTGTCTTGCAACACTCTTGCCGGATGTTTCGTTGAAGGAAAAACCTAAGAAAACCAATAATAGTAAAAGCGATCAGTACAATTTATTTTTCGGCTCTAATCTGTCAGCAATGGATGATTACACGCCGTTAATAATAGTAAGAATGATAAAAACTGTTAGCGAGTGTCGAGATAATTATGCAGCCTCGCGAAGATCGTATGCCGAAAGGTACCACGATGCCCGTCATCCCAAGAAGATTACGATTACGCCTCAGGTAAGACGACTTGAAAGAGGTACCTTGAAAAGGCAGAGACGAAAGACGGGCCCGAGAGAGATGATTGCACTTGGAGTTCGTGCTATTGTCGCTGATGATAAACACCTTTCGACTCGTCAGATTCAGTGAATGCATGGCGTGACTCGATCGACAGTATCTCGTGTTTTAAGATATTTTGAATTCCACCCATATCACCCTAGCAATTGATCCTGGTGATCCTATGAGACGCCTGACATTCTGTCGATGGGCCGATACGCGCAATCCTTTTTTCTTTGCGCACACTCTCTTTACAGACGAGGCAAACTTCGACAACATGGGAGGAGTCAATCTCCATAACGCACACTACTGGGCGGAAGCAAATCCTCGCTGCCAACGAGATCACCGAACACAGAGACGGTGGTCAATCATTATCTGGGCGGGCGTAGTTGGAGATTACCTGACAGGTCCTGTTTTTTATGGCGAAACGTTGAACGGCTTGCGCTATCTTCATATTCTGCAGAATCTGGTGCTTTCTTTACTAGAAAACGTCCCCTTAGACATACGAGCACGCAACAGGACGGCGCCCCTGCACATCAGTCCTTATCTGTCAGAAGGTACCTCAATGCAGCTTACCTGAATCGATGGATGGGTATCGGTAGTGCAATTCGTGAATTCCCTCCAATATGCCAGACTTAACACCACTGGATTTCTTCTTATTGGGAGTTGTGAAGCAGAAGATGTACTCCACTGCCCCGGCGCCGCCAGACGATTTGAGAGAAAGGATTGTGGCGGCTTTCCAGGCAATCACCCATGAGACATTGAATGATGTCGAGACCAGTTTTCGACAGAGTGCAAATGTGCATTAGGCAAAATGGGCAGTTGATAGAGCACCTGAGATCCTGAATTTCCACTGAGACTCGTGTTAATCAACCCTTTTCAGGGCTAACGATGTGCGAAGACCGCTGGGTAACCTCCACGTCGTGCACATTGGGTTCCGCTAATTCCGACGGTATTTGCTTTCAGGTTAATACCTCCTGAAGAATTTCAAGGCGATATCAAGTTCACGAAAATTTCACCAGTGGACAGAGTTCAGAAATTATACTAGATTTCCATTGAAAATTTTTCCCCATCTCACTTTGTTCTCGAGATACTGGTAACCAGGGGAAGTTACAAGGAAGTGCCACTTGGCGACAAACCAGTGGCTTTTCGAAAAAAATGTCGCCTACAAACAATGAGTTTTTTTCACGTAGAATACGAATATGGAATAAAAAATAGGGGTTACTATTTGCAAAAATGAACTTGACCTTGGTTTGACCCCGAAAACAGGGTTAAAGGTCGTTTCGAGGTACCCACTACATGACTCTGTTCAAACCTTACAACTTTTACTGCAGACGTTTTCTGAAGAATTGTGCCACTCCAGAGATATCGGGCGACATAGATTAAAATGGGACACCCTGTATATGTATAGTGTTGGAGAAATACAGCATACTTATCGTACCCATTCTTTTCTGTTCACTGGCTTTGTTGTTATACGGCCCATATCTATCACAATTTCGGTGTTTGTGCATAGACTCTTAATTGCTTTATGAGATGAGATAGATAACCTCGCTCAGCCATTATATTCCATAGCATCTCTCTATTCCCGTTACTTTCTCAAAATCCACAAAAGATGGGTTTCCCTATTAAACTCTCTTCTCTTTTCTATAGCTTGTTGCAATGCAAAAAAATTGTCAATAATTGATCGTCCTGTCCAAAAACATGATTCCCTCTTCACAAATCAGCTTTTCTATGGTATACAAGTCTTACATTCAGGATTTTGTCATATGATTTATAGACTGAATCCAGGAGGCTTGTTCCTCCATAGTTTCTACATTTTTTATCGCCCTTTTTGGAGATAGATATTACTTTGTCTATCTGCCAGTCTTTTGGTATCCTCTCATTTCTCGAACGTTGACTAAATATGATAAGAAGTATTAGATGTAGGAATAAACCTCCATATTTCCAGAGCCCCGTATTAACATTTAAACCAGTGGCTTTCCTATTCTTTGTAGCTTTCATAGCTTCCGTCAGTTCTCTCATATCAGTATCGCCCAGGTCTTTTGTGCCATTGAGTTCAGGAAACGTCTGAATTAAAGTTGTAGCGTAACACCATTTCTTACAATGAGTTGCCTATTAGTTCTCTACTATCTAGTAAAACGTATACGATCATTTTTTTGTCTATTCAGTGTTTTCATCACTTTCTAAGCTATAGTTCGCCACCCGTGTAAATCACACTCTGTATTACTAATAAAGTGTTTCCATGATTCTGCGTGCACTTTACGAATTATGTATTTTATACTATTTCTCTTCTTTTTATATTCCTTATACTTTTCGTTAGTGGTTTCGAAATCTTCTCGCTTTCCTTGAATTGCTGTTTCCATCTCTGGCGTCCAAATCATTCCACAGAACCTCACTAGCTATGTTAGATATGGGTATTTTCAATTTTTTTCTATTCTTTGTCTAACTCTTCTACCATTTTTAAATTGGTAATGCTTTGTCATCCGCTTTCGGTAGAGATCTCTTACGCTGCTATCTTCTAATAGGTGAACTTTAACAACTTTATCTTCCTTTTCATCTTTAACTGGTTTCTTTGATTTCCTCCATTTTGCACAGATATCAGTTATTGACGTCAGTAAGTAGTGGCCTGATCCAAACTCCACTCCTCAATAATCTCCTAACCTGTCCAGGAAGTCCATCATTAGTCAGTATATCATACATAATAGATCTGTATCCTCTTGCTGACCAGGTAAATTTGTTTATGTCTTTCTTCCTAAAGAATGTGTTGGTAATTTTTAAATGACTAGAGGCAGCAAAATTTTTCCGTTTTCATAGCACATGTCCTTCTCTAAATGTGCCTACTATTTTTAGAAATGGCATATTTTAAATTCTAGCATTATCTTCCATAGGTAGAATCTCATTTTTACTGTATCTGTTTAAGAGCAGGTTGTAATTGTTTGTAAAAGGCCTTGGACCAGTCAATTTTTCCTTTTCCCGGGCTAAAGTTGCTAGTATTTTTATGAGTCCTCTTTGGCCTTTAATTCCTACAAGTACAATTTGTTTTATTTACCATTCATAGTCTAGTATTTTATCTTCCCATTTTCTATGAATGTAGATGGCAACACCTTTGCTTGCTCTATGTTTCTGCTTCATTCGCTGTCGATAATAATATAGTCGTCTACATTTTTAGTTCCAGAAGTTTTCTTCTTCTGTTCTGTAACTGCTGCAAAATCTGTTTCCTTTTCTTTCAAATGTTTGACTAATTTGACTACTTTCAGAGCAATTTCCCTGACGTTCCAGGTGGCAAATTTCCAAGCTCCGTTAGACCATTTTCTCTCGTTCTTATTTCTTGCCCAAGTCGTATCCCGGAAATGTGTCCTGTTGCCGAAGTTGGGATGAGTATTGAAAGTACGTTTATTGAGTCCTTGAATGGAGTACTGGCCCACTGCATGTAGGACTGATGATGGGATTGTATCTCTATGCTTAACTAGCCACAGGTCGTAATTCACGTGAGTGGGTGTGGTACTTTCCTCTGTACTCGATTTTGTAGCTACACCGCCAGTACTCAGCCGGCAGAGCCTCGTCTGCATGGCAAGGATACACCACTGGCAGGTGAGGTTGACAAGTGGATGAGACAGGCTGTATATTCGCATCATCATCCCATTAGTACCCCACCAGAACAACGTATATCAATAACGTTGCTGAATGGGTGATAATTTGAACATAGTTCAATACACGTCTTTAGAAAGATAATATTCTGAGCATTTTGTAGTCATTGAATAGTCAGAGTATGACGATGATCAAAGGAGAATGGAGGAAATGACCTTAGAACGCATGTTCAAACCAGGAAAGTACTGATCAAAAAGAAGTTGTAACATGTTAGGCGAGGACATCGTAATTACAACGCTATACGTCAAGTGACTTGTTTACATGGTTTTTATACTTTTCTTCCTAATGCTTTCCGGGCGGGAAGGCGTGCCGGTCCCCGGCACGAATCTGCCCGGCGGATTATTGTCGAGGTACGGTGTGCCAGCTAGTGTGTGGATGGTTTTTAAGGCGGTTTTCCATCTGCCTCGGCGAATGCGGTCTGGTTCCCTTTATTCTGCCTCAGTTACACTATTTCGGCGATTGCTGCGCAAACATTTTCTCCACGTAAGCGTGCACCATAATTACTTTACACGCAAACATTGGGGTTACACTCGTCTGGTGTGAGACGTTCCCGTGAGAGGGGGGAGGGGGGTGGGGTCACTGGGGGCCGAACCGAACAATAACCCTGGGTTCGGTGTGGGGCGGCGGTGGGGTGAGTGGACTGCTGTAGCCTGTTGTGGGGTTGTGTACCACTGCGGGCTACGGCAGGAACGAAGCCTCTCCGTCGTTTCTAGGTCCCCAGTTCCATACAATACAATACCTAATGAAGTTATTACAACTTGGACTATTTATGATATTGCACGATGATGTGGTTTGAAATTCCCATTATTTTAAGTGCACGTGTTTTCCTGACCAAATTTGAATTCCCAGATTTACCCTTTTAAGTTACGCCATTTTCCACTTTGTATAGCACAAATCGACCAACTGCGCATTTGTAATATTTATCCCACCAGGACATGGCATTTTTGCAGAGAGGGAGGTGTACTGGAACTAACATTGTGGAGAAGGGGGAAGGGAACCAGAAGTGACATCATAGATTAATCGAATGGCAGAATCACTCCACCTGTTAAGGGGGACTACAAAAACTAAGTTACACGTTACTATGGCAGGCCAAGTACCTTTTATCGAAAGCTCTAGTACCTTTCGAAGGGACACAGGTACATGATACCATTTTTCAGTCTGGAACCGCAAGACCGCTACGGTCGCAGGTTCGAATCCTGCCTCGGGCATGGATGTTTGTGATGTCCTTAGGTTAGTTAGGTTTAACTAGTTCTAAGTTCTAGGGGACTAATGACCTCAGCAGTTGAGTCCCATAGTGCTCAGAGCCATTTGAACCATTTGAACCATTTTTCAAAATAGTCACCGAGTCACTGTACACAAAGGTTGGAATGTTCTACCAATCGCTCAATTTTTCGGCGACAGAAATCCGCTCCTTGGTCACGTAGCCGTTCAAGAACCACTTTGTGAGCGTCCTCATCATTGCAAAATCAGCATCAGCCACGTTTCTGCTGCTATTGTCAAGTTACTGATGGCATTTCACTACGAATGAACACAACACTGTACTAGGTTCATATGCCGCCAGAATATTTCCGTAAATCTCTGTGCAATTTAGAACCCACAAGAATTGTACTGTCCCTCGTACTTCAAATTTTGAGCACTTTTCCAGTTACCGCGCCATTTCGTTCCCACACTGTGATGCGCATGTTGTCCATACCGCAGTGTAACTGTATTTGTAGGAAACCCTGAACATGTACTCTCTTCTGACTACGCGACACGCTTGTTGTGCAGTAGTCTTAGCCTGTTAGCGTGGGGCGACGTAATTAACTTACTTTCTAAAGTCCTTACGTATAAACTTGAAAATCTTGATATGACACTACAATTTGTAGATTTTCAAATGGGAAAAAATGGAGCACTTGCGAAACAGTTCTCGAATATAAACTGATTAATGGGTGACGAAGAACGGGTAGAGAAATGAACAAGGAAGTTTCACTAGACAAATACAAGGTGCCGACTGTCTCTAAAACAAAAAAGATATATGTCGTACTTTATTATATTATATACGTTATTAAAACAAACGTTTTAGAGCCGGGGGAAAGGTAGGGTTAATGAAGACGTATTTCGGAGACATGGTGGGAATTATGTAGCGGGTAAGAGAGGACAATGGAACCATGACAGCAAGGCGCCGCCGGAGATGGATGGAGTACATTAGACGCAGCCGATTCCACCCGAGCAGCATTATAAGCGCCTTAAAACGGCCACATTGTGACGTTTATGTTAGGAATTCTCGAGATGTCCATTCCAAGGTGTGGGATTCGAGCTGTGGTTATTGTCTGTAACTGGAAATTGTCTGCTCTATGTACACTGACAATGCGGGCTACTCAACATTCCTGTGGCGCCACTCCTATTCCAAACTATGTAGCACGTTTGTAAAAAATGAATACATGTAGAAATGAGATCCCCGCTTAAGGCTGGTTATTACGCGGTACTTGGGACTTTTTCTGGTAATTTGTCTGAGTGTAAGGCTTAGCTCAAATGGTCTAGTCTTCCAAATTATTCTGTTCTCGCAACCATCTTTTTAGCTAATTCCCCCATAGTAAATTACACTGAAGCACACAAATCATAAACGCATGTAATAACATTCAGTCTAAGGGTAACCAAAATAAACACAGACAAACGCAACACATCTGGTATTTACAAACTGACGTACCAGGACTGAAAATTAATTTATATGGGACAGGCAAGCCGAAACTTTAATACCATGAGGATATTGTAATTTCCTGCACCGTGCATTGTGCTTAGAAGAGACGGTCAATTAGATGGACTACAATAACAGTAGCATACTACTACATATGGGTGGTAAATCTCTCTTGATGGCGGAATACACTAGTTGCATTAGGATTTTCGAAATCCCAGACATGGCTTTTCTGGCTAAAAGCAGGCTCGCCGTTAAACAAAGCAAACGTTGTGAATTCAAAGGTGTTTGCAATTTGTTGTAGATACTAGCGGCAGAATTATAAGCGATGGCAAAATCAGCAGCTGAATGGTTTTGTACCATCAGATACTTGAATTGATGCACAAGTCTCGCGTACAGGGATTTCCACACGTTGCCGTTGGGACTATTTTTGGATCGTGTTCTGGGGCTGGTGTTGAACCTAATGTGCTGTAATGTAACGTATGATATAAATTTATCCCAGCATGTGTAATGTTTAAGTAACCTTCTGATATTCATACCACTGACGTCCTCGGCAACCTCCGATATTTCGACAGGAGCACAGCCCGTCATTTTCAGTGTAAAACTGCAGCAAGTAAGCGCTGTGCAAGGGTGTTTAAAACCTCGGTTTACAGAGAATTTCTGGAAACATAAAACACACACACACACACATAATCAAAGATGACCGAACCCAGAAGTATCGACACAGAAAATTAAAAAACAACGGGTGAGGTAGCATTATCTCTGTCCCTCTGTCTTTTGGCAAGTGAGACAGAGGGATTCCAAGCAGAATTTAAGTAAACCTCAATTTCTATTTACAAGGTTATTTGCTAATTTAATGTGAACTGCATCCTTAAAAACACTATCTCAATAGCTGGAAGAATAATTGTAAGCATGTGTGACATTTATGTTCAGTACCCCGGTAAGCATCACAGACGCTTACAACAGCCGAGGAAATAGGCTACTGCAAAACATTGTCTTGGTACCGGTCATCCTAAGGAATATAATAACACGGAGATTCTTGCATGCACTTCTAGCTATACGGGTAGCGTCATTAAGGAATTAGCTGAGATTTAATTAGCAAGGAACCATGTAAAGAGAGATGGAGGTTTTTGTTTAAATTATGCGTAGTATCTCGCTCTCACTTGTACACCGAGGGACAGAGTTAATGCTACCTCATAGTTTGTCTAGTAATTCTCAGCATCGATACTTCTAGCATCTATGGTTGTGTGTGTGTATGTTTTACCTTTCAGGAAATGCTCTGCAACCTATGTTTTAAATTTCTTCGCACAGCGCTTACTCTCTGCAGTTCTGCCTCAAAAATGACATGCTGGTCACCTGTCGAAATATCGGCGGTTGTCGACACGACATCACTCGTTTACGCACCCATAAGTTACTTGAACGATGTAATATCGCTTCCTCAGTCTGGAAACAGTTCGCACTGTGCGAGAGCTACCAGTTTCCCGTATGTCTGGCCAGAGGGATCATCTTTCACGATGACGGTCTTTTAGTCTTTGGAAGATGACATGATCTGATAACCTCTTCCCTTGAAATTGTTCCGCCTACAGGTACCTTGTGCCACCCATAAATGAAATGCACGTCAACTAACTCGATTAGTGAGTAATCAGCTATCAAGAACCCATGAACATTAGTAGAAACTTTCATGTAAACACAATATACCGTAAACAATAAAAATGTAGTTGTTTATCTAGGGACGCGGACACTGCTAGCAGTTAAGAAAACTTACCTCTCCTTGCAGTGAGGCGCAATCGTGCTGCAAATCAGATTCCAATGCATGGGCGTACCCAGCGAGGGGCAGAGGGGGGGGGGGGGGGGGGCAGCTGTATTCGCATTTTTTCACTAGTTTACTGTTTTCTTTAATAAGAAATGCTGCATGTTTCCTCGGATTGTACAAGTGCATTCTTGTATTTAAAATGCTTATTAAAAGCAGTTTTTCACTGGTTTACTGTTTTATTTAATAAGAAGTGCTGTATGTTGTCTCGAGTCCTTGTTTCCTGAGACTAGTATGACCTGCCCCCCCCCCCCCCTCCCCAGTTCAGATCCTGGGTACGCCCTTGTTCCAATGTCTACGTGTTGCACACGAAGCAATGAAAAGAGCTGTGAACGTTATCATAAGGGAAGTCCGCCGTCAAATCGTTCAAGGACGCCTAGCTTGGAAACGGTACACCTGTTGAATTTGTGTCACACAAGCCTCTCTTTCTATCTCCTGTAGTAAGTTTACATTGTGGTGTTTTTACTCCCTGTGTTATCTCCGGCCGTGGACATGACTCCATCACCACTCTTCCTGTATAAAAGTAAAAAAAAAAAAAAAAAGAGAAGTCCAACTTCGGCCGCAGATCGCGAGACGGAAGTACGGAAGTTACAGAAAATCCATCAGTCATACGTCAATACCTAAAATGATCGAACTAAGCTACAACTCAGGTTTGTAAAATCGGAAACAGATTTAAACTCCACTCCTGCTGAGGACAGGTAACTAGAGAAAGCTTTCAGAGTCATCATATTAATGAGAGATCCGTTGGGAAACGAAAATTTATGTATGTTACGCTGCCGTAGTGCCGGTGTACAACAAAACGATATTTCCAACAGCAGTGCGAGTCGGCACTCTCAGACAATTGCTTTTAAAGGCAGACACGGCGGTGATAATTTATAGTCGCGGCCAACATATTTAGCCTGCAGCGGCAACGAAACTCGCATCGCGCGCTGCTGCCGTCCTTGGGGCGCGGCCGCGACCTCTGACACCTCGCGTTTCCCACGGCTCGCCACGCCGGCACAGGCGGTGCACCAGAGTGCAGCTGCGTCCCCTGACGTGGTCGCTACACGCCGTGACCAAGGTTAATAGGCAGGCGATCTTCTCTTCCCACTGACGGTCATCCGGTTTCTCTCCTCGCAGCCTCTGCCTTTGGATCGGTCAAGGTGTCACCGGCGCCGCCTCATTACTCGACGACGGACGAGTGTGCAATTCACTTTCCCTATTGTAGCCAGTGGTGCACGAAGGGAATGCAGAACGTTATTCCGGGGAGCTGACATTAAGGAGACAATTAATGTCATTGGGAGGGAAACGCGCAGTCGGCAGTAAAATGTAAGCTGCTTGGATGCTGCCTTAGTAACGACACTGTTCTCAAGACAGAAGAAAATGTGTTACAGAGTGTGGATCACCTTCACCCCCTGATATTTTACAAATGATTCGAGATATCGAATTAAGGTTTACGTAAAGGTAAAATGCATTTTGGAGCAAATTCGTACACACACATATATACAAGTAGTAGGAGAATGGGGGGATATGAAACTGATATGAAACTGATAAGAAAATTGTTTAAATTGATCAACTAATGCTCCCTCGACAGCCACCCACAACTCCAGATGAAGTCTGGTGTTTTTCTCACCCTACAATTGGAACCCAGCACCCTCGCCCCTTCTCCACTCTCCCCCACTCCTTCCTCCTATCCAAAGCTATCCTATCGGAGACAAATTAAAATTGGTGTTGCCCTTTATGGGACTTGTCAAAAATGGGTCAAATGGCTCTGAGCTCTATGGGACTTACCATCTGTGGTCATCAGTCCCCTAGAACTTAGAACTACGTAATCCTAACTAACCTAAGGACATCACACACATCCATGCCCGAGGCAGGATTCGAACCTGCGACCGTAGCAGTCGCGCGGCTCTGGACTGAGCGCCTAGAACCGCTAGACCACCGCGGCCGGCCTATGGGACTTGAACTGTGGTCCTTCTGGACTGAAAGCCCAAGTGCACCGCCCTACCACAATTATACCACCAGAGGTTCTTGGAATTGATGGGAAATTAAAAATGTGGTGTCCTTTCCAGGACTCCAACATTGGTTCTACTGGATGGAAAGCCCAAGTGCTAACTGTCCAGATATAGGAGAGGAAGGTTAGGTTAGTGTACTTACTTTTTTGGTTGGGAAAATAAAATAAAGATAGTTATTAATTACGTAATTAATCATAAACATCTGATGAAGGTTAGGTTAGTGTACTATATTTATTTTGGCCAGGAAAAAGAAGTAAAGACAGTTCCTAATTACATAATTATTCATAAACATTGAGCCTAATTACACAACTATATATGTAGCACTACACTAATATGGCCTAAAGTCCCACTACAGCTCAAAAACTGATGATGATATACAACCGATTTTATCCTGCTCGGAAAAATATCACAGTCCACCCCAAACCAGTGATATGCACACTCAAATTTTACCTTTCACCTACGAGCTGGCAGGAAAAAGATAGAGGTGAATGGTACTATCTTTATTCTTTTTGGCTGGAAAGATGTTCAACTGACGAGATGCTGGTGTTAGACAGAGAGTTTGAAGACTGTATTACCTGTAAGCATACAGCTGGGGGCAGTATCTATAATTGTTTCACGTCAGAGTTCACTACAGATGCCTACACGAAAACCACCCTGCAGCCCAGGTAACCGAAGCCATTGATGGAAAAAGTACGAGGGTTATTCCAAAAGTAAGGTCCGATTCGCAGTAACTATTGAAATTTGGCGCCAATGACAAAACACGCATGCGCGCCGACTCCCGGCAAGCCTTGCGCGTCAAACGCCGCCATTCGCTTTGTTACTGTTGCTGAGTGTAGTTCACAGTGTCACTTTACAATGTTTAAGACAATTGATCAGCCCGCCGATTGTGAAGTAAGGGCAGTGATACGGTTTTTGTCTGCAAGAAACAATTCAGCGGCGGAAATCCATCGGCAGATTACAGAAGTGTACGGTCCTAACATAATGGGCGACAGTAAAGTGCGCAAGTGGGTGCGAGCTTTTAATGAAGGACGGGATAATGTGCACGATGAACCACGGTGTGGCCGACCATCAGTGATTTCAGACGATTTGGTCAATGCGGTTGACAAAAAAATTCGTGAAGATCGCCGATTCACTATTACAGACGTAGACATGCATTTTCCGAATGTGAGTAGAACAACTTTGTACAGAATTGTGTCTGAACATTTGAAGTTTCACAAATTGTGTGCCCGTTGGGTTCCCAGGCTGCTTACTGAGCCCCAACGAATGAAAAGAATGGCTTTTGCTCTTGATTTTTTGGAGCGATATCATAAGGAAGGTGACAGTCTTTTAGACAATGTTGTCACAGGGGATGAGGCATGGGTTTCTCACATCACTCCAGAGTCTAAACGTCAGTCAATGCAATGGCGTCACACGTCATCGCCAGTCAAGGTCAAGGCAAAGCAGACAATCTCAACACGTAAGGTTATGGCGACTGTGTTCTGGGATAGACGTGGAGTATTGTTAGTCGACTCTATGGAGAGAGGAACAACGATTAATAAAGCCGCCTACTGCGCTACCCTGACTAAACTTCGACGTGCAATCCAGAATAAGCGACGTGGTCTTTTGTCGTCTGGAATCTTGTTGTTGCATGACAATGCCAGACCCCACACTGCAAATGAAACGCAAGCTCTGATCAAGAAATTTGGATGGGAACAGATGGACCATCCTCCTTACAGTCCGGACCTGGCGCCAAGTGATTTCCACCTGTTCCGTTACTTAAAGGAGTTGCTCGGCGGCAAGCGCTTCGACACAGATGATGAAGTGAAAGAAGCAGTTAAGGACTGGTTATCGTCACAGGCGGCCGATTTCTATAACATGGGCATTCAAAAGCTTGTTGAACGATGTGACAAATGTTTAAATAAGTATGGAAGTTATGTAGAAAAATAGATAAAGATGTAAGGAATGTAAATAAAACAATTGTTTTGAAAAAACATTTTAGTTTTGATTTTTTTTTTTACAACCGGACCTTACTTTTGGAATAACCCTCGTACATCACAGTTTTAATTACACTTCAAAATTGTGAAAAAACCAGCACTCATAATGAACGGATAATAATGTAACACTTGCACTGGTGAAAATCATCATTCTGAAAGACTGCAGAGGGGGGTGGTAGTTAAATGTGCATTCTCATCCATAGGCATCTACAAACTGCCAAGAATCGAGACCCTCTTTTCTACCTGCCTCCCCTCCCTCCCTCCCTTCCTCCATCCACCCACGTGGGGGCAAAAAGTTTTTCAAATGGGTAACTGCCCCGCTGAGCGCCTCATAGTTTTTCTATGGCCAACAACTGTCCGCTCATGCTCGCTGGTCGCACTCGGTCTTCCAGTCTTTGCTATTTTCTGTGGGCCCACTACCACCCCTCTGCAGTCACTGATCTCACCAGGCCTTTTGCTACCCTTCGTGGTTGCTCGGGGCACGTGGCTTGCCTTGAGGCAGCGGCCCTTAGCCAACACAAAAAGGAAATTTAGCAGCATCGCCATGCCCCTAGTTAGAGCGTGACTCTGTCCGGCAAACACCACCAGTAGACACGCCATCCTCCCCCATACAGCCCCCCGTTCTGCAATGGAGAATAATTGTATTTAACATCAACGAAACTCTTTCTTGCACTTTGTTAAAGATATTTCTCAGAAAGACTGGACCCCTCTGGAACAACAACAGAATCTGGAGGACAGTCCTGATGGCTTATTCAACGTTGGCTGCTAGGGAAACAGGAAGCCTTCTACCTAAAGCGACTATAGACTCACACCGCAGTGTCTTCAGCACACTGCACTGGGAGGTCAGCGTTATCAAAGCCGACAAAAGCTACACATACTATAGAGTGCGACACCAGCACAAACAAAACCGTGATAAATGAGGGCTATTCCGATCGTGTGTTGTTTGGCGAAAGGGTCGGCTGTGACCTCTTAGGGAACTTGGCCACCACGCCACAATTTGTCTTTAACATCAGTGCAACTCCTATAATAAAGCAACTATTAAAAAATGAAAACACACTTGCAACAATAATAAATATCCTCTTTCCAAAAAAATAGGTCAGTTCTATTTTCTTATATTTTTATGAGCAAAATTGGTATAGTTTTTACATACAATAGCAGGATACAATTCACAGCTCATTAATTTGTGACATCCAATGAAGTGCACTGCTGCCGATCACAAATGATAATGTGTGTATTAGAAATATTTCAGACACATGAAATAACATTAGAGAATAAAATCTTTCACGCCATTAGCTCACATGTCGGAAAAAGACACAATCAGTTTACATTTTACAACAACCAGTTACAGTTCAAGAGGATGTACCCGTTTTGTACACTATGGTAGGTCTCGTTTGACCTTTGCGAGCTATACCAGAAAGACATATACGAAACAAATTCTGAGAGTCTATTTTCTAATAGAACTTCCTATAAGATTTTACCTTGCGTTCTTCCGTTACATCGAAACAAATTACCATCTGCATTCTTACATTTGACATTTTTTATGCATAACTCACCTCCACTAATGTCTGTAAAGTTTCTGTCATACAATAGAGATTCTTGGGTTCTAGTCTTGTAAGAAATTTGATCAGTACAACCTGTTTCATGCAATCTACTCACACGTCAGAAAAAAACACTATCATTTGTAGATTCCACAACGAGTTACAATTCAAGTGGTGTCGACTTTATAATTAGAGGTTATGAAGTACACTATGTGATCAAAAGTATCCGGCATCTGGCTGAAAACGACTTACAAGTTCGTGGCGCCCTCCATCGGTAATGCTGGAATTCAATATGGTATTGGCCCACCCTTACCCTGGATGGTAGCTTCCACTTTCGCAGGTATACGTTCAATGAGGTGTTAGAAGGTTTCTTGGGGAATGACAGCCCATTCTTCACGGAGTGCTGCACTGAGGAGAGGTATCGGTGTCGGTCGGTAAGTCTTGCCATGATGACGGCGTTCCAAAACAATCCATAAGTGTTCTATAGGATTCAGGGCAGGACTCTGTGAGGGCCAGTCCATTACAGGGATGTTATTGTCGTGTAACCACTCCGCCACAGGCCGTACATTATGAACAGGTGCTCGATCGTGTTGAAAGATACACTCGCCACCTGCCAATTGCTCTTCAAAAATGGGAAGCAAGAAGGCGCTTAAAACATCGGTGTAAGTCTGTGCTGTGATAGTGCCACGCAAAACCACAAGGGGTGCAAGCCCAATCTATGAAAAACATAACCACACTATAACCTCGCCGCATCCGAATTTCTCTGTTGACATGATGACATTCACTGTGCATTCGCCATACCCACACCCTGCCATTGGATCGCCACATTGTGTACTGTGATTCGTCACTCCACACAATGTTTTTTTACTGTTTCATCGTCCAATGTTTACGCTCCTTACACCAAGCGAGGCGTCATTTGGCATTTACCGGCGTGTTGTGCGGCTTATGAGCAGCCTCTCGACCATGAAATCCAAGTTTTCTCACTTCTCGCCTAACTGTCATAGTACTTGCAGTGGATCCTGATGCAGTTTGGAATTCCTGTATGATGGTCTAGATAGATGTTTGCCTATTACACATTACGACCCTCTTCAACTGTCGGCATCTCTGTCAGTCAACAGATGAGGTCGGCCTGTATGCTTTTGTGCTGTACGTGTCCCTTCACGTTTCCACGTCGAAAATAGTGGGGTTACGGATTTTTAGGAGTGTCGAAATCTAGGGTACAGACGTATGACACAAGTGACACTCAATCACCTGACCACGTTCGA
This sequence comes from Schistocerca americana, assembly GCF_021461395.2. Classification (NCBI taxonomy): domain Eukaryota; kingdom Metazoa; phylum Arthropoda; class Insecta; order Orthoptera; family Acrididae; genus Schistocerca; species Schistocerca americana. The sequence goes on along the minus strand of NC_060121.1, from coordinate 790,713,393 downwards.
AGTCCGTCAGTTCCGCGGAGCGCCCATTCTGCTCTTGCACGATGTCTAATGACTACTGAAGTGGCTGATATGGAGTACCTAGCGGTAGGTGGCAGCACAATGCACCTAATATGAGAAACGTATGTTTTTGGGAGTGTCCGGATACTTTTGATAATATAGTGTATGAAATAACACCTACTTTTTAAACATTTTATCGTGATGATAATCCTGTTAGTTTTTTGAGCAAAACTGGTGTAGTTTTGAAAGAATTGTGTGCGTCCAAACTTTGACCAATTACAGCACCTCCTTTAAAACCTTACCAAATCTCTCTCTTCCGATATATCGAAAAACAATTACCGTCTGCGTGTTGTCAGTGAGCATATTACATTTAATGTATCGCTCTATTTGAGCTGGAGGCCAGTGCTCGGAGTCTTTTGCGCAAATCTGCCAAAATTTTGCTTCTGTACTGGAGGAAGACGACTATTGATCATACAAGAGGCCCGTGTATTGTTCCTTCATAAGGATTTAAAAAAAAATCTTTCATTCCCTTACGGAATCGCAGTTATCCTTGTCAAATTCATTCTTTCTCTTACGACAGGACATAATAGTTTTCCTTGCACATGTCGGAATACCCATACACTTTATAGGCCCGCTGCTCAAGGCAAATCTAACACTCATCTTCTAGTACTACTAAGTATAATACTTTACCAATAACTGCTTGCTGGCGATATGAAACAATATGGAGCAAAAATCAGCGAAGGATGGACAATGACTAAACGCAGACGATAATTGTTTTTCGATATATTGGAAGAGAGACACGTGGTAAACTCTTATAGGAGGTTGTATTATGAAGCTTCGGTGCAGAGGGTTCTCTCAAAATTACACCGATTTCCTCAGAAAACTATTAGGAATCGACTGTCTCTATTCTCAAGGACTCGTGACTTTAATTTTAGTATTACTATTATCATAACGATTGCGCGTTTAAAAAAATGGCTCTGAGCACTATGGGACTTAACTTCTAAGGTCATCAGTCCCCTAGAACTTAGAACCACTTAAACCTAACTAACCTAAGGACATCACACACATCCATGCCCGAGGCAGGATTCGAACCTGCGACCGCGTTTAAAAGATTGGTATTATTTCATACTTCATAAACTTCTAATTGGAAAGTAGACACCACTTCAATTGTAGCGCATTGAGGAATCTAGAAATGATACTGGTTTGTTTCCCGACATGTGAGTTGATTGCGTCGAACAGGTTGTGATGATCAAATTGCTTACAAAACTAGGACGCGAGAATCTGCTACTGTATGACAGAAACTTTACAGACGTGTAGGTAGAGGTGAGTTATGCATCAAATATGTCAGATCTAACCATGCAAATAGTAATTAGCTTTGATGTAACGGAAGAGGCGCATGGTAAAATCCTATAGGAAGTTCTATTACAAAACAGACTCTCAGAATTTGCTTAGTAATCGTCTTTCTGATATAGCATCACAATGGTCAAACGAGACGTGCCATAGTGTACAAAACAGCTACATCCTCTTGAATTGTAACTGCTTGTTGTCGAACGTAAAACGATTTTGTTTTTCCCGATACGTGAGCTAATGGCGTGAATGATTGTATTCTCTAATGTTATTTCATGTGTCTGAAATGTTTCTAATACATACATGATCATCTGTGACCGGCAGCGGTGCACTTCGTTGGATGTCACAAAATAATGAGCTGCGAATTGTATCCTGCAGATGAACGTAAAAACTATACCAATTTTGCTCACAAAAGTAAAAGAAAATAGAACTGGCCTATTTTTGTGGACAGAGGACATTTATTGTTGTTGCTATTGTTTTTTTCCTTTTTTAATAGTTGCTTTATTATAGGAGTTGCACTGATGTTAAATACAAATGGTACAGTCCAATGCTCGGTATGGCGTGGTAGCCAAGTTCCCTAAGAGGTCGCAGCTGACCCTTTAGCCAAACAACCTGCGGTCGGGATAGCTCTCATTTATCACGGTTTTGTTTGTGCCGGAGTCGCGTTCTATTGTATGTATAGCTTTTGTCGGCGTCGATAGTGCAGACTGCCCAGCAGCATGCTCGATGGGACAGAACATTGTACAGAAGACATTGTGGTGTGAGTCTGCAATCACCTTAGGCGGAAGGCTTCCTGTTTCCTAAGCAGCCGACTTTGAAAAAGCCATCTGGAACATTCTTCAGAATTTCGTTGTTGTTCCAGAAGGGTCCAGTTTTTCTGAGAGATATGTTTAACAGGTTGGAAGAAAGAGTTGCGTTGATGTTAAATACAATTGTACTCCATCGCAGAACAGCAAGCTGCTGGGGGTGAGGGGGACATTTCTACTGTGGGTGATCACTGGACAGAGTCACGCTCTAACTAGGGTTCTGGCGGTGTAAATTTCCATTTTGTGTTGGATAAGGGGCCCCCACCTCAAAGCAGGCCGCGTGCCACAAGCAACCACGGAGGGTAGCGGAAGGTCTGGTGAGACCTGTGACTGCAGAGGGGCGGGCCACAGGAAAACAGAAAAGAGCAGAGGGCTGAGTGCGGACTCTGACCACAAGGGGACAGCTGTTGACCACAGAAAAAGTACGAGGTGCTCAGTGGAGCAGCTGGTCATTTGAAATAGCCTATGTTACCCAATGCAGGTGGATAGAGGAAGGGACAGAGAAAGGAGAGGCATGAGGGGAGGAAAGAGGGTCTCCATTTTCGGCAGTTTGTTGATGCCTATCGATGAGAAAGCACATTCAACTACCACCCCCTCTGCAGCCTTTTAGGATGACGATTTCCCCCAGTACATGTGTTGAATTATGATCCATTCATTACGATGCTGGTTTTTTTATGATGTAATTGGAATTGCGATGAATTTTTTCCATCAGTTATGGTAGTGTGTGTTGGCTTCGGTTACCTGCGCTGCAGGCTGGTTTTTGAATAGGCGTCTGTAGCAAATTCTGATGTGAAACAACGATGGATACTGTTCTCAGCTGAATGCTTACATGTAATTCAGTTTTTAAACTCATCTCTGTCCAACACCAGCGTCTCGTCAGTTGAACATATTTCCCGCCGAAAAGAATAAAGATAGTACGTTACACCCCTACCTTTTTTCTGCCACTTTGTAGATGAAGGGTAAAATTTGTGTGTGTCTCTCACTAGTTTCGAGTGGTGTTGTGAAATTTTTCCCCAGCAGGATGACACCAGTTGTATGGTATCGTTAGTTTTTGAGCTGTATTGGGATTTTAGGCCGTCTTTTTGTAGCGCTACACATATAATTGGGTAATTAGTCCTGATGTTTATGATTAATTACATAATTAGGTATTATCTTTAGTTCATTTTCCAGACCAAAATAAATAAAGTACACTAACTTAACCTTCCTCTCCTGCATCTAGACAGTTTTCATGTGTTGGGGGGAAGCACATGAGCTTTCCATCCAGTTGAACCAGGGTTCGAGTCCTGGAAACGGCACAGCCATTTTTAATTTCCCATCAATTCTAAGCACCTCCGGTAGTATTCCGTCCATAAGGACCAGGGTATGAGCCCCAGAAAGGACACCACCAATTTTAATTTCCCGCCAAATCACGGGTAGGGGGTAGGGAGGGACATCAGCACAGCCCTGGGACAAAGAAATTCCCACCAAAATTCGAAATTCCCTCCAAAAATTGAAATTACGTAGGTTTTGGGAGGGGGAGGGGGGTGGGGGAGGGTGGAGAGGGGGGAGGATACTGGGGCCCACCTGCAGGGTAAGAAAAACATCATCCGGAGGTGGGGATGGGCTTGGTTGGGGGTGGAGGTAGGTGTGGTCAGGGTTGATGGTGGGCGTTGTTGGGGGAGGGGGAATTAATTGATCATTTTAATTAATGTGCATATAAATTTTATATCAAAATTGTAACCATGCCCTCACCTTCCTACTACTTATATATATGGATGTATACATCCATACACATATATGTACACACTCTGCTGGATAAAAAATAGTACATCCTTTTAGACATTTCCAGTTCACTCAAGATTTATTTTTTAAACAGTGCACATGGTTTACATGAAATGATTACATTTACAGATGAAAAGCACAAGCGATATTGATGTTTCAGCTATCGACCCATGGTAAAGGATCTATGTTAGTAAGCGCTGACTCTGGCATCCAGGCGATCTTATATATGGAGAATACTGTCGTTGTTCCACCATGCCTGCTCGAGCTGTTCATGTAGTTCTGTAGGAGTTGTTGGTTGACGAGTTGTACAAGTCACTTGTCGTCCCATCATATCGCACATGTGTTCGATTGGAGACAAGTTTGCCGATCACTCTGGCCAGGGAAGCTGCTGCACATTGAGTTTCACTGGCAGTTTGTGGGCGAGCATTATCATGTCGGAGCAACACATCACCTTCCTGTTACAAGAACAACAAAAGAATGGGTCACAACATTGCGTATGTTCTGAATACTGGTTAGCTCCCCTCCAGAAACACCGAAGGTGAAAGAGAGTTGTAGCTCATCGCATATCGCATCCCACACAATAAGGCCTGGACTGGGACAAGTGTACCTTTGACAAGTGTAATCTACGAGACAGCGCTCACCAGTTGAACGTCGTAAGCACAAATGACCATCACTTGCGTGCACGCAGAATCTGCTTTCATAGCTGAAGACCACGGCATGCCATTCCATCTGCCAAGTGATCCTCTGACGGCACCCGTGAAGCTGTGCACGTTGTCGCTATGACATGATTGGAAGATTGGCTACGGCTAGACATGTGTCTGCCCTTTCCCTGCTGTTCGCAGCAGTTCGTGTTGACAAGTCTGGGCTTACAAACTCTCTTATCTGCACTGAGGTAGCTGTACAATCTACAACTGCTGCCGTTACAACATAATCCCATGGGGCGACTGTGCTGCATTGACATCCAGAACCTCATCTACAGGTGTGAGAATTTTCACTTGACCATTGAAACTAGCATCATTACACAACTGACACAGCACGTCCAACTTACGTGGAATTTCTCTTGTGTGGAATTTCACAGAAAGGACCATCATGCCACTCGGAAGGTTCCTTTAAAACTCGCTCAGTAGGTTGTGGGAAGGAAGAATGCATTTTTGTAGCATGATTACCTGCTTGTTTCATACATTTGCAATACTCTGAGCCTTCCAGGTATGAGCATTCCCTAGTAAAGGCTCGACACAGATGGCCTCTGGCAGCTGTCACTATGCTATGTGTTGGTGAATGATGTTAAAACCATAATCGGTTAATCTACTAACCCTGGAGTGGCATATGCTGCCATTGGGTCAAAAGCGACGTCTTTTTTATCCCAGCAGTGTGGGTACACACACACACACACACGCACACACACACACACACACACACACAAACACACACACACACACACACACACATCTATATACAGGGTGAGTCACCTAACATTACCGCTGGATATATTTCGTAAACCACATCAAATACTGATCGATTCCACAGACCGGACGTGAGGAGAGGGGCTAGTGTAATTGGTTAATACAAACCATAAAAAAATGCACGGAAGTATGTTTTTTAACACAAACCTACGTTTTTTTTAAATGGAACCCCGTTAGTTTTGTAAGTACATCTGAACATATAAACAAATACGTAATCAGTGCCGTTTGTTGCATTGTAAAATGTTAATTACATGCGGAGATATTGCAACCTAAAGTTGACGCTTGAGTACCACTCCTCCACTGTTCGATCGTGTGTATCGGAGAGCACCGAATTACGTAGGGATCCAAAGGGAACGATGATGGACCTTAGGTACAGAAGAGACTGGAACAGCACATTACGTCCACATGCTAACACCTTTTTATTGGTCTTTATCATTGACGCACATGCACATTACCATGAGGGGTGAGGTACACGTACACACGTGGTTTCCGTTTTCAATTACGGAGTGGAATAGAGTGTGTCCCGACATGTCAGGCCAATAGATGTTCAATGTGGTGGCCATCATTTGTCGCACACAATTGCAGTCTCTGGCGTAATGAATGTCGTACACGCCGCAGTACATCTGGTGTAATGTCGCCGCAGGCTGCCACAATAAGTTGTTTCATATCCTCTGCGGTTGTAGGCACATCACGGTACACATTCTCCTTTAACGTACCCCACAGAAAGAAGTCCAGATGTGTAAGATCAGGAGAACGAGCTGGCCAATTTATGCGTCCTCCACGTCCTATGAAACGCCCGTCGAACATCCTGATTGCGGAATGTGCAGGTGCACCATCATGCTGATACCACATACGTCGACGCGTTTCCAGTGGGACATTTTCGAGCAACGTTGGCAGATCATTCTGTAGAAACGCGATGTATGTTGCAGCTGTTTGGGCCCCTGCAATGAAGTGAGGACCAATGAGGTGGTCGCCAATGATTCCACACCATACATTTACAGTCCACGTCGCTGTCGCTCTACCTGTCTGAGCCAGCGAGGATTGTCCACCGATCAGTAATGCATGTTCCGTAGATTCACTGCCCCGTGGGTTGTGAAACCCGCTTCATCGGTAAACAGGTAGAACTGCAACGCATTCTCTGTTAACGCCCATTGACAGAACTGCACTCGATGATTAAAGTCATCACCATGTAATTGCTGATGTAGCGACACATGAAACGGGTGAAAGCGGTGACGATGCAGTACGCGCATGACACTACTTTGACTCAGTCCACCGACTCTCGCAGTGTCCCGTGTACTCATGTGTGGGTTCATGGCAACAGCAGCTAACACACCAACTGCACCCGCTTCTCCTGTGATGGGCCTGTTACCGACCCGTTTGCGTGCTACGACCATACCTGTTGCATACAGTTGGCGGTAGATGTTTTGCAATGTGCGGCACGTTGGATGCTCTCTGTCCGGGTACCGTTCTGCATACACCCTGCAGGCTTCAGCTGCATTTCGTCGACACTCGTCATAGATGAGCATCATCTCCGCCTCTTCAGAGTTCCAATACACCATGGTCACAGTTCCTACAACACTACACTATCACAGACGTCTGGTAACACGGTGGACTACAGTTGGTCTGCGTGCGGAGACGAAAGTAGAATAACAATAGCAGCGAGCGCTACATGCGGACACTGCGACAGCTAGACCAAATCACAACAGTGCACTACAGCCACACTCGTAAACACGGTCGTCATCGTGAACATGTCCCTGCAGATGCTGATCGCCAACCGTGGCCCGTGTTTGTTACAACACGCAACTGAACGTCGGAGGTTTCAAGCGTCAACTTTAGGTTACAATATCTCCGGATGTAATTAACATTTTACAATGCAGCAAACGGCACTGATTACGTATTTGTTTATATGTTCAGATGTGCTAACAAAACTAGCGTGTTTCCATTTAAAAAAACGTAGGTTTGTGTTAAAAAACATACTTCCGTGCATTTTTGTATGGTTTGTATTAAACAATTACACTAGCCCCTCTCCTCACGGTCGGTCTGTGGAATCGTTTCGTCAGTATTTGATGTGGTCCACGAAATATATCCAGCGGTAACGTTAGGTGACTCACCCAATATATATATATATATATATATATATATATATATATATATATATATATATGTGTGTGTGTGTGTGTGTGTGTACACTACAGAGCCAAAGAAATTGGTGCACCTGCCTAACATCATGTAGGGCTCCCGTGAGCACGCAGAAGTGCCACTTGGATTCGACTAATGTCTAATGTTGGCGGGAATTGAGACCATGAAACTTGCAGGCCTGTCCATAAATCCGTAAGAGTACGAGAGGGTGGAAATCTCTTGTCAAAAGCACTTTGCAAGGCATTGCAGATATGCTCAGTAATGTTCATATGTGGTGAGTTTGATGGTCACCGGAAGAATTTAAACCCAGAAGAGTGTTCCTGGAGTCACTATGTAGCAAGTCTGGACGTGTGGGATCTCGCATTGTCCTGCTGGAATTGCCCTTCAGGAAACACAATGGACATAAATAAAGGCGGGTGATCAGATAGGCTGCTTACGTATGTGTCATGTGACAGAGTCGTGCCTAGACGTATCGGGGTCCACAGCTCGTGGTCGTGCTGTAGCGTTCTCGCTTCCCGCGCCCGGGTTCCCGGGTTCGATTCCCGGCAGGGTCAGAGATTTCCTCTGCCTCGTAATGACTGGGTGTTGTGTGCTGTCCTTAGGTTAGTTCGGTTAAGTAGTTCTAAGTTCTAGGGGATTGATGACCATAGATGTTAAGTCCCATAGTGCTCAGAGCCATTTCAACCATTCGTATCAGGGGTCCCACATCACTCGAACTGCACACGCCCCACACCATTAAAGAGCCTCCACCAGTTTGAACAGTCCCCTGATGTCATGCAGGATCCACAGATTCACGAGGTTTTTCCATATACGCACATGCCCATCCACTCGATACAATTTGAAACGAGACTCGTCCGACCAAGCAACATGTTTCCACGGTCAACATCCAATGTTGGTGTTGATAGGCCCAGCTGAGGCGTAAAGCTTTGTGTCGTGCAGTCATCAAGGGTACATGAGTGGCCCTTGGCACCGAACGCCCATATCGATGCTGTTTCGTTGAATGGTTCTCCCACTGACACTTTTTGATAGCCCAGCAGTAATTCGCGGAAGGGTTGCACTTCTATCACGTTGAACGATTCCGTTTAGTCGTCATTGGTCCCATTCTTGCCCAATCTTTTTCCCCGTAACGATGTCAGAGATTTGATGTTTTACTGTATTCCTGAAATTCACGGTACACTCGTGAAATGGTCGTACAGAGAAACCCCCACTTCATCGCTACCTCGGAGATGCTGTGTCCCTTCGCTCGTGCGTCGACTATAACACGATGTTCAAATTCACTTACATCTTGATAACATGCCGTTGTAGCAGGTAACAGCAGATGCTTGCTGTCTTATATAAGCGTTGCCGACTGCAGCGCCGTATTCTGGCTATTTGCGTATCTCTGTATTTGAATACTCATGCCTAGACTAGTTTCTTTGGCGCTTCAGTGTATCCATATTTAGATTTAACCACCATGACCCCACCGAAAAACTTACACAGTACTAAAATAGTATGCACCATAATCAGGAACAAATGATCAGTAAGCATGGGCTCTAAACTGCATATCTTAAGAGCTATGAACACTTGTTTATCTTCAATGATGTGCAACGTATCTATTCTATTGAATAAGTGCTCATAGCTCTTAAAATATACGTTTTGCAGCCCATATTTACTGTTTTTTTTCTTGTTTTGGTCCATAGCACTCCCCCAGAATATGGAAAGCAAAGAGCTTGAAGTAGAAAAGATGTGTTTCGCATATCGAAAATTTACAAGTGTTCATAGCTCTTATGGAATGCTTGTTAAGGCCCATGATCACTTTTTTGTAGGAAATTTAATGTAGTTAAATTTTGTATGGGGATACATTTTCGCTAAAGGCCATAGTTTTCAAATTATTCGAGAAAAATGTACAGAAGTTTTTCTTGAATAACTGGAAACCGTGGGCTCCTGCGAAAACGCATTTCAATCGAAAGTTATCTCCTCAAAATTTCTTACAAAAAATCTTGTTCATTTTTTCCTGTAGGACCAACATTTTGCGCTAAGGGAGTGATATAATATGAAAATCTCATGCATTGTGTTTGAGGGGTTGCTGGTTGCATAAAACCCACAGGTAGGGGCAGCTGAATAACCCTGCGTATACAAGGTGTAAATGTGGATATTTTTATTGGTGACCGAGGGCAGTACACTGAACAACATTAAATCAATATTTACTTCATTTGCAGACTAATAGTTTTAGCTATTGTGAGTAGTATGTATTTTAGTTTGGTTAGGAAGCTATTAACGCTTATTTTTTGCCGGGTAGCAGGTCAGGTGTTGAAGTATGGTTGCATGGACACAAAACGGTTAGCCTATACTGACAATCACAGTCCACTTACTGGTGCGTTTACGACCGTGTAGAAAATCATGTAGTATATTATGTGACATGTTTGAGGGAAGGCTGTTAGACGCAGGGAAAAAATAGCTGACAGAAATAAGCAGGTACATATTAATGTACCAGTGACCACACTATCTGCACTTACACTACAAACAGCGTGTAAATATATGGTGGTCGGAAATAGTCTGAAAAGCTTGTAAGGGTATTGCGAGGTAGGTTGCGCTGGGCAGTAACTGTTACGAAAAAAATTCGGTACATTGCGTGGTTTATTAGTTAATCAGCATTTAAGTTAGCCAGTCAGGCCGTTGCGAGCGAAAATTTAAGTGGCCTACCACATATATAAACGAATGTATAAATAGAACAGTATTCACTGCTAAGTGATCAGCCATTATATTGATGTATAACAGTCGTCATGCCCAACGGTTGTGTGAGTAGCAGGCAATGCCGCGAATCCTCGGTTTTAATTGCGAAACTACTGTACTCGCTCTCGTTCTACACTGGTATAATCCACTTGTACCCGACGATAGGATCCTGTGAAGAGTTTCCCCTTAAAAGGAACGGACGAAAATATTGCTAAAATTCAGAATTTTTTTTCACCGTATTGGAATGTAATAGAGAAATGGGGTTTGCTGCAATGAATAAAGTATACATGTTTTTTTGCTGAAAATTATTAATATCTTCAATGCGTAGTTGGGATTTTCCAGAGGTAGCTCTGTGAAAGGAGGTAGATTGGCGGTCGTCGCTGTAACTCCAGTCATGGTTATCTGAAACGTGAAATTAACATATTGCCCTGATCGATATCAGCATAAAAAGTCAGCTAAGATGAACTAAAGGAAATTCAGTTTTCTTCAAGGGAGACCAAAAGTCATTAAAATCGGATGGGGATTGTAGCATGGCTTTGAGAGAAAAAAAGGGGACAAAGCCCGAAACGTATGGGATATCATCGATGCCTGGTCGATAGTAACTGTCGCCCCGGGTAGTGGATGGCCGCTCTCTGCTACTTCCACCTAAGTCCCAATTTTCGTCCTCAAAGCCCTTTTCGTCGCTGAGCGCATCACCGCTGGCGTCTCTACCTTCTCAGAATCGGCGTATTCCATCACCCATTTAGATTTGAAGGGCGTTTGTCATATGCATCAATACAGTGTGGCCTACATTGAATATAAATACGGCCAAGTTAGAAGAAATGTTGACAATTTCGCGTGGGCCAGATGTTATATTTGGATCTTATCTCAAATGAGACTATTGACACTTTCGTTAACGTTTTGAGTAAAATCGTCCAAACAACGCTCCAGCAAATCAGGTTACTCAAATCGGTGTAAATAGGGGGGTGAGCGCGAAACCGGTTCTCTAACGCCGGGGCTTGCTCGGATTCATACGACCACAGAATCGTTTCTATTTGGAGTTAGCGCATAACATTTTGGGGAATAATTCTTCAATTCGTATATATTCCAACCCGTAATATAAAACTGGCAGCGCCGGAGACGCGAGTCGAGCCTCCGGGCGCATGGAGGCTGCGTGTTGCGAAATAGCGTCACAGGACCCGCTGACGAGCTTAAAGCGAATATACAGAGCCAACTTCTGATGTCTAGTCGTGAGTCGTGCTTGGAGAGCTAAGTCAGTTTGCCCGTCGAAAGGCATAGGTCGCAGGTTCGAGCCGGCCGCTGTGACCGAGCGGTTCTGGGTGCTCCTGTCCGGAACGGCGCTGCTTCTACGGTCGCAGGTTCGAATCCTGCCTCAGGCATGGATGTGTGCGATGTCCTTAGGTTAGTTAGGTTTAAGTAGTTCTAAGTCTAGGGGACTGATGACCTCAGATGTTAAGTCCCACAGTACTTAGAGCCATTTGAACCATCCCAGGTTCGAGTCCCGATCCGGCATTCTCATGTAATAGAATGTTTTCACACTACTTTCCTCCTTTGTCTGAACATTAAGTATTTTCTTTCAAAACAGGTCATTCATTTGTCCTCGATAAAATTTCACTTACTAATACTAAGAACACATAATCATCATTTTTATATTTACTATTTAGCTAGAGAAGTGCAATATTCGCTCCTTCCTCCTCATTTTCATATTACTATTTAGCGAGAGAAGTGCATTATTCGCTCCTTCCTCTTTCCTCATTTTAGTACCTCGGGGCTAATTTATACCTTTCGAGTACATCATTTTTCTTACATATTAACTTATAACTAAAACTGGAAATCGACTCTAAGACACGTTCTCCTGTTTACATAAAGATTATTCGTATAAATACTTGTCTACAACTTATTCTGTATTTTATTTTCCAGACACGTTGTTTTAATACATAAGGTTTCCTTTTAGCACCGGTTAACGTCCGTAGTCAGTTCAGTTCAGTTCTTGTCACTCATTGGTTAATCCTGATCTCCAGTACCTTAGAATTTTCTTACAGCTTAAATTGACTTAGTTCCTGGCGTTATAAAATTTTCTTAAATCATGATGGTGGAACAATCCTTTGATTTTATTCGTGGCAGGGTCAGATAACAAATAGCTACCGATGTGTGGTTTCCTCATTATCACAAAGCGACCTTCATAAATGAGTTGCCACTTACGATTCTTCTTTAACAACACGGATGGTTTAACGTGAGTCGTGACTAATACCTTTTCTCCTTCTTTGAAATCGATAACTCTGTTCACCTTCTTATCAAATGCCTTTTTCCGGAGGTTAGCATACGTTGTCAATGATATAAGAGCTTGCCTGATTTTTGCGTCTAGGACTAGCCTTACGCTACCACCTGATTTTAGTACAGACAATAAAGGACTCGAATTAGGTGAATGAGATACTTCTATCACATTCCAGCGTAACATTTTCCTGATGTCGCACTTGATAGCTTCGTGTCTCGCATATGGAATGGAATAGCTTGTTCTGCAGTAGGTTGAATGGGGCAGGACATCTATTCGATATTCAAAGCCTTTTATTAGACCAGGTTTCTTAGAAAATACTTGAACGTAATCTGTTAACAAATTGTAAAACTCATTCTTCTGTTGTTTAGATAATTCAGTGGACTCACTAACTTTACCGTATAATTCATTCTGACCGGGAATTAGGTCTTTATACTCATCGTCATTAACACTTTCAAGATCTGTCATGTCTTCTGCCTGTCGCTACATTGCAAATCAATAAGTTCTGCGGGTAACGCTTCTATATCGACGACAAAGGGATTTTGAAGTATCTTGATATCGTTTGAATTTGCATCGATATCTGAAAAACGTGATTCAAATTAATTTTTAAAGTGCCCAAAGCTTCAATTGCGAAAGTTACAGGAAACGGAATCTCAGTTTGCTGACTGAATGTTTGGCATGTATTAAAATACGTGAAGCATACTTTGGTCAACTGAGATTGGAACAAAGCAATCTTTTGTCGAAAGGACTTAACATGCGTGTATAAATTAGGCAGAAGCTGGTTTTCACCTTGCAGTTTTAAATTAAGGTCATTCATATGTTTAGTTAAGTCTGTATAAAACCACTCACCGTTCCGTAACTCAGCCAGAGGGCGATTCCTTTCGTTCAAAAAAATTTCAGTTACTGTTCGGAGTTCAAAAAAACGAGTCGGAACTATACTGCAGCTAAGCCAGCGCACTGCAGTATAATATGGCAAGTCGCTTTCCTCAATATCTTCAAGAAACTCGCGGAACTGGCGATGACTGAGTGCATAGGATCTGATATAATTAACAACTGAAATAACTGGCTTTAAAACTTCTGACATATCTAAATGTTTTCCACACAATGACTGTTGGTGAATAATACAATGCACTACTAATGGTTTTGAGCCACCGTCATTTTCTACAGCCTTAGAAAGGAGAGCAACAACACCTTTATTTTTCCCACTCATGTTTTTGCCACCATCAGTTGTAATACATTTCAATTTATTCCACTGAAGATTGTTTTCCTGAACTGCCCTTTCAACTCCTTTACAAATATCTGCGCCAGTGGTCGTCACGTGAATACTGTGAACATCAAGGAGCTCTTCATACACTTCATAATTTTTGCCAATCCTTCGAATAAAAAGTAGTACTTGAGCAGTATCTGATACATCTGTTCACTCATCCACGGCCAAAGAGAACCAGTCTAAGTCTTGATTTTTGTCACGCAGTTGTGCTGATATATTTTGTGCTATGTCATCTATTCTTCGAGCCACAGTGTTTGCCGACAAACTTATGCTTTTAAATAAATTAACTTTTTTTGACACATTTCTTCTGCTGTTGCAATAATGCAGTTCTTAATTAATTCACCGTCGGTAAATGGCTTACACTGTTTCGCTACGAAATGAGCCACACGAAAACTAGCACGAGTTGCTGCATGTTGTTCAACATTTACTTTCTTAAACAGCGACTGCTGGGTTTTTAGCTGGCGTTTCATAGACTCGTACACTTCTAATCGTTCGCATCCTGTAAACTTGGAGTAATTCTGAGAGTGCATAGTCGCATAATGACGTTTCACATTGTGTTCTTTGAAGACTGATATTGCTTCATTGCAAATAATACACATTAGTTTGTTGCTTGACTCCACCACGAAATATTGACATCCCCAGGGGACTTTTTCTAGAAGTTCGCGGGTGGCATCCGTGGCGCCCCGTCCTGAGTCTGATATTGCTTCCACTTACTTGTGTCAGACTCTTCCTGTTTCCTTTCCTGTCGGCCTCCGTTGGCCAACTCTTGTTTTTCGACCCCAATGGTACTAGGTTTCGAGGCCTCAGGGTGTCTTTCAGTTTCCTATCTCTCTCACCCCAGGCCTACGGGGATTGATGCAGGACCCTAGCCCAAGGTTGTGGGTGAAGTCCCCAACGGTAGCTGCGGCGGAGGAGGAGATCTCTGGTATGGTGCATATGCTTGGCGGATGGGGCAACGGATCCAGAGTACCGTAGGCGACAATAGGGTTCAACCTGAACAAGTCGGCAACTCCTGCAACCCACTCAACTCCACACGTAGTGACCAGCCACTCCTGTGGAAACAGTTGTTTGGGTCGAGAGAAAGCTATGAACGCTGGGCAAATTCGTGGCTTTTAAATACGACCCAGGCGATGCAGTGCCTGTGGAGAGGACACTCCGCCTGTGCCTGCAAAGGTGCAGATAATAGCACGGGGAGTCGCAGTTACCGTTTTTAAGCCTTGCGCTGAGGGACGTGAATGCGGTCGCCAGGGGTGACTCTCGTCGGTGGGATAGCCCATTGCGGCTAACTGACTGGTTACCGCCCGCCTCAAGTTGGGCAGCCCTCAGCCAGTAAGGTATCAGTCCGTCCCCCCACCTTGCGCTTCTATGGGTGTATGGAGCAGCAAGCATCTCGCAGTGCTTGATACAAGGTGGATTACTGAGGCACCTGAAAAAAAACAACAATAAAGTAGCTCATATGAGCAAAACCAACTATTCAATAACCCGATTTGCCACCTGGACTGTCAGAATTATGTTACCCGGATATGACACTCCTACAGATGCTGCCCCTATAGTCAGAAAGACAGCCATAATTGACAGAGAACTCCTGCGTCTTCGCGTTGATGTGGCTGCATTACAGGAAACTCGTCTCTCTGGGGAAGGCAGCCTGCGTGAAGATAATTACACCTTTTTCTGGAAAGGGAGAGAAATTGGAGAAAGACGTGAACACGGAGTTGGCTTTGCAGTGCGAAACAGTCTTCTCAGCTGCTGCGAACAACCAAAAACTATGTCTGAACGATTAACAACTTTGAGATTAAAGACAACATCAGGCCCCATCACATTAATCTCTGCATATGCTCCCACTATGAAAGCGCCACCTGAAGACAAAGACATGTTCTATGAAGACCTGCGGAAATGCCTGGAGAATGTTCGCGGATCAGATGAACTCATGTTACTGGGAGACTTTAATGCCAGGGTTGGGAATAAACGGAACAACTAGACCGACTGCATTGGCCCATACGGCATTGGAAATATGTATGAGAACGGTCAGCGACTGCTGGAACTTTGCACCTCTCTTTCTCTCTGCATCACTAACACTTACTTCCAGAACAGAGACGTGCACGAAGTAACATGGAAACACCCACGTTCAGGCCATTGGCATCAGCTCAAATTCATCATAACCAGAAGAAGCGACCTACATCATGTCCTTAATTCCCGCACATATCACAGTGCTGACTGTGATACTGATCACTCTTTAGTCATGACCAAATCACGGTTCACACCAAAGAAGATTCACTCAGCTGAGAGCGTTTGTCGAAGAGTGAAGATCAACACCAAAGACATTCAAGATGATGTACAAAAAGTTCAGCGAAGAAATTGAGATGAAACTGAATCCTGAGCAATTTATAACTGCACAGAGCGCCGAAAACATGTGGCAACTAGCTAAAGAAAATATTATGCAGACAGCTATTGGAACATTTGGGATGCAGGGTAGGACTCACCAAAGTGACTGGTTTACTGAATGCGAAAGTAAGTTGCATCCATATATAGACAAGAAACGCAATGCTCATATACAGGTTATGAATAATCCTAATGACCAACGAGCAATAGCTGAATACAAGGCCTGCAAAGCAGATCTACAACGAGTTTCTCGCCGTTGCGTAAATAGATATTGGACCAACCTTTGTAAAACTATTCAGATCTGCCGAGACAAAGGAGATTGTAGTGGCATGTATCAAGGCATCAATAAGCTCTTTGGACCAACAAGCAGAAAGTTCTCTGCAATAAATCTAAATGGAGACCCAATCAACAATAAAAACCAGCAGCTAGATAGGTGGGTGCAGCACTATGCTAAACTATACTCAGAAGAGGTCAACATTTGTTCAGAAGCTCTGGGTACTTTACCAACTTACCCAGTTATGTCTGAGCTTGATGATCCTCCCACTGTCGACGAATTAAAACTCGCACTTAAATGTCTAAAGCTAGGCAACAGTACAGGCCGTGATAACTTACCAGCAGAAATCATCAAACTTGACTGCGTTTTGCCAATATTGTATCAAATCCTACTGCAGTGCTGGGAAGAAGGCACAGTACCTCAAGACATGCGAGATGCAAATATAGTAACAATCTATAAGGGAAAAGGCGACAGAGGTAATTGTAACAACTATAGAGGAATATCTCTTTGAGCATTGCTGGAAAGGCGTATGCAAGGATAATCCTGAAGAGACTGGAAACCTTGGCTGCTCGGATCTACCCTAAGTCACAGTGTGGATTTTGAACTGGGAGATCCACAAGTGACATGATATTCACCTTGCGCCAACTACAAGAGAAATGCCGCGAACACGGAGTGCCATTATATGTGGCTTTTGCTGACCTCAAAAAAGCGTTTGATACCGTCAGTAGGGAGGGACTCTACAGCATACTGGAAAAAAATTGGATGTCCCCCAACTTTGCTGTCTTTAATAAGATCTTTTCATGACAATATGCGTGGCTCCGTAATCTTCGATGGCAGTACATCTAAACCATTCGGTATTAACTGTGGCGTAAGACAAGGCTGTGTGTTGGCACCTACACTTTTTGGAATTTTCCTCTCAGGTCTGCTCCAAGTGGCTTTCGAGAATTGCAATGTTGGAGTACATCTGCATACTAGGAAAGATGGAAGGCTATTCAATGTCAGTCTTCTGAACAGTAAGACAAAGCGCTACGAGATAGTCAATCGTGAACCTGTATACTGATGATGCTGCAATTGTTGCGAACTCCGCAGAAGAGCTGCAAGAGATAGTATCAGCATTTAGTCACGCATGCCACCTATTCTCGATGAGTGTAAACAGCAGTAAGACCGTAATTATGGTTCAGGGTACTAACACAAAGCCGAATATCACACTAGATGGCACTACTCTGCAAGTCGTAGATAACTTCTGCTATCTTGGATCTACTATAGAATCAAACATGTCTGTTGACAAGGAAATTGATGCTCGCATTGGAAGAGCTGCGACAAATTTTGGCAAACTCTCTACACGTGTTTTGAAAAACAACAAACTCTCTTTGACCACTAAAATTCTTGTGTATCAAACTTGCGTCCTCAGCATCCTTTTGTATGCATCGGAAACATGGACTACCTATGCCAAACAAGAACGTCGCCTTAATGCTTTCTACATGCGGTGCCTGATCCTCGGAGTAACGTGGAAGGACCGAGTGACCAACGAAGCAGTGCTATCTAAAACTAACTGCAGCAGTATTTCAGCTATCTTGAAGCAGAGACGACTCCGCTGGCTGGGACATGTCCACCGTATGGATCCTGATAGATTACCACGTGAGGTGATGCTTGGAGAGATCTCTATAGCCAAAAAGACCTGTAGGACGTCCTGTATTGAGGTTCGAGGACTCCTGTAAACGAGATATGGAGAGCTTTGGAATCGACACAAACAGATGGGAGGCACGGGCTAGCATGAGACCAGAGTGGCGTGATGATATATCATCTGGACTGTCGAAGCATGATGAAGGCTTGCTAGACAGATTAAGGCAGAAAAAGCTTCGCAATGCTACCACTTCTCCTGCCTCAGCAGCCAGATACACCCGTGACAATTGCGGCAAGACATGCCGTGCTGCCATTGGCTTGACAAGTCATATGAAAAAATGCAACCCATAAACACACAGACACTGCAACATTCATCTACCAAAATGTCGTGGCCAATATATATACTGCTCTTTAAAAATTCTACATTCACTGTCAACCTTTCGTTTCTTTTCCATATTTGTACAGAACTTCACAAAAGATTGTAACCTGAAAATAAAATTGTGCTATTTAATACTAATAAAACTAGGCAGTAGCCTCCCTAAACAAAATCCAACGAATTTATTTTTAAGGTGCTTTAATTACTAAATTAAATAATCACAATTACACTGTAGTTCCACTAAAAAATACAGTGAAAAAATACACAAGTCGTGCTATACGTATTTCGATTTTCAGATTTTCCTTGTCTCTTCGAATTCAAACTTCGAATTGCCCTACAATTCGTCGTCTCACCTACTACTACAGCGCATAAAACACTAAAAAACTCGTGAGACACTCGCAACATAGACACAATCACGCAACAGAACTATCAAGTAAATGCTCTGGCTTTGCTACTCGCTACAAGACTATATAACTAAACTTATTGTTGCGCTGCTTGAAATAACAATGCGTTGACATATTCTACCTCTGTTACGTCTTGCAGTAATAGTGTTCCTAACAATGATTTTGAGATTTCGTTAACTTTGCAGGACGCTTTCGTGAAAAATGTGCAGTGACATACTTTTTTGTCGGTGAAATTCGCCAGAATACAATACGCCAGAATTTTCGGTCAGGTACATCCACCAATCAAAATTGTGTAATTAAATAAAAAATCGTAGTTCGTTTCAGTGCTAGCTATTCCCACAACTTTAGATTTTTGCGATTTCATCTTTTGTTCAGCCTTACATTACGGTGATCATGGAGTGCTAGGGTGCTTTAATCCCACTTGGTAGATCTAGGCCCTTATGACTTCGTGGAGGAGTCAATGTGGCCCGCGGACTAAAAAGTTAGGAGACCCCTATGTTAGAGGACCAGTTGCTCCCTAAACGGTGCAACCTTGAATTGGAAGTGATAAAACTTTGCATACGGAGGATATTTGCTTAAATAAACATAAAGATAAGACATTTATATTAGCTCCTGTATCTACAATGGGTGTTACTGGTATGTTGGAAATTGATACTCTTATGGAAGCTTGAACTTGTTTGTCACATGCGTCATCATTGTCTTTCATCTCAGTGTCTGCTACGAGATCATCCCGTAAGTTTGTCTCTTTGTCAAACCTAATTGCTTTAATTTCGTGTGGACTAATGGACTGGGTGCCCCCATTCAAACCTGCAGCATCTTCTAGGAGGCTCAAAGGTGCTGCTTTTAATTTTCCGCTCGACGCTTACTTTCCTGCTGATTTATATTTCTTAAAGTTTCTTCCGTCTCGAACTGGTGTTGGTATCTCTGGATTGTATCTCTGGCCGTTATTGTACTTATTTTTCTATTTACTGTTGGAGTACGTAGTGTGTTTATTTTTGAAACCGTTGTGGGGTTGGTACTGGCCGTCACCGTGACGCGCTTTCGCTCGGCCACCATTGTTGCCTGCGTATTCTGTATTGTGCTGGCCGCCTGCACTGAAGTGGGTGTTGCTAACATCAACTCTAGCGTCAGATCTAATGAGTCTAACACAGATAGGAAGGTGTCCGTATCGGCCTCAGACACGTTTACAAACTTTTCTCTGATCGCAACCGATAGCTTAGTTTTTAGAATCATAATAACGTCTTTGGCGGTGATCGGCGAATCCCAGAACTTGATTATCGCTAAATACCTTTCAAAATATCTCCTCAGACTACCGCGCTTACTGTTAAACACCTCGGCGTTGTAAACCTCTTTTCTCAGGCGCTGCTGCACACCAGAAGTCCAGAATTTAGCTAAAAACATCTGTTCAAATTCTTTGTGACCATTTCGGTTCCACATAGGGCAGCATCGCCTACGATAAATCCAGTAACGAATTGAATTCGCTGGCGACCACTCCAGCTATTCGGAAAAATTCCTGAAAAATTTCGGAGAAACACTATAGGATGAATTTCTCTTTTCTGTGGGTGAAAGGTCGGAAAAACACGATGTTTGATCACGCTTTCCTCCTGCATCAAACTGACAAAAGTGGGTGGGCTGGTACTCTGGTTAAATTGTGCTTCTATAGAACTATGAGTTTGAGCGTTATCAAGTGTTGAACGACAATATTCCCGCTGTTGTTCATTACATCGTGGTGAATTATTCCACTCTCCTGACACGGGATGTAGGGAATTTTCAACTTGACACCTTAGTGTATGAACTTCATCCACTATCTGTTGACGCCATCCAGAAAAATCTTGAGCTATCCGTCCTAATTCTGACATGTCCGTGTCTCCTGTTTCTCCAGGGGCTGCCAATATTTCAAAGGTTACGTTTTTGACAGTTTCCCTGAGTTCTGTTCTTGACCTTGTTTTCTAAGAATCCGTCTTTGTCTTTAAACCACTCTTGGTAGTGGTCGGACACTGCTTCAGCATGTGCCTTAACAGTATTCTTTATTTGATCCTCTACATTAAGATTCTCAATGTTTGGAAAGATCATCAACAACATTCTCGATCGTGTCTACTGCGGTTTTAACTCCCTTGACCTCATCAGAGATTGCATTATAATCTTCTTTTGAGGTCGCAGCATGTTGATGATATTCCATCACTTTTGAATTTATCTCTCCCTTGGCTGCTTCGATTTTTTCATCTAACAATTTTGAAATATCCTCTATTTTTGACTCTACTTGTGTGTCAATTCCTAACCTCATGGTCGTGATCTGACTACTGATTTGGTTTTGGACATTACCCAACAGGCTATTTAAATCATAGTTCTATAGAAGCACAATTTAACCAGAGTACCAGCCCACCCACTTTTGTCAGTTTGATGCAGGAGGAAAGCGTGATAAAACATCGTGTTTTTCCGACTTTTCACCCACAGAAAAGAGAAATTCATCCTATAGTGTTTCTCCGAAATTTTTCAGGAATTTTTCCGAATAGCTGCCTGTAGTTCGGCCTTTACCGAATTTAACCGTGCATTTAGGTCATTTATCTCCGTTTGCATATCTGTTTTTACTGAATTTATATCTGTTTTTACTGAATTTATGTCTGTTTTTACTGAATTTATGCCTGATTTTACTGAATTGCACAGATTTGTAACGACCTGATCTTTATTATGCCGTCTTTCGGCCTTCTCTTTTTCTTCGCGGGCCTTTTCATCTAAATTTTCCTGCTTTTCACGTTCCTGTCTTTGCGCTTCTCTTTGTCTTTGACTTTCGAACTTGCGTTCCATTATTGCTTCCATCATTGCGGCCAAGTCATTTTTTTCAAAAGCGGGATTAGTTTGCATACTAGGACCGGCTTCTAAAACTTCGGTCGAGGCTGCTTCTGCCTCCGCTCGTGTACCTATCGCGCGTGATAGTAATAGACAGAGAGGTCCATTCGCATCACCGCTGTCATCTGCTTTTGTCTGCGTCCGCTGTTTACCGTCACTGTCACTGCCCGTCAGTCGTTTGTCTGTGACGTAGTGCTTTGGCTTACTGGGACCCAAGATGAAATTTTCACTCTGGGTAACAACTGACGTTCACGTACGCCAAGAAGACAAGATGGTTCCAACTAATTACAGACAAATGAAATATCACACGATTTAACCAGTTTTTGAGCGTAATTATCCGCCATATTGTAAAAATTTTTTTGATGCACTGACAACAATGGTACACTTTCACTGAGTTTAGCTACATAAGAATGGACTATGGACAAATTGAAATAAAACTGTTCCAAGGCAAGGAAAGACAGGTTTACGTTCTGATCAGCTCGAAAGATGCAACGTCACTACGAAAGCTTGGCTACTGCGTATGAAAATTTCACTTACTATGGCTGTCTTGACAGTGATACGGCTGGATACTCGCGTTTTTTGGTAATTTCATCAATCGTTCTTCTGAATTAATTAAAAGGTTTTCGCACTTCTCTTTCTCGGTTGAATTGCATCCACATGAAAAAATGAAACAATTATTAGAACAAGCTCTGAAATTTTTTTAAATACATACATGAAATGATTTTTGATCAAGTCCCTGTTCGGGCGTCAAGTGTAGCGTTGCTCTTGGGGGGGGGGGGGGGGGGCAAAAAGAAAAATGATTGTTATTTTTTTTTAAATGTCGAGAAAGTGAATATTTTGGTGGGCCACTTGGCAACAGAATCAGGGATTGATTACACGATTATAATAACATACCTTGAGCATTAAATACCTGAATAAGAGAAACATTATAATTTCTGTGCATTTTTATATTCGCGATGTAGTCATACCTGGAGCAACACTAAGGGACCGGAAGATTTATAGACTTTAAAAGAAATGCAACACTACAGAATTAAAAAAATTGGTTCAGAAATAACAGTAAAACGATAATGTTCCTTCTGCCTCATGCTGCGTTCGGCCCATCAGCGTGATCGTAATTTCTGGTGATGAACTAACACAAAATAATTATCAATTAAGTAAAGGAGGAGATGGAAATCATCAAGGTTAATTTACTAAAATAAGCACACTTATCTTTAACACACTTTTTTTAATGCTACGTACCTTTTCATGTTAAATTACAATAGATGACCATTGTGGTTAAATACTTTATACATAACAGTGAAAATGTCCTCTTGATGCCGTCTGTTCGTAATCAGTTACAAGAAACTACATGTTTTCTGATTGGAAAAATAACAATTAGCATATTCACTCAATATTTTCACATGAAACATAAAATACCGTTGAGGAACGCAGTAAGTCCGCGTCCACCTTTCATGGAACAAACAGTAAAAGGTGAGGCGCCAATTGCCTCATTTGTCTTGAAACCACAGAATTCTTTTTTATATCATTAATCGATACATGTACATAGAGATTTACAGGCACCGCGCAAGAACGGCAAAGATAAAGAATAATCGTAGATTCTGTCACTGCTATGCGATGGTTCATTTCTTTTACTTTACAATTGTTCCATCACTTTAGGCCATCAGGCGTGTACTAATGAGCGTATATTAATCTTTGTTAGGCGAAAATTACTAATATTACAACACGGATGAGATTGGGTGCTTAAGAAACTCGAATGCGTGTCAGCCAATAATCTTTTGTGTGGTGGGTGTGATGCGATATGGTTGTGGAGTACGCATTCCGATGTGTCAGATGAATCAGAATAATTTCATGTACATTCCTTTTCGTCATTCAGTAGATGTGGTACCGGTATCCATGTAAAGCAACTTTTTAAAAAGTAAGTTCTCACTTACTGATAGTCTTACTTACAGCAAAGCACTGATTTTCTTTACGCCATTGTGATTTCTCGGCAAGAAGCTAAATATTTCTAATGTAACAAGCAAACTGACTGATATCTTACAGTGTTTCGCATTTGATACACATTATTTAGATAAACATCCTAATCGTTTTCATAAAGTTATCTGAGCAACGTTCTCGGATTTGGAATTGTACCCGAGCTCTAGGCAACGTGTTGTAGTTAGAGATACAGCTACGAAGGAAATAAGAGGGGAGTATATCCCCAACTGAAAACTTCTTAGACTCCTCATGTCCTCCCTGAAACATTATGAAAAATATTAGAACAGGAAATGAAAAACACATATACATGCATCACATCTCACACGAATACCTCCAAACGTCAAGAATAGTTTAAGACGACAGTGTGAGATGAAAGATATTGCAGGATTTCAGATAATCGCTCCAGAGACGAAAAATTGAATTTGCTTTCTCATTCTCCGAACCAATTCAAGACACAGCTCTTGCTAGGTGAACGGAGCTGTATTCGGAAGCAGCTGAACTGAGACTCCTACAACATTACGAAGTTACGTTTCCGGTTGTTTGCCTGCAACTCCTTTGAGAGATACCAGGACAGTCGAAGAAGGTAACGCAGATTCATGCACGGTATCCTTACCCGTATGCGACAGCTCTCCGCTTATGATAAATTCGTTGTGGTTGAGGAGTCAAGGCACTAGCCTCTTCCTCCTCCTATTCATTCGGACGCTGTACGCAACTGAAGTAAATATCAAAGTGAATCTCGTACATCAAGTCTTCACTTCTGCTGCTGCTTGCGTAATTTAGAGCAGTATGCAACTGCGTATCTTGCGTTTTATAGGGTCAGTGACAAGACACGTTAAATGGAATGTCAAGACCAGCTCCATTTTACGGCAGTATGCATTAGAACTAACAACTAACGGGGGGGGGGGGGGGAGGAGGGGGACTCTCTAAGAAAGTTATGAAGTACGTCGGTGTGTCCGTAAAGTGAATGGCTGTCACTTTATATACCATGTATATAAAACGAACGAAACTGCTTCTCACGACGGACAACCCAATACCAAAATAAAATTGGGCAGAATTTCAGATTGTGGCTGGTGATCTTCAAAATATCCTGATTTGTGACAGGTATATTTCAGTACATTGAAAGAAGTCAAAATGGTTTTTCCACACTGACCACCTTCCTTTTCAGAATTCTAGGGGAAACTAATAGAGACTTTGTATCAAGAATTCGAGGATCTATTTTTGAAACCCCTAATGCTCTCGAGGCGGGATCGAAATCTGGGAAACTAACGCCTGACCACGTCAAAACATATTTGACTATTTGACAGAAGTTTTGTTCCCCAGTACGTGACAAAATCTGAATTATTATTAAATTATTAGAGTGCTCAATGTGGAAAACCATCTTGAGCGTCGTACGTGAGGACTGGAAATTGTTCATCTGGTGTTCCCAAAAGGCTCGACGGGACAGATACGGCCGTTGGACATACATGGCATTCGATAGCGGAAAAACCTCGTGAGGAGATTTTCAGCTCTACTTCTGCTGAATGACTATGATGTCAGTCTCCACTTGAAAAACATTATAATAAAGCTGCAGTCAATGGTACATCATCGGTTCTCTTCGACAAGTTTTCAAATGTGCCGCAATATCGCTGATACAAATCAGGACATCAAGAAGATCGACCGCCACAATTTACTAGCCCCGCTGAATTTTGGTTTGTATTGTGTTGTCCGTCGTGTGTGTTATGCGAAGAAATTCCTTTCATTTTAGGTGTATACTGTAAAAAACTTTATGTTTGAAGCATAATTTTACAGATTATCATTACTGTAATGATTTAGCATCATAATAATGAGTTATTTATTATTTTTAGTTAACAAAATACACGTGTGTGAAATTATGGACTAAAAAACAAGAAAACATAAATTTAAGACGTGAAATAACAATTTAAACATACAGCGAAATTAATTGAAACAAGTAATTAGAATAATGAAGAAGTGTTTGATAATTCAATTAAGTATGTTGAAAATACTCTGACAAGATACCGTGTACAGTTTATTATCCGAAAATTGTATTTCAAAAGCCTGCTTTGTAACACATGGTGGATATGGCGTGAAAGCGTCTGTGATGTATGTTGTAGCAGAATTTTTCATTTTTCAGAATCAATTAATAATGGTGTCGTAATGTGCAAAATTTCATATTATTATGAAATATGATTACACAGTTTTCAGGAATGTTGATTACATTTCATCTTTTATGTGAAACACATCTTCTATGTGTCATGGTTTCGACGATATTCCCTCTAAACCTAATACTCCAGATTATCTTTCGGGGTTGTTTTACTCTTTACAAGTAAAACTGGGCAGGAACGAAGAAATACGAACTGCATAATTTTGACTCCTCTACATAGAAGTGAAGTTTATTTGCACTTGAGAATGTTCTCGTGTCAGTGTATTAAATTTTTATTTAGCAATACACTTTCTTCACGTAAGTTTCATACTTTCACATTTTCCGTGACTGATTCTGAGGTTAGTGGAAAGTTGTGTTAACAACTAACAGATCGAATAGTTTCAAAGTTTGAATTGTAGAAATTTTTACGGCTTGAGCTGCGATGGTGGTGTGACGTTCGTGGTCAATGTATCACACTTAAAACCAGAACGTGCAGAAAGTACAGCAGAAAATCAATGACGATTGGGTGACTAACAGAGGCATGACAGCCTGATGTGTGGAGAATGTTGCGGCAGTGCGAGTGATGACCACACGGAGCCATCGTCAGTCAATACACAGACCCTCCAGGTCAAAGAAAAGTCATCAACTGTCGACCGCGGAATCTCTGTTCTGTAAGCATTTTGTTTGTGAATTGGTGCCGGAAGATATGTAATATTACACTCACACAGCAAAACGACTAGTTGCTTTCGGTATTTAGTGGGGTTTGAAATTATTCATGATGCTGATTTTGCGAATCAACATGTCATTGGCATTACTGTGGCTATCATCATCACAACAATAAATGAAAAATTAAGAAACGTTCTAAGGCGGCCCCCGGATGATTAGGTATGATGTTCGATTATACCAAAGTCTTGTTACAAGATACCATGTACTGTGGGCACTGCCAGAAAGTTGCACCTGAGAGAGCACAGTCAGTGGGTTATCAGTGTGACAGTATTGGAAAACTTATTTTCCACAAGTGAAATAACACCGTCAACAAGACAGCCTGTTGTTTGCCAGCATAAGGACAAGTGACCTGGGAGGGGAAAGCTGAGACGACCCGTGGGCAATGCAACTTCAGTTTTTACTTCATGGTGTCGTCGGTCAATATGGTAGTCCATGCGTTCTCAGTTCACCTCCGAACCTTCTTTCTAGGCGTCTCTTCATTTCAGTTTTTAGGGATATTCGTTATGAGCTAGGTTTCTCTTTCCGCGCTCTTAGTCTTATATATCCTGTCATCAGCGTATCAGTGCCTTAGCTCTTGTCAGTCACAGATTTCCCCTACTTTGTTCCTTATATCTTAATTTTTAATTCTGTCATAACGACTTACTCAGCTCCATAGCCGAGAGCGCTAGCGTGTCACTTGACATTAAGGTAGCCGGCTCGAATGCTGGTAATGTTTTGAGTTAGTATCTTGCGCTAAATCGCTAACCGCTCATTCGTTCATGACATGTGACACTATTGGTGGTGATATGTGCATCGGTTAGGGATTGACAGCCCGGCAGCGTCTTTGCTGTTGTTCAAGAGAAGTAAGCTGTGTGCCAGTATGGGGTTTTCACCGTCATCCATCATTTCATATCGCGTGCTTACAGACTGACCGTATTGAGTGTGCGTATTGAGTTGCTAAATCATTTAACAACCTGTGATGTAGCTTCTGTTTCACTACGACGATTGTAACAAAATTTTACACAACGCTGCCAAATGGTTATAATGATTCACCATCTCAACTGAAAGCCCATAATTGTAATAATTTCTGACATATAGAAATTTAATTAAAATTTATATTTTTTGTATTATACAAAAATAGACTCTTAGGACGCTGGTATGAAATTTTATTGTAATGTTATGGTCTTTGTGTGTGTAGCACTTATAGGTTCGTGTTAGCTATTTGGGGTTCGGCAGTCGTGAGTACAAGCTACCTGCCACACCTGTGGACTCAAAACCGGATTCATTCAACTAGTTATTCAATGCCTTGTAAGTTCGCAACACCGCAGAACGAAACTGTCAATGATAACCACTGACATTGCTCAGAGCAGATGCAGGTGAAGTTATATTCTCTCTCTCTCAATTCGTTTAGTCGGTTCCGACTCTTCGTGACCCCATGAACCAAATCACGCCACTGTTTCCTGTCTTGCACTTTCTGCCGTAGACCTTCCAGGTTGGAAAACATTGCTTCTGTGATGCCATCGATCCATCCCATCCTCTGACGTCCTTCTAGTTCCTTCTATCTTCCCCAGCATTAATGTTTTTTCCAGCGAGGCATGCCTTCGCATTGTGTGTCCAAAGTAGGTCAGCTTTTGTTTTAACATTAGACCTTCCAGGGAGAAATCTGGTTTTATTTGCTCCAATATTGATCTGTTGGTTCTCTTTGCAGTCCTTGGAACTCTAAGAAGTTTGCTCCAACACCACAATTCGAAGGAGTCAATTCTTCGCCGTTCAGCCTTTCTAATGGTCCAGGTCTCACATCCATACATCACAACTGGAAAGACCATAGCCCTCAGAATACGGATCTTTGTTGCTAGTGTTATATCTCTGGACCTTTATATTAAAAATAAATAAACATCCAAACATTCATAAATAAAATGGATGAAACAAATATCTTTCCCGATTAACTATAAAATGCTCCAGGTAATGGCATCTGTTTTACACCGGAAGGCCAACGAAGTGAGTGCACAATTCAATCATATAACGCTGTATGATGGTATTCATTTAGAGGAAGGGGTCATCTCATCAAATGATTGTAGGACAGAAAAATGATTATATTCGTTAATATTTAATTTATTCATTAAAAAATAAGAGATTCAGGTACCAAGGGAAATTGTAGCAGTAATTCAACACGTCGTGAATAATGAAATTTCTGCAAATGTACTTATAAACAGAAAGAAATTACCCAGTCACGAGATAAAATTCCTGTCTTTGTTCATTGCATTGAATAAATGCTGAAGGCACCTGAATTCTCTGTGGAAGACTGCTACTCAACACGCAAATGACATTTCAAAGTCTGAGAAGTTCGAAAATGCGATAATACTGGAGAACATCGGCTCATGATCCCAGTGCAAGAAACCCACTGTAAAAAGGAAACTCATGTCGTGAAAGAAACACGCAAATTGTGAGCTCCGCAGAGGAAAAGCAGCGCAAATGCTAACCCAACACTACTCAGAAAGAACAGAGAAAGAAGCACCAGGCTGGGCTGCACATCTTTGTGATACCTCCGCTATGTGACATCCCTCGAACGGCGAGCGCCAAATCCTCGAACCCAACGCTAAGTGTTGTCTCCTATGTTCCTCACTACTCATCTATGCTAATAGTGGAGGGGAGGAATCCAGAGTTCTGACGTCATGACGACTGAGAATTTCTTCTCACTTTAAAAACTGCAGGGGAAGCCCGCAGAATTTTTTTTACAAAAGCTCTTCTTGTATTTCCGTAAACTGACTAGATTGGTATTACACGGGCTTTCACCCAGATTAGCTGTAAATTCGTCTCGGCGCAAAATACAGCTCGTTCCCACGCTGTGTGGTGATGGCTCTTTCTTTGCACATGCTTATAGAAAAGACCGAGAGCGTTTCCGTATACCATCCCTAGGACAACTTGCATTTTGCATAGCTCTGCGAAGGTGCCTTACAGTACACAACCTGGTAGGGCAGCGTTACCCCTGTCAACCTTCTCACGTAGCTTTAGTATCCTCAGGGGGGGGGGGGGGGGGGAATCCAAGTAAATGTCCCGGGAATTCGCTTCTCGGCCACCCAACGCCCTAAGCTTGCAGCTGGCCTTTCCCACCACGTTCCAGCAACGGGGAACTTAAGGTACTCAATACTCCAGACTTAATAAGCCCTGTTCCTCCATCCAGAAAATTTCGGGGAATACAACAGCAGTAACCATAATTAAGGTCGCTTAGTAACATATGAGTAACTAGTTA
Source organism: Schistocerca americana (assembly GCF_021461395.2). Taxonomy (NCBI): domain Eukaryota; kingdom Metazoa; phylum Arthropoda; class Insecta; order Orthoptera; family Acrididae; genus Schistocerca; species Schistocerca americana. The sequence continues at coordinate 790,683,657 of NC_060121.1, read as the reverse complement.
CGTCAAGGTGTACTTATTATAGAAGAAATCTAGCTAAACGTGTAGCTGGCAAACAGTTAATACAAAGCCTTTGAGAACAAAATTAAATGGTATGCCACCGCAAATGTTTTTGGAGTATTACTTTTCACTTGAAATTGTTTTTAATTAACAGCACACAATTTTCAGGCTCTCTGAAAGTGTGGTGCAGGAATCTTGAAATTGTAAGTTATTAAAAGTGTGTGAGTGTATATATAAGATCAGATCATTATGTTGTGGAACACATACACTGTTTCAAGGTCATAGTGTAGAAACAGCTGATATTTGGATCGAGGAAATACTTCATTTACATTAGTTCTCTATGCATGTAAAGGTATTGTTAGTTAAAGTTTATCTGTCACTTTAGAGAATATGCTTTGATAGAAAACATACACTCATTAAAGGGTTATGGCTGGTGTGATAAGTAAATTACCTAGTTGTGTAGGAATATTTACAAGCTCATTGGCCATAGTTTGTCTCTGCAGATCAGAGAGAGAGAGAGGATTACAGAATGGGTGTCCCGGTGCCGGTAGATTGACTGTAGAGATTAAAGTATGGAGGAGTCGCGATCTAGTTTTCATAAAGATACGCCTTCAGTTGCTATGAAACTGTACGTAAGATGTTGAGAAATGCATTTTGTTCAGGAAAAGTGTAATAGAGGTCAGCATAAAACAAACGTGATCGTTAATATCCAATTTGGATGGTTCCTCTGAAAGTTTAGGAAGCATAAGTGAACATTGTCCTTCTTAATACACAACCCAAGGACCCGACACATAACATCCAGACTTTGTTTAGAGAAACTAGTGTGCTGATAAGTAAGAAACTGTATGACATTTTGTTGGCGAGTGAATGTCACTATAGAATATTGTGTGAACATTTGACTGTCAATAAACTGGCTTTACCGTGATTAATAATCGGAAGATCGTTGATTGGGTATGTATACTGACTCTTAGTGAGAATGCTTTTTATGAATGACCTAAATAGCGAAGTAAAAGATGGATATTAAATTTTGTACCGTGTACTGTGTGTTAGAAAGATGTACTTGTTGAGTCCTTGAGTACGGACCTGGAGGCAGTATTTGTATTTCTCTTTGAAAACAGAGCACAATTAAATTTCGAAGCACTAGCCTCCTTTATTTGATGAACCTAGATCTGAAGTGTACAATAAATTTGGAACAGGATTACAATCAACAGTAAGCCATCTTGGAACAAATATCCTACGCAGTCCATTTTGAGCACTATTTCTCAACTGAGGTACATTGTTCGTCACCCTATGTCAGGCCACAATCTGTGGATCTTACTGAGGTACAGGTGCTGGACAAAAATATGAAAGCGCTGGAGAAATGTATGGTTTAACGTCAATGAGATGCTAGCCAAAGATGCCGGCTGTGGCTGTATTTGACGACGAACGGCAATTGTGTAACGTTCTGCGTATGTTGCAAGTGTCGTCGGTGATCAGAACAGTGTTCTGTGCAGTAGTGAGTGTCCTCCGTCGGAACCAAGACATATAACGTGGGCAGATTTATGGCGCTCCTATGGTGGGTGCTTCCGCAGCCAAGGGAGCAGAAGTACACTACTGGCCATTAAAATTGCTACACCACGAAGAAATGCAGATGATGAACGGGTATTCATTGGACAAATATATTATACTAGAACTGACATGTGATTACATTTTCACGCAATTTCGGTGCATCGATCCTGAGAAATCAGTACCCAGAACAACCACCTCTGGTCGTAATAACGGCCTTCATACGCCTGTGCATTGAGTCGAACAGAGCTTGGATGGCGTGTACAGGTTCAGCTGCCCATGCAGCTTCAACACGATATCACAGTTCATCAAGAGTAGTGACTAGCGTATTGTGACGAGCTAGTTGCTCGGCCACCGTTGACCAGACGTTTTCAATTGGTGAGAGGTCTGGAGAATGTGCTGGCCAGGGCGGCAGTCGAACATTTTCTATATCCAGAAAGGCCCGTACAGGACGTGCGACATGCTGTCGTGGATTATCCAGCTGAAATGCGGGGTTTCGCAGGGATCGATTGAAGGGTAGAGTCACGGGTCGTAACACATCTGAAATGTAACGTCCACTGTTCAAAGTGCCGTCAATACGAACAAGGGGTGACGGAGACGTGTAACCAATGGCACCCCATACCATCACGCTAGGTGATACGCCAATATGGCGATGACGAATACACGCTTCCAATGTGCGTTCACCGCGATGTCGCCAAACACGGATGCGACCATGATGATGATGTAAACAGAACCTGGATCCATCCGAAAAAATGACGTGTTGCCATTCTTGCATCGAGGTTCGTCGTTGAGTACACCATCGCAGGCGCTCCTGTCTGTGACGCAGCGTCAAGGGTAACCGCAGCAATGGTCTCCGAGCTGATAGTGCATGCTGCTGCAAACGTCGTCGAACTGTTCGTGCAGATGGTTGTTGTCTTGCAGACGTCCACATCTGTTGACTCAGGGATCGAGACGTGGCTGCACGATCCGTTACAGCCATGCGGATAAGATGACTGTCATCTCGACTGCTACTGACACGAGGCCGTTGGAATCCAGCACGGCGTTGCGTATTGCCTTCCTGAACACACCGATTCCATATTCTGATAACAGTCATTGGATTTCAACTAACGCGAGCAGCAATGTCGCCATACGATAACCCGCAATCGCGATGGGCTACAATCCGACCTTCATCAAAGTCGGAAACGTGATGGTACGCATTTCTCCTCCTTACACGAGGCATCACAACGTTTCACCAGGAAACGCCGGTCAACTGCTGTTTGTGTATGAGAAATCGGTTGGAAACTTTCCTCATGTCAGCACGTTGTAGGTGTCGCCACCGGCGCCCACCTTGTGTGAATGCCCTGAAAAGCTAATCATTTGCATGTCACAGCATCTACTTCTTCTCGGTTAAATTTGGCGTCTGTAGCACGTCGTCTTCGCGGTGTAGCAATTTTAATGGCCAGTAGTGTATTTGGTGTCTCAAGAAGCACCGTATCGAAGATTCATAGTGCAAACGAGGAAAGCGGGAAACATCATCCGCTAAGTCACCATGTGGACGACAGTGTGTACTGACGATGACAGATCGTCGTTGAAGAGGATTGTAACGAAAAATAAGAAGACTACATCTGCAAAATCTCTGAAGAACTGGTTGTCGGACTCTCGAAACCTGCCAGCACCAAAACAACTCGAAGGAAGCTCGAGAATCAGGGAATTGTAAGGCGACCTGGAATTCCAAATCCACACATCAGTGATGCAAATGCCCGTTAACAGGAAAACGTGTTGCTGGGGCCATGAAACCTGGACTATGGAGCAATGGAAGAAAGAGACATGGTCGAATGTATCGTGTTTCATACTGTTTCCAACTTATGACCGAGTTTACGTTCCAAGAGCGAAACATAAAGAGGATTTGGTGATGATTCGGGCAGCCGTATGGTGGTTTTACATTGGCTTCGTGGCTACTCTGCAAGATCGCATTACTGCCAAGTATTCTATGACTAGATTGGCTAATAAAGTCTGTCCCAAGGTGTAATGTTTTTTCTCCAGTAAAGACGCTGTTTTCCAATATTGCAGGACCCCTGTTTTACACAGCTCGTATGGTCCAGAACTGGTTTTGTTAGCACGAGGATGAACTGTCACATCTCCGAAGGTCGTCACAACCACCTGATCTCAATATTACTAACACTTTGTGTTATACTTTGAGGTCTGAAGAGACGGATGCGTGATCGCTATCCACCTTCATCATCATCATTACTACTTCAACTTACCACTACTTTGAGCATTCACTTGAAAATCATTCAGGAAATGTATTTATTTATTTATATATCACTTATTTAACCTGACCAGATTACAACCTTAAGATCCTCTCTTATATCTTATCAGGAACAACACACACCAAAGATACTACAAAAACAATCATAGGAATAACAATAATAAACAACTCGCGCTGATAATGACAATAATAATTGTCAATAACAACATTAAAGAAAATTATGGTTAACATTAAAAATAATAATGTTGATAATTGTAAAGGCCATTAAGAACTATACAGATTAGCTTAGCACATTTGAAAACATGTTTAGTATGATACAAGCAAGGAGGGATAAAGCGAGAAGAGAAGATCGAAATGACAGTGACAACGGCTATTAGGAACGAACATAGTTTAAAAGAACCCTGCCAGCATGAGGGAGAAGGAGTTGACGAGATTGAGCTGCAGATCAGTGTATGGGAGAGATCGCTATAGTTACAGTAATTTCTTTGCTTTTTAAGAAGGTATATGCCAAAGTCGGGTACGTGATACCGAAAATGATTTAGAGATCACGGCAGTGACATTTGCTGGTACAGAGAGGATTGTACTTTGTTAAGAATGAGTATTTCTGCTGTGCTGTTCGGTGAGTAGTGTAAGAGTTGAAGATAAATAATAGGGAGTCATATGATTGAGAAGACGATAGAGCAGATACAGAGTGTAATAATCTTTACGTTTATCGGAAGGTAGCCGTGATAACAGTTCGTAGGCAAGAGGGATGTGGTCAAAGTATCGAAATACCGTACGTCACAGATGCATCGCACACTGTCACTCATCCTCAGTTCCAGTCTGCGAGAGCTTTCGTAAGAAAGTCCTTGAACAATGGCGTCAGCACAGTCAAGTAAGGGAAGCATTAGGAAGCATTATTGGCTCTATGAGCTTCCTTTTGAGCTCAAAAGGAAACACATGTTTTATATTTCTGCAGTGAATGAAGTGACGCTGACATTTTTACAGATTGCAGAAGAGGAAAGGGCTATTTGTGTGACTTATGGGATTGTCTGAACTGCGTGTTAACAAGTCTTTTATGAGCGACTAAGATTGCTTGCGTTTTAGGTGGCTTACGTTTCAGCCTCATGCTCTATGCCCACTCAGAAAGCCAAGTAAGCCACTACTTACATGCTGGATGTAAGCCACCATTTACATGCTGGATGGCTGTGCACAAATTTATTGGACTTGGAATTAGGTACAAGTGACAACGGCGATTAGGAACGAACACAATTTAAAAGAGCCCTGCCAGCATGGGGGAGAAGGAATTTACGAGATTGAGCTGCAGATCAGTGTATGGGAGAGATCGCTACAGTTACAGAAATATGATGTTTTAAAGGAGTATAATTTCTCTGATTTTCTGAGAAAGAATGTACCAAAGATGGGTACCTGATACCGAAAATGATTTAGAGAACACGGCATTGTCATTTGCTGGTACAGAGAGGATTTTACTTTGTTAAGGATGAGTACTGCTTCTGTGCTGTTTGGTTAGTAGTGTAAGAGCTGAAGATAAAAAAGAGGGAGTCGTATGATTGAGAAGACGATAGAGCAGATACAGAGTGTATAATTTAGTGTACAGGTGATATTTGCAGTGGCTGAGAATAGTTGTCACATCATTAACATACCGTATAATGAGAAAAGTAATGAGGCCGAGTGCTGGTACTTTTGGGGCACCTGGTACTACATCCCACAGTTGCAACCATTTACTTACAGTCATCAGACGCTGTTGGCGGGATGTACGGTATGAGTGGAACCATTGTACGACTTTGCTCCGATGCTACTGGAAGCTGCTGTCAGTGCCAGTGGTTTACCGCGTTGTATCAAGGATGGTAATGTACTGCGTTTGTGGTATTTCCACATTTCTGTCCACCCCTTGTAAGTGAGAAATTAACTGGAAGGCACCATGCCACCACAATTTTCATAGTGAGTTTTGTACCATTTTTCAGATTTGTTAAAGAAGAATGAGTGTATTGCAGGATTTGTTTCGACTTAATTAGATGCACAAAGAATGAAGACACGCTCTTTGCGTCTGCGCGCACAGTAGTGGGGGTGTGGCCGTACTAGGCTCCTCTGAGGATGTGCAGCTCTGATCTGCCGCAGATAACCACGGCGGCAGCCCGGGCAGGCGAGTCGCCCCAAAAGTCACGGCTAAATCGGTGCCCGTGACGGCCATTACCGCACCGCCACTAGCGCTGCCACGCGGCCGCCTCTTTCTCTTCTCGCACCATTATTTTTCTTTTCCGAGATCCGTCGTGATACCGCAAAGACTCCGCATATTCCTGCCGACTCTCTATTTATAGGCGTGACCCAAATGTGTATTTCTGTTTCCCAGAACGAACCAAATCTTTTTATTGCATCCGGGCTGAGCTGTCGATTCGTTACGCTCCCAGTCATATCTCTCTCTCTCTCTCTCTCTCTCTCTCTCTCTCTCTCTCTCTCCTCTCCCTCTTTCTAACTCTCTCTCTTCTACCTGTGTTTTCCTCTGTGTGTCCTCAGGCAACTGTGGTTTCTGTTCGACCTTCGTGATACGTTATTGCCTTGTGAGTTCGTAAAGCTCCTGTCCTTCAGATGAGGGAAGTGGCCTCGCGAAAGGTCGCACAGGTCCCTTTAACACAATATGGGCTATTTATATTTCCGATTACAAGTATATTGTAGCAAGCGAGATCAGTAGAGAGCTGGCGAGCGGAAATAGAGAATTATGATTTCGATATGCAGTTGTTCACTGCTAATGACCAAGCAAGCCATTACGTTCATTACCTGCCTATCGTGTCAGTTCCTTGTAATTCGCTTTTAACAGTATGCCGTTAGATTATTCGAGCAGCTAACATGTCAATTAGAGTGGTGCACTGTAAGTATAATTCTTATCCATTTACTTTCTGTCAGCACAAATTGAAATGCCAATTATGCTTTGCAATTTAAATACGGCCACTATATTCATTACTGGAGGGAATAAACAGTATTTACCATGGCAGCTGTCATTAGTCAACTGTATCGTTAATTAACTCAGCAGCATAGTGAAGAACTATGAGAAACACTTGGCTGACCCACAAACAGACAGTAGCCTGTTGTCTAAATGTAAATGTCGCGCGACTAGGGCCTCCCGTCGGGTAGACCGTTCTCCGGGAGCAAGTCTTTCGAATTGATACCACTTCGGCGACTTGTGCGTCGATGGGGATGAAATGATGATGATTAGGACAACACAACACCCAGTTCCTGAGCGGAGAAAATCTCCGAATCAGCCGGGAATCGAAACCGGGCGCTTAGGATTGACATTCTGTCGCGCTGACCGCTCAGCTACCGGGGGCGGACGTCTAAATATTATCTCGTTGGTTCGTGGAGCACTTATGTGGTCCACCTATCAATGTGCAGTAGCCATGAGCGGAAAATTACGAAATTATATGTGAACTCGATACTCCCAAGTGTTCTAGTGCAAAAAAGGTAAAAGTAGCGTTTAAGCGCGACTGTCTGATACACCTTTCGTGTACAGACGCGCGAAATTTGGCGCGGACTTCAATCCGAGATGCATTTAATAGGTTCCACAAAGAAACATTGTCTCGAAATTTGGTAGAAAATCCGAAGAAATTCTGGTCGTATGTAAAGTACACAAGCGGCAAGACGCAGTCAATACCTTCGCTGCGCAGTGCCGATGGTACTGTTACCGACGACTGTGCCGCTGAAGCGGAGTTATTGAACGCAGTTTTCCGAAATTCCTTCACCAGGGAAGACGAATGGAATATTCCAGAATTTAAAACACGAACAGCTGCTAGCATGAGTTTCTTAGAAGTAGGTACCTTAGGGGTTGCGAAGCAACTCAAATCGCTTGATACGGGCAAGTCTTCGGGTCCAGATTGTATACCGATTAGGTTCCTTTCAGATTACGCTGATACAATAGCTCCCTACTTAGCAATCATATACAACCGCTCGCTCACCAATAGATCTGTACCTGCAGTTTGGAAAATTGCGCGGGTCGCAAGAAGGGTAGTAGGAGTAGTCCATCGAACTACAGACCTATATCATTGACGTCGGTTTTCAGTAGGGTTTTGAAGCATATACTGTATTCAAACATTACGAATCACCTCGAAGGGAACGGTCTATTGATACGTAATCAGCATGGTTTCAGAAAACATCGTTCTTGTGCAACGCAGCTAGCTCTTTATTCGCATGAAGTAATGGCCGCTATCGACAGGGGATCTCAAGTTGATTCCGTATTTCTAGATTTCCGGAAAGCTTTTGACACTGTTCCTCACAAGCGACTTCTAATCAAGCTGCGGGCCTATGGGGTATCGTCTCAGTTGTTCGACTGGATTCGTGATTTCCTGTCAGGAAGGTCGCAGTTCGTAGTAATAGTCGGCAAATCATCGAGTAAAACAATCATCGAGTAAAACTGAAGTGACATCAGATGTTCCCCAGGGAAGCGTCCTGGGACCTCTGCTGTTCCTGATCTATATAAATGACCTGAGTGACAATCTGAGCAGTTCTTTTAGGTTGTTCGCAGATGATGCTGTAATTTACCGTCTAGTAAGGTCATCCGAAGACCAGCATCAGTTGCAAAGCGATTTAGAAAAGATTGCTGTATGGTGTGGCAGGTGGCAGTTGACGCTAAATAACGAAAAGTGTGAGGTGATCCACATGAGTTCCAAAAGAAATCCGTTGGAATTCGATTACTCGATAAACAGTACAATTCTCAAGGCTGTCAATTCAACTAAGTACCTGGGTGTAAAAATTACGAACAACTTCAGTTGGAAAGACCACATAGACAATATTGTGGGGAAGGCGAGCCAAAGGTTGCGTACCATTGGCAGGACACTTAGAAGATGCAACAAGTCCACTAAAGAGACAGCTTACACTACGCTCGTTCGTCCTCGGTTAGAATATTGCTGCGCAGTGTGGAATCTTTACCAGTTGGGATTGACGGAGGACATCGAAAGGGTGCAAAAAAGGGCAGCTCGTTTTGTATTATCACGTAATAGGGGAGAGAGTGTGGCACATATGATACGCGAGATGGGATGGACGTCATTAAAGCAAAGACGTTTTTCGTCACGGCGAGATCTATTTACGAAATTTCAGTCACCAACTTTCTCTTGCTAATGCGAAAATATTTTGTTGATCCCAACCTACATAGGTAGGAATGATCAAAATAAAATAAGAGAAGTCAGAGCTCAAACAGAAAGGTTTAGGCGTTCGTTTATCCCGCGCGCTGTTCGGGAGTGGAATGGTAGGGAGATAGTACGATTGTGGTTCGATGAACCCTCTGCTAAGCACTTAAATGTGAATTGCAGAGTAATCATGTAGATGTAGATGTAGATGTACCAAAGTCAGAGCAGTCTTCCAGTCTGAAAGACAGTCACTGTTCATTTCCTTGCAACATTTTTAATCGACGTTGATTTACCCCTACTCTTGAAAATTTGGACTCGTAAAAGGAGCACTGCCTCTCATGGGGTTTATAATTTTGAGATAGAGCCTTAAACCTTCCTGCTCGAACTTTTAAACGTCATTCTGTACTCGTAACCTCACTTCATGTTTGTTTATGTCGTCACTAGAAATTTTATCATTGTCTTCAAGGATTGGATCTTTCTACCTGTTCCGCTGCAGACTTGCTCACACCATCTCTTTAAGGGACGTCCAACATTTCTCCTTCTTCTTGGGTTAAATGGTCTTGCAGCTTTTGTTTCATCCTACGTTCGACATGGTCTTTCCAGTTCAATTCCGTTACAGTTGCAACGTGTTCTGTATTTAGTTATTGTCGAATATCGGTTTTCTTTTTGGGTCTGGTAATGAATATCCCGTTAAAAAGTGAAGGAATTTCATCTCTGATGATTCGATTTGTCATAACAGATGTGATACTGGCGCCCAGCATTTCCTACCATGCAACAGTGAAGGTAAGATTATTACTGTGTGAAATTTAATTAATGTTTGTTTCCGTATGTTATGTTTTAATGTACTTTGCATGCTCCCATGGAAATGTCTCAATCTGACCACTTTTAGTTCTACATCAACTGACTTGCGCTCTAGATATTTAGATTCTTTTACCACTTCAGCCTGCCGGGTTGGCCGAGCGGTTCTAGGCGCTACAGTGTGGAACCGCGCGACCGCTACGGTCGCAGATTCGAATCCTGCCTCGGGCATGGATGTGTGTGATGTCCTTAGGTTAGTTGGGTTTAAGTAGTTCTAAGTTCTAGGGGACTGATGACCTCAGCATTTAAGTCCCATAGTGCTCAGAGCCATTTTTGTTTATACAGCGTCATGTACGTAACACTGCGTTAATCTAAATCAGGATAGTATGGGTGGGATCTGAATACCATACCGCCCAAATACCTTCTGCTCCAAATTGGAAGCGATTGTTGTACCGATAACCGAACCAAGTATTCCACTTATAAAATAGTTTTTACTGATACACATGACCAACATATAGACAATTAAGTTATAAAATTTCTGCTACACGGATAGTAAAAGCAAATGAGTATCTGCTTTTGTTAGCGGTAATAATAGTACGCAATTAGAGAGAGAGAGAGAGAGAGAGAGCATTTTGCTGAATGTTATAAACCCGCTGTGCATATATCAGTAAGTGTCCATTCAGACCTGCAGCCCTGTACTGAGGCTAAGGCATGAATTTTGTAGCAGAATTCTCCAAGTAAGTAATTGTAATCAATTGAGTCAATCCCAAATACGCATGTTCCTCACAAATACGGCATTCTTGTTAAATGAGGACTGCAGCTGAGGAGGATGATTTGGGTCGCAGACCAAGTGTTACCACATATGGTGGCCGGGAGCAGAGTTATGAGCCCAGTAAATAATAAGGCGTAGCCGTATAAGCGTCGGCCAGCAGCACATTGTGTTCCTCGTTCAAAATAGGAAACCGGAGCCGACCTTACGTGGAGCGTTTCCTTATGCTGCTGCCACCTGTTTTTATCCGGATTTCTTTCGGCGCGATTCGTGTTTTTGCATTGAACAAATCACAGAAGTCTCCTTCTCGCAAAAAGGACATTAAATTCGGTAGCTCAAAGGCAGCTTTTGTCCGTTTACAGCTGCAGAATAAGGAGAAGTCATTCCAGTTAACCTTCCTACGGACCGTGCTCCTCCTTTTTCCTGGTCGCTTTTAAATGACACCGCAGAACAATCACGCCTTGAGTCATGTGAACAACTACAATGACTCTCATCGCTTTTACTTTCACATAGCAACAGTACAAGGCGAGACGTGAAGTGGTGCAGACGCTTTAACCCTGTAAGGGGATGGAAATAAAACCTGTAAAATTTCGACTAACAGTACCGTTCATTCACATAATAGAGCACTGTATATTAATTAAAATATCTGCTTATCTGGATATACAATTAAAGTTCTTACAGTATTAATACGACAGTGCAATGGTTTCAAGAGGACATGAATAATCGAAAAAAATACAAAAATGGAGAGGGAAGAAATCTTTGCGAATGCTCGACAAGATTTTCCAACTAAAAAGGGTGGTGTTACAATCTCTGAAAGGGAATACTCGTTGTTTCTAATGGGAACATATTTCAAAGACATTTGAAAAGAAGGCAGCCACCAATGTTCTCAATACACTTTCGCCATCTCTTTCTCAACATTTTCATGTGATTTTCTAGAACTTCCGCTGGAACAGCCTTCACAGAAGGCAACTGACCAATCATGTTTAAAATCTTCTATCTAGTGAGCTCTGCGGAAGCACTTCCCTTCACAACGTAAGAATTACGAGACTAGTGGTAAAACATATCATTTCTGAACCTGTAGAAATGGGTGTTCAAGTAAATAATAATTCGATTTTTACTTCAATTCGTGTAGTGTTTTACTCTGATACGTAGCGGATGTCTTTCATGATATTGACAATTTCATCTATTTAAATGCGTGTGCACACGGAAAATATCTGACGAAGTAGTAAAATCGAAGCAATACAATATAGATTATTAGTACCGGTCAGAAGATGATGTGATTTGTCTAGTATATGAACTACATACTCGCATAAAACTGCTGGATGATGATAGAAACGCTATACATCTACAATTACAGTTCATCAATGAGACAGAAATAGATACAAAACTTAATTTATTGGATATCACGATACATAAGGAAACCGATGCACATGAATTCACAATAAACAGGAAACGTGTAGCTACTAGCGTAGCGCCGCGCGGGATTAGCCGAGCGGTCTGAGGCCCGGCGGAGGTTCGAGGCCTTCCCCGGGCATGGGTGGGTGTGTTTGTCCTTAGGATAATTTCGATTAAGTAGTGTGTAAGCTTAGGGACTGATGACCTTAGCAGTTAAGTCCCATAAGATTTCACACACATTTGAACATACTAGCGCAGCTATCCACGACTAACCTAATTACCCTAACGAAAACGAGCAACGCAACCTCAGATTGTCGCCCCGAAAAACTGAATATAACTGCAAAAAAGAACTAAATGTAATAAGGCAAACAGCACTGGATATATACTACGATACTAAAAGACTCGATAAAGTAAACAAAAAGCAGAAAATCATGAAAGACGCATACCGATAGACGAAACGCAGTACAAGCATTTTATGTAAGTCTCCAGGCTTTTGGGGTCATTGTAACTGAAGGTAAAATCTTCCAGATTGTTAAGCCGTGTAGTGCTCCTCTTCTCATTATTTATTCACAGGTCGATGTTTCGGTCCTTTTTCTGGGTCTTCTTCAGGGCTGTTCTCGTGCACACCCTCACCCTGTCGAAAACTAGTGTCGCGCTCAAGTATAAAAAATAGACTTCGCACGCTTGTTCTGAAAAACTAGCGTAAATAGTCAAAAATTTTCAGGCTATTATTAAAGGACCATCGCCATAGGATAGATAGCGATAATAATCAATGAAAGGCGAAGGGATGTTTACTAAAATATTATTGACATGCCACAGAGCTGACTTCCTTGCCGTAGTTCGTATTTTTCGCTCACCACGACTGTGCGTTTGCTGTCCTGATAGCAGGAAGCCACAAACACGGAAGTCCATGTCAGTCAAGTCTTAGAGATCTCATTTTTTTTCTCGGCCTTTCCTTCTTGAAATACACTGACGGGAAAAAAATCGCAACACCAAGAAGGAGTTACGCGACATTAATGAAAGGTGATAGGAGTGTTTCTACATCTGAAAGTTGGTGTCTATTAAAATTTAATTCCAGTTCCTTAAGAGTGACACTATGAGGTTGTAAACCAGGTTTCCTTTAAATTCTCGCTGTAATGGTCGTGAGCGTTAGTTAAATTTCAGATTGGACGTGGTGAGCTGGCGTTAGTCAAGAACGCCTTTAAGGTAAGAAAAAAATGGCTCTGAGCACTATGGGACTTAACTTCTAAGGTCATCAGTCCCCTAGAACTTAGAAATACTTAAACGTAACTAACCTAAGGACATCACACACATTCATTCCCGAGGCAGGATTCGAACCTGAGACTGTAGTGATCACGCGGTTCCAGACTGTAGCGCCTAGAACCGCACGGCCACCACGGCCGGCTTAAGGTAACAAAGACACCATTATCAACGTCTCACTAAGTTGGAACGAGGTCGTGTAATGGGGCTACGAGAAGCTGGCTGTTCCTTCTGTGGTACTGCAGGAAGACCTGGCAGGAATGTAGCCAATGTAAATGACTGCATGCAGCGGTGGTCACGAGAACGTACGATCACAAGATGACCGGTCTCCAGACGGCCTCATAGCACTATCGGCGTATGGTTCTGTTGCATCGTACTGCGTCTGCAGCAAACAATTTAAGCAGCAGTTGGCAGCAGAATTGGTTACTTCAAGGACACCTCCTAGCCAGATGCTACGCAGCGAGCATTCCAGTGACACCAAACCACGGCCGTTTGCGACTTCCGTAATGCCAAGCGAAAGCTCATTGGAGGGCAGTGTGGAAGTCTGTTGTGTTTTCTGAAGAAAGCTGGTTCTGCCTCGGTGCCAGTGATGGCACTGTGTTGGTTAGACTAGGAGCAGGTCAGATGAGCGCCTGCAGCCAACTTGTCTACGTGCTAGACATATACCTGGGGTTATGCTCTGGGATGCGATTTTGTAAGACAGCAGGCGAATTATCGTATCTATCGCACGCAACCTGACTGTGAAAATATACGTCAGTCTGGTGATTAGACTTGCTATGCTGTCATTTGTGAACAGCATCAAATGGTTCAAATGGCTCTGAGCACTATGGGACTTAACTTCTGAGGTCATCAGTCCCCTAGACCTTAGAACTACTTAAACCTAACTAACCCAAGGACATCACAAACATCCATTTCCGAGGCAGGATTCGAACCTGCGACCGTAACGGTCGTGCGGTTCCAGACTGTAGCGCCTAGAACCGCTCGGCTGAACAGCATCCCAGGGGGGTGCATCCCAGGGGGGTGTTCTCCGACAGGATAACGCTCGCCCACATATCGCTGTTGCAATCCAACATACTCCACAGAGCGTCGACGTGTTATCTTGGCCTGTTCGATCACCAGACCTACCTACAATCGAGCAAATACAGGATTTCGGCAGACGACGCCTGTAGCGCCATCGACAAACAGCATTGACCGACCAAGTGCAACTGCCATGGGACCCCATTCCACGAACTAACATCCGGAAGCAGTAAAACACAATGCAAGCACATTTGTATGTTTGCAGTCAACATTCTGGCGGTTACAACGCTTATTAATGTACCGGTATCTCACGTTTCCAATGGTTTATTTGGCTCTTACTTTAATCTGTGATCTTTCACTGTTAATCAAATGGTTCAAATGGCTCTGAGCACTATGGGACTTAACATCTATGGTCATCAGTCCCCTAGAACTTAGAACTACTTAAACCTAACTAACCTAAGGACAGCACACAACACCCAGTCATCACGAGGCAGAGAAAATCCCTGATCCCGCCGGGAATCGATCCCGGGATCCCGGGCGTGGGAAGCGAGAACGCTACCGCAGGACCACGAGCTGCGGACCACTGTTAATCACTTAAATATGCTACTCAGAGAAATGTATTACCTGAATTTAATTATTTTTTGGTGTTGTGAATTTTTTCCATCAATGTATTACATTGTCTGACTAACACTAACGTGTTGTTGAAATATATATGGCATAACAGCATACGTTTTAAAAAATTGGCAGCTTTTAAAGAAGGAAATTTTGACCGTTTTGATATAAAGGAGCTATAGCTGGAAGTGTGAAATAAAGTTTCTACAGCTCTACACATTCTATGCATTAGGTGGGCTACTTGTAATGTTAAAATAGTGTGGTTTGGAAAACGTTTATTGACAGAAGAGCAATATCAAATACTGTAAAGCGTATTTGTGCCTTCACTACTGTATAGTAAATGTTCAGTATGATGACCGTCAGCTTCGTTACATAACGCACAACGACAAATTATGTGTTGTCTGATTCTCTGTAAGATTCCGTGCTCTGGTCCTATGGTGTTACATGCTGTAAGAATACGCTCAGTAAGTTCATACACTGTTCCTGCTGGTTGAGTACACAGGGGATTTTAGATAAATCCAGAGGAAAAAAAGGCGATAGAGGTGAGGTCAACGGTCATAGGCCAAGATGATGGGAACCCCCTTTTAATTAGTCTCTGCCCGAAGTTGTCTGTGAGGTATGCCCTTGGCCAACGATCAAAAAGTTCAGGCAAGGCATTCTCCAGAGTAGAGACAATGGAAAAAGAACAGCAATCAATCACGAAATCCGTCACTTTATCACAGCTGATGTTATTTCAGCTATTACATATTCAGTGCAAATATTACAAAAAGGAGAATCAGGAACAAACTTAAGACAGCTAACAACGTTTCGTAACTGCTATTATAAACGCCAGACAGCTGCAAACTACGTAAAACGATGCGACATTAGTCCAGAAAGTCACGTAGCAAACAATATTGGTTATGTACACCATACAGGAGTCTAACATAAACTGAAGCCATTGCTTACATGATATGTAAATTGAAGGTTGTGAGGGGAGAAAAGCAAGGGAAGGAAAGGGACTATTGATATCCCCTGCATCAGGACATTACGCGGAATCAGCAGCGACGAGTGAAAATGTGTGCCAGACCCGGTACCTCCTGCTTATTAGGCACGTGCGTTAACCTTGGTGCCACCCAGACACAGTGTTATCGAAACTGCACGGACTACCTCGGCACACACCTCAGCGAACCCATACTGCCACCGAGCGCCACCTACCTGCAGTCCCTGTCTATTTCCTCCATGCTCGTTATTGTGAGATTGCCACTGGAGCTCAGACGTAATTGTGTATCCACACTGAAGAAACTGATTTCGTTATCAATCGAGTTGAATTAATTATACAAATTATAATTCGAACATGTCTGAAAGAACAGACACCACACAATCATATAATGGCTTACATGGTTGAACAGGAAGAAAATGTGACGTCAGAGACGGATGGTGCCCTCTTTTGAAGCACTGGTGAATAGTTGAATAATAGTTAAGCTGTATAAAAATGTTTTTAAAATTGTACTTAACAATAAAACCACAATTAATGGTTAAACCATAGAAAACAAACACATGTGTATAGCCATAAGTATTGCCCATTCAATAACAGTAATTACAGGATAATTTGTAATTTATTTTGCGTTAGAAACTTATGGAAGAACATTCATTTACAATCCATATAACAGCGAAAAGTACCATTTTAAAATAATAGACCAATGTAATTAAAATATGAAGGAATGGCCTCTCTGGACATAAACTAAAATCATACACATCATAAAAATACATTAGTTCTATGGGCTTACAGTACAAACATGTGGAATAAAACAGGATTAGGATGACGAAAGGCTTGTAACTAGTGAGAAGTGCATAATAAATAAATAAGTAAAATCAAGGAATGGAAACAGTGCAATAAAAAATGGCGTGCCCTCTCTGGATGTAAACTAAAACAATACAGATCGAAAAAATACATTGGCGCCTTCTGTGGACTTACATTTTAAACATGTGGAATAAAACATCATTACAGTGTCGAAAGGTATGAAGCTTGACAATGAAATACAAAAAATTGTCCATTTTTTGTGCGCCACTGGCTACCTCCATACCTTTCGACATTATAATATTGCTTTATTCCATATGTTTATTATACTTGTGTGGTAACGGGCGAGTTGTGGAGCCCTTGAAATATTTTAAGTTCAGAGTTGGCGGCCACCACTCCGGCCACTCGCTCGGCAAGTCGCGGGTCGTTAGCAACCGCGTGATGCCACACAACGGCCAGACCATGTGGTCCAGCCGACCACATGGCTGGGAATTCCATGGTGACGCTGTGTCGATGAAGCCGGGAGTGCCAAAGATGGCGGACTTTGTGAAAACTGAATGGCAGACACTTCACAGTTCATATAGACATTAATAGTAGCCAGACGAATCATGATACCTCAAAAAGAAACATGTACATTACCATTATTTGCACGATGATTCTGATGGTTTAATCAGATTTTCAATAACTTCATTAGTTTGATGTTTAGAATTTGACGATAAATTATACAAGTAACACCCAGCAATTAATTTCCATAATCTAAACGGTTCATCCGATTTTGTCGATCGACATGTCTTTAGATAGCTATTAGTGTAAACCTAAATTGGTATAAATAACAGGCATGTAACTTGAGTAGTACATGAGTTGTTGGAGGTCAAAGTGGCCTATTACTATTGATAGCGTCAGGCCATAAGTACCCCACAGTTACACGAAAAAACTGTAGCATCATGCTTATAAATATATTTACTCATCTATGTCTTTATTTATCCGATATATACTATTCATGAAGAAAATGGTCAATTATTTACTGTGTTTTAGAAAGCACAGAGACATTAGGCTACTGACTTACTTCTGTTGTATTCCTTTGATATATGTTTATTTAATTTGTTTATGTATTTAATAATGTGTGTTAGAGCGTGTTTATTGTCCATCTGTAGAAATATTTATTTAATTTCAAGTTATTTAAATGTAACTCCAGTATTTCGAATGTGTTTCATTATGTTTGTGAGTGTGCATTGGCTTGGAGACAGGGTGGGAACGCCCTAGCCAGTCACAGTAATCGTTCCGAACAGGACACGTGGAGAGACTTTATGGAAGTGGGGCCGGAGCATCGTTTCGAGAGAGGAATGGTGGTTCTGGAGAGGACACGGGGAGAGCTGGACACGGGGAGTGCTGGACGTGACGGCGCGACTGACGCACGGTCGCAGCAGAGACTTGGGGAGATAGAAATACTTCGGAGTGCCGACTTGTGCACTTGTGTGAGATTTTCGTGGCTTCTACAGTGAAGACGTAGCATGTGTTTAGAAGTTAATATCTTGCGAGCAGTGTTGTTGTTCATAACTAATTATGTGCAGTAGGAATCTATTGTTCAAAATGGTTCAAATGGCTCCGAGCACTATGGGACAACTTCTGAGATCATCAGTCCCCTAGAACTTAGAACTACTTAAACCTAACTAACCTAAGGACATCACACACATCCATGACCGAGGCAGGATTCGAACCTGCGACCGTAGCGGTCGTGCGGTTCCAGACTGTAGCGCCTAGAACCTCTCGGCCACTACGGCCGGCGGAATCTATTGTTGCCCTGTTATTCAACTCATATTTTATTTAATTGCTGGACCATCGACACCAATAAGTGTTTTACAGTAACAAAGGGCATTCTTAAAGGTACTACTTATATCAACCCATCATTTAAAGTCGTTATAATAGTACCTGCAGAATTTATTTAATTGCAATCTTTCATTTATAAATTTCTACATAACATTCAAAATTCGCAACTGCCGAGTGATAGGAACCTTCGACCATTTGATTCATCTGTATATTCATATTGTATGCTGTAGACTCAGCAGTATTTGGCTTGTAATGCGGCAACTACGTATCCCAGCCCCTAGACAACGAAACCAGCCAAAACTTTCAATATTCAACTCTGAGTCAGCGGGTACACAGTTGAGGGCCACTCATCATTTCATTTGTTTTAAAACTCGCATACTGAAGCCCAGAGAGGGCTCAGATGTATTTTTATGATCTGTATGATCTGTATGATCTGTACGGAACACCATATTTTATTGTGCTATTTTCATTCATTTATATTTTAATTATTTTGATACATTGTAGTTTCGGCTGTTGTATGGGATTGTAGATGGATCTTCTTCCATTAGTTTACACTGCGCATTAAATTACATACTACCCCTTACTTAATATTATTGAGCAGGCTAAAAATAAGGTTCCACACATTTGATGTGTTTTCTATATTTTAACCATTACCTATGGTTCTATTGTTCAGTATGTTTTTAATTTTTTTATAATTAGCTTCGTTGTTACTTAATTGTTCACCAGTGCCTCAATAGAAGGTAACAGACGTGTCAGACGTCACATTTTCTTCCTGTTCAACCAGGTATGTAACTGCTTCGCCTTCCACGGTGGCCGAGTGGTTCTAGGCGCTTCAGTCCGGAAGCGCTCGACTGCTACGGTCGGAGGTTCGAATCCTGCCTCGGGCTTGGATGTGTGTGATGTGCTTAGGTTAGTTAGGTTTAAGTAGTTCTAAGTTCTAGGTGACTTATGACCTCAGATGTTAAGTCCCATAGTGCTCAGAGCCATTTGAACCATTTGTAACTGTTCCAGTTCATGTTAGACCTGTTGTTACATGACTTATAACTGTGTGGTGCTCATGCTTACACTTTCGATACGTTATTAACTATCTTACATTCGTTCCTGATTCTCCTGTCCTGTAACTTTTAGCAATGTAGCAATTTAACTGTTGAAATCTGGGCAGGCTGTAATAATGCGACGTATTTCGCGATCGACTGCTATTCTTTACTCCACCGGCTGTGTTCAACTATCGCTGTGTACAACATGATCATATGAATTCCAATCTAACTCTCCAGAATGTTTGAGACCACCCGACATTTAAAAGATCAGATAAGACGTGTGTTTCAGTTAAGTGATCTCCAAGAATTCCAGCCCAAACGTTCAATGAGAATCTCATCTGATAACTTCTCATACATGTAGTGTGTGGATTTTTAGCAGCCCAGTGGTGACTAAAGAAACTATTTCGCATTTCCAGCCATATGTTCCTTACATCAAAACATTCAAAATGTCTTTCAGATTCTGAAAACTTTATTCTGCTACGCCACACATATCCTGGGTGCAGTCCTCTTGGTTCTCCAATCCTGCCGATTTCACACTTTGTTTTAAATTCGAGTATCGTTCACGCTCATTAGTCTGCTCTTTTATAGCCCCACCAGTTCGCCCTATGTAAGCTTCCCCACAACAATAAGTCACTTCATAAACTTCTGCAGTGTGGAGGTGATCAGTCGCATCCGTTTTACGTCACCTTCTACGCCATCTTTCCGAAGAATTTTGGTTATGCGATCAGTAACTCAACAAACGAATGGTAAACATAACGGAGAAGGCAGTCCTACAGATAGCGTATGGTACCTTGTTCTACTGTTCGTCATTCCCTTTCCTCTTCCACTCACAAATGAAACGAGGGATACACGACAGTATGACTGTATATAAGCTTTCGTACGAGCCTTACTTCGTCCTCTCTTCGTGCTTCATGTGCAAGATTTACTATCGGGTTCAAAAGTATCCGTACAACCTGAAATACATTCCGACTGATTTGTAAGCAGCCCACATTAGTGACTTCCTGCAGGTCCTCCAACCTCTTTCCGGTATAGTCGTTTGGCTACACAAAATGATTGCTGCAGGAGACAATTAGAGAACGCTGCTCAGTGTGATACTCAGTTCAGATACAAATTAATACAATAAAAGAAGAAAAACCAAGAGAAACGTTTTTAAAGATGGCGCGCAGTCTTTAATACGTGTAACCTCGAATTTATTATAGTAAATGGCGTTTCAAAAAGCCAGTTTCAACTAGAAAATACATGACGAATGTGTTTGTACTGTACCGGAATTCGGGACCCCTATCCAGCAACTATTGTCTCTGTTAACTAGCTAAGAAACATCTTAAATATGGTTTCAGTCACAAGTAGCATAGTACGCACATGTTTGAACTCGAAATTACATGACATAAATATGTATTGGATGGGGATGCGTATCCAAAGCTTCATCGTATTGTTAATTAAGCACAACCAAATGTTAGATATCGAATTTTTCAGGAGTAGCGAGATCAGTGAACGTGAAATTTCTGTACGAAAAATTGTGCCATTGCAGAATTCGAACGCGGCACCTACCGCCGGAGTTTTGTAGTCACGAATAGACGTTTATTTCACCAGTAGCGAGACGTAAGTGTATCTGAATCGTATATAGCTTCATGAAAAGTTCTGTGCTGATTGGGAACCGAAGACTGCATATATCATCGTTGATGACTACACACAAAGAGACATTCACTGTCGGGGTCTTTCTCACCAGTAGCCAGGAATAGCTAGTTTGTATACGATGTGATGAGCAGAAAAGTTCTGTATTTCATTGTGAGTCATAACAGGCACCTATTGTAGTTGTTGACAACGACTGAAGTAACTTAAAAATCATAATCGTTTTACTCTGGTACACTGATGTTAAAACGTTTGACGATATTCCTGGGTTCACTGCGCGTTCTCAACACGCGCCAAATGAATATAAGTCCAGGGTTGTCAAATACCATCGTTTGGATGGTCCGAGTGTTATGTTGTGGCAAAGTATAATGTTGCATAGGCCTACTGACCTCAGATTCTTTGAACACGGTACAAGCATCGTCTTGATTGTAACACTGTGCTCCATCCACATATACGTTTCTTTAGGTGTGCCTTCGTCCCAGACCTCGTTTTCACAGCTGACAGAGTGGGTCCGCATCGAACAGAGAAAGTGGAGGAGCTCTTAGAACGAGAGGATATTTGGCGAATGGAACGGCCTGCCTGTTCCCTCGACTTGAATCCCATCGAGCATATGTGGTATGCGGCAGTGAGACGTACTGCCGCACGTCCACATGCAACAACGATCATACAACCGTTGTGAATGACGCAGATGAAGGTATGGAATGCATTACCAGAAGAACCCGTCACCAACCCTGTGGCCAGCATGGATGTACGTTGCAGAGCATGCATGAAGACACGGCCATGTCCCACCTTTTGTAATTTCCAGGGGGCTAATACACTGAAGAGCGAAAGAAACAGAGACACCTGCCTAGTATTGCGTAGGGCCCACACGAGCATGCAGAAGTGCCACAGCACGACATGGCATAGACTCGACTAATGTCTAAAATAGTGCTGGAAGGAATTGACACCATGAATCCTGCAGGGCTGTCCATAAATCCGTAGGAGTACTCCGGGGTGGGTATCTCTTCTCAACAGGAGGTTGCAATGCATCCCAGATATGCTCAATAATGTTCATGGCTGGGGAGCTTGGTGGCCAGCGGAAGTGTCTAAACTCTGAAGAGTGTTCCTAGAGCCACTCTGTAGCAATTCCGGACGTGTGGGGTATCGCATTGTCTTGCTGGAATTGCCCAAATCCGTCGGAATGCACAATGGACGCGAATGGATGCAAGTAATCAGATAGGATGCTTATGTACGCGTCACCTGTCAGAGTCGTATTTAGACGTATGACGGGTTTCATATCACTCCAACTGCACACACCCCATACCATTACAGAGCCTTCAAAAGCTTGAACAGTCCCCTGCTAAAATTCAGGGTCCATGGATTCAGGAGGTTGTCTCCATACCCGCACGCGTCCATCCGCTCGATATAATTTGAAACCAGATTCGTCTCACCAGGCAACATGTTTCCAGTCATCAATAGTCCAATGTCGGAACTGACGCGCCCAGGCGAGGCTCAAATGGCTCAAATGGCTCTGAGCACTATGGGACTTAACATTTATGGTCATCAGTCCCCTAGAACTTAGAACTACTTAAACCTAACTAACCTAAGGACATCACACAACACCCAGTCATCACGAGGCAGAGAAAATCCCTGACTCCGCCGGGAATCGAACCCGGGAACCCGGGCGTGGGAACCAGGCGAGGCGTAGGGCTTTGTGTCGTGCAGTCATCAAGGGTGTACGAGTGGGCATTCGGCTCAGAAAGTTCGTATCGACGATGTTTCGCTCGCTGACATTTGTTGACGGCCCGGCATTGAAATCTGCAGCAATTTGCGTAAAAGTTGCACTTCTGTCAGGTTGAACGATTCGCTTCAGCTGTCGTTGGTTCCGTTCTTGCCGGATCTTTTTCAGGTCGCAGTGATGTCGGAGATTTGATGTTTTACCAGATTTCTGATATTCACGGTACACTCGTGAAATGGTCGTATGGGAAAACCCGCACTTCATCGCTGCCTCGGAGATGCTGTGTCCCATCGCTCGTGCCCCGACTATAGCACCACGTTCAAACTCACTTAAATCTTGATAAACTGCCATTATAGCAGCAGACAACCGAACCAGACACTTGTGGTCTTACATAGGCGTTGCCGATCGCAGGGCCAATACTGCCTGTTTACATGTCTCCGTATTTCAATACGCGTGTCTATACCAGTTTCGTTGGCCCTTCAATGTATGAAGCTCTGTGACTTCAGTATAATTAACGTATTTAAGTAAATGTGCCATTTCTGTTCGTCCCATTGCGTATTTCTATCAATTAGTTTCTGTATTATACTGCAGCACTTCTTTCTATGTACAGTGTAAATTTGAACGCGCTCTATAATTTGGCAGTGACAGATCATGAAGAATTTACTTTCTTTAGATTTTTGATGAGGTGGGTCTTTGCAGCTGCCAAATAATTGTGACGCTTCATTGTAGATGATCATTAACTGTTTATCTGTATCTTTTGGGTAACAGTAGCTACGTCTTTCTACCTACATCGAAGTTGTTTGCTTCCAAGTGTTGCTTACGTTTTGCTTCGGCTTGACAATGGTCTACTTATTGAAATCGGTAACACTGGCATAAAAACAAACAGCTGATGGTCATCTACAGTGAAGTTTCACGAATTTCCTTTCGTTCTTAAGTTTTGCACGCCACTGTAGTTTGCCGTGCGAATGCTACAGCTTGAAAAACATGATGAAAAGTTTTGTGTCACTCAGATTCGAATCCAGACATGCACCGTTTCTGGATACATTTAGGACTTTGGAGAAACGCCGAAACTATGGAACTGTATGGTACCGAAATGAGCAAATTTTGCGGAAGTATTATGAGTTCGGATCGTAGCCCGTGCTATCACCACGGGAGGTAAATCATGCTCTGCAAATTGTTCTCACGATGGTTACAATGTTGGTAATGAATTCATTTGGTAGGGCCTTCAATTTTCTATTTGTGGTATGATCTTTGAGCTTAGAACGGTTTGATTTAGCTTCTACATTAATCGATCCATCCATACGTTGTCTCTCTTTGAGGTCAATGAATGCCACTGAGGTTTTCTTTCTCTTTTGGAAGCCTACTTATATAATTGATGTTAGGAGGACATTTTCGTAAAAGCTTAGCTTTGCACGAAATCCTGATTAGTGTGAGGGGCTATGACATCCGTTACCTGCTACAGGATATATACAATTATACAGAATTTTCATCGTTTTATAGCAGATGCTTAGTGCAACCGGAGAATAGTTTGTTCTGTCTTCTTTACATTTTGCTAGATGGGTATAGCAATAGTTTTTGCAATTTTGAATTGCTGAAGGATTTTTCCGCTGTCCAGAATTTTATTGTGGAATCGTATTAGCCACTGTCGTGCATTCCTTCCTAGTTCTTAGATGGGATACGAGGGCTATTAGGAAAGTACGTTCCGATCAGTCGCGAAATGGAAAAATTACACCCTCCAGTTACTTTTCTACGTTTAGACATTTGTCGTAGCGTTGTACCAGCTTTCCTTTACTTTTGCCTCAAAAGGCAGCCTCCTGCGCTTTCGGTCAATACTCTAGCCTGACTACAGCTCCTTGACTGAGCCATAATGTTGTCCTCAGAGACGGCTGTTCGTGTCAGCAAAGCTGAAACTCAGGGGCGTCCAGTTACGGGCTGTACTGCGAGTCATCAAACGTTTCCCATCGAAAACGCTGCAGGAGCATCTTCATTGTCCCTGCAGAATGCGGTCGAGGATTATCATGAAGAAGGAATCGCATGACAGTTATGTTATGTGGGCTGCATGATATCAGGCGAAATCTCCCAGCAGGTCCTCATAACAGGCGGGAGACGCTATTTCCTGCAAATGGTCTTCAAGTAGCCGAACTTAACCACTTTCAGTCAATGATCCGTTCATTTGGACCCCAAAGGAAATCAGGACGTATCTAGCCAGACTACGGTTTCCCACTCGACCAGGGTCCAACCGGTATGGTCACGAGCCCAGGAGAGGCGTGGCAAGTGACGTCATGCTGTTAGCAAAGACACTTGCGTCAGCCGTCAGCTGCCATGGTCCATTAACGATATAATTCGCCGCACTGTCCTAACTTATACGTTCGTCGTACGTTCCACATTGATTTCTGCGGTTATTTTGCACAGTGTTGCCTGTCTGTTAGCACTGACAGCTCTACAAAGACGCAGCTGCTCTTGCTCATTAAGTGAAGGCCGACGACCACTGCGTTATCCATGGTTAGATTTAATTCCGGAAATTTGAAACTCTCGACACACTCCTGACACCATGGATCTCGGAATATTGAATTCCCTAACGATTTCCGAGACTGAATGTCCCTTGCGTCTAGCCACAACAACTCTTACGCATTCAGAGTCTGTTAATTCCCGTCGTGCGGGCATAACTAATCCGGAAACCTTTTAACATGAATCACCTGATTACAAATGATGGCTATGCCAATGCATTACCATGTGTTCGCGGTACTACCGCCATCTCTATACATGCGTATCGCTATCTCATGGCTTTTGTTTCCGCAATGTATAGCGTGCACTGTTATGCCGGTTTTGTTTTCAGTAGACTTCCAGCAGAACTGGGAGAAATTCAAGGATTAACTCCAGAAACTTAAACAAAATTAGAAAGATTTGTTTCTGACGCATTCTTTCTATTCTGGATATTAATAGACAACTTCGTTTTGTAATATGTCATTTATTCCTACAGACTCTTGCAAGTCTTTTCGTATTTTACTAATTCTTTCTTTTATGTATTTTCTAATCATTGTTCTGTAAACTATGTACTGACTCGTTCCTTGACAAAATAGGTGTGGCTCGCATGGTTCGATAAAATGTAAAAGAGAAAAAAAATCTGGAGTCCCAACAGCCTGGTGCGGTTCTTTCAATTGGACGCAACTTCGGCGATTTGCGTGTCCCTAACCTTTGTCCGAAGAAAGGAAGCTTACAGTTCACGGAATCCGGACCACGCGCCATTTCAGTGAATCTTCACATCGTTGAAAGGTGAACACTAGGTTAAAGGCAGACTGAAAAATTTATTTGGCTTGACCACGATTCGATCCCGCAAACTCATGGATTGCAAGAAAACGCTTTAAAAATAGAACAGCAGGCCCGAGGCCTTAACCTATGCGATGTTGATAGAAGGTATCTATTAAATGAAGCTGTAAGGGTAAAAAAATGGCAGGACATGAAAGGTTTAAACGATGTAGAGGAATTGTACTGAATGGTGACAGAAGAGGAGGAGGAAGTTGATTTGTGTGAAGTAGGTGACCTGGTAACGCCATCAGAGTTTGATAGAATACTAAAAGATCTGGACTCAAACAAGTCAACAGAATATAGGTGCGACGGCTTCCACGGCCAATGTCAGTTTACATTAAATTCTTTTGAGTATCAGTCTTCGTTATTTTGAAGCTTTAGTAGCCTGGAAGATGGCCGATATGAAGACGGTCGAAACGTTTGTTTTCGATGTGGTTTTAATTTCAAAACGAGGCACCCTATTCCACTAAACATGTTATTCAGAAAGTCAGCAGATGATGATGACAAGTCTCTACGGAACTGGTAACTAGTGTTTTTATGGAAATCTGATGTTTATGAAAAGCATTATCATCACATTGTCTAAGAGGACGAAAATCTCAATAACTAGAGAAGCAAATCTGACATTGCATTTAGTAGAAGAAGATGGACTAAATGAAATCAGGATACTTCCTAGAATTAAGAAAAGTGGGGAAAACTTTCGAAAATGTAAGCTGGAATAAGATCACAACCCTTAGAAGATTGGAGCGAAATTACAGCGAAAGTCGAATAATCTGTAACATCTACAAAAACCAAGCGTGAGTGACAAAAGTGGAGATTTAACAAAGGCTATCTTTAGTGAAAAAAAGCTGAAAGTCCAGCAGGGTTACGGCTTATCTCGTTGTTCAACTAGAACGCCAAGGTTCGCTCACGCATCGGACAGAAGTCTTACAGGGCTGCTGGAAGAGATTTACAGTATACGTAATACATATTATTTCCTAAGGATAACCAAAGCAAAGACGAAGGTGATAAGAAGCTATAGAAATAAAAAAAACCAGTTGCCTGAAAGAATTACACCATTTCCGAAGCAAGTTTATTTAGTGTACCACGAGTCACCACATCTTTTGCGAGAAGTAATCTGTGCTGGACAACAGCGCCATCCGAGAGGGAGGGGGGGGGGGGGGGGCGAGGAGCGGCTGGGACCGAGCAGTTTGAGACGAACAGAAGGGACTTCTAGCGCAAGAGTTGTCAGTTGGTTGTCGGACGAATCTGGGTTTTCCAGCCTAGTGAAACTGGTGTGAGTTGTGTCGCAGAGGACTGATTCCAGTGACTGGAAAGGAAAGCTGCCCAGCACGTGTTCGATGGCGACATTACCGATGGTACATGCTTGTGGGAATGCACGAAGCACTCAGTTTGCTCGAAGGTAATGATGTAGTCGGAACGGTACGTGAACTGTGCTAAACAGACCCCGTGTTTACAAGCTGTATGTGCAGGGGTACTTGACTAAGGCAACTTCAATTAATATTTGGTATGTTGTGTTGTAATGAAATGGAAATGCCGTGTGGCTAGGGCCACCCGTCGGTTAGGCCGTTCACCTGGTGCAAGTCTTTCGATTTGACGCCACTTCGGCGACTTGCGTGTCGATGGGGATGAAATGATGATGAAAGACACACAACACCCTGTCATCACGAGGCAGAGAAAATCCCTGGCCCCGTCGGGAATCGAACCCGGGACCCCGTGCGCGGGAAGCAAGAACGCTACCGCAAGAGCACGAGCTGCGGACTGTGTTGTAATAAGAGGGAGTTATCAGCTTGGTGATTGGAGCTGCACAATGTATGTGCTCTGTAGGTGGGCGCGGGAACACAGTTTGTGCACCCTTACTATACCGCGCATGGTTCTTGCAGTTGTATCGAGTACCACTGAGCTTGTTTGGCATCTCAGTTAGTAATCTGGTTGAGACTGTTTGCCACTGTTATATATACAGGTGAATCACCTGAAGCATGCGCCGCGAATGTTGCGGAAATGGTAAGTGCTATCGGTTGTGGTTTCCACAGAATGGATTGATAGTCAGAGATTGTAATAATACTTAGAAAGTCTATTGATGTGTGGTTTCACAGAGTGGATTGGTATTCAGAATCTCGTATTGTTACCCAATAACAGATTGAAATAATGCTTACAAAATGTTTTTTTGGGCAAATGCAATATTTTTTAAACGCAACATTGCCTGTTGACATTAATAGACTAAAAGTAGAGCTAATCAGAATGACAATCACTTTTGTTGCAGGAGTATAGTGCGAGTCGTTTACGAGGTATTGTATTTTGAGAAGTTCCCACACCAACACTTGTATAATACCTATGGTAGCACACACTAAAGAACAACGCAAGAATATACGCTAATTATGTGGCTTCTAACCAGTAGATTGGTTGGTTGGATGGTTCATTCGGTGGAGGGGACCAAACAGCGAGATCATCGGTCCCATTGGATTAGGGAAGGAATTCGGCCGTGCCCCTCAAAGGAAACCATCCCGGCATTTGCCTGAAGCGATTTAGGGAAATCACGGAAAAACTAAATCAGGTTGGCTGGACGCGGTTTTGAACCGTCGTTCTTCCGAATGCGAGTCCTGTCTCGCTACCGCGCCACTTAGCTGTGTTTCTGACCAGTAGCGAACAAATGACCAAAAGAGGTTGTGTTAAAACCAGCCATCGGCAGCGCCAATACACGCTACCAGTCTGATACAGAACGACTAATGCACACGTGGTAGCATTTGAACGGGGATGTCTAAGCAGGCTGCAATAATACGTCGGTGCATATCATTGGTTGTACTTGGTGTGTCCTTGGAGACAGCGTCTTTCAACTTTCCCCATAGAACAAAGTCTATATGCGTCTAATGCAGTCAACGGACTGGCCTAGGTACAGGTCCTCTGTGTCCAGTCCAACAATTCGGAAACAATTCATGAAGAAATGCTGCAGTAGTTTGTGCACTATGGTATGGACAGTCATCATGTGGTACCACAGATGCCTCCTAGTGTGCATCTATGAAAAATGGGCCTATGAACTGATGAGCTATTCCACACAGTAGTGGGGTAAATGGGCTACAGCGCCAATCTGCGTTGTTGCCAAATTTATTGAAGATGCTGGACCCTTCCCTCACCCCTGCCACCAGGTGTAGAAGTAGCAATATCGCACTAATGACATCATCAAATGGTTCCACGGGTTTTCCCCACTTCCCTCTCCCCATTTCCCCTAACCTCCACCCCACTTCCCCTACTTGGAAATTGGCGAGAAAACCAATCAGTCGGTCATAAGTTGTTGCTGGGGAAGGACATAAGCTACTTTATTTTCTTCATTTTGGGCGTTACCCCATTGGAAAACACTTCCTAAAATTTTTTCTTATGCATTATGGTTCACTATACTACATCACACATTTGCACTCCATGGACACTGATGTTCCACCTGATGAAAGCAACTGGGATTGTCAACAGACCATTAGTGCATGTTTCGGCAGTTTACCCGGCCATGATTGGAGAAAGTGGGTTCATCACTAAACAAGATACATCATACATTTGGAGTATCCCACCTTAATCCCCAGGAACAGAAGTTAACACGATTCTTGTAATTATTTCCATGCAGCTCTTGATGGAGAGAAATGTGAAAGGGATGGAACCTGTGTCGACAGAGAACTTGTAGGATATGTGCCTGACTAATTCCACTTCCTTGTGTAATTGCATGGGAGCTAATGTGCGGATCAACTGCAACAGCAACAGGAACATTAATTTCCCTCTCTTGAATCTCACTTGGTTCTGTCTGTTACGTTGTCTAGGAGTCACACTTTCACTTTCGTGTAACTGGTAGCAGAGGTTGATAAATAATTGCTGAGTTGGTTTATTTCTATTAGAATATCTTGCCGCGTACACCATACAAGAATGAACTGCATTCTCTCTACACTCTGCATACACCATGAGCATGGCGGCTTTTTCTGCATTGGTAAATCCCATTATCCACTAATGATGTATTGCTTGGACTGACATACACTAACTAACTAGCAAGTCGCAATGCACTCAAGCAACACAGAAGCACACTGTAAGCAATCATAACAACATCACACCTAGCAACAACGCAAGTTGAATGGCACAGACAAGTGTTGATGTGGAAACTTTTCAAAATACGGTATCTTGTAAACGAGTCGCACTATAATACTGTAACAAAACCACTGGCATTTTAGTTAACCCTTGTTTTAGTCTGGTAATGTCAACGGATATTGTTCCAGTTAAAACACGATACGTTTGCACGAAAACCTCACGTTCTAAATATTATTGCAGTCTCTTTATTGGCTAATCATATGAGGCACTGACTGCCAATCTATTCTGTTGTTAACATATAGTGGATGCATTGCAAGAGAATGTTACAAGCACTGCAATGTCTAAGAGGGTGTGCATGTTTATTTGTAAATGTTATCAAGTATTTTATAATTGTGTAAGGTAAATATTTATGCTTTTTGCTTGCTTAAATGGCATTGTGCCCAGATTTAGTACCTGTGGTGATCGTGACAGTACTCACTAAGACCTTGGGGGATTATTTTAAACCGCACGGAGTGACCTATAAGTGTATGTTAGGAGAGCTCCAACACTACAGACAATGGATGTGAATTGTAGCTGATGCATGATAAGACATTAATACAGTTTTCTTTGCAGATAAGCGTGTTTTGGACATCTAAATTGTAATTATGAGGCTGTGGCGACCCTGTGGCCTGAAGCATATTGGACACCGATCAACAGACCAAATGGATCGGATTT
The DNA here is from genome assembly GCF_021461395.2 of Schistocerca americana. Lineage (NCBI taxonomy): Eukaryota > Metazoa > Arthropoda > Insecta > Orthoptera > Acrididae > Schistocerca > Schistocerca americana. Next base: position 790,652,839 of record NC_060121.1, on the reverse strand, counting down.
TACTGTTCTGTAAACGATTCAGCCGCTGTTTGCTGGATAGAATAGAAATATTTTTTTTGGTCAACCTGTTTTCAATGTGTACAGGTGATTAAATGTGTTTTTGAAATCTATCGCTTGTTCTCCAGAAGCGTTAAATGAAATAATCTTTGTGAAATGCTGGTGGCTGTTACTAAGCTGCAACAGTGCTTTGCACAGCGGAAGAGACATAAGCAACGGTACGTTGATAGGAACAGGATGTGCGTTCGAAAGGAGACGAAAGTTAAATATCATGTTCCAATAAACTACATTTCTCAAAAGCGGTCTCGTCATACAGTTGCTGCGCCATGCACGGTATTGTGCAGTAACTTTTTCAACTCTTGCAACACAAAACTCATCATTCTACATTCTGCGTGGACAGCTCAAAAGTTGCACGACTGTTTCGCCTCACATCCGGACAGCAGTCACGATGAGACAGTGTAAAATTATATGACAAGGAATCAACACCGAGGATTTTCTTGGAACGGCCTCTGTTGCGAATGAGTAACTTGGACGACAGAAAGTGCTAAGCTCACAAGCCTTGAACTTAATGGCCATGGGCAGGCTACAAGGGCGCGACGAGTTTTTGGCAGTTCATCGAACTCGCGATGGACACGCGGCACGTTGGGAGCGTGATCTACTGTCACGCATCCAGTGTTACCGCGTGAGGCGCCTCCGTGATCCTCGCATGCGGCCACCGTAGCAGCATGAGTCACTACGCTTCGTTTGCAGTGTTCTCCTCCAGGAAAGGGTGCGCGTGATTTTCAGACTGACGGAATATGAGCACCGAAACTATGTGAACATAAATTCAACAATTATTTACACTGAGGAGCCAAAGAAACTGGTACACCTGCCCAATGTCGCGTAGGACCCCGCGAGCACGTAGAAGTGCCGGAACACGATGTGACATGGACTCGACTAACGTCTGAAGTAATGTTGGAAGGAACAGACGCCATGAATCCTGCAGGGGTATCCATAAATCCGTAGGGCTACGACGGGGTGGACATCTCTTCTGAACAGGATGTTGCAAGGCATCCCAGACATGCTCAATAATGTTCATGTCTGGGGAATCTGGTGGCCAGCGGAAGTGCTTAAGCTCAAAAGAGTGTTCCTGGAGCCACTCTGTAGCAATTCTGAAAGTGCGGTGTGTCGCATTGTGTTGCTGGAATTGCCCAAACCTGTCGGAATGCACAATGGACGCGAATGGCGGCGGGTGATCAGACAGGATGCTTACGTACGTGTCACCTGTGAGAGTCATATGTAAACGTATCAGGGGCCCCATGTCAATCCAATTGCACACACCCCACAACATTACAGCGCCTCCACCAGCTTGAACAGTCCCCTGCTGACATGCAGGTCCATGGATTCAGGAGGTTGTCTCCATACCCGCACACGTCCATCCGCTCGATACAATTTGAAACGAGACTCGTCCTACCAGGCAACATGTTTCCAGTCATCAACAGTCAAATGTATGTTGACGGGCCCAGGCGTGGCGTAAAGCTTTGTGTCGTGCAGTCATCAAGGGTACACGAATGGGTCCTCGGTTCCGAAAGCCCATATCGATGATGTTTCGTTGAATGGTTCGCACGCTGACACTCGTTGGTGGCCCAGCAGAAATCTGCAGCGATTTGCGCACGGGTTGCTGTTCTGTCACGTTGGACAATTCCCTCAGTCGTCGTTGGTCCCGTTCTTGCAGGATCTTTTACCGGCCGCAGCGATGTCGAAGAGTTGATGTTTTACCGGAATCCTGATATTCACGGTACACTCGTGAAATGGTCATACCAGAAAATCCCCACTTCAAAGTTACTTCGGAAACGCTGAGTCCCATCGCTCGTGCGCCGACTGCAACACCACTTTCAAACACACTGAAATCTTGATAACCTGCCATTGTAGCAGCGGGAAACGATCCAACAACTGCACCGGACACTTGTTGTCTTATATAGTCGTTACCGACCGCAGTACCATATTCTGCATGTTCACATATCTCTTATTTGAATACGCATGCCTACACCGGTTTCTTTGGCTCTTCGGTGTATTAATCTTACCCCAATCCTGCCTCGCCTATCACACCTAGCCACATGTGTGGGGCATTTTAATAGCCACGACCCTCTGTGGAAATGCAGAACAGCTGATGGGGATGGTGTTGTTAACTGGGCAGACAATAATAATCTGTTCTTAGTTTCCGACCCAAAGGACCGAGGAACACACGGGTCACCAGTTTGGAGAAAGAAATACAACCCATATCTCTGCTTTGTGACGGTTGACAAAAATTAACACCACTTCGTTCTATAAGACTTGTATTAACAGACTCCCCTCACAGCCAACACTGTCCAATCCTGATCGAAATTGGAACTAGTACACGACTAATAACGCCCACGGTGGGATTTCAGGAAAGCAATGTGGAATATCTACAGGGAGAAACTGTATAAACGCTTGGGTTGGATCCACCCAACAGCCAGTAGCTATGACAGATTCATAGGTGTCGCTAAAAGTACACAAAAAGCCGCTGTCCCAAGTGGGTGCCGCAGACAATATGTACCACATGGGAGAAAAAGTGTGAAATCAGTTATCAAAGATTCCTTGAGAGTGGAGTTCCTGAGATTGCAGACGACCTGCTCAACACCCTAGACAATGTTCGGCGAGAGAAATGGGTCGCTTGATATCAGAACAGCTAGCAGAAAGGTTTGGTCTCTCCTCCGAAAACTCATTGGAGCTATCAAATTACTTCATAACTCTACAAATATTTCTGCAAATAGGATTGCAGCTCGTATACTGGCTACATCCAGAGCTCCAACGAACGTAGTAATCACAGTAGGCATCCGTTGATCACTTTTGTAAGAACGTTGGACGTGTCATAGTTTCACAGGGCAAGAATAACAAAAGTAACACAATTCATATGTAGATACTCACAGTGTCATTTGACAAGAATGGTCCGTGGCCTTGTAGTAAGAACGATCCCAGCATACGTCTGACGTAGTTTAGGGAAACTATCGAAAACCTAAATCAGGGCGTCCAGATGAAGACAGGGTCTTCCACCCTTCCGAATACAAGGCCGATCTCATTGTACTTAGCGTACAATATTGCATCGCAAACAAGTAATTTAATAATGTAAAAGGCTAGTGATGACCTGTTAATTCATTTCTCACTACCAATTACAGCATACCAACAATACACATTCATAGTGTAACACTACACACTGACAGTTACCATCAGGACCATGGCGACGATATTTGGTTTCCATTTTGTATAGCGCTACTTGCCATTTTCTAGGCTGAAAAACTGAATCAGTATCCCTCTATAAGAGCGAGAGCTTGAGCTTAGAAACACAAATTCTTAATGTTACACAGAGCAGAGCTTTAGAATTTGGGTTTTCTAGCTAAAAGATCTACATAATTGGTTTGAAGCGAAGGTAACGCTGTCATCAATCGGAAGGTTGGTATGAACACCACAGTGCTTTGCTTCGCTTAGTTCTATTGAGGTGGCAAGCCGTTAGGTTCCTCTGATTTTTGAATTGACTTACCCAGCCAGTTACAGGGACCCTACAGTCTAACGTGGATTCTGAATGACGGCATTAACAGAGGTTAACCAAGTGAAAAAAGACAGATAAAAATCCTAGAACTGATCTGGGATAGAAATCGAAACCTGTGGATCCATTGAAACTTTACTACCGAGCCAAGTCTGAGTGAGCTGGCTGTGATAATTCGTGAGATAAAAATGGTGTATTAATTCCATATGCCATACACCTGACTTTCTCGAACAGCATCGTATTTTAATGTGAACCAATATTATCATGACTGTGGTGTAATTAATAAATGTTCAACCGACTCGCTTACATACTTAAATGAAGTTCAAAGTGGACTGTCGTTGACTCGCAACATTGACATCCACCGCTGCTGCCTAAACGGAAGATGGTCCACTACATTTGGTCCTTGTGGTGTACAAACATAACATTTAACTGTATTTTACCATAAAAGTCATACACACGAAACAAGTCTATAGTCACCATCAAAGTCCGAAGTCTAATGTTAATCACCACTTTGCATTAGTCTTTTCCCACGGAGCAATTGGAGAGCGGTCTCTGGAATATTGAAAAAATCGAAGATTTACATTTAATTTAAGTACGTTGTAGTGCTTGTCACTAAATACTGTAAGTTAAAGTCCCCCGCCGCGGTTTTCTGGCAGTATGTGAAGGTTAATCTCAGGAACTATATTCGGTGTCCTTCGGAACGTTTTTGGGTTTGATTGGGTTGTTTGGGGGAGGAAACCAGATAGCGAGGTCATCGGTCTCACCGGATTGGGGAAGGACGGGGAAGGAAGTTGTCCGAGCCCTTTCAAAGGAACCATCCCGGCATTTTCCTGGACCGATTTAGGGAAATCACGTAAAGCCTAAATCAGGATGGCCGTTCGTGGGATTGAACCTTCGTTTTCCCGAATGCGAGTCCAGTGTGCTAGCCACTGCGCCACCTCGCTCGGTGCGGCACGTTGTCCCTGTGGAAACAGCAATCGAAATTAAAATAATTTTCAAAAAAATTCTGAGATCGCATGTAAGTTGTTAATATTTAAAATTTATTAATCAAAAAAATGGTTCAAATGGCTCTGAGCACTATGGGACTTACTTCTGAGGTCATCAGGCCCCTAGAACTTAGAACTTCTTAAACCCAACTAACCTATAGCCATCACACACGTCCATGCCCGAGGCAGGATTCGAAACTGCGACCGTAGCGGTCGTGCGGTTCCAGACTGTAGCGCCTAGAACCGATCGACCACTCCGGCCGGCTTTATTAACGAGGTGACCAGTTTAGATCGTGGCACGATCATCTTCAGACCACTAACATTCAGTGCTGATGGTTGGAGAGTGTGTGGCAAAGAAAAGCCTGCTCTCCTCGTCGCACCATCTCCAGCCGTCATAATGGAATGTTGATGGTCTGAAGATGATCGTATCACGATCGAAACCAGTCACCTGATTAATGAATCTTAGCAACTTACATGTGATCTTAGACTGTTTTTTATTTTAGAACTTTTACTACTCTAGAGATTTTGGTACGCTTTTCAATGTTCTCTGAAATCTAATCATAATCTATGCAGTAACCCGAAAGAAAAATTACAACTAAGCTGGGAGTAGCGTCTTTGATTACTAATCAAAACTTCCGCGTACCTGGGTTCGAAGCCTGCCGCTGATTAAATTTTGATTAATAATCAGCATCAGCGGCAGAGACTCCATGCCCAAGAAGTGACCCTCATTCTGCCAACGGCCTTGTTAAAGAGGTCGGAGGTGCGGACAGAGGATCACGGTACTCTCCTTGCCCTTGGAGTGGAAACCTGCCTCCCAAGGCGGAAGAATCAGCAATGACCAACGACATAAGGATGTACAAGGTAATGGAAACTACTGCATTAAAGACACGTAACATGTATCCATAGGAACATGGCCTATAATTGGAAAAAAGTGCCATGATGATCGCTTCATTGGCAAAAGATTTCACCATTCGAATCTCTGGGAGGGGACCGCCAAGGCGGAGGTGACCATGAGGAAAAGACCGAATAACCAACGAAAGGATAACGTTTTATGAGTCGGGACGTCGAATGTCAGAAGCTTAAACGTGGTGGGGAAGCTAGAAAATCTGAAAAGGGAAATCCAAAGGCTCAATCTAGATATTGTAGGGGTCAATGAAGTGAAATGGAAAGAGACAAGGATATCTGGTCAGATGAGTACATGGTAATATCAACAGCAGCAGAAAATGGTGTAACGGAGTAGGACTCGTTATCAATAGGAGGATAGGGCAGAGAATCTGTTACTATGAATAGTTCAGTGATCGGGTTGTTATTATCAGAATCTACAGTAAACCAACACCGGCAACGATAGCCCAGGTATACACTATGTGATCAAAAGCATCCGGAAATCCCCCAAAACATACGTTTTTCATATTCGTTGCAGTGTGCTACCACCTACTGGCAGGTACACCATATCAGCGACCTCGGTAGTCATTAGACATCGTGAGAGAGCAGAATGGGGCACTCCGCGGTAATCACGGACTTCGAACGTGGTCAGGTGATTCGGTGTCACTTGTGTCACACGCCTGTATGCGAGATTTCGACACTCCTGATCATTCCTAGGTCTACTGCTTCCGATGTGACAGTGAAGTGTAAACGTGGAGGGACACTTACAGCACAAAAGCGTACAGGCCGACCTCGTCTGTTGACCGACAGAGACCTCCGACAGCTGAAGAGGGTCGTAATATGTAATAGGCAGACATCTGTCCAGACCATCAGACAGGAATTTCAAACTGCATCAGGATCCACTGTACTATGACAGTTAGGCGGAAGGTGAGAAAACTAGGATTTCATGGTCGAGCGGCTGCTCTTAAGCCACACATCACGCCGGTAAATGCCAAACGACGCCTCGCTTGGTGTAATGAGCGTAAACATTGGACGACTGAACAGTGGAAAAATATTGTGTGGAGTGACGAATCAGGGTACACAATGTGGAGATCCGATGGCAGATTGTGGGTATGGCAAATGCCCGGTGAACCTTATCTGCCAGTTTGTGTAGTGCCAACAGTAAAATTCGGCGGCGGTGGTGTTATTGTGTGGTCGTGTTTTTCATGGAGGTCGCTTGCACCCCTCGTTGTTTAGCGTAGCACTATCAAAGCACAGGCCTACATTGATGTTTTAAACACCTTCTTGCTTCCCACTGTTGAAGAGCAATTTGGGGATGGCGATTGCATCTTTCAACACGATCGAGCACCTGTTCATAGTGTACGGCCTGTGGCGGAGTGGTTACACAACAATAACATCCCTGTATGGACTGGCCTGCACAGAGTCCTGACCTGAATCCTACAGAACACCTTTGGGATGTTTTGGAACTGCAGCACTCCGTGAAGAATGGGCTGCCATTCCCGAAGAAAACTTCCAGCACCTGACTGGACGTATGGTGCGAGTGAGGAAGCTGCCATCAAGGCTAACGGTTGGCCAACGCCATACAGAATTCCAGTATTACCGATGGAGGGCGCCACGAACTTGTAAGTCATTTTCAGCCAGGTGTCCGGATACTTTTGATCACATAGTGTACATGCCGACATCGCAAGCTGAAGATGAAGAGATAGAGAAAATACGGGGATTGTAACTTTAATAGTGGCAACTATGTATTTACAGCTCGTACAAAACAGTTGCGTGTTTCAAAGCTTTACCGACCATCAGAGTAGTCACCGCATTGTGCAAAAGCCGTTGCCAGCGACGTGGAAGCTGTAGGATACACTTAGCAGTGCCAGTTGTGTTGACAGTTCTAGCAGCGTGGTCTATTGCCAAAGGAATTTGTGGCAGTTCTGAAGCGAATGCCGTGAAGTGTTTTCTTCTGTTTAGAAATCGAGTTGAACTTACTAGGGATTAAGTCAGGGGAGAGCAGTAGGTGGTATAGCATTTAGCAGCTCCATCAGTCAAACAAATCAGTAATAGCTTACAGTGTACGTGCTTGGGCATTGTCCTGCAAAATGATGGTCAGGTCCTGCAGCGACTCTCATCACTTCTGTCTCCAAGCAGTTCAGTTTTGGAACACAATCTATGACCAGCTTAGAGACAGAAGTGATGGCACTTTCTGCAGGACCTGACTATCATTTTGCAGGATAATGCTCAAGCACGTACAGTGCTAGCTGTTACTGATTTGTTTGACTGATGGGGCTGCTAAGTGCTGTACCACCTACTGTACCCCCTCCCCCCTGACTTAAGCTCTCGTGAGTTCTACTCGATTTCTAAACTGAAGGAAACACTTCACGGCATTCGCTTCAGAACTGCTACAAATTCGTCGGGCAATAGACCGCACCGCTCGAACTGTCAACAAAATTGGCACTGCTAAGAGTGTCCTACGACTTACACATCGCTGGCAACGGGTTATACACAATCCTAGTGACTACTTTAAAGGTCAGTAGAACTTTGAAACACATATATATTTTGTACGAGCTGTAAATAAATAGTTGCACACTATTAAAGTTCCAACCTTCGTATACGAAGATACTGAAAGAGTAAAACAGTACGTAAGGGGAGATGAAAATCTAATAGTCTTGGGGGACTGGAATGCAGTCGTAGGGGAAGTAATAGAAAAAACAGCTACAGGAGAATACGGGCTTGGGACAAGGAACGAAAAAGGAGAAAGACTGATTGAGTTCTGTTATAAATTTCAGCTAGTAACGGCGAATACTCTGTTCAAGGAACACAAGAGGAGGAGGTGAATTTGGAAAACGCCGAGTCATACGGGAAGATTTCAGTTAGATAACATCATGGTCAGACAGAGATTCCGAAATCAGTCATTGGATTATAAGACGTACCCAGGAGCAGATATAGTCTCAGCACCACAATGTAGTAGTCATGAAGAGTAGGCTGAAGCCTAGGAGATTAGTCATGAAGAATCAGCATGCGAAAAAGTGGGATACGGAAATACTAAAGAACGCAGAGATGCGCTTGAAGTTCTCCATAGCTATAGATACAGCAATATGAAATAGCTCAGTAGGCAATACAGTTGAAGGGGAATGGACATCTCTAGAAAGAACAAGCACAGAAGTTGGAAAGAAAACTACTGGTACAAAGAAGATAATTGCGAAGAAACCATGGGTAACAGAAAGAAAGCTTTAGTTGATCGATGAAAGAAGGACGTACGAAAATGTTCAGGGAAATTTGGGAATACAGAAATACAAGTCGCTGAGGAATGAAATAAATAGGAAGTGCAGAGAAACTAAGACGACATTGCTGCACGAAAAATGTGAAGAAATCTAAGAAGAAATGATTGTCGCAAGGTTTGACTCAGCATATAGGAAAGTCACAACAACATTCGGGGTAATTAAAAGCAAGGGTTGTGACATTAAGAGTGCAACGGAAATTGCACTGTTAAATGGAGAGAACTGATTGATGGAAAGAGCACATTTAAGGCCTTTATAAGGGCGAAGATTTCTCTGATTTGGTAGGAGAAGAAACTGGAGTCGATTCAGAATAGGTAGTGGATCCAGTATTAAGATCAGAATGTAAGAGAGCTTCGGAGTACTTAAGATGAAATAAGGCAGAAGGAATAGATAACATTCGATCAGTCTTTGTAAAGTCACTGAAGGAAGTGGCAATAAAACGACTATTCTCACTGGTGTGTAGAATGTATGAGTGTGGCGACATACCATCTGACTTTCGGAAAAATATCTACCACACAATTCCGAAGACCACAATATCTGACAAGTGTGAGCATTATCGCACAGTACGATTAGCAACTCGTGCATCCAAATTGCTGAAAAGAGTAATACACAAGAGAATGGAAAAGAAAATGGAGGATGTGTTGAACGACGATCAGTTTGGCTTTAGGTCAGAGAGGCAATTCCGACGTTGTGGTTGATAATGGATGCAAGACTAAAGAAAAATTAAGACACGTTTATAGTAATTGTTGACCTGGAAAAAGCGTTCGAAAATGTAAAATGGTGCAAGATGTCGAAATTCTGAGAAAAATAGGGTAAGTCATAGAGAGAGATGGGTAATATATAATATGTACAGTAGCCAAGAGCGAATAATAAGAGTGGACGCCCGAGAACGAAGTGCTTGGATTGAAAAGTGTGTAAGGCAAGGATATAGTCTTTCACCCCTACTGTTCAATCTCTACATCGAAGAAACAATGATGGAAATAAAAGAAAGGTTGAGGTGTCGAATGAATTTCAAAGTGAAAGAACATCAAATGATACGATTCGCTGATGACATTGCTATCCTGAGTGAAGGTGAAGAAAAATTACATGATCTGCTGAATGGAATTAACAGTGTAATTAGTACTGAAAATGGCTGAGGGTAAATCGACGAAAGACGGAAGTAATAAGCTGTAGTAGGAATGAGAAGAACGAGAAACTTAACATCGGGATTGATAGTCACGAAGTAGACGAAGTTGAGGAATTCTGTTATCCGGTCAGTAAAATAAGCCATGACGGACGGAGCAAGGAGGACATCAAAAGCGGACTAGCACTGGCAAAAGAGTATTCCTGGCCATGAGAAGTCTACTAATATCAAACACAGGCCTTGATTTGTGGAAGAAATTTCTGAGAATGTTCGTTTGGAGCACAGCATTGTATAGCTGCGAAACATGGACTGTGGGAAAACTGGAACAGAGAGAATCGAAGCATCTGAGATGTGGTGCTACAGTCGAATGTTGAAGATTAGGCGGACTGATAAGGTAAGGAATGAGGAGGTGCTGCGCATAATCGGAGAAGCAAGGAATATGTGAAAAACTCTGATAAGGAGAAGGGACAGGATGCTAGGACATCTGTTAAGACACCAGGGAAGACTTCCATGGTACTAGAGGGAGCTGTACAGTAGAGGAAGACAGAGATAGGAATACATCCAGCAAATAGTCAAATAGTTGAGGATGTAAGTTGCAAGTGTTACTCTGAGGTGAAGAGGTTGGCACAGGAGAGGAATCCGTGCGGGCCGCATCAAACCAGTCGGAAGACTGATATCTCAAAACTAAAAAAATAAAGAACGCTAGACGAGTCGTTCGGTCCTAGCTACTTTGAGCCACCCAACTGGGACGGTCCCTAGTTATAGTTATAAACTAACTTAAAACATTAAATTTAGATACTCTCCAATGGAGTAGAAGAAGTGGCCCAACAGAAAGTTGATTAAGACAGCCATAAGATTCACCACATTATCTATGTAGCATTTCACGTTCATTGTTAGGTTGTTGCATACATACAATGATGAACCGAAACATTATGATCACCTGCTTAATAGTGTACTGGTCCATATTTGGAACGCAGTTCTGAGTAACATGTATTCGACAAGTTGTTGGTGTATTCCCGGAGGTAGATGCCTCCGGCTGGCTACGCACAGGCCACGCAGTTCCTTTAAATTACGATCCTGCGGTTTGTGAGTGTTGGGCTGGGCCAGATAGCGTCCCATATGTCCTCCATCAGCTTCAGGTGGAGCGAATTTGGTGGCCAAGACATCAGCGTGAGTTTGTTGTCATGGTCGTCAAACCACTGTTGTATGATACACTGACCTCGTGACGCCGACAGTTATCCTGCTGGAATATACATTATTGTCGGAGAAGACATCAAGCATGAAAGGAAGCAAATGGTAGACAGCACTGTTCACGTAGTCCACAGCTGGTGTGGTTCCTTTCGTTGGAGGCCGAAGTGAATTTTCCCTGCAGCATTTAACAGTGAACCCACTGACCTGCGTCCGTGGCGCTGTGCATGTTTCGAGCAGCCGTTCACGCCGATGACGGCATGTCCGGACACTACCATTGACCTGGTGTAACGAGGAAGGTGATGCATCCGATCAGGAGACATGTTTCCATTGTTTCTCTGTCAGTGTCGATGGATCCTGGCTATTTAAATCATAATTTATCTTATGGGGTCAACATGAGAACCCGTAGTGTTCACCTGCTGCCGAGCCCCGCTTTCAGCAACGTGCGCTGAACAGTGTGCTCCAACATTAGTGCCCGGACCCAGCATTGTACTACGTCGTCAGATCTGCCACAGATCACCGCTTATACTGTTTTACAGAGCGGTTAGGCCAATGAATTCCACGTTCTATGATGAGCCCTGGACGTCCAACATCTTGTCGACAACTCATGGTTTTATCGTCCTTCCATCAGTTTCCATAGATGCTTACGACAGTTGCACGCCGACAATAGCCTACCAGCTTCGGCGTTCGTTCCCAGGCACCGAGCCATTACGGACTTTTCTCAAAGTCGCTGATACCAGTCGATTTCCCCATCTGGGACCTCATACTTTTCTGCATCGCTTAAATACTCTCCTCACTGTGTCACGTACCTGCAAAGCCACATGATACACTTAATCTCACGGTGTAGAATGGTCATAATGTTTTGGTTCCATGTGCTTGACTCCATACCGTGCTGACATTAACCTCTTCAAGCCTCTACAGGGCCTTGTACGACAGGCAAGCTTTCACTATTTTTTGTAGAAAGAAAAATATTGGTAATGAGAAAGGACGAAAGTGAAATAGATAGGGCTTCTAGGACAGTGTCCCGATCCGGAGCACACTGGACATCCTGGCAACGAAAGAAAGGAAGAACAGACTGATGTGGAAAATAAAACTGTGGCATATGCAATTTGGCTGGGTAGCCTGAATTATCAAACGCAAATATTTGTTCATTTTTAGACCACTTTCATAAAGTGGAAACTGACAGTTTGAATCTTCAGGAGAACGAGGTTAACAAATAATTTGTAAATACCAAAATCCAAATAGGAATGGACAAAAAACCGGAGAAATGTGCAAGAAAAATTAGTCTGTATTTAAGCTCTTCTGGATGTTAGAACGCCAACATATTAAGGACTAGTCTTGGAAAATGAGTTGTTGTCATCGTCCTTGTGACTTCTAACATTAAGTAAGTGACACCGTAGTGTTCTTCGGATCTGCATATTTGTGATAGTTTACTTTTCAGATAAATGAAAGATCACTTCGTCACTCGTAATAATTCGTTAGAGCAAATCCTCGTGTTATTTGAGAATGTCCATAGATATGCCACAAAACGTGTGCATTTCATGTGTGAATTAGGACTGTAGCTCTGTGAATAGTCCTCAGTGTAGATGCCAGTATCTAAAAACGTTGCTTGACTCTACTGATTTTTGTAGGATCAGTCGCTTTGTCAGCTATAACGTCACAGTTACATCTTCTCTCCTGAAATTTTCCACGTACACCTCGGTCTAGAGTCACAGGAGGAACATGGTGTCCAGATTTTGGTCTACTTATTCTTCTTCAACAATAATAACAACAACAGCTTTCACATCACCCGCCAAATACCGTATGAAACCACATGGCATGTTAGAATCTTCAAATTTCCCGCTTTGAGACTGTGGAATATTCGAAAGTAATAAAACTATAACACCTTACGAATACCTTAAGAAGTTATAAAGAGAACTTATAAACATCCTATATAGGGTGATTCAGCTGCCCCTACTGATGTCATTTTATGCAGCTCGCAATTGTAGCGGGTGATCAAAAAGTCAGTATAAATTTGAAAACTGAATAAATCACGGAATAATATAGATAGAGAGGAACAAATTGACACACATGCTTGGAATGACATGGGGTTTTATTAGAACCAAAAAAATACAAAATTTCAAAAAATGTCCGACAGATGGCGCTTCATCTGATCAGAATAGCAATAATTAGCATAACAAAGTAAGACAAAGCAAACATGTTCTTTACAGGAAATGCTCAATATGTCCACCATAATTCCTCAACAATAGCTGTAGTCGAGGAATAATGTTGTGAACAGCAGTGTAAAGCATGTCCGGAGTTATGGTGAGGCACTGGCGTCGGATGTTGTCTTTCAGCATCCCTAGAGATGTCGGTCGATCACGATTCACTTGCGACTTCAGGTAACCCCAAAGCCAATAATCGCACAGACTGGGGACCTGGGATGCCAAGCATCACGAAAGTGGCGGCTGAGTACACGATCATCACCAAACGACGCGCGCAAGAGATCTTTCACGGGTCTAGCAATATGTTTTTTTTTTTTTTTGTTCTAATAAAACCCCATGTCATTCCAAGCATTTGTGTCAATTTTTACCTCTCTATCCACATTATTCCGTGGATTATTAAGTTTTCAAATTTATACTGACTTTTTGATCACCCGGCATATCTGCCCATCAAAATCCCCACGCGAAACTTTGTATACTCTTGGTCGCTACATGCAAATCATTAGTCCTACAGAAAAAATACACAGGGCTTTATTTAGGAAATACAATGAAAAATTTTATACTTGGATACGTTTTTGATAGAAGCCATAGTTCCCGAGATATTCAAGAAAAATTTGCAATAGCGCCCTTCAAACGTAACCCAACTCCCACACTCAGCCCCCACCGCTCATGATTTCTAGTATGTTATTCATGGCAGTCCCTCCTACCACTGTACAAAAGTATGCGACTGCAAGAATCATTTTCCATATTCCACCTTTTTTTTGTCTTCATTGATTGGCATTATTATGCCAATTGCTTCGTCGAGCACTTACTAATTTTAAAATTTACGTTTGGTAACTTTTATCTAACAGTTTTGCGAATTTCAACAGCATAAAAAACATTTACATCGTTCTATTCGCAAAGCCCTCTGATTACGAAACTACCGTGCTTGTAAAGGTTAGGTTTGAACTGAACCGCCAGCGTAATTAGTTTTAGTGTAACGCTGACAAAAATCGGTTTTCTTTCATTACCCACAGGGGCACTCTTAAATTAATAATTGTAAGGAAATTGCCTACTATGGTGGTGGTGTAATAGTACAATCAATAGAGACAAAAAAGGTTGAATATTGGGAATAGATCGCGAATTCAGAAACTTTTGTACAGTGGTAGGAAGGAGTGCAACGAACCACATTCTAGAATTACTGACTCGTTAGTGATGAGTGGGGTCGGAGGTGCATCTTATGGTCACCTTTGTCCGTTTTTCTTGAATAAGTCGCAAATCGTGGCCTCCAGCGAAAATGTATCCCTGTATAAAATTTAAGTACATAAAATTTCATTCATGAAAGTCATATTAATTTTTTCTGTAGGACTAACAACGTGTCCTTAGCGAAAGACCTATGATATGAAAATTTTGCACGTGGTTTTTGAAGGTCATATATAGAATTGCAGGTTGCGTAGAACAGCACGGGTAGGGACAGCTTAATAATCCTGTATATGCTCTAAGCACGATCGAGGAGCTGTCCATTCCACGCACGCACTTCGAACTAGACACACATCTTACCCTGCTTCCCCGTCTGTGTATGTACTATAAGTAAATCTTGTAGGCTTCATTCGCGTGTTTCAGTTTTTACAAACCGTGAGCTGTAGTAGAGTCTACAGTCTACTTTCTGAGAAAAAATTGGAACCACAAAGCACATCCCGTGCCCGTTGCGAGTAGTTGCAACACATGTGAGCACCGTACTGTATTCCTCTTGATGGCACAGAGCCCCCACCGCTGACGGTGGCCAGGTAGGCAGCTGCGCCTGCTGACAGCTGGTCCGCCAGTGTTCTCACTGTGCGGATAATTTGCATCACTGTAGCCGGCAAACATCTGCCGCTACTTCATACAGTTAATGAGCACGGCGAGCGTTGGCCCGCGCCGGCAGCATCTGTTGCTACCCTGCTACTGGAAACGAGCTGCCAGCCGCTGATCTATCACCACTCCGCAAAAAATAACAGCTAAACCACGGTGAGAACTTTGGTTTTAATGTAATAAATGGGTCTCATTCACACTTTCTTCTTGTTCCTAACACAGTTTTAATAACATTCATTTGATTTCAGGAGCCGGCTGGTGTGGTCGAGCAGTTCTAGGCGCTTCAGTCTGGAACCCCGCCACCGCTACGACCGCAGGCTCGAATCCTGCCTCCGGCATGGATGTGTGTGATGTCCTTAGGTTACTTAGGTTTAAGTAGTTCTAAGTTCTCGGGGACTGATGACCTCAGATGGCAAGTCCTATAGTGCTCAGAGCCATTTGAACCATTTTGATTTCAGGATTTCCACGTGAATGAAGACAGAAACTTGGGATGAATTTTAATTTATACGTCGAAACTAAAACTTTGGTTTGGCGCCAGGTGGATGTTGCCTGTTTACGTGGTTACTGGTAGGCGCATCCTGATGCATGTCGGTTGGTCACTCACTCGCTGTCCTAGTAGAGGTAGTGTTTCTTGTCAGAGGATTAAGAAGCCAATTGTATATTGCCTTTCCTAAAATTTCGAAAATGCTGGCAAAAGTGGAACAGGACGAAAATGTCGCGGTATTTCTGCATATTCCTATTAAATTACGCAAATAATGAAGGTCACATTCGTTCCAATGACTGGTCTGAGATATTCCATGGCAACATCTACTGAACCTGACAACTCCATCTTTTCTGCAACAGTTACGAGTTGTTTGTTAATATGTTTTGCGACTCTGCACACATCTGTTATCAACGTATCGTTAACTATTGATATTATCCGTTTCTCTTCATCTATGTTTCCACTAGTCTCCTCCTTCACAATATACCATATTGTTTTATTTTGTTATCTGATGTGACTATCTTTTCCTTGTAATGCATCTGCTTTGATATCCGTTTTAGAATGTTTAATATTTTGCAGTATAGCTTGCTGCTATATCATCAGTATCAGAGCTGATTCTGACTGACAGATACACTTTCCTTTTTGGCTAAGAAGATACCTTTATTGAGGGAGTAATGCAGGGCTTCTTTGTACGTTGATTTAATCAGGATTAATTTTTGGGGAAAACCATCTTCAAATAAGGTAAGGACATTGTTAATTTTCACTCATGTTGTGAACATTGTATACATCACTCCGTTCGTGTCCTTTCAGAAGTTCCTAAGATAATCAGTTTTTGATCAGCTGAAGTCAGATTTAGAAGATTTTACATCTCGTTCGGTATTAACATTTAACAAAAGGACATCTGCCAGTTTCTCCATTGAGAAAACTGTTACCGTCGATCACAGAGCATGTTGGTGAGTAACTTGCTATCTTCAGACATGGAAGTGCATCAACAACTTGAGCACACGCCATCTCTCCTTACGGCATTGTGATTGAGATAACTGAGCATTCATGACGCATATCTAAACGAGTTACATGCAACCTGCTTAGAAGACTACAACTGTGTGAAACTTCCATTCTTCAAGTACAGAAAGAGGGTGCCAGTCACCACCAGACGGGAGTCAGGAAGCGATTACTCTTCAATCCGATTTCTCTCCTGAACTGCAACATTTCCCACGCTCCACTTATAGGTGATATTGTATGCTGCTGCCAAACTGACGAACGAATTTGTTCCTTTTGTACGTAAAAACAGGGGGAGGCAGCTTAAACATCCCACACAACTCTGGCAAAAAGGATCGTTACGATTTAAGAGGGCGGTATTGGTTCAAACAATGTCTCTCCATTGGTCAGTATCATCCCTACCACGTCTGGTGGTAGAGGCCTTACGTTCGACTGGAGAATCGATAATTTCGTAGGAAAGCAACGAACTTCCTTACGACAGGGAACTTCTGGTATGCAGGGCCTCTTGGATGTGCAGACAGAAAGGACAATTTAATCCTCAAACACCCTCAGGGGACAGCTCTGGCGACCAGTGGCACCCTGGTGGAAAGTGGTCTAGCACCAGGAACTGTCCACAGCAAGTATTTAGGAAAAAATGTGAGAAACGAATACTTACCATAATTAATTACTGAATAACTGTAACACAGCTGAAAAAAATCGCAAAGCGGTTTGTGACGGTCATGTTACAACGTATGTAGTCTCAATGGAGTGACTTTTCGTGCATTGAAGGACAACATCTGCTCAACTGTCGAAGAACCTTCCACCTCTTGAAGAGAAATAACCGTCATATTAAGTGAACGGAAATGGGAATATCCGACTTCCAGAGACCAAATTAAGATCAGAAACCCTACGTATGATCAGGCTAGCAAAATCCATTCAGATCTTAAAACATAAACTTGTCATCGTACATCGCTTTTCAACATTTGATTTTCGTCGTTCGTTAATCGTTTGCATGTAAGCGTAGCAACGCCGTTGCTGAAGGTCGAACTAGTGACACTCGCGCTATTGCACTGCATTGTCTTTCTATATCCGGTAACTGCAGACAACTGACGAAACAAATGGGCGCCCGAATATTGTCACTAATATATTGTACGGAAAAATTTTGTGTTTCTAGTCAAGGATTCCCACAAAAATTTCCGTCGCTGTTTGTAAGGCCACGCTCCAATTTATTCTTGAAAGACTCTCTTAGAATACTGCCTATCTAGGAGTGGATGGAGAAGTATTTATGTTGGTTTGCTCTGCAGTATGGCCAGTGTCGCTGCAGTGTTATGCAACTGCAGATTACTTTTGCCTGTAGGAAGTGTGGAACACCTATGTTCAATCCAACATCATTCAATGGTCCTTGTGATTTGACCTATAAATGTCCCGCTGCAAGTGCATGGCACGCAACTGTGACCTACCCAGTGCAGTGCTAAATCGTGCTCCACAGACCCGAAAGAACCATGATTCTAAGCAGAGGTTGTGAAACGCATACAAAGCAGTGCCAACACACTGTGCGTTGGCATGTGCAACGTTACTGCTCAGCAATACGTATAGATAGGCATGGGCAGAAGGTAAGCATCTAAGCATCATGCTATTAAAGAAGTGTAACTGTATGAACTAATCACATTGAAGATTGTATAAGCATTTTATTCATTGCTTTGAGTTGTATCACGTAGCACATACCATACAATAAAAGCATTTTCACTAATATGATAAAGTTCAAAAGTCAGATAGTAAACATTTTTCCCTAATTCACGTAATATTCTTCAAAATAATAAGCATCTTGTACTACACAATTTCTAAAGAAGCCTATGTTCTTCCTCAGGGTTTGAGCTATCTCGTTACCGAATTTCATCGAAGTCGGTTCAGCATATTAGTAATAATAAATTTAAATATCATGCATGATGCGGCGGTTGTCCACACATCACAGTGATAATGACGTCATATAACGTGAACTACGTGTCGCGCAATGTTATAAGTTTGCTGGTACATTCAGTGGTATATGAGAACATTGACGGCAAATTCTGTCGCGAATAGCCTTGGTAGTAAGGACGAAACGTCATGCCTGACGCGAAAAAGAACAGCGAAAATTTAATAAGCGATGAACTTTGTTGCTTTAATAATTTTTTGGTGAGTGTCAGCGAGAAAAAGTTTCGTAAATGTTTGAAATTATGTGTAAAGTTTGTTGCGAGTGACAATGTGCACTCGTTCTCAAATAGTGTGTGAATAAAATATGTATTTTCCCTCGTCGTGGCCTACATTTCTTTTTCACCTCCACCTCCCCCCCCCCCCCTCCATCATTTATAAGTAGAGGGTTTTCACCGTCACAGAGGTTATTTCCCAATAGTAAGTGTATCAAGTTTGGTTGAAATCGATCCAGTGGTTACGTTCTCAAATACTGGATGAATAAAATCTGGGTATTCACTCGTCATGGCCTACACATCTTTTTCACCTCCACCTTCATCCCCCCCCCCCCCCCCCCCCCCAAATGGTTCAAATGGCTCTGAGCACTATGGGACTTAACATCTGAGGTCATCAATCCCCTAGAACTTAGAACTACTTAAACCTAACTAACCTAAGGACATCACACACATCCATGCCCGAGAGAGGATTCGAAGCTGCGACCGTAGCGGGTGCGCGGTTCCAGACTGTAGCACCTAGAACCGCTCGGTCTCTCCGGCCAGCTCCTATCCCCCTCTCCTCCTTCATCATCTATAATTAGGTGGTTCTTATCAACACAGCGATTCTTTCCAAATAGTAAGTGTATCAAGTTTATTTGAAATCGATCCAGTGGTTTCATTCTCAAATACTGGATGAATAAAATCTGGGTATTCGCTCGTCGTGGCCTCCACTTCTTTTTCACCTCCACCTCCCCCCCCCCCCCTCCCCCATCATCTATAGGTAGGTGGTTCTTATCAACACAGCGATTCCTTCCAAACTTCCAAATAGTAAGTGTACCGGTATCAAGTTTCGTTGCAATCGATCCAGTGGTTACGGAGAAGATGTGGAACATATGTTCATTTTAATATGTGTGAATATCTTTTTCTTTCCTGATCCGATGAGATAAAGCGTATATGGTGCTCCAAGGTGCCAAATCTATACCGAAGTAAACTGCGACGATGCCATGAAAATTCGTCTAGTAGTTTTGGAAATGTTCAAAGACTAACCGACACGAATGTTCTGCAGGTTTATTATTGGTATAGAATAGGTATAGCTTGTGAAGGTCAACAAACGTCCTTTCTGTTCCTCGTTCGCCACAGTTACAATTGTTCTGTAGTGCACGATGCTTCCAAAGCTTTAGCTAAGGTGAAGGGATTCAACTACCAGGATTTGACAGATGGCATGAGCCTTCTGCACCACGTCACAGTACAATATGCTGAAGTCAATGCCTACGTTATTAACGACACTACCCTCCAACTCTTCCATGCCTTTCTCTTACGTGTCCTGTGTCTCTTAGTCGAGAGTTGGAGCAATTGTAAACTTCAAGTTAACCAAAGAAAAGCTAAGCCACCATTTTACGCCAAAGCACTGGATTTTTCCATCTGTTTCCACCTGTCCGTATTCAACAAATGCAGTTCTCTCAGTTACATAGAGAAGTGATTAGTACCAAACTTTGACAGGGAATTAACCTGGAACGTACTTCTAAAATGGTTCAAATGGCTCTGAGCACTATGGGACTTAACATCTATGGTCATCAGTCCCCTAGAACTTAGAACTACTTAAACCTAACTAACCTAAGGGCATCACACAACACCCAGCCATCACGAGGCAGAGAAAATCCCTGACCCCGCCGGGAATCGAACCCGGGAACCCGGGCGTGGGAAGCGAGAACGCTACCGCACGACCACGAGCTGCGGCCGGAACGTACTTCTCCACGCTATGCCGCACAACATCCGAAACCCACAAAAACTACCGACCGTACATGCGGTCTACATCTTGCTAATGCTATCCTCACCTGTGAACGTATGCTGTCTATCACCCTCCCCCTAAATCCATAATCGCCTGAATCGTGGAAAGACATATACTTCGCTTCGGCTTTTGCATTTGTCTCCCTTCCCTAACTAGGATCGTAAACCAAATCGACCATTCACCAATCTTCATCTCTTTGTGAAGGAACTTTCATTAATCGAAAATCAATATCTATAACCCAATACTCTACCCCAGATCAACGGTTCTACTATCCTGCTGCACCAGAACATCAACACCTCGCCTTTCATATTCTTGCATACCTTATCAGTAATCTCCTGAAAAACTTCTACTAATTCTTCCTTCCCACCCATGTAATATGTCTCGTCCTATGACATCTTACCAATCATAACCAACAACGCTACGTACCAGCCTCATCTTTTCCGTTGTACCTGATCCTCCTTCGCTCTAATCAATTTCTTTTCATTCACGTGGTTTTTCGTTGTACCATTACAGCAAACATCATTTCAGCTACATTACGCACAGTGAAAATGAGTAAATGCGTACTGCGCCACTAACAGCATAGTTCATTAGCATCTAAATACTCATTTCTACGCCTCTTTAATCGGATCATGTGATCACCTGTCATTTTTAAACATTCTCAAACTGTCATAACACACAGAATTGAAACCACAAGAATCATCGCAATTGTTCTACTTGATCTTCAGTCACTGTCAATTGTAGGTTCCTTGAGCTGAGTAGCCATGTTACTCCTGCCAGCAGGACTCTTTTTAAGGAAGTAGAATACCAAAACAAGTTATAACTGTGAAGCGACAGGACAAGTGCTGAGCTGCATCAGTGAATCAGTGAAGCTGAAAGTTTGCGTGATATGCACATTAATGCGAAGGAAAGTGCTGCAAGTTACAGACTGAAAGACATCTGCAGCGTTCAAAATAGTTTCGACAAATAAGTGGTGTTAACGAATTTATAAATACAGAGTATTTCATTAAGAGCGTGTAAAAATGTAACAGTACGTAGAGAAGGCTCCACTGAACAATTTGAGGTAGGGAACCTTGGGTCGGAGAAGCCAGCTTAAGCAGATAATGAAATAAACTTGTCTGCCGCTTTGTCTAGCACTTCCTCTTTTCAAGCTTATTTGCAACTAACATGCGCATAAGCTTACACGTACTGTGCTGTTAATTTACATGTACATTCTTTATATCCTGCACGGAAACAAGGAGGACGAGCCTGATTACTAGAAAGTCACGACACAGGTTGTGCTTACTTTACTTGTCCGTTAGGTGGCTCTGTCGTATCATATTTACGTTGTTCCATGATAGAACGTGCTCTGAATCAACGACAGACACATTTATTACTCAGTGCTGTTCAGAGACGTACAGTACAATATGATGGAGCAGTGCTGGTACAGTTCTGCAGAACTCACAGATATGCACCTTGTGTTCGGGAAGTAGGTTGCAATCCTCTCGCCGCTGAAAACCTGTACAGGGAATGATTTCTTAACAGGCACCTTCATTCACGACTCCTGTCCCCCCCACGCGGATCCTCTACGACCTGATTCCTTTCCCCCATCTGCTCCTATTCCTCGAACATATCCGCATCCTCTACACCTCCCGCCGCCTTGATCCCCCCCTCATCCCCTGTTTGATCCTCTCCTCTCCAACCCCCGTCCTGTGCCACGCCTTCATCGTTGTGCCCCCTACCCTCCACCTCTACACCCTTCATCTCCTTTCCAAAGGTGGGTTTTGTCGACTCCCCATCCCAGATGATACCCTCTCTCCCTGCATTTATCCCTCCTATCATCGCTGATCGTCGCCCTCCCTTCCTCTGTCCTTTTCCCAGGCTTTAGGTTAGGGACCTTTTGTAAATCCACAGAAAGATCATCTTAGTATCATTATCCTACACTACAGGGACAACAGGGTCAAATTATTGAGATTATACACTTTCCATCCTGTTTTCCCCCACCTACCCTCTCTCTGCCTCCTTTCTCTCCCCCGAGTCCTTTTGCATTCCCCTCCTCTGCCTTTCCCCACTCTCTCTCGCATCTGCCCTGCCCTCCCCCCCCCCCCCCCCCTTATGAGTCCTCTCCCTCCGTCGGTACCCTTTGTTTTTCCTCTCCTCCTTCCTTTCATTCTCCTCAACTGTCCAGGTCACCCCCCCCCCCCATATGCCCTTGGCTGTGGTGCGTCATCTACATGCCAACTTTTTATTGCAGAGTTTCAAGTGAGTGCCATTTCCGAAGTGTCTGCTTCCTTTCTATTTTATTAACGTCGCCAACCCTTTGTTTTATGTTTTAACTTCGACAATTTTTCGCCATTTTACAATCTAAGTCACCGTTTTTATCGCCTGCTTTTATTGTTTATTATATTCTTCTTATGTTTTATAAATTCTGTAGGCTGAAGAGCGGTGTACTAAGCTGCTGCCAGCCCGCCCCCTTCGGGGGAATCGAAACTCAATAAAGGAAAAAAAAAAAAAATTCACGACGAGTGTTTATTGGTCTCGATCTACGAATGTGGGAGACTGGTTAATTGGAAAGAAGAAACGAGAGGCCTGCCACATGAGGATCACTCGCGCACCCCATTCTGAAGAGGACGTGCTGGAACGTGTTGCAGTGGACCCCACTACAAGTACTTGTCATATTGTGCTTGGAATGAGCGCTGCACATACTAGCGTCTGGGGTATCATATTGTGTCAGTGGTTGCTCCAGCAATGGATTGATCGACCAGATTTCCTTCAAATCGTGCTGTTTACTGAAGAGGCCTCATTTTATCGTGATGGTATTTCGAACAGCAGGAATAACCGTGGATGGGATGAGGAAAACCCTCACACTGTAGTAGAGTCACACGTTTTGCTGTGAATATCTGGGGTGGCATTGTAGGCGACAATCTCAATGAGTCATATCTTCTACCTGACCCACTGAATGACTACCTGTATTTGAGGTTCATGCAAAGAGTTCTACCTGAGTGCTAAGTGGTCGGTGAACGCACCCTTGGCTGTTCGAGAGAGGATGTGGATACAACATGATGGTGCACCACCCCACTTCATTGTGGATGTCCGCAATCATCTCAATGCTCTATTTCCTGGTAGCTGGATTGGAACTGCAGGTCCTATTCCATGGCCTGCGAAATCACCTGACCTGAATCTCCTTCATTATTTCTTGTGGGGATATTTAAGTCACTTGTGTATAATACCCCAGTGGATATGGAGATGGAATTAACTGATTGTGATGTGATTCTAAACACATCAGGGATATTTGCAGGGTGAATCAGAATCTTGTTCGCCGATATCATGCTTGCTTTGAAGTTGATGGCCGTCAGTTTCAGCATATTTTGTAAGCAGTGGTACAAGTAGCACGTTCGTTGTGCCAGTGATGGTATTTGCAGTTAACTGTAACTAATAGTAGTAAAAAAGGTACACAATAATGTGATTTTATTCCTGTTATCTCCTTAAGCTGGCTTCTCCGACCCCAGGTTCCCTACCTCAAACTGTTCATTGAAGCATGCTGTTAAGTTTTTGAACTCTCTTGCGGAAACACTCTGTATATGACGCCAGTTGGAGATAGGTGTACGCCTGAAACACATTTTGGCATTAATATAGGCACATAGAGAATGTCTGACTTCTGTATTTCTTCAGGTAATTAATCCAAAAACTTGGAGTTCTACAACCATTAGCAGAAATTAATTACAGTAAACTATTTCAGAACTTTTTGGATCGTAAAATTTTCCATTGTAATTAACAGCGGAGAGTAGCAATAAATTTACCGCTGATTGCAAGGACGATCAGTTTCTTTTTGCTGTTTCATGATCGATTTTGCGGCTACCTGTCCCAGATGTACCGAAATCGATATAGACCAAAAAGAAAAAAAAGAAAAAAGAAAATCAGTCACAGGCATATTTCTTCCTAATGTCAACAAATCATACGGTTGTTCTGCGTTCCCGCGTTCTGTCGCGACGGAAAGTTGAAATGTGTAATAAATAATACGATTCTTTAAATTAAGTTCATTTGCATATTTTTCTTCTACTTAATATCGGTACACATGCGAAACGAAGCGCTACGTAATATGTTCCGAAACTCCGCGCATTAAACCCGGATTCTTTCTGGGCTCATACGTCGGATTCTATTGGTGCTAGAAAGGTTGGGTCAAGTGTTTAAGTGCTTTAGGTTAGGAACCTTTTGTAAATCCGTAGAAAGATCATCTTAGTATCATTATCCTACACTACAGGATCAAATTATTGATATTATACACTTTTTCCAGCTTAGGCAAATGGAGCAAATTTGTTGGTTTTTTTGCATTTGATGTGGTCTACGTTGAACCTTAAGGGGAGGCATCGTTGGTCCATGGCACCATTAGTTCCTTAGAAAACCTCAAAGAAGATTCTTTACCATTTTTTCGAACCAAAATCGAGCTGCGCATTCCAAGACGGCTGTGTACAGAAATAGGCTGAATGTTTGTGGATATGCTCCTAAATCCCGCCCTCGCACCACCTTGACGATACTGACATCTTTATCTGCCTCAAGGATACAAACGTTCAAAATTATTTTACATGTATGCGTAAAATACGCCCGTAAATTCCAGTGTGAGACGAAATCCAAATAATAAAAACTGCAGCAAATTTTTCAAATTTTAACATTGTATTCTCTATTTCTAGGCATTTATCTAGAACTGCATCTTTCCGTTTTCAAAAGTCTTTATCCGTTATCGAGAAATACCCCAAAAACATGGTTCTTGGGTACCAAAACCGAGCCGAAGATTCCAAGAATTTGTGCAGCAAGCGGTTTGCAATTTTTACTATATGTTCCTGAGATCCCGATTTCGAATAACCTTGAAAATTTTCTAGATATCTTTCTCATTTTCCGAGATACAGATGTTCAAAGTTACCCAATTTGTACACGTAAAACGGCCACATGAAATGCAGTGTAAGGTGAAAACCTAGTTTTTGAAGTGATTTGCACTTACAAATATGTCGTTCAGTGTAACCGTTATCATCAGAAGGGTTCTGGGAACCCCATGTTGTTGTAGTACTGAAGCACATGCAAAATTTTTGTGCGCGTAAAACAGTCCCTGAGGTCCGAAATTTCTGTTGG
This sequence comes from Schistocerca americana, assembly GCF_021461395.2. Classification (NCBI taxonomy): domain Eukaryota; kingdom Metazoa; phylum Arthropoda; class Insecta; order Orthoptera; family Acrididae; genus Schistocerca; species Schistocerca americana. Next base: position 790,627,309 of record NC_060121.1, on the reverse strand, counting down.
GTTGTTTAACTTTCACATAAGTAAACTATCAAAACTTTACTGACCCTTGAAGTTCTTTTCATATGAGTGACATGACCTGCTGAAGCAGGGAAAACGAGGGAATCATCAGAAGAGATTCTCCAATGGGAGCGCAAAAAAGACGAATTATGTTCCTGTTTAAAAGCCTGACTGGAAAGTGGGGTACCAGCTACCTTGTTCTACCTTCCTCATCACCTTTAAAAATTTTCCCAAAAATTTTGTCATGTGAAAATTTTAGCAATCTTTTATGCTAAGAGACTAGGAGTGAGTGGCAGTAGGAAACAGACGGAAAAGGAATAAATACTGGAGGAAAGAAGGCAGTGGTTGAGGTATAGAAAGTGTGAAGGAGGCAATGGTACTGTGAGAGAAATAAAGGGACACAGTGGCAGTGGAACATAGTTGACAGTGACAGAACAGTGCCAGGAAAAGAGTGCAGGAGACAGTGCCAGTGAGACAGGAATAAAGAGAGGAAAAAAGGGTAAATGGGTGAAAGCGAGTGACAATGAGATACAGAATCTTTGACAATGACAACGAGGAAGAGAAAAACAGTGACAGAAGAGAAGAAAGCATTGGGAAGGAATGAGTGAGGTACTAGCAGTAAGACAGAGTAAGAGGGAGAAAGTGACAGTGAGAGAAAACAATAAAAGTATTGCAGAACGAAGGAGACTCTGGCAGTGAGACGAGAGGCAGTTACAGTTACTGAGACACAAAGAGACAATGACAACGATTTGTGCTGACTGAGAATAGGTAAATGGGGGTGAATGGGTATGAGCGACTCACAGCGATGGACCAGTGGATATGAGCGAATTATAGATAGGGGAGCTTATGGGTGTGAGAGATGAGTTGCAATGTTAAAAAGTTAAAAAGAGCATTAATACGTTCGCATGCCAAAAATGATGGAAATTTTTTTAAAGGTGCTGAGGAAGGTATAAATAGGCAGCTGGATTCAACTGTTCAGTGAGAGGGTTTTAAGTAGGGGCATATTTGCCTTTTTGGTGCTCCAATAGAAGCTTGTATTCGCTGGTACAGTACTACGTTTGTAGTCGAGTAACGACCAACTTTGCAGTCATCTCGCGGAAGAAACGTACGCAATGACTTAAGATAATCCGAACTCAGAAAAACGTGTGGGTCCGTTAGCGAACTGAAATGTACAAGCTCACGGGAAAAAATATTAGCCGCAGCCATAAAAGAGCACACTCGTCACTTTTGAGCGCTGTTGGTGGAGCAGAATTGGAAACAGTCTTTCACGTGACCCTCCACCGGTAACGTACGTATTAAAGTGGTTTGTGTGTGCAAGTCGTCCGTACCGAATCAGCACAGCAAGCTGGGTGGTGACATGGTCGCGTGGGGACGTGACATAATGGCACAATGGAGTTACCATGTTTGGACGTGCCGTAACCACACGGCGAATGGTGTTTCCAGATTAGTTGCTGTATCAGTGCGAACGGTCCAGCATTTATAAACGGAACGGTGTAACACTCGCAGGAATGTAACATGGCGTCAGAAGAGTGGTCGTAAAAATATCTGCACCGACAGCGCCCAGAGAAGAGCGCCATGCCCTGTCAATAACGAGCGGTTTCAAAACCGACAGGAACTGCTTTTGTCAGTGAATAAAGGTCCGTCTTAACAAGTTTCCGAGCGAACCCTGCGAAGGGCAATCGATATTTGGAGTCGGGTACATCGCTAAAAGCTAGTGTTCATGGTAGAATATAAAGCTGCACGTCTTCATGGGCCAGATAACTTAAGAACTCGACGGGCAGAGTGTAGTGTGGTAGAATGAGTCGCGATATTGCCTTGTCCAAATAATGCAAGACGCCGAGTGCACTGGCGGCCAATCGGGACGTTCAAACCGCAATAAGGGGAGACTACAGTTCAGCTCTGAGGTGGTTCTAAGTTGTTTTTGGGGTGGTTCCTTCGTACCAGCGTTCAGGTCAACTTTATTCAAGCCATCGTAAACATGGAGCAGTCCTTTGGTCTGCAGCACAGTTACGGGCTTCCCTATTGGAAGTTACTTTGTATTTTATTGCTGTGATTTTTGGCAGTTGTTTTTACTATCCGGCTTTTATTTTGGGTTTTATTGATGTGTCTATTGTAGCTTTGTGCAATATTCCTTAAATTCTTTCATTTTACTTTTCATTCTAATGGCTATTGTTTTAGCTACTTATTCTACACTTAAGCGCCAAAGAAACTGGATTAGGCATGCGTATTCTAATGCAATGTAAAAAGGCAGAATACGCGCTAAGGTCGGCAACGCCTATATAAGACAACAGGAGTCTGGCTTAGTTGTTAGATCGTTTGCTGCTGCTACAGTGGTAAGTTATCAAGATTTAAGAGAGTTTGAACGTGATGTTATAGTCAGCGCACGAGCAATAGGACACAGCATCTCCGAGGTAGTGATGAAGTTGGGATTTTCCCGTACGACCATTTCATGAGTGTATCCTGAATATCAGGAATCCTTTAAAATATCAAATCTCCAACATTACTGCGGCCGGGAAAGGATCCTGCAAGAATGGGACCTACGACGGCTGAAGAGAATCGTTCAACGTGACAGAAGAGCAACCATTCCGCAAATTTCTGCAAATTTCGACGCTGGGCCATCAAGAACAGCGTGCGAACCATTCAACGAAATATCATCGTGGGCCCTCGATCGCTGCACGACACAAAGCTTTACGCCTGGCCTGGGCACGTCAACACCGACATTGAACAGTTGGTGACTGGAAACATGTTGCCTTGTCAGACGAATCTCGTATCGAGCATAAGGACGTGTGCGGGTACGGAGACAACCTCATGAATCCATGGATCCTGCATGTCAATAGAGGACTATTCAAGCTGGTGGAGGCTCTGTAATGATATGGGACGTGTGCGGTTGGAGTGACGTGGGACCCGTGATACTTATAGGTACAACTCTGAGAGGTGACACGTACGAAAGCATCCAGTCTGATCATCTGCATCCATTCATGTCCATTGTGCATTCCGACGGGCCGGCCGCTGAGGCCGAGCGGTTCTAGGCGTTTCAGTCCGGAACGCGCTGCTGCTATGGTCGCAGGTTCGAATCCTGCCTCGGGCAGGAGGTTAGTTAGGTTTAATTAGTTCTAAGTCTAGGAGACTGATGACCTCAGATGTTAAGTCCATAGTGTTTAGAGCCATTCCGACAGAATTGGGCAATTCCAGCAGGACAATGCGACACACCACACGTCCAGAATTGCTGCAGAGTGGCTTCAGGAACACTCTTCTGAGCTTAGACACTTCAGCTGGTCACCAAACTCCCCAGACATGAACTTTATTGAGCATATCTGGGATGTCTTGCAATGTGCTGTCCAGCAGAAATCTCCACCCCGTTGTACTCCTACGAATTTATGGACATCTCTGCAGGATTCACGTTGTCAGTTCCTTTCAGCATTACTTCAGACATTAGTAGAGTCGATGCCACATCGTGCGTGCTCGCGGGGTCCCTACGCGATATTAGGCAGGTGTACCAGTTTCTTTGGCTCTTCAGTGTATACTGTTCGTAGGCTAAAGAGTGCCTTAAGGTTTGTTTCCATTTGGTTTAGTTTATAGATAGTTCACAATGGGTTCGAATTAGTGGCAATTTGCACAAAACTCTCATAGTATGCTACATGAGACGGCGTTGCATAACGACTTACGCCCTTTTACTTGGCTGTGGTGGCCTCATCTGTTGGTTTACAATTAGTTTGCCTCATGTGCTGTAGTGTGTAATATTAGTGCCTGTCTGGTACATGAGGGAAGTTAGCATTCACTACAGTTGATGCTAGTTTTTGAGTTCTTAGACCTCACGATAAAGGTTACAATATCTGAGATCTTGACCATCAGTTGGCGCGGGCTGTGCTCTCGCTTACGTTACGGCCACAAGGACTCTCCCGCCGACGTTTCAACTTTTGTGTTTGTTTGACACGGGCCTGATGGATGTGTGTGCAGCATTGTCAAGTCACAACCTTTACCGTAGGGCCACATTGTGCTTTCACACATACCGGTAAGTGCAGAGATTGTATATCCCCTGATTTATTCGTTTCAGCGTTGGAAGATCACCTGTCTAACTTTTTGTGGCTCCATGTTTGACGCACAACTAAGCGCGGACCTTTGTAAGTTTTGGAATATGGATTATGGGATGTTGGGTCGAATAATAGTTTATATTTCGATTTTACTTACCTTCGTTCCATTCATTTAATTTGGGGCCTAAGTTTTTTATTTAGTCTCTTCTCTAAGAGAGGCTTTCCGACAGGCCTAGGAATTGAGAGGGTCTCCTGTTTTGTGCTATGTACCAGAGATGCATTATTTTAACCTATTTTGAATTCTGTTATTCGACTTTTATGTGCGTACACGGATTTTTTCTTGACAATTTTAGTATAAAATTTGCTTAACTTCATTTAATGTTAGTCGTCTGGATGGCCATCGTTATTTATTTAGAACTTTGCAGATGCACTTGAAGATGGGACACAGGTCGCGAAGTAGGGTTATGATTTCCTTTTAGGAAATAAAAATTTTACAGCTTTAGCGGATATTATCACTGATGCTGAACCACGATGCTTATTTCAACATTCTACGACATATTATGCTGTGGACACCTCTTTCTTTCAAGAGACAGCCTGAGCTATACGATTACGTTCCTGGTTTGACCAGCAGCCAGATACCCTGTCGCACGCCGAATGTCCCGTTAAATGCGTTTTAATGCTGAATGATGTTTTGAAGATACTCGGTTAACAGTACGTAGTTTTGGCGTATATGCAATTTCAGTCTTTCTCGGCGTAATCCACTGATGCATTCTTCTCAGGTTATCAGCCGAGTGGTGGTGTCGTCACAATGAGTTTCGTACCCATCATCTTCTGGCGAAGTGTCGGCATGCTGTGTTCTGCATATCTATATAGCTGCTTCGCCGTCTTCCGCTACTGTAGGCCGGCCAATCACATTCCTCCGGAAGGGGGGTACCGCGTCGGTGGTGGTGGGGTTGGGGTAGGCGGGTGCGGCCCGGCGTCGAGACCCGGTGGCTATCCAATCTGTCTGCGGACGCTGCTGCCTTCAGATCGGAGCGTTGCTGACGTATTTTGTCAATTGTTGGATTCCACGCTGCACTGAACTGAAAACCGCTATCCCTGTTTACTAAATTGTTGTGCAGACGTATCTCCATTGCCTCTTTGAAGATCGAGTCCCAGAAACGGTTGACGCTGCACAGTTTGTTCGTTTTTTCGAATTCGAAGGTGTGTCCCTCGATAATGCTATGTTATGCTATAGCGGACTTGTGTATATGTTAATAACAGTATATGTGTATATGTATATACGTGTATATGTTAATAACAGTAAGAATTAGTTATGTTGTCGTGTCACCGCCAGACACCACACTTGCTAGGTGGTAGCCTTTAAATCGGCCGCGGTCCGTTAGTATACGTCGGACCCGCGTGTCGCCACTATCAGTGATTGCAGACCGAGCGCCGCCACACGGCAGGTCTAGAGAGACTTCCTAGCACTCGCCCCAGTGGTACAACCGACTTTGCTAGCGATGGTTCACTGACAAATTACGCTCTCATTTGCCGAGACGATAGTTAGCATAGCCTTCAGCTACGTCATTTGCTACGACCTAGCAATGCGCCATTGCCAGTTACTATTGATACTGTAAAACATGTACCGTCAAGAGCGACGTTCAACATTTATGGATTAAAGTTAAGTATTCCACCAGCTACGTCAGTTTTTTCTAAGTCTAATTTCCTTGTCCTGTTCCAGACCTCAGGCCAGCCTGCGTGAGCTAAAACGCGTGCCTTTCGGCTTCCTCTAGTATACCGGGTTGGCTCTCCTGCCAACCCACAACATATGTTATCAACAGAGTTTTCAGTATTATTTTGTTACGGATTCCTACATCCGCAACTATGGAACAAAATTTGACTAACAGGTGAATACTAACCAGAAAGTTTCCCAAATATACTTCGCCAACAGAGGCCATAGGGCCACGAAAAGGTGTAAGCGATGTAGCGCCACAAGCAGTCGCCACGCAGGAGTTCCTTCAAGAGATGCTACCATTCTCATTCGATCGGTATAGGCGACGAGTAATATGCGCGGGTGGGCGGGGTGTTTACTAAGTGGCAGCGGACCGTTAAGCGGACCTCCAAGGCGGTCGGCGACTTGAGGAAGTCCGCGGCGGGATCAGAGGCGGCGGCGCTCTCGCCGAATATCAAGTGGCGGCCGCTGGCGCCACTCAGTTCCGGCGCGATCAAGTGTCGAGTTTATGGGCTGAAGTGATGCGGACACAATGGCGCCGGAGGACCTGTCGGTGGTCAGCCTCAACGTAGCCGCCGCGTCAGCCGCGGCCCGCGTGCACGTCCGAGCACACAGTTGGTTCCATCTGCGTCCATCATACGGACCCTGCGGCTCACCAATGTGGCTTCTCCACATCAGTTAGTGGCTTGCCACTGAAAAAGTTACATTTCTTAAAGTCTACCTGCCATCGTAACCAAACTCACAAACGCTCAGTAGTCAGCAGACTACAGCTGAGTCTCTGTTTGTCCATCATGGGCAGAGGACATCAGCTGGTTAATTAACTGTCAATATCAATGAAATTGTCCAACATCTGTGTAACAAAGATGTTGTTTCATTTATTTTGACGACAACCACTTTCGGAATTCCACTACGCTATCTTCAGGCCCAATAGCATCTCTCAAAACAAACGATAATGCCGTACAGTGTCATGTCTCCTTGAATTTCGTTAATTCAAACCGTTTCACAAGTGCTTCATTCCAAGACTTGCTAGCCACTTGTTACCGAATGAAGCAACTTGGCCGGCAGGAGTGGCCGAGAGGTTCTAGGCGCTTCAGTCTGGAACCGCGCGACCGCTACAGTCGCAGGTTCGAATTCTGCGTCCGCATGGATGTGTGTGTCGTCCTTAGGCTAGTTAGGTCTAAGTAGTTCTAAGTTCTAGGGGACTCAAGACGTCAGATGGTAAGTCCCATAGTGCTCAGAGCCACTTGAGCCATTTGAAGCAACTTGCTACCAAGTTTTCGAATGAAGCATTTGTGAAACGGTTTGAATTCACGAAATCTAGGGATCACGGCACTGTTGGCATTATCGTTTATTTTGAGAACGGCATATGGGAGCTGAAGATGGCATAGTGGAATGCCGAAACTGGTTGCCGTCAAAATAAAACAAAATAACGTCTTATTTACGCGGATGTTGGAGAATTTCATTGATATTGGCAATTACAGCTCTGAATAGTCATTGAGTATTAATAACGGCTTCAGCTTAATTTAGCCCTGTATTATTGGATCACTACCGGTTTGTGTGGCTGTAAGAGCCACATCTTCAGGCGAACATGTTATTCCACAGATTGTACCTCAAAAAATGATTTTGTATTTTTTATCCCAAAATTCTCTCATTCACCATTCGAGTATACCCCAAAACACCACTAATCATTCGGTCGGTCCCGCGCGTCATCAGCGCATGCGTGAGCCGTCCACAGGCAAACTGTTTACTTTCTTACTGTCAGTATGACAGAGCATATGAAGGAGCAGGGGACAGCGTCCCCTGGTCTCGATTCCGTATAGATCGAGGAAGCGGTAAGTGCTTTGCCGCCAGAGCTATTTACTTGACGATTTTGTCCAGGTAGAACATCCCTCTTTTCTGTGGCAACCACTTCTTCGTTTTTCATTCTGGCCAAAAATTAGGTCCTAATAGTTTTCATACTTATTTTCGCCTTACCAATGGATCACTGAGGATTGATTCGTTTAGAACCCATCCATTATATTTGAATCCGTCTGTTTTATTTTATGATATACAGCCTTTTAGCGTTGTTTTGTTCTGACGGACAACGAATGTTGGGTAAAAAGGTTCCGATTTTTTCCGCTCTAATGTTTTAGTCATGTGAGTACTAAATTTTTGATATTTGTATGTAAAAGTTTTTAATGTTTTCTAAAAAGTTTTAAACCTTAATAATTTAACCTGCCAGTATACGTCTCAGGGTTTTTTTTTTATTCTTTCAGGATTTATTGTTATACAGATGTTCTCCTGAAGAAGTGGCTTTCAGTGCCACGAAACCAGCAGTGATCCAGTAACAAAGGAGTAAATACAGCTGAAGCTCTTATTAATACCCAACATGACCGTAGCAATCAGTTGGCACTCTATCCAGTTATAGCCGATCCCAGTCCTGTAGGGAGAAGAAACTTTGTTTCTCTGTAGTTGGCTGAGAAGGGCAGGAGAGAGTGTCAAGGGCGTAGGCGTGAAAGTCTCGATCCTCAATGCCTTGGTTTAAGACCCAAAGTTCTCCGCCATATCTAATGGTATGAAGATTTATGTCGCAATGTTGGCGGTCATTTTCCATTGTCACAGGGATGTTCGTATCGATGGGGCTCATTGCTATTCGAAAGCTGTAGAACATCATTATCATCATCATCATCGTCGTCATTACAGACAGACTACAGGACGGAAAAAGTGGAATAGGGTTGGTATGACGGTGAAATACCTGTTTTTGAGGCAAAGTTACTCTTACTTTTCGATTGCCTGATCAGCCAGTCTTGTAGCAGGCGATTTGTAATCGTAAATGTTGAACTTTTCCTGTACGAACACTTTATTTTCCAAGGTCGCTAATGATTGTACCGTGATGACTAGTTTTGGCGAATCTGAAACGTCATTTTCAAATGTTAAAATGCAAGAGGTGTAATTTACAGGTGAATATTCGACTTGAATATGCAATATAAGTAACAGGAAACAAGTAACACAATTACATACCACATCAGCACAAGTAGGTGAGTCTACAACGACCACTGTAGGTAGACATTTTGTCGCAATCAATAATAATGTTACCATAAGATAGACAATAGGTGAATACGTAGAAAAATATCCAATCTCAATAAAATAATACAAGCTGTGTTCTTAACGGATGAACCTCACAGTACAGATGATATCATATATCATTCCACGGCAAGTACAGAAATAAAATGTATATTAAATGTTCGTCGTTGAGAGCACGTAAATGTAGCCTGTACCATGTTTACACGTCCATGTTAACAGCTGGAGGAAGACTGTCAAATGGTTCAAATGGCTCTGAGCATTATGGGACTTAACTTCTGAGGTCATCAGTCCCCTAGAACTTAGAACTACTTAAACCTAACTAACCTAAGGACATGACACACATCCATGCCCGAGGCAGGATTCGCTCCTGCGACAGTAGCAGCAGCGCGGTTCCGGACTGAAGCGCCTAGAACCGCTCGGCCACATCGGCCGGCTGTTCTTAAATCTCACGCTATTATTTATATAACGCTTATAGTTTAGCAAAATATAGCCGGCCGTGGTAGCCAAGCGGTTAAAGGCGCTACAGTCTGGAACCGCGCGGCCGCTACGGTCGCAGGTTCGAATCCTGCCTCGGGCATGGATGTGTGTGATGTCCTTAGGTTAATTAGGTTTAAGTAGTTCTAAGTTCTAGGGGACTGGTGACCACAGATGTTGAGTCCCATAGTGCTCAGAGCCATTTTTAGCAAAGTATAGTCTACCAAAGGTAATAATTACCATATCTAGCGCTCTGAATGTGCAGTTCTGTTACATAATGACTTTACATTTTATAGTTGTCTGTATGAAATATTTTACTACGATTTTAGTTTTGTAAAACATAGCATAACTTTACAGTATATGCACGCTTACATTAGTATTACTTCGCACAAGGAAAAAACAATAAATGTAAATTATACTGTCACGGGGTGGCAGACTCAAGCAACTTGAGATATATTTGTATTCTGCATGCCAGGCGTGCTCCAGCTGTTAACGTGGACGTGCTATCTAACATGGTACTTACTAAATGGACTTGCTATCAATGATTTGTAACATTTGATGTACGTTTTATTTCTCTAATTGCCGTGGAACGTTATGTAGTATGACCTGCACCGTGACATACCTCACTTATAAACAAACCTTCTATTCAGAATGAGATTTTCACTCTGCAGCGGAGTGTGCGCTGATATGAAACTTCCTGGCAGATTAAAATTGTCTGCCAGGCAGTTTCATATCAGCGCACACTCCGCTGCAGAGTGAAAATCTCATTCTGGAAACATCCCCCAGGCTGTGGCTAAGCCATGTCTCCGCAGTATCCTTTCTTTCAGGAGTGCTAGTTCTGCAAGGTTCGCAGGAGAGCTTCTGTAAAGTTTGGAAGGTAGGAGACGAGATACTGGCAGAAGTAAAGCTGTGAGTACCGGGCGTGAGTCGTGCTTCGGTAGCTCAGATGGTAGAGCACTTTCCCGCGAAAGGCAAAGGTCTCGAGTTCGAGTCTCGGTCGGGCACACAGTTTTAATCTGCCAGGAAGTTTCAAACCTTCTATTATTTTATTGATAACCATTGATATTTTCCTATGTATTCGCCTGTGACAGTTGGTGCATTGATGATTCTACGGTAAAGAGAATACAGTAAAAATAATACATTAATTAGGATTTAGTAACTCCTGAAAAGATTACCGTCAGCGTTCGAAGAGAAATACAATTGCGTGAAAGGTAATAATTGATTCATTAAAATTTCAAATGGCGACTGCAAAAACGTAATCTCTTGCAAAGAATGTCACTCTCGTTTGTATCATATGTTCCTCACGCTTGAGGGGAGTTTCTCAAACCATTTTGACTTAATTCCAGAGAGACGAGGTGAGGAGTAGTCTCTCTGTAATTAGTGGTCACATTCAGGGTGTCGCAGATGAGCAAACAGATCCGAATGATCAGACAGTCGGTTTGAGAGTCATCTGCCAGTGAGAGGCGACGTCTTAGTGTCGTGGCTGCTGGGAAGAGACAGAAACTCTATTACGACTAACGTGAAGACAAATCAAAAGGCGTAATGTCAGGCGGAACTCGCGAAACGGGCCAAATCTCGGTATGAAGTAAGAAAAGTTGCTAAACAGCCAAGAAGTGGCTGTGACTAACTCTTGGCGAGGAGAAAATCCTCGAAGTAGCCAAGATTCACAAAGGCCACTCTATCCAGCAGAAGCAATGCATTTGAACCAGCCAGAACGTTGTAGTATCTTCTAAAAAATTTCGGTCCTTGGGAAGACCTTTGGAAGGGTCTGGGGAAAGCGTTTCTAGGAGAGAAACTCTTTCGATAGTCCAAAAAAATGAGTGTGTAAGAGGCCAGTGCAGATGGCCAAGTCAATATCATGACTCAGAAGAAGTCATTACCAGGAAATGGTCGCAGTTAGTGGCCGTCGGGAGCAGTACCACTGTCAAGCCTCTAAATCACTATAGAGTGACAGTTCGATGCTGCTGCATAAAGACACCAAGAAGTCTGTAAACATTCTAGAGAGAACAACTGAGTTTCCCATAACAATCCAGCAACAGTTTTTATCTTGGGTTTTCTGCCTGATAAAGAAGAATGAGCAGTATAGAGTATGTCTCTTGTAGCAAAAAGTAGTATTTGATTTTTTTGTGTTAGCGTGAATATGAAGAGGAACAGGCAGTTTTTAGCACTGGTCTCCTGGTATGGGCAGCGAATCTAATTTCGTAAGCCACAACAAGTAATAGTTGAAATTTCTTGTTTCTCAGACTATGAAGAGAAACAACTCCTCCGTCGTTCTTCTCTCCTAGTGTTAATAAGGTATCTGACGGCCAAAGGCACAAAGAGCAATACACTGACGAAAAAGAAATCGCAACACCAAAGATTAAGTAATGTACAGTAATGAATTTCGGGAATATATTCATCTAGGTAACATATTTAAGCGATTGACATTGCAAAGTCACAGGTTAAGACGAGCCATTGCAAATGTAAAATGCTGGTACGTTAATAACCAGCTAACCGCTAGAAAGTTGATTCAAAGCACGCAAACGTGTTTGCATTGTGTTGCATAGGTGCGGGATGTCAATTTGTGGGATGAGGTTCCATGCCTATTACACTTGGTCGGTCAATATAGGGAGGATTAATGCTGATTGTAGATGAAGCTGAAATTGTCGTCCAATGATGTGCCATATGTGTTCGACTCGAGACAGATCTGGTGATCGAGGAGGCCAAGGCAACATGTCGACACTGTCTAGAGCACATTGACTTGGTGGGCGAGCGTTATTCTGTTGGAAAACACCGGCTGGAATGCTGTTCGTGAATGGCAGCCCGGCAGGTCGATTCACCAGACTGATATACGAATTTACCGTCAGAATGAGTGGGGTAACCACGAGCGTGCTTCTTCTGTCATTCGAAATTGCACCCCAGACCATAACTCCAGGTGCAGCTTTAGTCTGTCGAGCACGTAGACAGGCTGGTTGCAGCTGGCCTCCTCCTAACAAGCACACGACCTTCACTGACACCGAGGCAGATCCAGCTTTCATCAGGACACACAGCAGACCTCCGCCCTGCCCTCCAATGAGCTGTCGCTTGACACTACTGAAGTCACATACGACGATGGTCTGCAGTTCGTAGAATGCACGCTACAGAACGTCTGCGTCGGAGCTGTCCTTGAAGCAACAGATACGCAACAGTTCGTTGTGTCTGTGGTGCAAACTGCTGCTCAAATTGCTGCTGCAGATGCAATGCCATGCGCCAGAGCCGAACACAATGGTTTTCCCTCTAGATAGAGCCACGTGGCCGTCCAGGGCCCGAACCCTGGCCCAGTCTTCTTGGGACCGTACATGACCAGCTCAACTAGCAGTCGTGTACAGTGGCTATACTTTTCCCATCCCTTTCTGCAGTATCGCAGAAGGAACATCCAGTTTCTCGTGGGCCTATTACAAGATCCCATTCAAACTCAGTGAGGTGCTGACAATGGCATCTTATCGCTTAAAGATAATCTTGGCTAAGGTCAATTCATCTCGTCCAATCTCAAAGGTTATTAACGCTCACGACCGTTCCAACGCGTATTTAAAGCAAACCTGATTTGAATTCTCACAGTGGCGCTACTAGCGTCACTCTTACGCGACTGGCGTGAAATTCCAATCAACATCATTTTTCAGATGCAGAAACACGCCTAGCAACTTTCGTTAATGTCGCACTACTCCTTATTGGTGTTACAGTTTTTTTTTCAGTCATTGTAGTTAACATATTTCTGTCTGTCAAAATGCAAAGAATTTTCGCTGTCTCGCAGTTATTTTCATTCGTGGTTAAGGCATCTCATTCTGTATTTTCATAATGAGTTCCAATCAGAGCTCTCGTCTCTGACAGAGCAAGCTAGAACTCAGAAACTGGGATTTGCAGGAAAAACCTAACATATACAGGGTGAGTCACCTAACATTACCGCTGGATATATTTCGTAAACCACATCAAATACTGACGAATCGATTCCACAGACCGAACGTGAGGAGAGGGGCTAGTGTAATTGGTTAATACAAACCATAAAAAAATGCACGGAAGTATGTTTTTTAACACAAACCTACGTTTTTCTAAATGGAACCCCGTTAGTCTTGTTAGCACATCTGAACATATAAAGAAATACGTAATCAGTGCCGTTTGTTGCACTGTAAAATGTTAATTACATCCGGAGATATTGTAACCTAAAGTTGACGCTTGAGTACCACTCCTCCGCTGTTCGATCGTGTGTATCGGAGAGCACCAAATTAGATAGGGATCCAAAGGGAACGGTGATGGACCTTAGGTACAGAAGAGACTGGAACAGCACATTACGTCCACATGCTAACACCTTTTTATTGGTCTTTTTCACTGACGCACATGTACATTACCATGAGGGGTGAGGTACACGTACGCACGTGCTTTCCGTTTTGAGTTACGGAGTGGAATGGAGTGGGTCCCGACATATCAGGCCAATAGATGTTCAATGTGGTGGCCATCATTTGCTGCACACAATCGCAATCTCTGGCGTAATGAATGTCGTACACGCCGCAGTACATCTGGTGTAATGTCGCCGCAGGCTGCCACAATACGTTGTTTCATATCCTCTGGGGTTGTAGGCACACCACGGTACACATTCTCCTTTAGCGTACCCCACAGAAAGAAGTCCAGAGGTGTAAGACCATGAGAACGGGCTGGCCAATTTATGCGTCCTCCACGTCCTATGAAACGCCCGTCGAACATCCTGTCAAGGGTCAGCCTAGTGTTAATTGCGGAATGTGCAGGTGCACCATCATGCTGATACCACATACGTCGACGCGTTTCCAGTGGGACACACTCTATTCCACTTCGTAATTGAAAACGGAATCCACGTGTGTACTTTTACCTCAACCCTCATGGTAATGTACATGTGCGTCAGTGAAAAAGACCAATAAAAAGGTGTTAGCATGTGGACGTAATGTGCTGTTCCAGTCTCTTCTGTACCTAAGGTCCATCACCGTTCCCTTTGGATCCCTACCTAATTCGGTGCTCTCCAATACACATGATCGAACAGCAGAGAAGTGGTACTCAAGCGTCAACTTTAGGTTACAATATCTCCGGATGTAATTAACATTTTACAATGCAACAAAGGGCACTGATTACGTATTTGTTTATATGTTCAGATGTGCTAAAAAAACTAACGGGGTTCCACTTAAAAAACGTAGGTTTGTGTTAAAAATACATACTTCCGTGCATTTTTTATGGTTTGTATGGTTTGTATTAACCAATTACACTAGCCCCTCTCCTCACGTTTGGTCTGTGGAATCGATTCGTCAGTATTTGATGTGGTTTACGAAATATATCCAGCGGTAACGTTAGGTGACTCACCCTGTGTATTGATCAGCCGAAACATTAAGTCCACCGGCCTACTGTCGACATAGAGCCGTCCAGGGATAGCAGCGTCTCCAGACGATGAATGATCGCCAGTCTGACACGGGCACTCTCTATGTAGTAGCAGTGAGCGTGCTGTCCGCGTGTAGAATGGGGAAGGCGCGCGATATGTCTGAGTTTGACTGAGGACAGATTGTGATGGTCCGGAGGTTCCGCACGAGCATTTCGGTAGTGGCACGACTTGTCGGGTGTTTAAGCTGTGTCTTCAACACCTGGCGAAACCAGGGTGAAACCTCGTCCAGGCGTCTTGGGCCTGGACGGCACCGCTCATTACAAATGTCGGACATGTAGATTGGGCAGACTGGTAAAACAGGACAGGCAGCGAACTGTGGCAGAACTGATATCAAACTTTAATCCTGGGTAGAGTGCAAGTGTGTCTGAACATATAGTGCACCGAACACACCTAGCGATGATCCTTTGCGGCCGACGACCCACGAATGTGCCACTGTTAGCACTACTACGTCGGCGACTACTACTGAAATGGGCATGTGACCATCGGCACTGGGCGTTGACTCAGAAGCAGAGCGTTTCATGGTCTGATGAACCCCGATACCTTCTTCATCATGCAGATGGGAGGGTGCGAATTCTTTATCATCCAGGGGAACACCTCCTTGACACCTGTACTGAGTTCGGAGACAAGCTGGCGGCGGCTCCATTATGCACTGGGGAACATTCACGTGGGCGTCCACGGGTCCAGACTAGCTCGTGCGAGGGACCATGGCGGCCAAGGGGTACGTTACACTGGTTGCAGACCACGTATACCCCTTCGTGAATGTTTCCCGAAGGCAGTGGCATTTTTCAACAAGATAATGCCCCATGTCATAAGGCCAAGAGTGTGAT
The DNA here is from genome assembly GCF_021461395.2 of Schistocerca americana. Classification (NCBI taxonomy): domain Eukaryota; kingdom Metazoa; phylum Arthropoda; class Insecta; order Orthoptera; family Acrididae; genus Schistocerca; species Schistocerca americana. Next base: position 790,611,790 of record NC_060121.1, on the reverse strand, counting down.
GGATGGTTCGAAGAGTACAGTGACGAGTTCCAGATGTACTGGCTCCTCAACTCACCAGATCTGAAACCGATCGAATACTTCTGGGACGTGAGAGAATGTAATGTCAGGGGTCATCGGCCTCCTCCCTGGAATTTACTGGAATCAGGTACAGATGTGGTGACACCTCCCTCCAAGGCCTCATTGCTTCCATACTATGACGCATCGCCGCTGTTATCCGTGCCAAAGGTGGACATACCGGCTATTAAGTAGATGATCATAACGTTCTGGCTGATCAGCGTAGAGCGGCAGGGTCTAATAATTGATTTACAAAGACATATTGCCTCTGCAAGACACCCATCTGAATAACAATGAACTATCGAAAAAACAAACTCTTCTTAAATTGAATCCTTCAGTGCTGAATTATTGCACCCATTGTCTAGGGGTAGCGTCTTTTATTAGCAATCAAAACGTCCGCGGACCCAAATCGATACCCGCCACCTCTTACGTTTTGAATAATAATCAGCATTGGTGACCGAACACTTCCGGAATAAAAAGTCGCTCTCATTCTGCAACGGCCTTGTCAAAGAGGGCGGACGAGAGGTCAGAGGTTCAAGGGCACTCTCTTGTCCTTGGGGTGCGAAACTGCCCCTAAAGGAGAAAGAATCTGCAATGATCAACGGCATAAGAATGCAGAAGTCAGTGGAAAATACTGCATTAAAGACACATAATGTGTATCCACAGGACACGAGGCCTATAACTGGAAAAAGTGTCACGATGATCTCTCTATTGGCAAAAGATTCTAGAATAGTCCCCCATTCGCATCTCAAAGATAGGGCTGCCAAGGGTGAGGTTACCATGAGAAAAAGACTGAATAATCAACGGAAGGATAACGTTCTACGAGAAGGGGCGTGGAATGTCAGAAGCTTGAATGTGGTAGGGAAGATAAAATCTGAAAAAGCAAATGCAAAAACTCAATCTAGATACAGTAGCGGTCAGTGAGGTGAAATGGAAGGAAGACAAGGATTTCCGGTCAGATGAGTATAGGATAACAGAAAATGGTACAGTATGAGTGGGATTCGTTGTGAATAGAAAGGTAGGGCAGAGAATGTGTTACAGTGAACAGTTCTGGGACAAAGTTGTTCTTGTCATAATAGACAGCAAACCAACACCAACAACGATAGCTCAGTTATACATGCCGACGTTGCAAGCTGAAGATGAAGAGGTAGAGAATGCGTATAAGGATATTGGAAGGGTAATAAAGTACATAAAGGGAGATGAATAAAATAGTCAGGGGGGATTGGAATGGAGTTGTAGGGGAAGGAATAGTAGGAAAGATTAAAGGAGAATTTGAGCTTGGTACAAGGAATGAGACAGGAGAAAAAGTAATTGAGTTCTGTAATAAATTTCAGCTAGTAATAGGGAATTCGCTCTTCAAAAATCATAAGAGAAGGAGGTATACTAGGAAAAGGCCGGGTGGGGGAAGATTTTAATTAGATTACATCATAGTCAGATAGAGATTCGGAAATCAGATATTGGATTGTAAGGCGTACCCAGAAGCAAATAAAGCCTTAGATCACAATTTAGTAGTGGTAAAGAGTAGACTGAAGTTTAGGAGATTAGTCAGAAAGACTCAGTACCCAGAGAAGTGGCATACGGAAATTCTAAGGAATGACGAGATACGCTTGAAGTTCTCTAAGGTTAGAGATACTCCAAAAAGGAATTGTTCAGTAGGCGGTACAGTTGAAGACGAATGAACATCTCTATAGAGAGCTCTCATAGAAGGTGGAAAGAAAAACATAGGTACGAAAAAGATAACTGCAAAGAAACCATGGGAAACAGAACAAATACTGCAGTTGATCGATGAAAGAAGGAAGTACAAAAATGTTCAGGGAAATTCAGGTACACAGAAATACAAGTCGCTGAGGAATGAAATAAATTGGACGTGCAGGGAAGCTAAGACGAAATAGCTGCTTGAAAAATATGAAGAAATCGAAGAAGAAATGATTGTCGGAACGACTGACTGAACATAAAGGAGGGTCAAAAGAGCCTTCGGTGACATTAAAAGAAAAGTTTGTAACACTAAGAGTGCAACGGGAGTTTCACTGTTAAATGGAAAGGAGACAGCAGATAGGTGGAAAGAGCACATTGAAGGCCTCTATTAGGGAAAAGATTTGTCTAATGTGATAGAAGAAGAAACAGGAGTCGATTTAGAGGACGTAGGGGATCCAGTATTAGAATCAGAATTTAAGAGGGTTTTGGCGGACTTAAGATCAAATAAGGCAGAAGGGATAGATAACATTCCATCCTAATTTCCAAAGTCATTGGGCTAAAGGGCAACAAAACGACTATTCACATTGGTGTGTAGAATGTATAAGTCTGGCGACATACCATCCGACTCCCGGGAAAATATCATCCACACAATTCCGAAGATTACAAGAGTGTATAGGTGCGAGAATTGTGGCACAATCCGCTTAACAGTTCATGCATAAACTTAAGTTGCTGACAAGAATAATATACAGAAGAACAGAAAAGATAATTGAGTATTTGCCAGATGACGATTAGTTTGGCTTTAGAAAAGTAAAGGCACCAGAGAGGCAATTCTGACGTTGCGCTTGATGATGGAAGCAAGATTTTAAAAAATCAAGACGCGTTCATAGGATTTGTCGACCTCTGAAAATCGTTCCACCATGTAAAATGGTGCAAGACGTTCGAAATTCTGAGAAAATTAGGGGTAAGCTATAGGGAGAGACGGATAATATACAATATGTACAACAGCCAAGAGCGAATAGTAAGAGTGGACGACCCAGAACGAAGCAATAATGGAAATAAAAGGAAGTTTCAGGTGTAGAATTAAAATTCAAAGTGAAAGGATATCAATGATATGATTCGCTAATGACATTGATATACTGAGTGAAAGCGAAGAAAAATTACACGATCTGCTGAATAGAAAGGACAGTGTAATGAATACAGAATATTGACTGAAAGTAAATCGAAGAAAGACGAAAGTAGAAGAAATGAGAACAGCGAGGAACTTAACATCATGATTGATGGTCACGAAGTAAATGACCAAAAGCAGTATAGCACTGGCTAGAAGGGCATTCCTGGCGACTAGAGGTCTGCTGGTATCAAGCATAGGCCTTAATTTGAGGAAGAAATTTCTGAGAATGTACGTCTGGAGTACAGCACTGTATGGTAGGAAAACATGGACTGTGGGATAACTGGAATAGAATCGAAGCATCTGAGACGTGGTGCTGCAGAGTAATGGCGAAAATTATGTGAACTGACAAGTTAATGAAATGAAGAGATTCTGCGCAGAATCGAAGAGGAAAGGAATATATGGAAAATACTGAGAAGGAGGAGGTACAGGATGATAGCATATCTGTTAAGACATGAGAAGACATGAGGGAATAACTTCCATGGTATTAGAGGGACCGATAGAGGACAAAAACTGTAGAGGAAGACAGAGATTTGAGTACATCCAGCAAATAGTTGAGGACGTAAGCTGCAAGTGCTACTCTGTGATGAAGAGGTTGGCACAGGAGAGGAATTCGTGGCGGGCCGCATCAAACTAATCAGAGGACTGGAAAAAAAGGAGAATACTGAATCCCTAAATGTTTGCAACCTTATTCACTTTCTACGAATCACAGCTTCTCGTCTCCATTCCAGAATCACCTGTGCTATCCGTGTAAGGAGACTATCACCCTCTCACTCCATTAAAACTGGTTTAATGTCTGTTCTGTCGTAATGTTTCTGACGGCGGACGCATTAGGGCATTGAACTTAATCAGTGATGCGACTTGAAAATTATTGCCGCACCAGGACTCGAACCCAGATGCTCCACTTCTATTAAACGGTTGCCTTAACCGCGTCGGCCCGTTGGACACGCTGCTCGGCTGACCCAAATTCCCATCCCGCCGACCCAAATTCCCAAATCATCATATTCTAATGTGACGTCCCTGTCGACGTCACCCTCGTTCGCAGCGCGACATGTATTTGTAAGTGAAACCTGGTGTGCTTCCACACTGAAATCTGTGTATGTGTGTGGGTGCGTGGGCTTGGTATGTCCTTGTCGGACATGTCTGATATCGGTCGTCAGGGTAGCGCGTCCGGAGGAAGCCATCTGAGTTCAAGCGCCGGCCGGGGTGGCCGAGCGGTTCTAGGCGCTACAGTCTGGAACCGCGCGACCGTTACGGTCGCAGGTTCGAATCCTGCCTCGAGCATGGATGAGTGTCGTTAGGTTAGTTAGGTTCAAGTAGTTCTAAGTCTAGGGGACTGATGACCTTAGAAGTTAAGTCCCATAGTGCTCAGAGCCATTTGAACCATTTTTTGAGTTCAAGGCTCGGTATCGCAGCATTGATTAATTTCAATGCCCAAATGCGGCCGCCGTCCGAAACATTTCTCTCAGTAAAGGTTACTTAGTGAACCACAGCCCACATTGTCGGCAACGTAAGGCTGCACTACGCAGGCAACACTTACTCTCTAGATGCTGAAAGGACGCATACTGGGACGTGACAGTACGTATCAGGGACCGTATTTCATCTATCACAATAAACCTCTATACAATACTATTTCCCCACCCTCTGTTCAAAATGGTTCAAATGGCTCTGAGCACTATGGGACTCAACTGCTGTGGTCAACAGTCCCCTAGAACTTAGGACTACTTAAACCTAACTAACCTAAGGACATCCCACACATCCATGCCCGAGGCAGGATTCGAACCTGCGACCGTAGCAGTCGCACGGTTCCGGACTGCGCGCCTAGAACCGCGAGACCACCGCGGCCGGCCCCACCCTCTGTAACGGTGCATTGTTAGCAAGTGGGGTCACTACCTTCATATAGTTTTCGATGATCTTGTATCTTCCCCTTAACGTGTACTTACGTGTCTCGTGTTTATTCGTCATTCTAACAAGGGAACTTCCTCATCGCACCCCCCTCAGATTTAGTTATAAGTTGGCACAGTGGATAGGCCTTGAAAAACTGAACTCAGATCAGTCGAAAAAACAGGAAGAAGTTATGTGGAACTATGAAAAAAATAAGCAAAATATACAAACTGAGTAGTCCATTTGCAAGATAGGCAACATCAAGGATAGTCTGAGCTCAGGAGCGGCATGGTCCCGTGGTTAGCGTGAGCAGCTGAGGAACGAGAGGTCCTTGATTCAAGACTTCCCTCGAGTGAAAAGTTTAATTTTTTATTTTCAGACAATTATCAAAGTTCAGGCACTCACACATAATCAACTTCGCTCTCCAAAATTTCTGGACATGTTCAGATTTGCTTGGACATATGCAGGATTTGACGGTCTACGCACGGAAAAATTTGAAAACGTTTAAAACATATGTTTTGACAGAGCACAGGGAAAACTGTGCGACTGTGAAACTGTTGCATTCATTTGTTGCAGTTTATGTGACAAACTCTTGTGTTTTCATCACTTTTTTGGGAGTGATTATCACATCCACAAGAAAACCTAAATCGGGCAAGGTAGAATAATTTTTTTACCCATTCGCCAAGTGTACAAGTTAGGTGGGTCGACAACATATTCCTGTAATTGACGCACATGCCGTCACCAAAGTCGTATAGAATATATCAGACTTGTTTTCCTGTGGACAAGTCGGTTGACCTATGACCTTGTGATCAAATGTTTTCGGTTCCCATTGGAGAGGCAGGTCCTTTCGTCTACTAATCGCACGGTTTTGCGGTGCGGTGAACAGAGACGTCAGTGAACGAACGGACAGATCATGCTACTCACGCTAACCACGGGACCACGGCGCCCCTCACCTCACACTGTCCTTGATGTTGCCTATCTTGCTCATGGACTACACAGTTTGTATATTTTGCTTATTTTTTTCATAGTTCCACACAACTTCTTCCTGTTTTTTCGATTGATCTGTGTTCAGTTTTTCAAGGCCTATCCACTGTGCCAACTTATAACTTAATCTGAGGGGGGGGGGGGGGGGGGTGCGATGGGGAGGTTCCCTTGTAAGTGGCCATTTTCTGCACTTTGAACGTCGAGTGACGAGGTTCTTGCGTTCATGTTTATCCCTCTGCGGTAATCAGAGGTACATGTAAGATAAGGCTCTGAATGATTTGGGCTGTACCGAATGTTTTTGTCTGACATGAATGGGCAAGTGATTTGCTGCATTGCGGCCATTCTATCAGTCGTTCCCGTCTTTCATAGTGGACGTCAATCACTGTTATTCATGCGTTTTTTACTTTGACGGTGATGGTTCTCCTCCAGTACACTCTAAAGTACACTCTTGCACGTTGGTTCATGTGGGATTTAGGGCCTGCGTGATCTTGAAAAAGGAATATCCCACGTGCCAAGAATGAACTGCCTGCGATCAAATGCACTGATGTCTTGAGTATTGCCACTCGACTTTCGCACCGGCGGCTGGTAAAAGGCATGACGATATCTCAGTCAAGTGACATAGTCCATTGGCCAAGGAAACAGATTCTGTCATCAGCCAATACAGCATATATCGCTAATTCAATTGTTAATGGGTATACGTCTTTATTTAATATTATAAAATTTTTTAACGGTCCACTTCCTTTCTGGTAATCATCTTTTACATATTTACGTCCTATTTCTATTTGCTATTTTTTCTTATTTCCCGTTTTCCCACGCTGTCTCGTTTCCACTGACTTACAGCACTGTGTTACGAATCGGGAGTGGTGCGAGCTGTCTTCACACATTTCATTTCGTGAGTCACACGATTACTATTACATCATGCAACCTTTGTGATCATTTTTTCACGGTTCCACGTAGTGATTTGAGGTACTGGATCGGTATTCGAGGGAGGGGGGGGGGGGGGGGAGCAGCGATCGAATTCACGTCTTTCACTTTCCTTCGTGGTGGTGGGGAAAGGGGGGGGGGGGGGAGAGAGAAGGCGGAACAGGGATCAGATTCGCATCTTCCACTTTCCTTCGCCTTCCCAGAGCAGATGGGCAGTTGGCTGCAGTTCTTGAACTTATTTTTCTTTGCGTCGCTTATGGTTTGATGCAATTCTTTGTGAAGTGCCGAGGCAAAGTTTCCACATAATTACGTGTTTGAGTCACTGATATGGCGGCGGTTTGCCATCTTGGCACTAAGTTTACATTTCAGTTCTTTGCCAGTAGGACAAACTACTGACGGAGCAGTGACGTATTGAATACTGAAGGCCTAGATCTGTTTCTCGGTAATACATCTGTGAGTCCATTTTCGCGATGTAATCGTAATATGAGATCATACTTCATGACCTACGCTCAGAAGTCACGGCCTTCAGTAAGATACAGACGTTAATAGCGAAATAAAATCAGTGCAGACAGTAGCTCTTGCATCCGTATGAAGGGTCATTCAAAAAACCTTCAATAATTTTCACAGTAGTTTATTTTTGGCAAAGAGCTATCGCAAATTACAGGGCGTCATGGTCATACGTAAAGTAAATGAACTAGTGTAAGCGTTCTTCCAGCTGGTGCAGACGTCAGCCACCACGCCACATGGTCACGGCTCTCCCCGCTTCTTCGCTGAGTCGGCGTCATGTTCTTCCTACTCTTAGCATTCTGCACAATCCTCAAAACCAGATCCAGCACAAAATTTATCCTAGTTCAACAACAATTACAACATATTTAAAACTATGTACGGTTACTTCATACAGCCATATGTAATGCTGTTACCCTTCAGAACTTTACAAAAGAAATGATTATCCCCTAGCTTACTTGCAATAATTTAGTATGAAGTTAAAGAAATTAATAAGTAGGCAATTTTCATAACAAATTTTGCTACTGTCACATGTTATTTTATGTTGTATTATTATTGGATGTGTATTTCCACACATACACTAATTTCTTTTCATGGATAATCTGTTTTTGTTAGACGATGAGCCCTGTTTCCATTTTGCTCTACGCATCCCATCTCGTAGTATCAACAAAGCGTAATTAGTTCCATGTTCGCAGTGCCTCAGCTGTCTTCCACGAGGCAAATAACAAAGTTAATATCGATAAAGAAGAAAACCATCACCAGTGATTCGTGTAGCCATGCTGTTGTTCCTGCCTTTCGTCCTTTTGCTGATTACTCTTCTTTTCATTCTTGTTCTACTCTTATTTCAGGACTCGATCCAATTTCGCTTTTCTTGGCCAGATCGATTTTCGTTCTGAATTATCGACTGCGTCCTACTCGCCGCCTATGAACAGTATCTCACACAAAACACAACACAAATTATGCCATCCCAGTCATAGGTGAAGTTAGGCAGTAGTGCTCATGATGTTCTCATGTAAGTATTAGTTGTTACATATCTTCTCATTAGTGTACTCATGTACTTGGTTATGTTCTCTGCTTTATTCATCTTAACCTTGCAGGCGATTTTCGTGACTGTGATCTTTCTGACCCAACAAGATCTCCTTCCTCTCATCCATCTCCATTATGCTGAATTTCTAAATAACAAAGACTCAAAACATATTATTACATTATTCTCCAGATCAAGGTTAATGTCCCGTTGTTGTCTGTAAATTTGCTCTAGACTGATGTTCGAATAGCTCACCAACGTGTAAATCGTGTTCCTTCCATCCTAGGTCGTCCTTTTTGTTCCTTGTAAACTACGAAATCTCGCTTACCTTACAGTAACTAGCACATTTCGTACTATAAAAAATGTCCCCATCAAACCACCCTTTTGTTTAAACTTTGACTGACGTTTAACTATCTCAAAATACCCTCTCACCCTCATAAAACCAAGTCCAAATGTGACTTTAACGAGGACCTCTACTTAAACGTCAACATAGCTTATCGTCCGAAAAACGTTCCGTTTCCGTGGACGAAGCCGGCCGGTGTGGCCGTGCGGTTAAAGGCGCTTCAGTCTGGAACCGCGTGACCGCTACGGTCGCAGGTTCGAATCCTGCCTCGGGCATGGATGCGTGTGATGTCCTTAGGTTAGTTAGGTTTAATTAGTTCTAAGTTCTAGGCGACTGATGACCTCAGAAGTTAAGTCGCATAGTGCTCAGAGCCATTTGAACCATTTTTGAACCGTGGACGAAATACTTATAAGCACCTACTCAAATACTACCTGCCAAATAAGGACAAGCATAACAAATCTTAAAAATTCGAATACCACATTTCATGGATCAGCATGCATCCTTTCCACGCAACAGTCAACACGAGGTACATTCCTAGTCTTCCATCTCATCCCTAACACCATTATATCTGGATACTCACATCCGAGTGATATCCTTGTTTCATCACTATTTTTTGCGGACGTTTTTGCGTCCTGGCAAACTTACATAGCATCTTTTTAGCTGTAAGTTATCTCTTATTTAAAGACATCATTATTCTCAGAGATGGTACCCTTTCTACTATGTCTGATTTACCTGTAATTCAAGATACAATGCGCTTCTTATGCACAGAGAATCTAACATAATCTAACGCCATAGACCAATGCTATGAACTCTAAGCAATCAATCTAATTTCTCATACGATTGTATCTTCATCTGAGCGCAAAATCTTAAGTTGAATTAGCTGCTCTTGCTGCGGCCTTATTCTGTACTCTACTCCAAAAAGGATTTGACATGACTAAGGCGGGGCAGACCAACACATTTCTTTGATTTATTCATTTCCAACTTGAATGCTTGACATGAACAGTTCTTATCCTCATCTGGCCACTATACATAGAAACAATTTGTGACATAACCTGTTTTGTCTCTCAAAAAGATTTCACTAGAACGTTCTTGCCCATATGATTTCTCATATGCTAGCTTTCTGGTCAGTGTGCCCCCTTCTCTTCTGACCAGAATCTTGTATTCTATGCAACAATCTGGTCGATCAATTTCCTATGCTTTTGCCACATCTGTCGTGGGAAATCCACTATTTTTTTCATTCTGTTCCATGGCTGACGATCCTTAAGACAGTCAAGGGGAAAAACAAAGCGGTAATGTGTGAAATCTCATTCACTATACCTTGGAAGCCCTTCAAAAATATTTCCCCCTTGCTATGCTGTTTAGTGCACCGTATCTGCAAAAGTGTAAGAGACCCTTCATTATAACTACTGCTGGATTCGAACTTGGGCGGTACTCTGAAATATAAATAAGTTTGATATATGTCTTTCCATCATCCAGACATTAATTGGAGCCCATTGCTAGAACAATTTTTTCTATGCGTCCGACTTCCATGAGGAAATCCCTTACCAATGCCTCGTGTACTAGCTGCACCATATGTTCCCGCAATGGTGTAAGTACAATAGATTTGGATGTGAGTTCAGTCACCACAATTGCATAACAGGAACCACATTGTGTTCTTAGGAGCGGTCCCATTAAATCGGTTGCGACGAGCCTTGATAATGTCTGTGGCACAATTGGGTAGACCGAGCGAGGTGGATCAGTGGTTAGCATACTGGACTCGCATTTTGGAGGATGACTGTTCAAACCCCGTGTCCAGCCACCGTAATTTAGGTTTCCTGTGATTTCCGTAAATCACTTCAGGTAAATGCCAGGTTTGTTCCTTTGAAAGGACATAGCCGATTTCCTTCCCCATCCTTCTCTAAACCGAGCCCGTGCTTCGTCTCTAATGACCTTGTTGTCGATGCGAAATTAAACACTACTCTCTATTTCTTTTTGCTGATAGTCAGGACATAGCTACCTAATGTGTTCACCCTTTCCACGCTCCTCAAATCCTTGAAAATCCTGTCTTGGCACTGTTGGTAGCCATACAGGGTCCTCTGTTAGATCAGAGTGTGACAATATCAGTGCTCTCAACAATGCTGTTTTCAATACCTATGAGTCTCTTTCTGCTGCTGTCTCCCATACCCAAGGTGTTTTCTTTCTCGTAAGTTCACACAGCTACGGTGTCGCCATTGTGTCTACCTTTATGAAATGCTTATCAAAATTTATAAGACCTAGGAATCCCCTCAGTCCCTTGCTGGTGTCTGACGATGGGAATTCCACGATGGCCTCGAATTTATTGGGGCTTGGTGATATGCTCTCTGCAGTTATATTGTGTCCTAAGTACTCTACTTTTGTTGTTCCAAAACACCAATTTTCGATTGGGATGGTTACTCCATGACTGTTGAAGACAGTGAATTTAGAACTCTGTTACGTATTCTCAGGATTTCTTTGCTAATAATCTTGATTTGACTTGTCAGATGTTGTTTCAGTGACTCATTGATCCCATCTAACCTCTGAATAAATGCTTCAGACGTTAAGACAAAATGGAAGGCAAAAAACTGATGGTATCATCCAAATCCAAGAAAGATAGATATAAGAAGTAGCTTTCTCTGCCAAAAACCTTATCTCAGATTCGTTGAGGAAAACACAGTGACTCTGTGCAACTCTTGTGGTTATTCCTTGACTTTCTCTGGCCTGTCCATTTCCAGGGCAATTATTGTATTCATTTGTTGAGAATCTAGAATAACGCAAATTGATGCATGCTTTTCATAAACAACCCACAATGGACTATTATGAGTTGAAATAGCTGCTTCAGTCACTTTCTGTCTTTTAATGTTCTCTCAATTTTCACAAATACTTTATGTCTGTAGGCATGTGGGATGGGGTACGGAAGTATGAAACATTTTGGACAATCTTTTATTTTAAATGTGTATTGAAAGTTTTCGATTGTTCCTGGATTTGGTGAGAAGACTTCTCCATTAATAAGTAATACCTTCCGTAACTGTTCCCTGTCTTGTGAAACAATGTTTTGAAATTGCTCCACTCATTCATTATTTTTGGACCAAATCCTCCTCCTCTACCTGATATTGGGTTCCTTCATCTTAGTTCCCACTTACTTTTATTCTGCATAATCTTCTTGTTCAAAGCATATCTTCAAGCAGCTCACTGGTATTTGCGCTCAAATATGCTTCTGCTTGAAATGGACATGCATTTTGTTCCTTTCATTGAAATGACGTCCTCATGGGTAAGTTCTAATATTGCTTGATTATCATTCAGAGAGTCCACACCTATTAATAAGTCGGTGGCCAATTTAGATCCCCCAAGAAATTTCCCGTCAAAATATATTGATTCATTTTTCCGAATTTAACCACTATGGCTCGTTTGATTCTCGTTTTCTTCACTGCTAGCACAGGCAAACAAATATTCTTAGCATATCTTTGAAATTATGTGTCAGCTATCCATGAAATTTGACTTCTACTGTCGAGTATGTCTTGTAATTGCATGTCTCCTATTTTTACTTTAATCACTGGATTCAGATCCTGTCTCATGATTACTTCCTTTTCCTCCAATAGCGTTACAGATACATCTCATTCCTTGGATTAGGCGCTCCGATTTCAATGATCTCTGCCTTTTCCTATCTCGATCTCGTGTAGGTCCATTTTGCATGAATTTCTGTTCAATATTATAATTCTGATAGCTGTTCCATCCTGCTCTTTTCTGTGAGTGATTATGAAAATGACTACCTTCTCCAGACAGTCAGTTTCTATTAAATGCCTATTATTATTGCAACACAGAGGCCTGTTCAAATTATTTTCTTGATCTCTTCTTCTCTCCATTGCATTATGCTCATCGAAAGCAACTCTAGTTCACAGAGAATGTTTTTAAATGCTTGAGCATCTTTGTGGCATCATCCCACTAGTACTTCTGATAATTAATTGGTCGTTTCATGTATCAGAATCAGGTGATCTCATCTGCCCTTCCAGGATCATCTAAGAATTGATTTTTTCTGGCCATTGCTTCAAAGAATTTCACAGGGCTCTTTAAACCGAACACTACTAAATCCTTTGACATTATCATTTTGTGGTTTATCATATCCTGCGTGTAAGCAATAATTTGTGAGGAATGTGTCCCTAAATTCTGAATAGAAGGAACACCTGGCAGATATGCCTCTAATTTTTTCCGCTGTTCCCTCTTCAGGGTCTGTGGAGACAAATACTAGTTTTATTCTGAAGGTCATGAAGATGGTAAAGATAGATCAAACTTAGCAATTCAGGTTTTATGTTGAAGTGTGTTTCCATTATCGTTATAATGGTCCCACATTTGTTATGCAAGACCTGACTGCAGCTTCTGATGTGCTGTGTCTTCAGTTCAAGACCCACTGTGAAAGTTCTCACTGTTATTGTATCCATAAATACTTACATTTCCGTCAAGAATGTGAATTCTATTCTCTTGTACACAATTATGTGTTTCACCTCGTTCTGTTTCCCAGCTAACACTAGCAATTCCTATTTCGAATCCTGTTGTAATTTCTGTCTGATTTACCATTTACTTTCCATTGCTGCTCATTGAAGATTTCTTATTTATTCTTAAATGTAAGCAATGACTGTTCCTCCTAGGTTTCTGCTATTGATTCAATGCAACGTTCCACAATTTACATGTTTCGTACATTCACACTACTGGCCTGTTTATCACCGAAACATTCTGCATCCTCCTGCCCATGCTCTTCTGAGCTAACAGGTTTGTCATCTAAGCCCTCACGTTCACCAATATCTCTCTCTTGCTTTTCGACATTGTGTAACCTTTTTAGAAATTGGTGTATGCTTGCTAGTTTTCCCCAATTGTCGTCCTTATAACAATAACATTTTAGGTCAACATCATACTGATCATACTGTATGTCCCTTAAATTACACTAATGAATTATGACAACCATAATTGTAAAGTAAGTGACGAAGAATCAACATGACTTAAACACCTTTCAATAAATCACACTCGTTCAGCTGTGCAAAGTAAAATAGTATGAACACAAAGGTATACTACCACTATTTCTTTTTACACCTATAATGGACTTTGTCATTCTGTGCATGCTAATCATTCTCACAAGGAAAAAACTGAAAAATTTAAATAATAAAAGCTTAGTGTCATCCAAAAATTGTCCAGAAAATTTAATGTACCTGCACTTCATAGACTCAAGCATACATACGTCCACTTTCTGCTCTCTGTTGCAGGCCTCACACATTCTCACACATGCCTGTATCACTTACAAACAGAACTGAATCTTGGCATAGACTGGTTGCACGAAGTGCAATGTACTGCCAACTTACATTGTGAACACCGAAACTTGCACAAGGCTCCATCCACTTTTCTGGTAATTCCTCTGAATTTCGTAACATTAATATCCATATTATCCATATTTGTACCCATGAGCCTATCCCCAGATTCCTGATGATGATACATATTCACAACATTGTCTTTTTGTATATAACAGCTCTATGCTCTGTTATCCCTGCTAATAAGTTCTGACGACACAATTGTACAAAGAAATCACACATCAAAATAAAGCGCTCCAAAAATTTTCAACGTTGATATTATGATGCCAGCCAATCAGACATGGAACAGGGTGCACGGAAATACACAGTAGAAAAGAAGCTGAAAATAAAGTACATATTTAGTTGTATCCAAGGTTCTCGGGTGTCCAGCAGGATCCGATCGTCGAAGTTCCACGATATTTCGGAGAATAACCGTTCCGCCATCATCAGCACCACCAATATCGTGGAACTTCGACGATCGTATACAGCTGGACACCCGAGAACCTTGGATACAGCACATTCGCCGGGAAAGCCTCAGATCACATACGTATTTAGTTACTTGCACCAGCAATAGTTCTAGTGAATACTGCAGCTCTAAATGTTCACAGATTTTAAATGAAACATTAAAAACGAAAAACGTTAAATTTCTGGCTGCATCCCAGAATCTTCCGTTTTACTTCTACGCTGTTCAGTGTTCACCAATATATGTAACATCCTGTATGTGTGAATTTACCTGGATCAGAACTGATTGTGATGCAGACACACCCTTAAAACCAAATACTGGAATAAATGTACACAATGGAATGATTAACATTATGAAAGTTGTAAGAGGTCCGAGCAGATGTAATTTCGATGTATTGCTCATGCGCTGCCTGCAATAGGCAATGTATAAGAGAATCTCTGACCAGAGAGTAGTGTTGACTGCAGTAGGAACTGTGTAGCTGTAGCAGTAAGTTGTTGCTAGTCGGGAGTCTGCCCTGATCTGGTCTGGTGTATCGTGTTGGCTGGCCCGGTCTTGGTGCTTCGATGTCGGGGCCTGAGTATTAATGTATAAGGTAAAAAAAAGCAGCCTCGCGCATATGTAGTAATGTTATCTCAAGTCCCATGTAAATGTTATAAAACTCTCGTAATAATAATCTTCCTCATGAAAAGTAACTTTTAACAACCGTTCATTTCAATTTAAAGAATTTACTAATTTCTGCCATCCATGATCATCCCGATTATTGCAATAGAAAAATCAGTTGCTTCCTTTCATAAATGACAGATAGGTCGCCCAGCATTGCACAGAGCTGTGCCGGAAAAATTTATTGTAAGAGCAGATATATCCGGCAACTTCATTGAGGTAAGAATTTTTCCTTTTTTTATTCGGAAAGATCTTTCAGGGCCATGACGCAGCACTACTGTCGTCCAAAATTTACCAGGTTAAATTCACAGTGAATTATTGAAAAGTCATAAGTGAGCGACAATTTAATTGAGAGGTTAGTTACATTGTTTTATTACCAGGTTACTGAATTTATTTTTTTATTGGGATGTTATACTGAATGTGAACGACATAATTATAATTTTTACTGTTGAGAGGTTTAGGAATTTTTCTGTTTTGAGGTTACGCTAAATGTGAATGAATTTTGAGCTTAGATTAAATGAGAAAGAATTTTGTAGGGAGGTTACAAATGAGAAAGAATTTTGTGGGGAGGTTACACTAAATTAGAATCTACTCATATTATTTATTACAATTTTGTTGGGGAGGTTACACTTGGCGACAAGCGGCCAGGATCGGATTTTCTTTGTGAATTTCTGAGAAGTAGTCATAATCTGCTCTTATTTACTTAAATGTTGTTTGCATCTGGCGCAACGCATTTACTAATTTGTCACTCTTTCTTTCACAGATCATCGGCAATTTATTGCTCTTTGTTGTAATTGTATTTGTTCCATTTTTGCTTCATCTTTGTTTCATTTTTGTGCTTAATTTTGATTTGTGAAAAATGCTGCGAAAAACTGTTAACAGTACATCGCGATGTGCAATAAGTGAAATAGCCGACTCGAATAATTTGGCCGATAATACTAGCGACACTCAGTGCAATAATCCTCTAATTACAGATAATCAGTGCGTACCGACCACTAGTAATGATTTTAATGCTAATGATGAGCAAACAAATTCAATTGTGTCCGCTGTTAATTTAACGACAATTGATGACGCGGCACGTTCCGTTACAATGAACGCAAATTTTGGCTGGGATCAAGTTATGGCAGTATTGCTACAAATTAGTGAATTGCGTAAACAACTTAATGAAAATCTCAAACAACAGCTTACTGAAAATAATGAAAATCTCACACAACAACTTAATGAAAAACTAGTCAATAATTCCAAACAGTCGAATGAGAAACAAGACAACAATTATAAACAACTTAATGAAAAACTAGATAACAATTCCAAACAGCTTAGTGAACAGATTACAGCCATTGCCGTGCAATGTCATGATACTAAGGAACAATTACGTGAGGAAATTAAGGCTTGTGCTAGGAACAGTAGTGAAGAAATTAGATCTGTGGCACAAGAATTAAGTAATACACACGCAGCCACAACTAAATTACTTAGAGATGAAATTAGTGCACTCGCTAAACAATGCTCTGAAAACGCAACACAGTTACGCGACGAGTTTAAATTAATGTCAGCAGAACTTTCACGCACGCTGGATGCGAAAGTAGACGCGAAATTTGACCAACAGAATAGCCAAATTGACGAACGTTTTAATCACCACCTACACAACAGTGAAAAGCGTTACAGTAAATTTATACAGGAACAGAATAAAGTAAAGCAACAAGTCATGGAAACAATTACTGTACAAAGACAGGAAGATAAGCGTAAATTGTTTACGAAAGCAAAAACATACGTAGACAACAATATTGCTACAGTATCAGACGAAATTAACAGTATCAAACAGTTGAATAACGAATTGCATGATGAAATCTCCGATCTTAAAACAAAAACAGACACAGACACTTTAGACTTTCAGACAATGACCAACAGACTTGAAAAATTGGGACTAATACAGGATTCCGATGCCATCAAAGCAGACGTTAAAAAATTGAACAAAACCACACGTAAAATTCAAAAACAAATTAATGTTTGTGATACTAAAAACGATGATCACGTAAAAGCACTGACTGAAAAATATGATGAATTGGCCAGTCATGTTGATGTTATCGAAAATGATAATGACACCAAATCAGATGATACGTCACCAGTTTCGCTTAATCAAACACCCGAATTCAAAAATTAACAGCAGTCGATCAGTAAGATAGGTTCTTCCAATAATACATTAAGTAGAAAATTGTCATCTTTACGGCAAGAAGTGGCGGAGATGAAAAATATTTGAGCCTTTAACACACCACAGCATATGCCACTTTCCGAACATTTGTCAGACTCACACAGCCAGTATAATTTAGGTAATTTACAGAGAGTACGTGAGTTAGATTCCGAACAGTCACAGACAAACAGATTATCATACAACCCTGAACCTGTTCATACATACAGAGACGATAATTTTGATTACAAGCACTTTCTATCCGTGAGAAAATTTAAGGTATTTAAAAATGACAGAACACAGTCATGCTTTGGACTGGATACGATAATTTACTTTTGAATTTTCACCGCCATTGCCTGTAATGCAGAAACTAGAATTGGACTGGATATAACAACTTGCTTTTGAATTTTCACCACCACTGCCTGTAACGCAGAAACTAAAATTTATTTGCAGCGCGTAAGTGACCTCAGGGGATTCATTACACTTCGATGAATATGTGCCGTAGCGTGCACAGGGCCCCGAGCCGTAGTAGCGCTATTTCATCTTTAGTTTTCTGCACTGCTGCCTTCACTTCTACTATCCTTTATATCTATCAAAACAGCTCTTCAACTATCGATCTATCTAGAATTAAGAATGAGTAAAGAAAACCTGATATGACAAGTTTTACCGAAAGTGACAGTTTTCTTTAGACACTCCCGAAATGACAACTACCGGCGTAATTTTAATAACAGACAAAATTGTAATCATCAGTATGTACAACATTTTGAGCAATCGTCAAAATTATCTGCAACCACATTTTGGTAACAATAGAGGCTTTTCCCTTCAACAGCAACAAAAACAGCCGGTTAGCATACCTAATCAACAATGCAGTCTGCGAGGTCAACCAAGCTTTAATGTTTCGCCGCCTACATGTATAGCGTTGGCCACACCAAATAGCAACGCACAGCAATAAAGAAATCACTATGTACGGAAGACACATCATTTCAATTCCTATCGCAACGCGCCGTATAGCAATGAGTATTATGACAGACGTAAATGCAATAAGCACAATTTTCAGCGTACGTTTAATAACAGTCGGTCTTACCAGCAGCATAATCAACCACAACAACAGATTATCATGAATGAACCAGACAGTAGGTATCATCCCGAACGTAATACGTCAGGAAGAAGTATCAGAACAGTACAAATAGTCGAAATGCCACAGCATCCTCCTGCAAATAACAGCACGTCAGAAAGAATTTAACTAGGTACAGTACAGGTTGCATCTTCCAGCAACGTAAGCAATACTTTTGACACACAGAATCTTGTTCACGAAAATGTTATTAGTTTTGACGGCATCCGATACACACTTTTGCATAACAGACAGAATCACAACGTATGTAGACGACATTCTTATTGCAGAAGCTAACTGGTCTGAACATAATTTGATTCTTGAACAACTGTTACAAACCTTTCGTGCACAAGGACTCACAGTTAATCTTAGCAAATCGCACTTTGGCAAAACTTCTATAAAATTTCTTGGAAATGTAATTTCAGCAGAAGGCATTGCGCCTGACACGGAAAAACTTCAAGCTTTACGTGACATTACTGTTCCTACGACGAAGAAACAACTACGCAGCTTTTTGGGTTTAATTAACTTTTTTCGTAAATTTATTCATTACTCTGCTTTAGACACCCCTAGATTATGTCAATTGACGGGTAAAACACTATTTGGTCCTGGGATAGCCAAGCACAGTCTCAATTTGTCAATCTGAAACAAGCTTTGTTGAATGCACCACTTTTATCACATCCAGATCTTACTAGAAATTTTTCTACTGCCACCGACAGTTCTAACACCGCTTTAGGCCTACAAATTTTTCAGGAAATTGAAGAAGATGGTTCTACAGTAATTAAAAACATCGCCTTTGCGAGTCGCATTCTGTCACCTGCTGAACGCAATTATTCTGTTACAGAACTTGAAACATTATGTGTTGTATGGGCATTTACGAGATTTCGGCATTTTCTTTATGGAAGACATACGACCGTTTACACAGACCATAGAGCTATCCAGTTTTTACTTTGAGCAAAATCTACACATGACAGGTTAAGCAGATGGAAACTTTATTTACAGGAATTTAATTTTACAATTGTTCACATTCCCGGTACACAAAATGTTGTAACAGACGCACTATCCCGTTTTCTCACCAACAATCAGCAAGACATCGGAACCAACTTCTGCCAAGCAAATTTTAGCGTCATGTATTTTCAACAAGTTGCATTTGAAAATTTCATTTCGTCGTCATTACGAGATATAGCACAGGAGCAGAGCAAAGACAACGTATGGAAAAAAATTAAACACCTTTGGCAAGATAGGAATAATGTTACCATCAGAAACCATTACACTGTACGCAATAACATTCTGTTTCGCCGCTCTCACCTTGACAGCAACAACTGGTTATTATGCATTCCTGACGAGCTTGTTACCAAATTAATTTGGTATACTCATTTAAGTTACGCACATTATGGAGCCAGAAAATGTTTTCTTATACTGAGACAGAACTGTTATTTTGCGAACATGGAGAAACGTATTCAACTAGTTTTAGCGTCATGTAAAATCTGCCAGAAACCTAATTCGGACACGACTTCACATATTCCTCCGTTACGTCCCATTGTACCCGTTAAATTGAGACACATGGCCGCTGTAGACATTTTTGGTTCGATTCCCAGAACTAATAGAGGTTTTTGCTACATCTTTGTCGCTGTTGAACTCACTTCGAACTTTGTTACCTTCACTCCATTACGCAAAGCTACTGCAAAATCTGTTTCGAATTTTCTATTTCATGTAGGGCATGTATTGAAAGTAATATCCGACAATGGACCACAATTTCGATCTGCTATGTGGACATGTATGTTACGAGCAAGAAACATTTCTCCGATTTATATATCCAAGTATCACGCTTCTTCGAACCCTTGTGAACGTCTAATGAAAGAAATTGGTAAACTATGTAGAATAAACTGCCATAAAAAACATATCGATTGGGATACACACATACTGTCATTCCAGGATGTAATTAACTCGATACCAAATGAATCTACTATGCTATCTCCGACTGTTATATTGAAAAATGTTGAACCACCTAACAAAATTAAAGAATTAGTATCCTTTCCTACATCTCGTCGACTACAACACCATGAAATAATTGACAACAACATCAAACGTGCCGCAGAGCGCCGGAGAAGACAGCAAAAACAGGTTTGTACACGCTGTGACTTTCACATTGGACAGAAGATATTAGTACGCACACATTATTTATCCAACAGAGGAAAGAGTAGATGCAGTAAATTTGAGCTTCTATACGCAGGTCTATACAGAATTCGCAGCATTCCTCACCCCAATGTAGTACACGTCGAAACTCTGAGAGCCAGAAAAAGTAAAGGCAATCACCATGTCTCCAATATTAAACCCTTTATTGAATGAACATACTTTATGATTTATCACACTGTAATGCCATTTGCAGATATTTATATGAACACTTACTGATGATTATCATATTTATTCCTGGCAAGTGCACGGCAAGGTAAGGTTAGCAGCTCGCTTTTCCTGTCGTTAGACATCAGACCGTGCACATTTTTCCAGATAAACTTACATATTTTATGACCAATTACGCAATTCTACCTATGTGATTACTTACTGATGATTGTCATATTTTTTCTCGGCAAGTGCCCAGCAAGGTAAGGTTAGAGGGTCGCTTTTCTTGTCGTTATATATCAGACGGTGCACATTTTCCATTTTTCGTGTATGTATGATTGTTTTCCTGTTTTGTCTGTATGCACTATGAAATGTTTAAGATGTAACAAACACCAGTTGACTTTGACATTTTTCCTTATAATATCTCAATATCTTGACTATTTTACCTTTTTTTTTTTTTTTGCTACTACATTGTGATACTCTGTGTACTTTTTTTTTTGGCACTTGAAAACTGTCTATGTTTTTGACAATACGTTTTCTGTCATGCTATGCTGTATGCTTAATTATATCACTAGAAACCAGTTTTTATTTAATGGGTATATCATTTAAGTGCAAGATATTAATCCTTATTCATCATTTTCAGAAAGCAATAACGTGTAAAAGAAATAAATTAAACAAACCACAGTGGATTACTATGAAATGGGAATTTCACCTTCTGAATGAACGAAAGAAAATGGAATACCTTGTGATGAAGAGTACATGGATCAGAATTAACAAGCATTAACATGAATATACTATACATATCGTATGATAGCAGTCTTAACTAATTTCTTTCTTTCAGAATACGAGGCGATTGATGCAGGCTGTCAGACAGAACTACACATCTTAGTTTTAGTGATGAAACACGCGAGAAATAAGAACCTCTATACTATGAATAGTAGTATGAGTAAATGGTAATATGAATAATGAATAATGAAGTGTCTTTTTTGCAGATGATAATGAATGATGATGAATAGTTATATGAAGAATACGCTAATATGAATAATGAAGTTTTTCTTTGCAGGTGATGATAGTAATGAAGTTATGGTAATATGAATAATGAAGTTTTTCTTTGCAGATGAGGATAATGATGAAGTTTTTATATTTACTGTTAGTTAAGAGATGCTATGTAGTTATTTAAGTATTTGTCTTATGTCACATGGTATAATGACTACATGTTTTGGAAAGGACAGCTAGAGTACATACATATTGAGTACACGTTTCATTACCTGTTAATGCGAAGTTCACTACTTTTCAGCATAATATGCATTTCTTCTTTCAGCTTAATAATCCATTTTCTATTTTTTCCAGGAGAAGCTATTCATGAAATTAATGTGTTATAAGCAGTTAGTTATTAAACCTGTTCTAGTACTTGCATTTTTTTTAATGATACTAGTTTAAGAGATATTTATAGTACTAAATATAATGCAGATTTGTCAGATGTATTGAATCCATTATATCTATGTATTATTGAACCACAGACCTTGAGTAATAGTTACAGTGTGTTACATTTTAAATTTGTCCTATGTCACTTGAATGATGAGTTCTGAGTAATGCTGAATGATGTTTTGTAATAATGCATAAATGCTATGCCAATAATTTCTGTAAATAATATTTTTGTTATACTCTATAAATGCTATGCCAATAATTAACTCTCATTTTTAACGATGACTTCTGAATAATACTGAATAATGTTTTATAAAACTATATGAATACTTTGTAACTGGCCAATGAATGCCACTGTTTCTTATATTTTAAATTTGTCTTATGTCACTTACATGCTATTATATATGAATACCAGTAGCTTGATGCTACACTCATTAGCTCCTGTTTTGAATGATGAGTTCTGATGGTTTGTAACTGGCCAATGAGTGCCCCAATGATTACTATAACTAGATGAATTATGTAAATGGTATGCCATTAATTAACTTTTGCTTTTAATGATCACTTCTGAATAATGCATAGAAATGGTTTGTAACTGGCCAATGAGTGCCAACGATTACTATAACTAGATGAGTTATGTAAATGGTATGTCATTAATTAACTCTTGCTTTGAATGATCACTTCTGAATAATGCATAAAAATGGTTTGCAACTGGCCAATTAGTGCCAATGATTACTATAACTAGATGAATTATGTTAATGCTATGCCATTAATTAACTCTTGTTTTGAATGATGACTTTTGAACAATGCATAAATATGGTTTGTAACTGGCCAATGAGTGCAAATATTTAGTGCAAGCAGATGACTTATGAATAATGTTCTGAAATACTCAATACATAGTACAGAAATATTTAGTAACTAGGCAACGAGTGCCAACAATTACTCAAATCGGTTGATAGACTAATTTAATTCTCAATGATGACTAACATAAGACTTAATGTCCTTCACCTTCTGACCTAATTACCAGTAATTGCTGCAATATCCGTTTGTCCTGTCCATCCTCATGATCATGGAGCACTATATTTGAATTTTGCACTAATTCTACGTTGGTGAAAAGTATCAATTCTGCAGGAGTGTGGTGTTGACACATCATGCTGTCCACCACCTTGAACGATGGAGATGTTATTATTGTCCCACTGTTTGGTGTACCTAATGTACTACCAAAATGATAACATTGAATATTAATACGACATTTCAGTGTCTTGGCTACACTGATTAACACTTCAGGGAAGAGAACTTCAGATTGTCTCACTTGCTTCTGTAGAAAGATATGGACTTTCAGTGCAGCTACGTGCAACCTACTGTGCTAATAAATAAATAAAGTACATATTTAGTTGTATCCAAGGTTCTCGGGTGTCCAGCAGGATCCGATCGTCGAAGTTCCACGATATTTCGGAGAATAACCGTTCCGCCATCATCAGCACCACCAATATCGTGGAACTTCGACGATCGTATACAGCTGGACACCCGAGAACCTTGGATACAGCACATTCGCCGGGAAAGCCTCAGATCACATACGTATTTAGTTACTTGCACCAGCAATAGTTCTAGTGAATACTGCAGCTCTAAATGTTCACAGATTTTAAATGAAACATTAAAAACGAAAAACGTTAAATTTCTGGCTGCATCCCAGAATCTTCCGTTTTACTTCTACGCTGTTCAGTGTTCACCAATATATGTAACATCCTGTATGTGTGAATTTACCTGGATCAGAACTGATTGTGATGCAGACACACCCTTAAAACCAAATACTGGAATAAATGTACACAATGGAATGATTAACATTATGAAAGTTGTAAGAGGTCCGAGCAGATGTAATTTCGATGTATTGCTCATGCGCTGCTTGCAATAGGCAAGGTATAAGAGAATCTCTGACCAGAGAGTAGTGTTGACTGCAGTAGGAACTGTGTAGCTGTAGCAGTAAGTTGTTGCTAGTCGGGAGTATGCCCTGGTCTGGTCTGGTGTATCGTGTTGGCTGGCCCGGTCGTGGTGCAGCGATGTCGGGGCCTGAGTATTAAGGCATAAGGTAAAAAAAAGCAGCCTCGCGCATATGTAGTAATGTTATCTCAAGTCCCATGTAAATGTTTTAAAACTCTCGTAATAATAATCTTCCTCATGAAAAGTAACTTTTAACAACCGTTCATTTCAATTTAAAGAATTTACTAATTTCTGCCATCCATGATCATCCCGATTATTGCAATAGAAAAATCAGTTGCTTCATTTCATAAATGACAGATAGGTCGCCCAGCATTGCACAGAGCTGTGCCGGAAAAATTTATTGTAAGAGCAGATATATCCGGCGACTTCATTGAGGTAAGAATTTTTCCTTTTTTTTATTCGGAATGATCTTGCAGGGCCATGACGCAG
Source organism: Schistocerca americana (assembly GCF_021461395.2). Classification (NCBI taxonomy): domain Eukaryota; kingdom Metazoa; phylum Arthropoda; class Insecta; order Orthoptera; family Acrididae; genus Schistocerca; species Schistocerca americana. The sequence goes on along the minus strand of NC_060121.1, from coordinate 790,587,284 downwards.
CACTGCTGTCGTCCAAAATTTACCAGGTTAAATTCACAATGAATTATTGAAAAGTCATAAGTGAGCGACAATTTAATTGAGAGGTTAGTTACATTGTTTTATTACCAGGTTACTGAATTTATTTTTTTATTGGGATGTTATACTGAATGTGAACGACATAATTATAATTTTTGCTGTTGAGAGGTTTAGGAATTTTTCTGTTTTGAGGTTACGCTTGGCCGGCCGCGGTGGTCTAGCGGTTCTAGGCGCTCAGTCCGGAGCCGCGCGACTGCTACGGTCGCAGGTTCGAATCCTGCCTCGGGCATGGATGTATGTGATGTCCTTAGGTTAGTTAGGTTTAAGTAGTTCTAAGTTCCAGGGGACTGATGACCATAGATGTTAAGTCCTATGGTGCTCAGAGGCATTTTTGGTTACGCTAAATGTGAATGAATTTTGAGCTTACATTAAATGAGAAAGAATTTTGTAGAGAGGTCACAAATGAGAAAGAATTTTGTGGGGAGGTTACACTAAATTAGAATCATACTCATATTTTTTTTTTTATTTTGTGGGGAGGTTACAAAGTTCATGATCATAGCAGTGAATCTTGAGGTGTGAAATATGCATATTGTCAGGGAGGTAACATCTCCTCGAATCACAGACATAATTTAAGTGAACTCTTTGGTTTATTACGAAAAGACAGGTTACTGAACAAGCACCTAATTAAGTTTTGAAATCACGAGAATTACAAGCATAGAACATTAGCTATGGGAAGTGGACAAGTGAACTATTGGTTCGCAAAGTTACTGTGTGGGGGTTGGAATTAACTCATAATCATGTATCGGGCTTCGTAAAATTTAACTCGACATACACATCAGTTACAGTGATTGTTTGTCTGACCGGAGAAACGACAAAGTACATGCAATTGAGAATGCACTGACAAATGTGGCAAAGTGAATCTGAACACGATTCTGAATTTCTAGTTCGCAATGGACCTAACACACCACAGCTGCAGATTATACTCGCCATTATCGCCGGTTTGATATGAACAGATCCGTGATACCTTGTGTGGTTGCGATCAATCCCAGTCAGTTCCTTGTCAAGCAGCAGCTAGCCTCGTATCACAGGCCATGGGAAAAGCTAAAAAAATTGTGCTCAAAACTATCTGCCGACTGTCCGGTTTCTTCTGGACCACTGACAAATCAAGGCTCTTACTCGTATGCCCTGTTTTTTGGACAGCCTGGCAATATTTATCAGCTGAATGCACTTTTCTTAGCATGACAGCGATGCTGTGTTTTTTTGTAGTATATTTATTAACTTCCTTGAGGTTTAATCTCCCGTTTTTACAAGTGAAAATTCATTCAGTCTGTAGCGCAGAAGTTTCTCGCTGAACAGCCAGCGACATAGCTTATTAACGCATCAGCGTCCTTTGGCGACAAGTAAGGTGGGTAGCAAGTTGCATATCTAGAATTCTGTCTGCTTTTATAGTTTACCTCACCAGTTAGTCTTGCTAGGAGGGCCAGGGTATGTGCATGCTGTGTGCAGACGCAGCGGGAGCTGGCCGCAGTCCGCGTACAGCTGAATGCGCTTTTGGCTGCGGGCAGTCACCTTCAGGCTACTGCCTCAGGGTGTAGCGGTGGCGGAGAATCTGGCGCGTCGCATGGGACACCTCAGGTGTCGCTTGTTTTGCCCATGGGCTTTGTTTCCGAGGCACCAGATAGTGCACCCGACGTGGTGGATCCGCTCTCAGAGCAGGGTGAGTGGCGGGTGGTTACGCATTTGCGTCGCTCTAGGCGGAGGGCCAATGTGGAGACTGGCCGCCTGGCCTCGCCCGTTGACACTGTGAGTGGACAGGTAGCCGTAGGGTTCGAGCAGATACACGGTGGGATGGGGTTTACTAGTCTAGGAGTTTATGGAGTCCCTTAGGCGGATAGCGTTCAGGGCTAGAAAGAAAGCCAATGTGCACTCGGTGTGTCTGCCGGGGGGCCTCATCCGAGATGTAGAGACGGCCTTGCCTGTCGCATGGGTTCTAGGCGATCTGTAATTCGTACAAGCAGCTGGTGCAGGTGGAGAAGCCTGCTGGCCTCGCGCGCGGATTGCAAACAGAGCTCGTAATTTGCAGCGTTTTTCCCAGAGCTGATCAGGGTTCTTTGGTTTGGAGCCGAGTGGAAGGTCTCATCCGAGGGCTTCGTCGACTCTGTGACGGTCTTAGCTGCAGATTTCTAAACCTTCGTTATCACGTGGGGATTTGTAGGAATGCCCTTGATAGTTCAGGGGTGCACTATGCTATGGAAGCAACTACTAGGGTATCAGAGTGCTTGTATAACGCCTGTCGATATGTAGCAAGGCAAGTCAAGCGGCTTTCAGAATAAAGACACTTTCTCATAATTTTATCAGTAAACTGTCGAAGTATTCATAATAAGGTTCCCGAATTAACTCCAGGGAAGTTCTCACACTCCCTGAAACCCGAAGTGCAAAGCTCTGAGATATTTAGCGAGTCGTGGAATGTATATGGAAAAGACAGAGTAGAAGCCATAGGGTGGTGAGTGTTCATTGTAACTGAAAAAAATATTGTCTCTAGTGAGGTCGAAATTGATTATGACAGTGAAGTTATCTGGCCGCGTATAACAGGTGCAGGTGAAACCAAGTTAATTGTTGGATGTTTTTACCGCTCACCGGATTCTGCTGTGACAGTTGTAGAGTCCTTCAAAGAAAGCCTACGGTCAATAGCTCATAAAGCATAAATATGCGGATCATGCAACATCAGTTGGAGGCGACTTTAAGCTACCGAGTACAGATTAAGATGTCTCTACGTGTGTGTGTGTGGGTGGGGGGCGGGGGGTGTAGAGACAGACAGTTATGAGAAATACTTTTGAACATGAAAGTTCCTAGCAGATTTAAACTGTGCGCCGGACCGAGGCTCGAATTCGGGAACTTGCTTGCAAGCGCTCTACCATCAGCTACCCAAGCACTACTCACTATCCTTCCTCATAGATTCAGTTTTGCCAGTACCTTCACTCCTACTTTCCAAACTTCACAGAAGCTCTTCTGCGAATCTTGCAGAGCTAGCACTCCTGGAAGAAAGGATATTGCGGTGACATGGCTTAGTCACAGCCTTAGAAATGTTTCCAGAATGAGATTTTCACTCAGCAGCGGAGTGTGCGAAAGGCAAAGGTTCCGAGTTCGAATATCGGTCCGGCACATATTTTTGATCTACCAGGAAGTTTCATATCAGCGCACACTCCGCTGCAGACTGAAAATCTCATTCTGGATACTTTTGAACACTTTTTCTGAAAACTGTCTTGAGCAGTTAGCTCAGCAGCCCACACGCAATGGAAATATCTTAGATCTCGTAACTACAAATAAGCGGGACTTTATACGCAGTGACACTATAGAAACGAGGATTAGCGATCATGCTATGGTTACGAAAGATAATAAATCAGTCCAGAAGGCTAGGGTAGGAGAGTGTTTGAGCTGCACAGAGCAGGTAATCAGTTGTTGGCATCTCACTTAGACAGCGAACTGACTTCACTTGCTTCAGAAAGCTGGATGTAGACAAATTGTGAGCAAAGTTTAAGCAGATTATAAATCGCCATCTAGAGAGGTATATGCCAAGTAAGTGGATAAGGGATGGAAAAGACCCATCATGGTTTAGTAACGAAATTTGTAAGACGCTGAGGAAGCAGAGGCTGTTGCACTCACGGATCAAAAGAGAATGCACAAATAACGACAAGCAGAGGTTACTAGAGCTTCGTGCGTCTGTGGAAAGATCTATGCGCCAAGCATACAACAGCTACCACCGTCATACGTTAGCAAAAGATCTCGCAGAAAACGCGAGAAAATTTCGGTCCTACGTAAAATCTCTAAGCTGTTCTAAGGCTTCCATTCAGTCCCTTCTTGACCAGTTTGGTGGGGCAGTTGAAGGTAGCAAAATGAAATTCGAAGTTTTAAATTTCATGTTCACCAAACTGTTCACACAGGAGACTCGTAGAAACACACCGTCATTTGAGCATCGGACAGACTCCCGTGTGGACGACATAGTAATAAGCATCCCTGGCGTAGAGGAACAAGTGAAAGATTTGAAAGCAAATAAATCACCAGGCCCGGATGAAAACCCATTTCGATTTTACGAAAATACTCTACGGTTTTGGCCCCTCTCATAGCTTGCACTTATCGCGAATCTCTCGCCCAACACGAAGTCCCGAGCGGCTGGAAAAAGGCGCAGGCGACTCCAGTATATAAGAAGGGTAAAAGAACGAACCCGCAAAATTACAGTCCAATATCGCTAACTTCTGTTTGCTGAGGAATCCTTCAACATTTTCTCAGTTAGAATATAATAAACTTTCTGGGGACAGATAAGCTTATGTCCACGAATCAGCATGGTTTTAGAGGGCATCGCTCTGGCGAAACTCAGCTTGCCCTTTTCTCGCATGATCTACTGCGAACTATGGATGAAGAGCAACAGTCAGATTCCATATGTCTAGATTCCCGGTAAGCGTTTGACACCATGCCCCATTGCAGGCTGTTAACGAAGGTACGAGCATATGGAATAAGTTCACAGACATGTGAGTAGCTCGAAGGCTTCTTACGTAATAGAATCAAGTACGTAGTCCTGGACAGCGAGTGTTCATCGGAAACAAGGGTATCATTAGGAGTGGTCCAGGGAAGTGTGATAGGACCGCTGTTTTTCCCTACATCCTTAAATGCTTTGTCGGACAGGGTGGGCAGCAATCTGCGGTTGTTTGCTGATGATGCTGTGGCGAACGGTAAAGTGTCGAAATTGAGTGACCGTAAGAAGGTACAAGCCGACGTAGACAAAATTTCCAGTTGGTGTTATGGATGGCAGCTAACCCTAAATGTAGAAAAATGTAAGTTAACGCGGATGAGTAGGAAGAACAAACCTGTAATTTTCGGATAGGTATTACTAGTTCCCGTTTGACACTGCCTGGGCGTAACGTTGCAAAGCGATGTGAGATGGTACGAGCATGTGAGTAATGTGGAAGGTGAAAGATCGACTGGTTTTATTGGGGCAATCTTGGGAAAGAGCGGTTCACCTGTAAAGGAGACTGCATAAAGGACGCTTGTGCGATCTGTTCTTGAATACTGCTCGAGTGTTTGGGATCCTTACCAGATCGGATTGAAGGAAGACTTCTAAGCACTTGAGCGGCGGGTTGTTAGATTTGTTACCGTTAGGTTTGAATAACATGTAAGTGCTATGGAAATGTTTCGGAAACTCAAATGGGAATTCCTGGAGGGAAGGCGATGTTTTTGTCTAGGAACACTGTTGAGAAAATTTAGAGAACCGGCGTTTGAAGCTAACTGCCGAACGATTCTACTGCCGCCGACAATCATTGCGCCTGAGAACCACGAATATAAGATAGGAGAAATTAGGGCTCATACGGAGGCAAATAGACAGTCATTTTTCCCTCGCTCTATTTGCTAGTGGAACAGGAAAGGAAATGACTAGTAGTGGTACAGTGTACCCTCTGCCAAGCACCGTATGTAGATGCCAACTTCCTGCCGGCAGAGGTCTGTCGTCCGCAACGAATGCTTTCATTCCGGCAATCCTGAGTGAAATAAATTTGACAATACGCCAGGCACCAGTATGACACTAATCGAGGCGAATTTCCCCAAGACAACACGAGGGCAGCCTCTAACTGACCATCCACTACTAGCAGTTCTGCGAAGGGCCGCACTCCCTCGTCGCACAGGGTGTCAGTTTCAGCGTGCCACACTTGCGACTCCTCTGTCCTGGATCCTCAGGGCTTCTCAGTTCTAAACTTAATCAGAATGCAATTGGAGACTACACAGGAATAGAAGGTTAAGTACATTTATAGATTATTGAGGAGTGTATTTTTTAACTTCTGAAACGTTGCAGTTTCAGTGTTTATTGATGTTTATTGACGTATGATCTTGTGATTTATTCACTGCACTGAATGACATTCCTTTAGTATTTCTTAAAAGTATTGCAGAAATTTTTAAAATTGAGGCTCTATGTGTCTATTTGCCTGAAAGTCTATTTTTCAGTTTCTTAGCGTAACCCTCACATCAGAGTGTGAAGTCAGAATCTAATGAGATACCGAGATCATATTTCAGTATTTAACCGCCATGCAACTCCCACGGCAAAATTCTATTCCAGAATGAGATTTTCACTCTGCAGCGGAGTGTGCGCTGATATGAAACTTCCTGGCGGATTAATACTGTATGCCGGACCGAGACCCGAATTCGGGACCTTGGTTGGTACAGCTCTTGCCCGCGAAAGGCAAAGGTCCCGAGTTCGAGTCTCGGTCCGGCATACAGTTTTAATCTTCCAGGAAGTTTCAAATATCTATTCATCTGTGAGTTCAGTTATTGAGCATAAAACACAGTTTTTATATACCGCAGAGTTCATGTTTTACCTATTTCTTATACAAAGCACATAATGAGCTTGACAAAAAAATAAATTCTCTGCTGGAAGGTATGGAAAGAGGGTCACTGCACTAACAGATCGATACTTAGTGGCCACCAGCTGTCACTATCGTGCACAATAGAGTGGTGTGCTTAGAAGTCTGTCCACAGAGCAGGAGACATATCGCATTCAGACAGCTCATCTGATAAGCTATGCCGCCTTCGAACCATAATTTTAGAGACTGGATATTGTGAACGGCAGGTTCGCCGTGCCTTAACGCCGGATACGTGCTAGACGAAGTGAGGAGCTGGCAGAAAGTGAGAAACAAAGAGGAATCGTCTTGCCATACGTCCGCGGTGTTTCTTTGAAAATAGGAAAGTTATTGTAGAAACACAAAATTTAATGCGTCTTTGCTATGAAAACAAAACACAGAGCTCTTTTTGGCTCAGTGAAAGATGACTTTGGTTTAAGAAGGCCTGGTGTCTACAAGGTTACCTTTAGCTGTAGGACGTCATACATTAGACACACCTGTCGCACCGTGGAGGACAGATGCGTGGACGAGACAGAGAAATCTGCAGTGGCCGAGCATTATCTCAGTACATAACATAGTATGGAATAGGAAAACACCAAAATTCTGTCATCCACGCTTCGTACTGAGGCAGCGTTATTAAAGCAGTGGGAATTCGCAGTTCCACTAATTTGCTAAACAGGGACAAAGGATACCAACTCAGCAAGGAATGGGATCCAGCTCTGACCAGTTATAATCACGGCGAGACTAAAGAAGAGCTGTTGGTCGTACAAGAGATGACGCTTCGGTGGCGGCGTAGATACTGGTTTGACAACGGCGAGGATAGGACGCCACGCGCATTCGGCTGGCGACTCCCGACATGGGGCGCTGGTGCGGCCGACAGGAGCGCACAGTACGACTGACGTTCCCTGCGCGTACATTTATCGTCCGACAGGTGGCGTAGCTTTCTCTTCCTCCAACAATCAATATATCTGCGCAACTGTCCACCGAATTCGGCGCGTTCACGCCTTTGCAGTTCCTTCTCAGACTGTCATGAATAGGAGGCTCAGCAGTGTGTTAGCAGCAACTGAAGATGACGGGCAGTTGTGCCAAAGAAATATTGCGGAAATTTCGCAACGACATCCGACGTCTCGCCCGAGAACCATATTTAAAAATATTCTAGACTAAGGAAAAACTGCCATGGAAGCTTTCCAATGATGAAACTTGAAAGAGACTCGATCTAAAGACTTTATTTGCAGTTTCATTTGATGAAGAAGCTATTTCTTTAATAAATTACTCGTATTTTGCAACTATTTTGAGGTGTTCTCAATTATTGATACATCTGTTCATTCATTATTTCCACACTCTTGGAATATGGACTATAATGTTGGAGGCAACTGGCACGCCTCTTCTGTTAGGGACAGCTGTTTCCAACAATGACCATTCTTACCGTCGACGACTGCAGTTTCTTCACTGCTGTCTGTAATTCGGCAGACTGATCAGTTTCACCATTTTCCATAACTGCTGCAAGAGCATAAACTTCAGAACCACTTTCATGACTAGAGACCAGATTATGTGTATCATAAAAACCCTGAAATATGCATGCAAATGTGCATGAAAAATGCTTAAAAATGCGTGAAAAGTGTCGAAATATGCGAGACCAAATAATAAAACACGGTAAATACTGGGTGCATTATATCTCAAAGTCAATCCCATGCATATCAATTGTGAGGAAGAGGCCGGCCTCGCGAAAAATCAGTACATTTAGAACGCTGATATCGTTTTGTGAATACTTTTTAGTAGAGGTTAGGAATGGGGCCTTTCTGGGATTATTCTCTAAAAATTTACAAAATAGGGACATATACCATGTTTCAGTAATTGTTTCCTCTTTGCTGTTGCTGTCAGTAACAAGTGGATGCACTGCGAGTGAGTCGCAGCGAAACAAGCGGTACGTACAGGACCAACTTCGAAATATATCGCACGCAGAGGAGCACTCTCAAAAACTCCGTAATATTTTGTTTAAAAAACAGCATAAAATCATGATTTTTTTTGAACAGAATTAACTTTTAATTAATACTAGTGGACAAAAGCATCATTTACAATTTATTTTACATTTTCCTTCTATTGTAAACATGAGTGACCAAGTACTGTTCCAAATTTTCGGTAGTAAGATTGTATCTTCGTCCACTCAGAACATTTTTATAAGCATATAAGGACCGTTTTACATCAGCTGAGGTAACTGGGCAGTATTTGAATTTGGGTGCTATGTTGGCACTTACTGTTTCTTGTACAATTTCGCCCATCCCATTAATAAAAGTATCAATTTGGCACAAGGGTTCAAAGCCTGGGTTATTGTTTAAAACTTTTTCAAACTCTTCTTTAAGTTTTCTTGGGAATACCTCTGTCAATGAGGAGTTCACTAGAATAATTTTATTAATTAACTGAATAGATTCATTGAAGGCCAAACCTTGAGTTTTAAGCTTTTTAATACTTGCAGGTGTACGGGAAAAATGAGTGCTCATCACAACAATGTCTTTTTTAACCCGTGGTCGCTGTTGTCACGCGATATCTCCCGTGCTACATTTTTTCTAACAATGAGATCTTGCATCTTTTTTATCTCTTTATGCCAGACAAAGACACGTTTATACAATAAATCATTTCTTTATTATTACCAAAGCATTATAAATTAGTATAAACATGGTATGGAACATGTAATTTGCTAAACTTAAAAAGTATTTCAACATGCAAAGATTTCACAAACTTTTTTCATTACAATTACAACTGCTGTGTGAAGAGCAGTTCGTAATATTTATAGAAAGTGATGAATTAAGGTTAACCACACCCCTTTTCACTCGTCACATTCAGATTCGGCTTTTTGAGACATACAGTCCTGGCAAATAAGAACACTCGATGCTGTATGTTCTTCACAGATAGAGCTGGAACAAGGATGGCAGCGATGCTGTGTGAATCTGGTTTCCCTTTTAGGGCAATAGTCTCATCTTGTTTCTTCTCTTCATTCATTTTCTTCTTTCGCTGTCGGTATTTTGCAAATGTGCACAGCAGCTTTTATTGTCTCCTTCAAGCGAAGTCATATCCTCGAAATCGACATGCGTTTGATGATGTGGGCTTTTGTAAGCATCAAACTCAATTCTGTGATGAATCTTCTCCGTGGAATTAAGTCACGTGTGTTATATTATTTGAGCATTTATTGCTCCGATGTTCAACAAGCTGAAAAACAGTGTAAGAGGCCAGCGGTTGTTTATTCTTGAAACTGAATATTCTGATTTCAAACGGTCGACAACATCTACACCTCCTTTTGTGAGATTGTAAAATTTAATGACTTCTGATATCTTCGCTTCGCCACTGTCAGCGTCTATAGCATCGTCACTGTGCACAGTGGATAACATTAGAACATTCTTTATCTGTTTCTTTTTTGGGACATATGAGCAAACCAAGCAGTTGTTGCTTGGTTTTTCTCCAGACGTGAATATGCTGCTGTTTAGATGCCTGCACTTTACGTCCAGAAGTTCTGGTGGAATTTCTCTTTTATTCTTTTGTAGAATACCTACCACTGTGAGTCGATGACTGGTGTACGTTTTGTTAGCCAATGGTTAGATGTAAAATAATTGTCCATGGTCACGTTTCTCCCTGTTTTGTCAATCGATCGAATCAATCGTAACACCACACCCTCTCCATCATTGGGTACTTGTTATGGCCCAGTAAGCTGTTTGCCTGCATATACTTCAATATTTAGCGTATCATACACCTCGATGCCATATTTTGCAGGCTGGTTTGCTATATACTGCCTGAATTTCCATCGTCCACAGAATGGCTCCAAAATCTCTTCTTTCGTTGTCAGTGCACCGGCACCATAGCTATTCTTGCAAACATCCACAAATTCGGAAAATATTTCTCTAATAGGTGCCAGATTATCTGTTTCCTTTCTCTGAGCTCTCGTAGATTTGTCGTCAAAACGTATAGCTAGGAGAAGTGTGTGTGGAACCTTCGTTTGCACATCGATGCAATAATGAAATCCGGCCCATAGCTCATCAGTACTGAGATCCTGTGCGTTTTTTACTCCTGCGATATATAATACACCAAAGAAATCTGTCTGCGGGCAGTCTCGAGCACTCCGTGAATGAGATGCTGCCATCATGTCAAGTTCTTGGTTTGTTGTGTATTCCACAATGCGACCAATTACACTATTCGGAAAAAATCATTTCCAGCACTCCAAAATAGTTTTCGAATTTTTTGCAGTTTCCTTCACACCTGGAAGCTGTGTTCAATAGTCTGACGGTCAGTGTTTGCTGGAGGAGCGCGTTGCTTCACCTTACCAAGAAAGGTTTCACGATCTGTATGTTAAGAAACAGCTGTAGCAGAAGTACCACATTCGCTTTCTGACTGATCTGTTGCGGTATTCATCTCAGTGATCGCGTCAGTATCTGATGACAGACCCTCTATGTAAATATCCTTGTCTAGTGGTTCATCTAGCCACATCAATATCTGTTCCTCTGACATTACTTCTTCCCTGAAAAGTTCTCATATCCGACAGAGAATGTCATGCACTCTGTATAAACAATTGCTTCACTCAATTCGTAAAACCCAATAAGAATACTTACTTTTCTAATAAAAGATGTAGTATACGCTGAACACTTTCAGGAGAAAACAAATGAACGCAGCCGCATGTTACAAGTACAAGAAATAGACTAAAAGCGAAGCAAGGTGGTATTCCACAAAGGAGAAGTAATTGTTATGTAAAGACTTCCGTATAAGAAAAAACTCTAACACTGCACACCACTTCAAATAAAGGCACAACTAACAAGCTATTGTTCCATAAAAACACAAACATCACAACAAGCTAGTGTTGAAATTTGATTGTCGAGTCACAGATTAATTGCAGTACAGAATATGAAAGAAAGCATTTCCAGATAGTCGGTTCATTACCTTTAAAATGTGCTGGAATATTTAACTAAAACCATAAATGTTATATTTTTTCTAACAACGCGAGTGATCGCGGGTTAATACCGGAATTATTAAAAGCTTCCTTGCACTGGCAGACTGCCGAAGCCTCTGCCTTATCGACGTCGTGGCCTCGAAATGATCATTGTGAACCAAAACAGCTTCAGCCCACGAGTTACCACTGGTTCGCGAGGTAAAGGCACATTTGGTAGTTTTTATTTGTAAATCTTGATGCGAGGAGGAGCCTTTAGAAACACTTTCTTTGTGGATGAAATCAGTTTATTTACATTCACAAACGTGGAACGTTCTTATTCAGCAAGGCGACGTACGCCATGAGCAAAGCACGTCACATGAATCAAATTATGATAAGAAAACTCGGAGGTACTTTCCTACTTTGGTCATACAGGGAGCAGCATCTGAAATAAACACAAACACCCTTTCATCGCAGAAGAATCTGGAAATATTTTTTTAATAGCCTCATTCGCAAATCTGGCGATCGTAGAAAGATTTACTTTTTGAAGTTCTTTGCAGGCCGCTAAATAGGAAGAAGAAGGCTCTTCTTTTAAAGCACCAACAATTGAACTTGCATGTAACGGCCACAAGTGTCTATAGTTACGTCAACTGAAATCCCGATGCTGCTGACCTTGAGTTCACTGCTATTTCCTCCAGAACATTTACGTAAATTGTCAGGATGTAATTTTTACCCAATATTGATTCATGTTGTATACTTTCATTTAAGCAATCTTTGCGCATGAAGCCTTTGAAGATAGGGTTTTTGAGTTTATGAAGAGGGATATTGCGTCCAATGAATGCTTCACATGAATTCATGAATCATCTTTTTTGGTTTCCTTTGGATAAATTCCTGCTACTGCGACTTGCTGCTGTCAGAAGTTGTCGCGGTCCTTTCTTCTGCATTCCTGCGATATAAAGACTTGTGTTGACATGTTGGTCTATTTGAAACTTTTTTTGAATTGAACGTTTTTCTCGCAAACTCAACAATATAAAACAATTCCGTCATATGTAAATGTTCCAGGATGGTGACCTACCCACTAAGCGACGTTCCTTTTTTCTGGCGGAATGGCGCACAACACTTTCCAAACTACACGTCGTATACACGTTCAACTGTGTACAAGTAAATACAAAGCTAAACTGAAACAATGGACGTGCGACTAAAAGCCTGCGTAGTTTAATTGTTGACAGCGGTGGGGATTAACCGGAGGCGCGGGCGCAGGAGCATTGACTCTTGTCTGCCTGTTCCTGTTCCTCTTCTGAAATGATTACGCTAAACAGTGGCCTCTCGGTTAGCGATTCCGCACAGTTCTAGGTCGCGGTCAATCTGTGAGACATCAAATGTAGATCGAAGTAGAGACCGCCCGTCTAAATTTTTAAAATACTGTAAAATAGAGCGAAAATGTCATCGTCACTAGTTTTTGCTTAAAATATGCAATAACCGGTGAAAAGGAACCAAATACGCAAATGCATATGCAACATGCAAATGCATAGCGGCAGTTTCAGGGGGCGCAAAATTTGTATTTTTGAAGGAAAAAAAAACCTTGTTTCACAAAGCGTCTAGCATCCAGCGCACTTCGCTAAGTTGATTTCTGAACGAATTATTAGTTAGAAGTGATGGCGACAGTGTTTGTTAGAACGTGGAATGTGACGTAACGGGGACATCACACAAATTATGTGGAAGAATATGACGAACCCAAATTTATATAAAAATTTCGTACCACTGGTACTTTCCGATCTCATGCTTATAGAACTGGAGCATATACTGTAAATGAAATCTGAAACTGTTTCCTAACAAAAACTTTTTGCTTATAATTGGCCAAATATGCATATGATAGTGGTACTTCGTGAATTATATTCTGTCGTGTTTTTTTATGTGTATGAGGGATATAAAACGTAGAAAATGGCAAGGAAAGTGTTTCTGAAGAACAAAAATTTGTTAACATCGAGTATAGATTTAAGGTCAGGAAGTCGTTTCTGAAAGTATTTGTATGGAGTGTAGCCATGTATGGAAGTGAAACATGGACGATAACTAGTTTGGACAAGAAGAGAGTAGAAGCTTTCGAAATGTGGTGCTACAGGAGAATGCTGAAGATAAGATGGGTAGATCACATAACTAATGAGGAGGTACGGAATGCAACTGGGGAAGGAGGAGTTTGTGGTACAACTTGATTAGAAGAAGGGATCGATTGGTAGGATACATTCTGAGGCATCAAGGGATCATCAATTTAGTACTGGAGGGAAGCGCAGAGGGTAAAAATCATATAGGGGGACGAAGGCATGAATACACTAAACAGATTCAGGTGGATGTAGGCTGCAGTAGTTAAGCGGAGATGAAGAAGCTTGCAAAGTATGGGGTAGCATGGAGAGCTGCTTCAAACCAGTCTCTGGGTGAAGACCACAACAACTACGAAGCAGCTAAAAATGACCATTTGCGCCAAAACAGTCTCGTGTATTTGGCGTGTGTTATACATTTGCTGCAATATTAGAAGGGTGTATTTCGTTTTGTCTAGCAGACAGTGACAAAATACACGTAATCGAATCGAGAAACTTCACCACTCTAGGGTGATACTCGGATTAACAGCTTTTTCGGTAGCAAAACGTTTGACGAACTTTGATAAGGTAAGAGGTTCTTTTGCAGAAAGGAAAGAACGCCGTGTAAAGCTGTTGCGAGATTAGACAGCAAAAATGCTAGGACCTAAGAATGGATGTGAACTGTCTTGCTTGTCTCTTGTCTTTATTGGTTTTATGTTTCGTCTACTTAATTGTATGTTACGTAAAAGAGAAAGTTACTAGCTAACAGGCAAAAGTGACTCCTATTTTTCTGAAGAGTTTTTATTCTCCCTGTCAGAAATAGTCTCACCAAGTATCAATTGGGAGTATTTTTTTAATGGGGGCAGGATGCCAAACAGACTGAATGGGAGTAGGAGAGGCTCAAAATGGCTCTGAGCACTATGGGACTTAACATCTGTGATCATCACTCCCCTAGAACTTAGAACTACTTAAACCTAACCAACCTAAGGACATCACTCACATCCGTGCCCGAAGCAGGATTCGAACCTGCGACCGTAGCAGTCCCGCGGTTCCGGACTGAGCGCCTAGAACCGCTAGCCACCGCGGCCGGCTAGGAGAGGCACTACAGGATATTTTAATTCCTACTCCTGAATGTAGGTTTGATGGCTTCCACTACAAAATATACACCTTTGAATTCCACAGAGCGAAATACAGAGAACAGCGATAGAGGAATGATGTGTGAAGAAGCGTGACGCTGCAGTATCGTAGATCCGAGGCTGCTTACGTCACTTTCATTTTCAATAACACTTTCCCTACATCATCTTCCGTTAAGGGCAGATTCTTCGGGGAATTTTGCACAGCATACTAACCATACTTACAAATGTGACAAACTCTAGAACTTATTTAATGTATGAAAAAATGAATAAGCTGCTACATTTTAAACTTCATGTTTAGAAGAAACTCAAATTTTATAGTTAATTATCTCCATTTTTACCGCTGTTTTTAATTTTTGCGTTAAGGAGTTTGTGTTTAATAAGCAGTGCAAAATTCATCGAAGAATCTCTCTTATTTATGCAGATAAGTGTACCTATAGCAACAAATGCAGCCAGTAGTAAGAGAAAAAGTGATGCAATTTCACGTTTAAAAAAAATTATTTTGCTATGTTTTTGAACTTCTACTTCTTTGAGTATGAATTATGAATCCTTCCTGGTCATGCTGACAAAGTTTTATGAATTTATTTGTAAAAGTATAGACATTAGAAATTAAAATGTTCTGTGGTGCCTCTGTTGCTCGAAGTCGGCCCGTTTGACGCCCTACCACCCTTAATAAAATGCAATCTTACTTGCCATTTTCACATACATATACTTCACACTCTTTGACAGAACAGATACGCGGTCTGTACTCCAGAGTCTCAGTGATCCTTCAAAATGTATTCGCCAAATTAAGAAAAGAACACTTTCTCGTAACTTCGAACGTCCGTCTCCTATTATGCATCACTCTGTGCTGAATTTACATTGGTGGCAGTGAGCTGTGTGTGTACATTTGCGCATGCACAGTAACAAACAAAAAACTCTGGGTTCAGAGCTGGCGCTGCTGTTAGTAGAGAGGCACCTGTGATGCTAGAAAAACAAAAAAGGAAAAGCAAATTAGGAATGGGATAAAGACGTTGTGGTGGGAGCAGAAAGCGAAAGTATGACACAGCGTCGAGGAATACTGATGGCGGCGTTGGAATTAATCAGGAGGCGCAGACAATGGACGCCCGTGGTGCGCGGCGCCATTGTCGCGCCAGCAACAATGGCACGGGCTGCGGCCCTGGCTTGTCACGCCGCGGTTGCTGTTGCTGGCCGCCGAACACGAGTGCGTCGCACGGAGCAACAGTCTGCACTGTAGCCCCCACCCCCCTTCCACACCCCACCCAAACATACTGCTGGTGGTCACTGACTGAGGCGCCAGTTCTGTGTGTCACAAGGAAAAGCGTCCCACCCACAAACTGAGTCTAAGCAGCAGCCGAGTGCATCTCAGTGTTCTTAGTATAGTGGTCTATCGCAGGTGGAGTGCTCTCATATTTTGCTTGCTTCGTTGATCAAGTGCTGAATTCTTTACGCTGCTTCTTCTTCCTCATCCTCACTTCAAGGAGTGAGCAATGGGCCTCTTCCGATTTCAGCTCTCTTTCATGATCTTCGTGGATCTTCCTGTCCTTGTTGTTTGCAGTTAAATGCTTGTTTCTTTTGCCTTCCATCCGAATGTTGTAACCAGTTTCCTCTCTTTTCTTTAAGTAATTCGTTAACTGAATACACCCCCAACTTAGCTACATTCAGAGCGTCTCGCGGATTTCATTACAGTGGTCTTTATACGCGTTTCGTTTGGATTTCATATTATCCATGACATTGTGACATTGTGCCTTATGTCGAAAACAAGTGTAACGAAAAATGTTCAGATGTGTGTGAAATCTTATGGGACTTAACTGCTAAGGTCATCAGTCCCTAAGCTTACACACTACTTAACCTAAATTATCCTAAGGACAAACACAGACATCCATGCCCGAGGGAGGACTCGAACCTCCGCCGGTACCAGCCGCAAAGACAAGTGTAACGGTTACTTTATAAGATTTTATATCTGTATATTGCTGTATGGTGATGACTAGTATACTGTGCATTGTATTAGACACGATCTGATGTTCATTTAATTTATTCTGTACGTTATCAAGCTGATGCCTTTCGTCTCAAAGTAATAGTAAAAAATTGGAAACTTTTTCTAAAACATGACCATTTAGCACTATTTTGTATTGTTCTGCGTCTTTTCCTTTAAAAGCCATATAGTCTTCTTGTGAGAAATAATGAAAATGTGCTCCTTGCGTGTCTGGTCGGGCTAGTACGTATCCCTTTGCAGTTTGTCGCCACACTCTTGTAAAATTACTTTGTTATAGCGAAGATCGTGGTGTTTAGCCATTTATTGTTCAAATTCAAATGTGTGTGAAATCTTATGGGACTTAACTGCTAAGATCATCAGTCCCTAAGCTTACACACTACTTAACCTAAATTATCCTAAGGACAAACACACACACCCAAGCCCGAGAGAGGACTCGAACCTCCGCCAGGACCAGCCGCACAGTCCATGACTGCAGCGTTAGCCATTTATTGGATCCTCTTTAAATACCTCGGCTGATTTTGGTTTTCCATTGTCTAACAAAATTATCGCTACAAACATTGAAAATTGTTGGCGACAGTTACAGCTTCGTCTCATGCCCCTCTTTATAGTTGCGATTCCGGTTTCTTTACTCATGATTGTTATGATTTTTGTTTCCTGATACAGGCTTTTTATAACTTGTATTAAGTATCTGGGATATCCTCGTCTTTCAAAACTGCTATATAAACTACGTCGACTGAGCCCCAGCGAAAGATTTATTGTATTGTATGAAACCAATATTATTTCGGTATTTTGATGACTATAGTGTTCTGTGTATTGTAGCAAACGCCATCTGATATTAATTTAATCATTTTGCACTGTAACAGTAACACTGTCGCTAAAAGATCTTCCCTTGCTAAACCCATTCTGCGCTTCTAATAGCTGATTTCAACTGAGAATAACAGCCAGGATCAGGTAAGCGAATAAATGAAGACGAAAGCTACTGATATTCGAGCAGTGCCCGCTTTGAAATGTCCACGTCGAGAAATTACTGTGTTGTTTGATTTAAGCGCCAGTTTCTAAGGATAAGATGTGAACCTAGACAATGTTCGGCGGTTGCACGATTGTGAATAAAAAGTAGTAGCTTTCTGACTAGCTGTAGTCAGAGTATCCGCCATATAATGCAATAAATATGGAGAATCTAACAGGGTATCTTCTTGGCCTCTGAAAATTTCTACAGAGTCACCTCCGACTTGAAATACATACGCCCTTCACTCAATGTTGGTTAAACTTCCCATCGGGCCGTTGGTGCATTCGACGCCTCGCACTGCTTGGGAAGAGACGAAACCACGACTCATTGGACCACACTGCACGGCTACAGTCATCTACTGTCCAGTTATTGTATTTCTTGTGTTGTTTTGCGTTGTATTGTTTGAACATATAACTCTTCGTGCACCTTGAGCAATGGTCTTCTCCACAATACGACACGAGATGCCCTCGTACTTTCCTTCGCAACGTTCCCCTGGAAATGAACCTACATTCAGTGACTGCTGCAACTGCTGTTAGGTTTGAAACTGACTCTTATTGACAAGGGGTGACATCCCCGGTCTCTGTCGACGATTGTTCTTCCGCAGTACTAGATAGCGGCGAGAGGTACACTATTCCTTGTCCATACACTGGGCTGTCCGCGTAGATGTATCGGCAAATTAGGCAACTTAATTCGCCCCAAGCTGTGTGAAGGTCCAGAGAGCGGTGTGTCTCTCCACGTTAGACCACCTTACCGCGCTGCTTGCACACAACCGCCTGCGACAATACACACGACTTCACTGTCATGGCATACGTCAGCCGTGGAGGGTCAACCGAAAGCCTGGTACCAGTTCTACAGCTACAGAGCTCCGAAGAGGACAGTGTACGCTTTTCAAGGGGGAGCTTATAGAGCAGATCTTTTCGCAAAAATCTTGAAAGTGTTGCACTAGTGGTATATTGTTAAAAACACTTAGGATCAATTTGTTATTTGAAGAGGCGTGACTATGATCAAAACCTAGCTATTTAACCGCCTTCAATTTATCACGTGACTTTTAAAAATTACTAGCGGCAAACCCGGCGTTGCCCGAGTATTCATTTTGAAAATTTTCTATTCGAAACGGAAACAAAAAAGAACTGTGTTTGAAGCGTAACATAAAAAAATTCATTTTCATTTATTCGTGATAACACCTTTGAAACTATTAAACAGTTTCCGTATGCTGGGTGCAGCTGCTTCGCGATTTCATTAACGTCTCTAAGGCAAAGCCTCTTCAAAACTCTAAAGACGGCTATTGTTTTCGCCTGCACCCCTTTGAGCTTAGAAGGTGAAAGCTGTCAAAAGTGCTGTCAGGTATCAGATATTTCCTTAAGTTGATTCGGCTGTGGGAGTGACCTAGTAGTAAATAATAAGTGTATTAAAATTTCATGCATGATATTGCATTTTTTCATGCACCTCAGTGTTTATGACGTCATCTCTTGAAATGCGTTTCGTAAAGTTATATATTTCTGTACATACATTCAGCGCCATACATGGATGCCCTCTGCGAAATATGTTGCGAATAGAGATAGTAGCGAAGAAATAATAAATCTCAATGTCATGCACAATGCGGTAGATTTTCAGGACTGTCATTGTTCATGATGTTATATCCCCTGAGCTATATATAGTAACAAGATATAATTTTGTAGGTGTGTCTAGCGGCATATGTAAATACTTTCTGCGAAATTTATTGCGAATAGAGTTAGAAGCACAGAAGTTATAATTTTAAACGTCATTCATGATGCGACAGTTATAACAAATCTAGTTCTTCATGACGTCATATCTCCTGAATTATAGATAGCAAGCCGGCCGCAGTGGCCGAGCGGTTCTAGGCGCTGCAGTCTGGAACCGCGCGACCGCTACGGTCGCAGGTTCGAATCCTGCCTCGGGCATGTGTGTGTGTGATGTCATTAGGTTAGTTAGGTTTAAGTAGGCCTAGTTCTAAGTTCTAGGGGACTGATGACCTCAGAAGATAAGTCCCATAGTGCTCAGAGCCATTTGAGCCATGGATAGCAGTTGTTGCCTGATAGTAAGGAATATGTGTAACAAGTTTCGTTGTAACTGATCCGGTGATTTAGGAGGTATGTGGAACATGCAGACGTACATATATACATTTTTATAATATGTATGGCTTGTTATTTTTAAATTTTGTCTTGTTTCACACGTTTTGTGATTTGACCGATCGTATAACGAATTATACACTCCTGGAAATGGAAAAAAGAACACATTGACACCGGTGTGTCAGACCCACCATACTTGCTCCGGACACTGCGAGAGGGCTGTACAAGCAATTATCACACGCACGGCACAGCGGACACACCAGGAACCGCGGTGTTGGCCGTCGAATGGCGCTAGCTGCGCAGCATTTGTGCACCGCCGCCGTCAGTGTCAGCCAGTTTGCCGTGGCATACGGAGCTCCATCGCAGTCTTTAACACTGGTAGCATGCCGCGACAGCGTGGACGTGAACCGTATGTGCAGTTGACGGACTTTGAGCGAGGGCGTATAGTGGGCATGCGGGAGGCCGGGTGGACGTACCGCCGAATTGCTCAACACGTGGGGCGTGAGGTCTCCACAGTACATCGATGTTGTCGCCAGTGGTCGGCGGAAGGTGCACGTGCCCGTCGACCTGGGACCGGACCGCAGTGACGCACGGATGCACGCCAGGACCGTAGGATCCTACGCAGTGCCGTAGGGGACCGCACCGCCACTTCCCAGCAAATTAGGGACACTGTTGCTCCTGGGGTATCGGCGAGGACCATTCGCAACCGTCTCCATGAAGCTGGGCTACGGTCCCGCACACCGTTAGGCCGTCTTCCGCTCACGCCCCAACGTCGTGCAGCCCGCCTCCAGTGATGTCGCGACAGGCGTGAATGGAGGGACGAATGGAGACGTGTCGTCTTCAGCGATGAGAGTCGCTTCTGCCTTGGTGCCAATGATGGTCGTATGCGTGTTTGGCACCGTGCAGGTGAGCGCCACAATCAGGACTGTATACGACCGAGGCACACAGGGCCAACACCCGGCATCATGGTGTGGGGAGCGATCTCCTACACTGGCCGTACACCACTGGTGATCGTCGAGGGGACACTGAATAGTGCACGGTACATCCAAACCGTCATCGAACCCATCGTTCTACCATTCCTAGACCAGCAAGGGAACTTGCTGTTCCAACAGGACAATGCACGTCCGCATGTATCCCGTGCCACCCAACGTGCTCTAGAAGGTGTAAGTCAACTACCCTGGCCAGTAAGATCTCCGGATCTGTCCCCCATTGAGCATATTTGGGACTGGATGAAGCGTCGTCTCACGCGGTCTGCACGTCCAGCACGAACGCTGGTCCAACTGAGGCGCCAGGTGGAAATGGCATGGTAAGCCGTTCCACAGGACTACATCCAGCATCTCTACGATCGTCTCCATGGGAGAATAGCAGCCTGCATTGCTGCGAAAGGTGGATATACACTGTACTAGTGCCGACATTGTGCATGCTCTGTTGCCTGTGTCTATGTACCTGTGGTTCTGTCAGTGTGATCATGTGATGTATCTGACCCCAGGAATGTGTCAATAAAGTTTCCCCTTCCTGGGACAATGAATTCACGGTGTTCTTATTTCAATTTCCAGGAGTGTATTATGTGAAACATACTTTCTATACTAAAAATCGTTAGTAAAGCACTTTGTTTTGTTTGGCATAGCCGTCCATTCGTTACATTTGTTTTGTGTGTGTGTGTGTGTGTGTGTGTGTGTGTGTGTGTGTGTGTGTGTGTGGTGTGTGTGTATGTGTGTGTGTGTGTGTCTGTGTGAGTGTGGATGTGGATGTATGTGAGTATGAGTATGTGTGAGCAGCGGTGTAACTTCTCCTGGTGTCTCAGTTTCAGTGACAACACAACACGAAAACCATCTCTGTCAGAACTCTCAGTTGTGATGTAACTTACCAACTCGGCAGTCCTACACATCTACTTGCCCATAGTGTTTGTGTTTAGTTATAGGATCTTTCAAAAGCAACTACAGTGTTTACGTAGTGAATATTTGTCGAGACAGAAAAACGACTCTAGTTTGTATGACTTCCTCAACAATTGCGTGGAAATGAGTCCGCAATTCTCCACGTTCCATTTTCATTACACTTCTTGTAGAACTGAGAAGAAAGAAGAGCGAAAAACCTGTGGTTTTCAAAACTAAATTGACTGCCTTCCTTTCAGTAGCAGCAGTAGTTCTGCGCAGGAGTTCCTCGCAGTAACTTAGAATGTTTCATCGTAATGTCCTGTTTGTTTGTATGTGCTAACGGAAACTCTTTTGTTTTTTAAGCCTTTAGTTAACACTTTGTGAGTTAACAAGTGATTGGTTTTCTCGATACTTAGTATGACTCACCCATACCCACAGAACTTCAGGAAGGTAAGGCGAATTAAGGAGATTACACATACAGTTCTCCGATTTTTCGCCGTGGTAAAGTTGCACAACACAGATTCGCTTAACAATACTGCAGCCTTCTCACATTAAAATGAATCTGAACCAGTAGACAATATGTAGCCACTTATTTTATTAGTTTTTCGTAACTGATGGAACCGCCAATGATCTTATTAACTCTGAACCTAGCGTAGCAACTGTATCCGTATTAAATACAGAACGTACTGGACTAAATCTTTAGTAGCACACTATAACTACGCAACCCTGTGCTTAAGTCTCGCAGAAGTCTCTGCGTAGATTTCACCTTTAAGATAAAATTTCTAAGTTTTCTATTATATTGTACTGACGAAAATGTTTTGTATCCACCTACAATGTAAATTCTAAGACGAATGAAGCCCTTTGACAATAATGTGTATTTATTAGTGAGGTGGATTAGCGTTTCCATGTAGCACCGGGAGGGAGAACATTTCCACTTCACAGAATCTTTCGGAGGTTCAGTGGAGGATGTATGCAGTGGAGCGTGCCTCTTGTGGTGAAGGGAAGTGTGCACTGTACATGTCTTCCTCGACGAGAGAAACCTTAATATTTACTTTTAAGAGGAACACCGGAAAGCTCACGCCCATCAGTATCCGTAAACGGGTACTGGTGACATAACGGGCGATCAGGAATACTGATAGTAGCGTAAAATGTAATCATAACGATGGACCTGTCAGCACAGTCTTAATAACTTACGCAGGTATTGGCTTGCGATCTACGATCTGTAATAACGTACCGGTCGAAGTGCCGCTCGAAAAGATTAGACAAGTTCTTAGCTTATGCGGGACAGTTTATGGTGTCGGGAAGGAGTGTGGTCTGAAAACTGTTGGCATGGGAAGGTAAACAGCAGTCGAGTAACTGAAGTGGGATTACAAAAGCCCATACCCTCTTGTGTGACTGTCTCTGTCATAGGGCGTATGTTGTGTATGAAAGCCATGCCAGCACTTGCTCCATATGAAATTACAAGATTGAACACCTGGGGGGTAATTGTGCCCGCAGACGTCTTGTACAACTGCATTTTCAACCTAATCAACCAGGAGTGGTGGTATATGCAACTGTACTGACCCCGCTGTGGACACATCGGGGTCTAAAACTGGGAGCAATGTACATGAGGACGTTAAAGAAACTATCTCTGAATAGCAAGGGTGCGAACTGGTGAGTCATAATGCTGACGGCAATTGTAAGCCACCCAGCAAATTTGCTATCAGCGAAAGTGGTAACAAAAATGATGCTGAACATCAAAATGTGCCTATGGACGTGGAGGACCATCTGGGGGTGGCGGTAAGCGTAGTGGAACTACTGCCGAAGAGCAAGGGAACGGAATGGATAGCGGCATAGCAGACGATAAAAGTAAATCAATAGACGAGTATGTTATTAGCATCATTGACAACATATTGGATGAACATCAGAATGCTACTAAGCCTGTAGAAGAGAATATGGAGATGACAAAAAGCGTTAATGAACCCATATCAAAACTGAAACGCAGTGAAACTAGCTAATCTGAACTTGCAGCAGACAAATGCGACGTCAAATCTTGGACTGCTGGTGAAAAGCAGCAAGCCTCTCGGTTTGTCTCTTTTCATTCAGTATGAATGAAGGACATAGTATTGCGAAGATACAGACACAGACACTGTAACTGTCAATGATGTATCCATGCCTCGACGAATTAAAATGACGATGTAATATTTGTCTCCTTGTACTGGAATCGCGAATTGTGCAGCATAGGCGTTGTGGCGACGTGGCATATGGGACGCCAAATCAAACACTTTTCGGTTGTCTAATTTCCAAATTTATTTTATTTGGCCAGTTTCGGCAGTAGTGATCGCTATAGCAAGCAGAAATCTACAGATACCACTACTTGAATGCTGGTCCTATTTTGACAGGAATCAAGGTTGAATTTTCCTACACGTCAGTCAGGGGCCTGAAGATGACGTTGTAAATTGCCGAAACTGATAGCCAAATAAAACAAATTTGAAAATTACACGGTTGAAAGGTGTTTGATTTAACATTTTGTGGCGAACAGCCGAGTCCCACAACCATCTCTGGAAAGATGGACATACAAAGACCTGACATATGAGAGTTTGGATCGGTCCTGGAGGAGTTCTCGGGTGGCCGAAGCTGTTAAGCCGACCGCTCACGAGAAGTGAGAAATCCGGGTTGAAGTCCCTGTCCGACAAAAAATTTTCATGCGTCGCAAACAGCTGACGTAAACGCATCCTCGTAGGATGCGAATCTATTTCGTAATGTTTCCCACAATTGTAATCGTCAGTGACAGTGTGTTTCTTCAGACATGCATGCAGCTCTGAAGCAGATTATATCATGGAAATGCAGACACCGAATAAACACAGACATTATAAGCACTAATCATCTTACTATTTATGAAACACAGTGCTTAACATTCTCTATCTTGCCCTGAGTGCCAAGTCGTCTTAAACCCCAGAAATATTAATTGAGATTACCTCTTGTTAACAAAAACAATATTAATAAAAAAGGCGAAATGAAAATTGAACTACACGACTTCAGACTGACCGATCAGGGATTGAATATTAATCAGTGTTTTCTACTAACTGCCATTCATGGGGTAAATGAGGTGTGTGATCACAGGAGGAAGGATGGCGTGCTGGTACACACACTGGGGAAAATTTTAAGGAACTACACCGAATTTGAGAGGAAATTTACTCACAAAGTGCAGCATTCTCCTTAGGTGCATTAAACACGGAACACTTATAAAAACTAACATTACGCTTCTTTAAGGACAAATTGTATTACTAAGTACGCTACTGAACACTAATATTGCAGCCGGCCGCGGTGGTCTAGCGGTTCTGGCGCTGCAGTCCGGAAACGCGGGACTGCTACGGTCGCAGGTTCGAATCCTGCCTCGGGCATGGGTGTGTGTGATGTCCTTAGGTTAGTTAGGTTTAAGTAGTTCTAAGTTCTAGGGGACTATGTTGAGTCCCATACTGCTCAGAGCCATTTGAACCAACTAATATTGCAACACCAAGAATAAATGCAAATGATAAGCAGGTATTCATTGGACAAATATATTATACAAGAACTGACATGTGATTACATTTTCACGCAATTTGGGTGCATAGATTCTGAGAAATCAGTACCAAGAACAACCACCTCTGGCCGTAATAATGGCCTTTATACGCCTGGGCAATGAGTCAAACAGAGCTTGGATGGCGTGTACAGGTATAGTTGCGCATGCAGCTTCAACACGATACCACAGTTCACCAAGAGTAGTGACTCGCGTATTGTGACGAGCCAGTTGCTCGACCACCATTGACCAGACGTTTTCAATTGGTGAGAGATCTGGAGAATGTGCTGGCCAGGGCAGCAGTCGAACATTTTCTGTATCCAGAAAGGCCCGTACAGGACCTGAAACATGCGGTCGTGCATTATCCTGGTGAAATGTAGGGTTTCGCAGGCATCGAATGAAGGATAGAGCCACGGGTCGAAACACATCTGAAATGTAACGTCCACTGTTCAAAGTGCCGTCAATGCGAACAAGAGGTGACCGAGACTTGTAACCAATGGCACTCCATACCATCACGCCGGGTGATACGCCAGTATGGCGATGACGAATACACGCTTCCAATGTGCGTTCACCACGATGTCGCCAAACACGGATGCGACCATCACGATGCTGTAAACAGAACCTGGATTCATCCGAAAAAATTACGTTTTGCCATTCGTGTACCCAGGTTCGTCGTTGAGTACACCATCGCAGGCGCTCCGGTCTGTGATGCAGCGTCAAGGGTAACTCCAGCCAGGGTCTCCGAGCTGCTGCAAACGTCGTCGAACTGTTCCTGCAGGTAGCTGTTGTCTTGCAAACGTCCCCATCTGTTGACTCAGGGATCGAGACGTGGCTGCACGATTCGTTACAGCCATATGAATAAGATGCCTGTCATCTCGACTGCTAGTGATACGAGGCCGTTGGGATCCAGCACGACGTTCCGTATTACCCTCCTGAACACACCGATTCCATATTCTGCTAACAGTCATTGGATCTCGACCAACGCGAGCAGCAGTGTCGCGATACGATAAACACAATCGCGCTGGGTTACAATCCGACCATTATCAAAGACGGAAACGTGATGGCACGCATTTCTCCTCCTTACACGAGGCACCACAACAACGTTTCACCAGGCAACGCCGGTCAACTGCTTTTTGTGTATGAGTAATCGTTTGGAAACTTTTCCCATGTCAACACGTTGTAGATGTCGCCACCGGCGCCAGCCTTGTGTGAATGCTCTGAATAGCTAATCATTTGCATATAACAGCATCTTCATCCTGTCGGTTAAATTTCGCGACTGTAGTACGTCATCTTCGTGGTGTAGCAATTTTAATGGCCAGTAGTGTATTATTCAGTGGAGATGAGTCTGGGATAAGGCAACATAGACGCACATACACTTATACTCAAAGTATTAGACAATCACAGAATTATCGACGATAATATTCACCTTTTCATAGCCAAAGTTGAGTCGTCGAAACTCGTTTGTGCGAATAGTTACCTTTTAAAGGACAAGCTCTGCCCCATCTTAATTTAGTTAAATGGTAGCAAAATTATCGGTCAGGAGAACCCCATAACGCTTCTAACAAACGACGCTGCAACTGCGGAAAGGTCGCCACTCGAAAACTCTGAACTACTTTCCACCTTAAAACAATTCACTAACTAGAGGACATACTGAAAATTGAGGAACACATCTGCAAGACAAGAAGACTGCAGGAATACGACAATCATGCTGAAACACAACAATCACGTAAACCCGCGCTGAATATGCAATATATCGGCGTTATGCAGTTAACTATTTTATTGGGACCCACAAAGCGAAAAACTGAAATCTGTTTTCGATGGCTAGGGAACCTGCTGGTAAATCTGAAAAAGTCCCTCTCCGATGTCGGCTGCAAACTCGGATGGACTGCTCGTTTTACCATAACCCCGGCTGTCCTAAGTTGTGTGCTTAGTGTGCCATTACATTAATCATTTCTTCATCATTTTCGCAAGTCTGAAAAAGAGAAAGGTAATAATAATAATAATAATAATAGTAACAAAAGAGACAATAACTAGTGCACATGAAAAAAAATTATGTTATATTCACTAAAGGTTTTTTTTATATAAGTGATAAGTACCGACCGTCGTTGTTTGTCAATAGTTTACAAATCACCTCAATGAACAGGGGAGAAGACGCCATGAATTACACTACTGTTCGTGAAAATTGCAACAAGAACAAGAAAGTGACATGGGATTATAATGAAATTTGTTGCACAGATTATGGACATTACAGTACAACAATAAATAGAATTACAGAACGATAAATGCGCTTTGATCGTGGGAATTCAGTGTAGTAAAGCCACAACACGCTGCAATCGGAGCCTGCAGATGTCATGGCATGGGATCAAAGAGGACTTGGATATGCTTATGAGGAATAAACTCCCACACGATTGGTAGGCGCTAACTCAAAGCACTGACAGTAGTAGTACGGACCAGAACGACCAAGCTACCGACTGACCACATTCCAGACATGTTCCATTGGTGACCTATAAGGCGAAAGTGTAGGCCAGAGAAGCAGGGGTACCTGTCGTCCTTTCCTTACCACGCGTGGCTGGGCATTGTCCTGCTGAAATATGACATGTGTAGCAGCCTGCAGGAGTGTCAATACCTCTGGTTCTAAATCGTCGCAGAAGTAGCCGTTTCTGTTCTGACTGACAGTACGTAGTGGGCAAGATCGCGTGTTGTAGCCAATGGCGCACCAAAGCACCACACCCAGCGTTTGTCAGCTATGCCTCTCAACAACGCATCTGCTCAATAGCTGTTACCTCGGCACCGTCTAACACGTACACTGGCATTGCTCTAGGACATCCTGAAGCGGGACTTGTCCGTAAACATTAAATCTTGCCGATCATTACGCCAGTGACAGCGTCCACTTGCCGAAATCTGTCTGAAGCTGAGGCGTCCGCAGCTAGCTTGTAGCAAATCGTTCTTGCGATGGTTTTGCTGCGCCTTCTACCTCTTTGGTCGTTTCGTTTGTTCTCCTGAAACTTCCCGTCAGACGGCATCTTGTACAGAGAGCGGGAAGCTGTTTGGGCGTGTGGGCGTTGCCGCTGGAGATACTTGGAGTGCAGCGCTAGGGTTTTGTGGCAGCTTCCCGCAAGGTGCCATGAGTGACGCAGAATGTGGAGACACGGGGCCGGAGCAGTCGGCTGTGGTGTGTTCACTGTGACTTGTCACTTATAACGTGGGCCACTATGCGATTGCTAGAGGCAAGTGTGTCTGGAATGGCTCTGTGAGCATCCAGAAGTACAGTGAAGGTGCTGCGTGGTATCCAGGAATTCTTTGGTTCGGAGTCTTGTGGAGCCTACAATGGGTTGGTTACATTGTGGTGGACGTTTGCAGGAGTCTTGTCAGGTCTTTTTCACTCTGTTAGTCTGTTGCCACCATGTTATTTCTAGTTGGTTCAAAAAAAGGCTCTGAGCACTGTGGCGCTTAACATCTGAGGTCATCAGTCGCCTAGAACTTAGAACTACTTAAACCTAACTAACCTAAGGACATCGCACACGTCCATGCCCGAGGCAGGATTCGAACCTGCGACCGTAGCGGTCGCGCGGTTCCAGACTGAAGCACCTAGAACCGCTCGGCCACCACGGCCGGCGTCTAGTTGGTCTTGAGAGCTAAGCGGCGGTGCAGTAGCTCTCTTCTCCCGACTCCTCCAGAAATGATTCAGTCTTTTATACTGTTACATTTGAAATCCGAATAATGTGTTTACTCTTTTGCAAAAGTTTGAACTGTGTCGTGAAGTCAGGTTGGTCGCATTTTGTGAACCTATTATGTTAACGGATACCACTAATTCGGTCCTTGTTTGCCATGTAACTACCTTCCCCCATGTTTTATGTATGTGGCTTGGTTGTGGTAATAAAAGTATGTTTCAGGTATATCCATCCAAATGTTCTACACTGTTAAATCGATTATGAAGGCAACACTATAATTACTAATTTCTCTATTCAAGTTCTGTGTACTCTGGGGGTCCTTAGTCACAGAAATTTGTTATTTAGTTCCAAGCGGTCGTTACTATTTCTGAACTAATTGACAGAAATTCCTGGTAATACAGTACATCGGCTCCCATAGGTAGATACCACTTCGAAGAGGCTGTGTGTGATTAATGTTATTTCGTATTTCTGTGCTCAGGCTTTAATTTTAAGAGTTTCCACTAATTGAAGTTACGGAATAACAGTTTTTTTAATCTGTTCATTGCACTGCGCTTTGGCATAACGCCATTAACAAGGTTTAATACTTTATATTATAGTTGCAAGTTCATATTAGCTTGACCAGGCTGAAATATTGTAACTGAATTACGTCAAAATTTCGTAAGCACGGTTACGTTGCTCAACTCAGGGCTTCAGTTATATATCAAGGGGACCTTTCATTTTGTAGTTATCTAAAGTCTTTGAAACTCATTTGAGTCTTGATATGTTCTCTTTTCCTGAGATGTACTCTCTTTGTAAAATTTATTTTTATAGCTTAGTTTCATGCGAATCACCTTCGGATTCTTTATCTGTTATTTTTTGAAGTATGATGTCATCATAAATTGTAATTCGACTTACAGACCTTCTATTAGTCATTCTGAAAAAGTTAAAACAATGTATTTGGGATTTAACATAAAAGCATGAATTTTTGTGTAATAAATTATTTTAAGTAAAATGTGAAATGTAATTTTGGGCCAGTATCTTATCACTTCCTACCCGCTCCTACTAATTTAGAGACGTTGGTGGTTTCTGGTCATTTGGGGCCGACGCAGTGGCACACGTGTTATCAGTCCAAGCTTCACAGAAGGCGTCGAAGCGTCGTAGCAGACAAGTCCACACCCGTTGCAGCGCTCCAACGTCCAGTCAACAATGTGGACGAGGCAACAGCCACGTGGACAAGATGGTGGCCATCCTTCGCTGTGATTACATTGTGGTCCGGTATCCATTGGTAGCTGTCTACAACTATCTTCTGTCCATTGGTTCGACACAAACATCACTGTCACAGCAGCGAGGTTTGTGCAAGCAGCAACCTCACTGATCGACAAACCCTTCTCCGGGAGACCAGTCATATTACCCCGCAACAACTTATGCAAATGCCGATATTGCACCCCTTGGGCCTCGACGAGTCATACTGGCATTCTATGCGATGTTTTCACTTATTTTTACGGCTCTGCGCCGACTGAGCGTAGCGTAACGCTGACCTGTCCGAGCACACAGTGGAGGCCGCTCCGAGGCCTATGTGGACCCAATATCTTTGCAGTCTTGATCAATTATGGTTCCACTGTTCTACATATCCTCCGGTTTTGGAGTGATAAATGCCATTTTCTCCGGGTGCTGCAGTTTTCACAAACAGAAGTGAGGTTTAGATAGGAGGTGCGAAAAGTAAAGCGTCCGAACCTATGATGCAAAAACTTTTAAAACTGTTTAATTAAAAAAAGTTATTAACATTCTAAGTCTTTATTCTTCATGTCTGCATATTTGTTCCTCAACATAGTCACCCTGGCGACTAACAACGAGACCTGTTCGTAGATACGGTCACTGAAGAATGTTTTGACCTTGTCGATGAAGCCAAAACCTCAACTCTTCATGCACCGCTTCATCACTGTTTAAGAGACATCTTCGAAAATGATCTTTTAATTTAAGGAACAGGAGAAAATCGGATGCAACAAAGTCGGCACTGTATGGAGGATGATACACTGAAGCGCCAAAGAAACTGGTATAGGCATGGGATTTCAAATACGGAGATAAGTAAACAGGCAGAATACGGCACTGCGGTTGGCAATGTCTGTGGGTCTGGCGCAGTTGTTAGTTGGGTTACTGCCGCTACAATGGCAGCTTATCATGATTTAAGTGAGTTTGAACGTGGTGTTGTGGTCGACGCTCGAGCGATGGTACACAACAAGTTGGAGGTAGCGATGAAGTAGGGATTTTCCCGAACGATCATTTCAGGAGTGTTCAGTGAATATCAGCATCGCTGCGACCAGAAAAAGATCCTACAAGAACGGGACCAACGGCAACTAGAGAATCGTTCAACGTGGCAGAAGTGCAACCCTTCCTCAAATTGCTCCAGATTTCAGTGCTGGGCCAACAACAAGTATCAGTGTTCGAACAGTTCAACGAAACCATCGATATGGGCTTTCGGAGCCGGAGGCCCACTCGTGTATCCTTGATGACTCCACGACACAAAGATTTACGCCTCGCCCGCGTCTATCAGCACCGACATTGGACTGTTGATGACGGGAAACATGATGCCTTGTCGGACGAGTCTCGTTTCAAGCTGCATCGAGCTGATGCACGTTTATGGGCATAGCGACAAGCTCATGAATCCATTGACCCTGCATGTCAGCAGAGGACTGTTCAAGCTGGTGGAGGCTCTGTAATGGTATGGGGCATGTGCAGCTGGAGTGGTATGGGACCTCTGGTACGTCTAGATACGACTCTGACAGGTAAGCATTCTGTCTGATGACCTGCATCCATTGAGCATTCCGACGGACTTGGGCAATTCCGGCAGGACAATGCGACACCCTACACGTCCAGAATTGCTACAGAGTGGCTCCAGGAACACTCTTCTGAGTTTAAACACTTCCACTGGCCACCAAACTCCCCAGGCAAGAACATTATTTAGCATATGTGGTATGCCTTGCAATGTGCTGTTCGGAAGAGATCTCCACCCCCTCGTACTCTTACGGATTTATTGACAGCCCTGCAGATTCGTGGTGTCAGTTCCAGGGAGCAGAACTTCAGACATTAGTCGAGTCCGTGCAGTGTCGGTTTGCGGCATTTCTGAGGGGGTGCTCGCGATATTAGGCACCTGTACCAGTTTCTTTGACTCTTCAGTGGACCGTGGTAGTCCACATAATTACTATTAATTAGTGGGTAAGCTATAAATTATGACTTCCTGTGAAAAAATTATGGAATAGGCCTAGCTAAATTTACGATGCTTTAGTAACAAGGTAACATTCCCCCACCCCCATATTGTTCTAGGGTTAAGGAATCCTCACGCTCAAAACGTTAAGGAAATTGTTGACAGATGTCGAGTCTCCTCTGTTTCATGTCAGGTGTGAGAATTAGAGGCATCCACCGTGCATAAATCGCACTGTTTCTCATGCATCGACGCACTTACGTCACGAACCTCCATGTTACAAGCTACAGTTCGGAGTTCTCTAGCGGCAGAGAGCTGCAGCTGGCGCAGCAAGCGCGAAAGTAGACCGAGTATTATGCATGGTATATGATACCTCAACCATTTTTAAGAACAGAATAAAAATTCAGATATATTAGCTTTCAGCACGCCCTTGTTTGTTTCATTTTTGCTAATTATTTCTTGTACTCGTTGCTTACCATGATAAGAAAGATTCCTTTTGTAAAAATTTTTAAAATTACACGGGTTTTCATATTGTTGGGACTCAGAG
The DNA here is from genome assembly GCF_021461395.2 of Schistocerca americana. Lineage (NCBI taxonomy): Eukaryota > Metazoa > Arthropoda > Insecta > Orthoptera > Acrididae > Schistocerca > Schistocerca americana. Next base: position 790,554,878 of record NC_060121.1, on the reverse strand, counting down.
GGTTAGAGAGTTGTGTGTCCAATCGTCTGAGGGACTGTCCGTCGACTGGCCCAGAAGGGTCATTTCAAGCTCAAACCGTGCTATCATCATCATTTTTCTGCGAGACGTTACCTGCTGAATTGTGGTACACCACAGTGATGTCATTTGAATATTAGACTGCCACGCAGGCATTGAAAATCTACCTCGTGCTGTTTGTCCTCTATATACACTACTGGCCATTAAAATTGCAACTCCAAGAAGAAATGCAGATGATAAACGGGTATTCACTGGATAAATATATTATACTAGAACTGACATGTGATTACATTTTCACGCAATTTGGGTGCATAGATCCTGAGAAATCAGTACCCAGAACAACCACCTCTGGTGGTAAAAACGCCTGGGCATTGAGTCAAACAGAGCTTGGATGGCGTGTACAGGTACAGCTGCCCAAGCAGCTTCAACACGATACCACAGTTCATCAAGAGTAGTGACTGGTGTATTGTGACGAGCCAGTTGCTCGGCCACCATTGACCAGACGTTTTCAATTGGTGAGAGTTCTGGAGAACGTGCTGGTCAGGGCAGCAGTGGAACATTTTCTGTATCCAGAAAGGCCCGTACAGGACCTGCAACATGCGGTCATGCATTATCGTGCTGAAATGTAGGGTTTCGCAGGGATCGAATGAAGGGTAGAGCCACGGGTCGTAACGCATCTTAAACGTAACGTCCACTATTCAAAGTGCCGTCAATGCGAACAAGAGGTGATCGAGACGTGTAACCAATGGCACTCCATACCATCACGTCGGGTGATACGCCAGTATGGCGATGACGAATATACGCTTCCAATGTGCATTCACCGCGATGTCGCCGAATACGGATGCGACCATCATGATGCTGTAAACAGAACCTGGATTCATCCGAAAAAATGACGTTTTGCCATTCGTGCACCCAGGTTCGTCGTTGAGTACACCATCGCAGGCGCTCCGGCCTGTGATGCAATGTCAAGGGTAACCGCAGCCATGGTCTCCGAGCTGATAGTCCATGCTGCTACAAACGACGTCGAACTGTTCGTGCAATGGTTGTTGTCTTGCAAACGTCCCAATCTGTTGGTTCAGGGATCGAGACGTGGCTGCACGATCCGGATAAGATGCCTGTCATCTCGACTGCTAGTGATACGAGGCCGTTGGGATCCAGCACGACGTTCCGTATTACCCTCCTGAACCCACCGATTCCATATTCTGCTAACAGTCATTGGATCTCGACCAACGCGAGCAGCAATGTCGCGATACGATAAACCGCAATCGCAGTAGGCTACAATTCGACCTTTATCAAAGTCGGAAAGGTGATGGTACGCATTTCCTCTCCTTACACGAGGCATCACAACAACGTTTCACCAGGCAACGCCGGTCAACTGCTTTTTGCGTATGAGAAATCGGTTGGAAAATTTCCTCATGTCAGCACGTTGTAGGTGTCGCCACCGGCGCCAACCTTGTGTGAATGCTCTGATAAGCTAATCATTTGCATATCACAGCATCTTCATCCTGTCGGTTAAATTTCGCGTCTGTAGCACGTCATCTTCGTGGTGTAGCAATTTTAATGGCCAGTAGTGTAGTTATTTTTGCAGTGGTAAAAAGAGCATTCTTAGCCAAGAGAAGTCTGTTAGTATCAAACATAGGCCTTAATCTGACGAAGACAATTCCGAGAATGTACCTCTGGAGCACAGCAACGTGTGGCAGTGAGGTACTGAATGTGGAAGAACTGGAACAGACAAGAATAGAAGTATTTGAGCTGTGGTGCTACAGAAGAATGTTGAAAATTAGGTGTTCTGATAAGTCATCGAATAAGCAGTTTCGTCGCTGAATCAGGGCAGAAAGGAATATATGGAAAACACTATCAAGGGACGGTACGACATCTGTTAGGTAATAACTTTCACGGTACCAGAGGGAGCTGTAGAGGCTAAAAAACTGTAGAGGATGATAGAGATTGGAATACACCCAATAAATAATTGAGGAAGCAGGTTGTAATTGTTACTCTGTGATGAAAAAGTTGACACAGGATAGCATTTGTGAGAATATGTAAGAAGATTGATGACTCAAAAAAAAAAAAAAGGTTACTTCTATAGTTCCACAACGATTATTTTGTCATTAGGTGCTTCCGTTGTGATGTACTCAAGCCCGACACACATTCTGAATTCTTTGCCTCCGCAGGTACAGGTAATTTAACATTATAAATGTATATATTCGAAATAAAGGTATCTACTAAAATTCATTATTCCACACACACAACATATCTTATATGTTTAGATTTGACGTAAAATGTTATAAATTTAAATCTATCTAGCTTTGGTAAGTATTTATCTGCTAATGTCATTGACAAAAGAATAAACTTGATTGTTTCAAATGTTACGTTTGTACTTCTTCTTTTTGTACACTTGGCGCGAAGTTGAGAAGTAATGGAAACGAGTCGTGCGTGTCGTGTGATACAAAGTAGACACATTAGCTGGGATTGACAGCTCATGGAATGTAATGAATTTCACATTTCGTTACTCCGATGTTTGAAGAGTTCAAATACAAATATTTAAACTGCAAATACCTTTTATTTCGTAGATTTAATTCACCAGACTCTCAGAATGCCAGTATCAGTAATATTGTACAAAGCAGATGTGCGGCATTATCGTACCTAGGTAAGAAGCCCATGAAGCCAGCTTCAAGACAATAAGCTACGTAAAAAGTAAGTTTTAGAAAAGTGAAGTCACCCTTCAACGCAGTTTCATCCAGAATAATGACAAACGTAATTTCCATGGACAGCTTGTTGTACATACAGTATTGATCAGTACAATACACGCATTTTCAGATATGAAGATTGTGTAAAAATTCTTTTGGGTTGTTTATTAATTTGAAATAATTTTTTATCCTTTTACGAACATCAGTTCTAAAGTTCCTACGATTTTCTAATAATAGTACTCATCGTTTCAATGCCCTTGACACAGCTGCACAAGTTTTTGCAGGTATATAAGAATTTTTAAAATTATTATGACGCAGCCAGTATGGCTCCGGGGGTATCCGGCTACCAATCTAGAGGTCCGCAGCTCAGTACTCGGCTGGTCCTACGATTTTTTCTTTCTTACCCTTCCTTTCACGTGTTAAATGATTTCTAGATGTTAAAACTGCACAGAGATTCGTACTATAAGTTAAGCTCTAGGTCTCTCTATTACGGGGAAAGTGAAAGCCTATCGTCTGCCCTAGAACCCTGCCTACTTAAGCTGTACGGAGTTTTACCTTCGGATTATGGATAGCTTTATTTTAACATAATGGAATCAATAAGGAATCCAGTTTTACTACTGGGCAAACTGCATACTACTTCACAGTAGTATTTAATCTTCACCTATCTTCTACACGCCTTCCACCTTTCAGCTGATATTCCATCAGAACTACTGCCAGCCTTGGGAGAGCCAGTCATGACAAAACTATTCCAACTGGTGCGCAAGACGTATGAGATAGGTGAAATACCGTCAGGCTACAGGAAGAACATAATAATTTCAATTCCAAAGAATGTAGTTGCTGACAGGTGTGAATATTAGCGAACTATCAGTTTAATAAGTTATACCAGCAAAATACTAAAGCGATTTCTTTACAGAAGAATGGAAAAACTGGCAGAAGCCATCCTCAGGGAAGATCAATTGGGCTTCCAGAGAAATCTACGAACACGAGAGGCAATACTAACCCTATGGCTTCTCTTAGAAGATAGGTTAAGGAAAGCCAAATCTACGTGTACAGCCTTTGTAGACTTAAAGAAAGTTTTTCTCATTGTAGACTGAAATACCCTGTTTGAAATTCTGAAGGTTGTTGTTGTTGTGGTCTTCAGTCCTGAGACTGGTTTGATGCAGTTCTCCATGCTACTCTATCCTGTGCAAGCTTTTTCATCTCCCAGTACCTACTGCAACCTACATCCTTCTGAATCTGCTTAGCGTATTCATCTCTTGGTCTCCCTCTACGATTTTTACCCTCCACGCTGCCCTCCAATACTAAATTGGTGATCCCTTGATGCCTCAGAACATGTCCTACCAACCGATCCCTTCTTCTGGTCAAGTTGTGCCACAAACTTCTCTTCTCCCCAATCCTATTCAATACTTCCTCATTAGTTATGTGATCTACCCATCTAATCTTCAGCATTCTTCTGTAGCACCACATTTCGAAAGCTTCTATTCTCTTCTTGTCCAAACTATTTATCGTCCATGTTTCACTTCCATACATGGCTACACTCCATACGAATACTTTCAGAAATGACTTCCTGACACTTAAATCAATACTGGATGTTAACAAATTTCTCTTCTTCAGAAACGCTTTCCTTGCCATTGCCAGCCTACATTTTATATCCTCTCTACTTCGACCATCATCAGTTATTTTGCTCCCCAAATAGCAAAACTCCTTTACTACTTTAAGTGTCTCATTTCCTAATCTAATCCCCTCAGCATCACCCCACTTAATTAGACTACATTCCATTATCCTTGTTTTGCTTTTGTTGATGTTCATCTTATATCCTCCTTTCAAGACACTGTCCATTCCATTCAACTGCTCTTCGAAGTCCTTTGCTGTCTCTGACAGAATTACAATGTCATCAGCGAACCTCAAAGTTTTTATTTCTTCTCCATGAATTTTAATACCTACTCCGAATTTTTCTTTTGTTTCCTTTACTGCTTGCTCAATATACAGATTGAACAACATCGGGGAGAGGCTACAACCCTGTCTTACTCCCTTCCCAACCACTGCTTCCCTTTCATGTCCCTCGACTCTTATAACTGCCATCTGGTTTCTGTACAAATTGTAAATAGCCTTTCGCTCCCTGTATTTTACCCCTGCCACCTTTAGAATTTGAAAGAGAGTATTCCAGTCAACATTGTCAAAAGCTTTCTCTAAGTCTACAAATGCTAGAAACGTAGGTTTGCCTTTCCTTAATCTTTCTTCTAAGATAAGTCGTAAGGTCAGTATTGCCTCACGTGTTCCAGTGTTTCTACGGAATCCAAACTGATCTTCCCCGAGGTTGGCTTCTACTAGTTTTTCCATTCGTCTGTAAAGAATTCGTGTTAGTATTTTGCAGCTGTGACTTATTAAGCTGATAGTTCGGTAATTTTCACATCTGTCAACACCTGCTTTCTTTGGGATTGGAATTATTATATTCTTCTTGAAGTCTGAGGGTATTTCGCCTGTTTCATACATCTTGCTCACCAGATGGCAGAGTTTTGTCAGGACTGGCTCTCCCACGGCCGTCAGTAGTTCCAATGGAATATTGTCTACTCCGGGGGCCTTGTTTCGACTCAGGTCTTTCAGTGTTCTGTCAAATTCTTCACGCAGTATCATATCTCCCATTTCATCTTCATCTACATCCTCTTCCATTTCCACAATATTGTCCTCAAGTACATCGCCCTTGTATAGACCCTCTATATACTCCTTCCACCTTTCTGCTTTCCCTTCTTTGCTCTGAAGGTAGCAGGGGTAAAATACAGGAAGCGAAGGCTATTTGCAATTTTTGCAGAAACCAGATGACAGTTATAAGAGCCGAGGGGCATTGAAGGGGAGCATTGGTTGAGAAGTGAGTGAGACAGGATAGTTTATCGGTGATGTTACTCAATCTGTTTACTGAACAAGTGGTAAGAGAAACAAAGAAAAATTTGGAGTAGGAAGTAAACTCCAGAGAGAAGAAATAAAATATTTCAGGTTTGTAATTCTGTCAGAGACAGCAAAAGACTTGGAAGAGCAGTTGAACGGAATGGAATGTGTCTTCAAAGAATGATAGAAGACGGACATCAACAAAAGCAAATCAGGGATAAAGGAATGTAGTCGAATTGAATAGGTGATGGAATTAGATCAGGAAACGAGACACTTGCAGTAGTAGATGAGTTTTGTTACTTGGGCAGAAAAGTAGCTGATGATTGCCGAAGTAGAGAAAATATAAAATGTAGGCTGGTAATGGCAAGAACAGCGTTTCTGAAAAAGAGAAATTTCTTAACACAGAATATAGATTAAGTATCACAAGTTGCGACATTGTCGAGAATAGTACAGTGATCCGTATATACAATATGTTTCCTTTAATTTACGTCTACGGTCACAAACTTTTTGTTAACAGATTACCGGTTTCGGTCTATAATGACCATCATCAGATCTGTTTTAAAAAACAAAGTCCTAAATTAACGAAGTCCTAAGTAAAAAAGATCTGAAGATGGTCAATATAGACCGAAACCGGTAATCTGTTAACAAAAAGTTTGTGACCATAGACGTAAATTAAAGGAAACTTATTATAGAGTAAGTGTTAGGAAGTCTTTTCTGATGGTATTTGTATGTAGTAGAAGTGAAACATGGAAGATAAACAGTTTGAAAAAGAAGAGAATAGAAACTTTAGAAATGTGGTGCTATAGAAGAATGTTGAAGATAAGATGGGGAGGTCATGTAACTAATGAGAAGTTACTGAATAGAACTGGAGAGAAAATAAATTTGTGACACAACCTGACTAGAAGAAGAGTTCGGTTGATATGACATATTATGAGACATCAAATGATCTCCAGTGTGGCGGGTAAAAGTCGCAGAGGGAGACCAATAGCTGAATACAGTAAGCAGATTCAGAAGGATGTAGGTTGCAGAAATTATTCGGACATGAAAGGTCTTCCACATGATATAGTAGCATCGTGAGCTGCATCAAACCAGTCTTCGGACTGAAGACCACAACAACAAACAGCATTATTTTTGGGCACACCTTGAAAAGCGAAATTTCTTCGGTAATTAGCTGATTCTTCCACACGAAATTTTACGAATATTACATGAAACTACAGTGGTGGAAATATTTATTACATCACCATGTATTACTTCGTCTTTTTGTCTCTTGCAGCAGTTTGCTTCAGGTTATACCAGTCCCATTGTTGCTATACTTTGTTGACATATTCTTGCCTTAATAATCTGACTTCTTCATGCATGTTTTCCAACAATACACAACTCTTTGTTGTTGTCGTTTGGTTTTACAATGAAACCAGTGTTCATCCTGCCATTTTGAGTTGACACTTTGCAGGTCAGATCAATTAACGGCAGAAAAGAAAGCTGCTATACTTGCTTATTAGTCTGTTGGTCTCAGCATCACAGAGACAGTCATCAGTCTACGATTTCGAGGTTACTGAAAAAATACAGGGAAAAAGGAAGAGGTGGGAAAAGGGCGTCTACTGCCAAACGGACAGGGTATTGAAAAGTCTTTCGCTCAGCGATCGTTGTCTGTCATCAACTGAACTAAAGCGAGACTGGGAAGAAATGTGCGACATCTGAGTAAGCAGTAGAACTGTAAGAAAGACTACTGGAGGCTGGACTCTCAGCCCGTCGTCCTAGAAGGAAGTCTTTATTGAGCAAGATAATGCGACAACAACGACTACAATGGGCAAAGGTACATGCGACATGGACACCAGAGAGGTGGAACAAAGTTATCTTTTCAGACGAGTCCAAATTTAATCTGCATGGCTCAGATGGAAAAGTATTCGTGCGTCGAAGAAAAGATTAAGCATTTTTGCCATCAGGCATAACACATACAGTCAAACACCCACAAGGACAGATGGTCTGGGGGTGCATTTCCAGTCACGGAGTAGGTCGTCTGGACTACACTGTCAACGCAGATGACTACATAAGCATCCCTGAAAGGAAGCTTACGCCAACCATTAGAGGCCAGTTTGGAGACGTTTCCAATAGCATTTTTCAGGATTACCCCGCTCCTTGCCATGGAGCTTTGAAGGTGAGTCCTATGACTAATATTTGTACCGAACACGAAGCAGATTAATTTCTTAGTTAATTATCACGTACTTCTACATTTCAGGTAAAATCTTTCCTTCGACAAAATGGGGTTAGAGTATTAGAGTGGCCTGGAAACAACCCTGATCTCAATCCTATTGAGCACTGTTGGAAGGTTATGGAAAATGCTATCACCAAAAAGAAGCCACGGAATAAACAGGAGCTGTTGGAGACCCTTGTGCGTGAGTGGTTTCATGAACTGAGTGAGGAGTACATTAACAAGTTAATTCTTTCAATGCCTTCACGATGCCAAGCGGTGATTAAGGCGCGTGGTAGAGCAACCAAGTATCAAATGCAACAGTATGTTGAACATTTGTATTCGTTTGTAAGAATGGCAAACAGAATAGCTGACATATCGGCTTACACTCATTTTTCAAGAAAGTGTTCAGTTATAAAAAACAAACATATTATAGAAACAAAAATTAAGAATAAAAACAAATTGACAAAAATTATTGTGTATATTCACTTCTGATAGAAATAAAGAGAAATCAGGCAAACTTAGCTCAGTTACTCATTGATTGTAACAAAAATTGTTGTTTGTAAGAGGTGATGCAATAAATATTTCCACCACTGTATATCTGCTTGACGAATCTGGATTGATCTGTGTCTTAGACACACACTCAGCCGTGAGGATGATAAATATTACGAGCCACGACACTTGATACTTTGGCTAGCCGACTGCGTGCCTAGACTTAGATCGAACGTGAAGATACAGTGGCTTCCGTGTAGAGACAAGTTGCGCCGTGCACGGTGGAAACAAGTGGTGTATTTTACGGCGCTCTGGAACCGTTAGGAAACAGTTGCAATGCGAAAGAGGCGGGCAGCTCAGCCCGCCGGTGCCGCTCGAGTGATGCAAAGCAAGGCGAGGCGAAGCGGGGCCGCTGTGTGGAGTGACGTGGACGCGCAGCCCGCTCCTCATGGCAGTCACGGCTGTCGCTCTGGCGTCTGCTCCGCCCCGCCGGGCCGTGTACTGACAAACAGGCTGGCAGGCGATACGGAGCGGCCAACGGGACCGAGCAGCGACGATGACTCCGGGACGCCGAGGCGCCAGTCGCCTCCGCGCCGTCTCAGCAACGCGGTCCAGCACGCCTCAGGCCCCAGTTCGCGATCGCAGGTAAACACACAGTTCCACTTTGGTGGCGGACGACGCAACTCTCCAGCCCCGTGTGGCTCTTGGCGTTAAGTCTAGGGCGGCTCTTATGGACTGTAACTAAACGTTAAGATGTCGACACACAGGACGAGTTAGCTAAAGTTTACGGGGCGCTCTAAGAGTTTTGTGACGTCACTTCCTGCTATTTCTCGTTGAGGAGCCATTTCGTCACGTGAAACACAAAATAAGTTGTGCGATATTTCGGAACACGCCACGTAAAGCAGAACCAGTAGAAAGGAAGCATTTAATGATTATAAAGAATCCGCCACGATTGCAAATAGAAACCGGATGTTGACCTGGGTTTCGGCGCGGATAACCACGCCTTCTTCGGAACACACTAAAACTGCAAACTGCCAAAAGAGGCAGTTTTAGTGTGTTCCGAAGAAGGCGTGGTTGTTGTTGTTGTGGTCTTCAGTTCTGAGACTGGTTTGATGCAGCTCTCCATGCTACTCTATCCTGTGCAAGCTTCTTCATCTCCCAGTACCTACTGCAACCTACATCATTTTGAATCTGCTTAGTGTATTCATGTATTGGTCTCCCTCTACGATTTTTACCCTCTACGCTGCCCTCCAATACTAAACTGGTGATCCCTTGATGCCTCAGAACATGTCCTACCAATCGGTCCCTTTTTCTTGTCAAGCTGTGCCACAAACTTCTCTTCTCCCCAATCCTATTCGATACCTCCTCATTAGTTATGTGATCTACCCATCTAATGTTCAGCATTCTTCTGTAGCACCACATTTCGAAAACTTCTATTCTCTTCTTGTCCAAACTATTTATCGTCCATGTTTCACTTCCGTACATGGCTACACTCCATACAAATACTTTCAGAAACGACTTCCTGACACTTAAATCTACACTCGATGTTAACAAATTTCTCTTCTTCAGAAACGCTTTCCTTGCCATTGCGAGTCTACATTTTATATCCTATCTACTTCGACCATCATCAGTTATTTTGCTCCCCAAATAGCAAAACTCCTTTACTACTTTAAGTGTCTCATTTCCTAATCTAATTCCCTCAGCATCACCCGACTTAATTCGATTACATTCCATTATCCTCGTTTTGCTTTTGTTGATGTTCATCTTATATCCTCCTTTCAAGACACTGTCCATTCAATTCAACTTCTCTTCCAAGTCCTTTGCTGTATCTGACAGAATGACAATGTCATCGGCGAACCTCAAAGTTTTTATTACTGCTCCATGGATTTTAATACCTACTCCGAATTTTTCTTTTGTTTCCTTCACTGCTTGCTCAATATAAAGATTGAATAACATCGGAAGGTGTGGTTATCCGCACCGAAACCCAGGTCAACATCCGGTTTCTACTTGCAATCGAGGCGAATTCTTTATTATGTTACTTATAATCCGTCTTGATTGCAAAATTTTGTTTTATTCATATGACCGGTTTCGGTTCATCCAGAACCATCTTCAGATCTGATATTTCAGTTACAGGAGTAACCCGTCCAAATCTAGCAACTTTCACATGCTGCGTCACATCATGTGAAAGTTGCTAGATTTGGACGGGTTACTCCTGTAACTGAAATATCAGATCTGAAGATGGTTCTAGATGAACCGAAACCGGTCATATGAACAAAACAAAATTTTGCAATCAAGACGGATTATAAGTAACATTATAACACTCACTGATTGCTGCTATGTCTGTTTTTGCAAAGGATTCTTTATTAACCATTAAATTATTCACTATTGCTGACGCACTGCAATGTTAAAAGTCTTCAGAAAGGAAGAACGTTTCGTACGTCACAAGCAGAAAGCAATACGCCTTACTGTCGTTGTCGTGTTCAGTAGAAGCCCATGTGATACCTTACACCGCATGAATATATTCTGTTTCTATACTCCAGCACATTGAATGACTCGAGAACGAATCTTTATTGGCACGATTTCTTGCAATTAAATGAGGGAAACGTGATACAGGTGGTTAAAGAATTTTCGTATTTAGTTATTTTCGCGTTCTAGCTCAAGTGTTACGAGAGCAAGGCATTTTAAGGCAACAACACTGTGCAGATTCATGAAAACGTGCCGTCCTTGTTAGGATTTATTATACTTAAATGTGAACGAAATTTCGGCCATGAAAGCCTATAGAACATTGTAACATAAAATATGAGGTCGCTGAAGCAGAGTTGCAGAATAGCGAGGTGGTTGTGGTGCCACGTTATGGAAGCAAGGATGGGTCTGTCTGTAGAGAGTCCTCCTATAAGTTTTTTTATTATTTTTGCGTTTTCTAAAAGATTTTGAGAGTTTTCTATGAAATTAATAGAAATATTTCATTTATTATTTGGTGTTACGTAAACGTCTTTCAGGTGTGAGTTTGTTCGATTTGGTGACCTTTTATTACATAATGTGCTTACTGAGTGAACATGTATATTCATTCTTTCTTATTACACGTTCACGGATACTGGAGCTTTTATTTAGGTGTACCACTGATGGAACAATATGACAAGATGGGAAATACGTGTTTTAATAGAGCTAAAGTTGGAATTCTACGCGCGTCTATTTTCATGAACAAACTCTATGGTGGTTTCCGAGCCAAAAAAAGCCGACAACGGCCGCTGCAGAGCACTGAGAGAGCAAAATCACATCAACCACCTAGTGCCGTGTCCCGAAGACCCTATGTCTGGTGACGTGGATATACCACCTGCGTGAACGTTAACGTTGCTGCCTAGTACCGTGTGCCCATGACTTTAGTTTTAGCCCAGAAGGAACAAGCGATAAACAAAGACTCTTTCGGATAAGTAGTTTTAAATCGTCACAGATATAGCTCCTCTTGCGGCAACTATATGAGATTCTCTGGCATATTGTTTCGTACGAAAATGCAATTTGTTAGTTACATATACCATAGACCTTACTCATATTTATTTCTCAACGTAGTCGACCTAGCGACAAACACATTTCTCCCAACGAGAGATCAGATCGGTGATACGGTACCTTCTACTGTCCTGACGCAGTCACAACCTTCGTGAATATCATAGTGAAGTCCTCGAAGGTGTTATATGTAGTTCTGGTAACAGATAAAAATCGGATGTATGGAGGATGATCGATTACAGTGAATCCAAGGAGTTGGATTGTTGCAGATGTCGCAGCGCTCGCGTATGGTCTGGCACTCTCAAGCCGAATAAGAGGGTCGACGAACTCTTCGGATTCGAAACTCAATTGCAGCACGCTGTTTCTCACACACCGAAACACTTAAGTTACACACCGTCATGTCATATGCTATAAATGTGGGAGCTCCCTAGCGGCAAAGGGCTGCATATACTCATACACTGAAGCGCCAAAGAAACTGGTATAGACATGCGTATTCAAATACAGAGATATGTAAACGGACACAATACGGCGCTGCGGTCGGCAATGCCTATGTAAGACAACAAGTGTCTGCTGCAGTTGTTAGATCGGTTACCGCTGCTGTAAAGAATGGCAGGCTATTAAGATTTAAGTGAGTCTGAACCTGATGTTATAGTCGGTGCACGACCGATGGGACACAGCATCTCCGAGGTAGCGATGAAGTTGGGATTTTCCCGTACGACCTTTTCACGAGTGTACCGTGCATATCAGGAATCCGGTAAACATCAGATCTCGCCATCGCTGCTGCAGGAAAACGATCCTGCAAGGACGGGACCAACGACGACTGAAGAGATTCCTTCACCGTGCCAGAAGTGCAATCCTTCCGCAAACTGCTGCATATTTGAGTGCTGGTCCAGCAGCAAGTGTCAGCGTGCGAACCGATCAGCGAAACATCATCGATATGAGCTTTCGGAGCCGAAGGCCCACTGGTGTACCCTTGATGACTGCACGACACAAAGCTTTAGCCTCGTCTCGGCCCGTCAACACCGACATGGGACTGTTGATGACTGGAAACATGTTGCCTGGTCGGACAAGTCTTGTTTCAGATAGTATCGAGCGGATGAATGTGTACGGGTATGGAGACAACTCATGAATCCATGGATCCTACATGTCAGCAGGGGACTGTTCAAGCTGATGGAGGCTCTGTAACGGTGTGGGTCGTGTGCAGTTGGAGCGTTATGGGACTTCTGATACGTCTAGATACGACTGACAGGTGACACGTACATAAGCATCCTGTCTGATCACCTAAATGTCAATTGTGCATTCCGACGGACTTGAGCAATTTCAACAGGACAATGCGAGTCCTCACACGTGCAAAATAGCTATAGAGTGGCTCCAGGAACACTCTTCTGAGTTTAAACATGCCCGCTGGCGACCAAATTCCCCAGAAATTGACATTATTGAGCACATCTGACGTGCCTTGCAACGTGCTGCTCAGAACAGATCTCCACCCCCTCGTACTCTTACGGATTTATGGACAGCTCTGCGGGATTCATGGTGTCAATTCCCTCCATCACTACTTCAGACATTAGTCGAGTCCTTGCCACGTCTTCTTGTGGCACTTCTGCGTGCTAGTGGGGGCGCTACATGATGTTAGGAAGGTGTGCCAGTTTCTTTGGCTCTTCGGTTTATGTAGACATGTAGAACGTTAATAACGTTTGTTTTATTAACAATTTTTAAGATTTATCACATAACAAAGTTCAGAGGTAATAATTTGAGCATGACCTCACATAGAGATGAAGGTAGTATTGCGTGCATGTGGTGTAAAATGAAAGTGCACAGTAGGAGCTGCCATGTGTACTCGGATGGTCAATGTGAAAAGGCTTCCGACGGGATTATGGTGGGACGGGATTTAGCAGACTTTGAACGCGGAATGGTAGCTGGAGCTAGACGCATGGGACATTACTTTTCGTAAATCGTTAGGCAATTCAAAACTCCGAAATCCACAGTGTGAAGAGAGTGCCAAAAATACCAAATTTCACGTATTGTGTAAAACATACAAAGCAGTGACCGAAGGCCGTCGCTTTACGACCGAGAGCAGCGGCATTTGCGTAGAGTTGTCAGTGCTAAAGATCAAGCAACACTACTTGAAATAACATCAGAATTCAATGTGGGACGTACGACGAAAGTATCCGTCAGAACAATCCGGCGAGATTTGACATTAATTGGGTATCGTAGAAGATGGCCGATGCGAGTGCTTTTGCTAACAGCACGACGTTGCCTGCAGCCATTCTCGGAAGGTCGTGACCATATCGTTTGGATCCTAGGCGATTGGAAAACCGTGGCCTAGTCAGATGAGATGAGCCCTGATTTCAATTGGTAAGAGCTGATGCTAAGTTTCAAGTGTGGTGCAGGCTCCACGAAGCTGTGGATCCAGGTTGTCAACAACCCACTGTACAAGGTGTTGGTGGCTACATAATGTTGTGGGCTCTGTTTACATGTAATGGGTTGGGTCCTCTGGTCTAAATGAAACCATAATTGACTGAAAATGGTTATGTTCGGCTACTTGGAGACCATTAGCAGCCATTCATGAACTTCATGTGCCCAAACAACACTGGAATTTTTATGGATGACAATGTACCATGTAAAGTGGCTGCTTATTCTAGAACAACTGTGTAAGTTGAAATGACCAGTTTAATGTCGCAAATTTTAGTACAAAAACTAAACCTTTTACACAGTTTTCAGCTCGACAACATAAAAACAGCACAGTGGATAACACATCTCGCCAACATCAAAAGGTGAGACAATCGTATACACAACACTATTAAATATTAACTCTCTGAAAGAACGTTAATCCTACGCACAATAATATGAAAGTTTAATAGGAAGTTTCTTAACAAAATTGCTCCTACACATATGTTATGATGTTGGTCAACACTACGAAAATCGTCCGATTCAAAGTTCAGTACTATTTAGGATAACAATGCAGTCTATGGTGGATGGTTAGTTATGTGACAAATTATGTGCAAGATTACCCAAGGCCCCTCGAGTTTACAGTGGACGCAAGCTGGTCAACCAATAAAGCTTACGCCTCTGCATGCGGTATTTACCTTAAGCTGCGACGAGCTGCCGACTGCAAGGCCGCTCCCTCCCACTGAAATTCCGATAAAACTTATCTGGCCTTTGCTGAACTTTCCACCAGAAACTTTCCCGATGTTTCTCGTTATGCGAGAAAACACGTAATCATCCCAAGTCTTTGTAGGTGGCGATATACACGCTCAAGGTTGGAGCAGCGTGCATATTATAGTGCCCTCTCAGTTCTTACAAGAACCGTTAACTAATTTGGCTTGTTCATTTCTCCACAGTTGGAGCTAAACGTTGCTACAGTTAATTTCTAGCTGGATTGCAGCGGCTGTGAACGCAGTGTCCACACAATTTTCTCCTCTGCGTCGTACAGAGTGTTAAGCTCTCCGTTCTGCACTTGACACCAGTTCAGAGAAGAGTCCCTGAAAATTTCTCTCTTGTCCTACTCGTTTCAGAACTTCCTACACCACTTGGGTTCATTCGTTCTTCATGTCACGGCCTTTTTCGAACAATAGGAGCGTTCCCCTTATTTTGTGGAAACACTCTCTACCAATCACAATGTCCCTTCTATCAAACTGCGTCGAAACTTCAGTATTTTTTTCCTTCCTAGTACGTTTCCGCCAATCGGACTTTTTGTGCCCATTCTAGACGTCTAAAGTACATTGACCTTTCCATATGTCTCGCGTGCTGGACAAGTGATCGAAATGCGTTTTATTTGTATACTGCTGGAATTCCGAAACGTAACTTTTTAAAGCTTTTCCTCTGTCTCTTGTGCAAACGTGCCGCTACGCGCGGTCCTCCCTCCTGAATCACCTGGTTGGAGTCACTGACCTTCCTCCTGCCACCCCTTTAAGTGGTTTCCATCGTAACTCTTGCACCGTGCCTTCGCTATGCTGTTGTCTGCCTGGCTTTTCAAATTAAAAACGACTTGTGTTGCCTGTTCCACCTTCCACTCAAAGACATGCATTATATAGGAATGGTGTGTTAATTATTATCAATTGACTGTCATCCCTCTTTTGCATTACATACTGATAGGCAAAATGTTCTCATAACCGCCGAATTACGTTAGGTGTCATATTCACCTTCTCGTTGCGATATATAAAGCTCTCATGTAAGGTGTGAATTTGACCATTTATTCTGCTACCTTACAACCAAGTCACCGTACCACAATTGTTTGCGACTGATTTGAAAAACGTTCTGAAGAATTCGAGTGAATGATCTGGCCAGCCATCAAACATTTATGGAACATAATAGGGAGGTTCACTGCACACAAAATCCAGCACTGGCAATACTTACGGAATTCTGGATGGCTATAGAGGCACCATGGCTCAGTATTTCTCCATGGGACTTTCAACTACTTGTTGAGAACATGCCATTTCGAGTTGCTGTACTATGTTCGACAAAAGAGGTTCCGACACGATCTTAGGATGTATCCCATGAGTTTTGTCACCACAATATGTATGTAGGAAGAGTCGTTAAGGTGAAATATCTTAGTTAGACGAGGTTCTAGGCTCGCTACCATCTTTCAAGTGAAATATTTCAGACGAAATATCTTGGAAGATATCGACACTATCTGCGTTCAAGCCGAAAACCTCATGTAATACCCGTTGAGCCGTGAAAACTTCAAGAATCACATCTCGAATTTACATTTCAAGACATTTTCTGCTGTTTGTTTAATTCCACATTGCCAAACAGTTGTATAGCTTCCTATTCCGCCACTTTCTGTTAGATTTATGAAATGTAAATGGTGTTAATCTTTCATTCTAGTGTTGTAAGTATATCAGTTGCTGTCAAAGTCTGATGGATTGTTGATAACCCAATGCACAAAGTGGGACAGGAAGAATTTCGCTGACTTTTGGCCGACTTCAGTGTAATTTGTGCCAAAATCAGCGCTATTTTTTTGTCAAATTCTGTTATTTTCTGTCAATTTCGGTGTTATTTTTTGCCGAATTCGGCGTAATTTTTTACCAAATTCGGTATTATTTTTTTCTAAATTTGGTATTATTTTTGTAAACTGGGTGTCATTGTCTGGTAAATTTTTTGCCAGTTTCTCTGTTTTTGATATTTTCAGCGTTTTTTTTTTTTACAAATTTCAGAGTTTCTTGCCTCTCTAAATGTTTTTTTTGCATATTACGTGTTTTTCCAAAATTCTGTGCTATTTTTAATGTCATGTCATAGTCCGTTATGCGGAAAATGAACCGCCTTTTTAAGATTATACGTGAACTTTGAAGGAAAAAATGCAAAATTCAATTTCTGTATTCAATGACCATCTGTTACGAACGTTGATAAACTGCCGTCAATACGGAAAAATGACAAATTTCATGATATTTCGTAAAAACTGACGATTTAGTCTTTTTTAGCTAAAAGACACCTGTCGTCGCGGATGACTAAGAATCAGTTTTTGGTCAAGGATTGCAGCGAAGCGTGTGGTTTTACGCAGATTCTATTGGTGCGCGCTTCTTCCGTACGTTATATTACTCGCTAATTTTTACATTTCATATAGTTTTAATGCATTTAGTGGAAAATAAACACTTGCCGGACGTGTTTACGCACTGCATTGCCACTGATTTAAAAAGCACTCTGCGAAAGGCTCTACGTAATTTCGTGAAACAGTCAGTGGTTACTGCTTGTAGTGGGATAGATTGAGTAGGGACTCGTCTGCTCGCTCTTCAGGCTGCAGTCACATCGTAATAGATACACGTGTGCTTCTTGTCTACATTTTGGTATCATATATGTATGTAACATATGCTCTCGTATTTCAGTATGAGGAACGTAAAATACGTCTCGTCGAGGAGAGCCGCGTATATGCGATTATTACGGACCGTTAGTGCCACAGCTTCCCCATCGCTTTCCTGTCGCAGTTAATCTGCCCTCTGCATCCCCAGGATACGCGCCATGCGAGGATTAAGCCACAACTAGTAAAATTAAGGTACGGTAACAATAAAATCTCAAATATTCTGTAGATGTAATACTACACTCCATAATACGCTTCAGGCAGAATGTGGAAGATTGAGCAGCTGAAAACATGGGATATTTTGTGTGCGTAAAACACGTATAATGCGGAAATGTACTGTCAAAATTTCACCGCATTAACAAATACTGAAACCGTAGAAGGCATTACATAGTTCAGTCGTCTGGTAATCTCTCAGCCCCTTCAGTATCATAGTTCGAGGAATCCACCTCAGATATGGAGCTGTCAGTCGATATATTTTTGTGGGGAAAGGGAAACAGAAACTACGATTTATTGGCAGAACACTACAGAATGTAACCTGTCTGTTAAAGATGCTGTTTGCACTACGCTTGTCCACCTTCTTCTGGAGTATTGCTGTGCGGTGTGGGATCCGCATCAGACAGGATTGACAGAGAACATCGATGCAGTTCAAAGAAGGACAGCTCATTCCGTGTTTTCCCGAAACAAGCGAGAGAGCGCCACGGAGAAGATACATGAACTGGGGTGGCAGTCTTTTAAAAAAAGGCGTTTTTCACTACGATCGGACCTTCTCATGAAATTTCATCACCAACGTTCTCCTCAGAGTGCGAAAATATTTCGTTGGATGCTACCTACATAAGAAAAAATCAGAGCTCGCCCGGAAAAAAAAGGCAGTTAATTGTGAACTGCAGGGTAATCATGTAGACGTAGATGTAGATGTAGCCATTCAACGACAGCATCCTGGAAAGCAACCAGTTCCTGTATTTGCACCTTCGATGACATAGCACTTTTCACAAAATCGTGACATTTTCCTGGCATACACGATAAATTGAGAGTTATTTTTGAAATCTGCCTTATCGCCAGCGATAGATCTAACTTAAAATATTTTTGAATACATCCAGCGCATTAGACGCCAGTAAGGCATCTGGCCCAGACGGTATTCCCGTAAGATCATATGTTGACTATGCTACAAATATAGCACCACTCTTATCCATCATCTGTCAGAGATCATTGTAACAGCGGAAAGTTTCAGGGGACTGGAAGATGCTCCAGGTCATAGCAATAAATAAAAAGGGTAGAAAATCGGATGCACATAATTACCGGCCAATTTCAGTGACATCGATTTGTTGTAGAATTATAAAACATAAGACCTTTCTAGACTCTGAGAAGCTCATCTGCAGAAAGCAGCACGGTTTTAGGAAATAGCGGTCATGCGAGACACAGCTGGCCCTGTTTGTGCATGATATACCGGTACAACAGGTTCTAGATATCGGCTCCCAGGTTGATGCCATATTTCTCGACTTTCGAAAGGCGTTCGACTCAGTTCCGCACTGTCGCTTGCTGCAAAAATCGCGCGCTTACGATCTATCCGATGATATATGCGGTTGGATAGAAAGTTTTCTAACAGACAGAGTGCAGTATGTCGTCCTGAATGGGGTGACTTCAACAGAAACAAGCGTAACTTGAGATGCCACAGGGCAGCGTAATTGGTCCGCTGCATTTTACGATTGACATAAACGATCTGGTTGATGCTATTGATAGCGGCATTAGACTGTTTGCCGATGATTCTGTAGTCTGCAGGAAAGTAGTATCACACGAAAGTTGTGAACAAATCAATGAGGATTTGCAGAAAATAAATGCGTGGTGTAATGACTGGCAGTTACCCTCTATGTTAGTAAGTGTAACCTACTGCGTATAACAAGGCGAAAATCACCGTTAATGTACGAATACAAAATAAATGCCCAGTCTTTGGAAGCGGTAACATCCGTCAAGTATCTTGGTGTGACTATTCGAAATGATCTCAAATGGAATGAACAGATTACACAAGCAACGGGCAAGGCGAACTATAGATTGCAGTTCATTGGTAGAATCCTGAAGCGATGCAGTCATTCAACAAAGGAAATTGCTTAACATACGTTAGTTTGTCCAGTCTTAGAGTATTGTTCGTCTGTATGGGACCCTTACCAGTTGGGTCTCATTCAAGAGATTGGAAAGGTCCAAAGAAGAGCGGCAAGATTCGTTACTGGTACATTTAGCCATCGCGAGAGCGTTACAAATCTCGTAGAAAGTTTGAAGTGGGGTATACTTGCAGATAGACTACGCGCTAAACGGAAGGTGCTGCCCACTAAATTCCGAAATCCGACCTTTGCCGAGAATGTAGAGCATATATTATTACCACCAACTTTCAAATCGCGCAGTGATCACCATTCAAAGATAAGTGAAGTCAGACCTCGTACTGAGGCGTTCAGACAGTCGTTTTTCCCTCGCGTGTTCAGGGGGGGGGGGGGGGGGGCGGCACACACCACACACCACACACCGCTTGATGGCTAGCGGAGTATAAACGTAGATGTAGGTGGTTCTCACTGGTTTTTAATGGTCTTCCGCGCATATCTTTCACTACACAACAAGAAAAAAAGCAACATCACACATTTTCACAGCGCATGCGAATGACAAGACCTCTTGAGCACGACTGGTGGGAAAGAGAAAGCTACTGTCCAATAATATCTGAAATGCGAACTAGATGATTGGTAGGAATAATTTAGATTTTCAGTGATTTGGTGTGCGCCATTGTGATATTCACGCTAAAATAACGACAAAGTAACTAATACATGAGTAGGGTCCACTTCCAGTGGCGTCGGTGGTGTACGTGCGCTGCGCACGACGAGAAGTCGCTGAGTGTGCTGAGGAGGCTACCAACCACAATCTTGTCACGTCGCCATGTAAATGATATTATGTTCATTGACGTTGGCTTCGTGATATGCAGATAGAATAGCTAAGTCTCAGGATAAAATTAAAACCGTATGGTCAGTCGTAAAGGAAGTGGCTGGTCTGCAGAGACAGGTCGAGGATATAGAGTCAGTGCGTAGTGGGAATGTCCGTGTTACTGATAAGTCGCATATATGTACAGTATTTAATAATCACTTTCTGAATATAGCAGGTGAACTAAATAGAAACCTAGTCCCAACAGGGAATCATATAGTGCTCTTAGAAAAAAGTGTTCCGAGACTGTTACCTGAAATGCTCCTCCATGACACTGACAAGAGGGAGATTGAGTTAATAATTAAATCACTAAAGACCAAGAACTCTCATGGATATGACGGGGTATCTAGCAGAATACTGAAGTATTGTTCTATGTATGTTAGCTCAGTACTTAGCCATATATGTAACTTTTCTTTTAGGAGTGGTCGGTTTCCTGACCGATTAAAGTACTCGGTAGTGAAGCCACTTTATAAAAAGGGAGACAGGGATAATGTTGACAATTATAGACCTATTTATATACCATCGGTGTTTGCTAAACTTATCGAGAAGGTTGTATATGCAAGGTTACTGGAGCATTTAAATTCACATAATTTGCTGTCAAATGTTCAGTTTGGTTTTGGGGTTTAACAACTGAAAATGCTATATTCTCTTTTCTCTGTGAGGTCTTGGACGGATTAAATAAAAGGTTGCGAACGCTAGGCGTTTTCTTTGATTTAACGAAGGCTTTTGACTGTGTTGACCACAAAATGTTACTGCAGAAGTTGGACCATTATGGAGTAAGGGGAGTAGTTTACAATTGGTTGGCCTCTTACCTTAAGAACAGAAAGCAGAAGGTAATTCTCCGCAGTATTGAGAGTGGTAGTGATGTTCAGTCCCAATGGGGCGCTGTTAAGTGGGGCGTTCCCCAAGGGTCGGTGCTGGGGCCACTGCTGTTTCTTATTTGTATAAATGATATGCCTTCTAGTATTACAGGTGATTCAAAAATATTTCTGTTTGCTGATGACACCAGCTTGATAGTGAAGGATCTTGTGTGTAATACTGAAACAGTATCAAATAACGTAGTTCATGAAATAAGTTCGTGGCTTGTGGAAAATAATTTGATGCTAAATCACAGTAAGACTCAGTTTTTACAGTTTCTAACACACAATTCAGCAAGAACCGATATTTTGATCAGACAGAATGGGCATATTATAAGCGAGACGGAACAGTTCAAGTTCCTGGGAGTTCGGATAGATAGTAAGCTGTTGTGGAAAGCCCATGTTCAGGATCTTGTTCAGAAACTAAATGCTGCTTTATTTACCATTAGAACAATATCTGAAATAAGTGACACTTCAACACGAAAAGTAGTCTACTTCGCTTATTTCCATACGCTTATGTCGTATGGTATTATTTTTTGGGGTAATTGTTCTGATTCAAAAAGGGTATTTTTGGCTCAAAAACGGGCTATATGTGGTGTAAGTTCGAGAACCTCTTGTCGACCCCTATTCAATAGTCTGGGAATTCTGACATTGCCCTCACAGTATATATTTTCTTTAATGTCGTTTGTTGTTAGCAATATTAGCCTATTCCCAAGAGTTAGCAGCTTTCATTCAGTTAATACTAGGCAGAAATCCAATCTGCATGTGGAATGCACTTCCTTGACTCTTGTGCAGAAAGGAGTGCAGTATTCTGCTGCATCAATTTTCAATAAGCTACCACAAGAACTCAAAAATCTTAGCAGTGCCCCAAACACTTTTAAGTCTAAACTGAAGAGTTTCTTCATGGCTCACTCCTTCTATTCTGTCGAGGAGCTCCGGGAAGAGCTAAAAAATTAAGCAAATTCCAGTGTTACATTGTTGATTTTCTTTATTTAAATTTACGACTTGTCACTTGAATATGTTTTTTTATATTTCATTTTATCTGTTTCTAATATCGTGTTATAATTTCATGTATTGACTCGTTCCATGACCATGGAAACTTCTCCTTAATGTGGTCCCACGGAACAATAAATAAATAAATGAATAAATAACTTCTCAGAACAATAATTTGGTATCCGTGTTTCTCTTAGTAACACACTTTGTTAATTATATTTCTCATCGTTCTGCAGTTTTCCTACAACTTTCAAACTTATCCCATTACACACTACGATTCATTGTAACCTCCCCACCGCAATTTTTTTATAAGAAAATATAGCAATACTTAATAGAAATGGGGGCCAAGTGTAACCTCCCTACAAAATTTTTAAAAGAAAATAACGATACTAATTAGAAATGCTGATGGTCATGGCTCTATGCGTAACCTGCCCACAATGAAATGTACTGACAATGGCAACAAAAACGTGAAATTCGCAATCTGACTCAAATATAAATCCTTCAAAAAATTAAAGTCCATTCAGTGACAAGAAAATTCAATTAAACCGAAATATCGGTCTTTGGCCCTGTGTAAAAACAATCAGAATTAAAGTCTTACCTCAGAATAAATGGATGTCACATATCTGCTCTTGTTGTTGCGCACCACTTGGAGGAACTACATTGCAAATAATAATATTCTCCTTTTTTTTTGTAATTCTAGTGAAATTTTTCTTCAAAAAGAAGTAGAATGAAATGGGAAGTGCAACGAGATCTTTAGTTCAAAAAAATTAAAGTTTTGAGAAAATGCTTTTGAAATAAAAAATTATTATTGGGAGACTTGTTGGAGAATAATTACAATAAATAAAATTTTTCATTATCTAATGATTATATTAATTAACAGTATACCTTATTCCTCATCTTGACCATTGTTGCCGACCGCCTACATCACACAACCGCACTGGGCTGCTACTACTGACCGACCGCTCTGCATGACGACTACAGACTGAGTACTGCTCTCAACTAGACAGAGCTACAGACTCGCAACGACTGACTGACTGCTACTCTGCATAGCGACAACTAACTCGCAAAGACTACTACTAACTGAGAACCGCTCGCAACACTCGCGCGGTCAAGCGCATACTCTCTGGTCACAGATGCTACAATGCCTCGCCATCGCTGCTGCGTTACATACGTGTTTCATAACCCTCCACTCGGGGGGCAAAAATTTGGCAGCGATGGTGAGTCATTTGGACTTGCCAAGCGCGGCAAAATTTTTCTTTAATTAACAAAATCCTACAACTTACAGAATATTTAAATGTTGTGCACACGCACTAAGTACAAAATATATCAGACAAGGACAAAATGTGAATACTAAACATAGTAGCAAATCAGAAAAGTATATACAAATTATTTGACAGATAACAAAGTGCACAGGCACTGAAAAAATTCTTTAGCATATTCAGAACAAATAAACAGACTGGCAAAAAATATTATGTTGACAAGTGTACATGCACTGAAAAATGTCTTTAGCATTTTCACAACAAATAAACATAATGGCAAAAAAATTCATGTCCAAAGTGCACATGCACTGAAAAATGTCTTTAGTATTTTCACAACAAATAAACATAATGGCAAACATCATGTCGACCAGTGACATAAGTGTACTCACACTGGAGTTTAGCGAATCGAAAAATGTATAACCTATGAACATAAATGATGTTACCAAAAAAAAAAAATTTTTTCTTTATGTGACAAGAATCAGGATAGGAAAGGGAAGGATTGCATCATGGTTGTAGCACTTTAGATTGCACACAGCTGCTCTGAAAGTCCATATCTTTCCACAGTAGTACAACACCAAGTGACACAACTTGAAGTTCTTTTCCCATCAGAATTTATCAGTGTAGCCAAGACACTGAACTGTCGTAGTAATGTTCCATGTTTTCATTTTGGCAGTACATTAGGTACACCAAACAGTGGGACCATAATAATGTCTTCATCGCTCATGGTGGTGGACAGCATGTCGTGTCAACACCACACTCTTACAAGGCACACCAACGTAGAATTAGTGCAAAACCAAATATAGTGCTCCATGATCACTGGGATAAACAGGACAATGGACATTGCAGTAATTCAGGGTAGTCAGCTTATGAGGTGAAGGACATCAAGTCACATAATATTGACAATTACAGTCTTCATTGATAGTTCGTGGCATTCATAGCCCAGTTATTGAACATTTATGTACCAAGTATGTAGTATTACAGAAAAATGTTCATTAATTGTTTTACACAGAATCAGTAGCCTTCTTTTCCTGGTTACAAAGCATTATGAAATAATCGCATTCTTTTCAGTTACAGAGTATAATCAAGAATCATTAACCTTCTCCTAATTACAGTTAATTAATCATTTGTCTTTAATTAATCATTTGTCTAATTACAGTTAATTAATCATTTGTATAATTACAGTTAATTAATCATTTGTCGTTAATTAATCATTTGTCTAATTACAGTTAATTAATCATTTGTCGTTAATTAATCATTTGTCTAATTACAGTTAATTAATTAATCATTTGTCATTTCAATATACTAAGAATTATTAGCCTTAATTAATTACAAAGCATTATTAAACAGTACCATAGTTAATTAATTATGTGTCATTCCAATCTATTAAGAATCATTAGTCTTTTCCTAATTACAAAGCATTATGAAACAGTCACATTCATTTCCAACAACAAAGTATCAACATTGGAAACAAGAGCTAATCAATGGCATAATTAATAACAATTCGTGGAGTGACATTAATTATTGGCACTCAGTGGCCATCAAGTATTGAATAGAATAAAACATAGTTCATCATTCAGTATTATTCAGATCATTACAAAGTCATTATTAAAAATCAGTTAATTACAGTCAAATCATTAGTAATCACAGGCATTACAATAAACAGTGGCAGTTATTAGCTAGTGACAAAGCATTATTTTGAATATAGTCTCATTAAGAGGTCATTACTCGAGTGACATGCTATTCAGAGTTGATCAGTATTATTCAGAATTATCATAAACTAGTGACATTATGTGGGACTGGTAATACATTTTTTTGGTAGCAATGCATTGCGTTGGGATCGATAATTAATTGCTGAGGCATAATACTTTTTGCTTTTGACCTATTGCTGCAAATGAGGATAGGTAACGTCATTCGTCATGAGTCAGCTGTAGCAAGATTATGTAACAAGGCAGTACATGTGATCACATTTATAAATGATAAACACAAATGGGTAAAAAATATAAAAATGCAAGTACTAGAACAGGTATAATAAGTAACAGGTTTAGTAAGTGTCATGAAAAACTTCTCCTGGAAAAAATACAAAAACGGATTATTGACCTGAAAGAAGAAACGCACACTATGCTGAAAAGTAGTGAACTTCGAATTAACAAGTAGTGAAATGTGTATAAAATGTGTTCCATAGCTGTCCTTTCCAAAACTTTCCGTCATCCTACTATGCAATGTAACACCTGCTGTCAAAGCAAACCGCAACAAATACTTAAATAACTACGTGGCATAAAGAAAAAAAACTTCATTATCCATATCATCATAACTTCACCATTATCATCACCTGTAAAGAAAAACTTCATTATTCATAATACCATTTCCTTCATCATTATTCATCAGTATTCACTATCATCTGCAAAAAATCACTTCATTACTCATTACCTAACTATTCCTTATCTCTAGCATATTTCATCACTAAAATAAGATGTGTAGTTCTCTCTGACAGCCTGCATCAATCACCTTGTATTCTGAAAGAAAAAATTAGTTAAGACTGCTATTCTGTGATGAGTATAGTATAGTCTTGTTAATGCTTGTTAATCCTGATCCCTTTACTCTTCCTCATAAAGTTATTGCATCTCCTTTCGTTTATTCCGTAGGTGAAATTCCCATTTATGTTAAATTTATTTCTTAGAATCATCATTCCTTTCTGAAATTGATGAACAAAGATTAATGTCTTGCATTTAAATCCTATACCCACTAAATAATGACTGGTTTATGGTGACACAATTAACCATACAGCATAACATGACAGAAAACGTAATATGTCCAAGACATTGACAGTGTTCGGATGCGAAAAAATGTACACAGAATAATACAATGCAGTAGCAAAAAAAATGTGAAACAGTCACGATGTTGAGATGTCATAAGGCAAAAAAAAAATGTCAAAGTCGACTGGTGTGTGTTATATCTTAACTATTTCATAGTGCATACAAACAAAACTGGAGTACAGTCATATACACAAAAAAATGGAAAATGTGCACGGTCTGATGTGTAACGACAAGAAAAGCGACCTGCTAACCTTACCTTGCCGGGCACTTGCCAAGAAAAAAAAATACGATAATCATCAATAAGTAGTCACATAAATATAATTGCAGAAATAGTCGTAAATGTGTAAATTCATCTGGAAAAATATGCACGGTCTGATGTGTGACGACAAGAAAAGCGACCTGCTAACCTTACCTTGCCGGGCACTTGCCAAGAAAAAATACGATAATCATCAGTAATTAGTCAGGTGAATTAACTGCATTAGTAAATGGCATCATAGTGTGTTGAATCATACAGTGGTTTCACTCAATAAACGGTTTAGTGTTTGAGATATGGTGATTGCCTTTCGATTTTCTGGTTCTCAAAGTTTCGACGTGTACAACATTGGGGTGAGGGATGCTGCGAATCCGATACGGACCTGCGTATAGAAGTTCAAATTTACTGCACTTACCTTTTAATTTGCTGGATAAATAGTGTGTACGTACTAATATCTTCCGTCCAACGTGAAAGTCGCGGCGTGTACAAACCTGTTTTTGCTGTCTTCTCCGGCGCTCTGCGGCACGTTTGATGTTGTTCAGCGCAATGTCAATTATTTCGTGGTGTCGTAGGCGACGATTTTTGGGGAATTCTATTAATTCTTTAATTTTGTTCGGTGGTTCAACGTTTTTCAGTATAACAGTCGGAGATAGCATAGTGGATTCATTTGGAATGGAATTAATTACATCTTGGAATGAGAGTATGTGTGTATCCCAATCAATATGTCTTTTGTGGCAGTATATTCTGCACAGCTTACCAATTTCCTTCATTAATCTTTCACAAGGGTTCGAAGAAGCGTGGTACTTGGATATATAGATCGGAGAAATGTTTCTAGCTCGTAACATGCGTGTCCATACACTACTACGAAATTGAGATCCATTATCAGAAATTACTTTCATTACATGCCCTACATGAAATAGAAAATGTTTTACAAATGCTTTCGAAACAGTTTTAGCAGTAGCTTTGCGTAACGGAGTGAAAGTAACAAATTTTGAAGTGAGCTCAACAGCGACAAAAATGTAGCAAAAACCTCTGTTAGTTCTCGGAATCGGACCAAAAATATCTACTGCGGCCATGTGTCTTAATTTCACAGGTATAATGGGATATAAAGGAGGAATATGTGAAGTGGTGTCTGATTTAGCTTTCTGGCAAATTTTACAAGACGCTAAAACTCGTCGTATACGTTTTTCCATGTTGGTAAAATAACAGTTCTGTCTCAGTATAAGAAAACATTTTCGTGCTCCGTAATGTGCGTAACTTAAATGAGTGTACCAAATTAGTTTGTTAACCAGTTCGTCAGGAATGCATAATAACCAAATGTTGCTGTCAGGATGAGAGCGGCGAAACAGAATGTCATTGCGTACAGTGTAGTGGTTCCTAATCGTAACATTTTTCCTATCTTGCCAAAGGTGTTTAATTTCTTTCCACACATTGTCCTTATTTTGTTCTTGTGCTATGTCCTGTAATGACGATGAAATAAAATTTTCAAATGCAACTTGCTGAATGTACATGACACTGAAATTTGTTTTGCAGAAGTTGGTTGCTACGTCTTGCTGATTGTTGCCGAGAGAACGCGATAGTGCGTCTGCTATAACATTTTGTGTGCCGGGAATGTGAACAATCGTAAAATTAAATTCCTGTAAATAAAGTTTCCATCTACTTAACCTGTCGTGAGTAAATTTAGCTGAAAGTAAAAATTGTATCGCTCTGTGGTCTGTGTAAACGGTGGTATGTCTGCCATAAAGAAAATGCCTAAATCTCGTGAAAGCCCATACAACACATAATGTTTCAAGTTCTGTAACGGAGTAATTTCGTTCAGCAGGTGACAAAATGCGATTTGCAAATGCGATGTTTTTAATTACTGTAGAGCCATCTTCTTCTATTTCCTGGAAAATGTGTACGCCTAAAGCGGTGTTGGAACTGTCGGTAGCAATGGAAAAATTTCTACTAAGATCCGGGTGCGATAAAAGTGGAGCATTCAACAAAGCATGTTTCAGGTTCATGAATTCAGAGTGTGCTTGCTTATCCCAAGACCAAATAGTGTTTTTACCTGTTAATTGACATAATCTGGGTGTGTCTAAAGCAGAGTGATGAATAAATTTGCGAAAAAAGTTAATTAAGCCTAAAAAACTGCGTAATTGCTTCTTCGTCGTAGGAACAGTAATGTCACGTAGAGCTTGAAGTTTTTCTGGATCAGGCGCAATGCCTTCTGCTGAAATTACGTGTCCAAGAAATTTTATGGAAGTTTTGCCAAAATGCGATTTACTGAGGTTAACTGTAATTCCTTGTGCATGAAAAGTTTGCAGCAGTTGTTCAAGAATCAGGTTGTGTTCAGACCAGTTAGCTTCTGCGATAAGAATGTCGTCTACATACGTCGTAATTCTGTCTTTAAGTTCTGTCGGAAGTATTGTGTTCAAACCGCGAATAAAAGCTGCAGAAGAAATAGTTAAGCCGAACGGTAGTTTGCAAAATTGATAACAGTCGCCGAAACAGAGAAAAGCTGTATATTTTCTACAATTCGGATGAAGTTGAATTTGCCAAAATCCCGATTTCAAATCTAATGTGGAATAAATAGCTGTACCGTGAAATTTCTGTAAAAGTTCCTCTAATGTCTGTGGTCGATCTGTTTCATTAATAATAATGTCATTAATGTGACGTGAATCAAGTACAAGGCGAAGTGAGCCATCTTTTTTCTTAACAATATGTAGCGGGTTTATGTACGGACTAACTGCTGGTTCTATAATTCCTTGGTCGAGCATATCCTGCAATTCTTTTTTAACCTGTTCTCTGTGAATGTATGGAATAGGATAATGCTTTGCTTTAAGTGTGTCATGCGGTTTGACTTGAAATTCATACATAAAGCCGGACATAGTACCAGGAATGTTGTCAAAAACTGGAGCTTGCTGTAAAAGAATTTTGTGTAATTGCGTTCGTTCGTCGTCTGTAATTGCACTACTCTCTTTAACTTTATCGGAAATCATTTGTATTACGTCGTAGTCCATTTCGTCTGGAGTATTATAGTTGTGTACGTACGTATCCGTTAACAATGTGGGATTACAGTCTATGTCACGTGTTGCGGAAATGACCTCTGTGCGGTTAATTGTTTGTTCTTCCGCAGATAATGAGTGCTGAAATTCTAAAGCAAGTTGTACATTTTCATCCTTTAACATTAAATAAGAATTCTGAAAATCAATGACTGCTTCGTGTTGTACCAGAAAATTCGTGCCTAAAATAACGTCTGTTGTCAATAAAGGAACAATCCAAAAATTAGAGTGAAACGTGTGACCTGCGATACAAAATGATAAATGTGTCTGTAATTTAACGTCTACTCCTTTACTCGATACTGCTCCTTTCACTTTTGTTTTGCCTAAAGGTAATGTCGGATAAGTATTCTCTTTGTTGCACTCGTTGAAAGTCTCCTCATTAATTACTGATATAGGTGATCCGGAATCGATTACTGCTGAAAATTTCGATGAACCAATTTTAATTTCGATAACAGGATGTGAAATGGTTTTCTGAATAACTGGTCTTTCCTGTAAAAGAGTGTCTCTGATGTCGTCAAAAGTAATTACATTTTCGTGAACAACATTTTGCGTGTCAAAGGTAGTGCTTGTGTTACTAGAAGATGCGTCCTGTGCAGTATTTAGTCAGATTCTATCTGACGTGTTATTATTATTAGGAGGATTCTGTGGCATTTCAACTATTTGAACTGTCCTATTACTTCTTCCAGGCGTGTTACGCTCTGGATGGTACCTACTGTCGGGTTCATTCATGAGAATATGTTCTTGCGTATGATTTTGCTGCTGGTATGACCGACTGTTGTTAGATGTTCGCTGAAAATTGTCCTCATTATTTTTACGTCTGTCGTAATAGTCATTCCTATACGGTGCATTACGATAGGAATTGAAATACTGTCTTCTTTGTACGTAGTTGTTTCCTTGCTGACGTACGTTACTATTTGTTGTACCAGGGGCTATACGTCCACGCGGCGAAACATTAAAGCCTGGTTGACCTTGTGTATTCCATTGTTGGTTAGGTATGTTAACCGGCTGGTTTTGATGTTGTTGTTGTAAAACACCTCTATTGTTACTAAAGTGTTGTTCCTGTTGCTGAAAATTTTGACGGTATTGATAATTCGAATTTTGCCTGTTATTAAAGTTTTGGTAATTGTCGTTCCTAAAACGTCTGTTATCTTTCCGACTGGAATTACGTCCCTGATCATAATTGTAGTACTGTTGTTGACCTTGGTTGTTACTCAAAAAGTTTTTGTTTACAAAAGAATAATCAGATTGCTGTACTTCCAAGAGCTGTAAAAGATCTCTGAATGCTGAAATGTTTTCTTTTTGCTGGCCCGTTAGAAGTGACACTCGTAATGACCGTGGTAATTTAGAGATGCATAGTTGTATAAGTGCGGATTCACTGTACGGTTCACTTAGGTACTGGTTTTGTTGTACCATATGCTCAAAAAATTGCGTTACACTGGGAAAATTTGAGTTTTCATAGTTTGGCAAACTAATTAGTTGGTCTTTAATTCCGCGCTGTGTCGTCTTCGACCAGTACGCTGACAGAAAAGCATTCTGAAATTCCTCTACCGAGTAACACTGTCTCGCGATCGGTCTCATACGAGTTGCCGGTTCGCCTTCCAAAAAACTGCAAATAAATTCAAGTTTATGTGTTACAGGCCAAGTCGGTGGCAGAGCAAAACTAAACTGTTGAATCCAATCCAGTGGGTGAATCTGCGTTCTATCGTTTTTGAAAACCTTAAACTTTCTCACTGACAGAAAATGTTTGTAGTCGAAGTTATCATCTCTGCATGACGGAACAGGTTCAGGATCGTAAGAGTATCTATTGAACTGTGGTTGTTCGGAATCTAAGTCCCGTACTCTCTGCAGATTACCCAAATTATACGCGCTGCGTGAGTCTGACACATGTTCATAAAGTGGCGTCTGTTGTGTATTATTAACAGAAGTGTTTTTCATTTCTGTTACTTCTTGTTGTAAATTTGATAATTTCCGACGTAACGTGTTGTTAGATGAATCGATTTCATTAATTGTCAGCTGTAAATTTTGAAATTCAGGTGTTTGGATAAAAGAAACCGGTGCAGTATCGTCTGATTTATTATCATTAGTATTTTCGATAACATCAATACGACTGGCCAATTCATCACATTTTTCAGTCAGTATTTTAACCTGATCATCGGTTTTAGAATCAGACGCATTAATCTGTTTTTGCAACTTGCGCGTAGTTTCGCTCAGTTTTTTAACATCAGCTTTGATGACATCGCAATCCTGTGTTAGATCTAGTTGTTCGAATCTATCTGTCACTGTTTGAATATTTACTGTGTGTGTATCTGTTTTTGCTTTAAGATCAGAAATTTCATCCTGTAATTCCGCGTTCAATTGTTCTATGGTATTAATTTTGTCGGACACTGTAGTAATATTATTGTCTACATACGTCTTCGCTTTCGCGAATATTTTACGTTTGTCCTCTTGTCTCTGTGCAGTGATTGTTTCCATGACTTGTCGTTTTACTTTGTTTTGATCTTGAATAAATCTGCGGAAACGCGTATCACTGTTCTGTATGTGATGATTAAAGCGCTCGTTAATCTGAGTGTTCTGCTGTTCGAATTTCGCGTCTATCTTTGCGTCCATAGTGCGCGAAAGTTCTACCGTCATTGCTCTAAACTCGTCCCGTAATTGTGTAGCTTTTTCAGAGCATTGTTTAGCGACTCCGCTAATTTCGTCTCTGAGTGTTTCTGTTGCGACTGTTTGCATTTCTCTTAATTCTTGCGCAACAGATTTAATTTCTTCGCTATTTTTTTGTGAACACGCCTCAATTTCCGCGCGCAACTGTTCCTTAGTGTCATGACACTGCGCGGCAACAGCTTTAATTTGTTCACTAAGCTGCCTCGAATTGTCGTCAAATTTTTCATTTTGTTGTCTGACCTGTTCACTAAGTTGCTTGAGGTTTTCATTTTGTTGTTTGTTATCTTCCCTAAGTTGTTTGAGATTTTCGTCATTATTGTCAAGTTTCTCATTTAAGTGTTGTTTGAGTTTTTCATTATCTTGTTTGATATCTTCACTCTGTTGTTGTAGCAATCTTACCATGATTTGTTCAAAGCCAAAGTTAGCGTTTATACTCTCTGTGCTGTTTAGTGGTGGATCTGGAACTTTCACGCTTACTGTAACCATTTGGTTATTCTGAGCAGTCGGATGTACACTGTCAGACATTATTTCGGAATTAAATAAATCCGTCGTACTTTCAGTATCCTGTTCATTTTCATTAGACAAATTTGTCTGTACATTACTTGGATTTTCTAAATCGGGTGTGTTAAGCTCGGCAGCGCTCATTACTATAGACCGCTCCGCGTCATCAATTGTCGTCAAGTTAACAGACGAGACAATTGAGTTCGTTTGTTCATCATTAAGGTGAAAGTCATCTTTAGTGGTTGGAATGCACTGATTGTTAGTGAACGCAGGATTGTCATCATTACGTTGCGTATCACAGAGCCAACTGTAACCTCCCCACAAATTTTTTAAAAGAAAAAGGACGATACTAATTAGAAATGCTGATGGACATTGCTCTATGCGTAACCTGCCCACAATCAAATGTACTGACAATGGCAACAAAAATGTGAAATTCGCGATCTGACTCAAATATAAATTCTTCACAAAATTTAAAGTCCGTTCAGTGATAAGAAAATTCAATTAAACCGAAATATCGGTCTTTGGCCCTGTGTAAAACAATCAGAATTAAAGTCTTACCTCAGAATAAATGGACCTGTAGAAAGAAAGTCACAATATTATTAAAAGCGTTGCGCCAAATCCTAATTATCTAAGCAAATAAGAGCAGATATCTGACTGTCGCTCAAAAGACTCTCAACGAAATACGATCCTGGACTGGGTGTCGCCAAGTGTAACCTCCCCACCGCAATTTTTTTAAAAGAAAATATAGCAATACTTAATAGAAATGGGGGCCAAGTGTAACCTCCCTACAAAATTTTTAAAAGAAAATAACGATACTAATTAGAAATGCTGATGGTCATGGCTCTATGCGTAACCTGCCCACAATGAAATGTACTGACAATGGCAACAAAAACGTGAAATTCGCAATCTGACTCAAATATAAATCCTTCAAAAAATTAAAGTCCATTCAGTGACAAGAAAATTCAATTAAACCGAAATATCGGTCTTTGGCCCTGTGTAAAAACAATCAGAATTAAAGTCTTACCTCAGAATAAATGGATGTCACATATCTGCTCTTGTTGTTGCGCACCACTTGGAGGAACTACATTGCAAATAATAATATTCTCCTTTTTTTTTGTAATTCTAGTGAAATTTTTCTTCAAAAAGAAGTAGAATGAAATGGGAAGTGCAACGAGATCTTTAGTTCAAAAAAATTAAAGTTTTGAGAAAATGCTTTTGAAATAAAAAATTATTATTGGGAGACTTGTTGGAGAATAATTACAATAAATAAAATTTTTCATTATCTAATGATTATATTAATTAACAGTATACCTTATTCCTCATCTTGACCATTGTTGCCGACCGCCTACATCACACAACCGCACTGGGCTGCTACTACTGACCGACCGCTCTGCATGACGACTACAGACTGAGTACTGCTCTCAACTAGACAGAGCTACAGACTCGCAACGACTGACTGACTGCTACTCTGCATAGCGACAACTAACTCGCAAAGACTACTACTAACTGAGAACCGCTCGCAACACTCGCGCGGTCAAGCGCATACTCTCTGGTCACAGATGCTACAATGCCTCGCCATCGCTGCTGCGTTACATACGTGTTTCATCATATAACAGCGTCTTCATGGGCAGAACCCATTCAGATATCCTAACAGCATACTAATAGAGTCTCGGTTTATTTGCTGAAGAAGTGACCCTAATGAGCAGGTTTTAGTAGACTGTCAGTCCTGTGGATACACGTTTTGTGTCTTAAATGCAATGATCTCCATTGTCTTTTGCATCCTCATTCCACTGAACTGCGCTGATTCCCCCGACGTTAGACAACAGAGGTGGTTTTCTACGACAAGATCAATAGGGACGCCATTACTAGAATTCTTGATAAAATATAATTTCGAAACAGTAGATTTTGATTCATTTACGTAATAGTAGGAACTACCTCTAACATACCAGATGCGAAACCACAGGACAAAAGAATACATAGGCTCGTACTCTGTCGCAGTACTTCATACATTTATTCAAATTTATGTAGTATTGATTAATCTGCATTGCACTATTTCTGGCAGGTTATGCTTAGTAGGCGGACGTGGTGAAAAGTAATGCCTTTGAATTTCTTTATTTGAAAGCCGTTAAGGCTTTTTAAGTAAAACAAACGTTATGAATATTCAACGTCATTATTCTCCACGTCTATACGTTTGCACCCTTCTGCCGCTAGAGAGCTCCGAATTGTAGCGTGTAGTATGGTGGTGTGTAACTATGCGGGTAATTTTCGAAACCGAAGAGCTCGTCCGCACATGGAGCACCTTCTCCTTCAGTATGACAGTACCAGAGTATACATTAGTGATACACCATCGGCGAGAATCCGACACATTGCATTCACTGTCATCGATCATTCTTCGTACAGTCCCGACTTGCACCCAATGCGACACTTTTCTGTTTCAAAACATTAAAGGACGCCATCGAGGACTTCACTTTGATAATCATGAAGCGGTGCAAATAGAGTGGAGGTTGTGGCTCCATCAACATATATTTTACAGTGACAGTATCAACAAAGTGGTCTCTCATTGGGTGCCAGAACGGTGAATGGTGCACATGGTTTGTTGCAACACACGTCCCCATATTTCCTATGTTGTAACGTAGAAGTAACACCAAGTCAAGTGGCATATACTCGATAACCCCTGCCCTATAGTCCTGATCTCTGTCCAAGCTATTATCACGCCTTCGGTCCCATGAGAAAGTCCTTGAAGGGTTGACGCTGCCTGTCGGATGAGAATGTGTAGCAGGTCGTCGTGTTTAAGCAAACGGATGTCTTCAAACCGGTGCGTCGCTGGGCTGATTGCCTCAGCGCTCACAGAAATTTTGCCTGATTGATGTTTTGATTCTGGACTGTACAAGCTTTGAGTGAAAATATTTTGATCGTCCCGTATGTTACATGTATGTGACATAAAGCTAATCATGCAGTTATTGTTTAAGTGATCATTTCTTAGTCATTATTACAGCTGAGGAATCATACAGCAAAGCATAAAGCATAAAGCCTGAGAATTATTACACTGCATCCTTCTACCTGGAACCCAATACAGTGATGATGGAGGAAGATGGTAAGGGAAGTCCTGTAATTTGTAAGTACCGGTTGATCAAAAAGTCAGTATAAATTTGAAAACTGAATAAATCACGGAATAATGTTAATGGAGAGGTGCAAATTGACACACATGCTTGGAATGACATGGGGTTTTATTATAACAAAAAAAAAAAAAAAAAAAAAAATACAAAAGTTCAAAAAATTTCCGACAGATGGCGCTTCATCTGATCAGAACAGCAATAATCAGCATAAGAAAGTAAGACAAAGCAAAGGTGATGTTCTTTACAGGAAATGCTCAATATGTCCACCATCATTCCTCAACAATAGCTGTAATTGAGTAATAATGTTGTGAACAGCACTGTAAAGCATATCCGGAGTTATGGTGAGGCATTGGCGTCGAATGTTGTCTTTCAGCATCCCTAGAGATGTCGGTCGATCACGATACACTTGCGACGTCAGGTAACCCCAAAGCCAATAATGGAACGGACTGAGGTCTGGGGACCTGGGAGGCCAAGCATGACGAAAGTGGCGGCTGAGCACACGATCATCACCAAACGACGCGCGCGAGAGATCTTTCACGCGTCTAGCAATATGATGTGGAGCGCCATCCTGCATAAACATCGTACGTTCCAGCATGTGTTTATCAGCCAGGCTGGGGATGATGCGATTCTGTAACATATCGGCGTACCTCTCACCCGTCACGGTAGCAGTTACAAGACCAGAATCACGCATTTCCTCGAAGAACAAAGGCCCGATAACGGTAGATGTGATAAATGCAACCCATACCGTGACTTTCTCGTCGTGCAATGGAGTTTCCACGACAGTTCTAGGATTTTCGGTAGCCCAAATTCTGCAGTTGTGGGCGTCGACAGACCCTCGAAGCGCCGGTCCACAACACGTTGATCAACCTATCGTCATCTTCCGCCATCTTTTGAAACGCTCACACCGCAAATGCCCTCCGCTTCACTAAATCGCCAGGTAACAGTTCATGATGCCGATGGATTTTTGTACGGATAGCATCGGAGGGTACGCCTAAGTGCCAACCAAACAGTAGTGTATGGAAATCCGGTGCGACGTGCGACTGCACGAGCGCTGACTTCCCCGTACATAGACGAACCCGCTACAGTCTCCATTTCTTCCTGAATTGTCTCAGCAGCATTACGCCTTGTGCTCGGTCGGCCACTACGGGGTCTATCGTCCAAACAACCCGTGGCTTCGAACTTCGAAATCATTCTCGCCACAGCTGCATTTGTCAACGGACCTTTACCCGTTCGAATCCCCTTCCTATGGCGATAGGGTCGTAACTTTTTTTTTGTTTTTTTTCTTATTTTTTCCCAAATTTATGGAACATGCATAACCCACTTCCTAACACTTTTGAGTGGGCGTATTGTGACTAACTATCTCTGCTATTACACTACAGGAGTGGATTATTAATGCATGCATACTATCTAGTTATTAAGTAGCTTTGCTTAATGCCAATCATCGGCCTCTTAGCCTCTTTGGAACGCTGCCAGAGAGTTGCCCGTCCCTAGCCACGTGGAGGCGGGCCGCTACTTCTAGAGAAACCACTCCATTTGTGTTACTCTTTTATTCCCCCCACCACCATGCTGAACTAACTACAACTACTACCTACTCTAAGTCAAGACTTAAACAAACATAGTATCTACATATTTACAATTGCGCATTAGATCTTAAGCGCATTTACTCTCTCCCAAGGTAGGCTCGCTGGGCCTCCCTTGAGATTTTGTTAACCAATTTTGCGAAATTGCTGAACATTTCGCTTTCTGTTAATATTTCATTAACATTTCTAGTCCGCAGAATCTGCCTCTCCCCTGAGACAACCTGTTCATATATTGGGCACTCGAACACTATGTGTTCTGGCGATCCTTCGTGGGCACCACAGTCACACTCCGGTGTTGGCCTTTTCCCTATTTTATGGAGGTACGTGGGATAAGGACCATGTCCTGTGAGGAAGTGAACTATGCCCTGCGAGGGCTTCATTATCTTGTTATTTAATCTTCCCCTCACTGTGGGTATAAACCCATGGAGTCTACGGCCCGTACTGGATCCATCCCATTCGTCCTGCCAAATGTCAAGCACTTTCTTGCGGATGGCTTTGACACTTAACAGAGGAACGCCCATTATGTCTTGTACCCTGTCGATGTTCTGTTTGCGCAGCCAATAGAAGGCTGCGTGCTGCCTTATTATTAGGTCTAATGGACATAGACCCATAATTACCAACAGTGCATCTGTTGGACTTGTGTTGAATGCTCCAATGCATCTCAACAGAACGTTCCTCTGTATTCGCCTGACAGCAGCGGCAGGCCGCACCAGAGCTAACCTGTGGGCCCACACACTGGATGCGTGCCCTACTATTGGTGCCAATATGCTGTTATGATAAATATTTATTGCCTTTGATGGCAGATGGAACCTTCTTTGTCCAATTGATATTATCTTATTGAACAAAGCTAAGGACTTTGTCGTTATTTGCTCGATATGCGGAATGAAACTCCAATTCTCATCTAAATATACCCCAAGGTAACGGGCATATCTCTGTCGTGACACTGCTTGGCCATTAATTCTGACTGTTGGGTCCCTATTTAACTTGCCTTTCAAGAGCATATATAGGGATTTTTGTGGTGCTATAGACATTTTAGTCTTCGTACACCAGTTGGTTAATAGTTCAATAACCAGTCGTGATCGGTCCTCGATCACATTGCGAGTGTCACCTTCTACTAGAATTGCGAGATCATCCGCATAAGCAACGACTCCCAGAACTGCAGTCTTTCGCTGCAGGACGTTCAACAAAGGTTCCATGTTAATATCCCAGAAAATGGGACCACACGCCGATCCCTGGGGACAACCACGGGATACTCTTTTAGATACGACGGCTCCAGGAGCCGTTATCTTAGCAGTCCTTCCATCACAGTAGGCCTTTAGACAGCCATACAGCAGCTGCGGGCACCCAATCTCTCGCAGGCGAGAGAAGAGTGCCGGCCACCACAGGTTGTCGAAGGCCCCTGAGATGTCTATCATTATGCCAAGTACATACTTTGATGTCGCAGAGTGAACAATTCTGCAAACCTCATTGATCGCATCCTGGGTGGAGCGACCCTTTCGGAATCCGAACTGCCTATCACTCATACCATGCAGAGTTCGATGGCTCTGGAGACGGTCAGCCAGCAACTTCTCAAATGCTTTGCCCATTACATCCAGCAGACAGATAGGCCGATAGGATTTCGGCACTGTTGGATCTTTATCAGGGCCTTTCCTGATAATTACAACTTCTGCAGTTTTCCACCTTAGTGGATAATAGCCCCTTTGTAAACAGATGTTGTAAATACGACTTAGTGCCGGGGCGACCAAGTGTGCGAGTCCCTGTAAGATCTCCACAGGGATCCCGTCAGGACCAGGCGCCTTCTTCCTTGCAAAGGTGTAGATGGTTGCTTCTACCTCCTCTGCTGAGAAAGGGCACACGTTTGTATCGTTAAGATACGGAATCGACAGCGCCTGACGTATGTCCCGCTGCTCGTGCGAGTCTTGGTCCTCAATGTCATCAGGCAGTAATGTGTCCAGCAGCAACCTTGCTGTTTCTTCCCAATTCTTGGTCGTGTCTCCATCCCCAGCACGTAGCGTAGACAGCATCATGGGCGATCTTATTTTTTCTCGAACGGTTTTGTAAGGAACTCCCCAAGGGTCTGTTCCCAGCTGATCGTTCACAAATCTTTCCCAGGATTGGCGCCTTGTAATGTCCAACTGATCCTTGTATCTCTGCTTCAGA
Organism: Schistocerca americana; assembly: GCF_021461395.2. NCBI lineage: Eukaryota > Metazoa > Arthropoda > Insecta > Orthoptera > Acrididae > Schistocerca > Schistocerca americana. Next base: position 790,515,126 of record NC_060121.1, on the reverse strand, counting down.
CGACGATAAATACGCAGGTGGTATTGTCGTTCGTCGTGGGCAAAGCTCCTTTGATAGTTGCTTCGCGCCCTCCTGACCGACCGTTTGAGCACAGTCAATTCAGGGGTCCATGGGGTGGACTCCCTGCAGATGTATCTCGCTATTCGAGGTACAGCCAGTGTGATAGCCGTTTGCACGGAGCTTACCAGCTCCTCCACAGCTTCATCAATATTACCTATGTCCTCTCCGAACTCGGGAGGACTGAACACCTGCACGAGTCGGTCCCAGTCTGTCCGAGCATAATTGAAGCGTTCCACCCACTCGCCTGGCACATCCGCGATGGTCGGCGCTATATCAAATGTTATACAGTTATGATCACTGACAGTTAGATGTTCTCTTACTTGCCAGTTATGGACGTGGGGTGCTGCCCTCTCGCTTGCTAGTGTGACATCAATATTTGATGTTGCACCCGCCCTCCCTGAGTAGGTCGGGGGATACCCAGACAAGTTTAGCACATGCATGTGCGTTTCCATTATCAAATCAACAAGCTCCGCACCCCTACCGTCCTGTACATCACTGTGCCAGAGTGGGGTCGTAACGCTGAACTAGCACATTCCTCATTCTGATAATACAGCTTCACTAAAAGCGCCTTTTCAGGTACCGTCAACATGCTGCGACTGCTGGCGCATCTGATTCTCTCTCAGATTACAGCTCCTTTTATACACGATTGTCATGCGCAGTCACTGACGTTTTGCTGTCCAGCGCCATCTGTCGGACATTTTGTGAACTTTGTTTCTTTTTTTGGTTCTGATAAAATCCCATGTCATTCCAAGCATGTGTGTCAATTTTTCCTCTCTATCTACATTATTCCGTGGTTTATTAAGTTTTCAAATTTATACTGACTTTTTGATCGCCCAGTACTTTTGTGTTCTGTGTTACACGACCGGTTTTTTCCTTTTTTTTTTTTTTTTTTTTAACAACTGCGTATGGTGTGTAAAATCATAATGCAAAGAGCCAGTCAATCAGAATGATTAATCGTCCCTGAGAAGTACGATACATAACAGTATTAGTGGTATTCAGTGGGGTAGCTGACAAATGTAATTTACTCTTTATCTACTATTTTTTTCGAATTTGCATTCGAATGAGCATTGCTGACAATTCGAATACGTTTTCTATTTACACCTCCCTAGCAGAGAGAAAAATTTAAATATTGTATTAGCCATACACCATTTTTCATGTCATCGACATCTGAAAATTTCATTTTTGGCAGTCGCCCGTATAACTTCTATTAGCTCTTTGACGAATTTTCGAAAAGTTGCAATTCCAACACGGAAAGAACACACTAGACTGATAGTTGATGGGTTCCTGAGAAAAAAAATCGTAAGTCAGTAAAACATGTATTTTATTCCAGTTTATTGTGTGTTAATGGAGATGCCGTGTAGGTTTTATGTTAAGGCACATCGCTGAGTTTCTTCAGCAACTAGAGTGAAATAATCGAAAAAGCTAGCAAAGTAAATTTAGGACTTCAGTGGCTTCCATCCAAAACCAAACATAAAACACAGCTCAACATCCTGCTCCATGCTGTTGTCGACACTCCATCATTAACCCCTCAAGAACTGAGAACCAAAATTCGTTTCAGTTGCTGCTCCCTTGCACGCTTTTAATGGCTGTCACAGCTCCGACATAAACGAACCTTCACACAGGAGTAACTAGAGGCACACACAGGTCCAGCCAAAAAGGTGTTTCAGGTACTCAAAGGACTAGACGACCGTGGGAAACCTGTACAGGTAAGTCAGGTTTTCAACCCCAATCCTCCCAGATGTAAGTGCAATGCTATAACCACTGGTGCAACTCGCTTCGTGATAAACGCCACTGCTAGGCATGAAAGGTAATAGTCTTACGTCAGTGAACTTCAGGATTTAACTTTAAAAATTAGTGATTTAAAGGCAATTAGGTGCAAGTACATTGGTCTACAAAGTTTAAGGATGAAGGGGTAACGTTAGTATGATGTGTCAGACCCAAATGAAATATTTCACTGAAACTTGGACCATATGTACAATGAACTGCGCGGCTACAACCGACAGTGCACGAAGAAGAGCTCTTGGAACTAGAGGATATTCATCGAACGGACTGACCTGCCAGTTCTGCCAACTTAAAAGCTATTGAACAAGTGTGGGATGCGTAGGAGAATAGCAGGTCCACATGCACCAACCACTGTCCACCCGCTGTCACCCAGCCTGGTGGAGGAATGCAATGCCCTACCACAAGAACTCGTCGTCAATCTTGTCGCCAGCGCGGACCACACTGCATAGCACGCATTACGATCCGCCCCTTGTAATGCCTACGGGATCGTCATAAATCGCTGTGAGTTCAGCGTAATCACGAATACTGTCTCTGGACAAAAGTGTCATTTCTGTTCGTCTCACTCACTGCGTATTTCTTTTAGTTACTTTCCGCACTGTTGTGTACTTGACTGTGCTGTACTACGCTGTAGCAGTTCTTTCTGTGTACGGTCCAGGTTTGATGAACTTGGCAGTGACACATCACGCGAAAGTTACTTTCGTTCAGAAGTTACGCTCACCAATGTAGCAAGAATCTTTTTGGGTAAGAAACTTACTCGAATGAAAGTCGTTTATACGAGGTGTTCAAAAAATCTCTCCGCTAGAGATGGGCAAGCTGAAACACGTAGCCGGCCGGAGTGGCCGTGCGGTTCTAGGCGCTACAGTCTGGAGCCGCGTGACCGCTACGGTCGCAGGTTCGAATCCTGCCTCGGGCATGGATGTGTGTGATGTCCTTAGGTTAGTTAGGTTTAAGTAGTTCTAAGTTCTAGGGGACTGATGACCACAGCAGTTAAGTCCCATAGTGCTCAGAGTCATTTTTGAAACACGTAACTGTTTCGAAACAAATGAAACAGTACAATGTAATGTTTCGATACGCTGTCTCGAAACAGTGAAACAATTTGTGTTTTGTAATCTAATAAATCTACACATTTTATCATCTTGAATGTCTACTGTATAAGTATGTCCATATAAACACAAATGAGGTGCGAGAGCGCTAATCATGTCGCAGAAAGTATGAAACTATCACTTAGGTATCTTGGCAGTTTCGTATTTCCTGCAGAAAATGCTCTGCTTTCGTGTCGTGTGACTTTCATACTTTTCAACTGGCTGAGGACAGCCACAGCTGAAGACAGAAGAACCATCACGAACGGAACTGGAGGTGGGAGCAAACTGCAGAAACAACGGATATGCTACTGGAATTCCCACATTCCGTTAGTATGGGTAATATACCCATCCTGCTAATTTCCATGCACACAAAGGGAATCATTGTGGATAATAGGCACAGTGACTATAGACTCGCAAATAACGCCAAATAATTCTAATAAACAACAAAATATAACAGAAAAAAAATTTGTCTTTCAAGGTGTTTCGAACCGTTATTATAAATTCACCATGCTTCCCAGCCCCTCCTGTTCACCATTACACTATCAGTGACATGTCGAACAGATTGCTTGCAATTATACCTACATCAAATTTATTTATATGTCTAATAACTGTCACTTTACGCCTTTTTTTATTCAAAATGTTGTAGGCTTACTTGCGTTTCTTAATATGGTTACTGTACATGAACAGAGAAGTGTATGTTATTAAAAAAGTATAATTTAACTGAATGATTTTCACATATTTATGACTTCGAATGTGAATAGTATGTATTGTTTTATTGTTTGGTTAGTGTTTATAAAGCAGATCTTACGCCATTTCGGAATAGGGCAGTTAGCTAGAAACGAAGCTTTATTTTCGGATGTCTTAAGCTTAATGCTATTGCTTGTCAAAAAGATTTCGACACTCTTGAAAGTGTTTCATGAAGTGGTATGTTGTGTTTCAGTACCTGTGCCGAGCCCGAATCTCGTCCGGCACAGAGCGGAATGAAACATCACTGTTTCGATACAATTAGTCCGTTCGAAGCACAGGTGGACTGAAACAGCCTTATTTTGAAACAGCGATACAGTTTCTGTGTCTGGCTCTAGATCGAATCTGGTCCGGTTATCCGAGACAGGGGCGGAATGAAACACCACTGTTTCAAAACAGTGAACCACAGCCGTTCCGAAACACTGAAACAGTTCCACGTATCGATACACTGTATCGCAACATAGAAACAGTGGCCAAGTCTACTCTCCGCAGTACCGTACGATTGTTAGCCGCGCGTGCTGTGTGATTGTTCGCTTGCCTCGGTTTACTTCCCTTGAAGTGGACTCTCCCAACTTTCCACTGTTTCGTTTATCTCAGCCAGCGTCAGTAGTATCGCTGGTGAGTGTCGTTACGTGTTGACGTGAACGTATAAGTTTAGTTCCTTTGTTCGTTTTTGTCACTGTTAAAATGCTAACCATTGAAGAACGTGTGTTTTTAGTCGAACAAGTGTTCAAAGCTGGCGGTAAATACACGGTTTCAGTTCGTCAAACATTTAATTCAGTTTTCCCGGAGACAACACTCCCACATCGCGATACTGTGCGAGATTTGACTAACAAATTTCGAATTACGGGTTCAGTGGCAGATGCATCGAGAAGTGGTCGTCCTAGCGTTTTGTCTGAGGATAAACTGCTCGGTATTTCCGATGAAATATCCATGAGTCCGAACAAGTCAGTAAGAAAACTCGCCCAGAGAATCGATGTGAGTGTAGGAACGGCCCACACTGCTGTAAGGAAAAAATTAGAACTTTTCCCATACAAAGTGACTATCGAGCAAGAACTGAAAAATACTGATTATGGCAAGAAGCTGCATTATTGTCAATGGTTAAAAAATTTCGTTCAACAAAATGGAAGGGATATTCTTAATGAAACGTTTTTCACTGATGAGGCGTGGTTTCATTTATCTGGGTACATGAACTCGCAAAATTCCCGTATGTGGAGTACTGCAAATCCATTGTGTATTCATGACGAACTACTTCATTCTGTGAAAATCGGAGTTTGGATTGCAATTTCTAGACGTCGGATTGTCGGTCCCATATTTTTCAAGGAAACAATAAACGCAGAAACGATACTGCAGTGATATTTTGTACCCGTTCATAGGAGAACTTGTGTTAAGTCAAATACTGAACAGTTATTTTTAACAAGATGGTGCAACCGCGCATACAGCTCGCGTTTCAATGTCACTGCGTGCTGATGTTTTTGGTGATCGCATAATTTCACAGGGACCTTAACCTCCACGATCGTCTGACCTAACACCACCTGACTTTTTGTTCTGGGGTGCAGCGAAAGCAACTGTCTATAAAAACCATATAAATCCATCGATGAATTGGAAGCTGCAATATCCACTTTCACTGCTTCTGTTACAGAAGAAATGTTACAGCTTGTATTTGGAAACGTGATTACACGAATTGAATTGTGCATTCATCAACAGGGGGAACACTTTCAACATTGAATGTGAAAATTTGTAAGTAAAGATGAATATTCAATAATTTAATAACTAGTATTTCACTGAGTTTCATTTCGGTATATTCACTGCGGCATACGGCACGCGCAGCTAACAATCATATGGCACTGCGGAGAAACTTTTTGAATACCCCGTATATAGCAGGCAAGGGGAAAGAGTTGTCCTCTCAATGCTATCCGAGAACGTACTGTAATAGCTGACTGCTAAATCGGCCGCCACAAAAGCGTGAAGAATAGCAATTAACAAGAGAGGGATCGTGTGAGAAATTACGCGCATTATAATTTTTGTGTATAACATAACATCGCGACTTTCATCTTGAGAGTAATTTTCGATCGTGACTGTTTCGTCCTGCTACCTAATACCTCCTCCTGGAGAGGGTATCACTAACGTAGGAATTAATTAATTAAACGTAGAAGAAGGACTTCTATTTACGTCCGGTAAAATTTATTCATAATTACTTTACTTATGTTAATGAGGGCAGCGTCAGGCCACTTCAAAAGTCAGTTATCTGGGTTATTAACCCTCTCCGTTCGAAGTGATTGCTGGTCATAACTTTAAATTATCATTTTTAACCGTCGAAAGGATCATACGGTTTTTCACGTCGCGATGTTTTCCTTGTTGCTGTGCAGTACTTTGTTTCTGTGTCCCAGCAGTAATCTTTCAGTGCGTGACTTGAATCCGGCGAGAGAGCTTTGAGCCAATTCTGATACGTACAATGACAAGTGGATATGAGCAGCGTTGGCTATTCAACACAGAAGCGTGTCTTCCCCCTTTGTTCCTTTTTCTGAGAGTCATTGTGTCATTGTGATGCTGCACTCTCACGACTTTTCAGCTTAAACGCAGTATTCTCGCGATGCGCGCGCCGGTGCTGGGATGCCGTATGTGGCATTTACATCACGGGTGAGACGCGCATTGTCTGAGCGGTGCGTGGAAATCACGCGTGAGTCACAGGACTTCTCCGAGGTGGCCAGAAGCGTACTGACCCCTCAGTGGTCTTCTGCCGGCAGCGCTGTTCACAAAGCATGGGGAGACCATCTCGTTCTTCCAGACTTCGTCGTAATACATCGTTGGCGTGGATGGCATAATAAATAAATTTGCAGGACTTTTTTCTTTTCTCATTTTCCAACAAACTAACGAACAAGCACGACACAAGTGCAAATGAAAAATTTTTTTGATGATTCAATGAGGCGTGACTGGAGGATCACGTATGCGGACTACAAATCTCACTTATCGGGAAAATGTATTAGTCATTGCTTTTATTTTCTTGGCCCTTCCATCAATAAATCATTTTGTCAGTAGTATATATTTCATGGGTTTGAATAAGTACACTGTATATGCTAATGTAAACAGAAAAGAGATTTCTTAACGTTAATATCTTTGAAATTGATGAATTAGAATACAAGTTATTGTTCATGTTATAAAACAACTTCATAAATGCAAGAAAAGAATAATCTTACAACAGATTCTAGCAAGTAATAATTTACTGCTGCCAGTACATATCTCTTAACGTTTTACGACAAGTTTTGAAAACAATTATTTTTCTAGAATTCCGCATTTAAAGCACATGTGTCTTATCTAGGAACGACAGCCAAGTTTCCTGCATTTTGAGGCACTCCTTGCCTCAACACAATTTGGTAGTAGGTCAACATAGTAAGACATAACTTTTGAAATTCGTTGCAACACAGTTCTTCTTGGATTTTTATTCACATTTTCTACATCATCTACATCTTCGCTGTCAGAGAAAATTGCTGTTCAAAGGCGTTCTCTTTTCTTAGTAACCGGCACGACGTTTTAACGTTCTTGGCTTTCACTAGTTAGTTTCATCAAGCTCAGCAGCACGATCTTCAGCCTAAAATGGGAATTCGACATCTCCCCAGTCAGATAATTTCGCATTCCTGTCAACAACAACTTCTAATTGCTCTTCAGTTTATATTTCATGCAATGCTCTAGTGTGCAGAAATAATTATTATTTCAGTATTCCACTATCGAATCTACATTATGACGTTAGGTCGACATCGGAGGACCTTCAGAAAATGTGTTATTTCATAATACCGAACTAAATTTATGCAGATCTGGACATCTATAAAAATTAGCGAACGTTAGGTAAAAACACAGATTCCCAGTCTAATATTAAGGCATAATAAATATTTACATACCTTTTCTGTTCGTGGAAGTAACAATTTTCTGCGTGCGGCCAGCTGTTAACTAAAGCACAAATCGTTCATTGTAAGGTACTGTGCTCTAATTTTAAAACTAAAAACTGGAAGGTCCACTCTCAAGAGCCCTTGGTGTGTAAGTGGAAAAATACGCCTATATACGTACAAAAAAAATAATGAACGAAAGTCCACATGTGTGGACCGAGGGAACCAAGAGGTTGAGATTAGAACACTTCATAATCCATTACATATACTGTAATTTTTGTACTGCCTGTAGACCTACACTGGCAAAGTTCCTTCTGGTGAGCTTCCATCTCATCCCAGTACTTTCTCGTACTAGCGCTACAGGTACTGTTACGTTCCCGGGTCCGGTTATCAGAACCACTTTTGATACTGTTAGTAACTGGAGAGAATCTGTTGGTCTGATAGACGTTCTGTATTGTTCTCTGTCGTTAACGCCGTTGTGGTCAATTTATAGTCCCTGAAAGTCTTTCCAAAGTACTCTTGCTCACATTATGTTAGCCGCTTTCCCTTTAGAGACAGAGCCTTCACTTGAGTTTCCAGTTGCTCTTCTTGATCACATGACCATAGAAGATTGGCCTTCTCTTTCTGATTCCTGTTGTAATGCACACGAGATAGTATAGCTCCTTGTTGTGCCTGACACTGAATACACCACCTGCTTTGTTTGGGACCAGTGGTTTTTCTCAGCATCATTCTTTTCTGTAGTTCCACTGTCATAAATTCCTCCTATCTGATCATGTTCGACCACTGCTACGCACAAAATACTAAATATCTCAGAACGATACTGCATTTCTAATGTTTGTGATGAGCTCTGTCTCGTAACTGCTTCTCGATCCAGAGTGTTCTATAAATACCTTCATCCAATTCCCCAGCAACTTTCTCCAGCAGGAAGTTGAAGAGAATTGGAGGTAGGCGGTCCCCTTCTCTAATACCAGCTCCAGTCTCGAATTTCCGGTATTTCCATTGAATTTTACTTTGGTCATCATCTTGGTAAGAGCCGCTTTGGCAAAGTAAAAAGTCTTATCTTATTTTGTTATTTTCTATGATTTATATATCACAGATGTGATGACAACGATAACAAGTAATAAAAGAATATGTTATTCACAATGAATGTGTAACAAACTATGACAGTGAAATTAAAAAAGAGAAAAATAGCAATGAACTGTACCAGATATTTATTGTGAACCATTTACATATTATTTAAGCATTCCAGGTGTCTTTACAAAGTGATTATGCATACGAAATTAGGAGGTCACAAAAGTTCACCGCAATTTATAATCTTACTACGCATAAAAGGTGGTAGAAACGTATGGGAGCGTCTTGCTTCAATAATTAAAGAAAACACTATTTGTTATCCCTCTTGTTAGTACTAAAAATAGTATCACTGAAAGTAATATTTGTATGACACACTGCTCTGATAAACGCATAAAGTGGAATAACCCGTGGAGACCGCTTTCTTAAATGACTAATGTATTCTTCCTTGAATACTTCACAAGACATTCAGTGCAATCCAGTGCATCTCTAATAATGCATGAATAATATGGATGGCCCTTTAATATAAGACAGGGCTTCCCAAACTGTGGCTGCGGACGCCTTAAGGGGTCCGCCGGATCTTTCTTGGGGGGTCCGCGGCCACCTTTCACCAAATCGTGTAAAATAATGAGCAAAATTATTGAAAAAAATGCGAAAATCAAATTCATCACTATTTTTTTTCGTGTGAAAAACATGCGTACTTTTACTTCAGGTCGTATACCTAGGCAGCCTTTGCGGTTCCTAAGTGAGAACTTACACACAGTTTAGTGCCGGAGAATGCGGCTTCTCTGATCGACTGTTTAGCAACAATACAGGGGTCGTTTGTGCCCCGGCTCATGTCGCTAGATGCGCTGAAACCTTTTACGCATGCGCGGAGCGAGCTTTGTCGACCAATCACAGCACTCGCTGGCACGTATGCGGCCCCAGGCATCATCAAATGTTAAACTTGCTTTGTCAGTGCACTACCTATTTCATAAGTCGATTTTTGACCAGTTTATTACTTCTAACACGGATCGGTGGCTGAAGTCAGGATCATTGAAGAAGGGTTCAGTTTCTCCATCGCCTTCACAACAAGGGAGGTTTCCAGTTGAAATGAATGAGGAGGGAGGACGAACAAAGGAAGACGTTACATACATTTGAACATTTTTCTTCGGATTTCACGAAAAACCACACACACACACACACACACACACACACACACGACTGTTACGAAATATGCATGCTCCTTACACAACAGTAGCCAAAAAGTGGAAGTGAACAGACCATAAACGGTAAATTGTCAAGAGCGAACAGTCTGGACGTGACGTTGATTGCTCTTGGAGGAAGACAGCTCCATTGTGTGAAATTTCAATTACCAAGTAATTTTAATCAGGCTATAGCGTTTTGAACAAAGGGAGTAAATGCACTAGTAGGTGTCTAGATACAGTGGGAATTTAAACTGGATCGTTAATTTCAAGTTTTTTCATTCATCTCTAAACCAAAGACTATTGATACTTCGGGTGGGGGAGGGGGGGGGGGTCATTGGGAACATGGCACTTGCATTAAGAAGCTTTCAGTTCCCATGGGTTTCGCTCTGAAATTTAAAGTTACTGTGCTCTTGACTGACTAGGGGTCCACCATGGATTTTCGACTGAAGAAGGGGTCCGCCAGCTAAAAAGGTTGGGAAGCCCTGATATAAGATTATTATAACTAATTCGCAGTCAGTAATCGGTAGTAAGCAGAGAGTGTTCGTTGTCAACCAGGACACTAGATGCTCCAGTTAACATTCACAGAAAAGTATGGTAAGGATGCGGCAAACAAGTCCACCTTCGATCAGATGTGCGGCAAGTTCCAGAGCAGAGGCGGATGCAACCAAAAGTGGCCAACACCAGAAAAGTTGTACCACGTGCAAGCTGCGTTTTCTTGAGGTTCCACGAAGTTTGTGCCTCGTCTATCCAGCCTCTCGTTTTTTTAGTCCTCACACGACATTGCGTCAACATTTGAAGACGTATCTGTACACGTGCCGTGTTATTATTGAGACATAATGACTATAGGAAACTTGTAGCCAGTTAACACCAGATGGCGAGCAAGTCGATGATTAATTTTTGTCTGACGAGGAATGGTTTCACCCTGATGGATATGCGAATGCACAGAATTCACGCATTTGGCCTATGGAAAATCCATATCAGCAGCACGAGTCCTCTCCACGCGTACAAAAAAGTGTGTCTCTGATGTTCAGCATCACCGAGGTGAATATTCTCACATTCCTTAATGATACACATTGACGGTGAGCACTACATACAAATCAAGCAATGATTTGTAAATAATAGATTTCAGCTATCAGTCGTCCTTTGGAATTTTTATTGGCAGATCTAGATTTCAGCTAGAAACTAGCCATTCTCAATGCACTATCATTTTTGGTCAATGAATGTAATGCCTGTTGGTCGGGCTTCATCCACAGTTCATTGAATTCAATGAACTGTGGACAAAGCCGGACCAACTGGCATTACATACATTGACCAAAAATGATAGTGCATTGAGAATGGCTAGTTTCTTGCTGAAATCTAGATCTGCCAATAAAAATTCCAAAGGACGACTGATAGCTGAAATCTATTTTTTACAAGTCAAAATAACAGTCGCTGCAAGTCTGAATGGAGGGTAACCTGATGAAGCAATGATTTTCAAACACTATACTTGAACACCAGCACATGGTTTCAAAAGGAAAATGCTGTAGTTCAAGCAGACGAGAACACTTTATTAGATGCTTGTTTTCAAGGAAAGGTGATTTTTAAGGGTTCTATTCCCCCCTGGTCTCCTAATTTATGCCCATCTCATTTTTTCTTGTGCTTTTCACATTACTGCTGACAATGCAGGAGATGCTGCAATTCCTCAACAAGACTTACATGTGTTTAAGAAAATGTTTGAACACTTACATTATGTGAACCATATAAATCGCATAATGGAGGCCTATTTCAACAGCTTTTGTAATTTAGGCATTTTCTCGTAAGGTTGCGTTGTTTTCTGAGTATCTTGTATCTCGATGACAAATTGTAAATGTGTTCTTACTTGGCAATTTACGAGTATATATTAAATTGCGACCAACTTAAGCACTACGAAATCTAACAATTAACAGGTGATTAGTATGGGAACGACAGGGTCCCAAATCAGGAAATTAAAAGAAAGAACTAAAACAACATTGTACAATATTTGCCAAAATCACCTAACAATTAACAGGTGATTAGTATAGGAACGACAGGGTCCCAATTCAGGAAATTAAAAGAAAGAACTAAAACAACATTGTGCAATATTTACCAAAATCACATCAGTGAAGTCTCCTTTATACAGGGTGTTACAAAAAGGTACGGCCAAACTTTCAGGAAACATTACTCACACGCAAATAAAGAAAAGATGTTATGTGGACATGTGTCTGGAAACGCTTAATTTCCATGTTAGAGCTCATTTTAGTTTCGTCAGTATGGTCTTCCATCTACGCTCAATGGAGCACGTTATCATGATTTCATACGGGATACTCTACCTGTGCTGCTAGAACATGTGCCTTTACAAGTACGACACAACATGTGGTTGATGCAACAACAGATTCGGTGACCGATGGATTGGTAGAGGCGGACCAATTCCGTGGCCTTCATGCTCTCCTGACCTCAACCCTCTTGATTTTCATTTATGGGGGCATTTGAAAGCTCTTGTCTACGCAACCCCGGTACCAAATGTAGAGACTCTTCGTGTTCGTCTTGTGGGCGGCTGTGATACAATACGCCATTTCCAGGGCTGCATCAGCGCATCAGGGATTCCATCCGACGGAGGGTGGATGCATGTATCCTCATTAACGGAGGACATTTTCAACATTTCCTGTAACAAAGTGTTTGAAGTCACGCTGGTACGTTCTGTTGCTGTGTGTTTCCATTCCATGATAAATGTGATTTGAAGAGAAGTAATAAAATGAGCTCTAACATGGAAAGTAAGCGTTTCCGGACACATGTCCACATAACATATTTTCTTTCTTCGTGTCTGAGGAACGTTTCCTGAAAGTTTGGCCGTACCTTCTTGTAACACCCTGTATTTAAGTCTGCTTCAGTACTTTGCAAATCACCGAACGGTTTGTGGAAGAGGATATAATTTTTCCTTCGTGGTTATGACGCGGAACAGAAGTTGGGGGTGGGGGTGGGGGAGAGGAAGTAATAGATGTAATAGTTTCTCGTACTGGAACATGTGCTTGAAGAATCTGGAGGGTAAGGCTTTTTGTGATACACATCGCCTTTCTTGTAGAACGTCCGAACTGAGTCTGTTGAATAATACTAGGGCACTTTCACAAAGACATGCCGAATCAAGCAGCACTCCCTACCTGTTTCTTTAAAAATCTTGGTAGAGTGTCCAAGACCGACGAACGACAACCCTTTCTCAGTTTGTCTGCCTTCTCCTTGCTAGATTAAATCACTTAGGGCAGAAACTTCAAGACCATCACGGTCGTGATTAATTTCGGCGACTGACTATCTACAACATTTTCAAACGATAACAGGTCATTGCGTCTGTTTGGTGTGTTTCATTTATTTACGTTGAAGGAAAGTTACTATCTTTTTTAACGAAGTAATGATCCTCTTCAAGTTGTCCTCAATTTCGTAACAGTTTTCTCTTTAAGTGACTTTTTAACATTAATCTATATCTACGTCAATATTCCGTAGGCGGCGCAAGTTACTTCTGGTGGCACTGACTGATTATCCCTTTCATGTCCCACTCGCGAATGGCGCATGAGAAGAATGATTGGCAGTAAGCGTCTATATTAGCTCTAACTTCTCGAGTTTTATAATTGTGGTTATTTCATGAGATGTGTATAGGAGGAAATAATATGTAGTTCACCTCTTGACGGTAGGTACTCTGTCTCGAGATTACAGCAGTGAACCTCCCCTTGGCGCACAGCGCCTCTTTTAGTGTATGCTACTGGAGTTCGTTGAGCGCTTTTGTAAGGCTCTCGGTTAAGCTAAAGGATCCCGTATCAGTTAACGATTAATAAAAACAAGTTCAGCTGTATTATTACACATTTATTGAGCTACGTCCGGTTTCTTCATTGTCAGTCTTCAAGTTGTCGAGTTGTGCTAAAGTCATACCATAAATGATCTGGCTGTCGTAGATAACTTTAAGGACCAAATCAGAAATGACAGATCATAAGAATTCCGCCGCCAATCTGGGCGCATCAACATTATCATCTGTTAGTCCTACCTTGCAAGGGCCTCAGACAGATGAACAATACTCAAGAATCGGTCGAACAAGGCGCTTATAAGCCACTTCTTTCGTGGAGAAATTACATTTCCTTAAGATTCTTCTTACGGTCCTCTCTGTCTGGCATTTGCTTTTCCTACTATTTGTTTTATGTCATCATTTGAATTAAGGTAGTCCTGGGCAGTTACTCCTACATATTTTATGGTATAAACTGCTTCCAGCAATTTGTGATTTTCCAGCAACTTGCAATCAGTAGTGTAGTTGTGCAGTAGTGGATTTCTTTTCCTATGCATGCACAATGTGCTACATTTATTTATGTTCGGGATCAATTTCCAGGGCCTGGAACATTCGCCAATTCTGTGTAGACCATTTTGCAAATTACCGTGCGATTGCTACGGTCGCAGATTCGAATCCTGCCTCGGGCATGGATGTGTGTGATGTCCTTAGGTTAGTTAGGTTTAAGTAGTTCTAAGTTCAAGGGGACTGATGACCACAGATGTTAAGTCCCATAGTCCTCAGAGCTATTTTTTTGCAAATTGTCACTGTCTTCTGTCATTGCTATTTTCTTATAGACGACCGTTTCATCTGCGAACAGTCTTGAAGAGCTTCTGACGCCTTCTACTACATCATTTGTCTACATTGTAAACAGTAACGGTCGTGAAACTTCCTGGCAGATTAAAACTGTTTGCCTTTCACGGGCAAGTGCTCTACTGACTGAGCTACCCAAGCACGACTCACGACCAGTCGTCACAGCTTTACTTCCGCCATTATCTCGTCTCCTGCCTTCTAAACTTCACAGAAACTCTACCGCGGAACCTGCAAGACTAGCACTCGCAGACGGTAGGAAATGCACTGGTGGAAGTAAAGCTGTAAGGACGAGTAGTGTCTCGTGCTTGGGTAACTCAGATGGGAGAGCACTTGCCTTCCAAAGGCAAGGTCCCGAGTTCGAGTCTTAGTCCGAACCACAATTTTAAATTAGTGAGGAAGTTTCATACAGCGCACACTCCACTGCAGAGTGAGAATTTCATTCTGCAAACATTCTCCATGCTGTGGCTAAGCCACGTCTCCGCAGTCTTCCAGGAGAGCTAGTCTTGCAAGAATCGCAGGAAGTTTCAACGAAGTTTGGCAAGTAGGACACGACGCACTGGCGGAAGTAATGCTGTGAGGACAGGTCGTGAGTCGTGCTTGGGTAGCTCAGTCGGTGGAGCACTTCGACACGAGAAGCAAAGGTCATGAGTTCGAGACTCAGTCCAACACACATTTTTAAATCTGCGAGGAAGTTTAACATCTCTACGCACATTCCGCTGTAGAGTGAAAATTTCATTCTGCACACATCCCCCATCTCGTGGCTAAGTCAAGTCTCCACAATATCCTTTGTTTCAGGAGTACTGGCCTTGCCGGCCGGTGTGGCCGTGCGGTTCTAGGCGCTTCAGTCTGGAACCGCGTGACCGCTACGGTCGCTAGTTCGAATCCTGCCACGGGCATGGATGTGTGTGATGTCCTTAGGTTAGTTAGGTTTAAGTAGTTCTAAGTTCTAGGGGACTGATAACCACAGATGTTAAGTCCCATAGTGCTCAGAGACATTTGAACCATTTTTTTGAGGTACTGGGCTTGCAAGTTCCGAAGGAGAGCTTCTGTGAAGTTTCAAAGGTAGGAGACGAAGTACTGGCGGAAGTAACCCTTTGAGGAAGAGTCATGAGTCGTTACTGGGTAGCTCAGTTAGTACAGTGGTTGGCCTCGAAAGATAAAGTTCCTGAGTTCGGATCTCGGGCCGGCACATAGTTGTAATCTATCAGAAGGTTTCATATCAGGTCACATTCCAGTATAGTGTGAAAATTTCATTCTAGTAACGGTCCTTTAGTACTTCCTTGGAGTGCTCTGGAAATTGTCTTTGCATTTGTTGACTTTGTTCCGTTAAGGTCAACATATTGCGTTTTGGCTGCAACGAAGTCTTGAATGCTTCCATTTCCTGGAAGAAAGAATACTATGGAGACGTGGATTAGCCACAGCATGGATAATGAAGCTTCGTGGCAGATTAAAAGTGTGTGCCGGTCCGAGACTCGAACTCGGGACCATTGCTTTTCGCGGGCAACTGCTCTGCCAACTTTTTTTGTTTTGTTTTTTACAGACCGAGACACGAACTCGGGACCGTTGCCATTGCGCGGCTAGTGCTCTACCAACTTTTTTTAAAAATGTGTTAGAAACACGAAGAGGAAACAAAATATTTTGGTACTCAGCGGTATGCCAACCTAGAATATTTAACATGGTAGTTTCCTGTTTTTACTTTTTTAATTTTTGTCTACAATGTCCAAATTTTGATAAATAGTGGCTAATCAGAAAATAATTAAGCAAAGAAATGAATCAAATTAAAAATGCCCAAATGAAAATGACATGACGGCATCGTTGATAGCACAAATACAAAAGAAACATGCTCCTCTAGCAGTGAAATGAAATTCAAGTTGGGGGCGACAACTGTTCACCACCCGACGGCTACAGAGCAATAGAACCATCTATCGACCCATTCTCCAGATGTTGGCGTAAGACTGGGTCGCCTTCTCGAAAATAACTAACGTTCCGTTAAGTGGGATCGATGTCTGTCTCGGCTTACTTCGTCTATCTCATCTCTCACCCGTCACATCCCATCTGCTCGGCGGGTCGGTAAATGTCCGCCGCAGATAATTAGCGAAGTCTTGCCTATATTTCTTATGCTGTTGCAGCTTCTTGCGTCCATCCAGGAAAAAATGCCAGAAATCCATTTTGTCCTTTTCCGATTCATTGTAGACGTAAGTTCCGAAAGTTGCTTGTATCCGCGCTGCAATTGTGCGCGTCAAAGGCAGGACATGCACTACACGTTAACATAGGCCACCCTCTGAATCATATCCAACGCTCTTAACTTCTATACCAGCACTATTGTCCGCATAAGCTTCAGTCTGCGTCGGTAGTTATCCGCTGCTATTCGCTGCACATCTGAGTGGAACGTGACACCTAAACATTTTATGGTGTTAACTAACATGAGCAGGCCTTTCTCCCCCTGTCGTAATCCTCGACCGACACTCATGCAGCGTGACTTTTGTAGATTAAGCACGCTTCCCGCCGCCATCCCGTATCGCTATATCCATTCCAACGCCGTACATATATCGTCGCCTGTTCGTGCCAGCAGCATCACATCGTCAGCATAAGCATGGCAATGAAAGGTCAGCTGTGGCAACGGCACTCCCTCCAGCCGTCTTCGGAGACCATATAGGCAGGGTTCCAACGCCATCGCATACAAAAATATCGAAAGGGTGCAACCTTGACGAACTGACCATGGATCGCACGCCGTGTAACAGTCGCATGATTACTTGAATGAAGGCCTTTGGGATTCCCAGACTGCCCGTCACGGAGTGCAAAAAGGTATGATCCACCCTGTCGAACGCATGATCGAAGTCGGTAGAGACTAGTGCCCCACGCAGTCGGCATGCCGCTGCTAGTGCGACGATATCTCGGTAATCACCAAGCGCTGTACGGACATTACTCTTACCTCAGAGGCGTGTTTGATCTATGAGGAGTCTATCAGAAATTGAAGACTTCAGGCGAGCCCCAAGGATGCTCGAGAAAATCTTGTAGTCGCAGTTCAGGAGGGTTAGTGGTCTATAATCTCCTGGCCTTCTGCCACCACGTGGTTTGGGTACTGGGATGGTGATAGCCTCCGTGAATTCGACAGGTATCTCAGTCAACGGTAACAGGAGTTCGCTGTACATCTGAATCCACGTCTGTCCCATGAGGTATGCAAAGACGAGGTAAAATTCAATCGGGAAGCCATCCTGTCCTGGGGACTTTTTCGTTGCTCCCCTGGCAATTGCGTCTGTCAGTCGGTCCTCACCTATCGCTGTGATGAAAGTCTCTGCATCCAGCGGTGGTCCTCTATCTGGCATTTCAGAGATGACATGATTTAGTGTCTCGTGGTTCACTTGTACAGGTCCCTATAAATGGCGGAAGTAGTCGGTAAACACCTGCGCAATGTCACTTTGGGTCACAACTTGCTGGCCAGTTTCAGAGATTACCTCCCTGCTCAATGTCTTCCGTCGCCGTTGGCGTTCACGTGCTACGTGGTGCATTGAGGGGGCTTCGACAGCAACTGTGTCCGTCAATCTCTCCCGGACCATCATCCCTTCTTAGTCCTATCAGCTCTAATGACTTGGCTTTTATCCTGCGCATGGCTGTGTGTCTTTCCGGCGATGGTTGTTGGGTCATCAGCTCCCTCAGAGCCGTAAAATAAAACTCCGCCGTAGCGCGGTTCCACTGTGATTTGTCCTGCCCGTATCGTATCAACGTTCTCCGTAACGTAGGTTTTGCCCATTTGATCCACCACTGGGGAACGGAAGTTTATGCCCGTTGGCGGCGAACGCAGGTCTCTCAGACCTCCTCTATCGACCGGCGACATGCAGCGGCATATACAAGTGCTCTATTCATTTTCCAGTGACTATTACTCTGCCATATCTTCTGCCGCGTTTGTGAAATAGTACATACGTACGCCATATGATCCGTAAAAGGCGCCGGCCAGATTTCGGCATCCAGTATCCCCGTCCATAGAGCGCGCGTCACATACACTCTATCAAGCCTGCTCGCCGATAGTCCCGTTACATACGTGTAGCCCGTTCTCTCGCCATGCTGCAGTTCCCAGGTATCCAGAAGCGCCATTTCGGTAATCAAAGCGCGCAATTCCATCAAGCGATGGTTTTTAAAATCGACGCCCCCGTCGCTCCTCACCACACCAAGTTGTTCAACATTCCCCGGCCCCTCCCAGCGAAAGGCCAGGACTATCCTCAATCGCCGCGTCCCTATCTTCATCCCGCTCCTGTTGGTCCATTTCCTGCGCCCAGTCCCCCAGCATATTTCCAGAGCCGGCCGAAGGATGGCAGACAGCGGTGTCAACGCTCTGATGATGGACAATCATCATCTCCACTTCTTGCTTCCCGTCACCAGAAGGAGAATTCAAGTTATCGTCACAGTGAAACTTCTGCACCGTCATCTCGGTATCTGTTGAATCCACTGGTCGCAGGTGGATACTGTCGTTGTCGTCTACTGTCCCCTAGGGACTATGGCTATCGTCTGCAGAAGTCAGTCGTCGCTTCTTTCTTCTCTTCGGCGAACGCTGTTTCTGTTGTCGTGCTTCCGCATCGGCTGTTACGATGGCCTATCCTCCGTCTTGGGCCTGGTCCATCCCGCTCTAGGTGGAAGCACTGGCAGCCACCACGGTTGAGCCTAATCCGTTGGTGCCTATGTTCTCTACAGTGTGCAGCTGCTGGTGCCCATCGGAAATCTTCCTTACTTCTTCTCTCAGCGCCTCCACAAACGTCATCGGTAATACAGTAAACTGTTGTGGCGCCTGGACATCATCCCGCAGGCTTTGCACTAAACGAGGCGACCTGACCAGGAGCGAGGTTGTCCATCATATGTTATAATCACTCGACAACCCCCTATGTACAGTTAAGAGGGGACGTGCTTTATCTGTTCTATCTGTATTTGTGTCATCCCGTTTAGGATGGGGTATGTGGTAAAACTCACCCATTTTTCGGACACATGGGATAGAACTGTACCGTATGGTCGAAAGGCGTCTCTCAGAAGTTCAGACTGGACCTCAAACAGAAGCTCGAAGAGGCGTATGGTGCGTATCTGCATAGTCGACTGTAACCGCACCAATATTCCCGTCGGCATGACAGAAACGATATCCGTTCGGTGATCGTTGGAGAAGTCTTTCACAAGCCGCCTCGTCAATAATCTTGACATGACGACGCTTGAAACGATCGATAAATGGATCCCCACCATTTCCCCTGGATCGAGTTTAACCTCTTCTCTTAAAAACCGTTCAATCTCGTGTGCCTTTGAAAGTGTATAGTCGTTCACAAAACTGAACTTCAAAGTCATTTTTCTGTACAAGTGTGCCATATCGCCGGCCGGTGTGGCCGTGCGGTTAAAGGCGCTTCCGTCTGGAACCGCGCGACCGCTACGGTCGCAGGTTCAAATCCTGCCTCGGGCATGGATGTGTGTGATGTCCTTAGGTTAGTTAGGTTTAATTAGTTCTAAGTTCTAGGCGACTGATGACCTCAGAAGTTAAGTCGCATAGTGCTCAGAACCATTTGAACCAATTTTTTTGTGCCATCTCGTTCTAGACTCAAAACACCGCAAATGCGAAGCTGCTCCGGCGTAAACAAACAAGCGCGCGCACCGCAGCGCGACCGGAGGGCAACACGGTCCGCACTGTGTTACTGCCGAAGGTAGACTGCCGCCAACTTAGCTCCCCAAGCACGCCTCCCGCCCCCTCCTCACAGCTCTACTTCCGCCAGAGTGAAAATTTCATTCTGGAAACATCCCCCAGGCTGTGGCTAAGCCATGTCTCCGCAGTATCCTTTCTGCAAAGTTCGCATAAGAGCTTCTGTGAAGTTTGGAAGCTAGGAGACGAGGTACTAGCGGAAGTACAGCTGTGAAGACGAGGCTTGAGTCGTACTTGGGTAGCTCAGTTGGTAGAGCAGTTGCTCCCTCCCCCTCCCCAAAAGCAAAGGTCTCGAGTTCGAATCTCGGTCCAGCACACAGTTTTAATCTGCCAGGAAGTTTCATATCAGCGCACACTCCGCTGCAGCATGAAAATTTCATTCTGGAAGCATGGATGATGTTTGCAGAATGAAATTTTCACGTTGCAGTGGAGTGTGCGCTGATATGAAACTTCTTCACTAATTTAAAATTGTGGTTCGCACTAATACTCGAACTCGGGACCTTTGCTTTTCGAGGGCAAGTGCTCTACCGTCTGAGTTACGCAAGCACGAGTCATGACCGTCTTTAGAGCTGTACTTCCGCCAGTGCCTCAACTCCTACCTGCCATGGGTGCTAGTCCTGCAGGTTTCGCAGTGGAGCTTCTGTGAAGTTGAGAAGGCAGGAGAAGAGGTATTGGCGGAAGCAAAGTTGTGAGAACGGGTCGTGAGTCGTGAATGATCCAATATTCGGTAGCGTATGTTTTCCCCTAAACGACAGTTCAGGACGGTGTCAAATACCTTTCGGAAGAAAGGAAGACGGAATCAACCTGAGCGCTGTTGTCTACAGCGCTATGAATCTCATGGAGGAACAGAATTTCTTTCTCCAAAAATGTCATAATTGTTTAGCATAAAACAAGTATCATAACTGAAACAATTTGACGCCAAAGATACAGACCTATAATTAAGCGGACATTTAGTATGACCCATCTTGGAAACGAGAATGACCCGCTTTATTCCAGTCACTAAGTACCCTTCGTTGTTCCAGCGAACTACGATAAGCTGCTGCTAAAAGGGGAGCAAGTTCTTTTGCATAATCTACAGATGTCTCACCTGGTCCAGACGCAATTCCGCTGTTAAAAGAGTGTAGCTGCTTAATTTCGTTCATCATGATTGTTGTTTTTCGAAAAGCTTGCAACTGTGTCATTCATGATTAAATAATGAAAACTGAACAGTTACTTTTTTCTCACGTTTAGCACAACAATTTTCCATTACTTATTCTCGTTTTCATATGTATTTATTTACATAAATATTTTTTGTGATTTTTGTGTATGTGATTTCCTGCCTCTCTTGCTCCGTCTTTTTTTTTTTTAGGTTACACCGCAATCGGAATGTCGGACAAATGAGTTTTGGAATGGTTTTTATATGCTAATGTTAGAGATAGTAGTTTTGTTTTTCTACTTACAAATATTGTGACTCCTTCATTACACAAGCTATTACACACACCCGCCAATCACCACTTACACTCATTGCCTTTGTCATCAAGACATGCTACACAGACATCACTACATTGTGTTTTCACAAACAACTCGCATACAAGAGGAGTCACCATGCCTGCAAGTAGAAAAACGAAAATATTCTCTCTCAATTTACCATATAAAAACATTCCAAGATAGATTTGTTCGATTTTCTGATTGCAGTAGAATCTCAAAAAGACATCAGAGCAAGAGAGGCAGAAAATAAAACTTCATAAAAAATATTTATGTAGACAAATGCACTTGAAAATTAGAATAAATTTTCCAGACGTGTTGTGCTAAGCTTTAAAAAATAGGTAACCGGTGCCGGTTTTGATTATTTAAATCATGATTGTAACTGTTTTTCCGTTCCGCGAACGGTTGTCTCAATAACTGCCATTTCTTCGTCCTTGTGATATTTGAAATGAGACATCTGTGAAAAGCATACGAGAGCTAAATACAGTGTTTGCTACGTCATTTATGCATGAAGTTGTGGTAAAACGGAGAGGCGGGAAAGATTGTGCCTTCCGGGGGGTTTTGCTGTGAAATTAATCCGCAGCTAACAAGAAACAAAAGTTTGGAAGGTAGGAGACGAGGTACTGGCAGAAGTAAAGCTGTGAGTACCGGGTGTGAGTCGTGCTTCGGTAGCTCAGTTGGTTAGAGCACTTGCCCGCGAAAGGCAAAGGTCCCGAGTTCGAGTCTCGGTCGGGCACACAGTTTTAATCTGCCAGGAAGTTTCATATCAGCGCACACTCCGCTGCAGAGTGAAAATCTCATTCTGGAAACGTCCCCCAGGCTGTGGCTAAGCCATGTCTCCGCAATATCCTTTCTTTCAAGAGTGCTAGTTCTGCAAGGTTCGCAGGAGAGCTTCTGTAAAGTTTGGAAGGTAGGAGACGAGGTACTGGCAGAAGTAAAGCTGTGAGTACCGGGCGTGAGTCGTGCTTCGGTAGCTCAGTTGGTTAGAGCACTTGCCCGCGAAAGGCAAAGGTCCCGAGTTCGAGTCTCGGTCGGGCACACAGTTTTAATCTGCCAGGAAGTTTCAAGAAACAATATAGTTTGGTCCTTGCATATGTAATTTATTCTGCGACTGCTTGCATTAAAGTTTCATGTCTTCTTATTTTAATTACAATGGCTTTCCTACTGATGATGACATACAAGGGACAGGGTGTCTCCCGCCTTCCACAATTATATAGGGTGTTCAAAAAAAAGTCTCTAATACTTTTGAGAGCTGGTAGTGCTCATCTAAACAAAAAAAAAAAAATAAATCCAATAAATATGGATCCCGAAAAGCATACTTTAAGAGATAAACGAGTATTCATCGGAAGAGCTGCGTGACTCTTGGTTGCGGATATTAGCAGAGACGTTGCATTGGGGCTCCGTCAAATGTGGCGGCAGGGTATTATGATGTCTTACTCACACTAATCTACCTACCATTAGGTGGTCTGCAGTCAGTTGTGGGATTCCCGACGTATTGTAGATTACGTTAGTTTCGTTGTGTTTGTGTGCCTAATTGTACAGTACTGTCAACCATGGTTACGTATCGTGGTGTTTTATCTTCTTCCAAACGCGAAGGTGTAGCTCACTTATCTGGGGGAGGTGGCGGGGAGCGGGGGGGGGGGGGGGGAGGGAGTGGATACTTCATGAGAAGTTGTTGCCGTACCTATAAGATCTACAGCGCGTTCAGGCCCTAAGGCTGCAGGATTATCATGGCAGACGGCGGTTCTGTCAGTAGCTGTTGCAAAAGTGTGTCACATATCCGCTGTTCACATCCAGGATTTTATATACCGGTGAGGGAAGGTTCGCAAGAGATGATGTGAATTTCCTTAACCAGCATGTATAAATCCGCAAACAGTTCAGAAAAGAGGTCATTAACACCGATTCTTAATCAACATATGGACAGACGTACCTGGCGTGCAGCGTAGATTAATGTTGCGCACAAAGGTTCAGTGGGTTGCATTATCTGGAACTTCTCATTAATGTACTGCCTACGTTACTGGAGATTATGCCACTGCAGCAACGAATACAAGTGTGGTTCATGCATGATGGAGCACCAGTCCAATTTCGTCACAATGTGCGCGGACATCTGACACAGAGGGGGAAAGGGGGGGGGGGGGGGAAGACAACTTTGTCTGCTCGTTCTCAACACCTCAATCACCTTGAGGGGATTTTGGTTACGAGGACACTTGAAGGAATTGGTCTACGCTGAGTCAATCAAGATGTGCGGACACTACAGGGTGGCGTCTTCAACGCATGTCAGGCAGTACAACAACAACCGGGTATACTTTAAAGGGTGCGTCGTTCCTTATGCCGGAGGGAAAAGATGTGCATTTTCATCAATGGACACCAACTTGAACAATTCATGTAAACACTTGTTTATGGCAGAAAGTATGCGTTTCCGGACCCACATTTATTTGGACGAGTACTACCGCCTCTCAAAGTACTCGACACGTTTTTTGAACACCCTGTATTTATATGACATAAGAAAAGTAAATTAATTGTAGCTTTGGAAGGTGTGTATGTGTCTGGAGCTTAGGGGCCCTCAACGGCGAGGTTACCAGCGCCTTCCTAGCACACAGGAATCTGGCCCATCAGAACCGTGTACCTTTCAGTAATTAGCAACAGACACGCCCTGGATTCTGTGCTCCTAGCACCACGCTGTCGGCTCACTTGATATCCCTATGATTAAAGGAGCTCCATTGGCAAAAGATTCCGGAATAGTCCCCCATTCGGATCTCCGGGAGGGGACTGCCAAGGGGGAGGTTACCATGAGAAAAAGACTGAATAATCTACGAAAGGATAACGTTCTACGAGTCGGGGCGTGGAATGTCAGAAGCTTGAACGTGGTAGGGAAACTAGAAAATCTGAAAAGGGAAATGCAAAGGCTCAACCTAGATATAGTAGGGGTCAGTGAAGTGAAGTGGAAGGAAGACAAGGATTTCTGGTCAGATGAGTATCGGGTAATATCAACAGCAGCAGAAATGGCATAACAGGTGTAGAATACGTTAGGTTCAAATGGTTCAAATGGCTCTGAGCACTATGGGACTCAACTGCTGAGGTCATTAGTCCCCTAGAACTTAGAACTAGTTAAACCTAACTAACCTAAGGACAGCACACACATCCATGCCCGAGGCAGGATTCGAACCTGCGACCGTAGTGGTCTCGCGGTTCCAGACTGCAGCGCCAGAACCGCGCGGCCACTTTGGCCGGCAATACGTTAGGAATAGGAAGGTAGGGCAGAGGGTGTGTTACTGTGAACAGTTCAGTGACCGGGTTGTTCTAATCAGAATCGACAGCAGACCAACACCGACAACGATAGTTCAGGTATACATGCCGACGTCGCAAGCTGAAGATGAACAGATAGAGAAAGTGTATGAGAATATTGAAAGGGTAATACAGTACGTAAAGGGGGACGAAAATCTAATAGTCATGGGCGACTGGAATGCAGTTGTAGGGGAAGGAGTAGAAGAAAAAGTTACAGGAGAATATGGGCTTGGGACAAGGAATGAAAGAGGAGAAAGACTAATTGAGTTCTGTAACAAGTTTCAGCTAGTAATAGCGAATACCCTGTTCAAGAATCACAAGAGGAGGAGGTATACTTGGAAAAGGCCGGGAGATACGGGAAGATTTCAATTAGATTACATCATGGTCAGACAGAGATTCCGAAATCAGATACTGGATTGTAAGGCGTACCAGGGAGCAGATATAAACTCAGATCACAAAATAGTAGTGATGAAGAGTAGGCTTAAGTTCAAGACATTAGTCAGGAAGAATCAATACGCAAAGAAGTGGGATAAGGAAGTACTAAGGAATGACGAGATACAGATACAGCAATAAGGAATAGCGCAGTAGGCAGTACAGTTGAAGAGGAATGGACATCTCTAAAAAGGGCCATCGCAGAAGTTGGGAAGGAAAACATAGGTACAAAGAAGGTAGCTGCGAAGAAACCATGGGTAACATAAGAAATACTT
The DNA here is from genome assembly GCF_021461395.2 of Schistocerca americana. Lineage (NCBI taxonomy): Eukaryota > Metazoa > Arthropoda > Insecta > Orthoptera > Acrididae > Schistocerca > Schistocerca americana. Next base: position 790,489,589 of record NC_060121.1, on the reverse strand, counting down.
CAGTTGATTGATGAAAGGAGGAAGTACAAACATGTTCCGGGAAAATCGGGAATACAGAAATACAAGTCGCTGAGGAATGAAATAAATAGGAAGTGCAGGGAAGCTAAGACGAAATGGCTGCAGGAAAAATGTGAAGACATCGAAAAAGAAATGATTGTCGGAAGGACAGACTCAGCATACAGGAAAGTCAAAACAACCTTTGGTGACATTAAAAGCAACGGTGGTAACATTAAGAGTGAAACGGGAATTCCACTGTTAAATGCAGAGGAGAGAGCAGATAGGTGGAAAGAATACATTGAAAGCCTCTATGAGGGTGAAGAATTATCTGATGTGATAGAAGAAGAAACAGGAGTCGATTTAGAAGAGGTAGGAGATCCAGTATTAGAATCGGAATTTAAAACAGCTTTTGAGGATTTACGGTCAAATTAGGCAGAAGGGATAGATAACATTCCATCAGAATTTCTAAAATCATTGGGGGAAGTGGCAACAAAACGACTATTCACGTTGGTGTGTAGAATATATGAGTCTGGCGATATACCATCTGACTTTCGGAAAAGCATCATCCACACAATTCCGAAGACGGCAAGAGCTGACAAGTGCGAGAACTATCGCACAATCAGCTTAACAGCTCATGCATCGAAGCTGCTTACAAGAATAATATACAGAAGAATGGAAAAGAAAATTGAGAATGCGCTAGGTGACGATCAGTTTGGCTTTAGGAAAAGTAAAGGGACGAGAGAGGCAATTCTGACGTTACGGCTAATAATGGAAGCAAGGCTAAAGAAAAATCAAGACACTTTCATAGGATTTGTCGACCTGGAAAAAGCGTTCGACAATATAAAATGGTGCAAGCTGTTCGAGATTCTGAAAAAAGTAGGGGTAAGCTATAGGGAGAGACGGGTCATATACAATATGTACAACAACCAAGAGGGAATAATAAGAGTGGACGATCAAGAACGAAGTGCTCCTATTAAGAAGGGTGTAAGACAAGGCTGTAGCCTTTCGCCCCTACTCTTCAATCTGTACATCGAGGAAGCAATGATGGAAATAAAAGAAAGGTTCAGGAGTGGAATTAAAATACAAGGTGAAAGGATATCAATGACACGATTCGCTGATGACATTGCTATCCTGAGTGAAAGTGAAGAAGAACTAAATGATCTGCTGAACGTAATGAACAGTCTAATGAGTACAAAGTACGGTTTGAGAGTAAATCGGAGAAAGACGAAGGTAATGAGAAGTAGTAGAAATGAGAACAGTGAGAAACTTAACATCAGGATTGATGGTCACGAAGTCAATGAAGTTAAGGAATTCTGCCACCTAGGCAGTAAAATAACCAATGACGGACGGAGCAAGGAGGACATCAAAAGCAGACTCTCTACGGCAAAAAAGGCATTTCTGGCCAAGAGAAGTCTACTAATATCAAATACCGGCCTTAATTTGAGGAAGAAGTTTCTGAGGATGTACGTCTGGAGTACAGCATTGTATGGTAGTGAAACATGGACTGTGGGAAAACCGGAACAGAAGAGAATCGAAGCATTTGAGATGTGGTGCTATAGACGAATGTTGAAAATTAGGTGGACTGATAAGGTAAGGAATGAGGAGGTTCTACGCAGAATCGGAGAGGAAAGGAATATGTGGAAAACACTGATAAGGAGAAGGGACAGGATGATAGGACATCTGCTAAGACATGAGGGAATGACTTCCATGGTACTAGAGGGAGCTGTAGAGGGCAAAAACTGTAGAGGAAGACAGAGTTGGAATATGTCAAGCAAATAATTGAGACCGTAGGTTGCAAGTGCTACTCTGAGATGAAGAGGTTAGCACAGGAAAGGAATTCGTGGCAGGTCGCATCAAACCAGTCAATAGACTGATGACCAAAAAAAAAAAAAAATTAAAGGTCGAATTTGACACCTTTTTTTCTCTCACCTAGGCTTTCACTGCAGCAGTTCCTTACTTACATGAAACACCATTGTAACTTAACTAAATGTGAAATGAAAGATACATTTAACGGAACGAAAGTAGATGCAGAAGACAGTTTAGTGTACTAGCTGTTCTGACAATTCACAATAATCATTTTGAATTGCCCAATTGGGATTTGGCTACTGAAGAATAACTCAGTTTTATTTGTGTCATGATACACCATTATACTAGTTTTATATTTTTAAATAGAGCAGAATGGTTTCGATTGTTAGAAAGTCTTTAATCACAAGCCGCCGCTGTATTCCTCAAGCACATTATCTGTTTAATTATATCCATTGTCGTGAAAATTATTATGGAAGTTCAAAAGAATTTATGTATAAATATCGCCTTCTGTCCAAAAGTAACATCTTTCGGGGTATGCATAGTGATATTTCTCATCCTAAGGGTCCATTCAGTTGTTGTGGCGCTTAAAAGGACTACATGTATTCCTTTACGTAATTTATTACTTATGATGTATACAAAGAATATTACGAACTAAGTAGGTCATTATTACGGTTAGACGCATTTATGATAAGTGTAGTAACCTAAAATGGCTCCAGAAACACACAAATATTGTGTAATACAACACCTTAAAATCAATACAGTTAATTTAAGGTTGCTGCACGACGTAAAAAATTGTGTGTCAACAAAAAAAGCATGACGATTTGTGTGCGACGGTAATAAGATAACAGTGGTCGCTACAGTTAAAGGTATAAACTTTTAAGTATAAAATTAATAAACTATTACATATCAGGGTACATAAATGATATAAATTTCTGTTGATATATGTGAATATATCTTAAAATTATAGAGCAGCCACAAGTCGCGTGTGAATTTCTTTTATTGACATATTTCACTCGACAGACGCGAGCATCTTCAGCAGTTATGTAGCGAAAGACAGCACGTTACATATACCTGATTGCGGACAGAGTCACCGTAATAAGTAAATGTATCTAATTATCAAATAGTAAATACGCCACAGTGAGCGGGAAAAGGTATATGTGACCCATGTTTATAAGAATAGTAAACAACTGTATGCGCAAAAAATATGTACCAGTACTTATAGCGTCTGTCTATTGAAAGATACTGCAACACGTCGATTTTTTCACAGAATTTCGGAGACGACTAAAAGAAGGGATCTGTTGGCAGGACACATCCTGAGACATCAAGGGGTCACCAAATTAGTATTGGACGTGTGGAGGGTAATAGTGGAAGAGGGAAGGAGTTATCCGGAGATAAAGAGTCTCGCACAGGGTAGAGTGGCATGGAAAAACAGTTCAGGCTGAAGACCAGAACAACAACAACAGCAATGTCACAACTATAAACATAGGCAAGCAAGTGGATTTTCATTTTATGTGCATTCAAATGCTTATCCACACACAGTGTAGAATAAAAAAAATGGTTCAAATGGCTCTGAGCACTATGGGACTCAACATCTTAGGTCATAAGTCCCCTAGAAATTAGAACTACTTAAACCTAACTAACCTAAGAACATCACACACACCCATGCCCGAGGCAGGATTCGAACCTGCGACCGAAGCAGTCCCGCGGTTCCGGACTGCAGCGCCAGAACCGCACGGCCACCGCGGCCGGCAGTGTAGAATAAACTGATAATAAAGGGCACGTTTGCTAAATACATCACCACTGTTACCGCTATCAATATGAAGTAATTTCTACTTATGTGACTTTATTATATTAATAATATTTTATGCATGTAGACTGAAGCGGTGAGTGAAAGTTGGTACCTTGGTCTGCAATCGAACCTGGGTCTCCTGCTTATTAGGCAGGCGCGTTAGCCACTTGTGTTTTTCGTTGTTGTCCGTCGCATGAAATCGTGGCCGACATCACGTGGCATCCGTCTAAATACAACGTTGGTGCTCTAACTCATTTTCTTCTATTACAAAGAGCAGCCAGCTCTCTGAACGAAAGCGCTGAGCTACCGTGCCGGCATCACTAAGCGCCCTTGGCACAGCGGTTCAGAAAACTGCACCGATTACCCTGGTACGCCTCCTTCCTCGTGCCAAATTCTCTCTGCCACCCCAGTCTAGTCTAATTTTGCCCTTACAAATGGTTCAAATGGCTCTAAGCACTATGTGACTTAACACCTGAGGTCATCAGTCCCCTAGACTTAGAACTACTTAAACTTAACTAACCTAAGGACATCACACATCCATGCTCGAGGCAGGATTCGAACCTGCGACCGTAGCAGCAGCGCGGTTCTGGACTGAAGGGCCTAGAACCGCTCGGCCACAGTGGCCGGCTTTCCCCTTACACACGAACAGATTTGCCGAGGCCCTCCACGTTCTGGAGTAGCACCTCGGCATCTAAAGTAAATGGGGTATTCAGCCCGAAACCCAGGTGCTGTGTCAGAGACGTAAGTCTATTAAACACAGCATTAAATACCCACAATATTCCAATGGCAAAAGATAATCATAGAAAAACGTTTATCAGTGAGCAGGTGAACTGAAAATAACAACAAAAGCGACACTATTTTTAACGAACGCAGTGACAAAATTTCAGATACGTTACTGCTCTCTTACAGATACGATTTTATGGATATACCTGTAGACTGAAGTGACGAGGCATCACAACTGGCATCGAACGAATTCTGACGTAGTCTGCTAGGATCGTAACAGGTTGGGGTGGCCCACTCGAAAGGTCAACAGCAATTCTCGATGCGTGTAAGTGGAGATCCTTGGACGAATGTCGATGTAGTTATCGCGTTAGGGGTGGATGCATTTAGAGTAGTTATTTTCGAAGAAGGAGTTGCTGCCATTCTGCTGTCACCAATGAATATCTAGCATAGCTTAAGTGGGAACAGAGGCACATTGGCGGTGATTTTATCTGCCATAGTATGCGAATAGAACTGAAAAAAACATCAATAATATTAGTGAACTGTGTTCGATATACTTTAAGCTTTAGAATTCTCTTCTGTTGTGCTTTGATTACACTAGTCTACTCAAATTACTGACTTACTTCAATTAATCATACGCAGAAGAAAATTGCTTAATGCAAACAGCAAACACGTAAACAAAATCACAACATTAATCAGAAAACGATCACAGAAATAAACGCCCAGACTCGGTAGTGTATGGTTCTTAATTGGTCCACCGACAAGAAGCGAATATCGAATTCAAAAATGTGTTACATAAACCATATACTAAATTAGTTAAAAATGAAACTCATGAACCTAAATCATTATAACGATGCATTTAACAAATGATTTTAGTTGCGGAAGCAACCACCTGCAGGCCCTCACTGAACCCCAGCATCGGTCACATGGGATCAGCTTCACACGACAGTTGAGAACAGCACTATGTGACTTAACATCTGAGGTCATCAGTCCCCTAGACTTAGAACTACTTAAACCTAACTAACCTAAGGATATCACACATCCATGCCCGGTCACATGGGATCAGCTTCACACGACAGTTTAGAACAGTATGGAAAGCAATTTATAAAACACACATAAAATAAAACAATTTCCATTGTTGTTGTTGTGGTCTTCAGTCCTGAGACTGGTTTGATGCAGCTCTTCATGCTACTCTATCCTGTGCAAGCTCCTTCATCTCCCAGTACCTACTGCAGCCTACATCCTTCTGAATATGCTTAGTGTATTCATCTCTTGGTCTCCCTCTACGATTTTTGCCCTCCACGCTGCCCTCCAATACTAAATTGGTGATCCCTTGATGCCTCAGAACATGTCCTACCAACCGATCCCTTCTTCTAGTCAAGTTGTGCCACAAACTTCTCTTCTCCCCAATCCTATTCAATACCTCCTCATTAGTTACGAGATCTACCCGTCTAATCTTCAGCATTCTTCTGTAGCACCACATTCCGAAAGCTTCTATTCTCTTCTTGTCGACACTATTTGTCGTCCATGTTTCACTTCCATACGTGGCTACACTCCATACAATACTTTCAGAAACGACTTCCTGACACTTAAATCTATACTCGATGATAACAAATTTCTCTTCTTCAGAAACGCTTTCCTTGCCATTGCCAGTCTACATTTTATATCCTCTCTACTTCGACCATCATCAGTTACTTTGCTTCCCAAATAGCAAAACTCCTTTACTACTTTAAGTGTCTCATTTCCTAATCTAATTCCCTCAGCATCACCCGACTTAATTCGACTACATTCCATTATTCTCGTTTTGCTTTTGTTGATGTTCATCTTATATCCTCCTTTCAAGACACTGTCCATTCCGGTCAACTGCTCTTCCAAGTCCTTTGCTGTCTCTGACAGAATTACAATGTCATCGGCGAACCTCAAAGTTTTTATTTCTTCTCCCTGGATCTTAATACCTACTCCAAATTTTTCTTTTGTTTCCTTTATTGCTTGCTCAATATACAGATAGAATAACATCGGGGAGAGGCTACAACCCTGTCTCACTCCCTTCCCAACCACTACTTCCCTTTCATGCCCCTCAACTTTTATAACTGCCATCTGGTTTCTGTACAAATTGTAAATAGCCTTTCGCTTCCTGTATTTTACCCCTGCCACCTTTAGAATTTGAAAGAGAGTATTCCAGTCAACATTGTCAAAAGCTTTGTCTAAGTCTACAAATGCTAGAAACGCAGGTGTGCCTTTCCTTATCTTTCTTCTAAGATAAGTCGTATTGACTCACGTGTTCCAACGTTTCTACGGAATCCAAACTGATCTTCCCCAAGGTCGGCTTCTACCAGTTTTTCCATTCGTCTGTAAAGAATTCGCGTTAGTATTTTGCAGCTGTGACTTATTAAACTGATAGTTCGGTAATTTTCACATCTGTCAACATTGTCAAAAGCTTTGTCTAAGTCTACAAATGCTAGAAACGCAGGTGTGCCTTTCCTTATCTTTCTTCTAAGATAAGTCGTATTGACTCACGTGTTCCAACGTTTCTACGGAATCCAAACTGATCTTCCCCAAGGTCGGCTTCTACCAGTTTTTCCATTCGTCTGTAAAGAATTCGCGTTAGTATTTTGCAGCTGTGACTTATTAAACTGATAGTTCGGTAATTTTCACATCTGTCAACACCTGCTTTCTTTGGGATTGGAATTATTATATTCTTCTTGAAGTCTGTGGGTATATCGCCTGTCTCGTACATCTTGCTCACCAGATGATAGAGTTTTGTCAGGACTGGCTCTCCCAAGGCCGTCAGTAGTTCTAATAGAATGTTGTCTACTCCTGGGGCCTTGTTTCGACTCAGGTCTTTCAGTGCTCTGTCAAACTCTTCATCTACATCATCTTCATCTACATCCTCTTCCATTTCCGTAATATTATCCTCAAGGACATAGCCAATTTCCATACAAGAAAAATTTCAATAAGCCACTAAGGTAATACAAAACATTATTTAAGAGAAAACCCACCAGAGCTCGGGATCATATGTGACATCTAACCAACAAATAGCGGAGATGCTGAGTCGCGATAGGCACAACAAAAAGATTCACACAATTATAGCTTTCGGCCATTAAGGCCTTTCTCAGCAGCAGGCATACGTACACACACGCACACGCACACTCACGCAAATACAACTTGCACACATGTCTGCAGTCTCAGAGAACTGAAACCACAATGCGAGCAGCAGCACCAGTGCATCATGGGAGTGGCGACTGGGTGGATGTTACATTCTGGATTTTCCATTGTTTGATCTAACCAACAAAAAGATAAATAATTGTCATCACTTAAACATGATAAAATACATATAGACTGCACGTACTTACAGACATGCAGAGATCAAGACGAACTTTAAAAAAATTATCTATAAAACAAATGAAACTTTAATCCAAGATGCTGAGTACAACAATTGAAATTAGCGGCCGCCATCCAAAATTTGAAACAGTTACGCTACCTCTTTGCCGCTCTGTTCTCAAAAAAAAAAAAAAAAAAAAAAAAAAAAAAAAAAAAAAAAAAAAAAAAAAAAAAAACCGAGTAGGCACAGTTGTGAAGTAAATGAAACAGAATTCAAAAGAGATAACAACATTTTTCAAAATCACTAACGCTGCACAAGCATTACAAAAAAATACCGTAACTTTTGACGTAAGTAAGTTCCTAACAGCTCATTGCAATTGAAGCATAGCACTGACGACGTTAAGGGAAAGCACCACTTTCAACTAGTTATCTCACAGTGAAGACAAGAAATCATTTACATGAATACTTCTCGAAGCTCGCCGCTTTCAAAAAATAGGGCTGTAGAGTCTCCACTGATAGGTCCCATGAGTACGTTGTCCATCTACTGCGAGTGCTCGACAACCGTGCAGACAGATTTTTACCAGAGTCTTCCGTTTATCCAAAGTGAATAAGCTAAAATCCTTTTACTTTGGACCGTGAACGCTCCCGCACATCGAGGCTACACTGGCTGGTGTGGCAATTACACATAGCACACCGCGTCCCAGTACAGTCCTGGCACCACAGCGGGCCTGATACGACTTCATCAACTCAAAACGAAAGCATTCAACAGTGGCTAACACTTTAGACAAGGCACTAGGCTGAACGCACTGTCTCCCTCCTAGCCGGCCCACGTTCCGACTTTAACTGTCGATGACACGATTGTCCCGCCTCCAACCGTCAGCAATACAACACGTCTACGAGGTGGAACCAAATCTTTGGAATCGAAGGCGCACCGGCTCACTTGGTACCATGTACATCTGCCCCAGTGTACAGTGCAGTAACTGGTGGACAGATGACTCAAAACACAGTGACCACTGACTACAGCGAGATTTAGTGTAGCTTGGTGGAGTTTAGGCTTCGTGAATCTGTAAGGGAAGCAAATACAAGACGAAAGGGGAATCACTGCAGCAATGATACGCCCCGCAGATGGGCAGATACACTGACATAGGCGACTTTGACAAAGAGCAGACCGTTGCAGCCGGGCGCTTGGAAATGAACATCTCTGAAACGGCCAGCCTGGTCCGTTGTCCTCTTTGTAGTGTCGTGGGAATCAATGGAAAGTAGTTGAAGGACTGTGAAACTACGAGTAGGCGGCAAAGTGTTGGACGTCCTTTGCTTGCCACAGAACGTTGAGATGGGAGACATGCCTGCCGTATAAAGCATGATTTGTGGCGATTTGTGGACGATCTGAAGACAGAGTAAAACGCTGGTGCAGGTACAAGTCCTTCAGAGCACACTGCTCAGTCCCCATCGTTGAATATGCAACTCGTCAGCAGAGAATCCTCACGTATTCCCATGATGACTTAACGACATCGTCTGTTAACGTTTACATTGGGCAGGGCACCATCAGATTGGATTCAGCGAAAACGTGCCGTCTGCTCGGACGAACCACGTTTATTGTTACGGCAGGTCGAAGGTTGTGTGCAAATATACCCTCATGCAGTAGGACGGCTGCTCGAAGGCTCCACGCCACGGGAGGTGGCCTGTGGCTGCAGTATTATACTATCGGGAACATTCACTGGCCTCCCATGCGGCTTATGGTAGTAATCGAAGACTCCATGCCGGCTATCGATTGCGAAAGCATTTTTACGGACCTCATCCCTGATTTCCTCTACGGCGATGGCATCTTGAAGCAATAGTGGATTGAGGAACACAATAGTCTAGGCCACCAGATTTGTCTGAATCCGATGATACTAATCTGGTACGCTACAGTTCACTAGCACTGCACCAACACACTACTCGCCCATGCATGACAGTGCGGTGCCAGTATGTTCCAAAAAGCCACGCGAGGGAATAATATCAAGGGCTCTATTGATCACAGAAATAAGGACGCAAGTGGTTATAGATAGTCCTTGGCCTAACGATCATCTCTATACCCAATCTGAAAACGGACATATTGTAACTATTCTGCAGTAAGGAGTCAAAATTTTAATATTACAAACTTGCTCCAGCCCAGGCAAACTGAGCAAATCGGTGGTTCTTTTGCTTTAAATATAGCGTAGGGTCGGCTTTAGACGGCTTATAAAAACATAGTTCATTCATCAGGGGTTCCTGAGAAAACCCTGAAAAATCACGACTTTTGGGTAGGAAAGGTACCCGTTTTGGGAAGGGTCACTTCTATAATTTCAGTTTTGTGGCTAATCTTCGACATTTTTACCATATGTTCTTAAGGTTATTTTCTAGGGGAACCTTGAAGCTTTTTTCAGTATCATTATCTATTACCGAGACCCGACGGTTCAAAGTTACAATACTTATGTACGTAAAATGCGAACGTAATATCCTGTCTGGGGCGTACATGTAGTTCTCACTGATTTAGTGAATACATGACGAGTATTCTATGGTCATCGAAAGGCTTTGAGGTTACCAACGAAGTATTATAAAGAAACTTTGCTCCATAACAGTGATATACACTGGTGTTCAAAATTAAAGTAACAAAAGGAAATTTTGTATGGTTGCGTTTATTTTGCCACAAAACAGTATAAACAGATAATAGTAAAGTAGAAACAAAGTAAAAAATACAGAACGCAAACAACTGCAACAAGCATGGCAGTAGTCAAAAGTGTTCTTCGTTTTTTTTCAACTTAACGGAGTTGCACAGACATTTTGACAACTGGTTAAAGTGCCCAGTATTGGGAGTGACAATCTTTCGCAGCAATAGAGGCCTGACAACGACGGGACATGCTGTGAATATACCGTCAGTCTCATTCTTTCTGTAGAACTGCTCACAAGTCTTGAAGAGCGGTTGGTGGATGCTGACATGACGTAGTTCGTCTCCCTTGTGCATTCCTGACATGCACAATGGGATTCAAATCCGGAGGGTCAGCAGGTAACGCCATGCGTCCAATATCTCCCGTTTCCAAGAAAACATCTACCACCCATGCTCTATGAAGCCGAGCATTATCGTCCATCAGTACGACGACTGGGCCCACAGCATCTCACAACAGCCGCAAATTAGGTCCCAAGATCTCGTCACGATATCTGACAGCAGTTAAATCTTGCCAATTCACCCATACAATTTCATGAAGAGGGGTTCGAGTGGTAAACATAATCGCACCCCACACCATTAGGGATCCTCCTCGATTTCGGTCACTTTCCACAATGTTTGGGCCCCGCAATCGTGTTCCACGTTCCCTCCAGATGAGCATCCATCGAGGATCACTCTCTAGGTTATATCGGGATTCATCTGTGAAAGCAACATTGGCCTACTGTTCGACCATCCAGGAGACATGTTGATGATTCCAATCTATACGTTTCCTTCTGTGAAGACGCGTCAGAGGTAGACACACAGCAGGTCTCCGACAATGAAGGCCACTCTGCCGAAGCCGCCTGCACACACTTGGCTCGATACAACACGTCCAGTGGATGCTGCGGGGTCAGAAGCCAGATGCCGTGCAGTCTAAGGCGGTAATGTTGTGCCCTAACAGCCAAATAACTGTTCTCTCTTCTGAAGTCACACATGGTCGTCCCTGCCCTGGTCTTTGGAATACAGTTTCGGTCTCTATAAACTGTCGCCACATTCGAGAAACAACGGAACGATTCATGTTAAGCCATCGGGCCAGATCAGTTTGTTACTAATAATATTATTCTCGGCTGTGCAGCCGGATCATAACATCATCTTGACACAATATTTCAGCGGTCCAACTGGCCGCCATCTTCAGGTGAGAGTGCTGGTACACGATCTCTCCGGAACTGACTTCTCAGTGCATTTTTTTTTTCTTTATTGTTATTTTCAAACCCGTACAAAGAGGCATGCTGTGAGCAGCATGTTACGCCGCTCTTCAGCCATGGAACAGATCAATAAACAACAGAAAGAATACACATAAGTGACATAACGGTGCGTGATAAAACAGTAGACACATAAAGACAAACACGGAGCCGTTCACACTCGACGATAAACCACACTACAAACTGTTGACACGGCGCACAAACACTGAAGATGACGATGGCACAGGTGAACGATGGAGTGCGACGGTGAACACTGAACACTAAACACGATGGCACACACGAGACACCGATGGCGATGATCTCCGGCGCGCGAATGTCCACTTAGCATGTGCGAGTCTGGGGACCTGCCAAGAGGGGAAGAAGGGTGAGGGGGGAGAGGGGAGAACAAAGATGCCAATGGCTGAGGAGATGGGGGGAGGAGTAGAGGGACAGGGGAGGGTAAGCCTGGGGGAGGACTGGGGAGAAATGGAGGAGGGAGGGAAGAGGGAGAGAAGGGAGGGAGGGTGCCGAAAGGAGCAAACACAGGAAGAGGGAGGGAGGATCAGAGTTGGTAGGAGGGGTAGATGGAGGGGAGCAGGGCATCATCAGGGAGAGGGAGCTGGCGGAAGCCACCTTGGGAGAGGGTAAGGAGGGTGGAGAGCTGGAGACCGGGCGGGATGTGGGAATACAGGCGCGGCAGCGGGCGGGGGTGCGATAGGATGGGCGAGACAAGGGGGTGAGGAGGATCGAGTTTGCGGGAGGTGTACAGGATCCGTATCCTTTCAAGGAAAAGGAGGAGGTGGGGGAACGGAATGAGATCGTACAGGATCCGCGTGGGGGAGGGGAGATGGATGCGATAGGCGAGGCGGAGAGCATGGCGTTCAAGGATTTGAAGGGATTTATAAAAGGTAGGGGGGATGGAGATCCAGGCCGGATGGGCGTAACAAAGGATAGGCCGTATGAGGGATTTATAGGTGTGGAGTATGGTGGAGGGGTCCAGACCCCACGTACGGCCGGCAAGGAGCTCGAGGAGACGGAGTCGGGAGTGTGCCTTGGCTTGGATTGTCCGGAGATGGGGGGTCCAGGAGAGGCGACGGTCGAGGGTGACGCCAAGGTACTTAAGGGTAGGGGTGAGATAGAAATCAAGGAGGCGGAAGGAAGGGGTGGTTTTGCCTACAATGATCGCCTTGGTTTTGGTCTCAGCGCAAGCGGCGGCGCCTATATAGGCCGTAGAAGGCCCACAACGCGTGCGCGAGAACCTGACGTAACTGCCCTCTAGCGCAAGTAAACATACAGCGCCCCAGTGGTGGAAACAGGCGAAATCGAAACATCGCTATCAAAAATCAAACAATATTCCCGCTATCGAAACACAGACAGTTATGTTTTAATGTCTGATAATACTTGGTTCCAAGTCTCACTTAAAAGGTAACCCTTGTCTCTATTAATAAGATTATCAGATAATCGAATCACTATGGATTCTTTTAAAACACAATCCCAATAGCGAGATGCAGGGGCAACCATTTGTGTCTCGTCATACAGCATTCTATGTCCCTCGGTGAGACAGTGCTCCGCCCGTCAGGCTCGAACAACCGTGAGCACAACGCATCGGTCCTGAAGGCCAATATAAGCCTTCCCACAGTGGCAAGGGATCTTGTACACACCGAGCTTCCTCAGACCCATGTTATCCTTAACTAAGCCAAGAAGCGCCCTATCCTTGGCTCGCGGACGAAAAATACTTTTGATATGACAACATTTTAGAATTCTTCCTATTTTCGAGGAAATGCTCACGGCAAAAGGTAGAAAAGCCATCGATTTTCAGATTTCTTCTGGTGGCTCAGGCGAAGGTCCAAACTGGAAAGCACGACGGATCTGTTTATCTGTATAGCCATTCTGCTTGAACACAACCTTGAGATGGTCCACTTCTTGTGTCAAGCTTTCTCCGTCTGAAATGGCATAAGCTCTTTTCGCCGACGTCCGCAGGACCCCCTTACGTTGAAACGATTAATGACAGCTAGATGTATGCAGGTAACGGTCCGTGTGCGTAAGCTTTCGATAAACATTGTGTCCCAGCGTCCCATCATCATTTCTGTACACCAGAACATCCAGAAACGGAAGCTTTCCATCACTTTCCACCTCCATGGTAAACTTGATGCTGGGATGCGGGGAATTAAAATGATCAAGGAGGGTCGGTCAAGAGCTTCTCTCCCATGAGGCCACACCATAAACGTATCGGCGACACACCTCCAGAAACAGGTTGGTTTTTTGAGGACATGGCCCTGAAGACGGCGTGTTTCAAACCAGCACGTGACACTGCAGGTCTTACGAGTGCCAGCAGCCGTCTCCGGAGTGGAGCGAGTAACTGATTCAGCAGAGTTTAATAATTACTGTCCGCGCATTTAAATGCATGCAAGGTCTCGATAGCACACAACGAAGTTAAAGTCTTTAGTGGGTACCTTTTCAATTGCGTACTGATTTCCTGTAGGTGCTACACGGTGCGGAGGATCGCGAAGTGTGGCGGACAAGCTGGCTAGTGTGACGTCACAACTTCGGGGCAGGGCCCGTGTCTATCGGTGTGCGGACATTTGCCACGCCGGATATTTGCCACGTCGGACATTTGCCACGATTTTACCTGCTCCGAAGGGTTGGGTCCCTTGTCTCCCCCTCCTCCTCCTTCTCCTCCTCCTCCTCCTCATCATCGCTTAATGAGCCTTTCCGCTGGTTTTCTTAACATAGCACCAGAATCTCTTTGGGTTTTCTGCCACATTTCTAGAGAGAGTTTCGTTGTGGAAACTATTAAATGCATCTCGCATTGAAATCCGCACCAAATTTCGAGTCTCAGTAAAACTTCGCCAATCTTGGAGATTTTGCTTTCGTCTAAATTATATTTGCCTTTTTCGGTGCTCCTGCAGCAGCTTTCTGTCGTGTTTTGTGTACCATGGAGGATCAGTTCCGTCTCTTATTAATTTATTTGGTATGGATCTCTCGAGTGCTGTTGATACTATTTCTTTGAACTTAAGCCACATATGCTCTTCACTTACATGGTTTGGAAGGATTGGTGACTGTCTGTTAGAAAGACGTCAATCAAATTTTTAGTTGCTTTTATAAATAGATATATTTTGCGTTTAGTTTTGGTAAATTTCTTTGTTATGGAATTGTGGCTCGCTACGACTGTGTGTTCACAAATCCCTGTATCCGTCGTGATGCTCAGGATTATTTGTGACTAAGAGGTCAAGTGTGTTTTCGTAACGATTTACAATTTGAATGGCTTCGTGAACTAATTTTTCGAAATAATTTTGTAAACAGCGTTTAGAACAATTACGGAAGTTGTTTTCTACCTACAATAGGGTCTAAAAATGTATTTTTGTCAACACACGGAAGGTAGATTGAAGTCACTGCCAACTATAATTTTATGAGTAGGGTACCTATTTCTGATGAGACTCAGGTTTACTTGTAACTGTTCAGCAACTGTTTCATCTGAGACCGGGGGTTGGTAAAAGGAGCCAGTTATTAATTTATTCCGGTTGTTGAATATAACCTCTCTCTGCCCATACTAAGTCACACGAACTATCTGCTTCAATGTCGCTTGTGAGCTGGAACACACATTACATTACTCGTATTTTTCCTTGAGTTTGCTTCTTGTTTCTGTTGTAGTGCAGATCATGACATTTACTGCTTTTCCCTCCAAAACCTAGGGCTCTCTCTGTGACCCTGTAAATACCAGAGCTAAACAATGTAGAACAACAACGTACGTTACAAGCATAGCATTCTCCATTACTTTATTTCCTTATTACTAACATTTTAAAATTGTACGTCGACTTTAGATAACATGTAAATCATAGATGTTCTTATCTCTATTTAGTGAACGTATTTTCAGTCATGTTTTGAACACTATCACGCTACAGTTTATTAACTAACGTTTCGCCGTAAGGGACATCACATTTTAGAGAGTAAATTAATATGGAGTTTGTCGTTCTTCTTTTCAAACATTCACATACCCATTTCTTCTTTTCTTATTGTCTTTTGGGCATGCAGTTGTAGTGATTAAATTAGGCACAAATGCAGTGATAAAAAAGAAATGATTAGCGTACATTCGCATTCTCTTATCATCGTTCCTTTCTTGTTGCTCCCATGGCGATGGACTGTTTGTATCGCAATCAGTAAGCGTGAAAGGAAGCTACCGTACAGACAGAGGGATCTATATTTGGCGGAACTAATTACATACTGACATAATAGTCGGTATTGCTTTCGTTTCCCATAAGTTATTGTTGTGTACATAGTTCCGCGTGGTCATCGCGTACACAACTTTCCCACTAGAGCGCGCCCCGCTAAGCACAACAGCGCAGGCGCAGCGCTCGTCCGTCTCCGCTCTACGAGATGGCGCTGTCATAAAGACGGACCAAATTCTGCTTCCGCCGATCCGCGTATTCATATGTAACGCAGCCAATGAGATTGCTGCTAACGTAGAACCTTTTCTCCTCGCGGATCACACTCGCGCAGTGATACCTGAACGCGCGACGTATTGTAACGAGTGTACAGACCTCCGATTAGTCAGTCTGCATTAGTCTGTACCAGTCTGCATTTGTCTGCACCAGTCTGTACCAGTCTGCATTGGTCTCCACCAGTCGATAGTCAAGTTTCAGTCTGTCAGCCTGCGCCTAATAAGATTATCATATTCCTGTACATAGCCATGAAGAGAAATGTATGGACACTTTGTCAAGTATCAGAGATATGTGAGAATTAGATTAACGTACCAAGACCAAAGGAACTTAAGATTGTCAATTGTAAACAGCGTCCAGAATCAAGTTACGTAATGTCTATCCTTTTTATTATTTTAATAAATGTGTGTGAAAATTAATCAAGTTTTGTGTAAAGTTGGCCACCGTCAATCTGCTACTCTAAGCGTGCAAGTGGCATTTCTATCGTCTGACCTAACGGCAGAAGATAAACACGCCACGATAAGACCACGAGACATATTGCTGACACTCGCCTACTTCCTTAGAGCGACAAGTCAAATAATCTGATGGTGTATGTACCGAAGGTCTTACAGTACGCACACCACAGTTATAAATATTTCGATTTCGGAAAAGAAGCTCCGTATTTGGCCAAGATGTCGAAGAAGAAGGTTTTTGTGTTAGCAGATGAGCCAACACCGTGTTACGAGTGGAGGCCGAAATGCACGCATTTTAACTCACGCAGGCTGGTGCGAGGAGGGAAGAACTGTACTGACGTGAGGTCTGGAACATGACAAGGAATCAGAATTCAGAAAGCGGACGTAATTAGTTTGATACTTAACTTTAATCCATTAATGATGAACGTCGCTCTTGACGGTACAGGATTCACAATATTATCTGTTCAGAATACATTCTTGAAGATATTGATTATAGTAACTGAATATGGCGCCTTGCTAGGTCGTAGCAAATGACGTAGTTGAAGGCTATGCTAAACTGTCGTCTCTGCAAATGAGAGCGTATGTAGACAGTGAACCATCGCTAGCAAAGTCGGCTGTACAACTGGGGCGAGTGCTAGGGAGTCTCTCTAGACTAGACCTGCCGTGTGGCGGCGCTCGGTCTGCAATCACTGATAGTGGCGACACGGGGGTCCGACGTATACTAACGGACCGCGGCCGATTTAAAGGCTACCACCTAGCAAGTGTGGTGTCTGGCGGTGATACCACAAAGGTCCCTTACGTACTGGTTGTATCGAGTAAGATGTGGAGACGACGGTTTGAAATCGGACAGAAGTAGTACGAGGAAGGGCGTCCCTTACCTGAGGGATCGCTACGTGGCGAAGGGGCAAGTGTGGCAAATGTCCGGCATTCGTGTTTCACATGGGCCCCGGCCCCGAATACTGTGACTTGCTTATGTACCTCGAGAGCAACGGCAGCACGCTGCAGGTAGTGCAGAGTGACGTCAGAGGCACCTGCGCGGGCGGCGGCAGCTGCCCGGCGGAGATGCAGGCTGCAGATAGGCCGTATCGCGGCGGGCATCTCGCGCAGGCGACTCACGCGCTGTCCCACGGCGGCTGCGCCACGCGCTCGCCGACCACGTGACGGGGGGCGCGTGCGGCACGTGTGCTGCGCTCCAACTGCAGCGCATTGTGCGCGCGCACCACTCCTGATGGACTCAGGCCGAAGGACTCGCTTGCGTCGTGCCCCAGGCGACTGCGTTAGCCCATCCCCATATCCCGTATGCTGGATTAGAGTATAGAAAATCGTGACATTTAGCACGCAGGCCGAAAAAGTAGGTAACCCCTCAGGAGACACGACTCTAATTCAGGGCCGGCCAAACGCTGCACAGTGTGTAGACGCGCGGAAGTTCTGCACATGTGCGCACGTGTGCGACAGCGACATCTGTTATTAGACATGTGTCCTAAATGAACGGTGGCGGCTCCACTTCCCTGTTTATGTGGTACAAGCAAGAGCGCAACATACCCAGCCTCGTTTACCCCTGGTAACCGTAACCTTAACAGAGAAGTACTGAAAAATGGCAGATACTGTGAAAAAGCAAGCGACGGGAGATCTATGTTCTCAGTCGTTTAAACATGACTGGGAACTGCAATTCTTTTTTGTAGCCGTTGGTGAAAACTCAGTGTTTTCTATGCCTCCGAATGATACGCGGCCAGCGTAAGTTTTCAGTTGAAAGACACCACCATACATATCACAAAGACGAGTGTAGTGTACTCAAGAGTGAAGAACGGCAAGCAAAATTAAATGTCCTGAAGAAAATGGGTGAGACACATCAACTCGATTATCATTTCTCATGACCAGTCATAAACGTGTTTGGATTTATTCCTTCCATAATTAAAAATTATTGTTTACTAACTGGGCATTAGTGCCTCATTCTGCTCCATGTTACGTTATTATCAGGAAAGTTGGTCATTAAACCGATTGTTCCAATGTATACTTACATTTAGGGTTTTTTTATGTGTGAAGGGCTACGCTCAGCTGAAGTCGATAAAACGTAACATTCATCTGATTGTCGGTTATTATGCAGATTTCAGACGAGGCTGATGAAAGATGTAGCAATAATGGTATTGAAATAACAGGTGATCATCGAGAGGTCTGCGGTTGTCATTCTGTTCAGAGGTCAGTGAGACAGAAATTATGTGGGTGTAACTGAGGGCACCGAGAATTAGTTATAGGAAACATTGCATTAGTTTAATGTTATTTCAAATCATGGATAAGGTTCGTTGGAAGTCGCTAAGTGCTCTCTTTCTTAAGTACTAGATCAAAAACATTACTCGTATTTACGTGCCGTCAGTCAAGCTGCCTTAATAAAAACCCACGGTTGTTAACTGTATTACTTGTCTTACTGGGTTAAACTGTTAACATAAAAGTAGACGTCTCAATGAGTAGACTGTGACAGTATTTTAAATGTTTAATACGCGAAATACCTTCCCGTGGTTGGCTTGCAAGCTGTGGAAAGAGCACTAGAATGCGCCGGTACAGAGTATCCCAGCAAGTGGATAAAGCGACATCTGTGGGTAGAAACATGCACTACATGAACGCTGACAGTTGCGGCGTGCACGCTGTGACCCGGAAGTAGCACATGTGCAGGAGCACCGCACGCGTGCAGAATTTCTGGCCGGCCCTGCTCTAATTCCTTGTAACGTCGCCTTGATACAACGGCCTCGGCTCGGCAGCGAGTCCACTGGTTTCTTTGGGTGCTCCATATCCAGCAGACAATTAGAGTCTGTTTATTTATTTTTTAAGCCATTAGTCTTCTCAGTCTTCTGATTTGATGGTGTGATGCTGTCCACCACCAATTCCTATCCTGCACTAACTTCTTTGTCTCGGAGTAGCACTTGCACCCTAAGTCCTCAATTATTTGCTGGACGTATTCCAGGCTCTGTCTTTACCTAAGCTTGTTCTTTATTTCATCAGTCCGCCTAATTCTCGACATTCTTCTGTAGCACCACGTCTCAAACGCTTTGGTTGTTTTCTGTTCCGGTTTTCTCACTGTCCATGATTCGATAACATACGACGCTGTACTCCAAACGAACATTCTCAGAGATGTCTTCGTCAAATGAAGACCTATGTTTGATACCACTAGACTCCTTCGGTCAGGAATCTCCTCTATGCCTGTGCTCGTTTGGTTTTATGTTCTCCGTGCTTCGTCCTACATGGGTAATTTTACTTTCAAATTTGTCTACTAGGTAGTCACCAATTATGATTTTAAATTTTCCGCTGTTTTCGTTTTTGCTACATCTCATTACGTTCATCACCTTCCAGTTTACTCTTAATCTATAATCTTTACTCTTTAGATTCTCCATTCCATTCAACAGTTCCTGTAATTATTTATTTTAATTGAGGATACCAATGTTCTCAGCGACTCTTATCACTGATATTCTTTTACCTTGAATTTTAACCCAGCTAATGAACCTTTCTTTCATTTCCCTGATTGCTTCTTCGATGGATTGATTCAGCAGTCAGCAGTAGGAACGAAAGACTACATCCCTGTCTAACACTCTCATAGTTCGCTACTTTTTGTTACCGCTTGGTTCTTGCACATATTGTATATTACCCATCTTTCCCTGTAGCTTACCATTATTTTTCTCGTAACTGCGAATATATTGCACCAGTTTACCTTGGGAAACGCTTTTTCCAGGTCAACAAATCCTATGATCGTGTCTTGATTTTTCTTCCACTATCAAGCGCAGCGCCAGAGGTGCCTCTCTTGTGTTTCTACCGTTCCTAAAGCGAACTGATCGCCATCTAACCGATCCTCAATTTTCTTTTTCATTCTCCTGTATAATACTCTTGTCAGCAGCTTCGACGCATGAGCTGTTAAGGAAGTTGCGCGATAGTTTTCGAACTTGCTAACATCGGAATTTTATGTACCATATTTATCAGAACGTCTGATGGCACGTCACCAGTCTCATACATTCTACACACCGACTTGGACAGTGGTTTCGTTGGCACTTTCTCCATTTATTTTAGAAATTCCGATGAGTAGTTGTCTATTCCTTTTGCATTATTTGCTCTCAGGTCTTCCAGAGTTCTTTACAGTATTACTCTGATACTGAATGTACTCTGATATGAGTTTCTGAATAGACTGGAGTACTCCGATATGAGGTTCTGTATAGACAAGACGCGTAGGTGACGCAACTACTTGGATATGAAGATGATTCTGAGTGATCGAAAGATGTCATATGCTTATAAATCTGCAGTTGAGATTGAACAATAAATGAGAATGATCTTAGAATGACACTTGCTCACTGAAAATTGTGAAATTGACATCCTGCGGCAGGTGCAGATGCACAGTAATCTGGACGAATGGGCCCAAGTCACGGTACGGTAAGTACCCCAGAAACATCATACAACTACCTCTGCACTGAACAACATGATCCACACTCTTTTATTGGAACGTCGGTGCACTCGACGCCTTGCCTGATTTTAAAATCAGCAAAATCTTGACTCCACGGACCACAATACAAAATGGTTCAAATGGCTCTGAGCGCTATGGGACTTAACAGCTGTGGTCATCAGTCCCCTAGAACTTAGAACTACTTAAACCTAACTAACCTAAGGACATCACACATCCATGCGCGAGGCAGGATTCGAACCTGCGACCGTAGCAGTCGCGCGGTTCCGGACTGCGCGCCTAGAACCGCGAGACCACCGCGGCCGGCAGGACCACAATACACGCCTGAATTTAGCTAATACCGAGTTTCTGAGTTGTTTGGCTCATTTAAAACACACATTAGGTGACACTGCCATTAGCGACGTATACCACAACCCTAAAGTGCATTACGTATAGTTCCCTTCGCAATGTTTGCTCGGGAGCTGGTTGAGACTGACGATTACTCATTGAAAACAGCCATTTCTGTCGAGTCTGAAACTAATTATCACAGACACTCGTCGCTGTTCCTTAGGATCTTTTCTGTCTACTACCGTAGGTCGTGTTACATGCCTGCAAATGGGACACTGTACGTTGTAGACATGTTGGACAGTCCGCCTTGATACACCAGCGAAACGGGCAACGTATTTACGGTGTAATCATAGCGTTACGCAGTAGAATAGGGGAAGGAAATGAAATTTTTCTTCACGCTTTCACAGAGACAGACGACACCAGGGAAGAACAATCAACGCTGTAAGTCGGTGCGGGCGTGGGCACACGCTGCTAATCCGGCATCAGTCACCAGCAAAACGTCCACTGAGAGAGAAAGAGTCAGAGATATATTCATTAGCTCCTGATACAAGGAGCAACAAGCTATACCACAGATGTAAAAGCACATATCAGGTACTGGAATGTGTCGTTAATATCCTGTACAGCTGAGCACTAATAAAGAAGCAGGCCACGCATTTAGTTATAACGAACAAGCCTCAAGTCATTTCTTCTGCGCATCTCCATAAACACCGTAGTTCTCCAGTTCTGAATTCAGGTGGTGATTAGGATCTACGGGGTTCCTACTTAATCACACAATTCGATGATTATTGCAGTGTAGTGGCACCCATGAATCAGATGTTCCACCACTTCTAGTGAGCACGCTGATTACCGTCCCCAGGATGACAACATCCAAGTGACCACGACCTGCCACGCGTGCGTTTCCACCCTGGCTGCCTACAAAATCGCTGATGGGGAGACTGAGGGTCTGCCAACACCAGTACATTTCGCGGTGCTCGTCGCACTAACATCACCGTCATCACTGGGTGAGATGGCCACTCGGTGCCCCTCTGGGAGCCAGTGCCTAACTGCCCAGTGGGGCCAGTACCATCCCACTTCACGACTTCCGTCAGCCCAGTATATCCCGATAGGTCATCGTTGGTCGCTATCGTCTTCTGGAGAGGGATCTAGAACTCTCTTACACAGTGTGGGGGCGTAATCTCACGCTAGGGCTTCTTGTGCACACTGCAGACGTCAGCCCACATGACAGCAGCTAAATTGGTGGAGCAGTAGCCTTGCCACCCGAGCTGACAGCGGGAGTCAGCATGAGGCATCAGCAATGCCTGACAGCAATACGCAGAACTGTGAATCTGAATGAATGAATATTAACTTGCGAATCATGTTTATCAGAGTAGGAAAACGCACTATGGCTTCCACAAGACCATCTTAACAACGTAGAGGTGTCTCCTCGGCACCCCTCCAATAGTCACGCCCAAACAGTGTAGCTCCTTTCTGTCATTCAGTCGCGCGTCCACGTCAGCACATCTTTCCGCGCTAAAAGAAACACTATAAATACTGAAGTTTACTTAAAGATATTATTTTACGAATAAGTGAGACACAAAACATGGTCCTTGACTACTTGGCTTTCTTTTTTCCCTTGTGCTCGACTGCTGCAAGGTTACCGGTCTCTCTGAGCTTAGCCAATGGGCGAGTACAAGTTTGCAGACCTTTACCATATGTCCTAGCCTTTGATGACGATTTGTTACACTTAACAGAGAGAATCTGTGTTCTCGTCCCCTTCCAGCGAAACGTATTACTGACAATGTTGTTCTTGTAACTACTCTGCAAACATATGAACCTCATGAGAAAGTTAATGTTTGCTGATGGTTGGCACCTACCACTCTACTATTTCAAACATCAAATGTAATGTTATTTTTATCGAAGTGAATATATTAAAGATGTTTAAGTTCCCTGTCGTGGTACCGTGTACCATTATCATTACTAGCCTAGTCCTTTTCCCTCTGTCTAGTCCATTTTTTTAAACTCAAAACAGTGATCCATTTTTACAGTTGCTCGCGTTACTTATTTCCTGCTCTTTCCCCTCTGAAGTTGGTCTAGTGTGTATTATTGGAGTGAGGGTATCTGTGACGAGATGTTTACACTGGGTACTCTTTTCTTTGTGTTTGTGAAGATCGTCATGGACATCCAGAGAAATGTGGCGTCAGAAAAGTGCGCCGTTGGATACGCTGAACTTAACATCTTCATCTCATAAACATATAATCAGCAAAGTCACATTCCCTTTCTACATGAAATGCTTCTTCTTCTACTGAAGTTGTTAGAATGTCCGTCGCTGTAATAACTTTTCAAAACGATGTGTGGTGCACTTCATTTCACTACACGATGTAATTATAGTCGACATAGTATCATTTTTCAGCGGATACGAGTCCGCTTTCTAGACTCCTGTACTCTACTTTATTCAACTGTTATTTCCCAAAAGAACTTGCGATACGGCGGCCGAACTTACCCGCATGGGGCCTCCCGGCCAACAATGCCATACGATCATCATCATCCCTCCCCCAGTAGAGAGAGGCCAGACAGCGGCTACGTCCCCCTCTTCACTCTTTGAATAAACTGAGTTACGAAAGACGTAAAAATATATTAACAAGAGTGTAAACGATGACTTGAAGCTTGATGAGATATTTACGACGTTGCTGGTTCTATGGACACATGGTAGCATTTTCTAGGTAAGGTTTTTTTAATAGAGGTGGGACTGGGAAAGGAAGTAATGTCAAAGTTGAGGGCAGAGTATTACCTCGAGTTAGTGACGTAGGCAGTAGAAGGCGGTTAGAGCTGCAGTTTTTCAGGGAGAGTGTGTGTTGGAGTTTCCGTTTAGAATGGAAGAGATAGGATAGAATAACAGGCTGGGTGGTTTTGAGGAACAATTTAATTATCTGGGATTCTCCAGTACTTGCGAAATCTATTTTCATTGCCATTTCAACTTCCTCGCCCCGTAACAACGATGGGTGTCGGCTGATAGCGGTAACAGACCTACTCTTCAGTCGGAGAGATTTAAAATACATAAAAATGATTTTAAAAATTAAATACTTGTTCATAAGATAAAGTATCGATGATAGTTTTTTTACGTACTTGATTTCCAGTGATAGCTGTCAGGTTTGGAGATGGTGGTGCACGATTTGTAGCACTTACGAAGGCGTTTGTTTGAGAAGGAAACAAATAGGTGATGACGAGGAAGATTGTTTTGCAATCCATGAGTGACGGCAGTTATGGGTACGGGGTACGCAGACTAGCTCTTGGAAATAGAGGGATGATAATGGTGAGGAAAGCAGTCCTGAAACGTAGTCTACAAGGAGAATTCTGTTCTCAGCGGATTCTAGGTTAGGTAGCGAGAGACGGTTAAAGTTTCGTTGGGAAGGACGTCCAGGATATTTCACTCCACCAGTGAATTGGTAAGTGCGGTTGTAAATGACAGGCAGAGATCGTGGGGACATAAACTGCGCGTGGTTCATCCTATAGTTATTTATTTATTTAACCTGATCAAATTGGATCCATCATGCCCTCTCTTACATCGGACTAGGGTTACATACTTTTAGTTTCCTAAAAATAATAATTTTAGTGTGACGTACAGTATTAAAATAATCTGAGTGTCTGAAGTGACAATGTGAGTAAATAATATTGACTCTGAACTAATAAAGTTTATTATGCCAGTACTTGTACTACTATAGCTGCTACCTTTAATAACGATAATTATAATAATAATAATATCGATAGCAGCAGATATGAAAAGAATTTGTAGATGTGAAAGATAGATGTTTTCTGATATAGCTGGTTCTGCGAATAGGCAATAGAGGAAGACCAGGTTGGGAAGAAAGATGTACAAGCGTAACGAGTGCTTACTGGGACAATGGTAATATTTATTGCAGCTTTAGTAGATATGTCGTTGTCTCTTGAAGCTGGAGATGTTACTCAGTTCTCTAACGTAATGCGGTAGGTTACTCCAGAGACGCGTTCCTGTCACTCAGAGAGACTTCGAGAAAGTGGCCGAATGCTGGAGTAGAACAGAAAGGATTTTGCTCTGATGGGAACGGGAGTTCCTGCCATTTTGTTCAGATAAGAGCATTAATGTCGAAAAAAGATGACAGGAACAGAGTTCGTTGATAAGACAGTAGGGAAGACAGAGGGCATGGAACTATCTGCGACGGTCTGCACACAGCCAGGATATGATAAAGAGACAATCACAAATATAAAAAAGACAGGTATTCATAACCAGTCCCAGGCACCGTGGGCTTTCTTGAGGAAGGCCTTTCAGGATAACATGGCCGTAATAAAAAACTGGAAGTATAACTGTTTCTCCATGTTTATTTTTCACATCAAGAGGGTAGGGCGTTTTATTTTTTTGTAGGACATGAAGAGATGCTGATGCGTTCTCGAACGTGGCAGTTCTACAGCTTGGATCTAGGAAGAGTGCGAAACCTGTGTATATAAAAGGACAAACAAACAGACTGACTGACATATCATCGCCCAACATAAGACATTCGTCCTTGAACATAGCTTCCTTATTTAACACAGGACTCAGTCAGCCACGTGACAATATGTGCATATGTCGGCGCCTTTACAGAAGTAAAAACTACATTCTCGGTGCCATCTCGTAAGACGGAAAGGAACTTACTTTTATTTACTGCTGAGAAAAATTTTACACCTAAGGTTATCACAAATTAAGATCAAAAAAGAACTTCATATTTTGAAGTGAATTTCTAGGAAAATAGGATATGGCAGCTGTAAAATAACGCCTGTATATAACAAATTATAACCAAGGGAGAAATAACATAAGTTAAATAAGAAGCGTAAATATCTAAGCCTGACTTACTCTGGCATAAAATCTCCCAAAAAGGAAGATCTTTAAATAAATCGGAATTAAAAGTTACCTTCAAAATTAAAAAAGTGGTTTAGCAAAGAGATTTCGACACAGCATCTGTATGATAAAGTGGAAAGGTTACCATAAAATAAAATAATAGGTAGACAGATCGAACTTTCACATCACACTACTTCGCAGAAAATAAAACCGCTGTGGGTACACTTATCTCGAACATACAATCTCGGACATGGTCACTAGAATCATGTTTTTAATCAAGAGGTATTATCTGGATCGAGTTGGAATAACTTGAAGTATTTTATGCCAGAAGAAGGAACCACAAATCTTTTGAAAGAACAAAACGGTTTCTCGAGAATGTTAATTGCAACAGTTAGAATGACGTTTATTGTTATACACTATGTGATCAAAAGGATCCGGACGCCCGCAAAAAAATATGTTTCTCATATTAGGTGCATTGTGCTGCCACCTACTGCCAGGTATTCCATATCAGCGACCTCAGTAGTCATTAGAGGGTCGTAACGTGTAATGGGCAAACATCTATCTAGACCATCACACAGGAATTCCAAACTGCATCAGGATCCACTGCACGTACTATGACAGTTCGGCGGGAGTGAGAAAACTAGGATTTCATGGTGAGCGGCTGCTCATAAGCGACACATCACGCCGGTAAATGCCTAACGACACCTTCTCTTATTATAAGGAGCGTAAGCATTGGACGATTAAACAGTGGAAAAACGTTGTGTGGAGCGACGAATCACGGTACACAATGTGGCGATCCGATGGCAGGGTGTGGGTATGGCGAATGCCCGGTGACCGTTATCTGCCAGCGTGTTTAGTGCCAAGAGTAAAATTCGGAGGCGGTGGTGTTATGGTGTGGTCGTTTTTTTCATGGAGGGCGCTTGCACCCCTTGTTATTTAGCGTGGTACTATCAAAGCACAGTCCAACATTGAGTTTTAAACACCTTGTTGCTTCCCACTGTTGAAGAGCAATTCGGGAATGGCGACTGTATCTTTCAACACGACCGAGCACCTGTTCATAATGCACGGCCTGTGGCGGAGTGCTTACACGACAATAACATCCCTTTAATGGACTGGCCTGCACAAAGTCCTGACCTGAATCCCACAGAACACCTTTGGGATGTTTTGAAACGCCGACTTCGTGCCAGGCCTCACCGATCGACATCGATACCTCAGTGCAGCACTCCGTGAAGAAGAAGAATGGGCTGCCATTCTCCAAGAAACCTTCCAGCGCCGGATTGAACGTACGCCTGCGAGAGCGAAAGCTGTCATCAAGGCTAAGGGTGCGCCAACTCCACACTGAATTCCAGCATTACCAATGGAGGGCATGGCGAACTTGTAAATCATTTTCAGCCAGGTGTCAAAAAATGGTTCAAATGGCTCTGAGCACTATGGGACTTAACATCTGAGGTCATCAGTCCCAAAGAACTTAGAACTACTTAAACCTAACTAACCTAAGGACATCACACACATCCATGCCCGAGGCAGGATTCGAACCTGTGACCGTAGCTGTCGCGCAATTCCAGACTGAAGCACCTAGAACCGCTCGGCTACTCCAGCCGGCTCAGCCAGGTGTCCGGATACTTTTCATCACATAGTATATTTAGGAAGCCTGACATCTCCCACAATCATAAAAATAAACTGTCATGTAAGCCGACGGTGATGGTACGCGCAACCTGTTAGCTGCAGCATGCGTATACACGGCATTGCCACTCTCGATATTCAGCCTACTGCACATGGCAATCTCTTTTGGCCGCTTCCATTTATCTTACCAAAAACTTGTACCTTAGATTTGTTAAAAAAAAATGCCATTTTTTTTTTCAAAACCGTGCCGCGCCATTGGAAGAACACGACCGAATGGGTTACTGCAGTGGCTAAGATACTAGACTTCCTTCCCAGAGGATCAGTGTTCACAATATTCATCAAAACTAAGTAATTTTCTGAGGTTTTTCTAAATCACTTTGGTCGACTCCCTGTATGATTCCATTGAAATTTTGCATTGCGGAATGACCCACTGAACCTGTTCAGTGTGAATTAAATATGTGTAATTAATTTAATTTCCGATGAATTCTAAGCTGTCTTTTAAAACTAGGAGACGAGACTGTAGAGAGTTATAAGTGTATGGAAAGCGGCCGTACTTAGACTTTTGTATTCTCGAGAAATATGGAGCAGAAAAACCTAGGCAAAATTTAGCATCCAGGAAGCGGAAATGAGATTTCATATGAACTTATGCACCTAGTTTGCAGCAGAAATAAAAACGTATTTTGAGAATGACAGGTCTGAGTAGATCGATAGTACTTTGTGAGCGCAAGATGATTGTTTTCCAAAAATAATCTGAGGGAAAAAGGAGAGTGGGTCAAACAATAAAGTGAATGTTTATAAACGAACACGAAAAAAATGCTTAATCCTTAATGACCATGATGGTCTCTGAACATTTAAAGTAAAAACATTCCGGATTTATTTAAGAAAACTACTAGGAATTAATTGCCTCCTCTTTGCGCAAATGACGTGTTGAGGCAGCGGTATTGATGAATGGGCAAATAGTGACAACAATGGCACCTTCACATCTCATGATACTTTCAAATTAATTTTTGTCTCCCAGATACACCCGGGGCCATTTGCTTTCACACTATTACGATTTATGTGCGATGAATACGATATCATATCTTATTTATAACCTCATTATCCACATGAGGGAAGATAACAACAGAGAAACATTAAGCGTCCCTTAAAACAGTTTTCGTGCACCACTGATATGCTACGGAATGGTTTATCGGAGAGGGTGCGCCATCCGGATCCTTCCAGACGGGCGATCACGATAAGCACTATAGCTTTCGAACGTAAAAAAGAGCTTCTAGGAGCACTTATCCCCTTGACGCAGATAAAAATCGCATATGCCTGTCACAAAGGCGATATACGGACACCGCTGCGGTTGTAAATAACACTTTTACTGCGTCGAGCCGTGATATGGCTCTCCACGTGACTGTCTCTAGGGGAATGGCCTGTTAAAGAAGCTTCCTATTTCTGAGAGACTGCTGGCTGTGGCTGCAGGTGGACGTTCCTTCTCTGCGGGAGGCCTCCTCTGCCGTAGGGAACGCTGGTTGTGCGCGAGGCGTAGTAACCATTAGCTCTCGTGTCGATTCCCGCTGATAGCGTCAGTATCGCGTAATGCTCCCGCGAGTCGTTGCTTGCGCTCCCACCGCGCGTGGGCAGTCCTTTCCCACGAGAGATAACTGCACCCTCAGACGCCATCAAACTAATTAATTCGTTTTACTGCTCGCTTTCGCGCTGCAGCTCACGATTCCCTGGCAACTAATAGAGCCACACACCTCCAGTAAACGTTACTTGAAACGTGCGTTAAACGGCGCTACTCCACATGTTAGAATAAAGACACTGCTCCAGTACTAAGTCTCTGCTGTGTCAGTTTTGAAGTATCCTCGAATATGTATTGGAAAATTATAGGCTGTTTTTTTTTTTATCATTGTATCTTAGGCTGCAGTTATTGACTACTACCTATCTTTTGTGAATTTCTGAAAAGCTATTGGAAATATGTAAACGAAGGACAAATGAGGAAAAAACGTCCTTCATCGTCATTGTACGAGGTGCATTCAAGTTCTAAGACCTCCAATTTTTTTTCTCCGGACTGCGCATTGTTTTAAAATGGGGTCGCGTTCATTGTCAATACGTCCCAGAGATGGCAGCACCGTACGGCAGATGGAATTATACTGCCAGCGGCGAGAATGAGAACTGTTTTAAATACTTAAAATGGCGACGTTTTCTGAATTTGCGTGGTGTGAAACCAATTGAAATTCATCAACAGTTGAAGGAGACATAGCGATGGAGTTATGGATGTGTCGAAAGTGCGTTCGTGGGTGCGACAGTTTAATGAAGGCAGAACATCGTGTGACAACAAACCGAAACAACCTCAGGCTCGCACAAGCCGGTCTGACGACATGATCGAGAAAGTGGAGAGAATTGTTTTGGGGGATCACCGAATGACTGTTGAACAGATCGCCTCCAGAGTTGGTATTTCTGTGGGTTCGGTGCACACAATCCTGCATGACGACCTGAAAATGCGAAAAGTGTCATCCAGGTGGGTGCCACGAATGCTGACGGACGACCACATGGCTGCCCGTGTGGCATGTTGCCAGCAATGTTGACGCGTGACGACAGCATGAATGGGACTTTCTTTTCGTCGGTTGTGACGATGGATGAGACGTGGATGCCATTTTTCAATCCAGAAACAAAGCGCCAGTCAGCTCAATGGAAGCACACAGATTCACCGCCACCAAAAACATTTCGGGTACCCGCCAGTGCTGAAAAAATTATGGTGTCCATGTTCTGGGACAGCGAGGGCGTAATCCTTACCTATTGCGTTCCAAAGGGCACTACGGTAACAGGTGCATCCTACGAAAATGTTTTGAAGAACAAATTCCTTCCTGCACTGCAACAAAAACGTTCGGGAAGGGCTGCACGTGTGCTGTTTCACCAAGACAACGCACCCGCACATCGAGCTAACGTTACGCAACAGTTTCTTCGTAATAACAACTTTGAAGTGATTCCTCATGCTCCCTACTCACCTGACCTGGCTCCTAGTGACTTTTGGCTTTTTCCAACAATGAAAGACACTCTCCGTGGCCGCACGTTCACCAGCCGTGCTGCTATTGCCTCAGCGACAGACTCCTAAAGAAGCTTTCGCCGCTGCCATGGTATCATGGCGTCAGCGTTGTGAAAAATGTGTACGTCTGCAGGGCGATTACGTCGAGAAGTAACGCCAGTTTCATCGATTTCGGGTGAGTAGTTAATTAGAAAAAAAATCGGAGGCCTTAGAACTTGAATGCACCTCGTATCTATTACAGATTGTGGTCACGGATGTTCAGTTCGAGCAGGAGTACATTTAGAAGTATGCAAATGGGGAATTTTACATCCGAGGTGAATTCTACACACATTACAACTCTACAGTGTGATGTGCCTGGAATGTGATCGACTTGGAACAATGTGGTTTTGTTCCAAAATTCAAAAATGTTCAAATGGCTCTGAGCACTGTGGGACTTAACATCTGAGGTCATCGGTCCCCTAGAACTTAGAACTGCTTAAACCTAACTAACCTAAGGACATCACACACATCCATGCCCGAGGCAGGATTCGAACCTGCGACCGTAGCGGTTCAACTGAAAATAAACAACTGTTTCAATTTTTCGTCTCTATGCAACCGACTAACTTGATTCACAAATTGACAGTCAGCTGTCAAATAACATTCGCGCACGTCATACAGAAATAAATTGGAACTGGAATAGAAATAAAATAACTAAATTTGTTGGACAGGTCGTGAAACAACACCAAAGTAGAAACAATTTTATTTTATTTTAGATGGGAAGATATGAAATTTTCCAGATTTTTATCCACATCTTCCAGATTTCTTTTTTAACTGAATACATTCAACTGAGTTATTTTCATCTCGGGAGCATAACTGATAAATCGATGAAGAATCAACCTAATACGTTATTCCTATCGTTAGTTATGTTCGAGAGTGCATACAAGAATTATGCTTTTTGCAGTTTGTCAGAATTTCTTTCTATTGAAATTTTTCCGAATTTTTTCTTGAAATTTTTCCCGAACCATACGGAAGGAAGGAAAAAAAAGCCGTATCCATCGTTCGAATCCTGAGTTATGGTCTTGAGCTGAAACAAAATTCCCATAGAAAAAGCACTTCCACATTTTCCCGATTTTTTCCAGTTTTCCGGAAACTTCTCCAATTTTTCTTTCCCTAAAAACTTTATTCGGATTAGTATGAACCTTTTTTAAAAAAATATCCGAATCGGATAACATCGTACTCTCTGAAACAAAGAAGAAAGGCCAAGGAGAAGAAGAACTGGATAATTATGTACATATCTGGAGTGGGGTATCAAAAGCAGTAAGAGCCAAAGCAGGAGTCTTCATTATGATAAAGAAATCATGGAAAGAAAGAATCACAAATTGGACATTCATCAATCAACGTATTATAACTGTTGAAATGACATTATTTGCTAGGGAAGTTGTGGTTATTGGCGTATATGCACTCACGAACGACACAAAAGATAAGGAGAAAGATACATTTTGGGACACCCTGAGGGAGACTATTGAAAAAATCCCAAGAAGAAAGGAACTCATTATCATGGGAGATCTGAATGGAAGGGTAGGAATTAGAGAATCTTGTAGAATAGTAGGAAAACATGGAGAGGACGAATATAATGACAATGGGGAACGATTGATTGCAATTTGTGAACAATTTGATCTAAAAATTACCAACATATTTTTCAAACATAAGGACATTCATAAATATACTTGGCAACAGAACACCAAAGAACGTCGTTCTATAATAGATTATATTATCATTAGGCAAACAAGTAGTTTCAAGGCAGTAGACGTCAGATCTTATAGAGGAGCCCAGTGTGGATCAGACCACTATCTAGTTAAAATGAAGTCTTTCTGGCCATGGAAGAATGCAAGGAGTGGTACAAGTAACATAAATAAAACGAACCAGACTGAGAAAGATGAAAATTTACCTTTTAATATTGACAGCATACAAGACGAAAGTATCAGAACACTCTTTGCGGCCGGGATGGAAAGGAAACTGGTTGAATCATTTGAAGGAAGTACAGAGGAAATATATGACTATATAAAAGCTAATGTGAAAATCATAGCAACAGAGGTGTTGGGTAAAAAAGATAGCAACCACAACCGTGCAGCAGAGTGGTGGTCAGAGGAACTAGAGGTCCTCGTTAGAGAAAAACGAAACGCGTTCCTTCAGTGGTTGAATGATAAATCAGAAGAAACAAGGTCAATCTACATCTACATCTACATCTACATTGATACTCCGCAAGCCACCCAACGGTGTGTGGCGGAGGGCACTTTACGTGCCACTGTCATTACCTCCCTTTCCTGTTCCAGTCGCGTATGGTTCGCGGGAAGAACGACTGTCTGAAAGCCTCCGTGCGCGCTCTAATCTCTCTAATTTTACATTCGTGATCTCCTCGGGAAGTATAAGTAGGGGGAAGCAATATATTCGATACCTCATCCAGAAACGCACCCTCTCGAAACCTGGCGAGCAAGCTACACCGCGATGCAGAGCGCCTCTCTTGCAGAGTCTGCCACTTGAGTTTATTAAACATCTCCGTAACGCTATCACGGTTACCAAATAACCCAGTGACGAAACAAGGAAAAGAAGAATGAAGTGATGAAAAAATAAGGATTGCAAAAAATGAAGCATGGGAAAGAACTTGTGCCAAGGTGAATAGCAAATTAGGATTTGGGAGAGCAAAAGAAGCATGGTCAGTATTGAAAGGGCT
This sequence comes from Schistocerca americana, assembly GCF_021461395.2. NCBI lineage: Eukaryota > Metazoa > Arthropoda > Insecta > Orthoptera > Acrididae > Schistocerca > Schistocerca americana. The sequence goes on along the minus strand of NC_060121.1, from coordinate 790,456,211 downwards.
TCGACAGGATACAAAAAGGAAAACTAATCTCCAACTGATAACACAAAAGGAATGGGAAGAGTATTTCCAAAAATTATTAAATGAGGACAGAGAAGAATATCTAGAAGAAGGAACAGGGGAAGATAAAGGACATGATGATGATGAGATCCAGATTTTAGAAAGTAAAGTACTTCAGGCGTTGAGAACAGGAAAGAATGGTAAATCACCGGGACCAGGCAATATCAATCTGGAGTGTCTGAAATATGGTGGTGACAAAATTGTGAAACTGATAACACAGCTCTTCAACAAAATGATACATGGAGATTCAATACCCAACGAGATGAAGCTAGGTTACATTAATACAATATTTAAGAAAGGGGATCGCAAAATTTGTTCAAACTATCGAGGAATTTGTGTTACAAACACATTAATGAGAATTTTTGCGAAAGTAATTAAAAACAAACTGGAAAAAAATTTTAGAACCCAAGAAGAACAATGTGGATTCACGGCTGGGAGATCATGTGTAGACCATATTTTCACATTACGACAGATTTTGGAGAAACATAGGGAAAAATCAAAAAATATAGGATTAATTTTCATAGATCTAGAAAAAGCGTATGATACTGTTCCAAGAAAATTACTTTGGAGAGCACTACATATGGCAAACATAAACCCTTCCTTGATTAAAATAATACAACAGATGTATAAAGATAACATTTGCCAAGTGAAAGTTGGTAATAAACTTTCACAGAAATTTAGAACAAGCAAAGGCCTTTTACAGGGCTGTCCCATGTCACCATCATTATTTAAAATCTATATAGATATTAGCCTTAGAACATGGTCTCGTAAATGTAATAGTATGGGATTAGAAATAAGAGATGGAGTTTACCTACATCATTTATTATTTGCTGATGATCAAGTAGTCGTAGCACAAGATGGGGAGGATGCTAACTATATGTGCAATCAACTAGCAGTAGCATACAAAACTTGGGGTTTGAAGATTAATTACCAAAAAACAGAATACTTGACTAATGATTCAGATGAGCTATACATTGAAGGAAAGAAAATCAAAAAGATAATCACTTTCTGTTATTTGGGATCCATTTTAGAAATCGAGGGAAAATCAGAGTCAGAAATCAATAAAAGAATTAGTAGCGGACGGAGGGTCATTGGGATGCTTAACTCAGTCTTACGGAGCAGGAATGTAATGAGCAGAACTAAAAAATTAATATACAAATCTATATTAGAGAGTGTGGTTCTGTGTGGAACGGAGACCTGGACAATTAACATGAAGCACATTAAAAACATACAAGCTCTAGAGATTGACTTTTGGAGAAGATCGGCAAGAATCTCCAGGAAAGAAAAGATGAGGAACACCGAAGTAATAAGGAGAATGGAAATAAAAGAAAGAATGTATGACGTAATGGATAGGAAGAAATTACAGTGGTACGGGCATGCACGACGAATGGAGGAAGCCAGAATACCAAAATTGATACTGGAGTGGGAACCGGACGGGAGAAGAAGAAGAGGACGACCTGTGACCACCTGGCTCCAAAATGTACAGCACACAATGAGGAGAATGGGTGCAGAGGAAGAGGACACGCAAGATCGAAACACCTGGAGAAATATTTTGAGAGTATAGTTTAAGAACGTTTATTGTTTGTATTGTAATTTCCAAGTAAATTATTATGTTGGAGATAAGCCTCTGTAATGAGGAAAAGCTCAAAAATAAAAAAATCCGAATCGGTCCAGCCTTTCTCAAAAAATGTTCAAATGTGTGTGAAATCTTATGGGACTTAACTGCTAACGTCATCAGTCCCTAAGCTTACACACTACTTAACCTAAATTATCCTATGGACAAACACACACACCCATGCCCGAGGGAGGACTCGAACCACCGCCGGGACCAGCCGCACAGTCCATGACTGCAGCGCCAGCCTTTCTCAATTGATACCTAATTGTATCTGCCGGGACTCTTGAATTTGTGCGCTTAGCGGCCAGATTGGTTAACTTAAATACTACTTAACCGGAAAGCGGGGATAAGTAAACAGTTTTTTTCTTAACAATTATTTCCCAGCATAGCGTACCCTGCCACACCATTACAAGCTTTTCAGACTCTTTCTGACCACCCTCTACCTACATAAATAAAAGTTAAATACTCAGCCTTTGGCTCGGGTTCGATCCTTACTAAAGCCCCAAGTCCAATTTCTGCATCGTCCTCTTGTTCGGTTTAGGAAACCAAACGAAGGACACATTTCGCGACACCGTTTCTGGGCGGGCTGCTTGAATCTGCGCGCGAAACGGCCTGATTCGCTAACCTCAATTCTAAATATTTCAGAAGCGGCTCAATGAGTCGATTTTTTTCTTAACAATTAATTCTCATCACTACCTACTCTGCAATACCCTTAGAAGCTTTTCAAACTGTTTATGATCACAGTAATAACAAATTGTATGGACAATTATAGTGGGCTGTATCATTAAAACCTACTGAGAGAGAACACGGTATTTCAAAAGGATTCATCCCCTCTCTCCAGACTATATCTCAGACAGGAAGTAAAATAATATTCTCGGTGTGAATTTTAACCAATACATCGAGACTACAGTTTACCTTGGCGTCAGTTGCCGGTTCCAATGATTACCGATTGAGGTATCCCAGGTGCAACTAGATGGCCCGCTCGATCTCTCGTTCCTTACCCAGGTGGAACTCGGTTAACAACTGTGCGGCATTGTTTCCGTTGGGAGTATGGTACTGCGCGTCCTACAGTTAGCACACTGGACACGCATTTGGGAGGACGCCGGTGCAAACCCGCGTCCGGCCACCCTGATTTACCTTCTCCGTGATTTCCCTAAATCACTTCAGGCATATGCCGGGATGGTTCCTATGACAGGGCACGGCCGACTTCCTTCCCCAGCCTTCCCTAGTCCGGTGGGACCGATGACCTCGCTGCTTGGTCCCCTCCTCCAAATCAACCAATCAACCATTAGGTGCTGGGATTCACAAGCTCGCTAACACAGTCTTCCTCCTGCTCCGCCATCGTAAATCTAGAACACTGTCAAGCCTTTGATGTGTTATTGCAGTATACGGTGCCAGTGAACTTGAATTAAAAGTGATTTGTGTTACAGGTAACAGCAAAATATTTTCGTTAGCACCTAATCTCGTAAAGGAAGGAGAAAAAAAAAAAAAAGGTATTCAAATGATGATAACTTCGAGCATGTTTCTTTCTTCTCCAACTCTTCTTAATACGTCTTCATTTCTTACTCGGTCTTCCTATTTCACTTTTTCCATTCTTCTCCATATCTACATCTCTAGTGCCTCCAATCTTTTTTCATCTTCCTTCATCAATCTCCAGGTCTCCGCACCACATAGTGCAACGCTCCAGATGTAATGTAGAATACCGTACTACTACTACTACTATTAAAATGATGAAGCCTGTAAATTGAAAGTAATAGCACATGCAGAAGAACATGGAAACAGAGCAGTGACGGAACTTCGGCCCTCCACTAACAGAAAAAAACCATTCGCAACTGGTGAGCTACTAAAGAGGAACTGAAAAAAAAGAGGAAGGCTAAATGTGCAAGTAGAGAACTGAATGCAATGTGGCCAAAACTAGAACACGACGTATTGAAATGGATTCAAGGAGACCGTCAAAATGGCACTGGAATTAATACAAAAATGATTCAAATATAGGTTCGTAAGATAGCGCTATAGTGGAACTGGTGGAACTGGTTGATGCAACAGGTTTCTGAAGCGTCATGGACTTAGCATGCGAACCAGAACCAATATATCTCAGAAAAGGCAATAAGAGTATAAAGTTAAAACATTACCTTTCCATCGCTTTATTATTCAACACCGGAAGAAAACCAGTATGGAACTAAGCCAAACAGCGAATATGGACGAAACTCCTTTGACATTTGATGTGTCGAGTAACAGAACTGTTGCCATGAAAGATGCTAAAGCTGTATGTATAAAAACATGTGGACATGAAAAAATGTACTACACTGTTGTCCTTTCGTGTTGCGCTGACGGTGCTAAACTTAATCCAGTGATCATTTTCGAGAGCAAAACAGTGCCAAAACCTTCCGAAAAACCGCCAGGTGTTATTTCTCACGTACATTCAAAAAAATGGTTCAAATGGCTCTGAGCACTATGGGACTTAACATCTATGGTCATCAGTCCCCTAGAACTTAGAACTACTTAAACCTAACTAACCTAAGGACAGCACACAACATCCAGCCATCACGAGGCAGAGAAAATCCCTGACCCCGCCGGGAATCGAACCCGGGAACCCGGGCGTGGGAAGCGAGAACGCTACCGCACGACCACGAGATGCGGGCTCTCACGTACATTACAAGGGATGGATGGACGAGGCTGGTATGAAATTATTGGTTAAGAGAATGTGGGAAAGAAGTAAGGGTAGTTCATTGAAGGAGAGTTCTGTTCTTGCACTACATCAGTTAGTACCCATTTGAAAAGTTCTGTGAAAGAGAAATCGAGACAGCGAAGTACAGAACTTGCTGTTATTCCGTAAGGACTTACTTCAGGGTATATGAGAGAGGGTTAGAACAAATGGATGGTGGATGAAACCTAACACGAACTAGGGGATCTTTGAAACGGCCTGCAATCGAAGAAGTGTGTCAGTGTATAAAACAGTCGTGGCCTAGAGTGACAGAAGACATTAGTGTTAAATCTTTCAAGAAGTGCGGCATTAGTAGAGCTCTCGATGGCAGAGAAGACCATCTTATATATGAAAAGGACAATGATGTCGATGTCGACGAAGAGAATGAAGAACAAGAACAAGGACAAGAAGAAAGTTCAGATGACGATATCCAGCGATTTTAAAGGTCAGTTCGGTTCTATAAACTAAGAATTTTTTCAGTGTGGCTTTGCACTCTAATAATAAAAAAAGTAAAAATGTTATTTTTAAACAAAACTGCTTCAGAATTAAGGTGCGTCTTATAGTCAGTCAAACACGGTAGGAATAAATCTAGAAGTCGGTCCCGTAAACCGCATTCAGCAGAATTTCTCACGTCAAAGCCTACTCGTAGTGCCAGCCGAGACTTGAACACTACTCGTGTGTCTGTCTAGCGTGTTTGCAGCGACATTTGTGCTGTAAGTCATAAAGGATTCAGTTGCTAGAAGCCCTTTAATATGGCGATAAGAAAAGCAACGTGTTAAGGTTTATGTATTGATTCTACACGTAGAAATGGAAGATCCCATTGTACCAATATGAATACCTAAGGACAATTGACAACTAGAGTTGAATTTTACAGGGGCGGATTCGGTTTTTGTATATGAAATATTAAATAGATCAGTTATACCATTCATTTAACATCACCAAGAATCACACTGATCAAGAAGGAGTAGCATGAAGTCACTGGACTCGCTAAAATTTAGTCTCTCTTCTTTAGCTGTTCGATCCATTTGATTTTCAGCATTCTTCTTTTGCACCACTCTTTAAAACTTTCAACTTTCTTCTTGTGGAACTGTTTATCGTTTACACCTCACATCCGTAAAAGGCTATACTCCAGACAAATATCTGCAGAAGCGACTTCCTAATAGTTAACTTATATTCGACGACAATATGCTCCTCTTCATCAGAAACACTTCTCTTGAAATAGTCAACCTTCACTTTACATCCTCCACTTCGGCCATCATCATTTTTCTGCCAGTGTGTGTGTGAATTCGTAAGGGACCAAACTGCTGAGGTCATCGGTCCCTAGACTAGCACACTACTTCGAGTAACTTAAACTAACTTATGCTAAGAAGAACACACACACCCATTCCCGAGGGAGGACTCGCACCTCAGGCGGGAGCGGCAGCGCAATCCGTGACATTGTGCCTCGAACCGCGCGGTCACACCGCGCGGCTTTTCTGTCTGAATAGTAAACCATATCGAGTACTTTTAGTTACTCGTTTCCTAATCTGTTTGCACTGCATTGCCTGATTTAAACTGACATTATTCAGTTACACTTTTTTTTTATAACCCCTGTTTATGTTTATTTTACAAACGCTTTTCAAGATGTTGTGGGTTGGCAGGAGAGCCAACTCCGTATTATTAGAGGAAGCCGAAAGGCACGCGTTTTAGCTCACGCAGGCTGGCGTGAGGTCTGGAACAGGACAAGGAAATTAGACTTTAGAAAAACGGACGTAGCTGGTGGAATACTTAACTTTAATCCATTAATGATGAGCGTCGCTCTTGACTGTACATGATTCAGTATCAATAGTAACTGGTAATGGCGCCTTGCTAGGTCGTAGCAAATGACGTAGCTGAAGGCTATGCTAACTATCGTCTCGGCAAATGAGAGCGTATTTTGTCAGTGAATCATCGCTAGCAAAGTCGGTTGTCCAACTGGGGCGAGTGCTAGGAAGTCTCTCTAGACCTGCCGTGTGGCGGCGCTCGGTCTGCAATCACTGATAGTGACGACACGCGGGTCCGACGTATACTAACGGACCGCGGCCGATTTAAAGGCTACCACCTAGCAAGTGTGGTGTCTGGCGGTGACACCACACAAGACCTATACTATATTCGAAGAGTCGAAGTGTTTGGCGTCTCTAACACAATTACAATGTCATCAACAATTCTGACAGTTGTAATTTCTTCTCCTTGAACTTTAATTTCAATTCCAGAGATTTCATTTAATTACATTACTGAATTTTTGGGGACAGGGTCCGTTGTCACCTTGTAACCTCCCAAGAAAAAATGTTATATTAAACTGAATGTAACATCTAAAATCCAACAAACACAAATACAACAAAGAGCAACGAATTGCCGATGATCTGTGGAAGAAAATGACAAAGTTAGTAAAAGCGTTGCGCCAAATGCTAATTATATTAAGTAAATAAGAGCAGATATCTGACTACTTCTCAAAAGATTCTCAAAGAAATACGATCCTGGTCCGGATGTCGCCAAGTGTAACCTCTTCGCAAGTAATTAGAATAGTCAGTGATTATAAAAATGTGCCAGATGTTGTCTTTGCACAAAACTGAATAATAAAAATGAGCCAAGCGTAACCTGCTTGCAAAATTAAGGTATAATAATGGTCAAGCGCAGACCAGCCACGATAAATAACTCTCTGGTCAGAGATTCTGTCATGCCTCGCCATCGCTGGTAATGAATACATATGAAACGTACGCGTATGAATACATATGAAACGTACGCGTTTCAACCTGACGTCGTGCTTCCGGACATGATCGAATCTTAGGTTTCTGAAGAACACAGCACTTACCCCCTATCAAAACTTTGACAATTTTGCTACGCCTCTTATATCTATGGAGTTTTCGAATTATCACTTTTCTATAAAGTGCACTAATTCTTGGTTGAAAGTGGCCGAATGGCGATGAGAGTCATGAATTAATGCCCAGTAATTGCGTAATCTGTTGCCAAACACTTCCGAGGTAGCGATAGGAAAAGAGATTACTCTATAGAATAGGTTTGAAGCCATATCGTGGGAATGTAGAAGAGAAATCTGAGGTATGTCACTGTTAAATGAACCAGTGTCAACGGAAAGTATTTTGTGGTGGCGCCTGTCACTTCTTGTACTTGTATGTGGACCTCGCTACTGTTACGTGATTATTACGGAAGTGCATTGTTTACTGAAACTGATTAAAAAGTCGTTATGAACTACGCATGTCGAGTAACAGTCATCCTGCGGTGATGGCGAGCCGTTTTAATCGCTGCTATTACAAAGTGCGGTAGGGCAACCTGCATTGCTAAGCATAACAGCCGATAAAAGCCAAGTACATTGGCTTGGGCCACCATGGATATAAAAGTTGATCCGGGCTCTTACATACTGAGGACAAGCTCAACTGCAACTGATTCATCAGAGAGGTTTTAGGACAAGAGCTACTTTGTCTGTTTCAAGTATACCTCACGTCATATTTGTACTGGACATTTTCTGACCACATGTGTCGAGGAATGCACAAACATTCTTCAAACAATTGCAAGGACTGCCTCTTACCTCGTCAGATCGTTCGCTTACCCTGTCGACTACAGAACATCATATATTATTGATCAGCAATTTACTACTCGCTCTTCTACTAATCACTGTTGGTATTTCCTTGACCAGTCAAAAGCAATATGCTCCTATTTATCAGGGGACTCGTCCCATCCACCTGGGAGCCAGGACACGGGGTTGGAACACTTAAACACTTAGTATGGAGTGAGCCGCATTAACCCGTTTCGTAGCAAATTTATTTTTAAAACTGTTGTGTTACTGAGAACTGAGAATGAAATTTAACGTCTCTCTGTAATATCTTAGTGATGAAAAGAACGGGGGCAGTTAAGTAAGAAACGTGATATTTCTTACGACTGTTTCTGCCTTATGATGAATGCCGTTTTAGGACAAAATTAAAATTTACGATTTTATATTTCGTTACAGTTTTATTTAAACGTTAAACATAAAAACACAGAATGTCAACGAATATAACGTGTTTTGCTTTTCACTAAACGATCAAAGTCTGTTACCACTTTTCGAGTAATGCTAATTCGAAGACAATCTCGTAAGTGGAAGTCTGCCAGTAAACTTCTGTGGGTGTATTTCGTTCTGTTCAATGCGCAAAAAAAACAGCATGTACATGTAAATCTCAACATCGCCATAATAGTAGCTTCAGACTTGTACAGTCGTGAAAATTTACTTTGGATAAACAGAAGTCTACGAGACTCATTTTGCTATGAAACTAACCACGCAGACGTCACTCTCTGGGTGTACAAGTTGTGGCCGTAGTCGAGTTTCCACGCTGTTAATATAATTCGAAAATCAGTGAAACTGCGCAATCCTTTCCAACCTGAAAAGCAGTATGCCAACTTTAGCTAACTACAAATTCATTCACTGAGTGTGTGTGACGTTCGTTTCTATGCTTTCTTCAGTCTTGTGGCCTAAAAGCGGAGGATTTTTTATTTTTGCAATTTTTTCAATTTTTTATTCCACATTGCCTTATTGCTGTTCACCTTCCAAGTGTCCATAATCTTTTACATAGAAATCTATTGTAATCTTGCTGTAAACTGAACTTTTTCTCGTGTTAAAATTTTGAAGCACATTTATAGAACACTAAGAGTATCAAGACACCATGGCATACAATTAGCATATAGACTAGGCATCCTGCACTGATACATTGATGTGACTGGCCGCTTTCATGTTACTAGCCCAACCATCATGCTACATTTCAATCCATTTAGGAAAAGCTACCCTCCATTTTAAGGGGAGACTCCAACCTGAGACTTAAATTTGTTCAACAAAAAATTTAAAGGCTATTTCACATCTTTGGAGTGTTTGGCCTTAGACCCCAAACCGCTTTGTATTCGAATTACAAGTACGTCTAAGAATACTGACTGCATAAGGGGCTGTGGCACAGCGACAAGTGACAAATGTAATTTTTCATTTCTGTCACCATCAAACAGAACCATCGTTAGTCCGACCTTGGCATAAACCCAAACTGGGAAAAACAAGTTGCAAGACCTTAAGGAAAATTGAAGTAACCAAATTGACAGCCAGTCGTTAGAAATCAATAACTTTGCCTGTTGACAGTGTAAATATAAATTTAGGGAACATCAGAAGCCCTGTTCAGTACAGACAGTAGACTCCAAGGAAATATACACTGAAAGGTCTCTGTTGGATTCCTTTCATGTTAATTTCTTAAATATGTTGTCATTTACAGCATAAATTCCTCTTCTAAATTTACCTTGGTGTTTCTATCTGGGAGGAGACTGAGCAGTGGAACGTGTTACTTTTACACATAAACAAGAACGATCTGTCACACTACTACACTTTAAAACACAGTATATATGTAATTCATGTCACACAATCTCATACGGAACCTACATCTGCTTTCTTTTTTATACTGTATATGATAAGATACTGTCATCCCTCTTCCCTTCTGTGTGAGAGGATGAATGAGCAAATGTATTTCTAGTTGCATGCTTGATGGTAGCAGAAAAGCCTGTCTGCTAGAGAACAGTAGGACCAACGTCGGAACAGGTAGCTACGCTTTCTAAAAGCAGAGAGGTTTCTATTCTTAGTATGGTCCTGTCCGTCCCTTGTCATGTTGGTATAGGAAGCTGCCTCTCTGGTCACTTCCGTTTGTATCTATGAGGACCCTCAGGAAGGGACCACGGCAATCTGTCCGCGGCGAGCGTCTAAAGTGGCAAGATCTCCGGCTAAGCGCGTGTCTGCTAAGTCCGTAGGACAATGGATTTCTTAAGTTCAGCCTAACTGAAAATTCAGTCACCTTTATTTCAGGTTTAGCTCTAAAATATCTAATGTTAACTTAAATTGCAACGCAGTGTAATTCGAGTGTGAAGTTCAGAATATCTTCCGGTAGTTGCTTTGTCACTATTTTGTGAGTAAAGTGGAACCACGCGTTGATCAGTAACTCTAACTAAGATCATCAATCTTAAATGCGAATGTGCGTGAGATTATAACGTCTCGTCTTGACAATATTTTTCAATATAGCAACTTTTCTTTATGTTAAATACACGTGGTGTGTACTTTGTGAGACCAGTACCACGTGCTTATACAATTGCTTGACCCATCAGGTTAATAGTAAGACGTTAGTAACCAGTTCGAGGTTTTTCTTTTGTAAATTGCGTTTCGATGTATTTTATTTTAATTATCAAAATTATTGTGGAGTTACACTCTTTGTGTAAACCTAGTTGACCACGTGAAGCATGTGGTGTAAGCATCAAAGTAGCCCTCAGCTATTCTTTTCGAGAAGATTTCACAGAGAGTTAGTGTGTGGTAATTTCATGACGGGCAGGATTGCGCTACGAACGTAACTTCTTTGGGTGAAAATTGAATCGGTTGGTTGTGGTTAATTTCCTCTTGCAACGTTCTTTGTGTGTTATTTTATGAATGCAGTGTTGTATGCAGTCTCCCAATCTTGGCTCCATATTTGATGTGTTCTGTAAGATTACAAACTCACACTTTCACAATCGTAAATAACGCACCAGGTTAATTATGAATCAAGTTTAATATGCTGAAATTTCAGTGATCAATGTTAAAATAAATTTCCAAATATAAACTGATTTATTTCTTTTTATTTAAATTCTCTTTTTATATATATATCACCGGTTGTCGTATGACTGTTAAAAGATTATAATTAATGTTAGTCTGGTTGGGTATTTGGTAAGCTAGACTGGATACCTGGCGAAACAGTTGCGCAGTAATGCAAGGTTAACTTCCTCACATAGCTCACAGCTTTTAACCCACTTTTATGGTCTTGAATATCAGCACCGCTTTCAGAACAAATTAATGCAACAACATTACAACACTGGCTCACAACCGCAGCTTCTCAAGGATATTTTGTATTTGGGTCTGTTCATATGGATTTTGATTCTAATAGCCTCTCGGGGCGAATGCTGCGATTATTCACTAGAAAAGGATTAGTCTTTGAGATAGTCTTGTCAGTCTTCATTGGGGAATACTTGGCAAGTTTCAAAGAACATTTAGCCCTAGTTACGTCGTTTCCAGGGAACACCACGAAATGGCAGTCTCCTTCCGTCCCCTATTAAATTTTTTTACAATATTTACAAGATTTCCAGTGATTACGTTAAACTACTTTTCAATATTTCCAAATTTTTTCAATGATTCTGATGTGTTGGTCGTCATCGTATCTTCTGTGTGTACATCACACAAGTCAGAAATGATTTTAAGGTTCTGTCAGTTCGAAGTTTCTTTAAGGCCTTTTCAATCGTTTCTTCAGTCTTCATCGCCGACTTTTTTTCTTTTCACATCAAGATTTAAAATTAGTTGGTCAAACTGTTGTCCGTGGTACTCTGCATCTTCTCGAAGACTTTTTACTAATGAGTAAATATTCAGATAAACTTTTGACATTAATATATTTATTCCTCCATTTCATTTTTCTGAGACGTTATTTTTGCGATGGCGCCTTCTGCTGCAATTCGACATCCCTGGTGGCATGTTTTCGTTAGTGAGCCACTGGACCACTAAATAGTCGTAAAAGTCATGAAGCATTTGGCTTTCAGGTGTGCTCCCCATCCAACATTTCCACGGAACATATGCTAGAGCAGAACACTTTCTTATGTGGCAGTGTATTTCCTCGTTTTCCTTATAGACTTGGACGAGGCCGCAACACTGAATTCCTCAAAGATTGATTAAATCGATAACTTAAACCAGTATCCTCTGTTCAACGAAACGAACTGTAAGCTGCTTGGACGACGGCAATTTCGGAGCCCATCATCAGAGATGCAGGGCTCGATCCAGGCATACTAGTTTTAATAGCCTTAAAAAACGTTCACCTGTTTCTCATTTTTTATTTGGCATCAAAGCATAAATAACTGGAATGGTTTCTGTTTCCACCCCAGAACTAGATCGGCGTAGAATACAAACCCCTGTCCAGATTGTTTGCTTGAACTCTTGAACGTTCAATCCTCAAAGAATGATTTGTAGTTTGATAAACATGCTTTTCCATTTTCGCTGGCGAACACCAGTATTCTCTCATTCTGTCCTCTGTTATCATCTGCAAGTAAAAAATTGGTACCATCATTAATCAGTGAATTATTTTCTTGGGAGAACTCCACAGTTGGTGGGATATTATGTAGTTCCCATACATTTTCGCCTAATACGATATAACGATTGTTTCGCACATCTGTATGATGGTAATGATATTAGTATGTCGTAGCCTCAATTGAAGAGCTGCCGTACATCTTCCACGTAAACTGATGGAACTGTAGTATCTGTTTCTTTTGCCCGACTCTTTGCGCTGACAAAATGTTTTTGCACTTTACCTTCTGCTTTATCTGGAATACAAACATGGCTACCATCCCCTAAAACTATTTTACTTTTTGTGGATAACTTTCCTTTGCATTTATTGTTCTTAAAGTTTACACGGTGACAATGAGTCACTTCTTGTTTGTTAGTATATTCCACCCGTTGTAAATCAACAAAGCTTCTCTCGGTGAACTCCACTATCTCAGCAGTAAAACACAGAATATTAACTGCCAGTTAGAGGTCAGTTACAGTACTGAACTCTGGGAGAAAGCCACGCACACTACGAAATACTGCGGGGACTGGGAACTTTGTATAGGGAATGGGCCTTGGCCTTCCCTAGAATAAGTCGCAGCTAGTGGTGGGCAAGCCGATGTATCCTGTTTCTGGAACACCCTGTCCACTACCAACAGTGTCCTTGGTTCCGTGCAAATGTCAACACATTCACTCTCCGTACAGGTGTCACTCCATGCAAGCGTCCCAGCAGGTTGGTTCAAATGGCTCTGACCACTATGAGACTTAACATCTGAGGTCATCAGTCTCCTAGAACATAGAACTACTTAAACCTAACTAACCTAAGGACATCACACACATCCACGCCTGAGGCAGGATTCGAACCTGCGACCGTAGCGGTCCCGACTGAAGCGCCTAGAACCGCTCTGCCACAGCGGCCGGCATCCCAGGAGAAAACGACAAAGTCTGATTCAATCACAATGTCCTACGCAGCACTCAAGTAACCGGCAATGTGCGCCCAAAGAACAATTCCATTCGAGAATATTTTCCGTTGTCCGGCGCCGATTGGCGCCACTCAGACATGGACACGAATTCGCTACCACATTTACAAGTGGCCAGGAATGATGGAATACCTTTTGAAATTGGGTATGCAAAAACAGATGTTAGTGTGGATGAAATATACACTACTGGCCATTAAAATTGCTACACCACGAAGATGACGTGCTACAGGCGCGAAATTTAACCGACTGGAAGAAGATGCTGTGTTGTACAAATGATTAGCTTTTCAGAGCATTCACACAGGGTTGGCGCCGGTGGCAACACCTACAACGTGCTGACTTCAGGAAAGTTTTGAACCGATTTCTCATACACAAACAGCAGTTGACCGGCGTTGCCTGGTGAAACGTTGTTGTGATGCCTCGTGTAAGTAGGAGAAATGCGTACCATCACGTTTCCGACTTTGATAAAGGCCGGATTGTAGCCTATTCCGATTGCGGTTTATCGTATCGCGACATTTCTGCTCGCGTTGGTCGAGATCCAATGACTGTTAGCAGAATGTGGAATCGGTGGGTTCAGGAGGGTAATACGGAACGCCGTGCTGGATCCCAACGGCCTCGTATCACTAGCAGTCGAGATGACAGGCATCTTATCCGCATGGCTGTAACGGATCGTGCAGCCACGTCTCGATCCTTGAGTCAACAGATGGGGACGTTTGCAAGACAACAACCATCTGCACGAGCAGTTCGACGACGTTTGCAGCAGCAGCTGCGGTTACCCTTGACGCTGCATCACAGACAGGAGCGCCTGCGATGGTGTACTGAACGACGAACCTTGGTGCACGAATGGCAAAACGTCATTTTTTCTGATGAATCCAGGTTCCGTTTACAGGATCATGATGGTCGTATCCGTGTTTGGCGACATCGCGTGAACGCACGTTGGAAGCGTGTATTCGGCATCGCCATACTGGCGTATCACCCGGCGTGATGGTATGGGGTCCCATTGGTTACACGTCTCTGTCACCTCTTGTTCGCATTGACGGCACTTTGAACAGTGGACGTTACATTTGCGATTTGTTACGACCAGTGGCTCTACCGTTCATTCGATCCCTGCGAAACCCTACATTTCAGCAGGGTAATGCACGACCTTATGTTGCAGGTCGTGTACGGGCCTTTCTGGATACAGGAAATGTTCGACTGATGCTCTGACCAGCACATTCTCCAGATCTCTCACCAATTTAAAACGTCTGGTCAATGGTGGCCGAGTGACTGGCTCGTCACAGTACACCAGTCACTACTCTTGATGAACTGTTGTATCGTGTTGAAGCTGTACCTGTACACACCATCCAAGCTCTGTTTGATTAAATACCCAGGCGTAATAAGGCTGTTATAAACGGCCAGAGGTGGTTGTTCTGGGTACTGATTTCTCAGAGTCTATGCACCCAAATTGCTTAAAAATATAATCACATGTCAGTTGTAGTATAATATATTTGTCTAATGAATACCCGTTTATCATCTGCCTTTCTTCTTGGTGTAGCAATTTTAACGGCCAGTAGTGTATTTAAATTAGATATACTCGTAGTTTACAGTAGTAGTACACAAGTGAGTGAGGTTTTACTGCAATGGGAATGGAGAGGTTTATGACAGCGATTGTGGTATTACATTGTGGTATTATTTAATAACGTTCATAGTTGTAGTGATAGTAAGAAGTATTATTTAGCTCTTCAAGACTTGAGGAAATAATAAACAATATATGAAAAATATTTCTGTTTAGATATCGATTTAATTTAAAGTAGAATCGCTACAGACCTTGTCTTTACGATTTGTGTCGGAATAACACTGCACCAGTGGCAGACTGATTATGGTCTAATGTCAGAAGTCACTTCTGATGTTTCAGGTGCGTCTACCAACTGGTCGGCAGCGACATGAGGTTTTCGCCGGTGGCGAGTGCGCTAGTGGTGCTGGTGGTCAGTGGCTGGGTGGAGCCGCACCGCTCCAAGCGGGTCGTCTACCTGGATACGGCCAGCCCCATAGACGTAGGTGAGTTTCACTAGGCTAGTCAACCAGGGCTTTCCCGCCGCCGGAGGCAAATCCACCATCCGTGACAAGAAATATCGTCTCATCCGGAAATATATACCACTACAGTACAGTGCTGAATTTACGAGTAAGGTATTTCACTTACCAAAATATTTGGGGTTGTTTTTTCCTGCAGGAACACATTGATTTCTCCACACTCGCGGAGTAAGTACAACGTCGTCAGAAGATGGACCCTCTAGTATTCACACCAAACAAACTATAATGTGGTGCTTCATAAATGTCATTATTTTCACAAGCAAACACTCTAAAGTTGCATATAAAATATTTACTCTTTAACTAGTGTTCGGAAACAAGCCCATCATCAGCAAATTGAAACAGAACGACTTGTGCTGTCCTGACATGATTCCTGATGATTCATTCACTAGTTTCGGAACACCAGCTTCAAGGTGTTTTCTTGTAAACGAAATGTTTTTTATGTTATGAAAGCCATGCATTTTAAATGTCCATTTAATAATATGTGATTTAATTTCGGTTTATTTTTTTAGGTATAAATGTCGAGTCACTATCCAGTTGTTCTTGCTTTTGTTGTTGTTGTTATTGTTGTCGTTTTCAGTCAGCTATCCATGCTTGTCTGTCCTGTGCAAGGCTCTTAATCTCTGCGCAACTACCCGAACCTACTTCCATTTGAATCTACTTACTGTATTCAAACTCGGGTCGCTCTACATTTGTTTTTGATAAACAACGTTTCTCGTCCTTGTATATATAAAGAAAAGGCTGCCTGCTTTCTATATTTTTCAATATTTTGACAACAATATATGCCACTAAAATTATAAAGCACGACTTTTCTCAATTATATTAATTTGATGGGGCATAAAAGTAAAATATAAGACCGCCGATGAAAGCAAGTGCTCGATACCTATCCGGTAAGTTGAAAAATACAAAAGCAAGTAGCTCTGTCTTATACAAAGAAATAAAAATGTCGCTTATCAACTATATGAAGACAGAAAGATTCCTTGAATACAAAGAATCTACAATTATTACCTTCCCACACATTTCCTTTCATTACCGAACTTACAATTTCTTGATGCCTCAGGATTCAACTTATCAATAATTTAGTCAAGTTTGCCATAAATTTCTTTTTTCGAGAACTCGATTCCGTAGCTCCTCCCTGTTATTCGATCTACCCACCTAGCTAATCTTCGGCACTTGCTGTAATTTCCCAGTTTTAATATCCTCATGTCTCAACTGCTTATAGTCCGTATTTCATTTCCGTGCAAGACTACACTCTGGACAAATGCCTTAAGAAAAGGCGTTCTAATTATTAGAATTTGTATTAGTTGACAAAATTTTTCCTCTTTCTCAGAAATTCTTTTCTTCCTAATGTCAGTGTGCATTTTATGTTCTCTCTGTTTCAGTTATGCTGTTCTTGCATTGTCAAAATAGTAAAACTCATCTACTTTATTATACACTAAAGTAATTCTATCAGTGTCCGCCCCTGTGGTCTCGCGGTAGCGTTTTCGCTTCCCGAGCCCGGGGTTCCGGGTTCGATGCCCGGCGGGGTCACGGATTTTTCCTGCCTCGAGATGACTGGGTGTTGTTGTGTCGTCTTCATCATCATCATTCATTCTCATTACGGTCGGAGGAAGGCAACGGCAAACCACCTCCATTAGGACCTTGCCTAGTAAGGCGGTGCGGGTCTCTCGCATCGTTCCCCTACGCTCTGTAAAGAAGCATGGGACTTCATTTCATTTCCAATTCTATCAGTATCAGCAGATTTAATAACATTACGGCCCATTGGCCTTACTTTACTTATGTAATGTTCACATTATTTTTCTTTTCGGTATACTGACCATTCCGTTCAAGTGCCCTTCCAAATCGTTTGTCGCCTCTGACAGAATTACAATACAACAAACCTTAAAGTTCTTATTTCTTCTGCATGAACTTTCATTCCAGTTTCACATTTCTCCTTGGTTTCTTTTATGGCTTGCTCAGTGTACAGTTCGAG
This sequence comes from Schistocerca americana, assembly GCF_021461395.2. Classification (NCBI taxonomy): domain Eukaryota; kingdom Metazoa; phylum Arthropoda; class Insecta; order Orthoptera; family Acrididae; genus Schistocerca; species Schistocerca americana. The sequence continues at coordinate 790,438,739 of NC_060121.1, read as the reverse complement.
TAAGTTCGGGGATTGGCTACAACCCCCTCTCACTCCCTTTTCAGCCTCGGTTTTCATTTCATGTTCTTCGAATCATATAACTGCAGTATTCTTACTGTAGAATTGTAAATATTTCATCCCTGCCGTTTTTAAATTTCAAACAGTGTAGTCGCGTCAACATCTCAAAAGATTTCTCTAGATGTACTAATTCTATAAAATCAGGTTTGCCTTTCCTTAACGCATCTTCTAGGATAAGTCATAGAGTCAGTACTGCCTGGCGTATTCGCTCATTTCTCTGGAACCCAAACTCATTTTATCAGAGGTTGGCTTCTGCCAATTTTTCCATTCTTCTGTAAATAATATTTTGTAACCATCTTTTATTAAACTAATGGGTCAGTAGTATTCACACCTGTCTGGACTTACCTTCTTTGGAACTGGAATTATTACATTCATTCAGAGGGTATTACATCCGTCTCATGTGTCTTGCCCACCAAGTGGAATAAATGTGGCATTTCTGGCAATTCCGCGGATCTCATTACTTCTCAGGGAATGTCATCTATTGTTTCCAATTACGTACTTACTGCTTTGTCAAATTCGTCTCTGGAATATCATATCTCTCATTTTATTTTCACCTACTTCCTCTTCTCTTTCTGTAGAACTATTCTCGAGTTTGTTTCCCTAATACGGTCCCTATATATGTTCCCTCACTCTTCAGGTTCCCCTACTTTGCTAAATACTGGCTTGCCATCTGAACTTCTGATATTCATATCGCTGCTTTTCTTTTCCCCGAACGTCGGTTTAATTTTCCTATACGTTTTACCTATCTTTCCCCTGGTCATGCATGCTTCTACATACTTGCATTTGTCCTCTAGCCACTCCTACTTAGCCATTTTTCACTTCTTAACACTCTTATTTTTAAGCCATCTATATTCCCATTCTCCTGCTTTTGCTTCATTTTTATATTTCGTCAGCTGAATTCCAGTGCTATCAAGAAAAGTTTACTAAGCCTTGCAATTTTACCTCTGTTTCCTTACCTGTTTCATCTCTCAAATCTACACATCCGTCTTTTATTGATTCTTTTCCTCTTTAATCCAGCGTTGCCCAATGTTGTCAACAACCGCTAGTTACCTCGCTTTATTCAGGTACCATCTCTTTCATTTCCCACATTTTTGTAATTTCTTCAGTTTTAATCTGCACTTTATAACAAATATATTATGATCAGAGTCCACATCAACCCCTGGAAATGGCTTGAAATTTAAAAATCTGATTTCGAAATCTCAATCTTTCCACTCTACTATCGCTGCGAAACCTTTCACTGGCCTCATGTTTCTTCCATGTTTACGGTTTTCTTCGAAAATTTTTAAACGAGATGTCAACGATAATTATATACTGCTCTATAATTCTACCAGCCTGCTTCCTCTTTCACTCCTTTCCCCTGTCCATGTTCTACTATTTTTTCTTCTCTATCTTTTCGTTACTACCGAATTCCAATTGCCCAACACAGTTTAATTTTTATCTTCATTAACTATCGAATAGTTTCCATTATCTCATTATACATTCTTTCCATCTCTTTATCATATGCAGAGGTAGCTGGCATATAAACTTCTATTACTTTGGTGTGTGTTTGTTTAAATGCCTATCCTGGCTTCGACCACGAGTTCACTATGGTGTTCCTAGTAACTTACCAGCATTCCTGTATTCTTATTCATTATTATGCTTACTCCTGCATTTCCCCTATGTAATTTCGTGATGACAACTTTGTATTAACCTCACCAGAAATCCTTTCTTCCTGTTATCTAACTAATTTCCACTATACCTAACTTCATTCTACGTCTACATCATACTCCACATGGCATCTAACGGTGTGTCCGCCCCCGGTAGCTGAGTGGTCAGCGTGACAGAATGTCAATCCTAAGGGCCCGGCTTCGATTACCGGCTGGGTCGGAGATTTTCTCCGCTTAGGGACTGGGTGTTGTGTTGTCCTAATCATCATCATTTCATCCCCATGGACGCGCAAGTCGCTGAAGTGGCTTCAAATCGAAAAACTTGCACCAGGCGAACAGTCTACCCGACGGGAGGCCCTAGTCACACGACATTATTTACTTACCTAACGGTATGAGGTGGAGAGTACTTTGGCACCACTAACTGTTCGCTCACGTATGGCGGCGGGATGTGTTTAATTGTCGGTAAATCTCTGTATTAGCTCCAATTTCTCGAATGTTCCCATCGTGATCATTTCGTGAGATATGAGGGAAGAAGTAATATGTTGTGCATCTCTTCTCGGGAAGTGCTCTCCCTCGATGTCTCAATAGTTAACCTCTTGATGATGAATAACGCCTCTCTTGTAACGTGTGCCATTAGAATTTGTTGAGCATTTCTGTTTCGCTCTCGCGGCGACTGAACGATCGAGTGACAGGACATACTGCCCTTCGTTGGATCTTTTCCATCATTCCTACTGGCTAGCATCCCTAGTACATGAACAATACTCAATAATCGGTCCTCCTAAGGTCGTCCCTGTTCGGAGATGTGAACTGGGGACTAGTTTAGCTCCGGTATGTTTTACCAAACAGGATTACACCATCATCAAGCCTTGCACTGGAGCTGCGTGGCCTCGGGGAAAAATAGCGGCTATAGTTTCCCATTGATTTCCAGTAGCCTCTCAAATCCACAGCTCCCGTGCATATGTTGGTGAACATTAATGTGGTGTGTGTTCCTCATTCTCCTTTATGACGACTTGAACTCTGTTGGGATCACTTTCAACAAGGTAGCTGAATGTCTGTGGAAAAATGGCAGTCCATTCTTTCTCAGCAACCGAACCAATGATGTTTGACGCTGTTTCTCAGAGCAGAGTCGGCGTTGTAACTCAACCCAGATATGTTCTGTAGGGTTCATTTTGGGACTCTGGACAAGCCAGGCCATTTCAGGAAAATTGCCTCAAAGATGTTGCGCTTTAGTACAAAATGATTCAAAATATTTTTGATCAGATTAGTGCGTAATGAACCTCTGGGATTTCAGAAGACAACTGCGCGAAAACTGCAGGACATGCAGGAAAATGACATTTCAGTAGACAGAATATCTCTCCGAGTCTCGATTCTTAATACTAGCAGTGGTGCAGTTGCAGGGTGCACCACTAGGGGACAGGTGTGTCAGAGCATGGCATATATTGGTGTGTGCATTATGTGTCCTTCAGTGCACTAAATATGAGCCAGCTGTCATGGTTCAGACACGATTTAGAAATACATATGAGGAGAAAGCTCCCACAGATAAGATCACCCCTGGGTGGTACAACACATTCCGTGAGAATGGCTGTTTATGTAATGCGAAGAAAACAGGTTGGGCTTGACAGTCAGCAAAGAACGTGGAGGGTTTGTGGGAATCATTCGACAGGAGCCTGAAGACATCGATGACTCTTGCGAGCAGAGAACTGCAGATACGGCAGTCAACTACGCAACCGAAAAGTCTACTTGTGTAATCACATCAGATATAACCTCATCGAACAAAAAATTAATCACCCCCGGAGGAATAATTACTAGCAGCATTTAATGCCGAGCAATTTGGCTTGGACTTCATAACGGATTGGGTTCGGTTAGAAATTGGGTTCACGAGATGGTGCAGGTACGTCGCATCCAGATTAAGCCCCTCTCTGAGGATTTGATAGAACAGTTCCATCAAATTGCGGGGATGTTGATGTCGGTGTTTTATTTACTGTTCAAACATATCCCAAAAATTTTCTAAGGGGTTCAAGTCAGGTCGTTATGCAAGTCAAGCGCATATTCTTCCAGCCCGATAAACTTTGCTGTTGTCGTCTTTATACGCCTATGTAAGCAATGGCATCTTGCGAGGTGACCAGCTTCAGATGTTCACTGCATGCGTTTCCCGTCTGTTTTCTTTAACTAACGGGCGGGGGGGTGGGGAAGTAGACTTTCATTCATGGCCTGCAACATTGTGCAGCATTTCTGTTACGTTTTCAAGAGACTTTTTTTCACAAGCCGTGAAACACGTCTACTGTCCCTCTCACTCTGGATGTCTCTCCGACCACCAACAATCCTCCACGAAACACCAACAAATCCATCAACTTCACTATGTTTCTTCCATACGTTTATCCATGTTTACGAGTAATATCTTCTTGAAACATACACTAATGGCTATTAAAATTGCTACACCACGAAGATGACGTGCTACAGATGCGAAATTTAACCGACAGGAAGGAAATGCTGTGATACGCAAATGATTAGCTTTTCAGAGCATTCACACAAGGTTGGCGCCGGTGGCGACACCTACAACGTCCTGACATGAGGAAAGTTTCCAACCGATTTCTCATACACAAACAGCAGTTGACCGGCGTTGCCTGGTGAAATGTCTGCACGAACAGTTCGACGACGTTTGCAGCAGCATGGACTATCAGCTCGGAGACCATGGCTGTGGTTACCCTTGACGCTGCATCACAGACAGGAGCGCCTGCGATGGTGTACTCAAAGACGAACCTGGGTGCAAGAATGGCAAAACGTCATTTTTTTGGATGAATCCAGGTTCTGTTTACAGCATCATGATGGTCGCATCCGTGTTTGGCGTCATCGCGGTGAACGCACATTGGAAGCGTGTATTCGGCATCGCCGTACTGGCGTATCACCCGGTGTGATGGTATGGGGTGCCATTGGTTACACGTCTCGGTCACCTCTTGTTCACATTGACGGCACTTTGAACAGTGGACGTTACATTTGAGATGTGGCACGACCGGTGGCTCTACCCTTCATTCGATCCCTGCGAATCCCTACATTTCAGCAGGATAATGCACGACCGCATGTTGCAGGTCCTGTATGAGCCTTTCTGGATACTGAAAATGTTCGACTGCTGCCCTGGCCAGTACAATCTCCAGATCTCTCACCATCTGAAAACGTCTGGTCAATGGTGGCCGAGCAAGTGGCTCGTCACAATATGCTAGTCACTACTCTTGATGAACTGTGGTATCGTGTTGAAGCTGCATGGGCAGCTGTACCTGAACACGCCATCCAAGCTTTGTTTGACTCAGTGCCCAGACGTATCAAGGCAGTTATTACGGCCAGAGGTGTTTGTTCTTGGTACTGATTTCTCAGAATCTATGCACCCAAATTGCATGAAAATGTAATCACATGTCAGTTGTAGTATAATTTATTTGTGCAATGATTACCCGCTTTATCATCTGCATTTCATCTTGGTGTAGCAATTTTAATGGCCAGTAGTGTAGTTTCAGCTACAACAAAAAACTGCTTGAATTAATTAGTGTCTCCTTTCGTGTCAATAATTTTGCTTATATTTCCGTTATCATCTTTTTTCGTGTGACCCATGTTTTCGTATCTGATACCCCTTTCAGAAATAATCCAAAGCAATAAAAGGTTTTGTGACAGACAGCTGCCACGATCCAATCTCATAAAACCAGCTATGTGAGCACGGCTTAACTTACCAGTTCACCTACACCTATACTCCGCAAGCCACTTTATGATGTCTAGCGGAGGGTACATAGTGTACTACTGTAGCTTCCTTGTTTCCTGTTTCTATCGTGAATGCTGGTAAGCCTTCATGCGAGCTATTGCGTCTCTAATATCACCTACATGGCCTTTTCCCGAGATACAGGGTGTTTCAAAAACGACTTTACAACTTTGAAAATTCATATAAATTAATTCATGGTATCTACAGAGGTGATTTGTAGGGAAATACATTACGTTTTGTCTCGCGTAGTTCGCTAGTGCTGAATCGCACCGTAAGGAGCGTTTAGCGGCAGTTGCGTTGAAGATGGCTGCCTTGGCGGCACCCGAGAGTGCTAGCTGTGTGTTTTGCTTTGAAGAATCGAAGTCCGTGACAACAGTTCAGCGTAATTTCCGTACCAATTACGCTAAAGATCCTCCTAGTAGGCCTACAAATGATTTGTAAAAATGTTTTGTAGGAACAGGCTGTCCAAGCACATCTGACGACGTCGTTGAGCGAATGAGACAACACCTTGTCAACAGCCCAACGATATTAACTCGACGTGCCTCTCGCGAACTGCAAATCCCACATACGATTATTTGGCGTGTGTTGAGAAACCGTTTGCAAAATGGTTCAAATGGCTCTGAGCACTATGGGACTTAACATCTGTGGTCATCAGGCCCCTAGAACTTAGAACTACTTAAACCTAACTAACCTAAGGACATCACATACATCCATGCCCGAGGCAGGATTCGAACCTGCGACCGTCGCGGTCACGCGGTTCCAGACTGAAGCGCCTAGAACTTCACGGCCACACCGGCCGGCAACCGTTTGCATTTGAAACGAAGTGTACGGCCCCTTTTCTTTCCGTGAGAGAACCATCAGCGGGATAGTGTACCTGGATATGTTACAACAGTTTTTGATACCACAGATCGATGGCGATGACTAAGATCGAATTGTTTACTTCATGCAAGAGGACCCCACTAAGTGGCTGACGCCAGCGATTTTCTCAGTAACCGCTTTCCAGGTCAATGGACTGGCTGTTATTCGCCAATTGCATAGTCCCCATGTTCCCCAGACCTGACACCACCCGATTTTTAAAAATGGGGAATCATCAAGGATATCGTGATTGTACCTCCTGTGCAGGTTTCTCTACCTGAACTTCCTACAAAATAACACGGAACCCAGTTCTGTATCTTCTATCAATAAATTTATATGATTTTTTAAAGTTCTGAAGTCCATTTTGAAACACCCTGTATACATCGGGAGAAGCAATATACTGGCTTCACCCTTCTAGAAACGTCCGCTTCAGGATCGTTAACAGTAAATCATACCGCGATGCAAAACGTCTCTCTTGTAGCGTGTGCCACTGGAATTTGCTGGTTATTTCCGTGATGCTTCTGAAATGAAGCTGTATAATGAAAATCGCTGTTCTTCTTTGGATCTGCCGATCCTATCTGCTGCGGATCTTCAGGCTGACAAGCAACATTCAAGTACTGGTCTAACGAGGGTTTAGTCAGCTGAGTCCTTTGTGGGCGGGCTATATTTATCGAGGATTCCTCGTAAGAATCTCAGCCAGGCGTCTGTCTTAACTGCTATCAGCTGTATGTGGTTGATCCACTTTAACTCGGTATGTACGCATACTCTCAGATATTTTATTGACGTGACTGCGTCCAGTGTTATTCTGCGGTTGGGACATGACGGAGTAGAACAGGTTCAGCACACCGGCTGTACTCTTAGAAAAGGTATTTAACGTCATTTTATCGTATGTTTTTTACTTCTGTCTCAAAGAAAGGTAAAACTGTCGGGTGTTCTGTTATCTTTCTGCATTTTATCATTAAAATCCGTCTGTACAACGACTTCTCGGTGTACTATGCAGAACTCTGGAAGATGAAGAAGGCTCTAGGGAACATTAGGCTCCTTCGTGTAGGGAAGTTCTTTGTCTGCACGCACGGTTCAGTCCCGTCTCCGGCCATCCTGATTTAGGTTTTCCATGATTTCCCTAAATCGCTTCAGGCAAAAGCCGGGATGGTTCCTTTGAAAGGGCACGGCCGATTTCCTTCCCCATCCTTCCCTCACCCGAGCTTGCGCTCCGTCTCTAATGGCCTCGTTGTCGACGGGACGTTAAACACTAATCTCCTCCTCCTCCTCCTTTGTCTGCACAGACTCTTTTAGCGTTCTTCAGGCTATGCAACAAATGTCCCCAGCATATAAGATAGATCAGATTGTCATCGACACTATACACTCCATGCACCCCATAAGAATGAGGCGGCCTTCTGATGGGGCGTTGGACGGATGGGAATAATGGGAAGTACGAAGCCGACAGAGCAGCGAAAGCAGCCTGCCAGGAAATTACATCGGTTCATCCTAACGCCACTGCTGATAGCTGATAGTCCATGCTGCTGCAAACGTCGTCGAACTGTTCGTTCAGATGGTTGTTGTCTTGTAAACGTCCCCATCTGTTGACTCAGGGATCGAGACGTGGCTGCACGATCCTTTACAGCCATGCGGATAAGATGCCTTCATCTCGACTGCTAGTGATACGAGGCCGTTGGGATCCAGCACGGCGTTCCGTATTACCCTTCTGAACCCATCGATTCCATATTCTGCTAACAGTCATTGGATCTCGACCACCGCGAGCAGCAATGTCGCGATATGATACACCGCAACGCGATAGGCTACAATCCGACTATTATCGAAGTCGGAAACGTGATGGTACGCATTTCTCCTCCTTACACGAGGCATGACAACAGCGTTTCAGCAGGCAACGCCGGCCAACTGCTGTTTGTGTATGAGAAATCGGCTGGAAACTTTCCTCATGTCAGCACGTTGTAGGTGTGACCACAGGCGCCAACCTTGTGTGAATGCTCTGAAAAACTAATCATTTGCATATCACAGCATCTTCTTCCTGTTGGTTGAATTTCGCGTCTGTAGCACGTCATCTTCGTGGTGTAGCAATTTTAATGACCAGTAGTGTATCTTGTGTTACATCAGAACCAACTTTTACTATCCAAAAATTCCGGTTTTCGCGAACAAAAGGCCTTCCTTCTGAAGCAGTCGACTGGGTACACTTCGAATGCTTGCTAACTGATGTTTGATTTACGAAAAGAGCAGAGTATTCAGCAGAATTACAACTATCACGATGTTAGGCTACAAAACTATTTTCACTGTGTGTTCTAGTAGCCGGCCGCGGTGGTCGTGCGGTTCTAGGCGCTCCAGTCCGGAGCCGCGCTGCTGCTACGGTCGCAGGTTCGAATCCTGCCTCGGGCATGGATGTGTGTGATGTCCTTAGGTTAGTTAGGTTTAATTGGTTGTAAATTCTAGGGGACTGATGACCACAACAGTTGAGTCCCATAGTGCTCAGAGCCATTTTTTTGTGTTCTAGTAAATATTGCTTGCGTCCATTCCTTAATGCCTGCCAGTTACCAGAAATTACCAAAAAGCGTTTACTAAGTTGTGCTCTTACAGTATTTGGTAGACGATAAGATCATTCTTTTAGACAGATCTCTCGGTTGGTAGCTTCCTCGTCAGGTACTCACTCTTCCTGTCACTATGGGAGCTTGCGCCCTGCGTATCATCCATGCTTAGCGAGCTCTGCCTGTGTGTGTGGTTTCCCCTGAGGCCGGCTGGCTGTGGTGTTTCAGCGCTGCAGATCACGGTGCCTTTCGGCGTGGCGCTCCCCTCTGTGCGGAAGAAGCACGGCTCGGAGGAGGCGAACAAGGCAGGCAGCGGGCGTCGCTCGGAAAGCGCCTCGCCGCTGCACCAGCTGTTCGCCCTGCTGCAGGTCAGAGCGCCGGCTGTCTCTCTGAATACCTCAGTAGCACAGTTCACCTATTAGATTGTATTAGTTGCACTTCTCGTTCGAATAGATCCGTAATGAGCAGATCCTCCAGAGTGTAGAAGACGACAGAGGAAGAAGAATACTCAATAAATGTTGTAACTGGGTTTCCTCTTTTGATGCTAGTCAATTGTCAGGATGAGCATTACTGCAAAGGGCATTTGATTCTAAAGCATTATGTCAGGGTGAAAAATACTAAATAAATTACTTTTGTCTCTTAAGGACATGTGTGCAGGGTGGGTTCTTCCTTGGCTCGGGTATGAGGTAGAATGAAACAGCATTTTTACGTAAGATAACTTTTATTGAAGATTTGTACAACTGTTTCCATATTGGGTTGTTCTGGCTGGGAGAGCGGCAGCTGTGTCGTTCGCGAATCCTTCTGCTGCGGCAGCGGCGGCGTCTGATTACGCCTGGAGGTGTGTATCTCGTGTCGCCGTCTCGCCCAGCTGACTGGAGACGAGCAGCGCGAGGTGGCCCGTTCAATTATTGAGAACGAAGTCGTGAATCGGATGGTGATACCTCGGATGTGGTGTCCCAGTGTTTCTCTTCTCTATGCGGCCGCGTGTGACAGTGTTGTGCGTCGCCCAGCGGAGCGGCGCGGCGGGGGAAGGCCAGTGTCCCGGACTCGAACAACGGACTCCAGCTTGCCAGTCTTCGGCTGTCAGATCTTCATCCCAGCTCACAGGTGACTGCTGATGTGAGGCCGTCTCCTTCCCGTCCTCACGAGTCACCCGGGTACGTAAAAATCAGTCTTCAAATACCTTCTAACTTCTGTCTTTTGGCGGCGAGGCTGCTGCTTGCTATTCCATTACAGTGGCGCACTAGGTGCTTCTGTGTACAATGTAGTCTCTTCCTGCATGACGGTCTTCAAAACCGACTGAACCGTACTGGAACTGGAAAACTACTGTCAGGCCCACTTCGTCTCGCGTATTTATTTACTTTACTTCACTGGAGGTGAACGACTTCATGGTCATTACCTCTTCTGTAACGTTGAAAAGCTTCTCGAAGAATCTTCTTAACATCGGTCATTGGCTCTTGCAATGTAGGCGAGGGCCTGAAGATCACATGTGACAATTGAGAAACACATGAGCCGATCGGGTGATGCCCTGACGGCTGAATCGACAGCTTCCGGTTATGTGAGGAGGGCGATGGCTTCTACTGAACGTGCTGACTTCACGTGCCGGTCGTGGCCACTGCTGCTCTGCCCGCTGTTTGCCAGTGTGTAAAACTAAAGTAAGTTTTTCAGTTATTTTCTAATTTCTACTTCACATTGATTTCAATAATTTATTTACGTATCTTAAGTACCACTCAACAACATTTACAAATATCCTAATATACGCTCCACAGAAAGAAAGTGAAATGGTCGTCATGGATGTGGCCCGAATAAAAAATGATCTCAAACATTTTCATTTAGAAAGTAATAAATACATTGTCACAAAAGATGTAAATCTTCAATACACTCAGGCGTGTATCATAATTCTGAGGATGTAACCATACGTCTTCAAATAGAAGAACCGTTTTACAACACTTATTTAAAATGATCGCATTACTACTCTGAATAAGTACAGAAGTTAGATTGTGCTAATCTTTGCATTTTTTGGTTTTATTAGTCACATGAACACATCAGTTGGTTCTTCTAACAAGGGAACCTGCCCATCGCACCCCCCTCAGATTTAGTTATAAGTTGGCACAGTGGATAGGCCTTGAAAAACTGAACACAGATCAATTGAGAAAACAGGAAGAAGTTGTGTGGAACTATGAAAAACTAAGCAAAATATACAAACTGAGTAGTTCATGCAAAGATAGGCAACATCAAGGATAAGCTTAGCTAAGGAGCACCGTGGTCCCGTGGTTATCGTGAGCAACTACGGAACTATGCAAAAATAACCAAATATACAAACCGAGTAGTCGATGTGCAAGATATGCAACATCAACGATAAATTGAACTCAGGAGCGCCGTGGTCCCATGGTTTGCGTGAGCAGCTGCGGAACGAGAGGTCCTAGGTTCACGTCTTCCTTCGAGCGAAAAGTTTAATTTTTTATTTTCAGACAATTATCAACGTTCAGGCACTCACACATAATCAACTTCGCTCTCCAAAATTCCAGGACATGTTCAGATTTGCTTGGACATAGGCAGGATTTGACGGTCTACACATGGAAAAATATGAAACATATGTTTTGACAGAGCACATGGAAAAGTGAGCGACAGCGAAACTGTTGGATTCATTTGTTGCAGTTTATGTGACAAACTCTTATGTTTTCATCACTTTTTTGGGAGTAATTATCACATCCACAAGAAAACCTAAATCGGGCAACGTAGAAGAATGTTTTTACCCATTCACCAAGTGTACAAGTTAGGTGGGTCGACAACATATTCCTGTCATGTGACGCACATGCCGTCACCAGTGTCGTATAGAATATATCAGACGTGTTTTCCTGTGGAGGAATCGGTTGACCTATGACCTTGCGATCAAATGTTTTCGGTTCCCATTGGAGAGGCACGCCCTTTCGTCTACTAATCGCACGGTTTTGCGGTGCGGTCGCAAAACACAGACGCTAAACTTATTACAGTGAACAAAGACGTCAATGAACGAATGGACAGATCATAACTTTGCCAAAATAAATAAAAACTTTTCGCTGGAGGAGAGACTTGAACCAAGGACCTATCGTTCCGTAGTTGCTCACGATAACCACGGGACCACGGTGCTCCTTAGCTAAGCTTATCCTTGATGTTGCCTATCTTTGCATGAACTACTCAGTTTGTATATTTTGCTTAGTTTTTCATAGTTCCACACAACTTCTTCCTGTTTTTTCGATTGATCTGTGTTCAGTTTTTCAAGGCCTATCCACTGTGCCAACTTATAACCAAATCTGAGGGGGGTGTGATGGGGAGGTTACCTTGTAACAAAGTCATTGGTGGAGTAGAAGGAGGTGGCCAACAATAAATTCATTAGGCTTCGCTTAAAGTGAGCTTCATTAATAATTAAACTTTTATGGCTGTTGGCAAGTTATTGAAAATGTGTGTTCATGAATAATGGGCACCTTCTTTGCACCAAAGTAAGTGACTTTAAATCCTGATGACTCACAGAACCTAATGTGTTGTTCAGTCCAATCAAATCAACATCTATAGATGATTTTGTTGAAGAGGCACTAAGTATTATTGACACAATATTTCAGCAACTTTCACTGTTTATGAGTTTGTCCTAAGACTTCTCAGAGTCCGATTGCAAGTGAAATTTTTACAGATTTGTTGGTACCTAAAGTGTTCTACTATATACATGAACTAAGCAAACACCTTCTCTAGTAAGATATATCGACCGTAAGCTAAACGGTTGCGCAACGTCGTGTTACAACCGCAAAGTTAGAGCACACTAATACGACGACTGTATCCTCAAGAATGTACACACACACACACACACACACACACACACACACACACACACACACACACACATGCAAACTGCGTTATTGTTAAGCAAAAGCAAAAATAATGCTGCAGAATTTGAAAAAAAAACACACTATCGAAAATACTGAGCAGCTAGTACAGTACTGTGAAATGACTAAGATGAACTTCCATGCTGCAAAACCATTTCATGAACCAAAATATGGTCCTTTAAAATGAATTTTAGCGCCGGATAGTGCTCGAAACTATTATTTTGTATCAGTGCAATAGTTCATTTTTTCAGTCACTCAATATTTTATCACAAGCATAATTTTGTCACGATGGGTAAGTTGTTAAAACTCCGAAGTAGCTCACAACACTATAGGTTGTAAATCGTTCAAGAAACATCAAGAGCTGCACTTTACAAAGTTTGTAAGGCTTACCTCTGTTGGTAAACGAACACATTGTCGAACTACACACCGTAAGTTTACTGGCGCATTAATTTCCCCTCTCCCTATCTCGCAGAACCACCATTATATGTTATGGTTAATACTCCAACGCATTAAAATGCTTCAACTATCTTCTGGACTTACTACCCATTTACTTTCGGTGATTCACATGTCTATCCGCAGCACACTGCCACTACCCACCGCCGCTCTTCACACAAACAGCCGGCCACCGACTGTATGTCTCTCGCTCGACTATTAATAACACTTTAATCTCTCCAGTTTTAATTATATGTTTACAAATACGTGTAGTCGTTCGTAATATTCTTTTAACTATTTGCATATTATTTAAATGTTTAACAAAGTAAATGAAAATGCGTCATTGGAAAACAGTAAATAATAACATCGCAATATTGTACTGACAAATCTTATCACAAGTCACTGACAAGAGGCACTGGTTGTTTCTTTTATAACACGTTGGCAGGTATATTGAGATGTTCCAAAATAAATTATATAATGAACTGAAACGAGAAAGGAAAATTAATTGCTTATCAGTCTAATTTATTGTCATTACAACCTATGTCGCATATGTCTTTTGCATTCCTGCCTCTTGTATTCATTATTACCTATGAAAATGTGATCTGCGCATGATTTAGAGCATTAATTATGTACTCAAGCGATATTTGCTTGATAGGATTGTCGTTAATAAAGACGACGAAATACAAGTGAACAATTTTGATAAATACGTCGTGTTTCAGGAGAAATAGTTAATAGTTTAGGAAGTGCTAGTAAAGATTAAGTCGAATAAAAACATTCCGTATCGCTGGATTGATTCAGTTGGAATGATTCAGTTCCCCTAGTTACGTGTTTTTTGCAACCCACGACACCCTCAAAAACAACGTACGAGATTTTCATATTCTCTCGCTCGCTACGTGCAAACTACTTGTTCTACCGGAGAATTTAACAGGACTTTTTTCTAGGAAATTTTTTACTGGGATATGTTTTCGCTAGAAGCTGTAGTTTTCGAATCATTTAAGAAAAGCATATGAAAGTGACCTTCAAATGCGTTTTTTTTAATAACTCGAGAACTGTGGCCTCCAGGGAAGATTTACCCTAATACAGAATTTACACTACTGGCCATTAAAATTGCTACACCAAGAAGAAATGCAGATGATAAACGGGTATTCAATGGACAAATGTGATTACATTTTCACGCAGTTTGGGTGCATAGATCCGGAGAAATCAGTATCCAGAACAAACACCTCTGGCCGTAATAACGGTCTTGATATGCCTGGCCATTGATTCAAACAGAGCTTGAATGGCATGTATAGGTACAGCTGCCCATGCAGCTTCAACACGATACCACAGTTCATCAAGAGCAGTGACTGGCATATTGTGACGAGCCAGTTGCTCGGCCACAATTGACCAGACGTGTTCAATTGGTGAGAGATCTGGGGAATGTGCTGGCCAGGGCAGCAGTCGAACATTTTCTGTATCCAGAAAGGCCCGTATAGGACCTGCAACATGCGGTCGTGCATTATCCTGCTGAAATCTAGAGTTTCGCAGGGATCGAATGAGGGGTAGAGCCACCGGTCGTGCCACATCTCAAATATAACGCCAACTGTTCAAAGTGCCGTCAATGCGAACAAGAGGTGACCGAACCGTGTAACCAATGGCACCCCATACCATCACGCCGGGTGATACGCCAGTATGGCGATGAAGAATACACGCTTCCATTGCGTTCACCGCGATGTCGCCAAACACGGATGCGACCATCATGGTGCTGTAAACAGAACCTGGATTCATCCGAAAAAATGACGTTTTACCATTCATGCACCCAGGTTCGTCGTTGAGTACACCATCGCAGGCGCTCGTATCTGTGATGCAGCGGCAAGGATAACCGCAGCTATGGTCTCCTAGCTGATAGTCCATGCTGCTGCAAACGTCGTCGAACTGTGCGTGCAGATGGTTGTTGTCTTGCAAACGTCCCCATCTGTTGGCTCAGGGATCGAGACGTAGCTGCACGATCCGTTGCAGCCATGCGGATGTCTATCATCTCGACTGCTAGTGGTACGAGGCCGTTGGGATCCAGCACGGCGTTCCGTATTACCCTCCTGAACCCACCGATTCCATATTCTGCTAACAGTCATTGGTTCTCGACCAACGGGAGCAGCAATGTCGCAATACGATAAACTGCAATCGCGATAGGCTACAATCCGACCTTTATCAAAGTCGGAAACGTGATGGTACCCCTTTCTCCTCCTTACACGAGGCATCACAACAACGTTTCACCAGGCAACGCCGGCCAGCTGCTGTTGGTGTATGAGAAATCGGTTGGAAACTTTCCTCATGTCAGCACGTTGTAGGTGTAGCCACCGGCGCCAACGTTGTGTGAACGCTCTGAAAAGCTAATCATTTGCATATCACAGCATCTTCTTCCTTTCGGTTAAATTTCGCGTCTGTAACACGTCTACTTCGTGGTGTAGCAATTTTAATGGCCAGTAGTGTAACTACAGTAAATTTTTTATGAAAAGGTACTGGCAATTTTCATGTAGGACTAATAGTGAACGAGAGAATATGAAAATCTCACCATGGTTTTTGAAGGCACTGCAGTTTGCATAAAACCCATAGGCAGGGACAGCCACCCTGCGTATCCAATCTTTATTGGTTACAAAGGTACAGCTGATTGCGGAGATAAGTCTTCAGTACACATGTTCATGATGTGGATTTATTCATCGACTTTTTTTTTTTTTTTTTTTTTTTTTTTTTTTTTTTTTTTTTTTTGAGCGAAGTTGCAAATTGTGCTTGAGTTTACACAACTGGATTTTTCAACCGTGATGGTGATTTGTTGGCCAGTTCTCTTATGTCGTTTAAGTATGCCTCAAGTAATCACAATCGCTGAGTTTACCGATATAGTATTTTTGAGCTGGTTTTGTTCTGCAAGCGCTGCTGCTGTGTGTAGGAAATATGGCACACAATTTCAAAACGGCAGAATACCAGATTCAAGAGTGTTTACTCGCGTTTTCACTAAACTGAGTGATATTGGTGTAATGACCAGTTATCATACTTGGTATGAACGTGCAAATGGATATAGTGTGGATGAAGCAGAACATATTATTCAGTCGGTAGAACACAGTCCTTCAACATGCAGACACAGAATTACTACTCGCGTCGATGTTCCACGTACAAGAATATGTGCGGACATTAAATACGCATGGACTCTATCCTTACCATTTACAGCGGATTCAACACCTTTGTGGATAAGATGAAGATAAACGAATGGAATTTTATCGTTGGCTAAATAAAACTCATATGTATTTGTGGAGACACACTTTCAAGAAATCTTCTTTGTAAATGTGTAGTGTGGTATGACCGACGATCAGACTGGACCTGTTGTATTACTGCATCGTCTCATAGGGCCTGGTTATCTAAACTTCCTTCAAAACGAGAATCCAACATTAATGGCAGAGGTTCCTTTGGCTACAAGGATGGGTATGTTCTTCCAGCCCGACAGGACCTGTGCAGGCTCTAGTCGCCAGCTGGCACATTTTGTATAGCTAACATTTCCCGGAAGCAGGATCGACGGAAATGGTTATGTTCCTTGATCACCAAGTTCCCCGGATCTTATCCCTTTGGAATTTAGCCTGTGGAAATGGTTGAAAGTAATTCTACAAAGAAGAATTAAACAATGTATTGGCTGGCTCTGAGCACTATGCGACTCAACTGCTGAGGTCATCAGTCGCCTAGAACTTAGAACTAATTAAACCTAACTAACCTAAGGACATCACACACATCCATGCCCGAGGCAGGATTCGAACCTGCGACCGTAGCGGTCACGCGGTGCCAGACTGAAGCGCCTTTAACCGCACGGCCACACCGGCCGGCTAAAACAATGTATTCACATAACATTATATTTTAATGTAAGGCCGTTTTTCCACTATTGTTTTCATGGTCTTCAGTAAGAAGATTGCTTCCTTACGGCCCTCCGCACTTCCCATTCCCGAACAATTTTCTTCATCTCTGCCTAATTAAGAATTGCCTCCATCATTTTCATCTCTCACTCATTCAAAAATTGACCATTCTTTGATACGTCAGGATGTGTCTCACACTATAAATTTTATCCGCTACTTTACAATTACACTATTGATGACGAATTGCTGGAAACAGTAACCACCTTAAAACATCTAGGAGCGACCTTAAGTGGACTGGCCACATAAAACAGATAATAGTAAAAGCAGATGCCCGACTGAGATTCATAGGAAGAATCTTTAGGAAATGCAATTCATCCACTAAAGAAGTGACTTACCCGACGCTTGTACGAAGGATTCTTGTTTTCATCAATCTGAAACCATTACCAAGTACGATTGAGAGAGGAGATAGATAAGATCCAACGAAGAACGGCGCGTTTATCACTGGCTCGGGTAGTCGGTGTGAGAACATTACAGAGATGCTCAACAAACTACATTGGCAGACGCTACAAGACAGGCGTTGTCCATCACCCAGAGGTTTACTATTGAAAGTTCGGCACAGTGCTTTGCGGGAAGAGTCGGACAATGTCCTCTCCAACCTCCCCCCCCCCCCTCCCACACACACACACATATATAGACCTATACTACCACGAGAAAATTACAGAAATTCTAGATTACTTCCTCGTTTACCGACAATCGTGCTTTCCATACTCCATTCGCGAAAGGAACTGAGAAGGAAACGATCATCAGATAGTAGTACCAGGAATGCCCTCCACCATACTCCGGCAGGTTGCTTGTGGTGTACTGATGTAGATGATGTTGATATTAGTCAAGTAATATTACCAATGTCGAAAGGAAACGTAAAACTGATAGGTAAGAATTGGATACGAGAGAGACCGCGAAAAATAGAGAAATACGTATAGAGAGAAATTGATTTTAAGTGTGAGGTTGAAAATTTGTGACGGAGCAGGAGTCAAACCTGGATATCAGTCTTTGGCAGACACTGCGGCACAAATCACGTCAATTGAACGCCCCTACCTAACCGACTCAAAGTCTTAGTTATCGACGATGTCCCCCCTACTCCTTCAAAACAAGGCACAAGCACTCTTCTGGTCTTGTGGCGCTATCAGACTAGCGCCTCCAAAAGCAGGAATAATCAAGAGAACTTTGTCTTATTCACAGCCTTCGGGGCTGTTATTGAAATTTAATTCTTTTACTCTGTGCAGACTTCTGGCTGCGCTGATTATATGTTACAATTTAATACTATGATCTTCGAATCACACTCGTAGATGGGAGATGTTTCATTAATTGACTTTCTACAATACTGACTCGTTCCACGTACTAATGAACTGTCGAAGCGGATAACCCTTGCAACAGAGTAAGATAACTGGCCGATCTGCGGTGTATCTCTGCGCTGAGACGATACCCAGAGTTCTCTCGTTACCTTCCTCTTATTTCTACTCAGCATTTGTATGCTGAGAAACAGAGTGGACCTGCTGTGGGCATTTTATTCTTAATATTCAGAAGCAGTATGGATAATGCCCTAAGAACTACTCAGGCTGCAAGTCGGTTTCTTTTGCGCACTTTGTCATCCTTTAGAAGCAAAAGACAATTTGATATCGTCCAACGATCGCGGCGCCACACCAGAGTCGGCAACGCTTATCGATACCACAAACATCAGCGATGTCTCGCTGCAATCCGCAACGACGAATGCGAGAAACTGAAAAAGACACGCCTTCTCTCTCAGCACTGCAGAGCCCTCGCACAGACGTCAATATAGGGCCATTACGTGACCTCAGCTGAAGCAGTTAATATTATCCAGTGTGAATAAAGAGTTATTTAAGTCCCATGTGCAAGTATACTTGAAGTATAGTGCAAATATATGTTGAAAAGCATTGTACTTAAAAAGAACAGTTTGTTAATTAGTGCATCAACTGATGCCTCAATAGTCAATGAAAGTTCTAAATATTCACCTCAATCCTGTATCAAGTTAAGTAAACATTTGTACCATTCATGTAATATAGTGAACTAACATTTCATTTGAAGTAGTTCCCATGAGCTATCTGCCAGAGAAATCAAAGAATCCACAGTTACGGCCGGACGATTGCAGTTTCTTCTAGTCATAACAGAGAATTCTTTTTCTGCGAGCGGAGCGGAAGTAGCGTATCTGACATGAACGCTATTAGTGATAATGAAACACGGTAACTACCATAACGGTTTTGAAAGGACTGCGAAGTAGGCTGGCTGACGGAAAAGGGGGAAGGGGGGGGAGGTGAAGAAAAGAAAGTAGGTGAGAGCTACTTCTCAATCAAGTTGCTCCACAGTTTGCCTCACCAGGGCTGACTACACCCCGCTTGCCAACAGCTCTCGGGAGACCGGATGGTCACCCATCCAAGTGCTAGCCCAGCTCAACAGCGCTTAACTTCGGTGATCGGACGGGAACCCGTGGCAGATTTCCTATATACCAAAAAAAAATCAAAACTCGCAACACTAAGGAGCAGTTGTGCTACATAAACGAAAACTGGTAGGCGTGTTTCCACATCTGAAACATGATATTTATTCAGGTACGCGCCAGTCGCATAAGAGTGGCACTATTAGGGCCACTTTGAGGCCGTCAATTACGTTTGCTATAAATACACGCTGTAATGGCCATTACCGTTAGTTACATTTGACAGTTGGTGAGATGATGTTAAGTCAGGAATGCCTTTAAGGCGACACAGACGCTATTATCAACACCTCACAGAGTTTGAATCAGGTCGTGTAATAGGGCCACGAGAAGCTGGATGTAAGTCCTCTGCGGTATTGCAGAAAGACTTGGCTGGATTGTAGCTTCAGTACATGATTACTGGCAGCGGTGGTCACGAGAATGGAGTGTCGCAAGAATATCGGGCTCCGGACAGCCACGTAGCACTACTGAGAGGGACGATCATTGAGTTCGGCGTATGGCTCTGCCTCATCGTAAATTGCGGCTGCAGCAACAATTTTAACAGCAGTTGGCACCGCAGTGACACAATGAACTGCAACAAATCGATTACCTCAAGAACAGCTCCGAGCCAGACGCCCTGTAGCGCTCATTCCACCGTTCCCAAACAAACCACCATTTGCGACTTCAATGTTATCAAGCGGCGGCTCGTTGGAGGCAGGGTGGAGATCTGTTGTGTTTTCTGGTGAGATCTGGTACTGCTTCCGTGCCAGTGATGGCCATGCGTTAGTTAGGAGGATGCTGGATGAGAGCTTGCACCCAACTTGTCTGCATGCTGGACGCCCCGAACTGTACACCTGGAGTTATAGTTTGGGGTGCGATTTCGTATGACAGCAGGAGCACTCTTTTGGTTATCCCAAGCACCCTGACTGCAAATTTCTACGTCAGTCTACCATTCATGAACAGCATCCCAGAGCGTATTTTCCAACACGACAACGCTCCCCCACGTACCACTGTTGTAACCCAACGTGCTCGATCACAAGCTCTGTCCCCAATTGAGCGCATAACGGATATCATCGGATGACAACTCCACCGTGACCCACAAGCAGCGTTAACACTCGTTGTCTTGTCCGACCAAGTGCAACAGGCATGGAGCTCCATCCTACAGACTGACACGCGGCCCCTGTACAACAAAATGCGTGGACGATTGCATGCTTGCATTCAACCTTCTGGTGGTTACAGTGGTTATTAATATACCAGCATTTCACATTTGCAGTGTCTTATCTTGTGATTCTACGATCCTTATCACTTAAATATGTTACCTGCAAAAATGTATTCACAAAATTTCCATTACCCTGCATTAATTATTTTTTGGTGTTATGATTTTTTTTCCGTCAATGTATTTTGAAACAATGTATATTTGTACTAATGCCACGGTTCGAACTAGAAAGTTTATGGATTTGTTTTCAGTCTCCACTGTGAACTGGATGTTATTATGTTGACTATGAGAGTTATGAAAAAATGTTCTAAGCTGTCTTGCAGTGTCAGTCCAAACAATATACCACTACATAGTCCACATATCTGAAACAGTATTTAATGTTTGCACTCAAAAGTTCTTTGTTCAAGAACAGTTATTCAAATTGGTTCATGAATATTCGAGTGGGGCGACAGGTGAGTGGAATAACTGGTTTGTTTACGTGAGCTATCCTTCTCAATATTTATTAGAAGAAAACCCAGTTTTACAAAATAATTATTCGGAGCCATGGCCGAATTAAAAACACAAAAATCAACTGTCACCACCAATTAAAGAATTAAAAAACACACAAATCAAGCTTAACAAGCAGAATTCCTTCAAATTACAAATGACACATACTGGTTTGCCCTAAAAGCTCCTCGCAATTAGCTGGTAGCCATTTCTGGACTACTGGTGATTTAGCTGTGCTGCTGGTACCCAACCACATTCAGAATCTCTTCCAACTGTGGGCAGGCAAGGTGGGAGCTCTCGCCCAGGTGTGAGCACCGGCGTGGCCGCCTGCTCGATGTAATTTCTTCTCGCTCAGGACGGACAGACCGCCACCGCGCGTGTCCTGTTGCTTCGCTCAGAGCTCTACACTTTCTGCTTTTAACCAGCCGATGCTTGCCTACTAGCGAGGCGAACAAGCTGCTGTAGCTTATCAGCAGAACGGGGAGGCTGCTTCACTCCCATCAAGCCAAGCTATGCCCAAACCAAGTAGGCCAAAGGAATCTTGTTTGCCTGCCCGTCTTCCTAGTGTTTATTCTGTACACTTTCAGTGTAGTGTTACGAGTAGAGCTCGGAAGTTGATGAAAAGTGTTTTTCTACCTGAGTATCAGAAGACGAGGCTCAATATAATACATGTTTATTTTGGCTCATCCTATATCAGAAAATAGTGGGTTTTACTTGTCCTATTTTCCTTTTCGTCGTTTTTCCAGCGTATTTATTTATTTCCATATGAGCTATTTTCATTCGAATAGTACTGGGTATTCTCCATTCCAACCGTCATCAGGTCACCTATAATACACGTTTTCTGTAGTAAGCAGAACAGTCTCTGAACATAGAGATCCTTTACACCAAAGAACCTGAAGATACTTATTATACTGAAACGTCAACTGAAGTATGGTTTCCGTTGCGTTTGTGTGTTCCGGTCAAATATGACCCCCATTATACCAATTTTAATCAATTTTTCCAAGATGCGTACTGCGGCTTCGCCACATCCGTTCTAAGTGGCCAAAATAGTTTATTCTAAATGCCCCAAATATATTTTAGCAAACACAAAGCTCTTTTCCCATATTATGTTAATCTAAGAAGTACATATTCGAATGAAGAAGCTTCTATTTCATACAAAGTTCTTTTGCACTAGGTTACATATCCACTGAGTCATATTTTTTTCTTATTTCCATCAATGTTTGCCCCAAATATATAAAGCGTGTATAAAAAAATGGTTCAAATGGCTCTGAGCACTATGGGACTTAACTTCCATGGTCATCAGTCCCCTAAAACTTAGAACTACTTAAACCTAACTAACCTAAGGACATCACACAAATCCATGCCCGAGGCAGGATTCGAATCTGCGTCCGTAGCGGTCGCGCGGTTCCAGACTGTAGCGCCTGGAACCGCTCGGCCACCCCGGCCGGCAAAGCGTGTATACTCCTAAGTGATTTCCGGTCCTTACATTTCCGCACGCTTGTAAGCCACAAAGTATTTGCCCACTTATTTATGGAGTGAGGAAACTAAGGGTCAAATTTATAAAAATGTTGTAACATACTCGATGGTTACCGGACGAATGTTTGGTAACGTTTTACACAATTTGCATTGCGAGACACCTACCGATTTATTAGAAGCTGGCTCATAAACACAGACAACTTTTCCCTTGCTGTACTTGGGCTCTGTTTCTTACCTGGTATATATTCCCCATTTCTTCACCTCTGCTCAGTATCCTCTAACTTTCGTTCCTTCATTTTTCAGATCCCATCATTATGATAAATGAGCTGCACAGAAACTACTATGCAAACGTATACCTAGCCATTCTGTAGTCTCGTTGGAGTAATAGCGCAACCTACTGTCTGGCGAAGGCGGCTGAACGGATCCCTCGAAGCTTGCCAGGCGTAGATAGGGGCAGGCAGGATGGAAGGAGAATTTTACACCTCCGACTTCGGGCCTTATGTTGCTCGGCGGTGTCACTCGATGCAGCCACTGGAAAATCCAAGTGCGATGTCAACACAACGTTACACCACCGCGTCCATCACGGCACAAATATTTCAGCCTGAACAGGACTGAGTGGCCAGTGACAAGTCATCCATAGATGATTTATTGCTGATCTCCGGAAGCGGTGCTTTCCCAGCAAGTTCATGATGATGATGGTTGTGGTTCGCATTTTCCTTCCTCCTGCACTAAAAAGATGTCAAGTACGTTTCTATATCTTTTGGTTAACCCTGATATATGCCTCTTCAGTTAGTGTTGTCCTGTTGCAGTGGATTAGTGTAGAATGGAAGGCAGGGTGAGGGATAAGACAGGTGTCGTCACGTGCCCTTGTCATTAGTTTCAGAGCAAGAGAATATTTTAGTCACCATCCATGAAACGGAGATTTTGAATTGTAAAATTGCGCACAATGTGGCGATCAAGAAGTATAAGCCGCCTCCTGTCTCCTCCTACCCGGCCAAATTGTAACGGTGAGAATTCTTTCATCAGACACACGTTAACCGCCTGTCCCCAAGTCGAGCGCCACTCCACGAACACATTTGGTATCTAGGCGACTGGGACGAAATCAAATACGGAAGGGCAACTACTGGGAGTATAGATTCGACCTCGCTGTAGCACATTGTCTGAATCTGCCGCGGTACGTTTATACACTATTGGCCATTAAAAATGCTACACCACGAAGGTGACGTGCTACAGGCGCGAAATTTAACCGAAAGGAAGAAGATGCTGTGATGTGCAAATGATTAGCTTTTCAGAGCATTCACACAAGGTTGGCGCCGGTGGCGACACCTACAACGTGCTGACATGAGGAACGCTTCCAACCGATTTCTCATACACAAACAGCAGTTGACCGGCGTTGCCTGGTGAGACGTTGTTGTGATGCCTCGTGTAAGGAGGAGAAATAGGTACCATCACGTTTCCGACTTTGATAAAGGTCGGATAGTAGCCTATCGCGATTGCGGTTTATCGTATCGCGACATTGCTGCTCACGTTCGTCGAGATCCAATGACTGTTAGCAGAATACGGAATCGGTGGGTTCAGGAGGATAATACGGAACGCCGTGCTGGACCCCAACGGCCTCGTATCACTAGCACTCGTGATGACAGGCATCTTATCCGCTTGGCTGATACGGATCGTGCAGCCACGTCTCAATCCCTGAGTCAACAGATGGGGACGTTTGCAAGACAACAACCATCTGCACGAACAGGTCGAAAACGTCTGCAGCAGCATGGACTATCAGCTCGAAGACCATGGCTGCGGTTACCCTTCCGCTGCATCACAGACAGTAGCGCCTGCGATGGTGTACTCAACGACGAACCTGGATGCACGAATGGCAAAACGTCATTTTTTTCGGATGAATCCAGGTTCTGTTTACGGTATCATGATGGTCGCATCCGTGTTTGGCGTCATCGCGGTGAACGCACATTGGAAGCGTGTATTCGTCATTGCCATATTGGCGTATCACCGGGCGTGATGGTATGGGGTGCCATTGGTTACACGTTTCGGTCCCCTCTTGTTCGCATTGACGGCACTTTGAACAGTGGACGTTACATTTCAGATGTGTTACGACCCGTGGCTCTGCCGTTCATTCGATCCCTGCGAAACCCTAGATTTCAGCGGGTTTGTGCACGACCGCATGTTGCAGGTAATGTACGGGCCTTTCCGGATACAGAAAATGTTCGACTGCTGCCCTGGCCAGCATATTCTCCAGATCTCTCACCAATACAAAACGTCTGGTCAATGGTGGCCGTGCAACTGGCTCATCACAATACGCCAGTCACTACTGTTGATGAACTGTGGTATCGTGTTGAAGCTGCATGGGCAGCTGTACCTGTACACGCCATCCAAGCTCTGTTTGGCTCAATGCCCAGGCGTATCAAGGCCGTTATTACGTCCAGAGGTGGTTGTTCTTGGTACTGATTTCTCAGGATCTATGCACCCAAATTGTGTGAAAATGTAATCAAATGACAGTTCTAGTATAATATATTTGACCAATCAATACCCGTCTATCATCTGCATTTTTTCTTGGTGTAGCAATTTTAATGGCCAGCAGTGTATAAGTTTCCCGTCGTCGGACAGCGCGTTGTTGTTAGTGAATGTGAGAGCTGCCTTCATGTTATGCTACGTTTTTATTATTCGTTGTCATGAAATTATGATGGGGATCGTTAAAGAAATATTGGTGAAACTTACTTAAAAAGAAGATATGAGCTTTTCCCCTTACCCAGTTTATTTTGTTTTATAGACTCAATAAATGTTTGGTTGGGTTGCAATCATAAAAAATGGGGATGACCATGTCAGCCTAAGGCTCAGTCATCCGCATATTATTAAATAAAGCTTTTACACTGAGAAATACTGCTATTGTCAGAAGAAGTAGAGGCTATAGTTGTTCGTATTTGCAGGCGGGAAATCGCGTTATCGGACGAGCATAAAACGAACTTCTGTGACAAGAAGTGGCGTAACTCTTAAAATAAACGGAAACCAAATCACGGTCAAATAATCTCACTATTACCAGGTAAATAATGAGAAGTTTCAGAAATGACAACAGTGAGAAACTTAACGTCAGGATTGGGGATCATGAAGTAGACAAAGTTAAGGTATTCTGCTGCCTAGGCAGAAAATAACTGATGATGGACGAAGCAAGGAGAACATAAAAAGCAGACTAGCACTGGGAAAGACGACATCCCTGCCCACGAGAAGTCTACTAGTATCAAACAAAGACCTCAATTTGAAGAAGAAATTTGTGAGGATGTACAGTGTGTTACAAAAAGGTACGGCCAAACTTTCAGGAGACATTCCTCACACACAAAGAAAGAAAATATGTTATGTGGACATGTGTCCGGAAACGCTTACTTTCCATGTTAGAGCTCATTTTATTACTTCTCTTCAAATCACATTAATCATGGAATGGAAACACACAGCAACAGAACGTACCAGCGTGACTTCAAACACTTTGTTACAGGAAATGTTCAAAATGTCCTGCGTTAGCGAGGATACTTGCATCCACCCTCCGTCGCATGGAATCCCTGATGCGCTGATGCAGCCCTGGAGAATGGCGTATTGTATCACAGCCGTCCACAATACGAGCACGAAGAGTCTCTACATTTGGTACCGGGGTTGCGTAGACAAGAGCTTTCAAATGCCCCCATAAATGAAAGTCAAGAGGGTTGAGGTCAGGAGAGCGTGGAGGCCGTGGAATTGGTCCGAATCTACCAATCCATCGGTCACCGAATCTGTTGTTGAGAAGCGTACGAACACTTCGACTGAAATGTGCAGGAGCTCTATCGTGCATGAACCACATGTTGTGTCGTACTTGTAAAGGCACATGTTCTAGCAGCACAGGTAGAGTATCCCGTATGAAATCATGATAACGTGCTCCATTGAGCGTAGGTGGAAGAACAAACTAAAATGAGCTCTAACATGAAAAATTAAGCGTTTCCGGACACATGTCCATATAACATCTTTTCTTTATTTGTGCGTGAGGAATGTTTCCTGAAAGTTTGGCCGTACCTTTTTGTAACACCCTGTATGTCTCCCGCAGAGCATTTTATAGTAGTGAAACGTGGCCTGTGCGAAAAGCACAACAGAAGAGAACCGAAATGTTTGCGACGTGATGCTACAGATGAAAGTTGAAAATTAAGTGTACTGATAATGTAATGAATGAGGAGGCTCTCCGGAAAACTGGCGAGGAAAGCAATATGCGGAAATCACTGACAAGAAAAAGGGATATGATGATAGGACATTTGTTAAGACTTCAGGAAATGTCTTCCATGGAGCTGTTGAAGGAAAAAATTGTAGAGGAAGAGAGAGATTAGAATACATCCACCAAATAATTGAGCACGTCGATTGCAAGCGTTACTCTGACATGAAAAGCTTGGCAGGGGAGAGGAATTCGTAGCGGGCCGCATCAACCAGTAGGAAGACTGGTGATTTAAAAAAAAAAAAAAAAAAAAAGAAGTTGCCAGTACTGCGGCGTTCGAGCTGTGCGCGGATTACTTTTGTAAATTACCACGTGCGCTAGCTGTCACTGCGTTCCGCGTCCGACGTCTCCCATATCTCATCAGCAGGTCCTGCAAGTGTACCTTATATCATACCTCCGCCCTGTGGACGGAAGTTCGTTGGTTGATTTGGGGGAGGGGACGAAACAACGAGGTCATCGGTCCCATGGGAATCGGGAAGAACGTGCCCTTTCAAGGAACCATCCCGGCATTTGCCTGAAGTGATTTAGGGAAACCAAGAAAAAGCTAAATCAGGATGGACCAACGCAGGGTTGAACTGTCGTCCTCCCGAATGCGAGTCCAGTGTTCTGACAACTGCGCCCCCTCTCTCGGTGGGCGGAAGTCTAGCGATGCCAACTCCCCGGGGTAAATTATTTGTCAAACCTGGCGTGTCCTACAAGCACGCAAAAATATTGATCCATGCGGAGAAAGTCGGTCTTTGTAGCCAGAGGTATGGTATAGATGTCGGGCCTGCAAACAATCGCCTGCTGCACGACAAACGAGGTTGCTGAGTAGAAGGTCAGCTTAAAGGCGTCAGTTTCAGATGGGTCTGAGCACTATGGGACTCAACTGCTGAGATCATGAGTTCCCTAGAACTTAGAACTACTTAAACCTAACCAACCTAAGGACATCACAAACATCCATGCCCGAGGCAGGATTCGAACCTGCGACCGTAGCGGTCTTGCGGTTCCAGACTGAGCGCCATTAACCGCACGGCCACTTCGTCCGGCGCGTCAGTTTCGTAATTAAAAGGTCACAATTATAAAAGGGTATAAATCGAGGACGCTGCAATTGCGCATCTCATGTTTGCGTCCAGAGAGAGATTTGAACGGCACGCTTCTCCTGTCTTCGTGACAACAATGACGGCAGATGCAGAGGAAAGATATGCATCAGCCGTGGAGCTCCAGCGTACGCAGCACGTTCTTTTGTTTAGGAGCTTACAGCAGACACTGGCGTCTCCTTTGATCGTAAGAATAGCTTGTCACCGCTGTCGAGGCCAAATGTGCCTCACAATGGAGCCGTCGCGCGGTGTCCATGTGTCCGTGAGCAGCTGGTGGCGTCAGGAGGTGCAATGGACCATCGCGGCGGCGCCCACGGAATTCTGACGAGGCTCTCTCCCCGAGACGCAGCCTCACTGGCGCACGTTCCCAATTCGTTCTGTTGTCGCGGCGAAAGTCGTGCGCCCCGCGATGCGACGTCCCGTCCAGCCGACACCCGGTATCACGTGGCCGGCTCTGGCGGACCGGCGGCGGCTACAAAGGACCGGATGCGAAGGACGGCGGAGGGCTGCCAACAGCCGGACGAGGCTGCTATTGCTCTCCCGCCTCCTCGCAATATAAGCGGCAGCTGACAACAGGATCACAGCCCGACAGTATAAACATCCCGTGGTAAAAGAGAATCTCTGGCTCTCTAGTCCATCCCATTCCGCCCCCCCCCCCCCCCTCTCACTGCATTTCTGTTCCTCACTATTCGCCTTTGTAATCAGAAGCACAGATGGGTCATTCACTGAAACGATCTGGTATTTCAGAGCATATGAGTAGTGCTCACAATTATATTTCCTGAATGTTTCTATGAGAAGCATTGCCAAGGGACTCATTTTCTACATCTACACGCTGCAAGCCACCTTACGGTGCGTAGCGAAAGGTTATTTACGTACTATTATCATTTCTATCGCCCTCATTCCAATTACTGTTTCTTTACCGACTGGTGAGCTCCAAAGACAACGGTTTTCAAGCTACTACGATTTGAACTCGAATTGGAGGAAGTAAAGTCGTACGGCCCCTTTTGGCTCGAGGAGCCCGAAGCGCAGATTCAGCCGGACAGGTTTCTAGCCCTTCTAGAAACTTCCGGGCTGATAAGCCGTGGTCGGTGTATAAATCTCTCCCCTGACGTTTCGTCTCGAAATGCGAGAGACATTCTCCGAGGTAAAGCGGCGAACTGCAAAGCTAACTCGAGGAAACTCTGATTATATAGCCAGTGCAGAGGGCGTCACTGTCCTTCCCATGGCGTCGGCTATGAGACTGTCTCTGGTAATGCCAACATTCTCGATTGAAAGTAATTGATCGTCACGCTTTTAACAAAGAATATTGGCATTACTAGAGACGCCACGTAATGGACAGCGACGCCCTCTGCACTGGCTGTATAATCAGCGCTTCCTCGAGTTCTTCTTGCAGTTCGCCGCTTTACCTCGGAGGATGTCTACCGCAACCGGAGACGAAACGTCAGGGGAGAGTTTCACAGATCGACCACGGCCTATCTGACCGGAAGTTTTAAGTGAACACAATACCGTCCGTGAAAGCCTATATTGTATGATCTTCTAGAAATGTTTTCTCACGGAATTTTAACAGTTATGCTATCCATCTACCTTTGTGTTTTATTATGTAGTTCTTTTAATTCCTTGTCTGGAGACATTTTACCTACAGTGTTCCATACTTCCATCGGTAGAAACAGAACTCTTACAGGATCATTTTGTTGTCTGTCTGTCCGACTGCCTGTCCGACTATCGAGACGCCTTTTCTTCTCAGGCACCGGTACACGTAGCAAGTTGAAATTTATGTCACATACTAACTCCTATTGTACCTCAGCGATGTAAACAACTTAAGCTCGTAAACCAATGTAGTCAAAGAAACGGTTGTTTACGTCACCACATGTTTCGATATCTTGACAGTGTCGATATGAATAACTGGCAAAAGTTGTCTAAATTTTCGGTTCCCGGGATGGATGAACTATGTACACACATAATCGAAACACTAAGTGTGCGAATCCTACTCGGAATTTTATTTGAGACCGTGTAGACTTTCTCTGGTTTGGGACGAGGAATAAGGGACACAAATTCACATCGTCGAGGATAGCAATCTGGAAAAAACAATCTCAATAAGGATTAATTTATATCTACTTCTGAACGCCGCACGCCACATTGGGGTTCGCGGCGGAAGGTACTTAGTGAACACTGTCCCTTCCCCTTATTCCTCCTCCAGTCGCGAATGGCTAGCGGGAAGAATGATTGTTGAGAAGCCTCCGCTGGCCTCGAGTCTACACTACTGCCCATTAAATTGCTACACAACGAAGATGACGTGCTACAGACGCGAAAATTAACCGACAGGAAGAAGATGCCGTGATATGCAAATGATTAGCTTTTCAGAGCATTCACACAAGGTCGGCGCCGTGGCGACACCTACAACGTGCTGACATGAGGAAAATTTCCAACCGATTTCTCATACACAAACAGCAGTTGACCGGCGTTACCTGGTGAAACGTTGTTGTCATGCCTCGTGTAAGGAGGAGAAATGCGTACCATCTCGTTCCGACTTTGATAAAGGTCGGATTGTAGCCTATCGCGATTGCGGTTTATCGTGTCGCGACATTACTGCTCGCGTTGGTCGAGATCTAGTGACTGTTAGCAGAATATGGAATCGGTGGGTTCAGGAGGGTAATACGGAACGCCGTGCTGGATCCCAACGGCGTCGTATCACTAGCATCGAGATGACAGGCATCTTATCCGCTTGGCTGTAACGGATCGTGCACATCTGAGTCAACAGTTTGGGACGTTTGCAAGACAACAAACATCTACACGAACAGTTCGACGACGTTTGCAGCAGCATATGCTATCAGATCGGAGACCATGGCTGCGGTTACCCTTGACGATGCGTCACAGACAGGAGCGCCTGCGATGGTGTATTCAACGACGAACCTGGGTGCACGAATGGCAAAACGTCATTTTTTCAGATGAATCCAGGTTCTGTTTACAGCACCATGATGGTCGTATCCGTGTTTGGCGACATCGCGGTGAACGCAATGGAAGCGTGTATTTGTCATTGCCATACTGGCGTATCATCCGGCGTGATGGTATGGGGTGCCATTGGTTACACGTCTCGGTCACCTCTTGTTCGCATTGATGGCACTTTGAACAGTGCACGTTACATTTCAGATGTGTCACGACCCGTGGCTCTACCCTTCATTCGATCCCTGCGATACCCTACATTTCAGCAGGATAATACACGACCGCATGTTGCAGGTCCTGTACGGGCCTTTCTGGATACAGAAAACGTTCGACTGCTGCCCTGGCCAGCACATTCTCCAGATGTCACACCAATTAAAAACGTCTGGTCAATGGTAGCCGAGCAACTGGCTCGTAACAATACGCCAGTCACTACTGTTGATGAACTGTGGTATCGTGTTGAAGCCGCATGGGCAGCTGTACCTTTACACGGCATCCAAGCTCTGTTTGACTCAAACCCCAGGCGTATCAAGGCCGTTATTACGGCCACAGTTGATTGTTCTGGGTACTGATTTCTCTGGGTCTATGCACCCAAATTGCGTGAAAATGTAATCACATGTCAGTTCTAGTATAATATATTTGTCCAATGAGTACCCGTTTATTATATTCATTTCTTCTTGGTGTAGCAATTGTAATCGCCTGTATTGTAATTTTATCATCTTGGTCTTTTCGCGGTGTGTATATAGGAACAAGCAGTATATATGGCGATACTTCCGGAAACCTACACGCTCGGAAACTTGAGCCGGCCGCTGTGGCCGAGCGGTTCTAGGCGCTTCAGTCCAGAACCGCGCTGGTGCTACGGTCCCATGTTCGAATCCTGCCTCGGGCATGGATGTGTGTGATGTCCTTAGGTTAGTCAAGTTTAAGCACTTATAAGTCTAGGGGACTGATGACCTCAGATGTTAAGTCCCATAGTGCTTGGAAACCATTTTATCCATTTTTTCTTTTTTTTAAATCAGAAATTTGACAGCAATCCCCACCTTGACGTAGAACGCCTGTCTTGCAGCTTCTTACACTAGAGTTGGTTGATTATCTCCATGACGCTCTCGCGCTTACTAAATGTACCCGTGACGAAGCGTGCTCTTCTTGTTTGAATCTTCTCTATTTTCCCTGTTAGTACTGACTGGTGCGGATTCCATACTAACAAGCAAGTTCAGATAGTGATAGAACGAGTTTTTTTTTAATTGGCTATGTTTCCTGAGGATTCTTCTAATGAATCTGTCTAGTATCTTTTTTTCCCACGAGCATTATTTTTTTTTGTGGTCGTTCCACTTCAAATCACTTCATGTGCAACACCTAGATATTTCATGGAAGTAACTGCTTCCAGATATTCCTCTTCAGTCGTGTAACCATACAATAAGGTGTCTTTCTGGCTGTGTATCTGCGTGAGAAATATGTCAATTGCCACTCCCTGAAACAAGCGCCGATCGTCTGCAGATTTTCTGGAATAAAACATGTTCCGAACATCTACAACAGACCGACGTCCGAGATGTTGGCCTATCGTTTTGTGCACCTGTTCGACGATCCTTCTGTGCTTTTCTCTAATCATCTTGACCAATCCGCTCCTCCAGAGGCGTTCATTATACAGCTGCTAGACGAGGAGCAAGTTCATCCGCAAACTCTATGTAGAATCGTACCGGTATCCTGTCAGGTCCAACGGTCTTCCCTCTGTTGGGCGATTTTAGTTACTTTTCTATCTCATGGTCACTTCAACGATTTCAAGGGAGTTCGTGGCGTGCTGAAAAGTAATGCCTCCGAATTTTTTATGTGAAAGCTCTTAAAGTTAAGTAAAGCAAACGTTATTAACATTCTACTTCTTTATTTTTCAAGTCTACTTATTTATCTCTCAACATAGTTACCCTGGCGACGAACACATTTCTGCGAACGAGAGACCAATTTGTTGATTCTGTCATGTGCAATGTCTGACTTTGTTAACGGGGCTACAATCTCACCTCCGCTTGCATCGATTAATCACTATCAAAGTAAATGTTTTGGAAGCAGATGGGAATCAGGTGGGGGCCAAGTCGGGACTGTAAGGAGGATGATCGATGAGAGTGAACCCAATGCGTCGGATTGTTGCGATGTCAAAGCTCTCGTGTCTGATCGGGCATTGTCATGCTGAAGAAGATTGTGTGGGCGAAGTCTTCGGATTCGTCCTGTCAGTTGCCTGAGCGTTGCGTAATACCTCGCAGAGTTTATGGTGATGCTTTTAGTCATGAATTCCAAATACACCATACCGTGAACGTACCAGAATATGTGAACATAACTTTGCCTGCTGGTGCCATGGTCGTGTACTTCTTCTGCTTGGATGGGCCCTGTCACACATGCTGAAGTTAACACCGTTTCCTTTATTACGATCACGAACACCCCAACGTTGCACACTACTGATGTCGAAACGGTTTTCACTGTACACATCTTTCATTCTTCTGTGGATTTCAATCTGAGGCACGTTTTCTGTGGTTAGGGACTCGATTACAGCACACTGATTACCAGGCACCGATGTAGTTATATTACACGCCGCCGTGTTACACGCTAAAATTTTAAGCCCTCTAGCAGCAGAGGGTTGCAACTTGCATCAGGTTAAAAAATGGTTCAAATGGCTCTGAGCACTATGGGGCTTAACATCTGAGGTCATAAGTCCCCTGGACAGAACTACTGAAACCTAACTAACCTAAGGACATAACATACATCCATGTCCGAGGCAGGATTCGAACCTGCGACCGTAGCGGTCGCGCGGTTGCAGACTGAAGCGCTTAGAACCTCTCGGCCACACCGGCTGGCCTTGCATCAGAGAAGCGCAAAAGTAGACCAAGTAATATGCATGATGTAATATCTCAATCGATTTTGCGAACATTACAAAAAATTCGGAGATATTACCTTTCAGCACACCCTCGTACTACATTGTGATCTTCTGTGAAACAGTTTTGGAAAATGGCGTTTCCCGTGATGTCCTCCGTTTCGATCCGATTATGATTAAAAATGTCTCGACAGATAGCTTCGACTCGTTTACTGTTTTAAAATAAGACAATTATTCTATTAAATTTGCGGACAGAATTTTACTTTAGAATAAACTGAACACACATTGCTCTCCCTACACTAATTTTGGCATTATCTGATTTGTGTTTGGCCGAGAGGATTCGGCTACGTTTAGGTTTGCCGTGAAACTCTCTTTGCTATCGCGGTAGCTTTCTAAAAAGATTGTCGAACCTCGCCGCGTCTTTTCCATCCCTCCCAGCGCGTAGCTGTCTAAAGAGTATTGTGCACTGTTCTTGAACTTTTTCCATTGATACTCAACGTTGTTAGTGCTGCAGATAAAATTTTCGTTCTGGCCGCTCTTTCTCTGTATTTCTGTTTACAGCCGTATTTAGTAGAGCCGTACTAATGGAGTCGAAAACTTTGGGCGTGTTTGTCACCAGCGTATCTAAAGTGTTATCTGCAAAAGTGGGTTATACGGTTAACTAACGAAGGTAATTTTCGGATAAAGCGTTTAGAACAATTTATCACCATTCCCGGTCTTTACCGTCGGCCATAATCGCTTGTATCTGCCGCTCTATAGCTGGTATATTGAAATCTCCACCTACTACTACAACGTGAAATATTCTCCAAATTTCCCCTCAAATGTCCCGCTACTACTGTTCCACTTGCAGATGGTTTACAAAAGCATTCGAAGGCCATGTTTGATTCACCTTTAACACTAGTTTTCACCCAAATTATTTCGCATTCGGAATTTGTATTATTGTCAACAGATATTATCGTATTTTTATGACTATAAACACGCATACACCACCAGCGTTCAAACTGCGTTTGTGATATATACTGCAGTCATTGCTGTTGAAATCTGTTTTGAACCAGTTTTCCTTCCCTAATACTATGTGGTAACTGACACTGTTTACAAGCAAGACTAGTTCCGGGACTTCTGCATAGATGCTCCTGCAGTTAACTAACACTATACTAACATTTTCATTTCCTGAACTGCTATGACGAATGCAAACCGGTTTGAAATCAGAATGCATCTCATCGGGACTGTGGTGGGATTTCTCTGTCTTAATAAAATATCATCTACACGCCAGACATACTCCGCTATGCTAGTAGCCACTTCCTGCGTTCACTGCACGCCTGACTTATTAAGAGGGGTATGGGGGACGGGCAGGTCCTGCAATTCCAAACGATAGCGGGGTTCGAAAAATGCACATCCAAGATCGTCACAGAATTGTCTCAGACCAAGGTTTAAACATTCCACTCCTAAGCAGAGGACCACAATCGGTTCTTGGACCGCTGCTGCAATTCGATAGTTCTGGTTTCACCCCAAAGGCTGGGTTAGCTGTCCTCATCGAATCACCCAGACTCCAGTAGGAAGGCGTTTGAATCCAGGCTCCAGGCGTCATTCGTACTGACACGCGCCGCGATTTGCCGCCAGTTGCATCCAGAGCCTATTAATAATGTCCAGCAGACACTGATAAGACGTTAATGATAGCGTTTAATTTATCACATATCCTTCCTCGGAGGCATGCGATTAGATATTGGTAATTTCGTCTAAAAACTAATATTACAGATGTCAGCCTGTCCACAAGCTTGCGCGTAATTTCATTAAATACTAATATTACATATGCCAGCGCGTCTGCAAACTTACACGCAATGGCAAATTATAGATTCCATTTATTAAATTACTGCCAATGGCGGAAGGGTAGAAGGAAGCGTCGTATCTGTTTTAACGGAATACTACAACTGACGATCTATTATCATCGTCTTCGAAAATAGGAAGACAAAAGATAATATTCTCAGATTATTATTATCATTATTATTATTATTATTATTAAGTTCTGTGGCCTATGTAATCATATATTGTATTTACTCATTGCGAATAGCTTTATTTGTAAATCACTAATTTGATTATTAATCACCTTGGAGGCAGAAGATAAAGAGATATTAACAGCAAATTTTCCCATGATGGCCAAGGCTGCCACTGAAGCTGGAATATGATATCTCTGACTGTCTTGCTCTTACTAGACGAATCCAGCTCGACAGGCCGATATTATTTGGATTTTTTAGTTTCCTTTCGTCGCCCTATCTGCCAAAGATTCAAGATTTGTGAGCCAATCAGGCCGACGAGGGTTGTGTGAACTACATCTTTCATGCCCGAATGACACTTCCTAAGAATTAACCGAAACAAATCTCTGTTTATCATCTGCAAGTCATCTGCAAGCAGTTCTATGTGGTCTTGTTACTTCAGATATTTTCTGATTCATACTTCTACGTATTTTACGCTTTTTACTGTTTCCACTGATCGATCATCCATCGTTTCTTCGAAACATAAGTAGCATTGAGGTCTCTATAAGCGGGATAATTAAACTCGAGGTCAACGGTCAATCCTTGTACCGATTTCAACAGCTATTCCTGCATTTCGCTAGAATTTTCTGGCGTTCCGATTATACTAAATATAACAGCATCATGCGAGAATAGTTACATGGAGTTTCAGGCGCTACCATTTATATGTATCACGAAAGGTAACGGCCCCATAACACTCCACTGTGGCGCTTCAGAAATTACTTTTACATCTGACGATTTCGCTTCGTTGAGAGCAACGTATTAAAATTTAGCCTGGTAGTCTCAATATTGGCTCAGTGTTCAGTATGTTTATGCTTTATGTCCTAGGTAACAGCTTGGAAATGCATGAAATACATTCCGAAAAGTGAAAGAAGCCGGTCAACCTGACGACCAACCTGGCTTCCGGATCTCATGGACTACTGAGTTTCAGAAGACCTCTGTCTGCGACAGCCACGTTTGTAACGTTCTCCAAATAATTTCTCTTAATAAAAATAATGCTTTTTCTGATTATTATGAATGAATGTCTACATAACAAATATATAATTTTCTTAAAATAAATTTTCGAATGAATG
Organism: Schistocerca americana; assembly: GCF_021461395.2. Lineage (NCBI taxonomy): Eukaryota > Metazoa > Arthropoda > Insecta > Orthoptera > Acrididae > Schistocerca > Schistocerca americana. The sequence goes on along the minus strand of NC_060121.1, from coordinate 790,401,874 downwards.
TCTGAACTGTGGAATCGGTACCGAACTCGAATTATCGTGTAGCGTGTTGTGCAACTGGTGTTCTTATTCTGTGTTATTGTCAGCAAAAACTTTGTACGAACTGACTGGGCAATGCAACTCCCAATACCGGTAAATAAATACAGTCACTGCAAAATACATTCAGCCCCTTAGGCACTGAATCATCTGGCCCTGTTCAAAGCTGGTAACTTTGGTCCCTGCACACATAACAAATAAATTGAATTGTCCTACCTCTAAAGTAGTAACGGAGTAACGCGATATATTCTGGTCTCTCACAAAAAATACAAATATGCTAGCTACTGGCTCAGAGGTGTGCAATGCTGGCTATAATACTTTGAAATACAAATGAACTTTTTTCGGCTGATAAATGAAAAATCCAACTTCTTGGAAAAAGTATGGGACTTGGACTGAGAGGCGGTACTGATTACGGTGAATTACTAACCCTGAGTTTTTTAGAAAATTTTTATTGCAAGTTAAGTTTGCCTTATCAGAAACATTCGACAACTGAAATTACATTACTCGTAATTGATTCACAAACAATGAGAATTAAACAGCAAGTATTATATAACTTCACTAATCCAACATAAATGCAAATCCTCAATTTACGTATAGATCTGTTAACAAATCTTAGAAACATTAAAAAGTGAAACATCTAACCAGCCTTTATATAAAATCGGTTTACATACGTTGTGGGGTTACTCAACAATTACAAATTATCAGCCAACTCATCTATATTAAAGCGTTGGCAAAAAAATCATAATTATTTAAGATTTTTACCTTGCTTGCATGAAGACTTCTACTTCCATGTTCAACAGCATTGACATACCTACATTAATCTCAGATTTGGTGGTTTCACATAGCACACCAACAAAAACTGCCTACTCCGTCGTCTTTCGCTCAGAGACAGCTACATACAACTGTGTGCTAAGCGCTCTCTTACTCTAGCACTACTATCTCAGATCAGAAACAGTATCTTTGGCTCTGCAGCCGTGCACAGTCAGCGATCCGCATTATAAAGGCTGTCAAAGACATACATCGTTTACAATATTCTAGTTTCATTTTAATTTACGTTAGTATTATTCTCATATTCGGGTGCCACATACAAGTGTGCCCCGTCGACTCCTTTCACGACCCTCCAGCGGGGTTTAACGAATTTGACACATATTTGGAAGTAAATTGTACAACAAATGTGTGGTAAATTTATCACATTACTGATGAGCAGAAATCTTCAGTAGTATAAAACATGTCATGGTCGTGTAAAAAAATCTAACTGTATAGTATCATTTAATTTGAAAGATTTTATAGTGCCCAAATGCACAAGTATCAATCATAATCTGGTTATAATATGAGTAAATTACCTCATAAACAAGGTTGCTGGCAAATAAATCATGTAAACCAAAATCATTTCAAAAATGGTTCAAATGGCTCTGAGCACTATGGGACTTAACATCTATGGTCATCAGTCCCCTAGAACTTAGAACTACTTAAACCTAACTAACCTAAGGACATCACACAACACCCAGTCGTCACGAAGCAGAGAAAATCCCTGACCCCGCCGGGAATCGAACCGGGGAACCCGGGCGCGGGAAGCGAGAACGCGACCGCGCGACCACGAGCTGCGGACCCAAAATCAGTATACACTCCTAATCGGCAAGATAATGGTTTAGGGTTGGACAAGGAAAAGGAAGAATCATGGCTGAAGCCTATGAGCTGACTTCATCACAAAGTCCATTTCTTTTTTTTTTTGTGCAGGTTCAAGAACTTAGCAGTGACTAATGTGGATTGCATTCAGTGTGCCACGACATTTGAACTCCGTATTATGTTTCCTAGTCATGTGCAGAGACACAATAGGTACTCAGCAACAAATTACCAACAACCATAGTGGCCAATTATCATAATACCAGTAATGTGATGACCATCATCATCACTACTCTTCATAGTGGAGAATCTCCTGAGATCCAAACGACATTGAAGTATGAATACCAGTAATAAACTGCACCAACACCATGAACACAGGAAGGAGACTGGATAATGGAAGGTATGTGAAAGCAGCAGAGGTAAGGTGGTGGAACATAACCATTTCTGCCTATGTCAACGTCAGGTAATCTGTCTGGTCAGAAAAAGTTCAGTATCCTAATGAAATTACAGCCTGGATGAAGCAACAAAGCTATACATCAGAGTGAATAGGCTAAACTGAAAGTGAACTCTGAATAAGAAAACTTAATAACTGTGGTATTTGGCTGCGAATTAGACATAGAATAACCGAACATGACAGAGAACATCACTGATTCATAATATTATACTGTGACTCTCAGTAGCCTTGTATACGCAATAATGAGACATAATTACTTAAGAAAATCTAACAGTAAAGTCAAGAATTGAATGGCTCCAGATAGCCTTGTACTTGGAAAACATGCAAATCTTAATAACTAAAATAATTGTAGAGAAAATATCAACCAGAGGCTCAAAGTGGCCTTTCCACATATGTAAATGCTGCTTTTAGTAGCTATAAAATGTTTGGGGCTCCATGTGGCCTTACACTTGAAGTATGTGCAAATCTTCATATCTAAACAATTGAATAGAATATTTCAATCAGAGGCTTCATGTGACCTTTCTACTTATATAAATGCTGATCTTAGTAGCTAAGAAAGTGCAAAATGTCTAAACAATGCGCAAACTGATTAAATCCCGAACTTTACTATTAATCTGTTTAGTTAAACAAAGTAGCCCCTTTGGATGATCCGCCTAATAATGCTGTTCATGAAATGATCCTTGTACGCTGATAATTTTCGTAGCAGACTGATCCTGAAATGAAAATATCTTACTTCGTAATGTAATTGCTTGGAAACGTAGTGCTTGCTGCGCTTTGTGCGCCAGCTGCAGATCTCTAACTTTGGTTGGAGGCAACAAGTAAACTATTTTATACAAATCATTGAGTGAGACATTCTTTAAATAAAAGTGATTTGGATAATGCTCTTAGGTGAAATACTTCCTTGACAAATTGTTATTAAATTATCTCATATATTATTGCTTGAATGCAATTCATGTTACAACACTCATTAGCACTGACACAGGGCAACACTGATATCAAACTCTTACTCTCAGAAATGTTAGACAAATCATCAATAAACATGAGACATACCTTACAGTGAAAATTATTCAATCTCTATTGAAAAATCTAAAGTTCCCTCATAAGGCGGTCTCATTCAACAACTACGCATGACTGTAGTACCACTAAACAAAAATATTATGTTAATTCCTCTTCATACTCTTCTCTAATCTCACTACATCTCGTTTCATTCTAAATCACTAATCAGATCTTTCTCCCCTGTTTCGCAATATTCAAACACAAATAATTTTATTTGAACAGGGATGCATGCAACTTTACGTTGTAAGACGTCGTGGTCTCCTGACCATCATTGCTTACATATTCCGCCCTCACAATCATATTCCGCACATCAAGACGCTTCATTCGATCCCAAACTCGATAAGATAAAGTCAATGTTGTATGAATTCATGTAAATGATACGCAAATAACAATTGCACACCGGGGCTGAGATGCTCGAGGCTGGCGTACACACACACATGCAAGACATGACGGCCACAAGAGCTTTTAGTTCTGGAGAGGCCGACCGCATGCTGAGAGGCCGAATCCCTTCAGAGGACGATTCAGCCTATCTATGTCGGACAGTGGCTGCCCATGGAGCGGACAGCGTTTGCCCAAGTGAAAGGGGAGAACGACCCCATGTTTGGCTTAAAAGCAAATTCCGCTACATTGTGTGGGAGCACCCAGCCTACGCATTATTTACAAACATAGCACACAGTTTCAGAGGTTTTCACAGGGAGACAGCAAACGCCAAATACCGATGCTACAGATTTCCGGATTGGTCGCCTTACACGAAACGTCATTCTCCTGTTTTAGGAGAGCAATGCTGATTGGCTGACCAGTGTATCACGCCAATAGTTAGACTAGGGGCGAATAGGAGTCCTTGACTTCATCAAGGCGTAGGGAGAGTTTGATTGGCAAAGGTCAATCCAGATAGAACGAGAGTTATCTTATTTGTCAGCAGTGAGCGGCACAGACAGCAGTCATCGCAGCTTATGGTATTGTGCGCTACAGCTCTTGCGAGCCCCATATTTCCTCCACAACTGTACACTTCACTGCATTTCACACACGACAGCCTCGACCGTACCTACCAACATTCTAACGGATAATTATTCAAGTTGAGTGGGCGTGGCTCTCAGCCTTTCTGCCAAGTCAATAACAATCTTAAACTTTGTATACAAATTTCATTAGCGAATCCTATCCTTAAGAGGTAACTTCACATTCCGAAAAGAACCCGGAAATAACTTGTTCAGTTCCTAACTAAAAGTGCCATTGTGATTTCCCAGAATTTTTGCAAAATAATAATAATTTTCGTTAATTTCATGTTTTTCTTACACTAACTAGCACTACTCCAGTACCCAAGTGGTGGTGGTGGTTGTTGGATGTTTAAGGGGGACTAAACAGCGAAGGTCATCAGTCCCGTACCCAAGTATCCCACTAGTTATGTAAGAAATTTTTTGAATTTTTGTGTCATTTCCTTACAGCAGACGACTCCAGAAGATATTTATTGCTGAAAGTTTTTCAGGCATTTCTCTTTAGAACGTTAGGAGCGTCTGTCTGACTTCTGTAGTAGTGTGGGGGTGGAAATTGCATCTTGCAGGAGCCACAGGATAAAGTGTACATCTCAGATTAATCCGTTGCGCAGAATGACAGAATAGCACCCACACGCTCACAACGTCTACATTGCCACGAGTCGTCTGCTCGGCGTCTCTCGCACTACCTCACCAACGATAGCTCTCCCGCGCTCCTCGCTATCAAGCAGCGATGATAAAACAAACACATCTTCCAGCGATACAGCTACTCTGTCCAAAGACTGCCCACGAATAATCAGCAACTTCAAAATTGTCGCGTAACGTTTGAGATATCCAAACTATTTATAAGTTCCAGAAATGCGAACAACATAACTCCTAATAGACCTCCTTCAATGCAGTGATTCCGTATTAAGATTTTTCGCAGTGGAATAATTTCGGAAGACTGAATCCAGTAGTTGGAACTTCTCCGTTTGAACCTCTGTTTATGTTCAATACAATGTGCCCGAGGGGGAATAGTCAATATACGGCAGGAACGATCATTCGTGGCAAGTAAGCCTAACAAATATGGGCTCTAAATGCATGCCTTACGAACTATGGGCACTTCATCTGCGATACTGTGAAATAAATCTCTTCTGCTGCAAGGCCCTTGCTTTCCCTATTTTGGGAGTAGGTTGTACGGACTAAAACAATTTAAAAAATGGTCTAATAACCGTGGGCTCCAAAATGCTTACTTTAAGAGCTATGAGCACCAGCAGAAGAGATACGTTTCACATTAACAAAGATGAACAAGTCCTTATAGCTTATAAGGTATGTGTTTTAGCGTCTAGGATTGCTAGACATTTTTTCTTGTTCTGACCCATGCAACCAATATATGGCAAGCCAAGAGCATGCAGTAGAACAGATTTGTTTCACAGTCTCACGGATGAAGAAGTGCTCATAGCTCTGTAAGGTACCCAGTTTAGAGCCAGTGTTTACTAAAATTTTTTCCTTCAAATGGTTGTTCTTGTCATATCCATGAATACTAAGAATTCCTCCTGGGCACCCTTTATGACATTTCAGAGACTGTACAGATGATTTTGATCCCTGTGTACAATGGCCCATGGTAGCTGTAGGATTAGCGTGGCCGAAGGGGCTCAGGTTCGATTCCCGGCCGGGTTGGAGATTTTCTCCTCTCGCGTGTGAATGTTATGTTGTTCTCATCATCATTTCATCACCAGTGAAGCGGAAGTCTCCTAAATGGCATCACATTAAAGGGCTTGCCCAATGGCGAGCCGCCACATGACAGAGAGACTATGACCAAGACGAGAAAATCACAAAAATTATAGCTCCTATTGCGTCTTATTGGAGGTCGTTCACACCAAGCACAGTTCAAGAAAAGAAGAGAAAGAACGGAGGTAATAATTGTACCAGAAGTGCCGTTACACATTGTAAAGCGGCCTTCAAAGTACTGATGTAGAAATCGATACGATGTAGGTCAGTATATTATCTTTATATACGATTCTAATTCTTAAAGGTTTTGTCGGAACAGTACGCGAGATTATACTTTACAATTTACTAAACGCTTTTCATATGGCTCTCTTCATTTTGGGTTATTTAAGCTATTATTTGTAATCAAGGCATTAAATTCTATTACACTGTGTAACATAAATGTTAAATATCGCTGTAAATTATTAATTCACTTTATTCTGCTACTTCGTGGTTATTTTAGTGAGAATACTGAAGCTATGTACTTGATAATGTAGCCTTGTACCCTCCACACTGGGGTGGCGTGTTACCAGAAACGTCTCTATCGCCTTTTTTGTCGGCAGAAAGCAACCTGTGAACTCCTTAGGTGAAGAGCGCCTTCTTGGACAATTTTCACGATGGCCAATCGTGAAGACACTGCTTAAGCCTAGCATCAACTTCGTGTTTAAAAACGGGTCTTATGTACACAAAAAGGGGGAACTTATGCGTGCTTCCACTGATTTTTCACGTATTCAGCAACAATTCTCGCCTGTCACCTTGGCAAGAACATAGAGTCATCCCTTTCATGTCGATTTTTTTGATATAGGGAGTTGGGAAAGAGCAAGTAAGTAAGAGGGGATTCGGTGGCCGACTCCCATCCAGAGAAGCAATTTGGAGGGATTGGTTCCTAGAAACTGTCTGTGCTGTTTGGCACAGTTTGCTGCTCTTGAGGGAATGTACTGTAAGTTCTCAATCTGTGGTAGTGCAATCTATATTCTGAGCTGCTAGCTTACATGTATGTTTTTAATGCGTAACTTTCCGTTTTGATTTATTGTGAACTGCACTTTTGGATTCTTTAACTTAGACTTCGCAAAATGATTATGATCTTGGTGCTGTATTCTCTACGTAGTCTTCCACGTAAATTTTGGTTTAGTGTTAGCGTCATTCTTGGTCAGTTTAACTTAATATTCAGGTAACTTTTATCTCTCTCAATTGATTATTAATTTCTTGAAACGTACAGAGAAAATAAAATAATATTATAAGCAGACTTGACTAAAATTTCAAGATCCTTTTACTTGTCCTACAGCTTTTCCCTGTTAGCTGACTCATTAAAATAAATATAACTTCTTACATAGCCAGTTGACTAATTTCACTCTGTCGACGTTGTCATAGTACCATGAGCAACTGTTCTTGCTCCAACGGCGGGTTAAGGAGGTGTCCTTCTGCTGGGGGCTGGTCATGTAGGAATATGGGGCAATGAACAGGCCGATCGGGCTGCCAAGGAGGCCTGCACAGAGCAGGATGTGGTCCAGTGTCCTATTCCCCTGCAGTCTGTCATCTCTGCACCCCACAAGAAGTGCATGGAGTTGTGGGAGGAAGAATAGCTGGCTGTGACGGCCAGTACACTGCGGTTGGTGAAGTCAACAACTCGGCCGAGGTGGCCCTCTCGCGTCTTCGGATTGGGCACTGTCCTCTCACACATAGATTTCTATTACGGCAGGTCGATCCCCCGTTTTGTGATGCTTGTGGTGTGCACATCTCTGTCCGGCACATTTTAACAGACCGCATTTTATACCGTGATGCAAGGGCAGAAGCACAAGTTGATGCCCTGTGTTTTAGCTAATGGTGAGAAGTGTGTGTCTAGGGTTTAAAAGTTTTGTGATGTGTCTGGACCGTGGCCTAAACTTTTAGGCTGGGGGTTTTAGTGTATTGCAAAGTGGCTGGCTCCTCCCTTTTTTCCTTGCAGTCAGCCAGCCACTACCATCTGCTACATTGTTACAGCTCCCTCTGCCACTTTCTTCCTGTGTTGTCCATGTCTTACTGCTGGCGGCATGCTTCGTCCCACGCTTCCGTGTGGGTAGGCACATATTTTTCCAAGACTGTTAGCTGTGTTTTACGTTCTCTTTTATCTTACTGTTCTGTCTTTTCTAGACACCCGTGTCTGTCACTGAGCAGGCGCTGAAGACCTTGCCGTCGTGCGCCCATACAACCCTCTCCATCCATCCACATCCATCCATCCATGGCCAAGTAAAAGAATAATATACAAATCACATTGTGAAACCAACGAGCATCACATTCTCTTGTCTCTTATCAGAATGATTTAGTTTTACTTATTATTGTGTGACATCAATGAGAATTTGTATTACTGCAATTTGGTTTTATTAACTGTGCTTCATTTCCCCTAGAAATGGAAGTTGGTTGTGCGCCAGTATTTATTTAACTACCAGACTATAAACTTTCACTGTGTTCAAAGATCCCTCTGATTTCACTGCAGTTTGCTAACATATCTATTAAAACCCTGGAGGGTATTTACCTTCCACCAAGCGCTTGCTAACCGTATACCGGGTGGTTATAATTAAAATGCAATTACTCACAGAAGTCCATTGTGGGCTGTCATTACCGTGTGGCTGCGAAACATGGTGTACATCTAGTGTGTTATCGTAGAACCGATTTACGCTGGGAAAAATTAGTTCCAATTTTGGCCAACAGTTTCAAATCTGCGGCTTACATCTCGTCGATATCTTTGGTGCTCATACTGAATAAACTGTGTAAGTGCCACTTATTGATTACATCAATATTACACTTTTCTAACTTATTTAACCTTTACTGCCCATGCCTCCATTACACATGGAAATATTTCTATATGTCGTTGTTCCATTCACAGTGTCAGTTTGAGCCTGGTGGACAAAATTGGAGCTAATTTATTCCAGCGTAAATCGGTTCCGCATTAACGCATTATAATATCTACATGTTCTGCTGTCATACGACAGTTACCCCTAACATCAGTCTGCTGCAGATTCCTTGAACATATTCTCAATTCTAGTGCAATAAATTTGCTTGGGACTGAGGAGCTTATGGTTTTAGAAAGCATCGTTCGTGCGAACCGCAGCTTGACCTTATGTCAAATGATATACTATGAACTATTAATGAAGGGCAACAGGCAGATTCCATATTTCTAGATTTCCGGAAAGCATTAGAGACGGTGTCCAACTGCAAGCAGTTAAAGAAGGCACGAGCATATGGAATAGGTTCAAGACTTCTTAAGCTGTAGAACCCAGTATGTTGTCCTCGACGGTAGTGTTCAATCAGAGGAAAGTGTATCGTCAGGAGTGCCCCAGAAAAGTGTGATAGGACCGCTGTTACTCTCTACATACACAAATGATTTGGCGGACAGGGTGGGCAGCAATTTGCGGTTGTTTGTTAATTACGCTGTGGTGTACGGTAGGGTGTCGAAGTTCAGTGAGTGTAGGAGGATACAAGGTGACTTAGACAAAATTTCTAGTTGATGTGATGAATGACACTTAACTCTAAATGTAGAGAAATGTAAATTAATGAGAATGAGTATAGCATTAGTAGTTCCTGATTGACATGTCGTTTAATTAACTGGGCGTAACGTTGCAAAGCGATATGAAATGTAACGAGCAGATGATGATTGTCGCAGGAAAGGTGAATGGTCAACTTCTTTTTACTCGGAGAATTCTAGGAAAGTGTGCTTCATCTGCAAAGGAGAACGCATATAGAACCCTTATGCGACCTATTCTTGAATACTGTTCGAGTATTTGGGATCTTTTCCAGGTCGTATTAAAGGAAGACATCGAAGCAACTCAGAGGCAGGCTGCTGGATTTATTACTGTTAAGTTAGAACACGTGCTTAGTGAATACAGATGGGAATCCCTGTGGGGCGGGAGGGGACATTCTTTTCGAGGAACACTGTTGAGAAAATTTGAAGAAGCAACATTTCAAACTGACAGCAGAACGATTCTGTTTCCTCCAGCATACATTGCGGGTAAGAACCTCTAAGGTAAGATATGACGAATTAGGGCTTATACTAAGCCATATAGATAGTCGTTTTTCCCCCGTTGTATTTGCGAGTGGATTCAAATGGCTCAAATGGTTCTAAGCATTATGTCACTGGCAAGTGATGTATCTTTAATAAGTTCGTTGTCGTTGGGATGTTCAGCTCTCACCTTCCCTTCTTGCGTCGCTGCTGGTTTTAGTTTCCCGTGGTTGTAAAGTTATCTGGAGTGGTGTACGTCATATGAGGCGAGAAGCGTGCTGCTCATCTGTCGGTGAGTGTTTTCAGCATAAACTTCCTTTTCACCTCTTTTCGGTTCATGTGAAGATGAATACTGTACGCAAGACGGAAACTAGCCTGCGCATATTTGTCCCCAGAGGAATGAGGATGGTTTTTTTTTTAATGCGGAAGTGAGCAATTCTACGAGAGAGAGTTTACAGCGAACTTCAAATAGTTCTGAACACTATGAGACTTAACATCTGAGGTCATCAGTCCCCTAGACTTAGAACTATATAAACCTAACTAACCTACGGCCATCACACACATCCATGCCCAAGGCAGGATTCGAACCTGCGACCGTAGCAGCCACGTGGTCCCGGACTGAAGCGGCTAGAACCGCTCGACCACAGCGGACGGCTCGCGAGTGGGACAGGAAAGGAAATGACTGGTAGTGATACGGGGTACCCACCACTACGCGCCGTAAGATGGATTTCGGAGTATTGATGCAGATGTAGATGTAGATCATAGTGTCTTCTGTATCGTATCTCTCTGCCGCGTTAAGATGCGCGTGGACCAGTCCTCCAGTCCGGGTCTTACCCATCGCAAGCAAAGCTGTTGCGTTTCACAGCCTAGCCTTTGTTCCGAAATCGAAACTCACTATTTACAAAGGGAACGTACCCTGTACTGAAGCCTTGTGATATTTAAACAGTGCTACCTCTCAGAATTGCTAGCTCAGCAGTACGTAGGAGGACAGTTACACAAAGAACGAAGTGCCGCAGAAGTCAAGATACTGGACTCGCATTGGAGGGAGTTAGGCTGAAATTCCTGTCAGACCATCAACATTTAGGATATCCAAGGAGACATAAGCAGTCTAAACATAGATTAGTGCGCAAAATTGAAGGACGAGGTAATTTTTGCATGGTTTGTCACAGCCAAGTAATATAGCTCGATGAAACTTGGACCATATACGAGGTGTGGCTAGAAAAAAACCGGACTAGTACTGGCGAAACAATAAAACGAATGCAATAAGGCTGAAAGTCGCGTGGCCTGTGAATTGACTCTCGCTCCGCCTACTGCTCGAGTTTCATCTGCCTCCTGCACCCAGTCTGCCCGTGGCGTCTGTTTTAAGTAGTTGACGTTTTGTCTGTGCGTCGGAAAATGTTGAGTGTACAAAAAGAACAGCGTGTTAACATCAAATTTTGTTTCAAACTAGGAAAATCTGCAAGTGAAACGTTTGTAATGTTACAACAAGTGTACGGCGATGATTGTTTATCGCGAACAAAAGTGTTTGAGTGGTTCAAACGATTTAAAGATGGCCGCGAAGACACCAGTGATGACACTCGCACTGGCAGACCATTGCCAGCAAAAACTGATGCAAACATTGAAAAAATCGGTAAACTTGTTCGACAAGATCGCCGTTTAACAATCAGAGCAGTGTCTGAGTTAACAGGAGTTGACAAGGAAAGTGTTAGGCAGATTCTTCATGAAAGTTTCAACATGAACAAAGTGTGTTCAAAAATGGTTCCAAAGTGTCTCACAATTGAACAGAAGGAACGCCGAAGAATGATTTGTTCTGACATCCTGGAAAACATTGAAAGTGATCCCACCTTCTTACAAAATGTTATTACTTGCGATGAATCGTGGTTTTTTACTTACGATCCCGAAACTAAACGCCAATCGATGCATTGGAAAACTCCTGGTTCTCCACGACAAAAAAAAAGCACGAATGTCAAAATCGAAATTCAAGGCAATGATGATTGTTTTTTTTTTGACATCAAAGGGATTGTGCACATTGATTGGGTACCAGAGGGACAAACAGTGAATCAGCATTACTACATTAGCGTCCTGGCTACCCTACGTGAGCGAGTACGGAGAAAACGGAACGATTTGTGGAGAAAAAAGTCATGGATCCTTCACCAAGACAATGCCCCAGCTCACAGTGCGTTGTCAGTGAAGACGTTTTTGGCAAAACACAACATTCCCATCTTAGATCATCCACCCTACTCACCTGATTTGGCCCCCTGTGACTTTTTTCTTTTCCCTAAAGTCAAGTCAGCTTTGAAAGGAACTAGATTTGAGACTTTTGAAGCAGTAAAAGAAAAAGCGACGGAAGTAATGTATGGACTTACCGAAAATGATCTGCAGCATTGCTATGAACAGTGGAAAATTCGTTCAAAAAATGTTCAAATGGCTCTGAGCACTATGGGACCCAACTGCTGAGGTCATTAGTCCCCTAGAACTTAGAACTAGTTAAACCTAACTAACCTAAGGACATCACAAACATCCATGCCCGAGGCAGGATTCGAACCTGCGACCGTAGCGGTCTTGCGGTTCCAGACTGCAGCGCCTTTAACCGCACGGCCACTTCGGCCGGCTGGAAAATTCGTATGGAGCGGTGTAGAGACCGAGGAGGAGAGTACATTGAAGGAGATAACATGAAATTGTAAATAATTGTAAATAAATGTTTTTTCCAGCATCAGTCCGGTTTTTTTCTAGCCGCACCTCGTATAGAAAAAACTGGTACCGTATAATACAGAAGGCAACTCAAAGAAATTTGCAACGATAAGAACTGAAATGAAATTTTATACAGAGACCAAGATTTGTGATGGTCCACCAGACATGATTCTTAACGGACAGCTATGCATGCTCTGCAACTTGCTCCCATGCTGAGCTCAAGGTAGGCAAGTAGCTTTTGTGGGAGGGCGTTCCATTCATCCACCAGCGCGGTTGACATCTGCAGGACGGTCGGGTCGTTGGTGCACGTGGTCCCGTTGGAACACGTCCCCCCAACGCATCCCACACGTTCTCTGCGGGACTGAAGTCGACGGAACGTTCAGACCAGTCAATTGGGCGAATATCCTCTTTTTCCAAGAGCACCTCTACTTGCACTGTTTGATGCAGTCGTCCATTGTGACCCAAAAACATGAAATCAGCGCCCAATGCATCCCTGAAAAGACGTACATGGAGAAGAAGTACAGTTTCAAAATAATGCTGACCCGTAGCTTTACCGTGTTCAGAGATTTGGAGGTCAGTACGCCCACGCTACGTTATGCATCCCCACACTAAAATTCCATCGATACGATGATATCCGACACTGCTGGAAGCAACCTCACGTGCAAGAGGTAGGAACACGTAATACAGTCAGAAAAATTGTCGAACATTATCGGCCGGCCGCTGTGGCCGAGCGGTTCTTGGCGCTTCAGTCTGGAACCACGCTACTGTTACGGTCACAGATTTGAATCCTGCCTCGGGCATGGATGTGTGTGATGTCCTTAGGTTAATTTAGGTTTAAGTAGTTCTAAGTCTGGGGGGACTGATGACCTCAGATATTAAGTCCCATAGTGCTCAGAGCCATTTGAACCATTTTTTGAACATAATCGTTTGATGGTCCAGCTGTTATTGTGTGACAAGGCATGATGTTGCATAGACGTACTGAACACCGTAATTTCAACACACTGTACTCACTGGTAGACGTTGTTGTGACAGTGTAGCCGGCCGCTGTGCCCGAGCGGTTCTAGGCGCTTCAGTCCGGAACCGCACGTGGTCCCGTTGGAACACGTGCCCCCAACGCATCCCACACGTTCTCTGCGGAACTGAAGTCGACGGAACGGTCGCAGGTTCGAATCTTGTCTCGGGCATGGATGTGTGTGATGTCCTTAGGTTGGTTACGTTTAAGTAGTTCTAAGTCTAGGGGACTGGTGACCTCAGATGTTCAGTCCCATAGAGCTCAGAGCCATTTGAACCATTTGTGACAGTGTACTCCTTCCCAATGTGTGTCTTTCAAGGTGACCATTCGGCAATGACTTCATTTTTAGGCTTCCGTATCTGTGTCCATAGAACCGCAAACTTTGTAGGATCACGTTCTTGTCACTCTGTCTGTGTGTTCTTTTCCTCAGGAACGGTCAGAAGTATCTTGTTGAAATTGGTGTCAAATACTAATGTGTACGGGTATTTGTCCCTGTAAACAAGATAAGCTTGTAACTGAATACAATAAAAAGATACGGCCATTTGTGTCAAAGATTTTGACAGTCCGAAACTCACTCATCAAAACTTATAGATCAACTATCGATATACATTATTACGTTTGTATGGAACCCTCAGAGCGCGGGTCCCATTTGCAATTGTTATGGTTTTTTTTTATTTTCTTATGGTATCAGTGCGCAACTTTATCGAAGACCGCAGGCGAAAGAGCTCTTGGAAATAAGGATTTTTAGCGAATCGACTGGCCTGCCAGTTCCCAGGACTTACCTCCCATCTAGTACGTGTGCGCTGGGAGGACATTTCAGCATGACCCCCATGCCCCAACGACCATCCAGTACTTTTCAACCGCGCTGGTGGAGGACAATGACTCCGTATAACAACAAATCCTTCCCAACCATGGCAGCACATTCTAGGGCGCACACGGTCGTCCGCTGTGACTACGCACCTGGTTAAAAACAATGTCCCGCCTTTTGTAATGTCCAGAGGACCATCGATAAATCGCGGTGACTTCAGTGTAATTATTGTCTTTGAATAAAAGCATCAGTAGTCGGACAGAGTGGCCGAGCGGTTCTAGGCGCTACAGTCTGGAACCGCGCGACCGCTACGGTCGCAGGTTCGAATCCTACCTCGGGCATGGATGTGTGTGATGTCCTTAGGTCAGTTAGGTTTAAGTAGTTCTAAGTTCTAGGGGACTGATGACCTCAGAAGTTAAGTCCCATAGTGCTCAGATCCATTTGAACCATTTTAAAAGCATCAGTTACTTGCTCTGCTGTACAGTAGCAGCATTTTCTTCGTGTGGTTGAACGTATTACGCAATTACAATTACTCACAGATGTTTTGTTGCCTTGGACCAAATATGACTCAAAAGAACCTTTAGTGAAATGATTCACGCTAGCCAAACTCTCTTTCTAACGAACAACAGACTACTAATCTTAACCAAGAGCAAAGCAATAAAAACGAATCCTTTTGAAACAATTTAAAATACTTACTGGAACATCAACAAAAGCAAAACGAGAATAGTGGAATGTAGTCGAATTAAGTCGGGTGACGCTGAGGGAATTAGATTAGGAAATGAGACACTTAAAGTAGTAAAGGAGCTTTGCTATTTGGGGAGCAAAATAACTGATGATGGTCGAAGTAGAGAGGATATAAGATGTAGACTGCTAATGGCAGGGAAAACGTTTCTGAAGAAGAGAGATTTGCTAACATCGAGTATAGTTTTAAGTGTCAGGAAGTCGTTTCTGAAAGTTGGCTCAAATGGTTCAAATGGCTCTGAGCACTATGGGACTCAACTGCTGTGGTCATCAGTCCCCTAGAACTTAGAACTACTTAAACCTAACTAACCTAAGGGCATCACACACATCCATGCCCGAGGCAGGATTCGAACCTGCGACCGGAGCAGCAGCGCGGCTCCGGACTGGAGCGCCTAGAACCGCACGGCCACCGGTTGCTGAAAGTATTTATATGGAGTGTAGCCATGTATGGAAGTGAAGAATGAACGATATATACACCCCTGGAAATGGAAAAAAGAACACATTGACACCGGTGTGTCAGACCCACCATACTTGCTCCGGACACTGCGAGAGGGCTGTACAAGCAATGATCACACGCGCGGCACAGCGGACACACCAGGAACCGCGGTGTTGGCCGTCGAATGGCGCTAGCTGCGCTGCATTTGTGCACCGCCGCCGTCAGTGTCAGCCAGTTTGCCGTGGCATACGGAGCTCCATCGCAGTCTTTAACACTGGTAGCATGACGCGACAGCGTGGACGTGAACCGTATGTGCAGTTGACGGACTTTGAGCGAGGGCGTATAGTGGGCATGCGGGAGGCCGGTTGGAAGTACCGCCGAATTGCTCAACACGTGGGGCGTGAGGTCTCCACAGTACATCGATGTTGTCGCCAGTGGTCGGCGGAAGGTGCACGTGGCCGTCGACCTGGGACCGGACCGCAGCGACGCACGGATGCACGCCAAGACCGTAGGATCCTACGCAGTGCCGTAGGGGACCGCACCGCCACTTCCCAGCAAATTAGGGACACTGTTGCTCCTGGGGTATCGGCGAGGACCATTCGCAACCGTCTCCATGAAGCTGGGCTACGGTCCCGCACACCGTTAGGCCGTTTTCCGCTCACGCCCCAACATCGTGCAGCCCGTCTCCAGTGGTGTCGCGACAGGCGTGAATGGAGGGACGAATGGAGACGTGTCGTCTTCAGCGATGAGAGTCGCTTCTGCCTTGGTGCCAATGATGGTCGTATGCGTGTTTGGCGCCGTGCAGATGAGCGCCACAATCAGGACTGCATACGACCGAGGCACACAGGGCCAACACCCGGCATCATGGTGTGGGGAGCGATCTCCTACACTGGCCGTATACCACTGGTGATCGTCGAGGGGACACTGAATAGTGCACGGTACATCCAAACCGTCATCGAACCCATCGTTCTACCATTCCTAGACCGGCAAGGGAACTTGCTGTTCCAACAGGACAATGCACGTCCGCATGTATCCCGTGCCACCGAACGTGCTCTAGAAGGTGTAAGTCAACTACCCTGGCCAGCAAGATCTCCGGATCTGTCCCCCATTGAGCATGTTTGGGACTGGATGAAGCGTCGTCTCACGCGGTCTGCACGTCCAGCCCGAACGCTGGTCCAACTGAAGCGCCAGGTGGAAATGGTATGGCAAGCCGTTCCACAGGACTACATCCAGCATCTCTACGATCGTCTCCATGGGAATTCTCCCATGGAGCCTGCATTGCTGCGAAAGGTGGATGTACACTGTACTAGTGCCGACATTGTGCACGCTCTGTTGCCTGTGTCTATGTGCCTGTGGTTCTGTCAGTGTGATCATGTGATGTATCTGACCCCAGGAATGTGTCAATAAGGTTTCCCCTTCCTGGGACAATGAATTCACGGTGTTCTTATTTCAATTTCCAGGAGTGTAGTTTGGACAAGAAGAGAAAAGAAGCTTTCGAAATGTGGTGCTACAGAAGAATGCTGAAAATTAGGTGGGTAGATCACATAACTAATGAGGAGGTATTGAACAGAATCGGGGACGAGTTTGTGGCACAACTTGCCTAAAGAAGGGATCGGTTGGTAGGACATGTTCTGAGGCATTAAGGGGTCAGAAATTTAGTACTGGAGGGCAGCGTGGAGGGTAAAAATTGTAGAGGGAGACCAAGAGATGAATACACTAAGCAGAATCAGAAGGATGTAGGTTGCAGTAAGTACTGGTAGATGAAGAAGCTTGCACAGGATAGATTAGCATGGAGAGCTGCATCAAACCAGTCTCAGGACTGAAGACCACAACAACAACAACAACAACAAGAAAAAAGAATAAGGATCATATATAATTTTTAAAAAGCACTCCACCAGTAACCACCAAAATGTCTAATCGGAATGCTAAACGGCTCTCAGCGAAAATTAAATACTGAAGTGATCTGTGAACAGTCTGGCTGCACAGTGTGCCACTCACAGAATACGGCGCGAAAACCTCACCGAAACACCAAAAAGTTAATACCAACAGCTAACAAATGTCTGCATACTAAACTGTAAAATTCACCGTTTATTGGTTTGCGTTGTTCCTTCTTTCCTCACCGAAACACCAAAAAGTTAATACCAACAGCTAACAAATGTTTGCATACTAAACTGTAAAATTCACCGTTTATTGGTTTGCGTTGTTCCTTCTTTCCGTACTACAAACATCCAAAAGCAGCACAGCGTAATCCAGGCAAATTAGCAAATGACACACGCTGTACTTGTTGCACCTGTTGACCTTTAGAGAATCGAGACAACACGGTGCATAAATAGCTCGTAATCTCGACGGAAAACTAGCTGACCTACCGAGCATAATACTTTCACACCAATGTTCGATTTAGACTCGAGAAATAAATTCAAACTCCACGTAAGTTTAAGGTGACACTGCGAATAAATAATGTCACCGAGCTTCCCTACGCCGCCCTCGTGCCATGAACTCCACGTGCGCACAGCTCCCACGCTGTCCTACAAGACTCACTAACACTATCATCCACTGGAGGTAGCAAGACCATGAGCCTGTCCGCGTAAGGCACTTTATAGCCTCATAGCTCTACTCGCTTCCGCCTAGCGTTACGCCGACGTCGTCGTTGCCTGGAGACGCGGCCTCGGTATCGTTAGATGTCAGTAGTTGACTGGCTCAGCGTCGCAAGATTCGAGGCATCACTACAGTCCTGTTCACCCCAGTCATTTGCACATGGTTATAATCCACCTCTGGGACGAAGCCCTTCATCCTGCGTTAGACGCGGCCGTTTCCCATCACGCCGTAGCCCTCGCCCGTCGCCGTATACTACCTGCCGAATACAGGAAACCTAAGCGAGGCGACGCCACCGCAGATGAAAATCCTCCATGGACGACAGTTACTAAGCAAGTTCATAGAAGTTATCATAATCGTTCAACCTGTCTGGTCTGCAGTCAACTCAAGAGCTTTTATTCTGTGATGTCGAATGCTTATCGTCGCCCGCTAAAAAAGACTATGTTCCGTTATAAGAAAGTAGCAAATAGAAAATACGTTCAGCCGACAAGAACTTTCTTTAAGAATGATTGTCGACGAAGGAGCATAGCTCCTGGAATTCGACGTTTTAACGTAATCTATTCATTCTACAGAGGGGTCCAAAAAATGTATCCACTATTTAAAAGTCCATAACTTGCGAACTAATTGACGGAGTTGTCTCATTTTTGGTGGAAGTGTAGCTTAAAGTCCAACTCAAAGATATCACTGTAGGTGTTCGAAATGATCACCATTAACATCCACACACAAACGATGCCGCCGAACTGCAGCACGAGCTACTGACTGCAACGTGTTCAGTTGGATATCTGCACACTAATGTGCAATGAATTATCGAAGATCATCCAATGTGCGTGGCTTTTGTTGATAAACGACGTCCTTTACTCTTACCCACAGGTAAAAGTCCAGAGGAGTTAGGTCTGGGGAACGTGGTGTGTGCTCCACAGCACCTCTACGGCCTATCCATCTTCCTGGTAGATTTTCGTCGAGATACGGCCTAACACGATTTTGGTAGTGGGCTGGGGCACCATCTTGTTGAAAGTAAACTCTTCCGTCTCCGTGGTTAGCACACTGGACTCGCATTCGGGAGGACGACGGTTCAATCCCGTCTCCAGCCATCCTGATTTAGGTTTTCCGTGATTTCCCTAAATCGCTTCAGGCAAATGCCGGGATGGTTCCTTTGAAAGGGCACGGCCGATTTCATTCCCAATCCTTCCCTAACCCGAGCATCAGTTCCGTCTCTAATGACCTCGTTGTCGACGGGACGTTAAACACTAACCACCACCAAAATCCGTCTCCATAAAAGTCTCGGATGGCAGGTGAAATGGATGTCTGAAGCTTCTGAAGGTACACCTCACCTGTAACTGTGCCGTCAAAGAAGACTGGCCCAATCAAGCCCCGGTAAGACAACACACACCACACATTTACTCCTGGCAAATTCACGGATTTGTCTACATAGATGTTTGGATTTTCGGCGGCCCAGTAGGTGCAATTGTGGCGATTTACTATACCATTGAGTTTGAACTCTGCCTCATCAGACCACACATTCATCTCTGCAAACTCTTCATCGCTGCGCACCATGTTAGTAAACCACTCGCAGTACTCCATTCTACGATCTGGGTCGGTCCGTTCATTGCCTGTAGCAATCGTGGGATGCAGCACTTCCTCTTAGCTGTCTTCAAAATTCGCCGAACACTTGAGTGACTCACTCCAGTTTCACGGGCACACTGTCTCACAGACATCCGTGGTGAGCGAGTGAATTGTTGTAACACACAACGGGCGTTAGCTGGACTTGTTACTGTTGCAGGTCGTCCAGATCGTTGTTCGTATACATCTTTAAGACAGCCTTCGGCTTCAAATTTGTCTCGAAAGCGACGAATCGTTAAACGTGTCGGTGGCTCTGTTTGATACTCATTTCACCATTGCCGTTGAACCTCATTTATGTTTTCGTACTTAAAATACCACTTCAAAACTGCCTCCCTTTCATCGAATGTAAGCCTTGCTCCAGCCATGTTTACTCGAGTAACTAGGTGCAACTAAGAACAAAACACTGACTACCTGGCGACTGCCATCTGACAAAACAAAACAAAGCGATACAACGCTTATGTGTCGATTGCCGGAACTACAAACTATTACACTACCAAAGATGAGACAACTCCGTCAATTAGTTTGCCAGTTATGGGCTTTTAAACAGTGGATCCATCTTTTGGACCCCTCTGCATTACTCTCAGATAGCACTTCTTGCAAGGACTGCAGGTATCAACAGCTGTGGAAGAAGAGTTCCAGGTTAAGGAAGCTATTACAACAAGCACACATTACAAATCAAAAAGTAAATGGTACATCAGTCAGATGCAACTAATGTTTATTGCACATCCATATTTCCCTCACTGTGTGTCCAGCGTCAGAGCAGTAAATGTAAGATAAATCATTAAAACCACTTGCATGAGCTACACGCAGAGATAGGACTAGGTGCATATACAGGATGAGTCACCTAACGTTACCGCTGGATATATTTCGTAAGCCACATCAAATACTGACGAATCGATTCCACAGACCGAACGTGAGGAGAGGGGCTAGTGTAACTGGCTAATACAAACCATAAAAAAATGCACGGAAGTATGTTTTTTAACACAAACCTACGTTTTTTTAAATGGAACCCCGTTAGTTTTGTTAGAACATCTGAACATATAAACAAATACGTAATCAGTGCCGTTTGTTGCATTGTAAAATGTTAATTACATCCGGAGATATTGTAACCTAAAGTTGACGCTTGAGTACCACTCCTCCGCTGTTCGATCATGTGTATCGGAGAGCACCGAATTACGTAGTGATCCAAAGAGAACGGTGATGGACCTTAGGTACAGAAGAGACTGGAACAGCATATTACATCCACATGCTAACACCTTTTGATTGGTCTTTTTCACTGACGCACATGTACATTACCATGAGGGGTGAGGTACACGTTCGACGGGCGTTTCATAGGACGTGGAGGACGCATAAATTGGCCAGCCCGTTCTCCTGATCTTACACATCTGGACTTCTTTCTGTGTGGCACGTTAAAGGAGAATGTGTACCGTGATGTGCCTACAACCCTAGAGGATATGAAACAACGTATTGTGGCAGCCTGCGGCGACATTACACCAGATGTACTGCGGCGTGTACGACATTCATTACGCCAGAGATTGCAATTGTGTGCAGGAAATGATGGCCACCACATTGAACATCTATTGGCCTGACATGTCGGGACACACTCTATTCCACTTCGTAATTGAAAACGGAAACCACCTGTGTACGTGTACCTCAACCGTCATGGTAATGTACATGTGCGTCAGTGCAAAAGACCAATAAAAAGGTGTTAGCATGTGGACGTAATGTGCTGTTCCAGTCTCTTCTGTACCTAAGGTCCATCACAGTTCCCTTTGGATCCCTACGTAATTCGGTGCTCTCCGATACACATGATCGAACAGCGGAGGAGTGGTACTCAAGCGTCAACTTTAGGTTACAATATCTCCGGATGTAGTTAACATTTTACAATGCAACAAACGGCACTGATTACGTATTTGTTTATATATTAAGATGTGCTAACAAAACTAACGGGGTTCCACTTTAAAAAAAAACGTAGGTTTGTGTTAAAAAAACATACTTCTGTGCATTTTTTATGGTTTGTATGGTTTGTATTAACCAATTACACTAGCCCCTCTCCTCACGTTCGGTCTGTGGAATCGATTAGTCAGTATTTGATGTGGTTTACGAAATATATCCAGCGGTAACGTTAAGTGACTCACCCTGTATATAGGATGGCTTTAACATTTTACCTTAAATGTCGATATAGACGTAGGTGTCGATGTACTGCAGTGAAGATGGCAGCACAGTTGCCGCCTAACTGATGTATCCTTTACTACTTGAAATAAATACAGTCGCCGGGCACATCTGCTCCCCCATGGAATCGAAGCTGTTACACGTAATAAAGATTGCTCTGGGCACTTATTTTCTATAAAAGATGTTGTCATCCCGCCGTCATAAGGGATGTGAATTCCAGATGTTAATCTAGATACTCAGTTAAACTGTCAAGCTTTTCTCGATTACAGAAAGTTTTTTAAGGCTCACAAAATAAATATGCTATTAGTGACTATAATAAGCATTTGCAGTTAGCCTAAGAGAACCATGGATCAGTAATTGCCGCGAGCCGGCGCTATTTATCACTAAATGTATGTGTGCAAGAACAGGCGAACCAGTCCTGGACCGGCTGATCAATGTCATTAACGAAGAGTCGTGCTCCGCTTCCGCTAAAGACAACATAGTGGAGGCAGCTGATACGGAACTGGCAATAGAAGCGACCCATACCGAGGATTAATCTCAGCAAGTGTTAGCTGTTTTGCTGCAGTTTTCTAGTGCTTTCAAACCCGGGTTGGTGAAAGGAGAGATAAAGTGGCCCATAGTAAGACACCATATCAACACTGGGGTTCATGCATCAGACAGCCCTCGTATAGATTGTTGCCAGCTAAAGATGCATTATTCAGGAGGAAATGGAGCCATGCGGGATTAGCCGAGCGGTCTGAGGCGCTGCAGTCATGGACTGTGTGGCTGGTCCCGGCGGAGGTTCGAGTCCTCCCTCGGGCATGGGTGTGTGTGTTTGTCCTAAGGATAATTTAGGTTAAGTAGTGTGAAAGCTTAGGGACTGATAACCTTAGCAGTTAAGTCCATAAGATTTCACACACATTTGAGGAAATCGAGAAGATGCTCTAAGATGATACCACTGAACTTTCATAGAGTTCTTGATTCACTCCTGTGGTCCTCGTGAAGAGGAAGATCAGCACTCGTCGTCGACTAGTGACGACTGAACAGAATCAAGATAAAAAAGGTGTATGCCCACTGTCAGACACTGATGACACTCTTGACTGCTTGAAAGAAGCAAAGTATTTCTCAATTATGGACATGTAGACAAACTACTGTAGAATAGAGTTTGATGATGCTGACCGAATAAAGACTGCCTTCATGACGCCTGACGGCCTTTATGTGTACAAAAGTGTGTCGTTTGGACCATGTAAAGCTCCAGTGAGCATATGATAGACAACCTGCTTCGGTACCTTAAATGGGTGATAAGACTTTGCTCTCTGGATGCCGTTCTCATTTTTTCGAAGACATTTAAAATTCTAAGTCACCTGACAGCGGTATTGAAATGTGTTCAGAATGCTTCTGCTTGAATGCAAAAAAAAGTCTGAAGTGAACTATTCTACAACTGAGAAATAATTCCATGAAGCTGTTAGTGGCGTTAAGAAGTTCTGGCTGTATTTATTTAGCAAACTGTTCACTACTGTGACTACCGCTTTTCTCCATTCTGGCTACTTGCCTACAAGATTTGTCAGCTCGATTCTTGAGATGGACACTGAAGTTTCAGGAGTACGACAAAGCGTACATATATGGAAGGACGTCGATTGCCTTGAAAGGAATGCTTGCAATGCTTTGGCGGAACGTACTAAAGGAGTGAATACTCAGTCAGTGCGGCAATACATGAGATTACTGCTTAACAGAGAGAAGATCCAGTACTGCTGAAAACCACAAAACCTTGAAGAAGGAGGAACCGACCAGTGGAGGATTTCAGTCACTGAACTGAAAATGTATAAGAGGAACTGCTTTCCATTGGTAAGGAAATGGTTGCTCAGCATTTCAGCTCATCTGTTGTAAGCTATCCTGAAATACTTAAACGACTCCCAACATATGGTCACGTGGCATTCGTGAAAACTCTAGACAGAATAAGATGCAGGTACCACTGACCAGGTCTCTAGTGATCCATTGCATATTATACGAGCCACTCTGAGGAATGACGACGATAGAAGCACGCACAGCAGTTACCTCTGGGGGCATATCTAATACGATTTCTGCCTACAGCAGCGCAATTCCACCGGATTGGAATAGACTTCTTGGGGAAGTTTCCGAATCCAACAAAAGGGAAGAGATGTACAATAGTCAGTACTGGCTACCTCAACCTTTACGACGTCACCAAAGATTTCCAACTAACGTAACTTCTTTTCTTGCATAGGACATCATTTCTAAGCACGTAGCATCCGGTGTGATTATTTCTCAACGAACTTGAAATATGCTTATGAAAAATAATACTTAACAAGTCAGAGTACATGAGTAAGGTGAAACGCAAGCTAGATAGCCAGTGTTCAATTCAGAAGTAGGCAAAAGTTAATATCTAATACGAGGTGCATTCAAGTTCTAAGGCCTCCGATTTTTTTCTCTGGACTGGAAAGAGATAGAAACATGAGCATTGTTTTAAAATGAGGCTGCGTTCATTGTCAATACGCCCCAGGGATGGCAGCACCGTACGGCAGATGGAATTTTACCGCCAGCGGCGAGAATGAGAACTGTTTTAAATCCTTAAAATGGCGAGGTTTTCCTTACTTGAACAGCGTGCAATCATTCGTCTTCTGAATTTGCGTGGTGTGAAACCAGTTGAAATTCATCGACAGTTGAAGGAGACGTGTGGTGATGGAGTTATGGATGTGTCGAAAGTGCGTTCATGGGTGCGACAGTTTAATGAAGGCAGAACATCGCGTGACAACAAACCGAAACAACCTCGGGCTCGCACAAACCGATCTGACGACATGATCGAGAAAGTGGAGAGAATTGTTTTGGGGGATCGCCGAATGACTGTTGAACAGATCGCCTCCAGAGTTGGCATTTCTGTGGATTCTGTGCACACAATCCTGCATGACGACCTGAAAATGCGAAAAGTGTCATCCAGGTGGGTGCCACGAACGCTGACGGACGACGACATGGCTGTCCGTGTGGCATGTTGCCAAGCAATGTTGACGCGCAACGACTGCATGAATGGGACTTTCTTTTCGTCTGTTGTGACAATGGATGAGACGTGGATGCCATTTTTCAATCCAGAAACAAAGCGCCAGTCAGCTCAATGGAAGCACACAGATTCACCGCCACCAAAAAAATTTCGGGTAACCGCCAGTGCTGAAAAAATGATGGTGTCCATGTTCTGGGACAGCGAGGGCGTAATCCTTACCCATTGCATTCCAAAGGGCACTACGATAACAGGAGCATCCCACGAAAATGTTTTGAAGAACAAATTCCTTCCTGCACTGCAACAAAAACGCCCGGGAAGGGCTGCGCGTGTGCTGTTTCACCAAGACAACGCACCCGCACATCGAGCTAACGTTACGCAACAGTTTCTTCGTGATAACAACTTTGAAGTGATTCCTCATGCTCCCTACTCACCTGACCTGGCTCCTAGTGACTTTTGGCTTTTTCCAACAATGAAAGACACTCTCCGTGGCCGCACATTCACTAGCCGTGCAGCTATTGCCTCAGCGATTTCCCAGTGGTCAAAACAGACTCCTAAAGAAGCCTTCGCCGCTGCCATGTAATCATGGCGTCAGCGTTGTGAAAAATGTGTACGTCTGCAGGGCGATTACGTCGAGAAGTAACACCAGTTTCATCGATTTCGGGTGAGTAGTTAATTAGAAAAAAAATCGGAGGCCTTAGAACTTGAATGCACCTCGTACAACATAAAAAAACAAAATTCTCTGCTACTCAGGACACCGTTAGCTGTAAAAAAAAACAAAGGGCACAAAGCAATATACCAACACACCACAAATAATTATTCAAGCTGTCAAGAAGGAAATACAGTAATCAAATATACACAATACACCGGGTGATCAAAAAGTCAGTATAAATTTGAAGACTTAATAAACCACGGAATGATGTAGATAGGGAGGTAAAAATTGACACACATGCTTGGAATGACATGGTGTTTTATTAGAACAAAAAAAAAAATAAGTATTGCTAGACGCGTGAAAGATCTCTTGCGCGCGTCGTTTGGTGATGATCGTGTGCTCAGCCGCCACTTTCGTCATGCTTGGCCTCCCAGGTCCCGAGATCTCAGTCCGTGCGATTATTGGCTTTGGGGTTACCTGAAGTCGCAAGTGTATCGTGATCGACCGACATCTTTAGGGATGCTGAAAGACAACATATGACGCCAATGCCTCACCATAACTCCAGACATGCTTTACAGTGCTGTTCACAACATTATTCCTCGACTAGAGCTATTGTTGAGGAATAATGGTGGACATATTGAGCGTTTCCTGTAAAGAGCATCATATTTGCTTTGTCTTACTTTGCTATTCTGATCAGATATACCGCCATCTGTCGGACATTTTTTGAACGTTTGTATTTTTTTGGTTCTAATAAAACCCCATGTCATTCCAAGCATGTGTGTCAATTTGTACCTCTGTATCTATATTATTCCGTGATTTATTCAGTTTTCAAATTTATACTGACTTTTTGATCACCCAGTACCAAAAATACCATAGCAGACGCCAACAAACCAGAACCCCAAACTAAAACTAACTCAGTCAGTTAACAACACATTGAGCTATACTACCCACTGCCGACCGCAGGCCACAATAACTACGATCCATAATTCAGCCAATGCCAGTGGTAAAAGAATAGAAAATTTGTTGAGCACCATTAACAATAAGACACCGATCCTTTAGGGTTTAACACACCAGGCCATGTAATAACGTCGCCGTTATGGCAATTAGATAACTAGCAAAATAGTAAACTAGTTACTGGATTAGAACTGGCGATCCGGAGCGAGCCAGCTAGTGATGATTACCGCTAATCCACACTACATGCAGCACGGCACGCTGCATTGCCCCTCTCCTAGAGAAATAGTGACTGCTGTTTCAGGCCTCACTGGAAACGCAACAGGACACAGGCGTCTGCACTACCGACATTCTGCACCAAAAACAACTTACACTAACTCTTCTAACTCTGCCATGACGGGGCACACATCACAGCTCATGTCAGCCTGTATCTGGCCAAAAACGTCTTCCCTGGATCCAAGACCCCAAGCACCGTCTGTTTGCCCACACGAGATCCGATGCCACGAACCGGCAGCAAGCAACAGTCCCTAGATTCCGCCAGACTGTCTTCCTGAACCGCTTCCTCCAACTGACTGCCTTCTAAAGTACGCGTTTCCTGCAGTGCCTTCTCGCTGGCCGCCTTCATCCTGCTACATCACCTGTGAAACTTCAAACAGCTCTCGCGTGGCGGTGCTAGAGCACGACTCATTTACATACAGAAAGGAAAACACTGACGCACAATCCGGTTTCCTGTTAGCTGTTTCGAACTGCTGTTCAGCTGAGTCGTTTGACGATATTTTGGAGTTTTCCTGATAAAGTTTAATTCGAATCCCAAATTCGATGTACTGGCTGATCAAAAAGTCAGTATAAATTTGAAAACTGAATAAATCACGGAATAATGTAGATACAGAGGTACAAATTGACACACGTGCTTGAATGACATGGGGTTTTATTAGAACCAAAAAATACAAACCTTCAAAACATGTCCGACAGATGGCGCTTCATCTGATCAGAATAGCTATAATTAGCATAAGTAAGACGAAGCAAAGATGATGTACTTTACAGGAAATGCTCAATATGTCCTCCATCATTCCTGGCCAATAGCTGTAGTCGAGGAATAATGTTATGAACAGCACTGTAAAGCTTGTCCGTAGTTGTGGTGAGGCATTGGCGTCGGATGTTGTCTTTCAGCATCCCTAGAGATATCTGTCGATCAAGATACACTTGCGACTTCAGGTAACCCCAAAGCCAATAATCGCACGGATTGAGGTCTGGGGAGTTGGCAGGCCAAGCATGATGAAAGTGGCGGCTGAGTACACGATCATCACCAAACGACGCGCACAAGAGATCTTTCACGCGTCTAGCAATATGGTATTTTTTTTTTCGTTCTAATAAAATCCCATGTCATTTCAATCATGTGTGTCAATTTTTACCTCTCTATCTACATTATTCCGTGGTTTATTAAGTCTTCAGATTTATACTGACTTTTTGATCACCCGGTACATTAAGAGAGGCTACAGTGTTTCACAAAAAGCTAGGTTCCACTCCTAGGCCCGCCACCAATTTTCAGGTTAAAAATTTCCTCGATGTGCGAGTCACTTTGAGCTTTTGGTGTTTCACACGGTTGTTTATTTACCACCTAATCTTCTTCCCAGTGCCACGTTCAGACTTTTCTGTAACTGACCATATTTAGAGTCTCCAGTATGTCCGTAAATAACTTCATGTGAGTGCCGGTATAATTACTTGTATGAGGGAGTGCTGAAAAGTAAAATCTCCGCTTTTTTATGTGAAAACTCTTAAACCTTTTTAAATAAAACAAACATTCTAAACATTCTACATATTTTTTCTTCATGTCTGCGTATTAGCGTCCCTCTGTCGCTAGAGAGCTCCGGATTGTAACATAGCAGTGTGTAAGGCAACTATGCAGGTGCGTGAGACACAGCGTGCTGTAATCGAATTTCAAATTCGAAGAACTGATCCACACATGGAGCACCCTCTCCTTCAGCGTAACAGTGCCAGACCACACACGAGAGCTGCAGAATCTGCAACAATTCGATGTCTTGGGTTCATTGTCATCAATCAACCTCCGTAGAGTCCTGACTTGGCTCCATCCAGTTTCTATGTATTTCCAAAACCTGAATACCCTCGATGACTTGACTTTTATAGCGATGAATCGGTGCAATCAGAGGTGAAGTTGTGGCTCCTTCAATAAAATCAAACATTCAACAGTGACGGTATCAACAAACAGGTCTCTCTGTGGAAGAAATGTGATCATCGCCACGATGACTTCTTCTTCTTTATTCACATGAAGTGTTGAGTGCTATTGACAAAGGATTTCAGGTCGATTCCGTATTTCTGGAGATACGGAAGGCTTTTGACACTGTACCACACAAGCGGCTCGTAGTGAAACTGCCTGCTTATGGAATATCGTCTCAGTAATGTGACTGGATATGTGATTTCCTGTCAGAGAGGTCACAGTTCGTAGTAATTGACGGAAAGTCATGGAGTAAAACAGAAGTGATTTCTGGCGTTCCCCAAGGTAGTGTTATAGGCCCTTTGCTGTTCCTTATCTATATTAACGATTTTGGAGACAATCTGAGCAGCCGTCTTCGGTTGTTCGCAGATGACGCTGTCGTCTAATAAAGTCATCAGAAGATCAAAACAAATTGCAAAACGATTTAGAAGAAACATCGGAATGGTGCGAAAAGTGGTAATTTATTTATTTACTTATTTATTTATTTATTTATTTATTTAACCTCGCAAGATTAGGGCCATCAGGCCCTCTCTTACATCTAACCAGGCATTCTACTTATTTTACATTCATATGTTTTAGTAGGCATGTTAAACTACATCTAGTACAAAAAGTGAGATAAACAATTTGAAAGGTACACCTGGAAAAATACATACATATAGAGTTTATATTCTTAGGTCACAAGTACTGTTATAATTAGACATTATTGCAGAGACAGATTTTAGATAGGAGTGCTAGCAGCAGGGAGTATGAGAGAGACTCATGGTGAAGGGAGGAGATGAAACATAATTAAGGAAATATAAAGGAAAAGAAGATTGCGTGGCTAGTAGAGATAGATGAAGAGGAAGGCATCTCAGGAGCAAGATAGGGGACGCTAGCTTTGCTGTTTGACAGATGAGGGGATTGTCCTTGTACATTAATTTTGTGGAGAACTTTATGAGGATGATAGTAGGAAATGCTTCAACTTCTTCTTAAAAGCAGCAGGAGATCGAATTTTGCGCAAGGTAAGGGGCAGTTTGTTCCAGAGGCGGACAGCGGCAACTGAGAAGGAGTTTGCAAAAGTTTTTGTTTTGTGAGTGGTTACAGTTAGGATACCAAATAAGAGTGACCTCGTGTTTCGATTATGATGACATGACAGGTTTTTAATCTCTGAAGCAAGGTAGTGGGGTGCTTGCGCGACGAGGACTCGGTGGAGTAGACATAGAGTGTGGTAGTCACGCAATTTGTCCGGCCGCAGCCACCCTAGCTCGGAGTATGAAGCACTAACATGATCATATCGGCGAATGTTGCAGGTGTAACGCACACAGGCATTCATGGTTAGCTCTAGCCGTCTTTTGTTTTCACTACTCATGCCTTGTTGAATCACATCACAATAGTGGAGGTTCGGTAGAACGAGTGCTTGCACGAGCTGGCGTTTCAAGTCCTGTGGAAATATGTTCCGAAACTTTTTGAGAGCATAGAGACAAGCAGACGTCTTTCGGCACACAGCGACTGTATTCTCCGCCCAGTTGAGATGCTCATCCAAAGTTACACCCAAGTTCTTCGCTGTTTTCTGATATGGTATTGGAGTACCGTCGAGCAGACAGGCATTCATGGTTAGCTCTAGCCGTCTTTTGTTTTCACTACTCATGCCTTGTTGAATCACATCACAATAGTGGAGGTTCGGTAGAACGAGTGCTTGCACGAGCTGGCGTTTCAAGTCCTGTGGAAATATGTTCCGAAACTTTTTGAGAGCATAGAGACAAGCAGACGTCTTTCGGCACACAGCGACTGTATTCTCCACCCAGTTGAGATGCTCATCCAAAGTTACACCCAAGTTCTTCGCTGTTTTCTGATATGGTATTGGAGTACCGTCGAGCAGAATAGGAGGTAGCCGTTCGCGGAAATCTGAACTTATTAATTTCTGATGGGCTATTAAGATTACTTGCGTCTTTTTTGCATTTAGTTTAAGCCCCAGGTTTTTCGCCCATGTCACTACTGAAGACAGATCATCATTCATCTGAGCGATTGCAGTGTTTACATCTTCAGGTCTGACGCTTAGGTAGAGCTGGAGGTCGTCGGCATAGAAATGATATTTACAGGAGGACAGAACCGACGAAATATCGTTGACATATAAAGAAAACAAAAGTGGTCCTAAGACTGATCCTTGTGGCACTCCCGAGGAAACATGTTTCCAGGAAGATTTTTCATTTACGCAGACAACACATTGCTGTCTGTCTTTTAAGTAGCTTTCAAACCATCTCATTGCACTATCAGAGAAATTAAGCTGTTACAATTTTCCGAGCAATATGTCAAAGTTAACAGTGTCAAAAGCTTTGCTGAAGTCCAGTAGCGTCAATATTGTTGCCTTTCGATTGTCGATGGCATATTTCAGGTCATCAGTTACTTTAATTAGAGCAGTGTTTGTGCTGTGATGTTTACGGAAACCGGATTGAAATTTGTCATATAGGCTGAATTCATGCAAGTGTTCAGTGATTTGGTCATGAACAATATATTCAAGTGCTTTCGAAACAGCAGGCAGTATGCTAATTTGTCGGTAATCACTAGGCAGTTGTGGGTTTTCGATCTTAGGGATGGATCGAATTAGGCTTCTTTTCCATGCAGTGGGATATATTCCGTTCACGAGGGAAAAATTAAATATGTCAGTTAAGACAGGTACTAAGATATCGGCAACATTCTTAATCATGGTTATACCGATACTGTCGTTGCCTATTGCATCAGAAGAGATTCTCATTACAGCTTGTCTTGGCTTATTTGTTGTTACATGTTTTAGATGGAAGGTATCGTTGTTAGTTATCCTGTTTGGGGATTCTTGTGGACGGTAATTATCAGCTGTGCTGGTATTCAGAGGTGCAGAGAAGAATTCATTTAATTCGTTAGCTGACACATGAAAAGTAGTTTCCGATTTTGCCTTTCCGACCCCCAAGCTACGGAGATTCTTCCATAGAGTCGTGGGCGTCAGATCGCTGCATACGAGGGAGCGAGCGTGCCTGATTTTAGCATTGCGAATGCATTGTTTCACTCTGTTCCGTAGCTTTCTATATTCTTCGAAACGCTCGGGTTTTGGATCTGCCTTGAAACGCCTGTGGGCAGCATCCCTATTAGTCATCATTTGACGTAATTCAGCTGTCAGCCATGGAGCAGGAGATTTTCGTACACGGATTGTGCGCACAGGTGCATGTTTGTCATTGAGGGCAGTGAGTTTATCACCAAGTTCATTAATTTTGCCGTCGATTATGGGTTTTCTGATTATTTGATGCGATGAGATTCTGAGCAATCGGCTGTTAGAGCGTCAAGGTCAATAAGTTTCATGTTCCTACAAGTTATGTAACGCGATTTGATCCTTGGAGGCTGCACAGAGTAGGCCAGGAATATTACATCATGTGCTGAGAGTCCAGGGGCCGATGTTTGGCCAACATCTCTTACTTTGTCAGTCTGTTTCGTTGCGATTACGTCTATAAGAGTATGACTGTGCGCCGTATGGTGTGTAGGTTGTAATGGAAGAATGTTCATGCTATTGCAACTAAACAGTCTTCTTAGGTTTATTGCGGAGGGAGTGTCTCTTAGCAGGTCTATGTTCAAGTCACCCATTACAATGACATGTTCGTATTGACTCTGAAGTGAATGTAATTCCGACTGGAAGGAACTCATTGAGCTTATTTTTGGCGGCTTGTACACGACACCAGTCAAGAATTTCCGACTTTGTATATTTATTTCAATGAACATGAATTCAGCCTCTTTTTCTACAGCAGGATTTGACGTACATAAGACTTTCGCTTTGAGCTCTGTTCCTATATACGCGCCGACCCCGCCACCTCGCTTTTTTGATCTGTCTGCCCTAAGAAATGTGTACCCTGGGAGATGAAAAGATGCAGAGGATATGTGTGGTTTCAACCACGTTTCGGATAAGAGGATTACGTGGTAGTTTAGTTGGTTGAAGAGGAGGCTAAGTTCTTCGCAATGCGCAGGTAAAGACTGGATGTTGCAGTGAGCTGCTAAAAGCTCTGACGCCTTCCGTTGAGCAGCCTGGAGTAGGGTGGCAGACTGGTTTGTCCCTTTGATAGGCACTACCTGCCGTGAGGGGCACTGGCCGCTGCTTCCGCCAAGTGACATAACACAGGGGTGTCCGAGATTTTGCGCGCCCTGTTTGTGACACCGCGAGTGCCGAAAGAAAGGTGACTGCTAAAGATTTCCTGAGGTTGCGGGAGTATAGAAAATGGATTAGTGGTATTCGGTGCAAGGAGAATATGACCAAAATAGTGACGGCTGTGTGTCACTGTGTATCCTCTGTCGTAAGAGGAGAAATGTAATTAGCGTATTTGAAACAGCTTAGGGTGGAAATAAGGGAGAAGGGAGTGATTTAGCAGGCCGATGCTGCCAGCAGAGAGAAGTAAGCTTAATAATTAATAGATTATCGTAGGAAGCTACAATTAGATTGAAATTTGCTAAAGTGATACTGATAGTGATTTTTGTTATGAACAATTTAAACCGAAGAGATGGGTGATTAATGAACTAAAGGAGAGACTAATAATTGCAATAGAACTATTTCAGAACGGAACAGAATAAACTGAGAAAATGAAAAAAGTATTAGCAGTAACTAAAATTAAGTAATGGTTGGAGCTACAGACACAAAAAAAATAGTGAAAAGTTAATGCAGTTACAAAAACAATTAGTTGAAGGTACAAATATGGGTATAATTAAAAAATTAATAAAATTACAAGACTATATCTGAGTATTGGGGCTGTTACAATTGCAAATGGTGTTAAGTTTGCACTTTTGGCTCGAGTAGCTTCACTTAATACTATTCAGTTCTGTCATGTTTGTGACTGTCTTCTTTCCAGCTGCTGTCTTAATGATTACTCTGCCATCCTGAGTCCACACATTCTGAAGACCGAAATGGGATATGGCACTGTTTAAAATCTCTAGCCGTTCGTGTGTCAGATCTTCCCTTATTGTAAGCCCTGTCCTTGCTAACTTCTTCTTCTGGGTAAAGATCTCTGCCATTTTTCGGTACGAGACAAATTTAATTTTTATTGGACGGGGTTTGGTGGCACCTGGTAGTTTTCGTCCCACCCAATGGGTCCTGTCAATGTCTGCCTTGGTCACTTCAACGCCTAATTTTCACGCGCAACCTGTATAAGCAGGTTGTCCGTGTCTTCTTCCTTATTTTCTACTACTCCAAACAGTCGTAGACTATTTCGCCTTTGGTACTGTTCTAGTTCGTCAGTTGTGGCAGATGGTTTCACTTCCAACACTCGTGCCTTTTTTTCGTATTCAGACACAGACTTTTTTAGTGCTGTAATTTCGGCAGTATTGGCCTCAACAGTTTCACGCATTTTGGCCAATACTGCTGCCGTTACAGTATCTGATATAGTGCCTGCTATCAGATCGAGATTGTTTTTATCGCGAAGCGCAGCGTTTACCTCAGAGCGGACAAGCTCCGCCGGGAGCCGCGGCCGCACCTTCCGCCAAGAGCGGGCCCGCCGCACCTGCTGCTTCCCCGCTGCTGGACGCGCTGCTGTTCACTCTTCTGTTTACCATTTTCTCGAAGATATTGGCGGAGCACAGAAAAAAAAATAGCACTACTGCACAGAACACTGTTGTTTTCACGATTTCCACTTGTACTAGACAACACCACCTGCGAGAACACCTTCGAATTCAACTAAATTTCGCGAGCCGAACTTAACACGTGTTACACTGCGAGGTCATCCATAAGAATGCTAAAAGGAACTCGTTAATCTTCGGTTAAACGATAAATTAGTCTAATCTAAAAGCCGTAAATTCAACTGAATCCTAGGTATTACAATTACGAACAACTTAAATTGGAAGGGACACATAGAAAATGTTGTGGAGAAGGCTAACCAAAGACTGCGTTTTATTGGCAGGACACTTAGAAAATGTAACAGACATATTAAGGAGACTGCCTATACTACGCTCCGTCCTCTTTTAGAATACTGCTGCGCTGTGTGGGATCCTTATCAGACAGGACTGATGGAGTACATCGAAAAAATTCAAAGAAAGGCAGCACGTTTTGTATTATCGCGAAATAACGGAGAGAGTGTCACAGAAATGATACAAGATTTGGGCTGGACATCATTAAAAGAAAGGCGTTTTTCGTTGCGACGGAAACTTCTCACGTAATTCTAGTCTCCAACTTTCTCCTCCGAATGCGAAAATATTTTGCTGACACCGACCTACATAGGGAGGAACGATCACAAAAAAAAAAAAAAAAAAAAAAAAAAAGGGAAATCAGAGCTCGTAGCTCGTACGGAAAGATATAGGTGTTCATTCTTTCCGCGCGCTATACGAGATTGGAATAATGGAGAATTGTGAAGGTGGTTCGATGAAACCCCTGCCAGGCACTTAAATGGATTTGCAGAGTATCCATGTAGATGTAGATGTAGATGACTTTGTTGAGAAATAAATATGTAGACGTAAAGAATGGAGATGTAGAATGTGAATAAAGTTTGTTTTATTTAAAAAGCTTTAAGCGATTTCACATAAGAAATTCGGAGGCACTATGTTTCAGTACGCCCTTATTGAAGGTCACGGCCAATTTGTATCTAGGCTTAACCTTACCCATTAGGAGCCTGTGCACCGATTCTATCTTGGCGTTAAATACACTTTACAACCGACAAATCTTCCTTCCATATTCCTTGACTCGAGCCTTGTCTAAGAAAGGTTATAGCCCCTTCGATGACGAGGTCAGAGTTTGAAGATGGATGTCAACAATAGAGCGAAAGCTTGCTTACATATTTTCAAGAACCAATAGTAAGCGAGGAATCTAGAGACTGAGAAGACAGTTTAAGCACAGAGCACACGTAGACATTTGAAATAATGCTTTCTGTGTTCCATAGTGAGTGGAACGAAAAGAAATGATAATGCTAACTAGCTACGATGGGAAGTATAAATTGTTGTGCACTTCACAAAGGTCTACGAAGTATGGCTCTAGATGCAGATATAGAGACGGAGCACAGAATCGGATAGGACAAGGATGGAAAAGTCGACGATCGTGCCCTCTGTGAAGGGATCATCCAGGACTTCACCTTAATAGATTTGGAGAGACGACGTGAACTATAAATCAGTATAGCCGGATGAATATTTGTACACCACGCTTCTCAAATGCAAATTCAGTGAGCTATTCACACTACCATCTCGCTCGGATCAAAAGAGAAAGCAGCCGCTAACAGATAATAGTGATATCAATTGTCTTCTTGGTTTGATATAACTGTCCACCCCTGTGGAGCATCTGTGCTACGCTACACTTCACTATGTCGATCTCAGTTGGAGGCATCAGTCTGAAAACCGCGACTAAAGGTATCCAAGTGTAAATGTGTAAAAAAGGAGAGAAAAAATAATTGTATAGTCTGGTTATAACAAGAACTAATCAGTTAAATCGACAAATGAAATGGTTCTTCCTTCAGTTCGTTTTCTTCATCTGTATCGGAGTGGTGACTGGAAGGAGGAATGTCGTCAGGGAAGCAAGGGGGAGGGGGGGAGGGGAAGAGAGATCGACAGTGAGAGGGGAAGGGGAGTAAAAGAGAGTGATAAATAGATAAATGCAAATGAAATACTCAACAACAGTAAGAGTCCTTCCCACGAGACAGAGAGAGTGATTCGATGAGTAAGACAATTTGGAAAGTATTTCCTTGACTAAACACTACAACTCTGTTTTCTCTTTTACATAACCATTCCCGTTAGCCATAGCACGAAAGGTCAAGCATCACACGTCCCTCAGCGAAATCATTCATCACACGCACTGAAGGTAACAGCAGCACAGTGAATAATAAGTTGTCCCGCGCTTGATCTAGAGTTAAGCGCCCCTTGTCACATGGACATAAAACACGCTGACATTAACTGACGCTGTGAACAATGAGCTATTTGTAAAGCCTCTCGACCTCTCAACTATTGCTCGGCTCCTTTTGCTACTCGCTGTTCACCGGAAGGCTAAGGTCTGAATACCCCTCTCACCCCCTCCTCCCCGTTTACGACCAGATACTAATATTCAGATCTGGGGGAATGTCCATTACTTTGCAGTATTTCACCATAGCACAGGTCGGAAGGCTGAGACCTAGAGGTAAAACTTTGTCACAATTGTAGGACTTCATCGCACGAACAAAAGTGTTGTCGTAAACAGATCTCTTATTGGTAGTATGTACAGAAATCGGTGGGGGATACGAAGGAACTGACTAATCAACGTGTGATATACAGTGTACAATTGATAGCAACGCTTCTCTCACTTTTTCTTGTTCTTGTTTTCCCTTTCCCTCTCTCTCTCTCTCTCTCTCTCTCTCTCTCACCACACACATACACACACGCAAACATGCATTCCCTCAGTAATTTGCTAATTAGCTAGCAATGAGATAAGATATTATACAAATTTATTTTGTAGAAGAAATAAAAGAATTTCACAAAGAAATTGTAACATATTTAGTTACGATTCCATGCTGAAAGTAAAGCCTCCGAATTTTTTATGCGAAAAATCTTCAGTTTCTTAAATAAAAAAATCTATTTAACATGTTGTTGTTGTTGTTGTGGTCTTCAGTCCTGAGACTGGTTTGATGCAGCTCTCCATGCTAATCTATCCTGTGCAAGCTTCTTCATCTCCCAGTACTTACTGCAACCTACATCCTTCTGAATCTGCTTGGTGTATTCATCGCTTGGTCTCCCTCTATGATTTTTACCCTCCACGCTGCCCTCCAGTGCTAAATTTGTGATCCCTTGATGCCTCAGAACATGTCCTACCAACCGATTCCTTCTTCTTGTCAAGTTGTGCCACAAACTCCTCTTCTCCCCAATCCTATTCAATACTTCCTCATTAGTTATGTGATCTACCCATCTAATTTTCAGCATTCCTCTGTAGCACCACATTTCGAAAGCTTCTATTCTCTTCTTGTCCAAACTATTTATCGTTCATTTTTCACTTCGATACATGGCTACACTCCATACAAATACTTTTAGAAACGACTTCCTGTCGCTTAAATCTATACTCGATGTTAACAAATGTCTCTTCTTCAGAAACGTTTTTCCTGCCATTAGCAGTCTACATTTTATATCCTCTCTACTTCGACCATCATCAGTTATTTTGCTCCGCAAATAGCAAAACTCCTTTACTACTTTAAATGTCTCATTTCCTAATCTAATTCCCTCACCATCACCCGACTTAATTCGACTACAGTCCATTATCCTCGTTTTGCTTTTGTTGATGTTCATCTTATATCCTCCTTTCAAGACAATGTCCATTCCGTTCAACTGCTCTTCCAAGTCCTTTTCTGTCTCTGATAGAATTACAATGTCATCGGCGAACCTCAAACTTTTTATTTCTTCTCCATGGATTTTAATAATTACTCCGAATTTTTCTTTTGTTTCCTTTACTGCTTGCTCGATATACTGATTGAATAACATCGGGGAGAGGCTACAACCCTGTCTCACTCTCTTTCCAACCACTGCTTCCCTTTCATGCCCCTCGACTTACTATATCATATATATGAAGATGGTATCTGTTCTTTCGGACACTGACATGTGTGTGATGAGAGAGAGCGAGAGAGAGAGAGAGAGAGAGAGAGAGAGAGGGAAAGGGAAAACAAGAACAAGAAAAATTGAGAGAAGCGCTGCTATCAAGAACAGATCCATCTTCATATATATATATATATATATAGTTGAGGCTCACCGGCCATTTGACCATCTTCTTCTGTGCAGAGGCACAAACAGTGCCCGAACTCTTCAGGGAATCGGCAGTAAAGTCGCGAGTAATGAGTATAATGGGCAGAGGCACTATCGATATAGCGCGGGACAATACGTTGCGAATGTGGGTCTCACGGGAGGCGTGCCAGAGATAAGTACCTGCAGTCGCACTGTCCTCTGCGTACTCAGTGGGTCAGATGGCTAGAGTGTCTGCCACGTAAGCAGGAAGTCCCGGGTTCGAGTCCCGGTCGGGGCACACATTTTCAACTGTCCACGTTTACTTATATCAACGCCTGTATGCAGGTAGGGGTATTCATTTCATTGTAACACTACATCATTATTCTTCATCTCTACTTATTTTCAGCCTTCTGCCGCTAGAGGGCTCCGAATTGTAGTGCGTAATATGGTGTAGTCTAACATAACCATGTCGATGCGTGAAGAAACAGCGTGCTGTAATCGAGTTTCAAATTCGAAGAGTTGTCCACACATGGAGTACCCTCTGCTTCAGCATCACAGTGACACACCATACACGAACGCTGCCACATTTGCAACAACCCGACACCTTGGGTTGACTCTCATAGATTATTCTCCAAGCAATCTCGTCTTGGTCCCATCCGAGTTTCATTTGTTTCCAGAACTTAAAGAACGCATTCGAAGACTTCACTTTGATAGCGATGAAGCTGTGGAAGCAGAGGTGACGCCTTGGTTCCATTAAAAAAGTCAGACATGGCCCAATGACGGTATTACTCGTTGGGGGGGGGGGGGGGGGGATGTGTTGGTCGCCAGGTTGTCTATGTTGAGAAATAAATATGTAGATATGAAGCATAAAGATACGGAATGTTGATAATATTTGTTTTGTTTAGAAAGCTTAAGGGTTTCCACATAAAACACTGGGAGGCGTTACTTTTTAGCACACCCTCGGAAATTCGCCTGACTTCAAGCCCCAGTCCAGCATTATGTTAATGCACTATTCGACTTGCTTAAGATTTGGGACTTTACAGGGTCAAAATATACATCGATGAGCCAAAACATTTGACGATCAACTTAATAGTGTTTTGATCCAGATTTGCACTGCAGTACAGCAGCATTTGCGTTGTTTGAGGAGCATGATAATGAACTGATGATCATGTGTTGGTCACCAGATTCTCCTAACCTGAACGCGATGGAACGCATCTCAGTCGCTATCGGGCTGCAGCTGCGCACTCTTAAATCTCCGACCCTCAATTTAGGGGAATTGCACGACCTGTGCGTGGACGTCTGGTGGCACATACCTCTGGAAACCTACCAAGTGAACGCAGAATCTCTCTAGTTCTGCCTACCAAACATGGATCAACACGCTATTAATTGGTTGGCCATATTTTGGTTTATTACTATCTGTATGTCACACCTAAAAAGACCACGATGCACAAAAACGACAATATGGGAATTGTTGGACCGCCTTGTTGCAAAACGCTTTGGTTGTTTCTTTATTTTTTTGCCAAAAATAGTGTCAGTGACAAACATTGCCATCATCAGTGGGTTCATAAATTCTAAAACATGCCGAAAGAGCATCGTCATAATGCATTATTACATGTGTACTGTATGTTTTTTAAATATTATTTTCTGTAAATACTTTCATAATACTTACGTTTTGTATTTGTTTGCTAACAGCAGCTCACGCAGTTGCAGACGACATGAAGTAGGCCGAGAAAAACGACAACAGAGTAACCAGAAAATTTCCCGCAAACAGGGACAACAATCTTAAAACCGTGCTGTAACTTATAGAAAATAAGGTAATATGAAAATATTCTCAGAAAACAGTATTTAAAAAACAAACCGTACACATGTAATAATGTTCTGTAACTTGCAATTTCTGCATGTTTTAGGATTGAAGAGCCCACTAATGATGGCAATTTTTGTTCTGAAACTAGTTTAGAAAAAATAAATAAACAACAAAAGTGTTTTGCATCATTTCCCACAGTGTTGTTTCTGTATGCAAACACGAACCAATAGCAGAGTCCCAAAATAAAATTAGATGGTATACAACCACTACCAGACTGTTACGTTAAAACGGTGATAATATATTTAATATTAATGTGCGTACTAACTACCTGAACAACACTGTATATAGTATAAGTATAATTCTACTGAAACATTTCAGTACCAATGGACAGAGTTTGCAGTGAATGGGCAAACACTAGTGTTCCATACTACAATTCTGCAGTACATAAATACTTTTGCCTAACTTACACACGGATAGCCTCACTTCTGCTCTTGCCTGTTACAGGTTGTAACACTAAAACCCAGTGCCTCACATATTGTTTGGGTACTTTACTTTATGCCTGTAAATCCATTTTTTGTAACTAAACGTATTTGTGAATTTTGTCAGCGATTAGCATTTAGGAAAATGTAGCGTATGCTGAAAGGGTGAGTAAGAAATAATTGTGTCAAATCGTCGTAGTCAACATGCTGGCAATGTCAGGGAAATTAATGTTGTACGAAACATAAATAATATCTTTCAGATAACAATAACATCGTTGGCGCGAGAACGCGCAGTCGTATGAGCAAAGCATCCGTGGTGTGCTACAACGTGTGTGTTAGCGTGAAAATGCCAAATGTAGATTGTGCTACAAATGGTGTTATAAAATGTGGTAAAGCAAAATAAAAGTGACCGAGTACGTGTACGAGCACAGTACATGGTAGCAAGGAGATTTTGGACTTAATGAGGAACAGTGTGTGTTCCAAATTTATTCAACCTGCTCTCTAATCAAGAAGAGCCTATCGTTAGCAATGAATTTTATAATAAACATTTATCGCACCACAAGCAACTCATCACGAAGTAAGAAACAGCCAGTGATTTTTATAGTTCTGTAATAGGTATGCCAGCGTAATAGTACTCGTGACTTTCTTGGAATATTAGAGTGTGTCAGAGCATAAATTTTGCTACTGAAACTTTATTGGCCCAAGTCGTTAACCATCAGCACGGTTCTATCCTTCTCACCATAAGTTATGAGAAAGTCATGAATGAAACACATAGTTAAAAGAAAACCGGTTCAGTTACATTTGCTGCTGATTTTCAAAATGGCTCTGAGCACTATGGGACTCAACGTCTGTGGTCATAAGTCCCCTAGAACTTAGAACTACTTAAACCTAACTAACCTAAGGACATCACACACATCCATGCCCGAGGCAGGATTCGAACCTGCGACCGTAGCAGTCGTGCGGTTCCTGACTGAGCGCCTAGAACCGCTAGACCACCGCGGCCGGCGCTGATTTTCAATCAAGTGGCTATGCCAATAAATAGAAATAGTATCTATAGTGGTTTATGTAGTCTTGGACTACTAAAAGTGATTTAAATACAAATAATATTTTAAAGACACAAATATGCTGGCTTTCTTGTCAAAATAATTTTATGTTGTGTTCTGTAAACGATAGTACGTGCATATGACTACGTTACATTGACACACAACTGTTGCCATGGATGAAAGTTTTCGCAGTATCCTTTGAAAAACTAGCCAGCAAAGAACAGTAATTAAATTTTGTCATGATTTTACAAACATCCAAACAGTCAGCATTATTGAGTTACTATATACTTTCTATGAAATGTTGCTGAACGTGGAGTTCTTATAATGAACATCATCGCATACCAAATTAATGTCTACAGTGTTCATGTTATTTGTGTTTGACTTAGGTGTCGACTCAGTATTATTTGTGAATCGGGTGATTGATGATAATACAGTGTCGGCACCTAAGTCTACTGCCTTTTTGCCTTACGTAGGAAGCACTTCCAATAATATCGGTCGTATTCTACGAAAATACTATGTGAAATGTGTTTCCCGACCTCCACCTAAAATAAGAGTGCTTTTGGGTTGTGTTAAGGATGATCCTGGTTTGCGTAAGGCGGGTGTATATGACATTCCTTACAGCTGTGGCATGGCATATACTAGTCAGACTCTCAGGACCGTGGAGGAGCGATGTACTGAGCATAAACGGCACACACGACTACAGAAGCCAAGTAGATCTGCTATTGCCGAACATTGTTTGGATGCTGATCACATTATCTTATATAACAATACCGAGATATTGGCATGCACATTCAGCTATTGGGACATTGTTATTAAGGACGCTGCTGAGATTAAATTAGCGAGTAACCTTGTAAACGGGGATGGAGGTTTTTGTCTAAGCTCTGGTTGGAATCCTGCTCTCTCCCTTGTCAAAAAACAGGACAGAGTCAATGTTACCTCACCTGCTAGTTCGTAGTCTTTCACTATCGATACCTCCGACTTTGATCATCTTTGGTGGCACTAGTGTTCAGTGTGCATGTGTGTGATTAGATTAGATTAGTTTTCATTCCATAGATCCGTGCTGAGGAGATCCTCGTGGATGTGGAACATGTCAATTTTTTTTAAACTTAAATAACAATACTAATAGTATGAATATATACAATACATCATTTGTTTCTATTAAAAAATTCGTCAATGGAGTAGAAAGAGTTGGCACTAGTAAGTCTTTCAGGCTCCTTTTAAACTGATCTTTATTTGTAACTAAATTTTTTATGTTTACTGGCAAATTATTTAAGATGAGTGTTCCTGAGTAGTGGACCCCTTTTTGAACTAAAGTAAGCAATGAATTTTATAATAAACATTTATCGCACCACAAGCAACTCATCACGAAGTAAGAAACAGCCAGTGATTTTTATAGTTCTGTAATAGGTATGCCAGCGTAATAGTACTCGTGACTTTCTTGGAATATTAGAGTGTGTCAGAGCATAAATTTTGCTACTGAAACTTTATTGGCCCAAGTCGTTAACCATCAGCACGGTTCTATCCTTCTCACCATAAGTTATGAGAAAGTCATGAATGAAACACATAGTTAAAAGAAAACCGGTTCAGTTACATTTGCTGCTGATTTTCAAAATGGCTCTGAGCACTATGGGACTCAACGTCTGTGGTCATAAGTCCCCTAGAACTTAGAACTACTTAAACCTAACTAACCTAAGGACATCACACACATCCATGCCCGAGGCAGGATTCGAACCTGCGACCGTAGCAGTCGTGCGGTTCCTGACTGAGCGCCTAGAACCGCTAGACCACCGCGGCCGGCGCTGATTTTCAATCAAGTGGCTATGCCAATAAATAGAAATAGTATCTATAGTGGTTTATGTAGTCTTGGACTACTAAAAGTGATTTAAATACAAATAATATTTTAAAGACACAAATATGCTGGCTTTCTTGTCAAAATAATTTTATGTTGTGTTCTGTAAACGATAGTACGTGCATATGACTACGTTACATTGACACACAACTGTTGCCATGGATGAAAGTTTTCGCAGTATCCTTTGAAAAACTAGCCAGCAAAGAACAGTAATTAAATTTTGTCATGATTGTACAAACATCCAAACAGTCAGCATTATTGAGTTACTATATACTTTCTATGAAATGTTGCTGAACGTGGAGTTCTTATAATGAACATCATCGCATACCAAATTAATGTCTACAGTGTTCATGTTATTTGTGTTTGACTTAGGTGTCGACTCAGTATTATTTGTGAATCGGGTGATTGATGATAATACAGTGTCGGCACCTAAGTCTACTGCCTTTTTGCCTTACGTAGGAAGCACTTCCAATAATATCGGTCGTATTCTACGAAAATACTATGTGAAATGTGTTTCCCGACCTCCACCTAAAATAAGAGTGCTTTTGGGTTGTGTTAAGGATGATCCTGGTTTGCGTAAGGCGGGTGTATATGACATTCCTTACAGCTGTGGCATGGCATATACTAGTCAGACTCTCAGGACCGTGGAGGAGCGATGTACTGAGCATAAACGGCACACACGACTACAGAAGCCAAGTAGATCTGCTATTGCCGAACATTGTTTGGATGCTGATCACATTATCTTATATAACAATACCGAGATATTGGCATGCACATTCAGCTATTGGGACATTGTTATTAAGGACGCTGCTGAGATTAAATTAGCGAGTAACCTTGTAAACGGGGATGGA
This sequence comes from Schistocerca americana, assembly GCF_021461395.2. Taxonomy (NCBI): domain Eukaryota; kingdom Metazoa; phylum Arthropoda; class Insecta; order Orthoptera; family Acrididae; genus Schistocerca; species Schistocerca americana. The sequence goes on along the minus strand of NC_060121.1, from coordinate 790,357,438 downwards.
GGTTTTTGTCTAAGCTCTGGTTGGAATCCTGCTCTCTCCCTTGTCAAAAAACAGGACAGAGTCAATGTTACCTCACCTGCTAGTTCGTAGTCTTTCACTATCGATACCTCCGACTTTGATCATCTTTGGTGGCACTAGTGTTCAGTGTGCATGTGTGTGATTAGATTAGATTAGTTTTCATTCCATAGATCCGTGCTGAGGAGATCCTCGTGGATGTGGAACATGTCAATTTTTTTTAAACTTAAATAACAATACTAATAGTATGAATATATACAATACATCATTTGTTTCTATTAAAAAATTCGTCAATGGAGTAGAAAGAGTTGGCACTAGTAAGTCTTTCAGGCTCCTTTTAAACTGATCTTTATTTGTAACTAAATTTTTTATGTTTACTGGCAAATTATTTAAGATGAGTGTTCCTGAGTAGTGGACCCCTTTTTGAACTAAAGTAAGTGCTTTTAAGTCCTTGTGCAGATCATTTTTGTTCCTGGTATTGTATGTATGAACTGAGCTGTTTGTTGGAAAAATATATTATTTAGGACAAATTTCATTAATGAGTAAATATACTGAGAGGCAGTAGTTAGTATACCCAGTTCTTTCAAGAGGTTTCTACAGGACGTCCGTGAATTTACTCCACAAATAATACGTATCACACGCTTTTGGACTCTGAAAACTTTTTTTTGACTTGAAGAGTTACCCCAAAATATTATACCATATGACATTATGGAATGAAAGTAGGCAAAGTATGCAAGCTTTTTCATTTTTATGTCGCCTATGTCTGCTAACACTCGAATTGCAAATACAGATTTGTTAAGGCGTTTCTGCAGTTCTGTGGTGTGCTCTTCCCAACTGAATTTATTATCAAGTTGTAATCCGAGGAATTTAAGACTGTCAACCTCTTCTATCTGCTCTTCTTCGTATTTTGTGCATATGCTGGGTGGAAACCTCTTGCAGGTTCTGAATTGCATATAGTGAGTCTTTTCGAAGTTTAATGTCAGTGAGTTGTCTTTAAACCATTTATTAATATCCATGAAAATATCATTAGCAGATCTTTCTAGAACTACACTTGACATACTATTTATTGCAATACTTGTGTCATCTGCAAACAAAACGAACTCTGCTTCTGGCAGTGTAACTGATGAGATATTGGCGGTCGCTGTAAATATTACCTGGCTGAATTCCTGTAAGTTGTTTGAAAACTATATACGCCAAGAGAAACTCAGGTCTCACAAATGATGCAAGTGTTCAGATAGTAGACTCCTGTTTAGTTCACTGTTGAGAGGCGATGGCACCGAGCGAGGTGGCGCAGTGGTTAGACACTGGACTCGCATTCGGGAGGACGACGGTTCAATCCCCCGTCCGGCCATCCTGATTTAGGTTTTCCGTGATTTCCCTAAATCGCTCCAGGCAAATGGCGGGATGGTTCCATTGAAAGGGCGCGGCCGACGTCCTTCCCCATCCTTCCCTAATCCGATGAGACCGATGACCTAGCTGTCTGGTCTCCTTCCCCAAACAACCCAAGAGACGATGGCGTACGTATCAGTACATATCCGCTGCAGCAGGATACCTGCACCTCCTGTAGCGTTCTAAGGCGAGGGTGATGCGGCTTACCATGTGGTTTTGATTTGCACGTACAACTCCATCGTCGTGTATCACGCACCGATACTCACCTGTCCAGGTGACGCTTTTTCATACCTGGAGCGGTATCTCTGCGTCTATTGTAATCTCTATGGTGAGCAGAAGTACACGTTATACGCAGTGTCTACTCCGTTTCGTTGCAAAGTAGTGGCAGTGGGCGTAAGGCTACACTAGCCCATCATTAATTTGAGTGATTTGCTTCATGGGTTCCTCTACCCTCTGTTATTCATAATAGTCAAAACCAATCTTTTGCATCGTCGTTTTGTTGACCGCCGCGGCCCACTCAGACGGTAGTGGTTTTCTCGCAATCGAGGTATGGTACGTTACTGACACATGTGAAAATCCCCGAGCACTGTCTGAGGTGTGGGGCACTCATCTTCTGGACACGGTCGAATGCACTCGCCTCACCTGTTTGCCCATCCTGTACTCGACTGTCAGAGGGCAGCCAGTATAAGATCTGATAACAGCTTAGTCGTGTGACACGGCGGACTATCCCAATCATCGCCCGTACCGACTGGAGCGCCCTCTGTCGCCTCAACAGCTTGAACACGACTGACCCTGATGTCTGAAAACATATGTCTCGGGCATCACATGGATGGCACGGACGACAGCGGCGGACGGTTCTTTAACGACTCCTCGACAAGAAGGTGGGTAGGAGCACCATGAGGTTTTCTTGGAGGGGTCATCAGACTTGTCAGTGATTTCTTCCTTTCTGAGTAGCTCTGTTATTAAGACGCTTGAAAATACGTTACTACTTCGTGTTCTTCAGCCACCTGCTCTAATCAGTGTGCTGTAGCGCCCCAATCGCTTTTGAATGTCATTAGACTTCTGACTGTTTTAATGCGGCCCACAGTAAATTCCTCTCCTGTCCAGCCATTAGATCTCAGGGAAATACTTGCACCCAAAATCCTCAATTTTTTGGATGAATTATTACTGTTATCCTTTACGGTTCCCTCAAGTACCGTGGCAGTTATTCCTTGATGTCTTAATAGAGGTTGTGTCATCCTATCTCGTCTTCTTGTCAATGTATTTGCACGCTCATCTAAAAATGGTTCAAATGGCTCTGAGCACTATGGGACTTAACATCTCAGGTCATCAGTCCCCTAGAACTTTGAACTACTTAAACCTAACTAACCTAAGGACATCACACACATCCATGCCCGAGGCAGGATTCGAACCTGCGACCGTAGCGGTCGCGCGGTTCCAGACTGAAGCGCCTAGAACCGCTCGGCCACCAGCGGCCGGCTGCACGCTCATCTACTCGCCAATTTTGCGGATAATCTTACCAGCCTACCTGATGTTCTACATGCTTCTATAGTACCAGGTCTCAAAAAATTCGATTCTCTTCTTGTCCTGTTTTTCCACGGCCCATGATTCTCTCCTATACCCTTCTGTGCTCCAAACATATATTCTCATAAATTTATTCCTCAAATGCAGACTTTTTTTAATCCAGGAATGACGTCTTTGCCTGTGCTAATCTGATTTTTTGTCCTGCGTCCTTCGTTTGTCACATTTTATTTTGTTTCCTATCTAAAAGAATTCCTTACCTTCGTCTAATAACTTCTACCTAATTTTGATGTTAAGTTGATCGTTTCTGATACTTCTCGTTACTTTCGTTTTTCTTCAGTGAATTATCAACCCATAGTGCGTGATCGTTAAACTGTTCATTCCAACTAGTAGGTGCTACAATTCTTTTCCACACTCACTGCCGATTGCAATCTTTACTTTTGGTTTCGTCGCAAGTTAACAAACTTGCCTTGGTTTCTCGCTCTTTGGACGACACAACGGTCACTGTACGGAGGAGGATCGACGATAATCCAAGGCGTAGGATTGTGCAGATGTTGCAGCATACGTGTTCGGTCTGGCACTGACATGCTGAGGGAGAGAGTGGTCCATGTGTGGACGAACTCTTCGAATTTGAACCTTGATAACAGCTGTTTCTGACGCGCTGTCAAGTTACGCTACACACCTCCATCCACGCTAAAATGCGAGCCCTCTAATGGCAGAGAGATGCAAATAAGTAAACATAAAGAATAAAGAAATCGAATGTTAATGACGTTCGTTTCATTTAAAAATCTTCGAGAGATTTCACACAGAAAAATTCGGTGGCATTACTTTTAGCACTTCTTATATTTCCGTCGTTACTTGCTCGATCTGCAAAAAAAATGGTTCTGAGCACTACGGGACTTAACATCTGTGGTCATCAGTCCCCTAGAACTTAGAACTACTTAAACCTAACTAACCTAAGGACATCACACACATCCATGCCCGAGGCAGGATTCGAACCTGCGACCGATGCAGTCGCGCGGTTCCGGACTGCGCGCCTAGAACCGCTAGACCACCGCGGCCGGCGCTCGATCTGCAGGTTCAGCACCAGGAGCGGAAGACTACATCCGCAACTTACACTACTGGCCATTAAAATTGCTACACCAAGAGGAAATACAGATGATAAACAGGTATTCATTGGACAAATATATTATACTAGAACTGACATGTGATTACATTTTCACGCAATTTGGGTGCATAGACCCTGAGAAATCAGTACCCAGAACAACCACCTCTGGCCGTAATAACGGCCTTGATACGCCTGGGCATTGAGTCAAACAGAGCTTGTATGGCGTGTACAGTACAGCTGCCCATGCAGCTTCAACACGATACCACGGTTCATCAGGAATAGTGACTGGCGTATTGTGACGAGCCAGTTGCTCGGCCGCCATTGACCAGACGTTTTCAATTGGTGAGAGATCTGGAGAATGTGCTGGCCAGGGCAGCAGTCGAACATTTTCTATATCTAGAAAGGCCCGTACAGGACCTGCTACATGCGGTCGTGCATTAACCTGCTGAAATCTAGAGTTTCGCAGGGATCGAATGAAGGGTAGAGCCACGGGTCGCAACACATCTGAAATGTAACGTGCACTGTTCAAAGTGCCGTCAATGCGAACAAGAGGTGACCGAGATGTGTAACCAATGGCACCCCATACCATCACTCCGGGTTATACCCCAGTATGGCGATGACGAATACCGGCTTCCAATGTGCGTTCACCGCGATGTCGCAAAATACGGATGCAACCATCATGATGCTGTAAACGGAACCTGGATTCATCCGAAAAAATGACGTTTAGCAGTTCGTGCACTCAGGTTAGTCGTTGAGTACACCATCGCAGGCGCTCCCGTCTGTGTTGCAGCGTCAAGGGTAACCGCAGCCATGGTCTCCGAGTTGATAGTCCATGCTGCTGCAAATGTCGTCGAACTGTTCGTGCAGATGCTTGTTGTGTTGCAAACGTCCCCATCTGTTGACTCAGAGTTCGAGACATGGCTGCACGATCCATTACAGCCGTGCGGATAAGATGCCTGTCATCTCGACTGCTAGTGATACGAGGCCATTGGGATCCAGCACGGCGTTCCGTATTACCCTCCTGAGCCCATCGATTCCATATTCTGCCAGCCGTCATTCGATCTCGACCAACGTGAGCAGCATGGTTACGATACGATAAACCGCAATCGCTATAGGCTACAATCCGACCTTTATCTAAGTCGGAAACGTGATGGTACGCATTTCTCCTCCTTACCCGAGGCATCACAACAACGTTTCACCAGGCAGCGCCGGTCAACTGCTGTTTGTGTATGAGAAATCGGTTGGAAACTTTCCTCATGTCAGCACGTTGCAAATGTGGCCACCGGCGCTAGCCTTGTGTGAATGCTCTGAAAAGCTAATTATTTGCATATCACAGCATCGTCTTCCCGTCGGTTAAATTTCGCATCTGTAGCACGTCATCTTCGTGGCGTAGCAATTTTAATGGCTAGTAGTGTATATCTTTTCTAATCCGAGTACTTCCATCCATATTTTTCCATCTTGTACTTGCTGTGTATTATCCGTCTCTCCCGACAGAGTACACCTGGTTTCCTGACATTTTCTACCGTCTGTCATCATTTTGTCGAATACCTGTCGTAGCGTAGAAAATAAAGGCAATGACAACGGCAATCAAACATGCGGACGTACAGAGGACGCCGGTGGCAGCACCGCTCGCTGGGTGGGCGAGAGGGCCCCGCAGGCGCCGAGGAGGCGGTCGCACGTGCGTCCGGACGCGGCGACCCGCTGACCGCCACGCGGCCCGCCACGTGTGGCCACTCCGCCGCTGCTGCGCGGCTGCCTGGCCACGCACTGTGTCCCCACACCAGTGCCATTGTTGCTCACTCGTCTGCTAGGCTTGTGGACGGCGAAAAGGCGAACGGTCCCTAATTACAACTTCTCATGTCTGTCGCGAGCCTCCATCACCTTGGTGAACTGTGCTGCAACCATAGTTCTTTATTTTCCTCTGCGGTTCTTCGTAACCACACTTCTTGTGAAGGATAGACGAGGTAAAACTGAACGTCTTAATTCGTCGTGCATTGTCCGTGAACGTTTCTGACGTAGGTTTCACGCAATTTTTTAACTTATAAATTTCACCTGACAATTTTCCATTTAATCTCTAATAGCGTTCTACAACTGCGATAGTCCTTCTGTGGGAGAAAGTTACAGCATCTTCACCTTCTACGTCTACAGCTGTATCTACGTCTACATCTACACCCATACTCTGAAGGGGGTACTTCCAGTTGTATCAGTTATTAGGGAGGAGGAGATTAGTGTTTAACGTCCCGTCGACAACGAGGTCATTAGAGACGGAGCGCAAGCTCGGGTGAGGGAAGGATGAGGAAGGAAATCGGCCATGCCCTTTCAAAGGAACCATCCCGGCATTTGCCTGTAGCGATTTAGGGAAATCACGGGAAACCTAAATCAGGATGGCCGGAGACGGGATTGAACCGTCGTCCGCCCGAATGCGAATCCAGTGTGCTAACCACTGCGCCACCTCGCTCGGTCAGTTATTAGGGCTCCTCTCACTTGTTGAGCACCGGAACAGGTACTAACCGACAAGCCTCGCTGCAGTTAGTCTAATATTGTTATTGCGATCCTTATGGGAGCGATTCTTAGAGGGTTGAAGTATTGTATAATCCTAGTTCATCACTTAAATGCTTATCCTTAAAACTTCAAAGGTACGCTTTGGTTCAAATGGCTCTAATCACTATAGGACTTAACTTCTGAGGTCATCAGACCCTAGAACTCAGAACTACTTAAACCTAACTAACCTAAGGACATCACACACACCCATGCCCGAGGCAGGATTCGAACCTGCGACCGTAGCGGTCGCGCGGTTCCAGACTGTAGCGCCTATAACCGCTCGGCCACCCCGGCCGGTTCTCTGCCTTGTGATGACTGGGTGTTGTGTGCTGTCCTTAGGTTAGTTAGGTTTAAGTCGTTCTAAGTTCTAGGGGACTGATGACCATAGATGTTAAGTCTCATAGTGCTCAGAGCCATTTGAACCACCCCGGCCGGCAGGTACGCTTTCTCAGAATAGTTTCCATCTATCTTCGATCGTCTGTTTATACATTTCTTCATCGTCTCCCTGACACCTTTTATGAGTCAAACAAATTTTTGACCTTTTCTGCTGCCCTTCTCTGTATTCTTTCAATATGTCCTGTTACTCATTTTTGGTAAGGGTCATACGCACTATCGCAGTATACTATGATGTCTCGCTCGAGTGTTTTGTGAGCAGTCTTCCTTGTAGACTGATCTCATTTCTCAAGCATTCTACCAATGAGCCAAAAGTCTTCCACCTACTTTACCTATTGCTGAAGAATGTTACAGTTGCACTACAAATCCCTACAAATTGTTACACCCAGGTATTCGTACGTGTTGACCGATTTTATGACTCCGTTCACTAGTCGGAAGATCCGTACCTAAAGACTGAAAAGCTTCATAGGTCAAACTAACACTTAAGAAAGAAAATGCAAGTAATCCGATGAGTTACAGACCCGTATCACTAACGTCGATTTGAACTGGATTTAGCAGCATCTATTGCGTTCGAACGGTACGAATCACCTCGACGAAAACGATTTATTGAATAGTCTTTCTCGTGAAATATAACTGGCTCTCTATTCTCAAGAACTTCTGAGTACTATCGACAGGGGATGCCACATTGTTTCCGTATTTTTAGATTTCCAGAAGGCTTTTGACACCGTACCTCAGAAAGGGGTTATAATCAGTTTGCATACGTACGGGGTATCAGTGAGCGTCTGGATACGTGATTTCCTGTGAGAAAGGTCACAATTCGTAATGACTGACGGAAACGCAGCAAGTAAAACGGAAGTAATATCTAGCGTTCCCCAAGGGAAGTGTTAAAGGCTCTCTGCCGTTCCTGACCTATAAACGATTTTAGAAGTAGTCTAACCAGCCCTCTTAGGTTGTTTACAGATGAGACTGTCAATTACCGTCTTGTAAAGTATCACATGACAAAAAAAATTGCAAAATGACTTAGACGAGATGTATTATGGTGCCATATGTGGTAGTTGATTCAAATTAATGAAAAGTGTAATATCGTCCACATGAGTACGAAAAGGAATCCTCTAAATTTCATTTACACCATAAATCCTACAAATCTAAGGGCTGTGGATTCCTCCATATACTTTGACGTTTCAGTTATGAATAACTTAATTTACAACGATCATTCTGGGCTTTCTGGGGAAAGCTAACAAAAGTCTGCACTTTATTGGCAGAACACTTACAAACTTCATCAGGTCTACTAAAGGGGCTGCCTACACTAAGCTTGTCCGTCCTCTGCTGGAGTACTGATGCATAGTGTGGCATCCACATCGCATAGGATTGACGGAGGACATTGCAACAATTCTAAGAAGGGCGGCTCGTTTTGTATTATCGCGAAATAGCGCAGACAGTGGCACGGATACGATACACAAACTAAGGTAGCAATCATTACAACAAAAGCGTTTTTTTTTGTTGCGACGAGACACCCTCATGAAATTTCAATCAACAACTTTCTCCTCCGAATGCGAAAAAACAAGAAAATCAGAGCCTGTACGGCAAGATTTAAGTTTTCGTTTTTCGCGGTCGCTGTTTGAGAATGGAGCGGTAGAGAAATAGCTTGAAGGTGGTTCAATGAACCCTCTGCCAGCCATTTAATTTTGAATTGCAGATTAATCATGAAAATGTAAATGTCGATTTCTCGATACTGTATGCATACGGCACATTTTTGTCTTTATATAACTTGCCCGGTCGCAGGGTATCTTTTCATTCCACCTATACCGAGTATTTTTTTAAAAACTTTTTTGTTCATTTCTTATGTCATACGCATTCATTTCTACGAAACTATCGGAGTATGTCCTCCTTATGTACTGAGAATTCGGGTGCGATTCCAAATGCTTCCGAGAGATTATTCATTGCTGGGAAGACTCATCTTGACTGTAATTTGGTTTCTGTCTTGAAATTGTAGACCCACGTTATACGTACAATAAGAAATCAACCCAAAAATTCAGTCAAATTCTTTTTCAAGCTATCTAAACCATGCTGTCGGTACGAAATCTTCCCATTCTCTATATTTACACCTATGGTTTGAGTTTTGCTAGCCGGCTCGAGTGGCCGTGCGGTTCTAGGCGCTACAGTCTGGAACCGAGCGACCGCTACGGTCGCAGGTTCGAATCGTGCCTCGGGCATGGATGTGTGTGATGTCCTTAGGTTAGTTAGGTTTAATTATTTCTAAGTTCTAGGCGACTGATGACCTTAGATGTTATGTCGCATAGTGCTCAAAGCCATTTGAACCATTTGAGTTTTGCTACGTCCTTCACTTTGTTTATGTTCATGAGAACTATGGCCAGATTTAGAATTGGCCAACCTATTTCTTAATCGTTGAAGATGAGCGAGGACTCTTCTACTTCTTCACTAAGCATAAATGAATCTGATTATGCGAGAAACCAATCGAAGTAAATTCTACATCTTAGTTAAATTAAAGAAGTAGGTGGGAGAAGGGAAAGGAAAAGGAAATAACTATTGATGTCAGTTGCATCGGCACTTGACGCGGAATCAGTGGCGACGAGCGAAAATGTGCACTGGACTAGGATTTGAACCCGGGACCTCCTCCTTCTTTCCAGTCAACCACTGCGCCACCCGGACACATTGTTTATCGCAATTGTACATCCTGTCTTGGTACAACCCCCCCCCCCCCCCCCCCCCCTCTCTCTCTCCCGACTCATATTCCCACTTAGCACCGCCTGTCGGCCGTCTTCCGTCCATGTCCTCCATGTTCGCTATTTGAGATTCCCACAGTAGGTCGAACGTAATTGTACATCTGCACTGAAGGTGGTGGATTCATTGCTATCGAGGTGAATCAATTATATGAATGAGTAGTGTCTGCTCTTTCGGAAACACCACGCGTTCATATAAATTCCACGTCGGCACGTCGTTGTAGGTGGTCTATGTGAAAGATATGTACACAACTTCGAAAAGCTGTTCAAACTGAAGTACTGAATAGGTCGATCTGACACTTGACTTACGATACCACTTTGTGTTCGTACTGGTAGCCTGAACTATCTGTGGCTGCATTTGGCAAAATGTTCTAAATGGTCACAAAAATCCGAAAAACTTATTATTTAAAACTGATTACGAAGTGTTTTAACTGCTATTTGAGTGCTGGGCTGCCCACTCAATTCATTAGCTTTTCTTACGTTCGTGTTTAGCAATTACGAGTAAGTAGCAACTTCACTTCCTCTCCTTTCTTTGTTTGCTATTTTTTCCAGTACCCTTCGCCTTCTCCCCACAACGTTCTTTCGCTGCTTCTGTTCAAGTTGTCCCCAGTTTCTTATTTCTTCTAACGTGAAAACATTCTAATTTTAGTATTTTATTCTTAAAATGGTTTCTTTATATCGTTTCCGATAATTTGATATTGTTCCTTTTATAGTCGTTTCCTTATTTCTGTAGTAAATGGTATAGTCCATTTCTTTCTCCAGAAATACAGTATGTATGTTTCGCTAGTCTGTTCTAATTCATTCGGTACAGATGTCCAAAGAAGAATCTTCTTTTTGCCATTACTTTTGCTAATCTAGAGATATGTACGTAGTCCTGTTGTTTACCTCTCATTTTCCAACCATGTGTAGTTCGTATGGCACACATTATGTTTCCAATAATCCGTCTTTGAAGTCCGCCACTCTATCGAGCTTTCAGTTTATCGTTAAGCTTTCATATGTACCGTGTGGTTATAATTAAACTTTCCCTGTTTAACACGTTATTACACGGAACTATTTACCGTATGAGTACGAAAGTTGGTAGCATTAATGTCCAGAGTATGGGGTGCATGATTTCCATGCGTCATAGCGCCACCGTCTCGCACATCAGACCAGTCGCGGTGCATTATTGGTGAGGCTCTGTTATCAAAACAACGGCTGCAGTACGAGATTATCGCTGGCTGAAAGGATTACGAAAGGGTCCTCTTTCTCCACCTGCTGTGCGGAGCACGATGAGGAAGTTCGAATGAACTGAAGAAGAGGGCCTCGCTCCGGGAAAAGACCGATTACCGATTGCATCATAGGTGGTTGATGAAATCGCTGTTGCTACGGCAGACAACGCTACAAACAATTCCCGATCGTCAGGCAGTGCGCGTGCTGTATCACGACAGTTGAACATCCCGTGATCCACTGTACAGAAGGTGCTTCGAACCATTCTCAAATGGTGTCCGTAGAAAATCCGTATCGTACAGCAGCTTGCACCGCATGACGCACAACGACGTGTTGACTTCGCTGTCCACTTTCTCATAACGATTGAAGTAGACGAGGGCTGTCCCTGGACTATCCTAGGGACAGATGAAGCTCATTTTTCTCCACCGGGTGAGGTAAACACACAGAATTTCCGAGTGTGAGGATCTTCACCTCCAGTCACTGTGCATGAAGTTCCTCTGTATGGTGAATGTGTCACCGTATGATATGGCTTCACGGCATCATGGGCCCATTTTTTTTTTTTTGAACAGGTTGGCAGTCAAGGACCAAAGACTCGCAGTGTGACTGGCCGGCGTTACTGCGATATGCTTCGCCAGCGTGTCATACCCGCCCTACAGGAGAGAGACGGATTTAACTCAGCCGTTTTCATTCAAGACGGCACCCCTAGACATCGATCGTGAAGTTCAGCTGCTTCTCCGAAACACATTCGGAAACTATCGAACTATCAGGGGAACATTCACACATGTGCTGACCTGAAGCGCAGGAAATCAAGAGACGTAGCCAGCATACCTACGGACATGCTTTGTTTTGCTGTGCACAGTGATATCCTGCGCTTTCAGACTCTTCTGGACACTATTGTCATATTGCGCCCCTTTTGTAGAAGTGGTAGTACTGGTATGTAGGGGTATGATGAACCGTAGCAGTAATATTATAAGTGTTTCCATTGAATTGATTCTGCATTATTTGTCTTCCCCACGTCCTTCACATTAATCGTACCAAGTTTGCACCTTGGCGGTAATTAGTTTCCGTGTTAAATAGGGTTCAAATGGCTCTAAGCACTATGGGACTTAACATCTGAGGTCATCAATCCCCTACACTTACAAGGGAACCTCCCCATCGCATCCCCCTCAGATTTAGTTATAATTTGGCACAGTGGATAGGCCTTGAAAAACTGAACACAGATCAATCGAGAAAACAGGAAGAAGTTGTGTAGAACTATGAAAAAAATAAGCAAAATATACAAACTGAGTAGTCCATGCGCAAGATAGGCAACATAAAGGATACTATGACCTCAGAAGCGCCGTGGTCTCGTAGTTAGCGTGAGCAGCTGCAGAACGAGAGGACCTTGGTTCAAGTCGTTCCTCGAGTGACGAGTCACTGACCCTTCCCCCAGAAAGGGGAGGTCTTGGCCTAGTCCATGTCCACGACAGAGCTGTGGCCCTGTATGTCAGCTCACACATCAAGCTTTGGCGCCACCACCCGGAAAGTTTGACAGGTTTGCTGTTGGAGTCCTTAGCTCCGCCGTCCATTATGCCCCCACTGACGACGCAAGACATACCCCCACCCTTCTACTACTTCGGGAACTTTTACATTGAACACAGCTATTTCCGTATCGCAGTACCACCGACGAAACAGGCGTCGGCGCGGGATGTATATCATGTCCTACAGCAGAGGCGCCCACCAAGCATCGTGGAGACCAAAAGCCCTTAGGTTAATTGGAAGGTGGTGTGGAAGACGATTCACGCGATTCCACTGGACACAGCCGTCCGATCCACATGGTACATCACAGTCAATGGTAAACAGATCACCCGATCACGCCTCCACAAGATAAACATGGCGGAATCGCCTCTCTGCGTAGACTGCGGGATACCAGACACGGACGAACACCGTCTCACATGTGGCGCGGCAGAAGACGTATGGCGCTTGGTGCGACAAATTTTGTCGTATTTTCTACGAGTGACTCCGGAACACATTACACCTCGGTTTCTACTATTTCCGGATCAACAGTATTTCCCGCGCGCCAAGACCAACGCTGTCACGTGGATCCGTGCGCATGCGGTACACTACTTATTTCACGATGGACCTAAAGATGTATTAGACAACTACCTACAAGAACGTCATTGCAAGATCGTACGGAACCCAAAATACAGACAGTATTTTTCTAATTACTTAGGGAGTGCCCTACGCGACCCTCCACGCAGCTGGATCATCAACAGGTAGGAGAAGATACCCATTGAGTGAGCTGACATGACTAAGTTCGATTCTCGGTGGAAGAACATGATATACGTGAAGACGTACCTGGACGATGAAGCGTAAGGAGAGTAGCGACACACCCTTCTGCATCCTGTCTGAAGCACTTTTTTTTCGTTTTCCCCATATACATTACCTCGGTGTAGGAACGTGCCGAGATATTGTTTTCTTTTTCTCAGAGCACGATGCGGTGCTAGATACATTTATTTTTGTTGTGGTATAAAGTAAAACCACATTAAGAATGTATTAAAAACAGTAAATAAAAATAAATAAATAAATAATAATTCCCACAAAAGATTTCCCCTTCCCATCCCTGATTCCTTGACGGACGAGGGGGACACTGCGACCAGGCCTCGGGTTACGACCCCTGATCGCTCTGCCTTCCGCGCCCTCCCCCACCTTCAATTAAAAAAAAACAAAAAGTGAAAAGTTTACTTTCTTTATTTTTGCAAAGTTGTGATCTGTCCGTTCGTTCATTGACGTCTCTGTTCACTGTAATAAGTTTAGTGTCTGTGTTTTGCGACCGCACCGCAAAACCGTGCAATTAGTAAACGAAAGGACGTGCCTTTCCAATGGGAACCGAAAACATTTGATCGCAAGGTCATAGGTCAACCGATTCCTCCAAAGGAAAACACGTCTGATATATTCTATACGACACTGGTGACGGCATGTGCGTCACATGACAGGAATATGTTGTCGACCCACCTAACTTGTACCCTTGGCGAATGGGTAAAAAGATTCTTCTACTATGCCCGAATTAGGTTTTCTCGTGGATGTGATAATCACTCCGAAAAAAGAGATGAAAACAGAAGAGTTTGTCACATAAACTGCAACAAATGAATGCAACAGTTTCACGGTCGCACAGTTTTCTCTGTACTCTGTCAAAAAATGTTTTTAACGTTTTCAAATTTTTCCGTGTGTGGATCGTCAATTCCTGCATATGTCCAAGCAAATCTGAACATGTCCTGGAATTTTGGAGAGCGAAGTTGATTATGTGTGAGTGCTTGAACTTTGATAATTGTCTGAAAATTAAAAAAAATAAACTCTTCACTCCAGGGAAGACTTGAACCAAGGACCTCTCGTTCCGCAGTTGCTCACGCTAACCAGGGGACCACGGTGCTCCTTAGCTGATACTACCCTTGATGTTGCATATCTTGCGCATGGACTACTCAGTTTGTATATTTTCCTTATTTTTTCATAGTTCCACACAACTTCTTCTTGTTTTCTCGACTGATCTGTGTTCAGTTTTTCAAGGCCTATCCACTGTGCCAACTTATAACTAAATCTGAGGGGAGTGCGATGGGGAGGTTCCCTTGTTAGAACTACTTAAACCTATCTAACCTTAGGACGTCACACACATCCACGCCCGAGGCAGGATTCGAACCTGCGACCGTAGCAGCGCCTAGAACTGCTCGGTCACAGCGGCCGGTGCTAAATAGGGAAAGTTTAATTATAACCGCCCGTAACACGAAACATTACGGCAATAACACAGAAATAAAAGTGAGATAGTGTTAATACTTTCATCCTTCTTTACCTCCTCTGCATTACTGCAGATGACGTGTCACTGAGCACATTTGTACTGTGCATGCAGTACATGTGAGGTGCCTAGTTGTTTCCACTGCACTGTGTGGAATACATAAGTTCTTGTACACTTAACTAACCTGCTGTCTTCATGATGATGACGTCCCCAGCGCAGAAAACAGCACGCAGGTCGTGGATTATTTTTCTTGAGGCTGAAATTAACTTCACAAGGAACTGCTGCTACGAATAAACTAGAACTCATTTGGGAAGCCACTCACGTTTTTATTGATATAGACAGGAGAAACTATTCTTGATCACAACGTATTGAACATATGTTTCCACGGTTATTATATCTGGCTAAACTAACATGAAATACTTTCTCTGCCTCGTGATGACTGGGTGTTGTGTGATGTCCTTAGGTTAGTTAGGTTTAAGTAGTTCTAAGTTCTAGGGGACCGATGACCATAGATGTTGAGTCCCATAGTGCTCAGAGCCATTTGAACCATTTAACATGAAATACATCCTGCCACAGGCAACATGTCTGTCTACTGGAACCGTCAGAACTGGAGAATAAAATTACATGAATCAAATACTACTATTACAGAGAACATGTCTGTACCTAGCGACGGTCGGAACTGTGGTAAATAAAATTGCATGAAGAAAATACTGCTATAACAGACAACATGTCTGTCTACTGGAACGGTCAGAACTGGAGAGCCGGAGTGCCCGAGACATTTCGCGCGCCAAGCCAGCAAGCCGTGACCCGAACGCCACCGAAGTGCATCGGCAGCAATATCGTCAGTCTTTTGTTTTAGTAATACTTTGATTTTAATAATTTTGAAATGACTGATTGATAGCTGGCTGTTGAGAGATGTTTATTTAAAAAGAAATGAAGTAATTTGGATGACAGGTTTAATTAATAATAGCAACTAAAGTTTAAGGTTTTGGCGCCCTACCGCCGACCACAGCAGCCAATCACGGAGCAGCAGCATCATGCAGGCGGTCTTTCTCACGGGAATGGTACCGAATCTAACATCTGTCACCGGTACCTCATCCCACAGTGCATCATTCCTATGCTTCTTGCATCTCCACTGCCCTGGGAATAGCTTCCTGGAGCCCAACATGATGGCTGAATAAGCCAGAAATATTACAACATTCTGACCTTACCACTGTGGTATAGTATTCTAGTTTTGTTTTCTAGATGTGCTTTCTTGTCGTAGATTTGTCAAACCGTATCCTATTTCCATTTTAACTCTAACGTCCATTATAAATTTTTCAGGTCCATTGTGCCGTACAGTTTCTCGAAGATATTTAAATTTACCTTCTCATATGTTACTAAAAGTTGACCATACAGACACAGACACACACACACACACACATACATACACACACACTAACTTAGCGGCCACTGAAATAAGTTGTGCTATGATCTGTGACCTTCTACTGCACACTGTCCGCCTCGCAACGCTCTTATTCAAAACGTGCAGAAGTTCGACTGCCTCCCAATCACTTTTCAACTGCGACGCCTTCTGTACTGAACCGAACGCCGGCCGCCGCCAGAGAAAGCGTTGGACGAGGAGAGAGGCAGTGCAGACCGGTGTCAGGTGATAGAGCCGGCGCCACTCTCCAGCGGCCGTGAAACATTCGTTAAGCGGCGTTAACAACCAGGCCGCCCTGCGCAGCTCCGTCCTGTCCCTCCCCCCCCGCCCCCTCCCCCCAAACCAGTGGACAGTAGGAAGTGCAGGGCGCTGCGCTTACACAACGGGGACCTATCTCGGCGCGTGTCGCGGCCGTCAGCATCTCCTAGCTGGGATCGCGCACACAGCCTCTGTAGTACCTTTTCTGGGTCTGTTCCTGAGTAGAAGCACCCGGCTAGTAAACTCCTCAGTTAGTCTACACTGGGTATTTGTTTGTTTAGTTATTTCACTTTCCACGATAGGTCAGGCCCTTTCTTACATCTAACGAGAGATGGTTAGTCAGAGTAAACATTGTAAAATGCGTAATACATGAATAGTACATAATAACAATGAAACTAGGTTCAAATGGCCCTAAGCACTATGAGACTTAACAGCTGAGGTCATCAGTCTCCTAAACTTAGAACTACTTCAACCTAACTGACCTAAAGATATCACACACATCCATGCCCAAGGTAGGATTCGAACCTGCGACCGTAGCAGCCGCGTGGTTCCGGACTGACGTGCCTAGAACCGCTCGGCTACCGCGGCCGGCTATGAAACTAGTTTCGAGCGATTAAATAATACTGGCACATGATGAGTACATTCATACTGTCGGTCCATTTCATACACACTCGCAGTTTGCCAACCTAAGTGGGTCACATCTTGTAAGTAGGCTGTTTAGGTTCTTATATTGATAGTGCCGCCGCCACATAGCGCTCTCTGTATGAAAATCACTGGCTGTGCTGTATGCAGTCTGTGGCTAGTTTGCATTGTTGTCTGCCATTGTAGTGTTGGGCAGCGGCAGCTGGATGTGAACAGCGCGTAGCGTTGCGCAGTTGGAGGTGAGCCGCCAGCAGTGGTGGATGTGGGGAGAGAGATGGCGGAGTTTTGTAATTTGTCATGAACTGCTATATATATTATGACTATTAAGGTAAATACATTGTTTGTTCTCTATTAATATCTTTCATTTGCTAACTATCCCTATCAGTAGTTAGTGCCTTCCGTAGTTTGAATCTTTTATTTAGCTGGCAGTAGTGGCGCTCGCTGTATTGCAGTAGTTCGAGTAATGAAGATTTTTGTGAGGTAAGTGATTTCTGAAAGGTATAGTTTAATGTTACTCAGGGCCATTCCTTTGCAGGGATTTTTGAAAGTCAGATTGCGTTGCGCTAAAAATATTGTGTGTCAGGTTAAGCACAGTCATGTATAATTGTTCAAAGGGGACGTTTCAATCTGAGCCCTGGTTCACTGTGACACGGCTAAAACATTCGTAGCTCGTGTCAGGGTACTGGGTGAGAGTTTGAGACGCCAGTTTTAGATGTGTGACGGAAACGTAACTGCGTCTGTGAATGAAAACTGCACCTAAAAGTACCTGTTTGGACCTCCTTGAAGAGAAAAGTATGGCATTAGTACATGCATTAGTATAATTTCCTCAGTTTTCAACTGTGCACTAACAGATCTGAAAGAAAGAGGAAAACAGGAGGAATCCATTATCGTAAATCTGTTGTTGATAGGCTGACTGTCCCACAACAAAAGAGCCATATGTTGAAATAGTCGCTTTACAGCTGTCCATGGCAGGGGAAATGTAGTCATTCATATCGATTAATGGCTGATGGCTCTGTACACTATGGGACTTAACATCTGAGGTCATCAGTACCCTAGAACTTAGAACTACTTAAACCTAACTAACCTAAGGACAGCACACACATCCATGCCCGAGGCAGGATTCGAACCTGCGACCGTAGCGATCGCGCGACTCCAGACTGAAGCGCCTAGAACGGCTCGGCCACCACGACCGGCATTGATTAATGCAGTTGTTAAAGTGCTCATATGCTAAAAGTCATCGTGAATGGCACAACGGAATGCTATCATCACCTTTTTTTTGTCCATTGCCGCTTAAAACTGAACTACATCTGAATATACTGAAGTGCCACTAAATAAGAGGCTTGTAAATGGAGCAGAGTTTGAGAAGTTTTGGAAACCCAATAAGCACACTGCTGATGTTACACATAACATTGCCACAACCAAAAGAGCAGGTTGTCTAAAAAACCAATACAGGAGAATGACACCACAGAGACCAGAGGATAGCCGGCCGGAGTGGCCGTGCGGTTCTAGGCGCTAAAGTCTGGAGTTCGAATCCTGCCTCGGGCATGGATGTGTGTGATGTCCTTAGGTTAGTTAGGTTTAATTAGTTCTAAGTTCTAGGCGACTGATGACCTCAGAAGTTAAGTCGCATAGTGCTCAGAGTACCATATTTTAGACCAGAGGATGCCATCCTTGTGTTGATTAGGCAGAATGAATTAACAGGCCATATGTCGGACGTTACACGGGTTATTCAGAGTACCGACACTTCAAAGTATGTCCACAACCTCTTCTGAAAGGTAGAGTTAAGACACCATCAGCGACAGCCAAAGTATTCAATGGAAAGCTGGCCTCATGAAGTCATCATTGCCTCGCAATAGTAATACACACAAGACAATATTACTCGTATCCAGTGGTTTGATTTACTTGTCCTCAGTCTGCAGCTGACAGATCTGTGTCACTCTGCTAATAAAGACCATTTTCTATCTCCGATGGAACAGCGAGTCCTGCCAAGGGGACTTCACCACTTCAAGCTGCAGTGCTGCATTTCAAATTGAGACTGACGGGAAGCTGTGGGCAACATGCATCATCAGACCTTCCAGAGGCTTAACTAGTCGGTTAGAGGGTAGTCACTAATCGTCCTCGTGAAGAGGAGTGTCACAGCCACTACAGCCCTTCCATACCTGCAGAGTACTCTGATGCCGCTGGTGTTGCTGCTGTCGGATGCTGCAGTCTCACTCAGTCCAATCTCACACACTCTGTGTAGGGCCAATGGGCGCTTTCTGGAGCAAAGAGAGCACTGCGGTAACCCAATGACCCATACTGCTAACACCAAAGGCAGCACAGACAACACCGGCCAAGGTACTGTGACGTCACTGTGAGCTGTGTATGCAACTCCACTGCTGCAGTGGCCGAGACTGCACAGCACAGGTGGGTATCAGCACATTCGACGAAGCAAGGGCCCTGCTGCCTGCTGCTGCTGGTTACACTGAAAAAAGACGCAGTGTACCTTGTGAAAATAAAAGTTTGCTTGTTAATGATGTTTTATGAGCACATCAGGCACAGGGTAGGCCATCGCCCCCCTAGCCAAGGCTCACCCATGCCAAAGGGTGACGTTCCAACCCCATCCTGTCATTCATGACACAATAACATCACCCATGTACCGACCAACACCGATAGAAAACTAAATTAAAAGCCACAGCTAGTGATGTAACGGTAGAACATTGTATGAGTATGATCAGAGGAGAATCCATTCTGGGAACTCTAAGTAACGTGTAAACAAGTAACAGCAAAAACAAAAAACAAAAAAAAAAGAAATTATGAAAAATCCCGCTGTTGTACACTGCACATACATGAGGACCCAGGTGTGAATAATATGCTGTTGCCAATGGGAAGGATGTAACGCCAGAAAAGTGAAAAGAAATGCAAGAAGACAGTGTTACTCAAAGTACACTCCGTCAAACTCTATGAGCGGCAAACTTTGGTAGAATAAATGTAGATGTACTGAGGGTTGTGTTAGTGGTTTTACCACTCATCCCTCCCCCACTCTCGATTCTTTAAAGAATCGAATTGCCATGTACAACACAGCTTCAAAATTATAATTACATATCAATTAAAATGTTCAATATTTTATGACTATCATGTAATTGTTTTATAGCTGAAGATGCGAAACTTTAATTATATTCATTTTTTTAAAAAAATCGACTTAATCACCCATACACTAATGAAAAAGTCAAAACCAAAACTGGTAAACTGGAAGAGCGATAATCCCTATATACACTCCTGGAAATGGAAAAAAGAACACATTGACACCGGTGTGTCAGACCCACCATACTTGCTCCGGACACTGCGAGAGGGCTGTACAAGCAATGATCACACGCACGGCACAGCGGACACACCAGGAACCGCGGTGTTGGCCGTCGAATGGCGCTAGCTGCGCAGCATTTGTGCACCGCCGCCGTCAGTGTCAGCCAGTTTGCCGTGGCATACGGAGCTCCATCGCAGTCTTTAACACTGGTAGCATGCCGCGACAGCGTGGACGTGAACCGTATGTGCAGTTGACGGACTTTGAGCGAGGGCGTATAGTGGGCATGCGGGAGGCCGGGTGGACGTACCGCCGAATTGCTCAACACGTGGGGCGTGAGGTCTCCACAGTACATCGATGTTGTCGCCAGTGGTCGGCGGAAGGTGCACGTGCCCGTCGACCTGGGACCGGACCACAGCGACGCACGGATGCACGCCAAGACCGTAGGATCCTACGCAGTGCCGTAGGGGACCGCACCGCCACTTCCCAGCAAATTAGGGACACTGTTGCTCCTGGGGTATCGGCGAGGACCATTCGCAACCGTCTCCATGAAGCTGGGCTACGGTCCCGCACACCGTTAGGCCGTCTTCCGCTCACGCCCCAACATCGTGCAGCCCGCCTCCAGTGGTGTCGCGACAGGCGTGAATGGAGGGACGAATGGAGACGTGTCGTCTTCAGCGATGAGAGTCGCTTCTGCCTTGGTGCCAATGATGGTCGTATGCGTGTTTGGCGCCGTGCAGGTGAGCGCCACAATCAGGACTGCATACGACCGAGGCACACAGGGCCAACACCCGGCATCATGGTGTGGGGAGCGATCTCCTACACTGGCCGTACACCACTGGTGATCGTCGAGGGGACACTGAATAGTGCACGGTACATCCAAACCGTCATCGAACCCATCGTTCTACCATTCCTAGACCGGCAAGGGAACTTGCTGTTCCAACAGGACAATGCACGTCCGCATGTATCCCGTGCCACCCAACGTGCTCTAGAAGGTGTAAGTCAACTACCCTGGCCAGCAAGATCTCCGGATCTGTCCCCCATTGAGCATGTTTGGGACTGGATGAAGCGTCGTCTCACGCGGTCTGCACGTCCAGCACGAACGCTGGTCCAACTGAGGCGCCAGGTGGAAATGGCATGGCAAGCCGTTCCACAGGATTACATCCAGCATCTCTACGATCGTCTCCATGGGAGAATAGCAGCCTGCATTGCTGCGAAAGGTGGATATACACTGTACTAGTGCCGACATTGTGCATGCTCTGTTGCCTGTGTCTATGTGCCTGTGGTTCTGTCAGTGTGATCATGTGATGTATCTGACCCCAGGAATGTGTTAATAAAGTTTCCCCTTCCTGGGACAATGAATTCACGGTGTTCTTATTTCAATTTCCAGTAGTGTATGTTGATGTAAGTCAATTTGGCAAATAACGCATAGAGTCAAACCATTTATTTGATATTTGATCATAGCAAAAATAAGTTATAAAACCTAAGTCATTAAATTGCAATTTAACAGTTCAGTTTCTTGGAAGAGTATGGTCTCGGTAATTTGCTCACTGTGTTAAGAAAATGCAGGTTTTCACACATGCTTATGTCGTAATGTTTGCTCAACTATGTGTTGTAAAATGATATACTGTTGCAGATACGGTCAGAAGTGTATGAAGAAAGTGAATACAAAATATGTTGCAAACAAAGATAGTAAATAATAAATTAAAACGTCATGACAGCTGCTTAAATTTTGTTACAAGAACAGCAAAATGAGGTAGGCATAAAATTTTTCCCTTTCGTTATTTCGAAGATGTTTAAAAATATGTGTAAATTATGTTGGAACTCGTTGTGCTCTCACTCTAACATACTGGGCGAATATAATCTGGCTAATTGGCACAGCGGAAATGTGCTACCTGAAGACATACGCACAGTTCTAACATTTACTGTGCTATACCTTTAATGTAGTATTACACCACTTAATGAGAAGCTTGTGACAAAGTTTTAAATTTCGCCAGTTTTATGAAATACTGAAAGTGAAAGTTTTGTTGTGTCTGGCAGCTTTTAGACATGTGATAATAGTGTAGCTGTATTGATTATGACATCATCGATGATGTCACCACCCAGTGTTGCTCAATTCCCCCTCCTCATACCCCTTCTCCTTCCACCTCATTCCCTTCACATCTCCCACCACTCCTACGATGTAATAGACACATTGCCCTTCTTATAAAATAGCAGAAAATTAAAAAATCGAGGATGCTGGACCCAGCCGAAATTTCCCAAGCATAAAATCCAAGATGGTAGGTATAGGCCACTTGTTGTACTGGAGTTTTTGTAGCCCCATGACATCAGAATTCACAATATCAGACCTGGGCATACTGGGCCAACCTGCATGGTTACCAAATCACTTAAATCCAGAAAGGTGGCACAAGGTAGCCACTGGTTTTTCACCCAGTTCTATGATGTCAAAATACAGGATGGCAGACTTGGGGATACCGTTTCAGCCTGCATGTTTGTCAAATCACTTGTGCTAACTATAGAATCAAGGTGGCAGACCTATGAATACTGGTGGAGTCTACAAATCACTTGTGCTAAATATTGACTCCAAGATTGGAGTCTTGTCATCACTGGTGCCTCTGCACTCATTGGAGAGCAGGTATACAGAGGTGCAAATGCTATTCCAGTCATGCTGTTCCACTGGCCAAGCACGTACACCTGGCCGTGTGTACTGGCCTGGCAACAGACGCCTCCACAGACCGGCGACCATGTTCACACCGTCGGCACTGTGTCTTGGCTACCCAGAGGCGTGACTTGGAGTGGCTTTGTGGCTGCAGCAGCAACCGAAGCCCTACTGTACATCATCAGTGCCGCCGCACATGACTAGTCATATTCCCCAGTGCGATTCTTTTATGGACCCACAGGACGCTAGGAATGCTTACACATGCCCATCACCTGTTGTCCACCGTGGTGAGAGTGCTCCTACAACAGCCACCAAGCTGTAAGACTATACGATATCGCACATAACCCTGCTCTAATTTTAGAAATGCACAACAGCATTCTATTGTGCTGCATAAACTGATTCCAGGTTGGGTTCATTACATTTTACGTGACGATCGGTGCTCATAATCGCAGCACCGTGTTCATTGTGCTGCTCCACACCACTGCTAAACACTCCCTAGAGTAATCTCTGAAACTGCTTTTACACCTGAACTCTCCTCTGCATGAACAGTAGCGTGCTATTTGCTAGAAGATCTTTAACTTAATTATAAATATGATCTGACATTCAGTGCTTTGTTCATGTGGTGACAACGCAAAACTGTATCGAACGCTAACGAGAAGGAACAGGCTACCAACCTAGGCTCTGATATCTACTTTTACTGGGCTCTCATAGACGAACAGAGAATTCTGAGTTTCACATGATCATCCTTTAATAGGTGCCTGTTAATATTCTGTTTCTATAAAAGGTATAATATGTGAGCATAAGGTGTTTTCCAAAATCCCGCAGTCAGCTTTTGTTACCGATACATGCATGTAGTGAGAGGCACCCACATGCCTTGCTCATACTGTGGCATCAAGCAGTCAGGCCTGCAAGATGAGTGGTTTGCCAAGCGAGTGGATTCATTCTTATTTATCGAGTAACATGAACTCTAGTACTCACACTTAAGTTACAAGTTATCCTCCCATATGATTAATACGCAACGGAAACACGCATCTGACTATCAGTAATTTACAGAACTCTGACTGTACACTACGCACTGGCAATACCACATTTTCTTTTTGTCTTTTATTTAACGGCTTTTGTCAACACGTGGCCACCACACTGAATATGAATGGCGCACACATTATACATTCGGGACATTATGACAACATACAATTCGAAGGAAAAGTCCACCAATCTTTTTCTTTTCACTATCTTATTTATTCCGATAAATTCTCTAACCTAAACACACAAATTCTACAACCTAAAACAATAACACATGAGAAATTCCGCCCAGTGGGCATGGCTTTACAATGGTGAATCTCTATATTATGGTCTCGTAATTACTTTTAACGCTACAGTGCACTTTCTTGATAGGATGGTGGATCATTTATTATACCTCACACTTCGACTCTCACAATCATCATCACGAAACTTTCCTCCAGACCGAGCGGTACCGAAGGAACAAGCATAACCCACTAATCTTATGAAACTACCTCGCTACTCTCTCATGCAAACCACACATACCCAAATTACATGACATACACCACACTACAACATGAAATACTACACAGAGAATAGTCACAACACTATCACTTTCAGCTTTCCCACTTCAATCAATATTTATCCCAGTTTCACACGACACTGCCCCACTTCAAATTCTACTTTCCTACTATGAACTCTGGAGATATTTGCACGTCTTCCTGTGCAGTGCAAGCCAAGTGGCGTTGCTGGATAGACGGCCGACTCACCTTGCTTCTCTCTCAGAGTTTGAATCTAGCGTCACACGGAATCATATCACGCAAAGTAATATTGAGAACGTATTCATCACACACGCGAGTCCTCAACTGATACTATGGACGAGTACTTCTCTTTATCTTTTGTCTCATACACAGTTTGAGACTCACACAGTACTCACCACGTGGAAGTACTCGTCTCTAATTTCAAGTCCTGCACACGCCATTTCTTAAATACTTCAACTTATGGTACACACGCTATTTCTTAAATATTTCAACTTATTGTACACACGCTAGTAATTCAGCTTAACTTAAGCACACGGAAGTATTTCAACTTAATGCTACACGTGGTTTCATTGTGACCGTTGGTCACTTCCGAAGATTCCTAGAATCCCATTAATATTACCTGCCTGACATTTAATTCTCCCCACAAAAGTTCCTGAAATAGAGAAATTAATATTTCAAACTACTCTTAAATATTCCACATGCATACGATGTCTCCACTCTTTCGTCATTACGGAGCACAACTAAAACAGGTCTTAACAGCACAAGATCCAGCGGCAGAGTGCTGAAACATGGCCGTTCTTGAGGTTCTCTCCCACCTGTGTCGAAGTGGGGGAAGCACCTTGCTATCGTATTGGTCAGCCACATTTCAGGCGCTCAAAGCTCTGGTAAATATCATCTCTTTGGTCCCACCAAAGGTGGCCAAAGGATCGACTCAAAGATGATCATATATTCACATTCACTATCTGCAATTAGCAGACGACCATACATTCATTCATTTCACAGACCTCACCAAACTGGATGTAGGGATTTACTTTGTGGGAGTGCACATGTGATCAATTAAATAAATAAATTGTCATTCTTTCCCACACTGGTATCCGGCTTCGCTGTATTAATTGAAATTGAGTTATTTTACAAAAAAAAATGTGTTGTTCTGACAAAAATAATGAAGTATGTTGTACCTATTTTCAATGTCGGGCGGTACTGTACCCTTTCAGTAGTTGTATGTGGCAGCTTGGTCTAACTTTGGCTCACAATTCAATGGTGATTCTACATGACGCAAGTTCGTGGTAAGTTTCTGGAGGTATATGGAACCAAGTGTTTACAAAATTTCCGTCACTTTCGCCTTCAACATTTGCGATTTTTTCAGATATTCCATAAGAATGACCTCGGAGAATGGGTCATTAAAGAAATGTGTTTCTTGGAGAGCAACATACAGAGCAGAACAGGAGGAACCTTGGAGGGATGAAACCCCAGTGCAGTGGCTGCATAAGGAAAACGTGCTCATAAAGTTTCATAAAGACATGTGATTATTGTCTACATCTACAGCTACATGATTACTCTGCAATTCACATTTAAGTGCTTGGCAGAGGGTTCATCGAACCACAATCATACTATCTCCCTACCATTCCACTCCCGAACAGCGCGCGGGAAAAACGAACACCCAAACCTTTCTGTTCGAGCTCTGATTTCTCTTATTTTATTTTGGTGATCATTCCTACCTATGTAGGTTGAGCTCAACAAAATATTTTCGCATTCAGAAGAGAAAGTTGGTGACTGAAATTTCGTAAACAGATCTCACCGCGACGAAAAACGTCTTTGCTTTAATGACTTCCATCCCAACTCGCGTATCATATCTGCCACACTCTCTCCCCTATTACGTGATAATACAAAACGAGCTGCCCTTTTTTGCATCCTTTCGACGTCCTCCATCAATCCCACCTGGTAAGGATCCCACACCGCGCAGCAATATTCTAACAGAGGACGAACGTGTGTAGTGTAAGCTGTCTCTTTAGTGGACTTGTTGCATCTTCTAAGTGCCCTGCCAATGAAACGCAACCTTTGGCTCGCCTTCCCCACAATATTATCTATGTGGTCTTTCCAACTGAAGTTGTTCGTAATTTTAACAACCAGGTACTTAGTTGAATTGACAGCCTTGAGAATTGTACTATTTATCGAGTAATCGAATTCCAACGGATTTCTTTTGGAACTCATGTGGATCACCTCGCACTTTTCGTTATTTAGCGTCAACTGCCACCTGCCACACCATACAGCAATCTTTTCTAAATCGCTTTGCAACTGATACTGGTCTTCGGATGACCTTACTAGACGGTAAATTACAGCATTATCTGCGAACAACCTAAGAGAACTGCTCAGATTGTCACCCAGGTCATTTATATAGATCAGGAACAGCAGAGGTCCCAGGACGCTTCCCTGGGGATCACCTGATATCACTTCAGTTTTACTCGGTGATTTGCCGTCTGTTACTACGAACTGCGACCTTCCTGACAGGAAATCACGAATCCAATAGCACAACTGAGACGATACCCTATAGGTCCGCAGCTTGATTAGAAGTCGCTTGTGAGGAACGGTGTCAAAAGCTTTCCGGAAATCTAGAAATACGGAATTAACTAGAGATCCCCTGCCGATAGCGGCCATTACTTCGTGCGAATAAAGAGCTAGCTGCGTTGCACAAGAACGATGTTTTCTGAAACCATGCTGATTGCGTATCAATAGATCGTTCCCTTCGAGCTGATTCACAATGTTTGAATACAGTATATGCTCCAAAACCCTACTGCAAACCGACGTCAATGATATAGGTCTGTAGTTCGATGGATTACTCCTACTACCCTTCTTAAACAGTGGTGCAACCTGCACAATTTTCCAATCTGTAGGTACAGATCTATCGGTGAGCGAGCGGTTGTGTATGATTGCTATGTAGGGAGCTATTGTATCAGCGTAATCTGAAAGGAACCTAATCGGTATACAATCTGGACCTGAAGACTTGCGCGTATCAAGCGATTTGAGTTGCTTCCCAACCCCTGAGGTATTTACTTCTAAGAAACTCATGCTAGCAGCTGTTCGTGTTTCAAATTCTGGAATATTCCATTCGCCTTCCCTGGTGAAGGAATTTCGGAAAACTGCGTTCAATAACTCCGCTTTAGCGTCACAGTCGTCGGTAAGAGTACCATCGGCTCTGCGCAGCGAAGGTATTGACTGCGTCTAGCCGCTTGTGTACTTTACATACGACCAGAATTTCTTCGGATTTTCTACCAAATTTCGAGACAGTGTTTCGTTGTGGAACCTATTAAAGGCATCTCGCATTGAAGTCCGTGCCAAATTTCGCGCGTCTGTAAATGTTAGCCAATCTTCGGTATTTCCCGTTCTTCTGAACTTCGCATGCTTTTTCCGTTGCCTCTGCAACAGCGTTCGGACCTGTTTTGTGTACCATGGGGGATCAGTTCCATCTCTTACCAATTTATGAGGTATGAATCTCTCAATGGCTGTTGCTACTATATCTTTGAATTTGAGCCACATCTCGTCTACATTTGCATAGTCAGTTCGGAAGGAATGGAGATTGTCTCTTAGGAAGGCTTCTAGTGACACTTTATCCGCTTTTTTAAATAAAATTATTTTGCGTTTGTTCCTGGTGGATTTGGAAGAAACGATATTGAGCCTAGCTACAACGACCTTGTGATCATTAATCCCTGTATCAGGCATGATGCTCTCTATTAGCTCTGGATTGTTTGTGGCTAAGAGGTCAAGTGTGTTTTCGCAACCATTTACAATTCCGTGGGTTCGTGGACTAACTGCTCGAAATAATTTTCGGAGAAAGCATTTAGGACAATCTCGTAAGATGTTTTCTCCCTACCACCGGTTTTGAACAAGTATTTTTGCCAACATATCGAGGGAAGGTTGAAGTCACCACGAACTATAACCGTATGAGTGGGGTATTTATTTGTTACGAGACTCAAATTTTCTCTCAACTGTTCAGCAACTATATCATCGGAGTCTGGGGGTCGGTAGAAGGAGCCAATTATTAACTTAGTTCGGCTGTTAAGTATAACCTCCACCCATACCAATTCGCACGGAGTATCTACTTCGACTTCACTACAAGATAAACCACTACGGACAGACACAAACACTCCACCACCAATTCTGCCTAATCTATCTTTCCTGAACGCCGTCTGAGACTTCGTAAAAATTTCTGCAGAACCTATTTCAGGCTTTAGCTAGCTTTCTGTACCTATAACGATTTCAGCTTCTGTGCTTTCTATTAGCGCTTGAAGCTCAGCGACTTTCCCAGCACAACTACAACAATTTACGACTACAATTCCGACTGTTCCTTGATCCAAGAACGTCCTGTATTTGCCATGCACCTTTTGAGATTGCAGCCCACCCCGTACTTTCCCGAGGCCTTCTAACCTAAAAAACACCCAGTCCACGCCACACAGCCTCCGCTACCCTTGTAGCCGCCAGCTGAGTGTAGTGAACTCCTGACCTATTCAGCGGAACCCGAAACCCCACCACCCTATGGCGCAGGTCAAGGAATCTGCAGCCAACACGGTCGCAAAACCGTCTGAGCCTCTGATTCAGACCCTCCACCCGGCTCTGCACCAAAGGTCCGCAGTCGGTTCTGTCAACGATGCTGCAGATGGTGAGCTCTGCCTTCATCTCGTAAGCAAGACCGGCAGCCTTCACCAAATCAGATAGCCGCTGGAATCCAAAGAGAATTTCCTCAGATCCAAAGCGACACACGTCATTAGTTCCGACATGTGCCACCACCTGCAGCTGGCTGCACCCTGTGCTCTTCATGGCATCCGGAAGGACCCTTTCCACATCAGGAATGACTCTACCCGGAATTGTGGTGCAATCACTTAGATAGTAGTAGCTTCATAACACGAATTTACAACAGGTTACGAACTAGCTGTAGTAGTATTAGGTAACAGGTTGAAACAGATTCTCAGGTAGCTGTATCACAACGATCACACACCTTTATTTATAGGCGGGAGTATTATTCTTTAACTGATACGGATTTACGCTGTAGACAGATCTTTGTTTGGTAGAAATTTGTAATTACTAACACTTCGAGAGAGTTGTAGATGACGAGTGTAGCTAGCAGTTCAGGCTAAAGAACCAGTATAGCATTTGTTGCCATTGGTCAAAGCGTTCATTTCAGGAGTATCAGTACTTCGTATTTGGAATGTTGCTCGCTGTTAGTACATGAAATGTCTGTGCTAAAAGGACCGAGACCTACGACCTCGGGCCAAAGCATTTTAAGAAGCCAGTTATCGAAATATTGGTAGCAAATCGGAATCATTTGTGCTGAATTACGGTATATTGAAAATTTTTTACTTTTGGACCGTCTATCTACAACTCAATGAAGCACAATTTTCGTACCATAAGGTTTCGCCTTTATTCTCTGCATGACATCTTCAGTCTCCTGGAATATGTACATATTTTTACTATTTGGTTTACATTTGGGGGCAATGTAGCTTAGGCTATAAACGGTTCTGGTGGTTGGCTTTCTGTGACGTAGTAGTATTCTAAATTCTACATACAGGTTGCGTCGACGATTTTCTACATATCATGTTTTTATTCCACTTTTGGTGCTGTTCCTCTTCCTATAAATTTTAACAGGTGGAAAACAAAACAATTATCAGAATAGGAACAGCACCAAAATTGGAACAAAAAGTAACATGTAAAAATCGTCCATGCAACCTGTTAAGTAGAATTCAAAATATTACTGCGCTATAGAAAAACCAATCGTACGAACTGTTTATAACCTATAGGTACGTTGCCCCAAAACGTGTACTAAATAGTAAAAATATGTACATGTTCCAGGTCACTGAAGATGCCTTACAGAGAATAAAGGCGAAACGCATATGGCAAGAAAATTTTCATTCAGTTGTAGCTAGACCGTCAAAAAGTAAAAATTTCAATATATCGTAACATTACATGCAAAGCTGAAGACTTTTGTGCTGAAATCTGATAACATATTCCATTTACTGCCCTGAACGTTAATCCAGTATACTGACCACAAGGGCAGGAGGAATCCAGCCTCATACATAAGGTGGGAATTTAAGGAGATGGTATCTGGATAAACTGAAAGAACCAGAGGTTGTACAGAGTTTCAAGGAGAGCGTAAGGGAACAACTGACAGGAATGGGGGAAAGAAATACAGTAGAAGACGAATGGGTAGCTCTGAGGGATGAAGTAGCGAAGGCAGCAGAGGATCAAGTAGGTAAAAAGACGAGGGCTAATAGAAATCCTTGGGTAACAGAAGAAATATTGAATTTAATTGATGAAAGGAGAAAATATAAAAATGCAGTAAATGAAGCAGGCAAAAAGGAATACAAACGTCTCAAAAATGAGATCGACAGGAAGTGCAAAATGGCTAAGCAGGGATGGCTAGAGAACAAATGTAAGGATGTAGAGGCTTGTCTCACTAGGGGTAAGATAGATAATGCCTACAGGAAAATTAAAGAGACCTTTGGAGAGAAGAGAACCACTTGTATGAATATCAAGAGCTCAGATGGCAACTCAGTTCTATGCAAAGAAGGGAAGGCAGAAAGGTGGAAGGAGTATATAGAGGGTTTATACAAGGGCGATCTACTTGAGGACAATATTATGGAAATGGAAGAGGATGTAGATGAAGATGAAATGGGAGATACGATACTGCGTGAAGAATTTGACAGAGCACTGGATGACCTGAGTCGAAACAAGGCCTCGGGAGTAGACAACATTCCATTGGAACTACTAACAGCCTTGGGAGATCCAGTCCTGACAAATCTCTACCATCTGGTGAGCAAGATGTACGAGACAGGCGAAATACCCTCAGACTTCAAGAAGAATATAATAATTACACTCCCAAAGAAAGCAGGTGTTGACAGATGTGAAAATTACCGAACTATCAGTTTAATAAGTCACAGCTGCAAAATACTAACGCGAATTCTTTACAGGCGAATGGAAAAACTAGTAGTAGTTGACCTCGGGGAAGACAGTTTGGATTCTGTAGAAATGTTGGAACACGTGAGGCAATACTGACCTTACGACTTACGTTAGAAGAAAGATTAAGGAAAGGCAAACGTATGTTTCTAGCATTTGTAGACTTAGAGAAAGCTTTTGACAATGTTGACTGGAATACTCTCTTTCAAATTCTGAAGGTGGCAGGGGTAAAATACAGAGAGCGAAAGGCTATTCACAATTTGTACAGAAACCAGATGGCAGTTATAAGAATCGAGGGGTATGAAAGGGAAGCAGTGGTTGGGAAGGGAGTAAGACAGGGCTGTAGCCTCTCCCCGATGTTATTCAATCTGTATACTGAGCAAGCAGTAAAGGAAACAAAAGAAAAATTCGGAGTAGGTATTAAAATCCATGGAGAAGAAATAGAAACTTTGAGGTTCGCAGATGACATTGTGATTTTGTCAGAGACAGCAAAGGTCTTGGAAGAGCAGTTGAACGGAATGGATGGTGTCTTGAATGGAGGATATAAGATGAACATCAACAAAAGCAAAACGAAGATAATGGAATGTAGTCGAATTAAGTCGGGTGATGCTGAGGGAATTAGATTAGGAAATGAGACACTTAAAGTAGTAAAGGAGTTTTGCTATTTGGGGAGGAAAATAAAAATGAAATTATTTGGGTGTTTAGCGATTTCGATTGCCTCCCTGTAGACCCTTTCGTAATATCCGCTTGTGGCCGCTAGTACTTGCGTCTCCTCGAAACGAATATTGTGGTATCCTGGCTGGAAAGCATGCTGCGCAACTGCTGATCGTTCCGTATCTCCTCTTCTTTCAACCGTAAGGAGGAGGGTGTGAAATTAAACGGCATATGGATGCCGGTGTTAAAGAAGATGTGTACCACCCGCCCACTACTGGATGATGGCAACGGCGATCGACGGCGACGGACAGCGGCCAATTGCACTGACGTTTTCAAAACACGTGACGTCACGCCGCGGCGTGGGAGCGCGCGGACACGGAATTCAGCGGTAGCCAGTAGCGAGCCAGTGGGTGTGTTGGACCTTCCATTGAGCTACGGACCCCCTTGAAGATGTCTCCCGCAGTCGGAGACGAAACGTTGGGAATCGACACAGAATTCATCAACCGACCACGGCATAACAGCCCGGATAATTATAATGGACATGATATTTCCGGCCGTGAAGGTTTACATTTTAGTAAACACTTCGCTGACCTATCACTCATACACACAGTCGCCCACACAATACATACTGTCTTCAAATTACTTAAAAAGTCAAAGGAGGAAAATGGCTAATCATTCCACGAGTAATATAGTGTTACTAGATTGTCCTCCACATTGCACTTTCAGCGATGTGTGTGGCGGGCACGGGCGCGCGTGCAAGTGTGTGTGTGTGTGTGTGTGTGTGTGTGTGTGTGTGTGTGCGTATGTGTGTGTGTGTCTGTGTGTGTGTGTGTATGTATGTGAACGAAAACCAGTTATCGATTTGTTTACCTTTTCCACAGTTGGTAGGTGACTGCAGTCAATTACTGACCTGCCCCTTACGTTTTTTTATTGGCATGGAACGTGTTACGAACTCTTCTCTCTTTTGTCTATCTGGAACTCTAGTTGTACTGATTTGTATCATCTAAACATTTGAGAACCTTATCTGGTTTTGTTACAGTAAGACACAATGTATTCTTCGCTGACTGTCTGCATATCAAGTAGTCAGGTGGCGCATTTGCGTGTAGCTCCTGCTGGTAAGATGTCTAATGGAAATGTTTCTGTCGATTACACATGCGTATTACGAAACTGATTACACACGTTTATTACGAAACAACTAAGTACGACGCTATACTGAGGAAGAACGTTACTTATCAGTTAGTACCTGGAAGAACATGTACCTTCTACCTTGCTGTCGTGTGTAAAGTTACTGCTTGATCTTGAATGTTGAGTGTTCTACGTCTCTTCCTCTTTCCTTTTCTTCGCTTTGTCCTTGTTTCCTGGTTTCCTGCAAGAGCTGAGATGTCGTTGCACGGTTGAGAAGTGCAATTCATGAACACAAAGTAAAGTGGTCATCGAACGGAAAATTGATTGCATGGCATAGCAGTTCACTAGGCGTAATTTGGTGGTATACTGTTGCATTCCTCTGACTTCTCGAACAGCTAACTGCTCTAGTTACAGGGACACCTGAGGTTTAACATGGAATCTGTATCACAATGCATCTTGGAATGTTTAATATAAACAAAGCACCAAAACGGCTGAGCGTGACTTCAAATCCCAGATAAAAATTGGAATCAGTTCTAGAGCAATAAATTCTATATTAGTTGCTCGATATTTATCCAAGCAGCCAACAAATCAAGTTGCTTTGTGTTTAATCACTGAATCAATACACAAAAAATTAAGCCAACGTAAGTCCTCTCTTAGTGTTTCATCTATCTTTAAATCTCTTTTTTATTACTTTGTCAGAAGCTTATGCTACATCACACATGAGTTTACTTTGGATCATTTGTACAGTTGAGATAAATTAAATAACACGTTACTGAAGAATATGTAAATAATCAACTCCGTCCCCTACCTGAAAAATATGTTCAAATGTGTGTGAAATCTTATGGGACTTAACTACTAAGGTCATCAGTCCCTAAGCTAACACACTACTTAACCTAAGTTATCCTAAGGACAAATACACACACCTAGGCCCGAGGGAGGACTCGAACCTCCGCCGGGACCAGCTGCACAGTCCATGACTGTAGCGCCCGAGACCGCGCGGCTAATCCGGCGCGGCCTTCCCTGAAAACCTGAGAGACCGCAGCATATGGAGCAGTCCTCCTAGACCATAAACAGAAGATAGAGGGGAGTTCAAGAACAGCCCACACTGTTGCTGGATTTCTGGAACCCACTTTCTCTTATGACATCATCCAATTTTCCCACATTTCGCCCCTACCTGCCTCTCTAACGTCGCAATCCAAAATGGCGGAAACAGCCCACCTGTCCTGAGTTCAAAATGGCGGGAAATGGTCTTGTACGAAGTTTAAGATGGCATCGCCATATTAAATTTCGATATATTTCATGTTTTAGCAATCAACCTATTATTTTTAATGTTTAAACAATTATCCCCAGCCCAGACTACCGTATCCACAGTGGTCCATCATTTTTATTTAAACACATCATTTTTATTTAAACAGTTACGGTGGTTACTGCAGTGAGTATGTAGTAAGATGGACTGGAAGGAAGAACATTTTTATTTATACACACAATCGAGGTCGTCTGTAGGTTGGCCACAGTGTGCTGGATTGTATCCACTAGAGATGACTGCTGGAACAAGACTCTGTGCCTTGTGTCGAGTCAACGCACGACACCACGTGCGTGGTCCAAATGCTATTGTCACCTGTCCAACCACAGGAGTGTGTGATGTAAGGCGGTACACGCTAGTCGAGGGTGCGTACCTGTATCTGAGTTACTCTGAGTGACACTGACTGCTACCTGCAGTAATCATGGTTATTCGTAGTGGGAAGCACTCTACATATCCTCAGTGGTCACAAGAACATTCCATAAAAAACTTTCGAGCTATTTCTGATGAAGGGCTAAGTTTCTGGAGACTGTTATTCAACTTTCTGGGAATGCTCTCAGTCAATAGTATTTCAGGCATACACAAAAAAAAATTTCTATCGAGACACGGGACCAACCTGGCACAAACATAGTCAGATTATGGTTTGGCAATTGTGATTTTTCATAGTATCAGTCCTATCATTCTGAGGTTTTAGACTACAGAGAGCTGTCAACAGTGAAGTAAGTTACACAAACCTCAACAGTTTTTATAATGTGGCACAACCTTTCCATATTGGAGGGTCACATGTGGAGTAAATAGAAACTGTGACCACGACCTTCAGCCAACCGCCCCATTTTAGAAGAATATATCAGTTTGCACCAGAAAATATGTCTTCTCTGTCTTCTCCATGAGTGGTGAAAGTATTATTCTTCAACAGCTGCTGAATTTTGTTGTAGGCAGGCTTCTGATGTGAACGAAGAACGAGGTATAGTTACTTGATGGTTTGATACTGCATCTATATAATATTCCAAAACACATCCTGCATCGCTTGGAAAGCGGTACAGTGATATAGTGATATATTAGCTTGGTAATGTCTACAAGCAAAGTTCTTGGAACAAAGGATGGCAAGAAGTAATGACCCAGACAGCAGCTTTTTTTTTTTTTTTCTTTTGCATGGAATACCATGCATACCTAATGCTACGGAAACTTTATTGCCTCAGCAGCCTTGATCAACAAATGTTGTAGAGTTTGGGCTTTTTGTAGGCGCATATTTCCTGTAGATAGGGAGTATAAAACCTATGATACTTTTGAATGGGATCTGTCTGACCTAATGAGGTATTGACATTCAAAATCTGCGGGACACTTACGTGTAAACTATGCTTCGGAAACAATTTGTGCTAATGACTAAGTGCATCGACGCAAAGCGGTTTGTTTTTACAATCAGCAATTGAAGGCCACGGTGCTAAAGCATTATTTCTGAGGAGGGTATT
The DNA here is from genome assembly GCF_021461395.2 of Schistocerca americana. Classification (NCBI taxonomy): domain Eukaryota; kingdom Metazoa; phylum Arthropoda; class Insecta; order Orthoptera; family Acrididae; genus Schistocerca; species Schistocerca americana. Next base: position 790,321,462 of record NC_060121.1, on the reverse strand, counting down.
GCATGCTGTGAACAGAGAATGCAAAGTGGCACTCATTTCTGTGCGCTAATAGTTTTTCACAACGCCTACTGCTCCATTCTACACCACGGAATTCGAAAATGTGGCTGAGTAACATTGCATTTAGCAGTAGGCAGTATCAATGCGCACTCGTCAAGAGTATCAATACTGATGTGCACTGATGAGCTAAAACATTTTAACCACCTGATTAGAAGTTTGATGTACCAATTTTTGTACACAATAAAGCAACGTCGGTACGTGGCATAGACTGAGCAAGCCCTTGTTAAGTTTCCAGAGGTATGCGGTATCAGGTATTTGCACAGTTCTTGCAAATTACGGATGCAAAGCCGACGTCCAATACCATTCGTGACATCAACATGAGTGCAGCTAAAACCACTGTAGTGTGATTCTGAGCTTTTACCATGGACTGTTATCCTGCTGGCAGATATCAGGAATAAAGGGATTCAGATAGGGCAACTTTCAGAAGTGTACATCAGGAGGGACATCAACCGAAGTGAAGAAAGACATCAACCGTAGGGGTAATTCCAACTAAAGAAACCACAAAAAACGGAATGGATATTTACCGCGTGGTGATTATATACTGCGAATTTTAGTACAAATTTATGAAATTTTGTTACTTGTTTTGTAAATGAATTTTATTATTTTTCTTATGTAATTGCGTAGATATTGTAATAAGTGAATACACAGAACTTCACGTAGGAAAGTCTCAAAACTGGCTATTTCAGTAGGTAGTATGCATATGGTCGCGAAACGAAAGGCCAATAGTGGAGGAGAAAAACTGAAATAGATTTTTTGGTACAGTTTCTCGTAGTTCCATTCAACAGCTCGCCATTGTGGAGTATCTTGATTTACCTCGTCCCCATCCGTCCATGACAAAACAGTTGTTCGTTGCGAAGTGTCAGCAAATGGAGGAGAAACCAAAAGAAAGTAAACAACATATAAAACCCTTATGAAATATATTTCACGATGTGACTTTTCTGGAATTTAAACAGTTATGATATTTAGCCAATTACTGATGTGTATATGTAATAGGATGGGCGAAGGGAGCAGCGAAGTTTTCATTTATTTGAACAGCTGGGTCGAAATGACGAATGCGGGGAGAGGCGAGTGGGGCAGTTCATAGCATGTTCTGGCTGACCCGATGAAGACATAATGGCGAAAGCGAACTCCTTGGTAGAAACAGACGCACACAGGCATGGTGCCCGCAGCTCTCCAGTTATAATAAAGTACGTAGACAATGTATTATTGTAAACCACAACACATCCTTTGTCGTGTGATTGCGTGGTTTTCCTGAATTCTTATTTGAGCAAGTATCCGATTTTTTAAAAGCACTTAACCTAGGAGAAATAAATTATCTCGTTTCATTATAACTTTCATAATAATTTGCTGTTATAATAATATTTATAAGTTTCGTACAGCAGTCCTATTATGCGAGCAATTCAGAAGAAGTTCTGAAAGGAATATCAGTTAGTGAAAACTCCATACTACACCTACAAGCTTCTCAGTGCAGTAGAAGACGAAATACTCAATTAACTGGTACCGCAGCAATATTTTCAGTTGTTGTTGTTGTGGTCTTCAGTCCTGAGACTGGTTTGATGTAGCTCTCCATGCTACTCTATCCTGTGCAAGCTTCTTCATCTCCCAGTACCTACTGCAACCTACATCCTTCTGAATCTGTTTAGTGTATTCATCTCTTGGTCTCCCCCTACGATTTTTACCCTCCACGCTGCCCTCCAATACTAAATTGGTGATCCCTTGATGCCTCAGACATGTCCTACCAACCGATCCCTTCTTCTGGTCAAGTTGTGCCACAAACTTCTCTTCTCCCCAATCATATTCAATACTTCCTCATTAGTTACGTGATGTACCTATCTAATCTTCAGCATTCTTCTGTAGCACCACATTTCGAAAGCTTCTATCCTCTTCTTGTCCAAACTATTTACCGTCCATGTTTCACTTCCATACATGGCTACACTCCATACAAATACCTTCAGAAATGACTTCCTGGCACTTAAATCTATACTGGATGTTAACAAATTTATCTTCTTCAGAAACGCTTTCCTTGCCATTGCCAGTCTACATTTTATATCCTCTCTACTTCGACCATCATCAGTTATTTTTCTCCCCAAATAGCAAAACTGCTTTACTACTTTAAGTGTCTCATTTCCTAATCTAATACCCTCAACATCACCCGACTTAATTCGACTACATTCCATTATCCTCGTTTTGCTTTTGTTGATGTTCATCTTATATCCTCCCTTCAAGACACCATCCATTCAGTTCAACTGCTCTTCCAAGTCCTTTGCTGTCTCTGACAGAATTACAATGTCATCGGCGAATCTCAAAGTTTTTATTTCTTCTCCATGAATTTTAATACCTACTCCGCATTTTTCTTTTGTTTCCTTTACTGCTTGCTCAGTATACAGATTGAATAACATCGGGGAGAGGCTACAACCCTGTCTTACTCCCTTCCCAACCACTGCTTCCCTTTCACGCCCCTCGATTCTTATAACCGCCATCTGGTTACTGTACAAATTGTGAATAGCCTTTCGCTCTCTGTATTTTACCCCTGCCACCTTCAGAATTTGAAAGAGAGTATTCCAGTCAACATTGTCAAAAGCTTTCTCTAAGTCTACAAATGCTAGAAACGTACGTTTGCCTTTCCTTAATCTTTCTTCTAACATAAGTCGTAAGGTCAGTATTGCCTCACGTGTTCCAACATTTCTACGGAATCCAAACTGATCTTACCCGAGGCAAACTTCTACCAGTTTTTCCATTCGCCTGTAAAGAATTCGCGTTAGTATTTTGCAGCTGTGACTTATTAAACTGATAGTTCGGTAATTTTCACATCTGTCAACACCTGCTTTCTTTGGGAGTGTAATTATTATATTCTTCTTGAAGTCTGAGGGTATTTCGCCTGTTTCATACATCTTGCTCAACAGATGGTAGAGTTTTGTCAGGACTGGCTCTCCCAAGGCCGTCAGTAGTTCTAATGGAATGTTGTCTACTCAGGGGGCCTTGTTTCGACTCAGGTCTTTCAGTGCTTTGTCAAACTCTTCACGCAGTATCGTATCTCCCATTTCATCTACATCTACATCCTCTTACATTTCAATAATATTGTCCTCAAGTAGATCGCCCTTGTATAAACCCTCTATACACTCCTTCCACCTTTCTACTTTCCCTTCTTTGCTTAGAACTGGATTTACATCTGAGCTCTTGATGTTCATAGAAGTGGTTCGCGTATCTCCAAAGGTCTCTTTAATTTCCCTGTAGGCAGTATGTATCTTACCCCTAGTGAAATAAGCCTCTACATCCTTACATTTGTCCTCTAGCCATCCCTGCTTAGCTATTTTGCACTTCCTGTCGATCTCATTTTTGAGACGTTTGTATTCCTTTTTGCCTGCTTCATTTACTGCGTTTTTATATTTTCTCCTTTCATCAATTAAATTCAATATTTCTTCTGGTACCCAAGGATTTCTACTAGCCCTCGTCTTTTTACCTACTTGATCCTCTGCTGCCTTCACTACTTCATCCCTCAAAGCTACCAATTCTTCTTCTACTGTATTTCTTTCCTCCGTTCCTGTCAATTGTTCTCTTATGCTCTCCCTGAAACTCTGTACAACCTCTGGTTCTTTCAGTTTATCCAGGTTCCATCTCTTTAAATTCCCACCTTTTTGCAGTTTCTTCAGTTTTAATCTACAGGTCATAACCAATTGATTGTGGTCAGAGTCCACATCTGCCCCTGGAAATGTCTTACAATTTAAAACCTGGTTCCTAAATCTCTGCCTTACCATTATATAATCTATCTGATACCTTTGAATATCTCCAGGGTTCTTCCATGTATACAACCTTCTTTCATGATTCTTAAACCAAGTGTTAGCTATGATTAAGTTGTGCTCTGTGCAGAATTCTACCAGGCGGCTTCTTCTTTCATTTCTTAGCCCCAATCCATATTCACCTACTACGTTTCCTTCTCTCCCTTTTCCTACACTCGAATTCCAGTCATCCATGACTATTAAATTTTCGTCTCCCTTCACTACCTGAATAATTTCTTTTATGTCATCATACATTTCTTCAATTTCTTCGTCATCTGCAGAGCTAGTTGGCATATAAACTTGTACTACTGTAGTAGGTATGGGCTTCGTATCTATCTTGGCCACAATAATGCGTTCACTATGCTGTTTGTAGTAGCTTACCCGCATTCCTATTTTTCTATTCATTATTAAACCTACTCCTGCATTACCCCTATTTGACTTTGTGTTTATAACCCTGTAGTCACTTGACCAGAGTTATAAACACAAAGTCAGTTAACCGTTCTTTTATAAGCTTTAAATCAGCGTGTATTGCATTCAACCCAATTGGCCAAACGATATATGCAGGTATACCATCTGTAAGTATCGTTTGTACTGTATTTCTTTTTTCAACGGAAATTACAGATCACATTTCTTAGTTAAAGAGACGTCAAAATTAAACACAACTGCTGCCCAAAAACATTCTGTTTAAATTCTGTATCAAATAGGAGATAATAGCGATAGTTCATTTTAATAACAACTAAGTTTAGATTGAGTGTGAAAACCACTGACCACATTAATATTAAGAAATCAAGATCGTATTGTATGAACGTAAGAAAATTGTAGAATTGGCAGACAGGTGGTAGTGTCAACACAGGTACCCAGGCACAAAACTGCTGTTTATTTAACTTTAATACACTTACACAGTCTTGTACAGGGTAAAAAGTAAATAAAAAATAAAAAAATAATAAAACACTACCGATTTACCAATGTTCCCTGAATAGTAGTCCGTTAAGATATTTCCCTGCCTCTTGGTTGTAAGATGGAAACTCTTCCCCATATTTTAGTGGAATTTACGTATACAATTTTAAGTTTTACAATTTTAGCAGATGAATGGCTGTTAAATATCGTTGTTCCATAAGTTTTTAAACTCCCCTAATGGCTTTTTTTTATTGCTGGCTGCAGAAGTAGAGAGCACCTCATGTTGTTAAAATATAATGAACAGGTGAGGAGTTTTATAAAAATAGTTTTTCGTATATTTTCTAACATAGCAAATGTTTATTGATTCTATGGTTTTTGTGAGTACTGCAATGTGTGACGTCTTTCTATTCGCAAAAGTTTTAGCAACTAGACACAGTGTTTTTATACATCAGTTTGTTGTAACAATATGTGTTTTATGAAGTTCTCACTACGCCAGACCATTCACAACAAACTCCCAAAGTTTGACGAGAAACTCAAAGCCAGCTCGATAGAGACTGAAGCTGCATGCGAGATTCTTGGGACAAAGCTCTGCAGCTAGCATGCACATACGTCTGTAACTGGATAACTGGATCTTTATATAGACTGCCAGACTCACTCGCAGATATAATCAGAAACATGAGAGAACCTCAGATTCCCCAACCATACCGTCACCACAAATAGACTTCACTTCTTTGAGGCTGACTATTGTGCAACTGGCATCAGTGGTCGTGGGAGTTGTAACAGCTGTGATTACTAATATATAAACAGCAGCTGAAAGCTGCTCGAATGATTTACATAGTTAGTAAGCAAGAATAATCAAGATAGAAAGGCAGTCCAGTCATATCCCAAAGAGGAACCGAAAATATTCATCTATGGGCAGGACTATGTGGAAGTACTGTAGCTCAAGTTTAAACGAATAGTTGACCAAGTACTGGATACTTATATAGCTATTAGAACAGTTCGTAATGGAATGGACACTTCATAGAATAAAGTCACTGTAAAAATTCTTCAAAAGAAATTGTGGTTACTAAAAATAGATATAAAAGCATACGACTGCATCTAGAGATAGGCACACTGGAACACATATGACTGTCAAGAGGAAAATGTATGAAGCAAATGCAGAAAAACTTAACTCCTTTCTCAAACGTTCCTTTGCTAAGGAATGCACGGAGCTCATTTTAATGTTCACATCACCGCAAAGATATATCCAAAGTTATTAGTATTAGTGGCGTTGAGGGACAGCCACAATTCTTGAAAGTAAATGAGTCTCTAGTGCTTGCTGGGACCTGTATCAAATTCCAAACAGAAGATGCAGGTGGGCTGGTTTCTGGTTTAACCATAATGTACCAAAGATCACGTGAAAAAAATCAGTGTGCTCAGTGATTGGAAGAACCAACATATCATACCTACCTACAAGGACAGTAGCAGTGGTTTCTTAGATTTTGCTGTACATTATTTATATTTCTGTATTGGGTGTTTAAAAATATATTCTATAGAGCAAACAGGTCAAAGAACCTGACAGCCATCTTACTGACTTCATAAATGCTTGGATGTGCATCTAAGAGAAACTTTCACATCCTCCCTAACTGAAGAACATGGTTTTACTAGGTTGGAAGCTGTGATTTATAAGTGTTGTTCTCATCCATGTAAAGTACAAGGTAGCTTTCAGAACAGTTGTTGCGTTGCGTTCCACAGTGTTCTACAATATATGCATGAAAGCTGACAAGTAAATCTTGCAGACAAGCAAGGCCAAGAAGAGATTCTGTGTTTCTATAGTTTTAATTTGTTACCTGTAAACTACGTAGAAATCTTTCACAAAACATGCACATATATTACCAGAAATGTCGCTTAAGAATCACCATGAATTCTGTACCTCTGCTTCTAAATGGGCTGTATCATGTGTACTTAGACATAAAAGAAAATGAAAGTGGAGGGCTACAGCCATTTCATCACTGGTACGCTTGGAAGAGAATAACAACCAAAACACAAAAAAAAAAAAAAAAAAAAATTATGAAAACTGAGTGAAAATCCAGCAAACTCTGAACAACAGCGTTTGTTGCTAATCCTAAAAAGTCATGGATATTAATGTCTACAAAAATTTATGTACTCAGGAGCATCTTTTAGTACTTTGAACTCTTCCATTTAATCATGGCTAAAAGTGAGTGTCGACTCCAAAAAGTCCGTGTTTTCATGAAATTCTTGAGTCCAATCATTCTAAATAATCTAGAACGAACTACTTCAGGAGTTGTGAGTACGCAGTGGGTGAAAGACTGTATATTTGATAGTTCTAATGAGAAAATGAGGGTTACTGCTTTTAATTATGTCTTGTTTTAGAGAGTTAAATCTAAAAAGTATTCGGAGTCTGCTTTCTTGAAACTTCTGACAAGTTACAACAGGGCGACATAATTTGAATGCAGCTGATTATTGTTTATTTTCCAAAACAATTGTTCCTCTCTTTATGTGATATTTCGCACAGATTTCAAAGGTTACCTCAAGTGTTTCAGAATGGTGTATTTATTTCTAACTATCAGTGTATCAATAAACTGATGGTCCTCCTCTTATTAAACTGAGGTATAGAGGTTGTAAAAAAAAACGAACTTTCAAACTAATTCAAGTAGAGAAACTTATAGGAGTAAGTGGGATGGGGCTTGTTGCAAGTGTTTCACAGTGTCAGTACAGGTGGATGGCTCTGCAGCGGGGGGCGGTAGAAGAGTTTCTGCAGTCAGAAGTTAAATGATCATTGTAGCTGAGGCATTTATGGCAACAGCAGGCTTGGATTTGGGAAGGCTCAACTTTGTATTGATGGTGATAGATGAAGATTCCATTCTGAAGGAATCTGTGGGTGAGGGATTTACATCTTTATTAATACCCTGCAATCCACCTTAAGGCGCGTGACGGAAGGTATCCCACATCAGTACTAGTCATGTTCTTTCCTGTTTCACTAGCAAACAAAATGAGGATAAACGACTTTCTAAATGCCATTGTGTGAGCACTAAGTTCTCGCATCTTCGATTCGTGGTTCTTACGCGAAATGTATGTCGGAGACAACAAATTCGTTCGGCAGTCAGCTGAAAATGCCGGTTCTCTGAATTTTCTCAATAGTGTTCTTCGAAAAGAATGTCGTCTTTCCTCCAGGGATTACCATTTGGGTTCCCGAAGCATCTACGTGACACATGTTGTTCTAACCTACTAGTAACAAATGTAGCGTTGCCCCTCTGAACTGCTTAAATATCTTCCTGTAATCCCACCCGGTACGGATCCCAAACTCTCGAGCAGTACTCAAGAATAGGTTGCACTATGGTCCTAAATGTGTTCTCCTATACAGGTGAAGCACACCTTAGTAGAATTATCCCTCTACACCGAAGTAGACTATTCGCCTTTCCTACTACAATCCTAACATTGTCGTTCCATTTCCTATTATTTTGCTCTGCAACGTTACGCTCAGAGATTTAACCGACGTGACTGTGTCAAGCAGGATACTACTAATGCTGTATCCGAAAATTACGGTTTTTTTCCATTGCTGTCCTCTCTGTCAGTCAAATCAATCATGTATACAGAGAATAATAGCGGTCCTTTCACGCTTCCTTGGGCCACTTCAGGAACACAGCTTGGTCTCTGATAAACACTTACCATCGAGGATGACATGCTGGGTTCTGTAACTCAAGAAGTCTTCGAGTCACTTGCATATCTGTGAACCTATTCCATATGCTTTTACCTTCTTTAGCAGCCTGCAACGGGACACCATCTCAAACGCTTTCCGAAAATCTAGAAATATGGTATCTGCATGTTGTTTCTCACCCATACTTTGCAGTAAATCATGCGACAAAAGAGCAAACAGTTTCGCACTAGCGATGCTTTCTTAAGCAATGCTGATTGGTGGAAATAAGCTTCTCGGTCTCAAGAAAATTTATTATATTCGAACTGAGAATATGCTCAAGGATTCTGCAGCGAACAGAAGTTAGGTCTACTGATCTATTATTTGGCAGATCCGTTATTTTGCCCTTTTAATACACAGGAGTCACCTACGTTTTTTCCCAGTAGCTTCAGACTTCCAGCTGGGGGAGAGATTTGCGATAAACGCAAGCTAAGTGAGGGGCCAATGCCGTAGAGGCGTCTTTGAAAATCCGAAATGGGATTCCATCCACATCTGGTTACTTATTTGTTTTCAGGTCCTGCAGTTGTTTCTCTAAGCAAAGGATGCTTATTACTATGTCGTCCATATTGGAGTCTGTTCGATGGTCGAATGACGGTAAGTTTGTACGATTCTCCTGCGTGAACGATTTCTTGAACGTGAAACTTAAAACTTCGGCTTTCATCTGGCTATTTTCAACTGCATTATCAGACAGGTCAACATGTGACTGGATGGAAACCTTAGACCCACTTAACGATTGTACACATCACCATAATTTTCTCGGGTTCTCTGCCAGATCTTATGCTAAGGTATGACGGTGGTAGAAGCTGTAAGCTTCGAGCACACATCTTTTCACAGAAATACGAATCTCAGCTAACTTTTGCTTGCCATCATTTGCGTGTTTCTTTCCAACCGAGAGTGCATCTTCGAAAAAGAGTCAAAGGTGGTGTGTAGGACCAGAAAGATGGTGTATTCGAAGGTCTTTTCGGATGTGAGAGTAGGGTTTTTAATTTAGGTCCCATAAACTTCCCTGTTGTGAACTCGTGGTCAGACTCTTTGCCCACAGGAGTCAAAGTCGGAGTGCAGCGGGGGGTTTGGGGTCATCTGGCTCGTGGTGGAGCGAGTGGCAGTAGGGAGGCACTTAGACCAAAGTTGATGGAAAGTAGTCGTTTCTGTAGGTGGGCTTGGAAAGTAGGATCAGAGGACTTCATAATTATGGCGTCTTTGAGGGGTATGAGTTGCGAAACGTTGAGATTTGGGAGATACTGTTTTATTTCGAGGAGAGGTCTCTTGGGATTGAGGAATTTGACATCGGGATGTGATGGAATGAAGCGAGTTGTTGGAGCAGGTGTACAGGGTGCTATGGGAGTGGACTTTGTAGGTTCTGGTGTGTGTGGCTGGAGGGACCGGTTGGGCATCAGATATAGGTGGGATATCTGAACTAGGTGGGTTGCAGAAATCGTTTTAGGACGACATGTCGGAGGATATGGACTGTGGATTAGAGCGGTGGTCTTGTAGGTAGGTACATGCTCAAACAAAAGAGGGATGCCAAGGTTACTGACTGACAGGTCCTTGAAAGAGTCAGTGAGAAGGTAATGTTGTGAAATCCAATTGTCAAAAGAAAAGTGAGACTTATTGGCCACCTAATGTGACATGAGGTACTCTTGAACACAGTAATAAAGGGGAATGTTAAGGAAAGGGATCCAAGAGAAGACCAGAACTAAGGTACATAGACAAAATTATGAAAGATATGAGATATAAGACCTACGGAGAAATGAAGAGGAAATCGAAACATCTGAGATCTAGTGTCAACTGCTGCCAATCAAATCTCAGCTTGATCAATACAGAAAAAGAAGATGCCGTAAACAACGAAAGTAGCTTACAAAAACTAGTCCCACTCTATAACCAAGCCGCAAGCGACATGGTACGTTAAAGTCCGTTCTCAACCCCCTTTACCTTCTTCTTTTCATTTTGGCTATCTAATGACAACGTTAAATCACATCATCTTCGCTTCAGATGGATTTTGTCCTTTTAATTCTAATAATTTGCAATTTTCTTATCTCTTCTACCCATTACACTCCGATCCTGAATGTAATTCTCTCTTGGAAACTAGAGGAAACCTATGTCATAAATGTCATTTTGTTGAAAATATCTGTTTACTGTATTATGATTTCTTCCAGATCACTTTCTACCACTCAGATCCATTGTATTTCGGTTCTCGTGTTCATAACAAACTGTATTATCTGTCGTGTCAAACCTCTCCTAATTCATTCTAAGGATGTGTCCGAAGAACATAGTACTTTTCCTGAAGATGTCCAAATTCTCTCTATCTAGGTATACATGGAGGAATCCTGGAGATACTAAAAGGTATCAGATAGATTATATAATGGTAAGACAGAGATTTAGGAACCAGGTTTTAAATTGTAAGACATTTGCAGGGGCAGATGTGTACTCTGACCACAATCAATTGGTTATGAACTGTAGATTAAAATTGAAGAAACTGCAAAAAGGTGGGTAATTAAGGAGATGGGACCTGGATAAACTGAAAGAACCAGATGTTGTACAGAGTTTCAGGGAGAGCATAAGGGAACAATTGACAGGAATGGGGGAAAGAAATACAGTAGAAGAAGAATTGGTAGCTTTGAGGGATGAAGTAGTGAAGGCAGCAGAGGATCAAGTAGGTAAAGAGACGAGGGCTAGTAGAAATCCTTGGGTAACAGAAGAAATATTGAATTTAATTGATGAAAGGAGAAAATATAAAAACGCAGTAAATGAAGCAGGCAAAAAGGAATACAAACGTCTCAAAAATGAGATCGACAGGAAGTGCAAAATGGCTAAGCAGGGATGGCTACAGGACAAATGTAAGGATGTAGAAGTTTATCTCACTAGGGGCAAGATAGATACTACCTACAGGAAAATTAAAGTGACCTTTGGAGAAAAGAGAACCATCAGAAGCTTTTATGGAAACCCAGATCCAAGCAAAGAAGGGAAAGCAGAAAGGTGGAAGGAGTGTATAGAGGGTCTATACAAGGGCGATGTACTTGAGGACAATATTATTGAAATGGAAGAGGATGTAGATGAAGATGAAATGGGAGATATGATACTGCGTGATGAGTTTGACAGAGCACTGAAGGGCCTGAGTCGGAACAAGGCCCCAGGAGTAGACAGCTTTCCATTAGAACTACTGACAGCCTTGGGAGAGCCAGTCCTGACAAAACTCTACCATCTGGTGAGCAAGATTTATGAGATAGGCGAAATACCCTCAGACTTCAAGAAGAATATAATAATTCCAATCCCAAAGAAAGCAGGTGTTGACAGATGTGAAAATTACCGAACTATCAGTTTAATAAGTCACAGCTGCAAAATACTAACGCGAATTCTTTACAGACGAATGGAAAAACTGGTAGAAGCCGAACTCGGGGAAGATCAGTTTGGAATCCGTAGAAACGTTGGAACAAGTGAGGCAATACTGACCTTACGACTTATGTTAGAAGAAAGATTAAGGAAAGGCAAACGTACGTTTCTAGCATTTGTAGACTTAGAGAAAGCTTTTGACAATGTTGACTGGAATACTCTCTTTCAAATTCTGAAGGTGGCAGGGGTAAAATACAGAGAGCGAAAGGCTACTCACAATTTGTACAGAAACCAGATGGCAGTTATAAGAATCGAGGGGCATGAAAGGGAAGCAGTGGTTGGGAAGGAAGTGAGACAGATTTGTAGCCTATACCCAGTGGTATTCAATCTGTATATTGAGCAAGCAATAAAGGAAACAAAAGAAAAGTTCGGAGTAGGTATTAAAATCCATGGAGAAGAAATAAAAACTTTGAGGTTCGCCGATGACATTATAATTCTATCAGAGACAGCAAAGGACTTAGAAGAGCAGTTGAACGGAATGGACAGTGTCTTGAAAGGAGGTTATAAAATGAACATCAACAAAAGCAAAACAAGGATAATGGAATGTAGTCGAATTAAGTCGGGTGATGCTGAGAGAATTAGATTAGAAAATGAGACACTTAAAGTAGTAAAGGAGTTTTACTATTTGGGGAGCAAAATAACTGATGATGGTCGAAGTAGAGAGGATATAAGATGTAGACTCGCAATGGCAAGGAAAGCGTTTCTGAAGAAGAAAAATTTGTTAACATCTAGTATAGATTTAAATGTCATTAAGTCGTTTATGAAAGTATTTGTATGGAGTGTAGCCATGTATGGAAGTGAAACGTGGACGATAAATAGTTTAGACAAAAAGAGAAGCTTTCGAAATGTGGTGCTAGAGAAGAATGCGGAAGATTAGATGGGTAGATCACATATCTAATGAGGAGGTATTGAATAGAATTGGGGAGAAGAGGAGCTTGTGGCACAACTTCACTAGAAGAAGGGATCGGTTGGTAGGAAATGTTCTGAGACATCGAGGGATCACCAGTTTAGTATTTGAGGGCAGCGTGGAGGGTAAGAATCGTAGAGGGAGACCAAGAGATGAATACACTAAGCAGATTCAGAAGGATGTAGGTTGCAGTAGGTACTGGGAGATGAAGAAGCTTGCACAGGATAGAGCAGCATGGAGAGCTGCATCAAACCAGTCTCAGGACTGAAGACCACAACAGGTATATTCTTGTAAGCGTAGGCTTCCGCGGCCGTTGTCTTCTTCAATAAAATTCTTCAGGGTATCAGACCGCATCGTCATAATTTTAAAATGCGCCAACGTTTCGGCCAGCGTTGCAGCTAGCCTTCATCAGGGCCTTACGTTAACTGCTAAATGAACACACTTGGATTCCTTAAATAGCTGCACGAGAAAACCGTGTCGTTACTTGATTGGCTGTACTAGGAGGAGGAGGAGGGGTGAAAGGTATGCTTTATTGGTGTTTCCTTTATTATCTGTTATTGGCTGAAATAGCTGTTTTCTATTAGTCTTTATATTAATCCACCCCATTGGAGGAGACGGACGAATAGCGAACAGGTGATGGCTGTGACGTCACACTGTTTCCATGCTGTCCAGAAGCCGGCTGCGGCGTGCCATTGCTTTGTGTGCTCGCGACCACTACTGTGGCTCTCCGCGTGTCCGCATGGGCCGCCACGGCTCTGCCGCCGCTCCGTAGCCCTGCTATTGCTGGCAGCCAAGACCTCGGAAGCTTGTACCCGTCCTCTCTATTCATGTTGGCGGGTCTTTTGGCTCTTTCTATCGCGTCTCTAATCTTTCTTTTGAAAGTGAGAGGCTGTTTCGCCAGGACGCGGGCTTCTTGAAAAAATATTGGTTTCCCGCACTCGTCTCGGTGTTCCGCCACTGCTGACTTAGTGTGTTGTTTCAGGTGGATATATCTTTCATGTTCCGAGAGCCTAGTGCTGATCGGACGTCCCGTCTCACCTATGTAAACTAATCCACACGCACAACCAATTTCATACACGCCAGCTGTGTGTAGTTTGTCAACTGCATCCTTGGTAGAACCGAGCATGTCTGATATTTTGTTTCTGCTTCGGAAAATTGGTTTGATGTCGGCATTTCGTAGAATTTTGCCAATACGTTCGGTGACCCCTTGTACATATGGTAACACAGCAATGCTCTGTGCCTCCTTCTCCTCTTCCCTATTAGTCTTCTCCCTTGTCGACATGGTGCTGTCTATCATCTGCTTCCCATAGCTATTAGTTCCGAAGATGGACCTGAGGTGTTCAGGTTCTGTCTTCAGATGTTCTTCGTCGCTTATCCTGTACGCTCTCTTCGTTAGCGTGTGCAGGGCGGACTTCTTCTGCGTGGGGTGATGGTGGGAGGAGGCGTGAAGGTACCTGTCCGTACTGGTTGGTTTCCTGTACACTTTGTGGCCAAGTTTACCATCAGGTTTTCGATAAACTTCCACGTCGAGAAAAGGCAGCACCCCATTCTTCTCTGTTTCCATTCACGAATGTCCCAGTGTTAGATACTGTGAACATCCTAGAGGAACGCGTGGCACCTGATGTATGTGAGCTTGTGCGCCACTGTCTGACGACCACCTATTTCAGGTGGAGAGGTCAATTTTATGAACAAACTGACGGTGTAGCTATGGGCTTACCCCTATCGCCTATCGCAGCAGAAATTTTCATGGAGGCATTTGAGGAAACAGCCCTCCAGTCCGCACCATTACGTCCAAATTGTTGGCTTCGCTATGTCGATGATACTTTCGTCATCTGGCCCCACGGAGAAGAGGAGTTACAGAACTTCCACAAGCACCTTAACCAACAGCATAGAAAAATCCAGTTTACAATGGAAACAGAGAAGAATGGGGTGCTGCCTTTTCTCGACGTGGAAGTTTATCGAAAACCTGATGGTAAACTTGGCCACAAAGTGTACAGGAAACCAACCAGTACGGACAGGTACCTTCACGCCTCCTCCCACCATCACCCCACGCAGAAGAAGTCCGCCCTGCACACGCTAACGAAGAGAGCGTACAGGATAAGCGACGAAGAACATCTGAAGACAGAACCTGAACACCTCAGGTCCATCTTCGGAACTAATGGCTATGGGAAGCAGATGATAGACAGCACCATGTCGACAAGGGAGAAGACTAATAGGGAAGAGGAGAAGGAGGCACAGAGCATTGCTGTGTTACCATATGTACAAGGGGTCACCGAACGTATTGGCAAAATTCTACGAAATGCCGACATCAAACCAATTTTCCGAAGCAGAAACAAAATATCAGACATACTCGGTTCTACCAAGGATGCAGTTGACAAACTACACACAGCTGGCGTGTATGAAATTGGTTGTGCGTGTGGATTAGTTTACATAGGTGAGACGGGACGTCCGATCAGCACTAGGCTCTCGGAACATGAAAGATATATCCGCCTGAAACAACACATTAAGTCAGCAGTGGCGGAACACCGAGACGAGTGCGGGAAACCAATATTTTTTCAAGAAGCCCGCGTCCTGGCGAAACAGCCTCTCACTTTCAAAAGAAAGATTAGAGAGGCGATAGAAATAGCCAAAAGACCCGCCAACATGAATAGAGAGGACGGGTACAAGCTTCCGAGGTCTTGGCTGCCAGCAATAGCAGGGCTACGGAGCGGCGGCAGAGCCGTGGCGGCCCATGCGGACACGCGGAGAGCCACAGTAGTGGTCGCGAGCACACAAAGCAATGGCACGCCGCAGCCGGCTTCTGGACTAGAGATGGGGGATGCACTCTTGAACTAATTCATAGAGTTGAATCTTTCAAAGGAGTGAACAATCAGTGATTCAGAAAAAAAGAACGGTAGCTCCAAACGTTTCCCACGGCAGAGAGAGAGAGAGAGAGAGAGAGAGAGAGAGAGAGAGAGAGAGAGACGGAGCATATCAGCGGCGCCTCTGCTGGTCACAGCACAGTGCACGCCACACAACACAGCCAGCGCCGGCCTCTGCCCTGCTTCTACCTTGGCTGCCTCCATTGTGCAGTGCCCCATTGGATTTAGTGTTTCACATATGCCGTGCCGTCTCTGTGCGTCGTCTGCCGCGCGCAGTGTCTGGCGCAACTTGACTTCGCATCGCACTCTGTCGGCGATCGTTTCAGTCGCACGTCCTGCCCTCTGGGCAGTTGATGCGAGCAACAGGACAGAGAGCCACCTAGCGGATAACATAGGAACTACTTGCAACAACCTGCTCGCAAGAGAACAGACGATTTGTCTCGGACCGGGTGAGTTCACCGCTCCCCCCACCCTCGGAACTCGCCCGCTCAACGCTCACCCCACCGTCTCGACTCTAGCCAGAGCGTTGAGCAAAGCGACTCAGGTGTCACTCTGGTCTCTGCGGTCTCGGCTCACGCAGTAATACAGCTCGCGGCTCGACCTGCTCGACTCAGCGGCTCGGCATCGGAGTTCGTCTCTACTGGATATTGTTCTTCGTAGTAATACCGCTACGTATATTACATTATTATGTTATGTATACATCATTTGTTTTTATTTTATTTTTATTTGTTTAAACTGATTAGATTAGGTTCCTGACGACTCCTCTTACTATAGGATTTTTATTATGGACACTCGAATTTACGCTTTAATTACGAGCGAACCGATAAACGTATCGCAAAATGTGATACACCAATATTTTCCTTGTTTTATTCTGCGTAAGGCTATATGCAGCACTTTCGTTTTACAGTCAAATTTATAGTTTTTTTCTTATTCTGGTACGGATTTTGCGATTTTAGGCGTCTTCGGAAGGAAACGTTCACTTTAAAAATATATGGCTTGCGATGTATTTGTATGAGGTTAATGCAATTTTAATACATTGTAGCCAAATATATTGTTAATGTAAATCTCAAGTTACAACATTTTCCGATCACCCAAAAAACCACGATAAATCAATAATCAAAAACTTTGTCATATCGTGGAAATTTCAATAAACAATACAAAATTCTTACTCATTATCTGTGTTACTTCAAAATAAGATCAAATAAGATCAAAATACAGGTATAGTACTGGAATAAACCAAGTTTAAAGGGCAATGTGCCTTCCATTTATTTTCTATTGTAAATGAGTGGTGAGTCATGAAAAAGAGCTAATTCATTTCAGGGAGTGAACAGTTCTGATCCGATCTCTGAAAAGAACAGTTTTGCTCATCTCTATTCTGGACAGCATGGAAACAGTGTGACGTCACAGCCATCACCTGTTCGCTATTCGTCCGTCTCCTCCAATGGGGTGGATTAATATAAAGACCAATAGAAAACAGCTATTTCAGCCAATAACAGATAATAAAGGAAACACCAATAAAGCATACCTTTCACCCCTCCTCCTCCTCCTAGTACAGCCAATCAAGTAACGACACGGTTTTCTCGTGCAGCTATTTAAGGAATCCAAGTGTGTTCATTTAGCAGTTAACGTAAGGCCCTGATGAAGGCTAGCTGCAACGCTGGCCGAAACGTTGGCGCATTTTAAAATTATGACGATGCGGTCTGATACCCTGAAGAATTTTATTGAAGAGGTATATTCTTGTTTAACTCGTCTTTTAAATTCATCGTTTCCTGTCTTTTGGAGCCCAACATCCTTCTGAGAAGCCTCGGTTCCACAAGTGCTAGTATCCTATGTAAACCTCTTTTACAAGGTTCAGACTTTTAACTCCATATAGTATTTTAAGGCGGATCACTATCTGACAGCGACTTCATTTTTCATTCATCAAAAGATTCTTCTCCTTGTAGATAGTCAGACTGACCCTGTCTGATCATTTACCTTGTTTATTCATATTTCCAAGGCTTCTTTCTTCTGTTCAGTTTCCATCCATTCTCCTAGATTTCCAAATCACTTTGCTTACTGAACTTTCCTTCTCTCTAATGTGATCCTTCTAGGAGCTGGTTTGATATCTGTAAAATAGTGTGTCACGTCGATAGAGATCTGCAAACCTGCTTTAGCCGCGTATCTCTGAAATTGGTAGTGTAATTAGTCACCTGTTCTTATGGTGCCTTCTACGAAATGGAAGAAAGTAAGGTCTCAAAAATATTACTTTAAAGACTTATTATTGCTTACTTGCAAGATACCTTTGGGACACTGAAAATGCACCATCCAAAGAAGTGGAACATTGTGCCTACAGAAGAGAGTAGTATACAGAGTAACGCAAGGTCTTTTATGTGTGTAAAAGAGTGTTATGGATCTCCATTTTGTGAGACAATTTGCTGTGCGCCACGGCGGCTGCATATTAGTTTCAGTCTAAGGATAAAATCGTATTGGTGATAGTATTAGTTGCCCTCCTACGCCATAAGGGATAGGTTCTGTAATCGTTTCGTAGAAGTGGCTGCGCTACGCTGGTTGGTGGTCGACAGCTGTAATAACTTCATGGCTGTAGAGACTTGAATTATAGGGGGTTGTATGACCCTGTCGTCATAAACGTCTATACTTGCAATGCTAATAAAAGGAGCAAAATAAATAGAGTCCGATTCTTTTATTACACGACTGTATGTATAAGCATGTCAATTAACGTCAGTGCAAATATACAGTCTTGCAGAGAGTGCAGATTATAAAATAAAAACAGAGAACTGCAGGTAGCAAAGAGGATATGTGTAAGCGAGGAGCGCGTGCAATTTCAAGTTACAAACAGCTTCGTACGCTCTCTACACGTAGTGCACATTATGAACGTCCCTTGCAAATCACTGCTAGGTACCAAAACACCACACTTTTTATGTACCTTCGACTAACTTTCTTCCAGTTCCACTGATAGATGGAGCATGGGATGGATTGCAGCTCACATATACGATAAAACCTTCTCGCTTTGTCTTGTCGCATTAGGTTTGAGAGAAACGTCTTCCTCCATCCTCATCATCAACAACTGATAGTTGTAAATGACACTGCGATGCTTCTTTATCTCCAGATGTCATTCAACAAACGCATTAGAGAAGTCATGAATAAAACCAGCAGTTTACTTGTGATGTCAGCACATATATCGACGTCTGCGACCTAATTTATGGTAGCATTTGGAAACATTCTCACTTCTCATTCAGCAGTTTTTTCCGACGTACGAGGGGTGGTGGAAAAGTCCGTGCAAAAGTAAAAACTACTTTCGTCTTTGGAGTAAACCATTTTTATTTTTCGACACAGTCTCCTTTTAGACTTATGCACTTCGTCCAACGCTGTTCTAATTTGTTGATCCCTTCCGAATAGTAGAAATTGTCCAAGTCTGCAAAATAGCTATTAGCTGCTGCAATCACCTCCTCGTTCCAATAAAATCTTTGACCCACCAGCCATTTCTTCAAATTGGGGAACAAATAGTAGGCCGAGGGAGCTACGTCTGGAGAATAGGGGGGATGTGAAACGAGTTGGAATTCTATTTCCATTAATTTTGCGACCACAACTACTGAGGTGTGTGCTGGTGCATTGTCGTGATGGAAAATGACATTTTTGTGGTCCAGTCGTCGGCGTTCTTCTTGCAGCTCGGTTTTCAAACGACGCAATAATGATGAATAATATGCATCCGTAATAGTGTTACCATTTCCCAGATAGTATGAGGATCATCCCTTGCGAATCCCAAAAGACAATAGCCATAACTTTTCCGGCCGAACGAATGGTCTTCGCCTTTTTTGGTGCATATTCTCCCTTAGTAACCCATTATTTAGATTGTTTTTTGGTCTCAGGAGTATAGTAATTTATCCATGTTTCATCCACAGTGACGAATCCTGCGGATTCTTCCTGAACAACTGCAAATCATATTTGCAGCACTTCACACGATTCCGATTTTGGTCAAGCGTGAGCAATTGCGGAACCCATCTTGCGGATAGCTTTCTCATGTCCAAATGTTTACGCAAAATATTATGTACCCGTTAATTCGAGATGCCCACAGCACTAGCAACCTCATGCACCTTAACTCTTCTGCCATCCATCATCATATCATGGATTTTATCAATGATATCTGCAATTGTAACCTCCACAGGGCGTCCAGAACGTTCAGCATCACTTGTGCCCATATTGGCATTCCAAAAATTTTGAAACCACTTATAAACTGTTCTAATCGAAGGTGCAGAGTCACCATAATGTTTATCAATCTTCTCTTTACTCTCCTGAGGCGTTTTGCCTTTCATAAAGTAATGTTTAATCACCACACGAAATGCTTCTTCGTCCATTTTTTGACGATCACTGGACTTTCTTGATTCACACAAATGCCAAACACAAAGAAATAGACCCAAATGGCTGAAACGTGGTGTGCGTTCTTTTTAAGGATGCTACTAACTAAACATGACCCCCATACGCGTCTGTGGTGCCATCTCTAGGACTTTGCACAGACTTTTCAAACGCCCCTCGTAACTGATGACAAAATAATTCAATAGTGTTCTGCCGGATCTCAGTGGCCAATCCCAGGAAACGACTATGTTATCATTTGCAGGTGCGATGAAAGATGCAGATTTAACTTAGTTCAAAAATTTATAACTTCCAAACGCACAAGGTAATAGAAAAAAAAGGCGACCACTGACAGAATTTGATCAACACTAGCGAAAGACAGTATCAGATCTTTTGTTAACTAAATATAACTGGGACAAAGAGCCAAAATGTTGATTTCGATTCTTTAAAACTAATTTGTTGTTGTTGTGGCCTTAGTCGAAGAATGGTTTGATGCAGCTCTCCACGCTTGTCTACCCTGGGTAACCTCTTCATCTCTCAATAACAACTACATACAACCTAACCTATTTCCAGCTGCTTTATGTATTCATCTCTTGGTCTTCCTGTACAATGCAACCCCCCCCCCCCCCCCCACACACACACACCTACTCTCATTTCCCTCCATTACCAAAGTAACTATTCACTGATGCCACAGGATGTGTCCTACCAACCGATGACTTCTTCTAATCAAGCTGGACCATAAATTGCTTTTCTCCCAATTCTGTTTCGTATCTGCTCGTTATTTATTCTATCTGCCCATCGAATCTTTAACATTCTTATATGGCACCACGTTTTAAAAGCTGCTATTCTCTTCATGTCTGAGCTGATTATCGTACTCATTTTGCTTCCGTACAAGGCCACACTCTGGGGAACATTCAAATTTCTGTTAGATGTTACGAAAATTTCTATTTTCTAGCAATGCCTTCCTTGCTATAGCTATTCTGCACTGTACAATAACATCTCTACTTCAGCCATAATCGATACCGCTCTGCCCAAACAGCAAAACTCATCTACGATTTTGGTGTCTCATTTCCTAATCTGATTTCCTTAACCTCGTCAATTTAATGTGAATACATTCTGTCACCCTTGTTGTATTTTTGTTGATACTTACAATCTCTTTCCAAGTCAATATCCGTTCCGTTCAACCGCTCTTCCAAGCTCTTTGACATCTCTCACCGAATTACAGCCATAGGAAATCGTCGAAATTTACATTTCTCCTCCCTGACTACATAACTAGTTAAAATGTAGGGTCAGTAACACCTCGCGTGTTCTAACATTTCTCCAGAACCAAATCGACTTTACAAATTTCTTCAGTCCACTGTAGATAATTCGTAGCAATATTTTGCAACCATCGCATATTAAACTGACAGTTCAAGTAGATTGCACACCTACCAGTACCTGCAGTTTGGGATTTATATTTATTATATTCTTCTTGAACACTGATTGTATTTCGCTTGTCAGATACACAGGATGAAGCGAAATTTGCGCACTCGGACTTCGCAGCAAGACTCCTCACATGCCAGCGATAAAAAAAAATGTCGCTCTCAAGATTTCGTCCGGCGAGCACATCCCACAGAAAAAGGACGTTAAAGAGTGGCAATCTGGCAACAGTGAAACCATATGTATTGTAACTACCGCTGTCGGCACATGCTAATCCTGCTGTACAGTTGGTGCAGTGGATAGAGTCTTGGGTTAGCATGTAGGAGGTCAAGGGTTCGATTCTGGGTTGGAGCGCATTTTTGTATTTGTTAATTTCATTGTGACATTTAATACTGTAATATACACCGTTTCTTAGGTCGCAAATATCCTAAATTTACAATATTTTGTAACGCTGATCACAACAAATACGTGGTTAGACAAATAAGAAATAGACAGATGAAACAAATTACCTGTCATAGGACAGAATAACTACAAAAACAATACCAATTTCGAGATGCTAAAGATGATAGCACAGTACAGTACACAACATCTACTTGTCATTTATACTACATGTGATATGAGCACTCAGACGTTGTACATTAGCAGTCAGTGACAGTAATAACGTCCATGTTAATGACCGCATGACATTCACAACAGAATACGGTGTCCTCAGAACAACAGTTGCTCAAAGCGACCTTTCAGGACGTCCAAATATTGCGCAACCCGTTGGATCATACAGCTCTGGAGCCTTTGCACTAAGCTGCATCCACAGTAACAAGAGCAGCCTTGAACATGCGCTACCAGTTCTTCCACATTCGACGGCAGAATAGAGTAAAAATGCTCCTTCCAGTGTCCCCTCAGGACGAAATCCGGGGGAATTAGGTGAACACAATGGCCATACATCTGGACCTACACGTCCAAGTCATTTCCCTGGAAATCTTCTGCCCAAATACTGTCGCACATTAGTTCCAGAGTGGGAAGGTGCACCATCATGTTGGAACCATATGCTCTGTCTAACATGCAGTGGAACGTCTTCCAGACCATCAGGCAAAGAGTTTGAGAAGAATGCATGATACTTTCATCAAGTCAGCCTGTCAGGTAACGTGTAGGGGCTCAGACACCTGTTGTCCGCAGCTCGTGGTCGTGCGGTAGCGTTCTCGCTTCCCGCGCCCGGGTTCCCGGGTTCGATTCCCAGCGGGGTCAGGGATTTTCTCAGCCTTGTGATGACTGGGTGTTGTGTGATGTCCTTAGGTTAGTTAGGTTTAAGTAGTTCTAAGTTCTAGGGACTAATGACCATAGATGTTAAGTCCCATAGTGCTCAGAGCCGTTTGAACCATTTTTTGAACCAGACACCTGTCGCCCATTATTCCGGCCTAGACGTTGATACCAAAACGAAGTTTATGTCCACGGTCGTGGGTGATGGTGGGCATTGTGCATATTGAAGACACCCTCACAAGAGAATGCTGCTTCATCTAACCATATTAAGGTGTTAACGAATTCATCGTTGGCTTCACTTTGTCGTTGGAACCATTCATAGAATTGCGTCCGCTGATGGCGATCTGCAGGATGCAGGTGTTGTGTGAAAGCATAATGATAGGGGTGTTGCCCATGCTCGTGCGGCACGTTAAAGGCCGTGCGCTGCGCGACACGCAGCTGTCTTGCTACCCTACGTGTACTTCGCTGAGATTCTTGGTGTATCACCTCCAGAATAGCTTCCTCAGTACCTGTAGTACGGCAAGTACGTGGACGACCTCAGTCACTCGATGGTGGAAGGAGACAACCTGACTCCTGAAGGTGCAGCTCCAGACGACGAAACACATTTTCACCAGGATGGCGTCGACGAGGATATCTAGCAGCATATTCACGAGAGGCAACACCAGCCCGGCTATGAGATACACCAAGGACCAGAAGCATATCCACATATTCACCGTTTGTGTACGCAATACGCGCTGTTCCACCTAACGCGCATTACCCCTCTGATACATATTGTTCTGCATGATTCATCCCGACACCGCTAATTGTGAAATTTTCGGTTTCGAATTACACTGTTTCCCTAATGGTAACAGTCGTAATGTTTTCACAACCCCATCGATAGAATAATAATAATAATAATAATAATAATAATGATGATGATACTAATAATGTATTGAGGTATGTACTAAACAGCATGCAGTTACCAGAATCAGTGTTGGAAGATGTAATTAATGGGACCATGGCTATAACACATACAAATAGCACGTTGCTAGTCCTACTGGTAATGGCCTAACGAAATGTAATGGACCTGAACGAGGCAACAATAATAGTCGGTACTAATCTGTGGGACTGTTGGAGGAGATACAAAGAAAACAGGTTTCGCATCTAGTAGATGAAGTGGTACGAATAAATTCACGCCCACGACGTGGAAAGGGCTTCTTTCAAAACTGACCAATCTTGCATTTCTGCGTTTATAGTATGTAAGCAAAAATGTTTCGTAGACGACCCACTGCGATCGTCGTTGACGATTATTTACCAAATAAAGTACATAATCCTCAACCCATGATCGAACGATCGACCTCCTGCCTGCTAACCCAAAACTCAGTCCACTGCACCAACTGTGTAGCACGACTAATATACGTTCGTAGTTACCATATATGGGATTACAATGTTGCCAGATTGCCACTCTTTAGCGTCCTTGTCCTGCCGGTTGTACTCGCTGGACGAAATTTTGTGACAGACTTTTTTTTATCATTGGCATGTGAGCAGTAGCGTTGTGAAGCCCGAGTACGCGAATTCCGCTTCACGCTGTATATCGCACAACAGGTGGAACAGTTCCATCGTGGCTGGCTTTCGAGAATCGCAAAAATCTGCAGGAACGTCGTCTATTACAGGGCCCCTACTCCTATTTACGTCTTTCAGTGCTCTGTCAGAGTCTTTTCTCCCCATGAACCATGTACCTTGTTGATGTGGAGGTAGCTTGCGTACCTCAGTGATACCGATAACTGTACCCCAGGTGCCACCACAACGAGTGGGTATATGTGGTGGGGCCAGGATAACCCATGGTCCCCGAAGAGGGTGGAAGCCTTGTCAGTAGCTGCAGGGGCAACACAATGATGTGACATTGTAACATTAGCTCACAGGGCATTTCTGTGGAGGTACTGCAAACGGCTGAAAGCAATGGGAAACTATAACACTAATTTTTCCGAGGATGTTCTGCTCTACTGTATGGTTTAATAATGAAGGCATCCTCGTGGTTAAACTATTTGGGAGGTGAAATACTCCAGGGCTACACCGGTTGGGGTCTACTCAGGAGGATGTCGTCACTAGGGGTAATGAAATTTGCGGTCTGTGGGTCGGAGCGTAGACTATTAGAGCCCTTAATCGATAGGTAAGTTAGAGAATTTAAAAAGAGTGGTGGTTAGGTTCAGGTTAGATAATGGAAAATAGTGAAGTGCAGTGTAGGAAAAACAGGACTTCTGGTCAGGTGAGAAGAAGGCTATGAATACAAAATCAAATAGGCGTAATTCTGGAGTACGTGTAATCAAGAAAAAGAAAAGAAGAATACGGGTAAGCTACTATGAACATAGTGGACGCGTTGTCATAGCCAAGATAGACATGAAGACAACATTCACCACAATGGCGCAATATCTCCGACACGATGTTCATAAACATGTTGCAGCTCTGCAGCACTTTCCATCGATAGTATTTTTTATTTTCGGTGCAGGCCTCTTCTCATGTTTTTTTATCGTTCAGTTGGTTCATAAGGTAAACGTAGTATTCATCTTTAGTGTCCTAGCACGTTCACGCATAAAAATTTCACAGAATACTGCTCATAACATTTCTAACAGATAAAATCGACTTCACTTAGGAGCATGGCCAGTACATTTCTTTGGTTGACATTGTGTTTATGCAGTTTCGACCACATGAAAAACAGTAGCATAAAACGCGTTGGGTAATATCTTGATCATTTGTGTGCATGCCGTTTTCTCATTGATTTTTTATCAGTAATGACAAATGTTGCAACTATCTTGCACAAATCTTTCTCAAAGTTCACTGCAGTAATATTTTACTAGAAATGTATTTTTCACTCTACAGCAGAGTGTGCAATGGAAACTTCCTAAAAGATGAAAGCTATTGCTGGATCAGGACTCGAAACAGAAACCTTTCCTATCGCGAGCAAAGCTCTTACCGACAGAGCACGGCTCACGACTTGCCCCCAACAGCCTGAGTTCTGCCACTGCCTCCTGGCTAGGATCCAAGCTTCGCAGGTGGTCTCCGGTATGTTTTTAACTACTTGTTTCCGGGATAGTATCTCGCTCAAAAAACAGCGCAGTATGCCCGATTTCTAAACTACCTGGCAGATTAATAAAAGAAAAAAAATTACCGCTATCGACAATATCTCTGTGCGTAGTTGAGCCCTCGTTGTTTGTGGCGAATGACATAGTCAGATCACAGTTACATCCACTATGGATTATGTTTTGAAAGCTGCGACAGTTAATTAAAATGAAAAAGGTGTATGTAGCAGTCGAACAATATACTGTTTGAAATAAAAACTTCCTACATCTACATTTACACTCACTCACTGCAAAACCACTGTAAAGTGCATGTCGGGGGGTACTGCTCACATAAATTGTTTTTTGGAACTTCGTGAGTAGGCTCTTCTGGGAGGGTATGTGTCTCTCTACAAGGGTCTCTCAGTTCAGTTTTTTCTGTATCAAAAAAATGGTTCTGAGCACTATGGGACTTAACATTTGAGGTCATCAGTCCCCTAGACTTAGAACTACTTAAACCTAACTAACCTAAGGACATCACACACATCCATGCCCGAGGCAGGATTCGAACCTGCGACCGTAGCAGCAGCGCGGTTCCGGACTGATGCGCCTAGAACCGCACGGCCACTTCAGCCGGCTTTTTCTGTAGCTCCGTGACGCTTACTCCTGGGTGAACCAACCACGCTGACCTTTGTGTACGTTCAGTGTCCCGTGTTAGTGGTATTTGGCACGGGTCCCAAATATTTCGGCAATATTCTAGGAAGTGTCGCTAGAATGATTTGTAACCAATCTCTTTTGTAGACAGATCACATTTCCGTAGCTTTTTATCAATGAACAGTCTGCCACATGCTCTACCTACGACTGAGCGTATGTGATCGTTCCATTTCATACCACTGCTAACTGTTGTACTCAGCTATTTGTATGAATTGATCTATTCCAATTGTGACTCGTTGATATTGTAGTTACAGGATACCATTTTTTTCTGTTTTGTGAAGAGCGCTATTTTACTGACCTGTACATTTAAAGCGAGTAGCTAATCATTGCACTATTTTGAAATCTTACAAGCTGACCGCACGAACTCCTCAACACCGATTTCGTCAGTGTTTACGGTATACCCAGGACATAGCCAAAAATCAAAGTGACAGAAGTGGAGGCTTCAGATGGCCAAGCGTTGAGGAAAAAAAAAGTCAATTTTGTCGCGGATGGGGCGAGATATGAACCATTTATGTTAGCGTCCTTTTCAGACAGTAGATGGCGCAACGGAAAGAATACATAATGGTAATACGAGAGGCGTAGGGACGGCTCCAAGTGGAACATTTTTATATTAATTTCAATTTTTACATTACTTTCGCTGTAAATAAACTGAAATAATGCTCCGTATAGTATGTTTCATAATATTGTTGCGAAAAGGCATGAAAGGGAAAAGCAAAAGAAAACTTGGGATTGCATATATTTTTCAAGAGGTGATTGTACTCACAATGTCCACGAAGACTCTGGAAATCACGCTCCAAGAAGTGATTGCAATTAAAGTGTACAGGCCTTCTGTTAGTTTCATTTTGATCTTTGAGCAGTAATTGACAGCTGCGCGCGAACAATAGATTCCCCTATGGAAATTTACCTGCTATCCGAAATTTTCGTTTTCCTTTCCTTTGCATGCCTTTTATAACAAATTATTAAGTACCATGTATCGAGCATTATTTCAGTTCATTTGCTATATAAGAAACGTAAAAATTGAAAACAAAGCAAAGAAAGGCTGCGTCATCCTGTGCATGGAATCTGCGCTAGCATAAAATTGCTCACTACTCGCCCGACCCTCGCCTAAGACCTATATTCTTCTATATGCTTGGCCATATGGAGCTCCCACTTCGATCACTTTCAGTTCTGGCCCAGCTCTACGTGTACCACAAATTTGAACTAAATCAGTGATGAAGAGTACATGCGGTCCCCTAGTTAGCAATATCGCTCTGAAATTTTCTGCATCTTTCTTTCAGATGTTACTTTCTTATCGGTAACTGCATCATCTGCAAGAAGTCCGAGTTTACTATTAAAGTTATTTGAAAGGTCATTAATACACAACGTGAATAGCAAGGGTCTTAACACACCTTCCTGGTGCACGGATGAAGTTATTTCTACATCTCTCGAAGTAAATTCAGGTGTGCTCCTGGGATGTGTATTAAGATAATTGATGTTCATGTTATGTATTAACGACTTTACAGACAACTTTAACAGCAACTTTTAATTTTTCGCAACTGATTTGGTTATATATAATGAAGTACTACTTCAATGAAGCTGTAGAGAATTACTTTCTCAAAGTCAGAGGTATCTTTCGCCATAGGGGAGAGTGTTGACCTGGGAACACTTTCCAGACAATCGTCTTTATCGAACACTGTAATAGCAATTTCATATATTTTCTTATTCCTCTTTGAAATGATAGCATTAAAAACTTCATGACTGTTGCAGTTTTTCTGAAATTACAAAAACGACTCCAGAAAAGTATGTTTTCTATCCAGAAATGGAAACTGTTCCGAGGTACAACGTGGTTATGAACCTTAGAACAAGTATTCTATTTAAAAAACTATTGTCAGTACTGTATTTGGTACTCATTGTGTTACATTGTCGATCTGCTATGCACCAATAATAAGTAAGTGAAATCAAGTTAAGATCAAGTATTACCTAAATTAATAGTTAAAATATTTTGAAATAGAATCAGTTGAAAAGTAATATAAATTAATATTTTCGAGGCAGGTCAATCTGATATGACTTAAAAGTCAACATGTTACGTGACTAGTTCAGTTAGGTACACCTTCAACAGATCATATGAACGAATTTATCGAAATGGTCTGGAATTAGTCAGTTTGCAGGATATTTATATGTGATTAGTGTTAACATTAATGAACACAGTTTTATTTTAATCATACTCATGCAACTAAACTTAAAAACAAGGTTTACTTCTTTTTTTTTTTTTTTTTTTTTTTTTTTTTTTTTTTTTACTGGCTACCAGTTTTTAAGTAGAAATCTGTCAGTGGAATAAAAGGAGTTGTCCAGCCGAAACGCTTTTAAGGTACTTTTAATACTTGCTTTGCTACCTGTCAAACATTTTATACTATTTGGAATTTGCCAAAAAATATTGCTGTATATTGAACTCCTTTCTGAACCACAGATCCCTTTAACAAAGGGTAATAAAGGTCATTTTCCCCTGCATTGTTGCAGGTATGACTATCAATCTCCTCCAGTTGTGATGAATTATTTATGATGAATTTCATTAGCGAATGTGTGTATTGTGAAGGCGCAGTTAAAATGCCTAGCTCTTCAAAGAGGCACCTACATGACTTCTGTGGCTGAACACGACGTGTTATTCTTACTGCTCACTTTTCCGAGACCAATACTTTCTTTCTGCGTGATGAGTGACTCCAAATCGTTTCTTAGTAACACATTTTTGAGTGGAAGTATGCAAAACATGTCAGGTGGCTGATTCGTGTGTTCCCAGGGTTAGCAATTACACGAAGAGCAAAAGTAGTTGAAATTAAATGTTTGGGGAGCTCAGTGATATTGTACTTACAGTTCAAAATTTTGATCAGTATGTGCACACAAAAGTTTGAGCATTCCAGCCTGTTTACTGTGTAAGTAGGCTGTTTAGGTTTTTATGTTGGTAACGTCACGTAGCGCTCTCTATGAAAATCAGTGGCTGTGCTGTGTGCAGTCTGTGGCTGGTTGGCATTGTTGAAATGTTCAGTTCTGCTCAGCTGTTTGAAAATCAAATAACGTAAGGGGTTTACCAGCACAGTAATTCATAAATTTTTCTAAGGGGAGGTTTCAACTGATTCATTCTCAAATGCTACGCCAATTGTTGGTATGGTTCTATTTGTTGTACAGAACAAAATATAGTGAGATTTAACGACATGTACAGTGAATCCGTTTACTCTGAACCGTTATATAATTCCCTGGAAAATATCATTGGTCATCTCTACTGCAGCTTTCTCTCTAATGGGATTTCTTACAACACTAGTATCTACCGACAAAAGTACCAGTTTTGCTTGTTGAATGTTAAGTCGTGCAAAGTCATCAATTTCATGTAAAAAAACTGAATTTTATGCACCATAAAACTCTGTAACTGTAAAATTAACAGTATCGTTCAGACAGCTGTAACACTTAATACACCACTTGAATATGTAGACTCGTAATACACTACTGGCCATTAAAATTGCTACACCAAGATTGCCAGTTGCTCGGCCACCATTGACCAGACGTTTTCAATCGGTGAGAGATCTGGAGAATGTGCTGGCCAGGGCAGCAGTCGAACATTTGCAGTATCCAGAAATGTCCGAACAGGACCTGCAACATGATGTGCATTATCCTGCTGAAATGTATGGTTTCGCAGGGATCGAATTAAGGGTAGAGCCACGGGTCGTAATACATCCTAAATGTAACGTCCACTGTTCAAAGTACCGTCAATGCGAACAAGAGGTGACCGAGACGTGTAACCAATAGCACCACATACCATCACGCCGGGTGATACGCCAGTATGGCGATGACGAATACAAGCTCCCAATGTGCGTTCACCACGATGTCGCCAAACACGCATGCGACCATCATGATGCTGAAAACAGAACCTGGATTCATCCAAAAAGAGGACGTTTTGCCATTAGTGCACCCAGGTTCGTCGTTGAGTACACCATAGGAGGCGCTCCTGTCTGTGATGCTGAAACGTCCCCTTTGAACAATAATACACGACTGTGCTTAACCTGACACACAATATTTTTTAGCGCAACGCAATCTGACTTTCAAAAAATCCCTACGAAAGAATGGCCCTGACTAACATTAACCTATACGTTTCACAAATCACTTAGCTCACAAAAATCTTCGCTGCTCAAGCTACTGCAATACAGCGAGCGCGACTACTGCCAGCTAAATAAAAGATTCAAACTACTGAAGGCACTAACTACTGATAGGGATAGTTAGCAAATGAAAGATATTAATAGAGAACAAACAATGTATTTACCTTAATATCATCACAAGCCATAATATATATATCAGTTCATGACAAATTACAAAACTCCGCCATCTCTCTCCCCACATCCACCACTGCTGGCGGCTCACCTCCAACTGCGCAACGCTACGCGCTGTTCACATCCAGCTGCCTAACACTACAATGGCGAGAATTACAACAATGCAAAGCAGCCACAGACTGCACACAGCACAGCCAGTGATTTTCATATTGAGCGCTATGTAACGTTGCCAATAAGAAAACATAAACAGGCTACTTACATAGAGAAAACATAAACAGCCTACTTACATAGCCCCCATGCTCCCCACAAAAAATTTTACAAATTTTTTTTGGGCAGTGGCCAATAATGATTTGATAAAATTTTTCGTAATTACAATAACAAAGAAATCAAATGCACACACTTATTGATACAATGTTGGTCAAAAGCTAAAATTTTCTCACAGTCCATAAAGATAGTCCTGATCATTCATCATAACAGTAATTACAGGTTTTTTTTCACAAAGTCTCATTAGTAAAAGAAATTGCACACAGAAGTAGTGGATTTCCATGCAGTCTTGAAGAAGTAGTGTTGTCCTTCCAACGGAAAGACAGTGCTGACTCTTGACATGCATACAGGTAATGGGCCACAACAGAGCAAACCCACAGCAGAGTCATTCGAAGTTTGGAAGAATATTGGTAGGTAGGTCATCACAGAGCAGACCCACTGTAGTCCTGGTAGAGATTACGGTATTGGTGGGCCACCAGAGGTGCAGACCCACTGTAGTTCTTGTAGAGATAATGGTAATGGTGGGCCATCAAAGATGCAGACCCACTGTAGTCCTTGTAGAGATGGCCAGCAGCCATCTGTTGCGATTGTGCAGGTGCACACTCACCATCAAAGAGTCTTGCGGAGAATATAGCAAGTCCATAAACCACCACTTGTGCACTCACAAAGTTTTTGGAATTGTCCTTAGAACCAGCAATGCTGTTATCCAGTCCCTTGCTGAATTATTAACACACGTGCAAACACTAACAGTCCCTACTTCTCACATATTGTCCATATACTATGACCAACAGAAACGTGTGCAGTGAAATGTAACTTAATTGGAAGAACTGGTGTCTGTACAATTATAAATTTACAACATGAAAATACAATTACAAAGATACAAAATACATCATTAAAGAACATAACAATACAGATAACATTTGTAGTAACACAGGCTTTACAAAAGAATAGAAATAAACATATACATCAGTGGAATTATGACATGAGTACATACATAAAGGATCACAATAACTTTTGAAACATCAATTTCACACATGAGCATTGAACAGAACAGAATTAATAATGTCTAACATCTTTACAAAGTAAATAACATATTATTAATGCCAATTATATTCGAGGATAGCAGTATTCCTCATCATAGTGAATGTAGCTTAATATTAAAAGAAGAAAAAATTCTATGAAACTACACAGACAGGAAGAAAACAAATACACAAGGGTACACAAACACATAGTGGGATAACACCAATAGGAAAGGACAGGGTTCGTTTTCAGTGTCACATTTGGTACTGCAGTCCAACCCAAAACTTCATATATCTTTCCTCTTATTTCATCCTTTGTTTCCACCAAAAAAATTCTATCTAAGCATGCTTTCTGTATTTATATGTTCACACATTTCTCACCTCAACATTTATTTCCAAGAAAATCCTACCTAAACCTGTTTTCTGTATTCTAACCATATTTCTTTCAAAAGAAATATGGCTCATTGTGCAATACTCATTTAGGCCCAAATCGTTTTCATATAACTTTCAAAGCATTCTTTCCCTATTCTCCATAGTTAGGTTCTTATATAGTCTACCCCCTCTTAAGCTAACTTAAATCTACTGAGCTCAGATACTAAACTAAGGAACGAGGCAATGCAGCAGCACATAAAACAATTAATATAAACAGCAATAAAAAAATGGAAAATCGCAAAGCAAGCTACAGTAAATCTAAATTACCAAGCAATTCAACATTACAACTAATATGAGGCAATGCAGCAAACAAAAAATAAATCTGGCTTAGCAGAGTAACACAAATTAAAGTTCAGTAGCACTATGCCTGGCAAACAGCAGCTTATATCTAAACATGACATAGCTCAAGCACAAAAAATAGTACACTAAAGATAACAATGCAGATAAGGGAAATGTATATTCACATCTTAATGTCTATGTAATTAAAGTGGTGCACCACAACAACTGATTGTAAAAGAAATATTACCATGTACTTGAAAAGAAAATTATGTGTTACTGTTACTAGTTCCTTCTTATTGTTCTTTCCTTTCCAAGTGCTCCTTTTTTAAAGAATGTGGATTATAAAATAATTATTTAATAGATCTGTTGACAGAAAGTGTTCACATTAGCAAATGCATTTCATTTTATAAAAGCAATGCTGCAACACAGCTGGAAACCAGATATCAAATGAAATAAGCAACTATGAAAAGCAAAGCATAAAAATATCATTCAGTAGTCATGTGACATTTCATAAGTTAGTAGAAATTCTCTCAACTCTCATAGAAAGACGCTTGTCATAATCAGGTGTGGAGATGTAAAAATATTTCTTGTCATTTTATTAGGCATTTCAGTAAATATCAGAAAGTACGATATGTTTCCAAGTAATCAGCGTGTCGGATTTGCAATGCTTTCTCTAAAGGAATGGCAATGGCCAGGATAATGGCCTCCCTTTTTTTTTTGTTCTACCTGTGCCGCTGAAAAGGGCTCGCAATAATGGCTTTTTCTCCAGGCGTCTGACACAGCTGGGTGCCCGCGACGCATTACGTGCAGGTGGTCACTTAACTTTCGTACGGAAATATTTACGACAGCAGTTTCTGCTACCGTTGCAGTCTCATATAAAAATATTTCACAGGTCAAGAATTAGCGTTGCAAATCTGTAGAAACAAAATCCTATAAATATAAGTGTCCAAAAAAAATATTCGTCAGCATTGTGATACAGTCACACATTTCATAACTCTTAAAGTACGTTTCTTGGTTTCCAACATCCTTTTCATAAATCAGAGTCCCTAAACACTACTCATTATTCCTTACCTCATTATACATATGCATATTCGTCGACACTTCTTCAATATTTCATCATGAGAAATACGTAGCATAATAAACATTCCTCAACAACATAATACACATCGTCGTCGTAATAATAACATCATAACACTTCAGTCAAATCTCAAAATCGTCGTAACTTCCTCCAATAACTTCTAAGCCTAAAAAAATTCTCTGCTCATGTCAAAAGTGTCAGCTGCCTCAAACGTACTTTAAAAATCATGATCTCATACCAAATATATCATTCAAAGCTCTCATAGTATCACAATGATTCCGAAAAAATATGAACAGTTTACAAAGTACAGACAAAATACAGTTTCATAAGTGTGAAGTTATCCAACTGTGTAATTACGTAAACATCTGTCACTGATATAGTAAAATAAATGTTTGTCTCTCTCAGTTAAATGATCAGATAGCTGTGTAATTTGTGTGTTAGAGAAATATGGTACCGATGTGTAAAGTTGTATAAGCAAATACCATATTAGCTAGGGTTCCTTGTGCTTGCCAAACACATTGTACACAAAGTAGGCGTGTACCCCCCTGAGGATTAATGTAATTATACCCTCAGGTGTTACAGATTACAGCAATGGAATGAAATGTATCACGGAAAACTTTCTTTGTAATTAAAAAAAATCTTTAAAAATAAATGTTTTAAGTATAAAATTGATCACTCAAATACGTGTACTGTAGCGCTAAACTGTGCGTCTTGTAACATAATCTCTGTGGAAGTGTCGTAGTTATCGTCCTCCGAAAGCTAAGTTCTGCAGAAGTCAATGTACTTACCTCATGATAAACAAAAGTGAAATGCTTTGCGTATAGATATCGTAGTTATTATGCTTATTGGCGTGATGAAGAAAGTACTGTACAGTAACGTATTGTTGTGCCACGAAAAAGGCTGTCTCATTGTTGCTATACCACAAAAGTTACTACTAAAACATGTTTTTCTTTCCAGAAGAATTCAGAAAACTGTGCAGATATAAAACAGATACACCGCAAAAGCAACATTGTAAATTGTCACTCATTAGTAGCGTCGTGATAAAAATCGTGTAGCTGTCACATAAACTGACCTCTGTGTCATCTGGTATCTCTCAGAAAGCACTTTAAATTCAGAATGTATTTTCAAATAAACCAAAATGTTGCATTAAAATCTCATTAGCAGTACTGGTAAATGTTCTAAGTATGTGAGCCTTATAGTCGCTACGTAATCGTGCAACAAACAAGCAAGAATGTACACACACAATAACACTGTGACGTCTGTTCACTATAACAATGCATTCGTCATTTCTGTTTAAATAAGTTCTCTTGGTTCTTGATTGGATATTTAACTTCAAACATTGTTGTATGTTAACAGATTCTAAGTCTGACAAAGCATATTAGTAATGTGAAGCGAAAAATTTTATGGCAAAGACAAAGTTAAAAAGCAGATTATCTTTCAATAATCGGTTTTACATGTGAAATGTGGTACAATCTTTTACTCTTCAAAGTACTCAGAGTTTCAGCTTGAACGCAATTATCATGCAGTATACGTCGGTAAAGAATACTGGAATTTTTCACACGGTTAGCGTCAATGTTCTTTTTCTCTGAGCCAGCCGGCGCACGTGGGTGCCTGCGGCGCGAGTCATTGTCTGTCTCTTTGTTGCCGCGCGTTGTTATTGAGATTAGGAGACCTAACTTCTACAAATTCACCGTGACGAGAGGGCCCTGCTCTGTTTGAATCCCGCCAGTTCTGATGCAATTCAGGTCTGTCGTTACGATCATATCGTCTGTCGTCATGTCGGTAGATTCCATAGTTTCTTTCTTGTCGGTCACATGGTGGAGAATTTCTCCTTGAATCGTAACTGCGCGCTGATCCGTTGCGTCTAAAGTTATTCTGTCTCCCTTGATAGTATTTATTTTGGTTCCCATATTGTCTGTTTCTCTTATTGTCTCTGTGATAGTCATTACCACGGAGAGGTGATCTTTCCCTGTAGTTATTACTACTCTGCCAACGGTTGTCATACGGGTGGTGTCTGTTTTGGTCACGATTTGTGTTGTGATAATAGCCTTGTCGCGTCCAGTTATCATTTCTGTCGTCACGGAATTGTGACGGATGTGACCTGTAGTGATTGTTTTCCTGTTTTCGCATCCCGCGACGGTATGTGTCAATTTCCAGTTCTTGTAACAGTCCCTGAAATGCTTCAATGTCGTCTTTGCAACGTCCTGCTAAAATAATATGTCGTAAATGTTCAGGCAATTTGATTAAGCAAATGCGGATGAGTTCTGAGGGGCTGTATGGGTTTGAAAGATATTGATTCTTATGCAACATGTCTTCAAAATATTTGACAAGACTGGAAAATTCAGATTGTTCAAAGTGTTTCATCATCATGATGCTATGTTTTACATGGTCTTGCGTAGCTTGAGACCAATATGCTGAGAGGAAGGCATGGTAAAACTCTCCTTCACTGTGGCAATCGTGAATTACCGATCGCATTCTTACAGCTGGTTCATTCTCTAAGTAGCCACACATAAATTCTAACCTGTGCTCCAATGACCAGTTGGGAGGAAAACAATGAGAGAATTGATGGAGCCACGCTTGTGGATGAATGTCGTTGGCAGAATTCTTAAACGTTTTGAATTTACGTGTAGTAATGAACAGCTTATAGTCAAAATCATCATGTCGGCGAGTCGCATGTCGGTCATTGTTACGTCGCTTCGGCGGTTCCAACTCAAAATTCGGTGCACATTGCCAATTTCTTTCATAACTTCCGAAATGCCCTATGTTATTATTTTGTGGCTGTTCCGTATTTCTATGTCCCTCTTCCCTTATTGGGGCGCGAGTGTCCTCTGAAATACGTAATTCTTGTATTACCTGTGTTAGCTGATCTTGTACTTCCCGGATTTCTCTTTGGTGTTGCGTATCAATTTGATTCAGATTTTGTTTCAGTTTCCTAATTTGTTCGCTCTCTTCTGTGTTATTAAAGATTACCGGTTTTGTGTCATTCAGATTATCATCTACCTTCGTAGATAAATTATTTAGCTGATCCGAAAGTTCAACTACTTTCTCTGATAATGAACTAATTTCCTCCATGTGTCTTTCTACTGTGTCCTTTAAGTTTTCCTGAGTTTTTGTAAGTTGCGTAACCGAATCGGTAGATGCAACTGAGTCAATTTTAGCTTGCAAGGTCTCATGATTTTCATGAACAATAATTTGCAGTTCTTTTATGGCTGCTTCGTGATTCTGTAATGCATTTTCATGCCGCGAAAAAATAGGTTGAAAATGCTCACAAATTTGTGTTTTTACGTCGTTACAGACTTTTGGACATTTCGATTCGATTTTATGTAACTCAGTAGTTAAATCTTCACGTGTTTGTTCAAGTGTGGTGTCTAACTTTTGAAGATTTTGTTCCATTGTGTCTAACTTTTGAAGCTTTTGTCCCATTTGTTGCATTAACTGTAATAACAATGCACTGGTGTCTGAAACATGTTCCTCAGTGCTTTTCGGCAGTGAATTTGCACCGGTAACATTCACATTTTGACAAGCGGAAAATGTGTCTTGACTCATTTGAGAAACCGGTGAGGACGCAAAACCTGAATCTACAGTATTTGCAAAATTGTGTCCTGTCATTTCGGATTCCTGAGGCGAGCTGTTGCCGACCGATCGATCGATAATGCTTCCCTCTTCACTAATTGTTTCACTGTCCACGCCATTGTTTGCCGCCCGCTCCATTTCCCTATGCATAATTATCAAATTACTACTTTGAACATCAGTTAATTCATTACTCGGTGGCGCTAACACACTGCTTTCATTTTCACTGTCATTTCTCAGTTTACTTTGGTGCCTAGTATTACGTTTTTCACACGCCATTATTGTCACAGTATTTCACACGACAACACAGAAAAACACAATTTGAAGATCAAAAATAAGAGAACACAGTAACATAGCACTGAAAATAATATCTAGTTAATTGCAGCTGCGAAATACTTGGTGCAAATCTACATGCATGCCACAACTGTTTTACTGTACAACAATGAAAGACTGCAACTACAAAGGAGATTTTCTCTACAATTACGCGCTCGAAATAAACAAAATCTACACTAATTACACAAACTACAACAAAAGATCAGAAGATTCCAGTGAGGTATCCTGGCAGGGTCGCCATATGAAACGTCCCCTTTGAACAATAATACACGACTGTGCTTAACCTGACACACAATATTTTTTAGCGCAACGCAATCTGACTTTCAAAAAATCCCTACGAAAGAATGGCCCTGACTAACATTAACCTATACGTTTCACAAATCACTTAGCTCACAAAAATCTTCGCTGCTCAAGCTACTGCAATACAGCGAGCGCCACTACTGCCAGCTAAATAAAAGATTCAAACTACTGAAGGCACTAACTACTGATAGGGATAGTTAGCAAATGAAAGATATTGATAGAGAACAAACAATGTATTTACCTTAATATCATCACAAGCCATAATATATATATCAGTTCATGACAAATTACAAAACTCCGCCATCTCTCTCCCCACATCCACCACTGCTGGCGGCTCACCTCCAACTGCGCAACGCTACGCGCTGTTCACATCCAGCTGCCTAACACTACAATGGCGAGAATTACAACAATGCAAAGCAGCCACAGACTGCACACAGCACAGCCAGTGATTTTCATATTGAGCGCTACGTAACGTTGCCAATAAGAAAACATAAACAGCCTACTTACATAGAGAAAACATAAACAGCCTACTTACAATGCAGCGTCATGGGTAACCGCAACCATAGTCGCCAAGCTACAAACGTCGTCGAACTGTTCGTGCAGATGGTTGTTGTCTTGCAAACGTCCCGATCTGTTGACTCAGGGAGCGAGACGTTACAGCCATGCGGATAAGATGCGTGTCATCTTGACTGCTAGTGATACGAGGCCGTTAGAATCCAGCATGGCTTTCCGTATTACCATCCTGAAACCACCGATTGCGTATTCTGCTAACAGTCATTGGATCTCGACCAACGGGAGCAGCAATGTCGCGATACGATAAACCGCAATCGCGATAGGCTACAATCCGACCTTTATCAAAGTCGAAAACGTGATGGTAGACATTTCTCCTCCTTACACGAGGCACCACAACAACGTTTCACCAGACAACGTCGGTCAACTGCTGTTTGTGTATGATAAATCGGTTGGAAACTTTCGTCATGTCAGCACGTTGTAGGTGTCACCACCGGTGACAACCTTGTGTGAATGCTCTGAAAAGCTAATCATTTGCATATCACAGCATCTTCTTCCTGTCGGTTAAATTTCGCGTCTGTAGCACGTCATCTTCGTGGTGTAGCAATTTTAATGGCCAGAAGTGTATTTAAAACGCTGCATAAAACACAACCTTATGTCTCATAACAACAAAAGCAACAGACAATGCTGAAAACTGCTTACGACGGTTTTTAGTGTGCATTCCTTCATGTGGTTCTACTATCAGTGACTAGACTGAAACACCGACCAAAAGACAAAATGGTTGAAATGGTTCTGAGTGCTATGGGACTCAACTTCTAAGGTCATCAGTCCCCTGGAACCTAGAACTACTTAAACCTAACTAACCTAAGGACATCACACACATTCATGCCCGAGGCAGGATTCGAACCTGCGACCGTAGCGGTTACGCGGTTCCAGACTGTAGCGCCTAGAACCGCTCGGTCACAGCGGCCGGCGACCAAAAGACATTACGTGTTCCTAGGTACACCGTCCACAAGGTACAAGACCCTCCCCTACGCTGTACTACTTTTGCTGTAGAACGCCTTATCTGCACAGAAAGGGATATCACAGAGGCAACGCCTCTCCCTGACATAGCGCTCGGACCTGCAGTATACAGCAGTTCCAACGGGCGGCGACTCGCCGGAGCCGGCCACCCATCCGTCGCGGGCGGCCGCACTGCGTATAAAGATGTCAAGCTCGTTGCCGGGACGCGCGGGCGCCCGCGCTCTCGCTGTCCTACGACTGCAGAAAGATGTTATCCGCCAGCCGCGGGACACTCTCCATCTAGAGGGCAGAGAAACAGGACAGGGCGGCCGCCGCGACGCCTACTCTCGCTGCTAGCGCCAAACACCCGCTTCGTCTCTAATTTACAGGTGTGTTCGGTGGTAAATTCCGAAGCATTTATTGCCGCGAGCTTATCTCGCGACGAGACGTAAAGTTTGTTCGAATAATAGTGACAGACAGCAGCAGCTCGGCTGCGTCCGCCCAGCGCCGATG
The DNA here is from genome assembly GCF_021461395.2 of Schistocerca americana. Lineage (NCBI taxonomy): Eukaryota > Metazoa > Arthropoda > Insecta > Orthoptera > Acrididae > Schistocerca > Schistocerca americana. Next base: position 790,281,522 of record NC_060121.1, on the reverse strand, counting down.
CTCGCTCACGACAGGCGACTGGCTGGTCGAGAGGACTCAGATGCGTCGATAGCGGGTCCGGCTTACGTGGCCGCGTGTTGTTGCCTGCAGCTCTGCCGCTGTGGAAAGCGGGCCGGTGCGTCCTTGAGGGCAGTCGCGGACCAACAACAGACGTGCGATCATCGAAAAAGGGAGGAAACTTAAACAGCGCATCGATGTCGAGGTGATTAGAGCAGAGTGTAAGACGTGAACTTCAACAGCGAACTGAAGTACTTGACAGAGTAATTTTGTATAACATCATGATCTGCTACCGAGGCACTCTATCCGACTACAGTCAAGCATCATGAAAATTTTTATTGCTACAGGCTCCGTGGTCGAGGTCGCTAAAGCACATCTGTGCGTTGGTACTCCACTCATAGGTAGCGGGTCGAGTACTGGTGGAGGTCAAATTTTCACTGCCAGTATTTCGGTCTGCGAGGTTCAGAGAGATGGTGGCGTAAGGTTCGTGATCACCAGTCTTTGCTGCAGTGTTCTTGATTACATCCAAACATTTCCACAATGTCTCATGAAGTGATCACATCTGACACTGTTGTTGGTGATCCATCCATTGAGTTCGGCGTGCCGTTTGTGCAATTCAAGAGGGCTAGGGTATGTACTGGCACTAGCTTTCACCTCTTCCCTTCTGTCAAATTCATGAGACAATAGAACACTGCACTACACAAGCATCCATTCCACTCAGGTAGACTGCATAAATACACATACGACGCAACTCTCACATAACTGCAAGGGAAGACGCCATTATATGCGGAGCAAAGACACTCTTTCCGACGGCCGATGAACCCACACCTTGGGAAATCCCAGCGAACCATGCCATACGACATTTAAATCTTTTGCATTACACCAATAGCGTGAATAATAGCGGTAAACAAAACCAGTGTCATGGTCTCTGTGGTAGAGAGGATAGAGCCAAAGGGAGAGTGAACTTTAGTGATGTTGTAAAATTCTCTTTATTTTAACAGAACACACTGTGCTAGATTTATTAAACATCCATTGGAAAAGCACTTCCTGTGGTATTGACTACTAAGAAACAGAATAATTCAATCATAAAACTGTACCAGATTGATTAATAGCAAACAGATTAAATACAAGAATAAAAACTGCAGCAGCACAAGGAAAGGGTTAATAATTCTTTCTCGAAAGAAGCTTTAAGACTTACCATTCAAAATAGAAGTACATTCCGCAAATAAACACACATAAGGATATTACTTTATCGCGGAGGTGTACAAGGCACGCAAGAGAAATACACAGACAAAACTGAAAAACCAACAGTTCATATAAGGACTATAATTAACAACCATTTAGTTGGCCGAGCCACACTTGCATAAATACGTTTAGGTAAATAAGTCTAGTAATTAATCAACTAGCGAATTACCCGGTTAACACTTCAACAGTTTACACGAACTAGCCCGCATCTCGTGGTCGTGCGGTAGCGTTCTCGCTTCCCACGCCCGGGTTCCCGGGTTCGATTCCCGGCGGGGTCAGGGATTTTCTCTGCCTCGTGATGGCTGGGTGTTGTGTGATGTCCTTAGGTTAGTTAGGTTTAAGTAGTTCTAAGTTCTAGGGGACTGATGACTATAGATGTTAAGTCCCATAGTGCTCAGAGCCATTTTTTTTTACACGAACTACAAATAAAAAAATAAAATATAAGGAGAGCTGCAATGATTAAGACACACATAAATACGTCGACGTGCTATACAACCCTGTCTTGGCAAGGCGTAGTGGGTTCGGGAAGATTAAGTGGTGCAGGACTACCTGCGCCCGGCTGGCCGTTCGGTGGAGCGCAGATTTGGCTCCGCTTTCGGACGCTGCGCCTGCTCTACCATCCAGGCAGATTTCACACATGTTCACCAAAAGAAACACAAATGGTAGCCTCGTTAACTGAGTAATACAGAACTGGGCCAGATGTCTACCATAGACCGAACACCTCCGCACGACATTCAAAATTACATTAGTAAGAGAAACAAATAAATAATTTTAATGGGTTATCAGAGTCAAATCAATGAAACTTGTAAAGCGGCCAAAATCGAAACACAGTTACCGAGCAGAAAGTTTGACTGCCAACCATAAATTGCACCAAATCCGCGACTTGTTGGCGCGGGTGGAAACAAGTAACTGCACGCTGAGGGGAGCACTAAACCCTAAGCAAACGCGTTCGGTTGGCTAACTGACCCCTTACTAACAGTACCCCGACTGACGGTAGGTAGGTCATAATCTTTTGAATAACCGTGTATGAGATAGCCGTAACAAAATCAAAATAAAGTTCTCACTGAGAGAGAGAGAATTCATAATTAATAAAAAGATCTCGCCCTTACAAACAATAAAAAACACCGCCAAACATTGAAGAATAAACACCCAATAAGACTTCAGTAATAGTACATGCAGGGCGTGGCTCATGAAATGAACCCACTTAATATATAAATGAGCGCCGCCACAAATCCGACGCCTTACAGCATCCAACTACGAAGTTGAGGCGGAACTTCGCAAATAAACTCAGATTAGAGCAATAAATAAAGAAATAAAGCTAGTAGTTTAGTAGGAGTGAAAACGCAACTTTCCTTCCTAGAGATAGAAGGGGATCAGTAACCAGAAATCCGTTATGGAACCGGACATGAACCGCAAACAATCAACCAGGAAACTACCGAACCAAACAGTTACAGTGCTGGTACAGGAAATGACAATTACAGCTGTGGTTACTGCCGATGGTCGGCTAACTCTCATCTGATAAACCAAATCGGAAGCTCACGAGGCGTATCAATTCGTAATACGATCGAAGAAGGACAGCGGGGAGCCGACACATAATTTCAACACAACGGCCGTCCACCGTCAAGCTCATCTGTCGCTCTGTCGCTGAAGTAAACAACACGCTCCTTCCCTCGGTATGCGCCTCACAAATCCTAATTTGTGCAGCCAGCCGGCTAATAATGGTTCGCAATCCAGGATCACGCCTGAGTGCCTCTTCCTGTTATCGCTGCTACGCTCAGAGCCGGTGACTGTTAACTGCCGAACTTCTAGCAGCTAGTAACTGCCGGCACACTTCTCGCCTCGCCGCCAGGTTTCAACTCGGGTGCCTCCCGATCTCATTGACACTGCCTCCGATCTCCGCGCGACCCACACCCTCCTAAGGTAAAGATGTTCTACTTGAGACCAAGGCGCAATCTACCGATAGCACAACGGTTCAAATAGAACTAAAATTATACAACGAGTAGTCATGAACTTTTAATTTTCACTTCGATACAATAGAGTTTCGCAATTTGCTCTTTGTTTGCACGTACACTTCTGCAGTAATACTACACAATGAAATTTCTCTGCCGCAGTATGAAACCGTAGCACACCGCTGGTAGCAGATAAAACGAAATAACGAATCGTAACGAATCTAATCTCCACCTTTTCAGTGGGTTGGACCAACATTATGGTGCCACTAGCGACAGGCTGTGGTACTGTAGCGCAGATATTTCAATGTGTACCAATTTACAGACTTTTACCTATTAACAAACAATAAAAATATCAGTTTCGAAGTACAGATTAAAACTTTATGACTAATCCTCGTAAGAAGCCATTTTAATTTTATCATTGCCTATACATCAATAACAATACAATACAAGCTACAATAACAAAAAAATACACAGCCGAAACAAAGTGTAACAACCTCAACTGCGAGGCTATTTTATTGATAAGTGAGGTGTCAAATAGTCAAATAGTCCATCATTGTAGGAGTATATTATAACAGATTCATGTCACAGTAAAGGGTGCCCAAACAATCGCATCAGTACACAGTGTATCTCCGCTGGCGGCTACGCAGAATTGTATTTTCGCATGCAAACGGTCTTAAAGGTGCCAAATGGCATCCTCCGATAAACTGTGCATGCATGTTGCGCTATTTTTGCAGTTCAGCAATGGTTCTTGCACACTCTGGAAAACAAGTAAGTTCCCACTTCATCACGTCCCATACGTATTCAATTTGCGAGGCACTTAAGTGTGAACTGCAGAGTAACCATGTGAATGTAGATGTGGATCTAGTGATACTGGTGGTCAGGACAGTTGTTGTAGATCACGAGGAGAACGTTGCTTTCCAATAGTCGCATTTGGGCGTGCATTGGCCAGCTGAAGAAGCACATCATTGCCGGCCGCGGTGGTCTAGCGGTTCTAGGCGCTCAGTCCGGAACCGCGCGACTGCTACGGTCGCAGGTTAGAATCCTGCCTCCGGCATGGATATGTGTGATGTACTTAGGTTAGTTAGGTTTAATTAGTTCTAAATTCTAGGAGACTGATGACCACAGATGTTAAGTCCCATAGTGCTCAGAGCCATTTGAACCTAGCACATCACCTTCCTGTTGAGCAAATGGCAGTAGCTAGGAGACAACAGCCTGTGCAATGTAGCAGGCCCTAGTTACTTTACCCCGCAGAAAGACCGAACGTGACTGGGAGATGTAACTGATGGCCCCCACACCATGAAGCCGGGGTGGCACCACTTGTGTGTCATGAGCGTATGCATTCTGGAAGAGGCATCTCACCATGTCTACGCCATACATACGCATGTCCACGATTCGCGTAGGCAGAACCTACTCTCATCACTAAGGAAAACAGAGCGCCATGGCGCTGTCATGGTGCCATTGGTAGCCTAGCTATACGCACATGTCATCTTAATCCTGCTGCAAGCAGACGGTTCCGAAAATGCCCAGACTTCATCCCTGGATAGTGTTCGCACGGCCAATGCTGGTCGCTCAGTCCGTCGATCTTGACGTGTGTCACTACTACGCTGACGTCCAGAACCTGATCTAGGGCCGTTCGGAGTGGCCGAGCGGTTCTAGGCGCTACAGTTTGGAACCGCGCGACCGCTACGGTCGCAGGTTCGAATCCTGCCTCGGGCATTGATGTGTGTGATGTCCTTAGGTTAGTTAGGTTTAAGTAGTTCTAAGTTCTAGGGGACTGATGACCTTAGCAGTCCCATAGTGCTCAGAGCCACTTGAACCATTTGAACCTGATCTAGGGGTGTGGCAATGTTCCACAGACCACTGTGGAAAGCAGCGACGCAACACGTGCACCGATCCTTTGATACGTCCATTCAGCTTCCAGCAGGCCCACAATGCAATCTCGTTTAAATGGTTAAAACTTTCCAACAAGAGTGTATACTCGCTGTATGGGGCTGGTTGGATCCTAGAATAATTATTGCAAACAATGTTCACATCTAAACCTGCAGAGTCAATAGGTAGCGTGCACAGACAGGCATCTAGGTCGTCATCTGATGATGACAACGAATCACTGACACTACAACGCCACAGCATTCACATATTATACCCTGGTGGCACTGAACATCTTCTCTTTCAAGATGTTGCATTTTTTCCACCAGCGTATTTATGTTGCAAGATGAAGGCAGATAGACTTTCTTGATAGTAAATAAAAGTTTTGTTAGTAACTCACGGTGACTGAATGTTTTGAAAATATTTTTTTTCACAGTCACATTAATTTGAAACGAAATGATCTATTTCGGCCGTCGTCGGCCATCCTCAGATCATAAAAGACAGATAGCAGACTGCAGATAGGCAATGTTGGTCCTGCAGTAATGGGATTCAACCACGGTATGTACTTTATGATCTGAGAATGGTGGATGATAGCCGAAGTCAGTTACTCAAAAATGTTCAAATGTGTGTGAAATCTTATGGGACTTAACTGCTAAGGTCATCAGTCCCTAAGCTTGCACACTACTTAACCTAAATTATCCTAAGGACAAACACACACACCCATCATACAATGAAGGCTTTCACGACCGGATGGTACTGTTGTTGATAGTTCTTCCGGGTTGTAGGGCCGTGGTCCATGGAATTCTTCTATTCCTAACGTTTCGTCCAATACTACGTTGGACATCTTCAGAGGTATGGGTGGTCCTGCTGAATCCTGCCGACAGGACTCAGCAGGACCAGCCATACCTCTGAAGATGTCCAATGTAGTATTGGACGAAACGTTAGGAATAGAAGAATTCCATGGACCACGGGCATACATCCCGGAAGAATCATCAACAACACACACCCATGCCCGAGGGAGGACTCGAACCTCCGCCGGTATCAGCTGCACAGTCCATGACTGCAGCGCCCTAGACCGCTCGGCTAATCCCGCGCGGCGAAATCGGTTACTTTCTTTGAAGTTGGTGTGACTGTCGCGGATAATATACTATTCTCAAAAATGACATTTTCAGAGATTTAATAGCTGCAGGATATTGCCTGAACAGTCCAGAGGATATTGGCAGAGCAAGTTTGAAAGTGGGCCAGATAATAAACGTAAAGTAATGTTAAATGTGTACATCGAAAAGGAAGTAGTGGAAATTAACGATAAAGTAACAGAACCGGTTTTGTAAGTCGTACAGTTGAAACCAAGTACTATCTGAACAAGAACAGAAACTAATAAAACAGCAAAAGTCTCGTGAACTGTATTCGGTAGACTAAATTAAGTTCTCGAAACTGTGCTTTTGATGTATCTGAAACGTACAGTTTACAATTAGTGTGTATTACCACTTTAAGTCATGCCACTGAGATACGTCCTTTAAATGCGAAAGCCGTTCAGTAATAGATGGTCGCTCAACGAGCAAAGGAACAATTGAGAATCACTAGAAGAGGCAGGCAAAAGAACAAATACAGTGGACTGGAAACGCTGTAAGACACCGCTAGCCGTTCCAATTTGGGCGCTAAGAAGGATACCAATAAACAGAATTTTACTTACGGTACACACACAGATTGTAGGAAGAATACATGACAAAATGTGGAGGTCATTTAGATGTGTCAAGAGGTGTGGAACTAGGACACAGAACTTCCACCTCTATCAGGATCAATGGCTCTAATCCGATTGGACATCGAATCGAACTGGGCTTGGATGACACGTACGGGTACATCATTCCACGCTGCTTCCACTCTATGCCAGAATTAAATCGTTTTGGCTGGGAGACAGATGATATGTCAGTCTCTCGGAAAAGTGGACCACATATTTTCAGTGGCTAGAAAATCTGTATAAAGTCGAACGCCCTATGTATCCAGGTAGTTTGCGACAATGTGGTCAACAGGCGGTTCTGGGTCATCTTGTTGTGACGGGGATCATAAAGATAGCCAGCTGACATTAACATACCAGTAACTTAAAACTTCGCTCCAATGTACCAGTCACGTCAACCAATAGTGATCATTCCATGTATTGAACAACACCGCCTGATTCCTGATATTGGAACAGGACGACGATGGTAAATTGAATCTGGCAACATTCATTCTCCATGGACCCTCCACACACAAATACTCCCATCGTGATACTCTATACAGAATCTGGTTCGTCTGAACACACAACTAGAGGGACTCCTGTGTCCATTATTGTTGGTGGGCACACCACTGTCTGCACACCTGCTTCTCCAAAAATACTCAATGTCCTCATAGTCTGCGGCACAAAATACATTGTTAAATTGTACCTGTAGATATTTTTCGTGCTCAAACAAGCTGATTTTCTGCGTGTGCTAACGTGGCTACTTGATCCCGCGGGATGGGGCAGTCAGTGTGTTTGTCCTCTCGGGAGCTAGTCACGTGGGGTAGCTGAAATGCTGCATGGCGGTATTTGCTTCCTGACCTGCCACCAAGAACAGCAATATCGGAAACAGTAAACTGCAATCTCGATAGGCCACGGTCCTACGGCTGTCGAATTTCGACACATGCTGTTTCTCCTTCTTACATATTGCGTGATTCAGCATTCTCACAGGCAACCCACATTCAAATGATATTTCTGAGTGAGATACCCACTGTGTAGTCTTACCTGATATGCAGAGTGTAGATGGAGCTACTCCTACCTACTCTACTGTGGTTGCATCGAAATGCATAACTAAGCATGTTGTATGTTTCATGCCAATCCAAGGTTACGCATGTCACCTTCAAGGTATCGCAATTTTAACAGTCAGCGGTGTAAAAATGAAATAGTGGTGGTCGAGTCTTGTAGACAGGTAAATTGATGGTTGCTGGACTGTGAAAATTCTCGAATGGATTCATAGACGTAAGAGCAGTCCAAACAAAGACATAATGGTAGACTGGTGAATAATATTAGGAAAAATACAGAATATACCTGGATGTGTAGAGCTTAAGCTTGAAAAAATGGAATTTAGTGGAGGATGTTTTTACCCAATAGGGAAAGTCAAATGGTTGATTATCACAATACGAGAGAATGAGATGAAAACAGCTGGGGGTAAGTGTGAATGACAGTTTTTCTACGTGAATGATTAGCTTATTTGCGATAGTATGGTTAGTACAGGCCACAGTTCAAGGGGCTACCTAGTCAGCAGCAGTCGAAGACAACATGGCGAAGGTGAGAAATTTAAAAATGCAAAATGGCGGTGGCAGGGAATTCAAAAAATGGAAAATGGTAATGGTGTCAACTTCCGAAGTAAGAGTGATTCCAGGTGTGCCGCAGGGGACTGTCGTAGGACCATTGCTATTCATAATATGCATAAATGACCTTGTGGATGACATCGGAAGTTCACTGAGGCTTTTTGCGGATGATGCTGTGGTATATCGAGAGGTTGTAACAATGGAAAATTGTACTGAAATGCAGGAGGATCTGCAGCGAATTGACGCATGGTGCAGGGAATGGCAATTGAATCTCAATACAGACAAGTGTAAGGTGCTGCGAATACATAGAAAGAAAGATCCCTTATCATTTAGCTACAATATAGCAGGTCAACAACTGGAAGCAGTTAATTCCATAAATTATATGGGAGTACGCATTAGGCGTGATTTAAAATGGAATGATCATACAAAGTTAATCGTCGGTATAGCAGATGCCAGACTGCATCCTAAGGAAATGCAATCCGAAAACAAAGGAAGTAGGTTACAGTACGCTTGTTCCCCCACTTCTTGAATACTGCTCAGCAGTGTGGGATCCGTAACGGATAGAGTTGATAGAAGAGATAGGAAAGATCCAACGGAGAGCAGCGCGCTTCGTTACAGGAACATTTAGTAATCGCGAAAGCATTGCGGAGATGATAGATAAACTACAGTGGAAGACTCTGCAGGAGAGACGCTCAGTAGCTCGGTACGGGCTTTTGTTGAAGTTTCGAGAACATACCTTCACCGAGGAGTCAAGCAGTATATTGCTCCCTCCTACGTATATCTCGCGAAGAGACCATGAGGATAATATCAGAGAGATTAGAGCCCACACAGAGGCCTACCGACAATCCTTCTTTCCACGAACAATACGAGACTGGAATAGAAGGGAGAACCGATAGAGGTACTCAAGGTACCCTCCGCCACACACCGTCAGGTGGCTTGCGGAGTATGGATGTAGATGTAGATATAAGATGCACGATGATGGTAGTGGAAAATTTAAAAGCACATCCGTGATGGTAGTTGTGTGGTCCTGCCCACTCGTCTCTATTAGGGTGCCTTAAAGGATGCTGCGTTTTCGGAATGCTATACAACAATTCAAGCAGATAACATAGTAGTTTTTATTACAAACGAGAAGAAGGCGACAATACCTACAAAGGTGTCGCAAGCGATGGGCGACGTGCAACATAAATCCGAGTCCTTTGCTATACTTTTTTTTTTTGTCATCAGTCTACTGACTGGTTTGATGCGGCCCGCCACGAATTCCTTTCCTGTGCTAACCTCTTCATCTCAGAGCAGTACTTGCAACCTACGTCCTCAATTATTTGCTTGACGTATTCCAATCTCTGTCTTCCTCTGCAGTTTTTGCCCTCTACAGCTCCCTCTAGTACCATGGAAGTCATTCCCTCATGTCTTAGCAGATGTCCTATCATCCTGCCCCTTCTCCTTATCAGTGTTTTCCACATATTCCTTTCCTCTTCGATTCTGCGTAGAACCTCCTCATTCCTTACCTTATCAGTCCACCTAATTTTCAACATTCGTCTGTAGCACCAAAACTCAAATGCTTCGATTCTCTTCTGTTCCGGTTTTCCCACAGTCAATGTTTCACTACCATACAATGCTGTACTCCACACGTACATCCTCAGAAAATTCTTCCTCAAATTATGGCCGGTATTTGATATTAGTAGACTTCTCTTGGCCAGAAATGCCTTTTTTGCCATAGCGAGTCTGCTTTTGATGTCCTGCTTGCTCCGTCCGTCATTGGTTATTTTACTGCCTAGGTAGCAGAATTCCTTAACTTCATTGACTTCGTGACCATCAATCCTGATGTTAAGTTTCTCGCTGTTCTCATTTGTACTACTTCTCATTGCCTTCGTCTTTCTCCGATTTACTCTCAAACCATACTGTGTACTCATTAAACTGTTCATTCCGTTCAGCAGATCTTTTAATTCTTCTTCACTTTCACTCAGGATAGCAATGTCATCAGCGAATCGTATCATTGATATCCTTTCACCTTGTATTTTAATCCCACTCCTGAACCTTTCTTTTATTTGCATCATTGCTTCCTCGATGTACAGATTGAAGAGTAGGGGCGAAAGGCTACAGCCTTGTCTTACACCCTTCTTAATACAAGCACTTCGTTCTTGATCGTCCCCTCTTATTATTCCCTCTTGGTTGTTGTACATATTGTATATGACCCGTCTCTCCCTATAGCTTACCCCTACTTTTTCAGAATCTCGAACAGCTTGCACCATTTTATACTGTCGAACGCTTTTTCCAGTTCGCCAAACCCTATGAAAGGGTCTTGATTTTTCTTTAGCCTTGCTTCCATTATTAGCCGTAACGTCAGAATTGCCTCTCTCGTCCCTTTGCTTTTCCTAAAGCCAAACTGATCGTCACCTAGCGCATTCTCAATTTTCTTTTCCATTCTTCTGTATATTATTCTTGTAAGCAGCTTCAATGCATGAGCTGTTAAGCTTATTGTGCGATAATTCTCGCACTTGTCAGCTCTTGCCGTCTTCGGAATTGTGTGGATGATGCTTTTCCGAAAGTCAGATGGTATATCGCCAGACTCATATATTCTACACACCAACGTGAATAGTCGTTTTGTTGCCACTTCCCCCAGTTATACAATGTTTATGCAAGTTTGGCACACAGTTTGTGGATCACTAGTAACTGTTCTCATAGCAGTCTCTGCTAGGCCGTGCCAATACTCTGCGAACACTGTCCACTAATGTCCGGCCGAGGTTCGCAGGAGCGACCCTTATATGCAGAGGTCGCTCCTGTCGTTGAGCGGTCCTTGTCAACGGGCTGTTGGCTGGCCTCACCTCACCGCCTTCTCTCGTCTTGCATTCTTCCTCTTCGTTTCGGTGCTGATGATTACGCCAGAACAGATGCTTGACTTCTTCCTCACCTACGATCTACCATGAAATTAAATGGAGAAAGAAGTTTTTTCCAAGGTATTAAAACCTCACCAGCTATTGGTCATTGTATGCATAAAATTTTAATTAGACAAGCATAACACAAAACAGTAGGACATGAAGTACCACAAAACCCCAAGATCAAATTCATACCAATTTGCACTACAAGAACACAAAAGTTGGATTTATCATTCTGTTGGACAGAGAGTTACAGCGTAGTGTGAAGCACACTGTACATATCTCTTCTTCTCAGTCGGCTGCACAGAAATTCAAAGCACAAAAAGAAAAGGGCCTTCATATGTGAACAAATGTCTTTCCCTTTTATCCTATGCTCTCAGAGCCTTGAATTCTATAGTGTTTGATGTTGGTTAATGGTGTGTAACATATTATTGGTCTCTACTTCGACTAAATTTTTATGTAGAATTCTCCCTAGTCTCACATCACTCTCTTCGCATTCTAAGACACAACTTTAGACATTCTGCCTGTTGTTGGTCCCACTAGGCTTGCTCCTCAAACCAGATGCGCACAGGCATGTTCTTTTGTAAAACAATCTCATCATACCCAAGGTGTACGACTACAAATTTTCTCTTAGTAAGTCCACTCCTATAATTAATATTATTGACAGTTTTGGTAGCACCATAAAATTTCATTTCAGTGACTTTGATATATGAACTCCAGCTGCACGTGCCGACTTACTTCAGTATTCTTGCCAGCTGTGGTTCACTTAACTTTGGTTTTCTGCAGATCTAATGTTAGCCAGTCATTAATTTGAGCTCACCTCCAAAATGATTCTTCCAAGATTATCTGTCTACCACTGTCCAGAACGACTTCCAGCCTAATTTTTCCTACAAAAATTGTGATTACAGGATGCAGGTTCTGCACACTGGGACTCTCTTTTCCTTTTAGTGACAATTCCCTTACATCATCCTACTCTAATATGCATACTACATTGTTTCTGAGCTCTGTCACAGGTTCTTCCATACCAATGACCATGTCAGGCTCTCGTCATTGTAATGACGAACATCCTCCTTGTTTGCCTTTTGGTTAGGAATCAGATATCTACAATCTCAGTGAGCTCTTGGCCTCTATCGCTCTCCACTTCTTCCACTTCTGTCCTAAATCCATGGCTGTTATTACACCGTTAATTATTCCAGCTGTATAATTTCTGTGGGTATTGCCAAATTTGTCCTCCTAACCCATGCGGTCGGAAACTATGATTAGTTATTCACTGTTATTTTGCGATGCTGTCCACCCAAGTTGCGCCCAGGTTACTGTTGTCTCTCTAACGTTTTCGTCTCCTTGGGCAAATTCTTCCTCCTGAAGCAGACTCATAAAGGTTTTAACGTCTTCTTCGCACCCACTGACAAAGGTCTGTTTGTAATGTTAGATAGAGATATCGACTAAGAGCCTCAAAATTTTTTATCAGGCTGCGAAAGACAGATTCTTCCACATGGTACTCATTATTATCTCGTGTTGATTCGTTCCTGGACTAACCTGGTGCAGTAATTTGCTAGGAACGCGCCCTTCAATTCTTGATAGGAAGTGCAGTGTAGCGCTGTTGATCACATTGTTACATCTATTACCCTTTCCAAGGATGCGCAAATAAATTCTAAGCGACGGCCAAGTTGACAAGAAGGGGGCAATGAAAAAAGTCAATCGAAAGGTTTGTCTCCCTCATATAAGCGAGAGGCCGGAGAACATACTCGTTCAGTACGCGGCTCCTGAACAGATAGCGCTACTTCTCGCATGTAATCTTGCGCCAGGGGCATGCAGTTATGTGCTATTATTCTCCCAGCCTAATGCCTCAGCGACCTTCACCTTACATCCAAATTCTTCATTATTCTGTTTCTGTTGATGTTTCCCGTATTCTTATCGTTGCTTAAAGTCGGGAAGCGACCGCTATGTCCCCATGAACTCTGCAGGCCACGTGGCGACTAAACATTTACGTACGTTGCTGAATTCCTGTTTCAGAAACCCTCCGTTACTAATCTTGAGTTACTCTGTTGCTTCGCACAGCTGATGTTCAGTCTCATCTATCACCTTGTTTACGCGCTCCTCTACCTCACTCATCTTATTTTCCACGACCTCAGCACAGCTTTCTATTTGTCCTTGCCGCCTCTCTACCCCACTGATTTGCTACGTGCATTAGCGGAATCTGTTCCCGATGGGTCCCGACTTGCACTAAACGTTCCTCTTGCCTAAAAAAATCTCGTCCATCACCTCTTTACTGTCTATCTGGGCTTACTTTCACAATAGCCTCAAGCAATACCTCCAATTTATCTCACCCGCTAACTGAATCTGTTGGTGTTGCTCAGGGCTTGCTCAACTGAATGGTTTTTAGAAACGGAGGAACCAAGCGTTACCGCCCTTTTCCGAAACTTTAGAAGTCACTCCCATATCCATTATTGTGAGCGTTTGTCGCGTTCTCGCTTACACCTTCATTATTTCTACCGTCCGCGCTTTCGTCCCTAATCTCTACACTAGAATCATCGATTCTCTGACTCATCCCTACAGGACCTATAGGTATGTTGCCTGTTCCCCTGCAGGTCCAGTTACCTCTACATTGTGTGTCTCCTCCATAATTCTTAAGCGACAGTTTTCTCTCAATATGTAAAGTATACAGCTAACTGGCTGCATAAGTTTAATGTAAAAATCTTAACCAAGTTTCAATACCACTAAGGCTATCTTCTTCGGAAGGAAAGTCACGTAAATGACATGACATTAAAATTGTAAACATTCGTGATGAACTAAGCAGCTGAAGTCAAACAGTAGAAAATATGGAATAATGTCCTCCATGGAAACACTAAATATTGTTTTATTGAGAATGTTTTTGTAGTTGCTGCTGTCAGCGACGGTTAAAACTGTGTGACTCTCTTTCTCATAATTTTCCTTATACGCTACTCTGGCTTCTAGTTCCCATTCGATTCAAGTTTATTAAAGAGAGCAAACCGAAGGAAATAATTTGATTTTTTTTTTCAGTGCTGCTCTAACTTAACATCCGTCCTAATGAAAAACTATCATCAGACACGTTGCATACCAGAAACACATCCAAAAGTTTCAACACTGACGTCGCTGGTCTCGACATGAAAATGGAACAGCAGGAACAAACATAAAATCACAAAAACTGCTGGAGGAGAAGTGCACGGTTAAAATGAAATGCGCGAACAACTTAATCTTCCTGATTTTATTGTACTTTGTGGAAGCATTGTGGAAAATGTACTGAAAAAACTTCATCTCGTTCCAAGTCCGTGTCGCTACTTACTTAGTGTGAACATTTACCGATGAAGGTTTCCTTAACACGAGAGCGCAGTGTTCTGCTTTTCAGTGCAAGGTTTCTGAGTACATCGCAGACGATCCTAAATGATCCACTCATAGGTGGGAGGGAAGGTCAATGAAAGACGCCAGACGAGCTGCACTTGCTTCCTGGCAGCCACAATGAACCGCTTCGGGTGGAACTCCCGATTTATTACAAACCCTCTGAGACAAGTGCATAACACGAATTCTTAGACAGAAAATGATACCGGAAGATATAGCGAGTGAAAACAATTAATTTTTATAGACATGTGCTGTATAAACAAGTACTTCATTCATCAGACAATGCCCGCGAGGAAGAAGGATGGAAGGGACAGACGTTTTGTAGCACATCATTGATGAAAGAAAAGTTCGCGGTGTACAAACTGTGACTGCTTGGACTTCGCAACGAGCTGTAGGGGGCCACTTGCAGCTACTAACTGAGGTACTGGTGTGCCGAGGAAGCCTAACCACAGCCATCAAGATTGCGATATGGGCCTTAGTCGAAATGACGGGCCCACATTGACAGATTGCTGGCTGGGACCACCCTTCTGCAGTAGTTCGTTGCTGCAGCAGAGACCTTGCAGCTCCCAGGTCTGAAACCGAGCGCCAAGTGCCTTCTCCAGACTCTCGAGCCTGGGTGCCCCAGTAGGCTCTGTTCACGGCTGCTCTCTTTAAAGTTCTCTTAAAACATAGGACTCCGTTAAATTCTGAATACCGAAATGTTCTTAACGATACTGCTAAAACTCCCCTCCCAGGAAAAAGTTTATCAGCCAACCAACGGACATTGCTTTCATGAGCACAGTTACCAGGAGCTATGTGCCAAATTCCTGCTCCTTAGAGATGTAAAACTTTTCAACAGTCCGAGATTCTCCCGTGACTAATATTCTGGAAACAGCCTGTTATCTGCCATTCTCTGGTAATTTTTAAGACCAGGTAATGGAATTTTAGCATATGCTTTCAATGACTCGGGACGATGTTCACCCAACATGCACACCACCTCTGGTGGTGGCACCTATAACGAACTTGGAGGTTCGTTTTCACTCAAAAAAGCCAGCGATCTCCGTGCGATGCCCCATATTCTTACTTTGCAGGAAGTGTCCACGCCCATAATGAACAAATTCCATAGATCGGTGCTCTGACCATTTAGCTTTGACTTGTAAAAGTGGACAGTATTCTGCACAGGCCCAAGCTTTCAGTCACGGCTCATTATATTACCGTTTCAAGACAGAGACGACGCACTCTCATGCTGGCCTGACGGCGTATTCAGAGAAGCAAGTACGGCAACTGGCATTCGGCACCGGGCCCAGCAAAAGCGACCGGCTTCCATCCAGCCTCACACGTGGCGGTAGGCCGCGGCGGCGTTCTGAGAACCGGACGGACGTCACCGCAGGATCTGCGCTGGAGTCACCGACCCTCGGCTGTCCTTCCCTGAGCTCATTACACTTTCCAGACACACAGCTGCAGAAATTTTCCACATGCAAAAGTTACCGAGAAGGGAGGGAATACAGGGCGTTACAAAAAGGTACGGCAAAACTTTCAGGAAACACTCCTCACGCACAAATAAAGAAAAGATGTTATGTGGACATGTGTTCGGAAACGCTTAATTTCCATGTTAGAGCTCATTTTAGTTTCGTCAGTATGTACTGTACGTCCTCGATTCACCGCCAGTTGGCCCAGTTGAAGGAAGGTAATGTTGACTCCAGCCTATGACTCGCGACTGGGGAAGACCTAGAACGACGAGGACACCTGCAGTGGACGAGGCAATTCTTCGTGGAGTTGACGATAACCCTAATGTCAGCGTCAGAGAAGTTGCTGCTGTACAAGGTAACTTTGACCACGTCACTGTATGGAGAGTGCTACGGGAGAACCAGTTGTTTCCGTACCATGTACAGCGTGTGCAGGCACTATCAGCAGCTGATTGGCCTTCACGGGTACACTTCTGCGAATGGTTCATCCAACAATGTGTCAATCCTCATTTCAGTGCAAATGTTCTCTTTACGGATGAGGCTTCATTCCAACGTGATCAAATTGTAAATTTTCACAATCAACATGTGTGGGCTGACGAGAATCCGCACGCAATTGTGCAATCACGTCATCAACACAGATTTTCTGTGAACGTTTGGGCAGGCATTGTTGGTGATATCTTGATTGGGCCCATGTTCTTCCACCTACGCTCAATGGAGCATGTTATCATGATTTCATACGGGATACTCTACCTGTACTGCTAGAACATGTGCCTTTACAAGTACGACACGACATGTGGTTCATGCACGATGGAGCTCCTGCACATTTCAGTCGAAGTGTTCGTACGCTTCTCACAACAGATTCGGTGACCGATGGATTGGTAGAGGCCGACCAAGTCCATGGCCTCCAAGCTCTCCTGACCTCAACCCTCTTGACTTTCATTTATGGGGGCATTTGAAAGCTCTTGTCTACGCAGCCCCGGTACCAAATGTAGAGACTCTTCGTGCTCGTATTGTGGACGGTTGTGATACAATACGCAATTCTTCAGGGCTGCATCAGCGCATCAGGGATTCCATGCGACGGAGGGTGGATGCATGTATCCTCGCTAACGGAGGACATTTTGAACATTTCCTGTAACAAAGTGTTTGAAGTCACGCTGGTACGTTCTGTTGCTATGTGTTTCCATTCCATGATTAATGTGATTTGAAGAGAAGTAGTAAAATGAGCTCTAACATGGAAAGTAAGCGTTTCCGGACACATGTCCAACATAACATATTTTCTTTCTTTGTGTGTGAGGAGTGTTTCCTGAAAGTTTGGCCGTACCTTTTTGTAACACCCTTTATAAATACGCGCAATAATGGCTTAATCGTCGCAATCCCTGAGGTAGTACATAATCAGCAGTGAATTATTTAATCAGTACCCGAATGTCTCAGATCTGACAGTGAATTAAGCAAAACAAAAATACAAAAATGAGAAGGCGCAATCGGGAACAGTCTGACCCGCTTCAGATGTCAATATAGACAGTGGCACGTAGCTCTCCGAGCAACTGAGCTTCCATCTCTCTAGTCGCAATGGTATCATACATGTTTGTGGCTTTTACAATGAATGACACCTGGAGATATTCATTTGGCACAGTCACGTTGGCCTGGAGATGAAATCCATAGCCTTCACACGTTGTGAGATAATCAGACAATGACACAGAAAAGCTATCGTGAATGTGAACTACATAATGTTGATACTGGTAACTAACTCCAACCAAGATATTTTCGGTTGAGATCTCAACACATCGTACTTATACAGGGTATTCAGAGAGAGTCTGAAATGTTTGTAATGGTGTTATAGGTTAGATTGTGCTAAGAAATAACTGTTAATGAAAAATTCGATTTGTTGCGCCGTTTCCGAGTTAATTGGCACTGAATTTAGTCAATCAGGCCGCTGTGCGTGCAGATTCATGCAGCCTGCCGGATAAAATTATAGTCAGTTGTTTCATAGCGTAAACGATAGCGCATGAGACTGCTCAGTCTTTGGCTCGGCTTCTATCCGTACTACCGTCCCACGTCCAATTTTTATACCCCTCTCTTGTTCGGTTTTAGGAAACCACACGAAGAACACGTCTGACAACACCGTCTCTGGCAGACCGCTTGGATTTGCGCGTGCAACGTCTTAATTGGCTAACATCAATGCTAATTATCTCGGAAACGGCACAATGTCTCGAATTTTTTAATTAATAGTTATTTCTTAGTACAACCTATTCTGTAACACCATTACAAGCTTTTCAGACTGTTCCTGACCTCCATTTATAAAAGTTTTCCGGCTATAAAATGTAACTGCAGGATCTTTTGAATGGAATGAACAAAATGATGTGTAAATAATATGGATTGCGAGTAAACGTGCGAAATACTAAAGTATTGAAAAATAACAGAAATAAAAACAGCGAGAAACTTAACATCAGGATTGACGGTCCCGAAGCAGATGAAGTTAAGGAATTCTGCCATCTAGACAGCAAAATAACCAATGACGGACGGAGCAAGGAGGATATCAAAAGCAGACTAGCACTGGCAAAAAGGGCATTCCTGGCCAAGAGAAGTCTACTAGAATCAAACATAGGCCTTAATTTGAGGAAGAAAAATTTCTGAGAATGTACGGTTGGAGCACAACATTCCATGATTGTGAAGCATGATCTGTGGGGAAACCGGCATAGAACAGAATCGAAGCTTTTGAAATGTGGTGCTACAGACGAATCTTGAAAATTAGGTGGACCGATGAGATAAGGAACTGTAGAGGAGGACAAATATTGGAATACATCCAGGAAGTAATTGAGGTCGTAGGCCGCAAATGCTACTCTGAGATGAAGAGGTTGGCACGCTAGAGGAATTGGTGGTGGGTGGCATCAAACCAGTGAGAAGACTGGTGACTCAAATAAAAGTATGGCGTACTTGAAAAAGGTGCAGAGAATAAAGATTACTTGTGACATTAAACTAGACATCGAAAGTTCTTCAGATTGATGGGAAGATTACAGAAGTTTAGTGACATGTTTGGAGTTAAGCAGAAAGTATTTTTTTTCTTTTTTGTATCATTTCAGGTCGATTGAAGCCCGACGATATGTATTATTTTATTTCATTTCAATAGTGCTGGCTAATATCGTTAAAGAAAAGAATATGAAGCATGAAGATGAAGTAGAAAACCGCGCCTTATCGTACATGGCATTATTCAATCATTCACTTGTAATGCTGTGAAGGTCCCACAAAATAATTGGCGATGACCGATCCGCACTTGTGCTGAATGCCACTAGAGTATCAAACACTGCAACACCTTAATCTCTCGTAAAAAAAGGAAAGATGCTTTTAAGGCAATCAGCGACTGTTTAATAAGAATTTCCTGGTACCGCGAAGTGCGCCAACTTGCGAAACAATATAAGCGAGACATAGGTCGAATTCACACAGCGAAAATGGCTGATCTCGTACAGTTATTACAGTGGTTCGACTCTGTCTCAAAAGCACAACTAACAAGCAATTAAAACGCGTAGCATAAAATTTTCACAGCTTACAAACATATGTTGTACAAGTTCGCCACTCTATCTGACTTTAGGCTAACGCCTTTGTGACTTAAGGATGCCGAACTCTGAAATAAAATAATGCTAAATGCAGTCTGAGCGAATGCATATAACAGACATAATGCAAACATACAAAATGAAAAGAAGAAGGAAATGACTGGGATGCATCCCTATTTAATGGGAATGAGATCACAAATAACCATTCAGAAAGGAGCTGCACTCGAAAAGCTGTTATAAGATACTATTAAGTTACAAATACGTCGTCTTGATTTACCAGAAACAGTACAGAAAACGCTTATACGCTCGGAGATGGTTGTCGGCGATCTTGTGCACGAATACTTTCAAGTGAATGTATGTGTATTCTGTATATGCATGCACTTTATCAGAGGGGAGGAAGTAGTTTATACACACAACGCTACGAGGTGTTTAAGTGTATGAGTATTCACCAGCTGATCATATCACGTGTTACACGCATAATGTTACGCGGTGATGCGACTAAACGTATGTTAATGTTTCAGCTCTTGATGCTATCGTCGTGACTAGGCTCTCTGCTCGTACAGCGCCGTGTTCTGCCGTGCTTTCATACCTATGAATTCTCTAGCATTACCCCTAACAAACTATCGCGCTAAACTAATGGTCTTTTCGTTCTGATTAAAGAGCTAGTTACATCTTTCGTCCCTTGTAATTCTTTCGTCTCTTGTAATACTTTATTACTCTTTAAGTAAGTAGAAAGCACATTCTTCAATAAAAGACTAAATACTTCCCTAATCCTTATTTCTATGAGATTTTTGACATATTTTGTTGCATTTCTTAGTCCTATCTTTTAATGCAACATTCTATGGAAGTGCTCTATTTCGTAGAAATCGTTCTTAGTTGAGATCGAGCCTGAATCGAGAATTATGACAATTACGTGACAATGTGTATGCATTCAATTACGTCATGGTACTAAGAAGTCTGTCGACCGGTATATGGGATTTCGATATTGCAGTGTCTGTGTTATTAAGAACAACGGTGTAGTTTCCTTCGGAGATGCATGCATGTCCGAAGGAACAGTACAGTGGCGACTGCAGCCATTATGAAATACATGAAATGTATCCGCAGGTGTGAATATGGATAACCATCAGCTGTATAATGGAATAACGACAATGAAAATGTGACGTGAACTTGGATTTCCAGTTTATCGCGAGCGGTCGCCCTACCATTGTGTTATTCGAGAACGCTTCATGGCCATATTCAAACTTCCACGTGTCGTTGTCCTCCACATCTGAAGGAACTTCGCATCGTTCGTTCATTTCGCTCTTATTCCTGCTGTAAAACTTCCGGTTATTTTTTCTTTAGGACATAGAAAGTAGTGGTGGAATTGTGCGTGCCTATAAATGTCTGCTCGGCCGGGATTTAAAGCCAAATCCTTGGTCTTTACAAACAGTGCTTTTACCGACTACGCTATCCACTTACTTCTCACGACGTCCCTCATAACTTTAATGCAACCATTTCCTTTTCATACTCCAAACTTCATACAAGCTCACATGCAGTCTCAGCTCGAAGAGAGGATGTCGATAGGATCTTCAGTCTGAAGGCCTATGCTAGGCTCTACCACAACTTACGTCTGCTTGCTGCATTCATATCTTGGTCTCTCTCTACAATTTTTATTTCCAAAACTTCCCTCAAATACTAAACTGATCATTCCTTGACGCTTCAGGATGGGTCGTATCCATCTATCCCTTACTTTAGTCAAGCTGTGCCAAAAATTTTTCTTCAATTCGGTTCAGTACCTCCTCATTTGTTATTCGTTCTACCCACCTAATCTTCGGCATTCTTCTATAGCGTCACATTTCAGAGGCTCCTATTCTCTTCTTGTGTGAATGGGACCGATGACCTCGCTGTTTAGTCAGGATGAAAAGATGTCTCGGAGAAATGGCTTAGCCTTAGCCTAGGGGGTGTCTGAAGAATACGATGATTTTGTACTTTCAGATAGAATAAAATCATGTTTTACAAACCTGTCAAACACTATTAATACACGAACAAATTTCTCTCAGTTTCCCTCTTCAATAAATCCTTCCTTGTCTTTGCAGGTGCTATTCATTATTCTCCAGTCTTTATACACTGAGGAGCCAAAGAAACTGGTACACCTGCCTAATATCGTGTAGGGCCCTCGCAAGCACGCAGAAGAGCCGCTACACGACGTAGCGTGGACTCGACTAATGTCTGAAGTAGTGCTGGAGGGAATTGACACCATGAATCCTGCAGGGCTATCCCTAAATCCGTAAGAGTACGAGGGGGTGGCGATCTCTTCTATACAGCACATTGCAAGGCATCCCAGATATGATCAATAATGTTCATGTCTGGGGAAAAACCTGGAGGGAAGTGTTTAAGGTCAGAAGAGTGTTCCTAGAGCCACTCTGTAGCAGTTCTGGATGTGTGAGGTGTCGCACTGTCCTGCTGGAATTGCCCAAGTCCGTCGGAATGCACAATGGACATGAATGGATGCAAGTGATCAGACAAGATGCTTACGTACATGTTATCTGTCAGAGTCGTATCTAGAAGTGTCAGGAGTCCAATAACACTCCAACTGCACACGCCCCACACCATTACAGAGCCTCCACCAGCTTGAACTGTTGCCTGCTACACGCAGGGGCCATGAACTCATGAAGTTGTCTCCATAGACGTACACGTCCATCCGCTCGGAACAATTTGAAACGAGACTCGTCCGACCAGGCAACATGTTTCCAGTGATCAACATTCCAATGACCGTGTTGATGGGCCCAGGTGAGGCGTAAAGGTTCGTGTAGTGCAGTCATCAAGGGTACACGAGTGGCCTTCGGCTCAGAAATCCCATATCGATGATGTGTCTTTGAATGATTCGTACGCTGGCACGTGTTGATGGCCCAACATTGAAATCTGCAGCAATTAGCGGAAGGGTTGCACTTCTGTCACGTCGAAATATTCCCTTCAGCCGTCTTTGGTCCCGTTCTTGCAGGGTCTTTTTCCGGCCGCAGCGATGTCGGAGATTTGATGTTTTACTGGATTCCTGTTATTCACGGTGCACTCGTGAAATGGTCGTACAGGAAAATCCCCACTTCATCGCCAGCTCGGAGATGCTGTGTCCCATCGCTCGTGCGCCGACTATAACACGACGTTCAAACTCACATAAATCTTGATAACCTGCCACTATAGCAGCAGTAACCGATCTAACAACTGCGCCAGACACTTTTTGTCCTACATAGGCGTTTCCAACCGCAGCGCCTTACTCTGTCTGTTTATATATTTCTGTATTTGAGTACGAACGTGTATACCAGTTTGATTGGCGCTTCAGTGTAGTTTGTCTCCACAATTCTCACGATACTGAACATCTTATTACACTTCGCACTGTCGTGGGGTTTTTTTGGGTCACCATATGTTATCCTTTCAGTATCAGAACTCAGTTGAAAGAATTGATTAACTATTAACTTTATCTAAAATCAATCAGATCTCTGTCCAGTACATCTTCGCTATTAGTTTATGTTATTTTGTATATTCTCGCCGGCAATATATAAACGCTATATACCTGACCGTCCGATTGCCACATTTATCCTGCTGCTCCTCTACCAAGTAATGGTACTTCTTTCCTGGAAATTTAATGACATATTTGTTTACTCATTTATAAACACAAGAAGAAATTTTTCACCACTCTATGTTTTCATATGTTTTACTATCTCTGAAGGTGTCTGATTTGATCTTTATCAGCATTATGATCCTATGTAGGTTGAGCTCAACAAAATATTTTCGCATTCAGAAGAGAAAGTTGGTGACTGAAATTTCGTAAATAGATCTCACCGCGACGAAAAACGTCTTTGCTTTAATGACTTCCATCCCAACTCACGTATCATATCTGGCACACTCTCTCCCCTATTACGTGATAATACAAAACGAGCTGCCCTTTATTGCATCCTTTCGATGTACTCCGTCAATCCCACCTGGTAAGGATCCCACACCGCGCACCAATATTCTAACAGAGGACGAACGAGTGTAGTGTAAGCTGTCTCTTTAGTGGACTTGTTGCATCTTCTAAGTGTCCTGCCAATGAAACGCAACCTTTGGCTCGCCTTCCCCACAATATTATCTGTGTGGTCTTTCCAACTGAAGTTGTTCGTAATTTTAACACTCAGGTACTTAGTTGAATTGACAGCCTTGAGAATTGTACTATTTATCGAGTAATCGAATTCCAACGGATTTCTTTTGAAACTCATGTGGATTACCTCACACTTTTCGTTATTTAGTGTCAACTGCCACCTACCACACCATACAGCAGTCTTTTCTAAATCGCTTTGCAACTGATACTGGTCTTCGGATGACCTTACTAGACGGTAAACTACAGCATCATCTGTGAACAACCTAAGAGAACTGCTCAGATTGTCACCCAGGTCATTTATATAGATCAGGAACAGCAGAGGTCCCAGGACGCTTCCCTGGGGAACACTTGATATCACTTCAGTTTTACTCGATGATTTGCCGTCTATTACTACGAACTGCGACCTTCCTGACAGGAAATCACGAATCCAATAGCACAACTGAGACGATATCCCATAGGCCCGCAGCTTGATTAGAAGTCGATGGTGAGGAACGGTGTTAAAAGCTTTCCGGAAATCTAGAAATACGGAATCAACTTGAGATCCCCTGTCGATAGCGGCCATTACTTCGTGCGAATAAAGAGCTAGCTGCGTTGCACAAGAACGATGTTTTCTGAAACCATGCTGATTACGTATCAATAGATCGTTCCCTTCGAGGTGATTCATAGTGTTTGAATACAGTATATGCTCCAAAACCCTACTGCAAACCGACGTCAGTGATATAGGTCTGTAGTTAGATGGATTACTCCTACTACCCTTCTTAAACACTGGCGCGACCTGCGCAATTTTCCAATCTGTAGGTACAGATCTATCGGTGAGCGAGCGGTTGTATATGATTGCTAAGTAGGGAGCTATTGTATCAGCGTAATCTGAAAGGAACCTGCTGTGTTGCCAGAAGAGCCAACACCGTGTTGCTAGAGGAGGCCGAAATGCACGCGTTTAATTACACGCAGACTGGCGTGAGGTCTGGAACAGTTAACTGTAATTAATATAGCCAATAAGGTACGCTGTTGCTGGAATACTTAACTTTAATCCATAAGTGGTGTACATCGGTCTTACGGTACAGGCATCACAAGTTAAATATCTATTGATAATGGCGCCTTAATAGGTCGTAGCAAATGACGTAGCTGAAGGCTATGCTAACTATCGTCTCGGCAATTGAGAGCGTATTTGTCAGAGTAGCATCGCTAGCAAAGTCGGCTGTACAACTGGGGCGAGTGCTAGTAAGTCTCTCTAGACCTGCCGTGTGGCGGCGCTCGGTCTGCAATCACTGATAGTGGCGACACGCGGATCCGACGTATACTACCGGACCGCGGCCGATTTAAAGGCTACCACCTAGCAAGTGTGGTGTCTGGCGGTGACACCACAGAACCTAATCGGTATACAATCTGGACCTGAAGACTTGCCCGTATCAAGCGATTTGAGTTGCTTCGCAACAATAAATTATTGCCTTGTACAGATGTAATTTACAAAACATCAGTTTAATTAGAAATATTATGAGAGTGATAAAGACAGGAATATGTATTTTAGCATTATTGGTTATCACACATAGACCATTAAGAGAAAAGGTAGAACAGACCATTAGTAGAATTAACTAAATTACGAATCTTTCTATTGTAGGTGGGGATCGGAAAATACAGATAAGAATATTTTAAATTTTGTAAAAATGTTAAGGGATCTAAAATATGTGAATGTTATCTGTTATCTACAGCCGGCCGGAGTGGCCATGTGGTTCTAGGCGCTACGTCTGGAGCCGCGAGACCGCTACGGTCGCAGGTTCGAATCCCGCCTCGGGCATGGATGTGTGTGATGTTCTTAGGTTAGTTAGGTTTACGTAGTTCTAAGTCCTAGGCGACTGATGACCTCAGAAGTTGAGTCCCATAGTGCTCAGAGCCATTTGAACCATTTTTGTTATCTACAAATCTCATCCATTTCAAAATTCCTCTATCTCCGTTCGTTTTAAACTGACTATATTATATGTATTGCTCTCCAGTCTAGTCGCATGTGTGTGTGTGTGTGTGTGTGTGTGTCTGTGTGTGTGTGTGTGTGTGTGTGTGTAGGAGTAGTTGCGGATGTGCCAATACTAATTCGCCTGAGGTCAGTGGATAGATTTCTGAGCAGGGATAACACATGAGAGTTGGGTCGTTTGTGTATCATGGGGCAGCCGTACTAGCAATTGTACCTGTGGTCTATTTGTTTTACCATGGTTATAGACTGGGTGTTCTCCGGTTTATGCTTTCCTGTGCCTCAAATCAGTTGATAATTTCGTGCCTTTGCAACGTCATTCAAGTTTACAAGCATTCTTCTTCTCCCTTCCTGTTCTGCAATCTTTCCTTAGGTCAATCACAGGTGAGGGCTATTTCATCGCAGTTTATGTTGCATCCAAGATGTATTCCTCGTGTCATTTCTACTAGTTTCCTTTCTTCTCCAGTTTACAGCACTTCTTAAATCCCTCATTCTGTTCAGTCCGTATCCGTTTAAGTAATTTTTTCCACAACAACGTTTCAGTACTTTCCATGTATTATTACTCTTTCCATTTTAATTGTCCGTGATTCACTGGCATTTTGTACAACACTGCACACAAAACATTTGCTATATCTCCTTTTTGGATCTATCTGAAATCTTTAATCTTTCCGCTGTCAGGGAACAGTTAACCTCTTCAAAGGTTCTTTCACCCAGCGATATTCTGTTTCTTATTATTTAGGCACAGCTCCAATTTTCTGTCACCAAACCTAAAAAAGTTTCCCATGGTCTTTCATTCCAATGATATTTCGATGCTTCTTTCGTATTTGTTGATTCTAATCCCTTCTGTGTGCCAACATTCATCCTGATTCCATACTCTTTTGCAATTTTACGACCGTCTTCGACAAATACTGTAGCTAGTTTTTCTTGTATCATACTTGATCACAATCACTGGTTCCGTTTTTACAATGAGAGGTTTCAAATCGTGATTTATAGTAGTCTTAAGATGAATATCGAACCACAAGACGCCACTTGACACAGAATCGCATTTCGAATGACGTATTTCATAATATATGGTAGTCTTTCTCCGGTCCTTCGATCACTTGAATACTTACAACACATATCTCTTCTCCAACTACTACTATACCACCTACTATTTTTCCTTACCTGCTCTGTTTTAGAGAAGTTACAGCCGGTAACATGCTCTCACTTCGGTGAACCACGATTAATGCGCTTCCAATCTTGATCCACTATAAGTACTCAAACTAAAGTGCTGGATGGGAAGATATAAAAATTGGATTACAGATGGTCAACAGTTGAATGTCAAGAGGTTGACGCCTATCTAAATCCTATGCCAGTATAGGTTGATATTGATATATTTTGTTAGTAAAGTCTGTGTCCAATTGCTGTTGAAGTACTTTACGAAGCTCATCGAACTTTTCAGGCCCTGCTGTCACTACACTGTTAGCCAAAAAAACTGCAGCACCATGAAGCTGGCCAGCAACAAACGTAAACTGAGTGTATTACATACTAGCGTAGGCAAATTATTTGTTTTTAGTTGTAACGCTTCTTACAATTGTCTGCAAGGAGAGATTAGGCAGTGATTTTGTCACTCAGAAATCGTATTTGATTTTTGTTTGTTTGTGATAATATCGTGTTAAGCTTTGTGTAAGAAGAAGAGATACTCACCAACATGTTTCGCAATTCTACAACGACAGGATCATGTCCTATCGAATTGTGTTTATCGTTCCACAATACTACTATTTGAGGTGGTCGGGATTCAGCGACGGTCAAGGGAAAGTGTTATCGACTGGTTCAGGTGACGGACAGTTGGCACCATGCAGGATTTCATGGCCCTCTAGCTAATGGCTCTCGAGAGGACGGACAATATGTTCGTTCGGCGATGCAGGATGGTACACCCCCGTCACACACCTGGAGTCCGGAAATTGGTTTGTCTGCTGCAACACAGAACCGTGCGAAAACGTGTGTGAAGTGGTAGGGAGCCGGTTAGGGTGCGAAACGACACTGGGACTACAAAATAAAGTATATTTTAACGACAGTTCATTAAATTCATTAAAAACAGTCAAAATCTTCACAATTAGGGAAATACGGCTGCAACTGAATGACCCTAAACGAAAAGTTTCGAAGTTCGGAAGAAACTTCCAGTACAAGTAGTGTTCAGAGAGTATCATGTCAAGAAAAATAGAAAAACACGGCTTAAAGCCAAACGACAAGTGTATTCCACAGTCAAAATAATTTGATAGTTGACGTCTCTCACTTGCCGTTACAGTGTTGCCACAACCGCTCCCGTCTACCGTTCGGTTATAGACGACACACAAACATGGCGGGTCACTTCACATGTGCTGTCATTGTGTAGCGCGGAGCAATGTTGGAAGTGTCCGCCACCACGTGTGACGGACGGAAATGGCGGATTCTCTGTTGCCAGCTGATTTTAAGTGACCAATGACTGAACTACGGCAGACGACACGTTTTGTAACCCTGAATTTAAACACGTGTCATAACCTGACCAGAGCTTCGTGATGTGCAGTGTACCCGATAACACAGCGATCAACAATTTGCGGCAGAGCTAAAATCAGTATCGCTTTGTTCACGGTGATGAAAACTAACCTCTGAGAGCAAAGTGAGGGCATAAAAATTTCAGTTTTAGCGCTAAAAGCAAACCGTAATTTCTCGCTGCCATTGGTTACCTGAAACTGTCCCCAGCACTCGCTACATGAGTTGCTGCGTTACCAACCGAAAAAGCAGTCCTGGATGGACTTGGTTGCAGATTACAGGCAAAACAAGCAGATTACAAACGGGAAAAAGAATGATAGCAACAAAAATAAGAGCAAATTAAAATAAATCAATAAGATGTCTAAAATGACGCAGACAGTTACTAGAACTGAGGAAATTACATTTAAATAAATTAATTGAATAAAAATAATAATCAAAGTCTTTTTATTACAAAAAAAAAAAAAAATGTGTGTGAAATCTTATGGGACTTAACTGCTAAGGTTATCAGTCCCTAAGCTTACACACTACTTAACCTAAATTATCCTAAAGACAAACACACACATCCATGCCCGAGGGAGGACTCGAACCTCCGCCGGGACCAGCCGCACAGTCCATGACTGCAGCGCCCTAGACCGCTCGGCTAATCCCACGCGGCTTTTTTATTACATTTAGAAATTAAAAAAAAAAAAAAATCACTGGAGGTGACGAGATTCGAAATTACGACCTTTTACTCGGCAAGTTTATAAGCTAACGACTCCACCATGCCACTAAACCACATCTAATTGCTAAAGGTATGGATCTGGTGACCAAGTCGCAACGGTTAATTGTAGACTTCAAAAATTTGGCTTCAGTCATTATCTTGTGAAGCCTATGTATGGTAGGCCAATCCCTGTGATTATAATAGCTTTACTTAAATTGAAAGTGAAGGGTAGAGTAAGGAAAGTGAAGGGAAGGAAATGATTATATTAGTTGCATCAGAACTTTAAGCGGAATCAGCAGCAAGATTTGGAAATGTGTGCCAGACCGAGACTCGAACCCGGCATCTGTTGCTTACTAAGCAGTTGCGTTAAGCGCTTCGTCATCCGGACACCGTGTTTATCGTAAATGCAAATGCACGGGCGATCTCGGTACGCTCCCCGCCTGCTCACATTCCCACCTAGCGCCACCTATCCGCTGTCACCGTCGATGCTCTCCACGCTAGATCCCCGCTGGGGGCCGAACGGTATTGTGTGGGAATGTCTTTCGGACATATCTGAAAGAACAGACGTCACTCATTCATACAGTTACAGTAACTGTATAAATGACGCTGAATCGCATCTTGTATGAAAGGGTCCGGTAGTGTTTGGCGTGTGTGTATGTACGGGTGTGTGATGAAATAGGAAATAAATGGACGACACCCAGGAGTCAGGGTCCAGACACATCAAGGACGCGAGTCGGACAAGGAAATGGAAGTGAACGGACTAATTGTTGTAGCAGTGCAGCAACGGCGAAGGGTTCAGCCGTTATATTAGGCGACCCGATTGGAACAAACTAGCTCCAAGGCGTGATGGATCATCTGTCAAATATGGAAAACCACTGACAGCACGGCGACTATTGTTGCGGTTTCTATTCACACAACATCAATGGACACAGGAGCCGCACAAGTCAACTTTTCAGGCGAGTCCTGTCGCTGCGAAGAGCATCCCAATGAACGTATCCATGTGCGGAAACTCAAAGAATGAATGAATGTTGCCAATGGTAGTGGTAATCTCGGCAACAGGTGTTGCATTACTGACATATTACGGTTGGTGACTATGCTCTATATTCAAGATCTCCGTGACTTTAACTTTCAACAGTATAACACAGCTCCAGCTATCTCGATACAGAGGCATTTTGACTATTACCATCTTTAACACGTCCTGCTCCCGTAAACGTAAAACCCCATTGTCGGGTCCTGGTGTCCCAGTGGTATGCATCCTGCGCCAATGGTGTCGGTGGGTGCGATGTTGTGGGGAGTGGGGTCAGCACATAGATTTCTAGGCCGTTGTTAGTATCGTGATCTGGAGCCGGTATTACTCGATCTAATAGCTCTTCAATAGGCATCACGAGGTTGAGGTCAACCCCTTCCTGTCCTGCCATTAGGGGAAAACCCATGGGAACTGCGAATCGAACCCAGGCATTCTGTATGGCAGTCAACAACACTGAACATGCAGCTACAGAGGCGGGCAGTTGTAGTTGGCAGCACTGTGTACTAAAATTGTCATCCCTTATATTCCGCCGGCCGTTGTGGCCGAGCGGTTCTAGGCGCTTCAGTCTGGAACCGCGCGACCGCTACGGTCGCAGGTTCGAATCCTGCCTCGGGCATGGATGTGTGTGATGTCCTTAGGTTAGTTAGGTTTAAGTAGTTCTAAGTTCTAGGGGACTGATGACCTCAGATGTTAAGTCCCATACTGCTGAGAGCCATTTGAACCATTTGAACCTTATACGCCAAGTAGATCTACAAATTTAAACACGTATTCTACCTACTAAACAGGGCTATAGATGCCATGTGGCTAGGGCCTTCCGTCGGGTCGACAGGTAGCCTGGTGCAAGTCTTTCGAATTTACCCCACTTCGGCGACTTGCGTATCGATGAGGATGAAATGATAATGATGAGGACAACACAAGACCCAGTCCCTGAGCGGAGAAAATCTCTGACCCAGCCGGGAATCGAACCCGGGCCGGTAGGTATGACATTCCGTCGCGCTGACCACTCAGCTCCCAGGGGCAGACACTAAACAGGTTGTAACGGGTATAGATGCAGTTATTGCTATTGGTTACTGAGGACGGTGCACTGAATATAATTGCATTATTATTTACGTCATTTTCAGACTAATAATTATAACTATTACAAGTTGTTTTTAGGTTGGTTAGTGTCTCGAAATGTTTGTAGCAATAGCAAGCCATCAATGACTCTTCTCCCCTGGGCTGTAATTAAGAGGTTGAAGTGTGAACGCATCAACGCACAATGGTTAGTCTATATTGACAGATATAATCCACTTAGTGGTGCAGTTATGATCGTGCAGAAAACATCAGGTAGTAAACAGTGTGATATGGGCGACTGTTCAACGCAGACAAAAAAACAACCAATAAATTGATGTGTCTACATATTAAGATAATACATATAAAATATCTGCGTTTATACCCATTACCCGCTATACAGTGTACGCATTTAGTGTAGTCTTTGTGTCTGCTCCCTCTACACTAAAGTACAATAACTTCAGTATAACTGTTACAAATCGGTTACTGCAAGGACAGCTCCGAGCCAGAAACCCCAAATCACCACCTTTTGCTTCTTTAATAGCCTCAAGCGAGAGCTCATTGGAGGGCAGGGTGGAGGTGTGCCAGTGATGGCCGTGTGTTGGTTAGTAGGTTGCCAGTTTAGGGACTGCAACCAATTTGTCTGCGTGCTAGACACACTGGACCTATACCTGGAACAATGGTCTGCGGTGCGATTTCGTATAACAGCAGGAGCACTCTCGTGGTTATGCCACACATCTTGACTGCAAATTTTGTACGCCAGTCTGGTGATTCGACCTGTTGTGCTGTCATTCATGAACAGCATGCTAGGAGGTGTTTTCCAGCAGGATAACGCTCACCCAAATACCGCTGTTGTAGCCCAACGTGCTCTACAGAGTGTCGACATGTTGTCTTGTTCTGGTCGATCACCAGACCTATCTCCAGTCGAGCACGTGTGGGACATCAGTGTTGTCCACAAAAAGTATTAACCGTCTATCTATTGACCGAGCAAGTGTAACAGGCATGGAACTCTACCACACAAACTGACATCCGGCACCTGTACAACACTATGCATGCACGTTTGTGTTGAACATTCTGGCGATTACACCAGTTATTAATGTAGCAGCATTTCACATTTTCAGTGTCTCTTCTCGAGATTACCTTACCCTGTGGTCTGTTGTTTCCAAAGAAACCATAGAAAATTTTAATTTTTATTCTTGATTTTGTGCCAATAATAAGAGTCCAAGCTCCATAGGCAAACAGCCAGCCGGCATTAAGAAATAGTCCACCAGGACGTAGGGGCAAGATAAGTGGCGGAGGCTGCCAAGTATGGCTTGTTGATCAAATAACTTAGTGTTTGACTTCCTGCTAGAGGAAGCAGCGTGAAACAAACTTGCGCAATGGAAGACGCAAAGTCCATGACGATAATACAGCAAGAGAGAGTGTCAGTCACATGTGGAAAAGACTCGTGTGGAACCAAATTAAGTTGTGTGCAGCTAGAAACGAAAGTGTGTGGAACCGAAGGTATTCTTGCGCAAGCCGACCAATTAGAAACGAGAGTGTCGTGTGGAACCATAAGCATTCTTGTGCAATCTGATCGCTTAGAAATGAAAAGGTCGTGTGAAACAAATTAACTCGTGTGCACCCAAGTACATGAGAAACGAAATAAAAGTCCAACAGTGGAATAGCTAGATGCAGAGATCCAGAAGCAGATTCAGAGCCAGTACCAGCAGTTTGGAGATTCCGCAGCGAGACGCCAGTGGGGCCGAGTAGGCCCATAGCGGCTGATACAGCTGATAAAGACTTCAACTATGAGAAGATGCTGATAGACTCTGGTGGACACTCAGGAACTGCAGGTCAAGTAGGATTTTTAGAGTTTCATTGGAATAGTGTTGAACAGAGGCTGTCAGTCATTGTCTCAATTACTTAGAGAGATTTCAGTGCTAACCAAAAACAAGTGATTGCTTTGTACTTGTTTTCTGTATGTACCGGCAATTAGTTTTGAAGTAGCAAGTCCGAATAAATAAACTGAATCTTACTAAGGGGTTCATGGTCCAACACCTCACATAAGTATATTTGAGAATAAACTTGATAGAAACTAACCAATCTTTTCTGCCCATTGCAATTCTGTAACCTATTTTCAGGAAACTTATTTTCTTCAAACCAAGGAGATTCTCTCCCTCTCATCTCTGATATAAAGGTTGACAACACTTTATAACCAACCCATTGTCGTTAACGTCCTGATTGCGCTACACAGTTCGCACTTACTTCATTCTGATATAGTGAGGCTGTGCCGGGACGCGAGAGGTCTTGCAAAGCTAATCTGTCAAATATATTGCGTAGACAAATGTATTCCAGAATTTTCATTACTCTGTATCAATTAGTTATTGACGTTGCGATTTTTTCTGCCAGTGTAATTATGTTTTCGTGAAGAATAGTTTTGCAAAGAATAATTAGATTTTTTTTTAAGTTTATCTGATGGACATGTAGCGCATAACGAGGAACGTTTCGATTTTCACTATTTACTGTCACTTCTGGTACTGCAATTATAATGACGATCAGTCTAAGTAAGGACAACAGATGAAGTGAGATACAGAGACCTTGACTATTAGCCAAGAGGTGTCACTTGCTCCGCTGTCGGCCTCCTGCAGGTAATTTGAAAGTGGCGCGGAGGAGCAGCGCAGGGTTTTCCACGGAGGGCCGTCGTGTGGTGTCCCGGCCTTATCGGCAGAGCAAAGCGTCCGTGTTGGCGGGACGTGGCTGTATTTCTCCGTGGGGCTGTCGGATGCGCTCGCTATCTAGCGCACGTAAGGCGAGCAAGGCCGCCAACCACACGGCTCTGTCTCTCGCTCTCTATTTATGGCCGCGGCCAGCGCTTCCCGGCCCGTCCTGCCCCAGAAAAGGCATCTCGGGCCGGCGAGCGCAGCTCCCGTCGGTGGAGCGTAGCCACGGACCGAGATGCACAAGGAGGTGGACGTCAGAAGACTGGCGAACTGCATCGTCAGCGAACTGCAGAGCACGTATCTGAACGGAGTACAGTAAAGCTTGTCGTTGTTATAGTCTCTCCAGTTGCGTTGATGGAGCTGTCCATGCTATTCTGTCCAGGGCAAGCATCTCCATCTTCATATAACTACTGCAGCTTACTCCCATCTGAACTTGTTTAACGAAGCCGTTGTCTCCCTCTACAAGTTTAACTTGTGCTGAGCAAAGATGCAGGTGCAGGGCTATAGTTTCTGTGTCCCTCAGCGATGAATTGCTGCACATCGATAATCGTTTCGAAGTCAATATAGAATTCCGGAGGAGGCTGCAACGATGTGACCCATCGACGTGCAAACCATTCAAGTGCTGTTCACTAGTCGCTATATAAGTCGCTTAAAAGATATAGTAATGAAAGCTCGAAGTGTAACTGCGACCAAATCATAAAGTAATCCGTACTGCTGCTCAGGTAATACATTATGTCTGACACAGTCTCTTTATCACTCGTCTTCATTTTACTGTGTATTTCAATAATTTCTGCTGTTCTCTGTGCAATGACAACTGGTCCATCACCTGTTACAGTGAAAGAGTTTAAGCACTCTTAGTCAGCCATTTCAGTGCTTAAATAAATTAATTAAATGAGTTTATTTGATCTGCAATTGAGGACTTCATTCAAAATATCTTTTTCTCTGAGCCTCTCTACGATTCTACCACTGTAGCTTCCTACCTCTTCATAATTACAGTTGGTAGCTCAAATGATTATGTGTGAGGTCACGATCAATTTCGCCTCTAAGTACGAAATGTAGTGGTTTTGTAAGTCGTAACACACATTTTCTTTCATAAACATCCCCATATCGAAAAAAATATATTTTCTTGAATAATAATACGCAGAGACGAACGCCATTTTGTTGAAGAGTTAATGATCTTGCTTCCACATCAAAAGAGTTACTGAACTACCTCTGTTTATTAATAGAATGGCATTTTTTAACCGGCATTCAAGTCCATTCATTAGATGAGGATAGCAATGTAACATGTGTTACCCTAGCTGTTGAAACGTGTTGCAAAACTGGGTGAGAAACGTTCTAAAACTGGAAAGCGAAGCGGTGAAAACCCTCTCTTATGTAGGAAACACCAGCAAGAGGGACTTTCAAGCTTGATTATATGACTGACAGTGTTACTTGATACCGTCCGCCTCGCAACGTATTGTCTTGCGGAGTGCGTTTTGTGGATGTAGATGCAGTTCATATAGAGATTTGGTTTTCACGAAAATCACCCATTTGATGATAATTAATAACATTGACTGACCCGTCACTGAACAAAAATCATCATCTATCATCTCAAGGCCGTTCTCGTAGCATACATAAAATTAACAAGCAAGATTCTGTAGACATTGTTTACTGATGTTTCTGAATTAAATTTTAGCCTAAAGTGATTAATTTTGTTGAATTTTATTTTCTTTATTGAATTTCTATTCCCCCCGTAGGTGGGCGGGCTGGCAGCAGCTTAGTATGCCGCTCTTCAGCCTACAGACTTTGTTTTAAAAAGGCGAAGAGAATAAATAATAAAAACAGGGGATAAAATCGGAGACTTAAATAGTAACATGGCGAAAAAATAGTGGAACTTCAAACATAGACCAAAGGGTGAAACGTCCCCTTTGAACAGTTTATACATGACTGTGCTTAAACTGACATACAATATTTTTAGCGCAACGCAATCTGACTTTCAAAAATCCCTACAAAAGAATGGCCCTGACTAACATTAACCTATACGTTTCACAAATCACTTACCTCACAAAAATCTTGGTTACTCGACCTACTGCAATACAGCGAGTACCACTACTGCCAGCTAAATAAAAGATTCAAACTACGGAAGGCACTAACTACTGATAGGGATAGTTAGCAAATGAAAGATGTTAATAGAGAACAAACAATGTATTTACCTTAATATCATCAAAAGTCATAATATATATAGGAGTTCGTAACATCCATTCTTACAAATATCAAAACTCCGCCATTTCTCTCTCCACATCCACCACTGCTGGCGGCTCACCTCCAACTGCGCAACGCTACGCGCTGTTCACATCCAGCTGCCGCTGCCCAACACTACAATGGCAGACAACAATGCAAACTAGACACAGACTGCACACAGCACAGCCAGTGATTTTTATACAGAGGTGGCGTTACCAATAAAAAAACCTAAACAGCCTACTTACATAGCCCCCATGGTCCCCACAAAAAATTTTACAAATTGTTTTGGGCAGTGGCCAATAATGATTTGATGAAATTTTTCATAATTACAATAACAAAGAAATCAAATGCACACACTTATGGATACAATGTTGGTCAAAAGCTAAAATTTTCTCACAGTCCATAAAGACAGTCCTGATCATTCATCACAGTAACATAGCAGTGTTTTTCTCCAAGTCTGAGCAGTAAAAG
The DNA here is from genome assembly GCF_021461395.2 of Schistocerca americana. Lineage (NCBI taxonomy): Eukaryota > Metazoa > Arthropoda > Insecta > Orthoptera > Acrididae > Schistocerca > Schistocerca americana. Next base: position 790,245,163 of record NC_060121.1, on the reverse strand, counting down.
AAAATGCACACGGAAGTAGTGGATTTCCATGCAGTCTTGAAGAAGTAGTGTTGTCCTTCCAACGGAAAGACACTGCTGGCTCTTGACATGCAGACAGGTAATGGACCACAACAGAGCAAACTCACTGCAGAGTCAGTCGAAGTTTTGAAGAATATTGGTAGGTAGGTCATCACAGAGTAGACCCACTGTAGTCCTGGTAGAGATTACGGTATTGGTGAGCCACCAAAGATGCAGACCCACTGTAGTCCTTGTAGAGATGGCTAGCAGCCATCCCAGCAATGCTGTTAACCAGTCCCTTGCTGAATTATTAACACACGTCCAAACACTAACAGTCCCAACTGCTCACATACTGTGCATATATTATGACCAACAGAAACGTGTGCAGTGAAATGATACTTAATTTGAAGAACTGTTGACTATACAGTTATAAATTTACAACATAAGAATACAATTACAAAGGTACAAAATACATCATTAAAGAACATAACAATACAGATAACATTTGTAGTAATAGGTGCTTTACAAAAGAATAGAAATAAACATGCATATCAGTGTTACAAGAATTATGACATAAGTACATACACAAAGATCAGAATAACTTTTGAAACATCAACTTCACATATGAGCATTAAAACAAAACAGAATAAATAATGTCTAAGCATCTTTACAAGATAAATAACATAGTATTTGAAAAATTCTACAACATAAATCTTATTAGCTAAACACTTAAAGACAGGAAAAACACAAATACACAAGGGTATACAAACATATAGAGGGATGACACAAAACGAAAGGACAGGGTTTGTTTCACTGCAGTATTTTGCATGGAGATCTCCCTTTGTTCATCATTATTCCCAAAAGTACCATCTAAGCCTGCTTTCTGTATTCTGTTCACATCCTCTTTCAAAATAGTTTTTCTCCACTGTACACTTATGAAACGTCCCCTTTGAACAGTTTATACATGACTGTGCTTAAACTGACATACAATATTTTTAGCGCAACGCAATCTGACTTTCAAAAATCCCTACAAAAGAATGGCCCTGACTAACATTAACCTATACGTTTCACAAATCACTTACCTCACAAAAATCTTCGTTACTCGAACTACTGCAATACAGCGAGTACCACTACTGCCAGCTAAATAAAAGATTCAAACTACGGAAGGCACTAACTACTGATAGGGATAGTTAGCAAATGAAAGATGTTAATAGAGAACAAACAATGTATTTACCTTAATATCATCAAAAGTCATAATATATATAGGAGTTCATAACATCCATTCTTACAAATATCAAAACTCCGCCATTTCTCTCTCCACATCCACCACTGCTGGCGGCTCACCTCCAACTGCACAACACTACGCGCTGTTCACATCCAGCTGCCGCAGCCCAACACTACAATGGCAGACAACAACGCAAACTAGACACAGACTGCACACAGCACAGCCAGTGATTTTTATACAGAGGTGGCGTTACCAATAAAAAAAACCTAAACAGCCTACTTACAAGGGGTGATGATGCAAATAAAATACATACGAAGCAGACAGGTAAAATAATAGACAAGCAATTAAAAATCACGGCGACAGTCAGGTTTCTGTTCGCAAAAGACATAAAATTCACACCCAGTGACAGCATGGTTTCTGTTCGCAACACTAGAAAGACGAACAACACTGAACAGTCACTCGAACACTGAACTAAAAGGTTGACAAATGTGACATACCACAGCCGAGAGCAAATGGGGGGAAACTGGACAAATGATGTGGAAATAAAAAATGGGGGAAGGAGAGGAAAAGCGAAGGGGGGGAGGGGGGAAAGTAGCCGATGGGGGATGAGGACCCATAGGAGGGGTGGGGGGTGCTGGGCAGACGTGACAGGGAATGGGGAAGGCAGAGGAGCGGAATACAAAAAGGACTCGGGGGGGGGGGGGGGGAAGGGAGGTAGAGAGAGGTTTGGTGGAGAGAAAATAGGATGGAAGGGGGGGGGAGAGGGAGCCCAGGGGAAGGACGGAGGAAAGGAGGGGGGTGAGGATCAGAGTTGATAGGAGGGATAAATGGAGGGAGAGAGGAGTTGATGGAAGCCACCTTGGGAAAGGAGATGATGGGCATAGAGATGGAGGGTAGGGAGGACACAACAGTGAAAGCGTGGCAGGGGGTGGGGATGGGAGAGGAGAGGAGCAACCAGGGGGTGAAGCGGATCAAGGTGGTGGGAGGTGTAGAGTATGCGGATATATTCGAGGAATAGGAGCAGATGGAGGAAAGGAATGAGGTCATAGAGGATCCGCGTGGGGGACGGGAGGCATATACGGAAGGCGAGGCGGACTGCATGACGCTCAAGGATCTGGAGGGACTTATAGAATTTGGGAGGGGGGCAGATATCCAGGTGGGACTGGCATAACAGAGGATGGGTTGGATTAAGGATTTGTAAGTGTGGAGGATGGTAGAGGGTTGCAAACCGCCAGAGAGGAGTTTGAGGAGTCAGAGGCAGTTGTGGGCTTTGGATTGGATTGGAGCAGAGATGAGGGATCTAGGTGAGGTGACGGTCAATGATAAGGCCAAGGTAGGTGTGGGTGGGGGAGAGGTGGAGAGGGGCAGACAGTAAGGGAGAAATGCAGGAGCCGGAAGGCGCGAGTGGTACGACCTACGATGATTGCCTGGGTCTTGGAAGGACTGATTTTCACTGGTTACACAATGCCGCAAAAAGGTCAAGGTGATTCTGGAGAAGGCGTTGGGACCGTTGTAAGGTAGGAGTGAGGGCGAGAAATGTGGTGTCATTGGCATATTGGAGGGGGGGGGGGGGGGTTGGGGCATATCTGCTGTGTACAGGAGGTAGAGGAGAGGGGAGAGAACAGAGCCCTGGGGCACACCTGCAGATGTAGTTGACAGGAAGGGCATACGTTTGGCGTTTAAACAGGAGACCGGGATGCCAGACATGTTCGCAGGCCTTTTCGAGGTCGAGAGAGACAAAATGGCAGAGCGACAGGAGTTAAGCTGGAGGGAGAGGAGATGAGTGAGGTGGAGGCGTTGGTCATCAGCAGAGAAGGAAGGTTGAAAGCCACATTGGGTGTGGGGGAGGAAGTGGTTTTGGTGGAGGTGGTGATGGATGCGCCGAATAAGGGTGGATTCCAAGAGCTTGCTGAACACCAATGTGAGACAGATAGGACGATAGGAAGAGGCATCAGATGGAGGCTCGTTGGGTTTGGAGAACATCAGGATATGGGGGGTTTTCCACAGGTCAGGGTAGAAGCCAGTGGCAAGGACTGAAAAGAAGAATGGAGGGTAGCGTTTGAGGTAGTGGTAGGTAATGGGGTCGTGGCCGGGAGCTGTGTTGCATTTAGTGCAGAGTGTGAGGCTGATGGCCTGTATACTGATGGGAGTGTTAAGTTCAGATGGTGGTGTGTGGCCCAACTACTAGAAGCTAGGAGCAAGGGGAGGAACAGAGGTATTCATACGGTCCATGACGTCAGGGAAGAGGGAATAATCAAATTGGGGATCATCTGGTATGGAAAAAACATCAGAGAGGTGAGAGGCAAAGTGGTTGGCCTTACTGAAGTTGACAGGAAAGGGACGGTCATCAAGGAGGAGAGGGTACTGGGGGGTGGGGCGGTTCCCAGTAAGACGGTGGAAGGCAGACCAATACTTGGAAGAGTTTATTGGGAGCGTGGTGTTGAGTTGTGTAAATGTCTGGCGCCAGGCAAGGCGCTTCTTCACAGTAAGCAGGTTGCGGAAGTGTCGTTGTAATTGCCGGTGGCGGGTAAGTGTGTCCCGGTCACGAGTGCGGAGAAAAGAGCGGTAGAGGCGGCGGGACTCCAGAAGGACAAGGACGGCCTGTGGAGGCAGGGCGGGGCGATGAGGGTGGATGGCTTTGGTGGGGATATGGGTGGCGAGGACGTCAGACAAGGTCTGGTGCAGGAAGGCAGCAGCGCGAGAGATGTCATCAGGAGATTGGAGAGTAAGGTCGTGGCCTTCAGCCTAGGTGTGAATGGAGTCCCGGTAGGCATCCCAGTTGGCACGGGAGTAATCATTGACAAGTTTAGGAGGGACATCAGGGCGAGGAGCGTTGCGGGGATGACGACCACTAGAGATAGTGAGGAGAACAGGAGCATGGTCACTGCTAATGAGGTCAAGGACGTCTGCGGCGATGCGCCCAAGGTGGTTCGGAGAGGCACGGACCACATCGGGAGTGGTGTTGGATTCGGTTCGGGTGTGCTGGGGGAGGGTAACCAGGTCTCACTGGAGCGTGGTGATAAACCGATGCCACCGCTGGAGGTCGGCAGGATCATTTTGTTGAAGATATGTATCCATTTTTATCGTTTAATCGTCTTCATTTATTGCTGAGTACACACATTACTTGTGAGTGACCAATGCAAGAGGAAACGAGGCTATTGAAATGCTTTTGTCTTGGACCACTTCTGTCCTTCCCACTTAATTGCAGTAGGATGAAAGGGTAATTCGTGATGACAGCAATACACAGTGTGCTGACCTGAAGGTTCCTTTCGTCCGTGCTCGGAGCCTTCGTGCTTTACCGAGCTAGGTGGCGCAGTGGTTAGCACGTTGAACTCGCATTCTGGAGGACTACGGTTCAACCCTGCTTCCGATCATCCAGATTTAGGTTTTCTGTGATTTCCCTAGATCTTCCAGGCTAATACTGGAATTGTTCCTTTGAACGGGCCCAACCGAATTCTTTCCCCTCCCTCTCTAATGAACTCCATGTCGATAAGACGTTAAACCCAATCTTCCTTCGATCCTCCGTGGTTTCATGTGAAGACCAGTTCTCGGCCACGTTCAGAATCCATGCATGCTTGGCAGTGTGCGGCACAGGAGATAAATTACGCAATCTGTAGTTCTCCAGATTTAGTAGTAGATCCTGTTTTATTCTCTGCACTTCCACGCTACTGTAAACAGTTATTAGGATTGTCGGCCTCCCTTAACCGAGTATTTCGCACTTCTCAAAGCAGCCCTGTAGCAGTGTAAGCTAATTGTGAATGACTGCGTTATCTCACCACTGCACTGGAATATTCACACTGCTAACAGTTCATACATTGCCTCGACTGGTTCCTAGCAATATCCTAGCTAATCTCCACAACTACAGAAGTCAATACGGAAAAATTCACTCATAAGAATACCACACCCCAACTAAACTTTGCCGTGTCCGCTTTGTTCATTGAATATTACTTCCATCTAGCCACTGGACCCACGATCTTATATGAGGTTTCAGTCTACGAAATGTGTACATGCACACTACATAACACCATTCGTCCAGTAAAACCATATATTGACTAAACTAAATTCGGAGACCGCACCCAGGAAAGTACTTTCGGATTCTTTCAGTTTTCCGTATTGGAAAATTAACCTCTTACAAACGAAGGCTTACTAACTATCTCCTTCCGAAACGATAAACATTTAAAAACATAGCCCCCATCCCAAGCTGTCTACAACTCGCCTCCTTCGCATCAAGAGGTTTGTCGACTGAGTCCTCGATTTCGCAAATTCGAGACTGCTCCTCCAAACTGTTTTAATATTCTGGCCTTTGCGCCAATCAGCCCTCACAAAAGAACATGGCCACTTCCAATGACCAACCGTGCTGCTGCTAAGGGAACATCATCAGGTGTTGCTGCTTCCTGTCAGATCTTCCAGAAGATCTTTTTCCCATCATTTGCTGGAAATCACAAGCCGTCATGTGACAGTTATTCAACCTGTTATGTGCCGACCATATCCCATTTAGGGAGATTAGGGAAAGACCGGTACGTCGCCTCTTGCTTGAACGATACCTCCTCGTCGCTGCTATTGGGAACTAGTGCTGGCACCCACAACAGCGTACAGGATGAGTACGCAGCCGTGGCCAGTTACACGTTATGAAGCGAAACGACTGGTACATGTAGACTGTTGACCCAACACTTTATGACTACTGCTCAGCGCGAGAATGAAACTGGCTGGTGGTATTACGAGCAAGTGGCACGACAAGCTAGATGTGTAAGCGGAGCAGAGACGAAAGGGGAACCATTTTAGCAACAATATGAACTTCAAATGGGGAAATTCCCTGACATAAGCGACTTTTACAAAGGGCGCATCGTTATGAACCGGACACGAGAGGGCGAGGCTGGTCGGCTTTTCGCACGCTACTGCAGTTTGATGTAGGGGAAAGTGATTGAAGGACAGTGAAACCTCGAGTGGCCATCTAGCTATTGGACGTCCACAACCCGTGACAGAACGTTGCGGTCGGAAGCTAGGCGGCGACCTGTCGCCCATCTGCCGACAGAGTGTAGTGTTGGTGTAGGCACAAGTGTGGCAGTGTTTCAGTACACACCGATCACCCGACACTGAACAACGGGCTCAGGAGCAGATAACCCCTACGTGTGTTCCTATATTGACCAAATGGTATCGTCAGTAACGACTGCAATGGGCACAGGATCATCAATATTGGACCGTGGATCAATGGAAACGTGTAGCCTGGGTGGATAAAACGTGCTTCTTGCTACAACTGGTCGATGGTCATGTCCGAATACTTCGTTGTCCGGGAGTACAGCAGCTCGAAACGTACACCAAACGATTGTAGCAGATCGGTGGGGCAGTATTCTCCTGTGGTGGACATTCATCTGGGCTGCCATGGAACCTGTGGTAGTAACCTAAGGTACTATGATAGCTGTGGACTATACGAACATAATTACGCATCACCTGAATCCTCTCGTTATTAATACACTGACGGGAAAAAATTGCAACATAATGAAGGAGTTGCGCGACATAAATGAATGTTGGTAGACGTGTTTCTACATCTGAAAGATGATGTCTATTCACGTTTCGCGCCGGTCACGTAAGTGTGGCGCTAGTAGCGCGACTATGAGACTGGAACTACTCCGCTACGGTCGCAGGTTCGAATCCTGCCTCGGGCATGGATGTGTGAGATGTCCTTGGGTTAGTTAGGTTTAAGTAGTTCTAAGTTCTAGGGGACTGATGACCTTAGAAGTTAAGTCCCAAAGTGCTCAGAGCCATTTGAACCATTTGGAAATACTCTGAAAGAATTCGTTAGTGAATTCCTGAATGCTATATCCGAATGTGTTTTAAACATACGCTGTAAAGGTCGTGACCGTTAATTACTCAGTGAGTGGATATGGTGAGTTGACGTTAGCTAAGAATGTTTTTTAGATGACGAAGACACTATTACCAACACCTCACAGCGTTTGAACGATGTCGTGTAATAGGTAATAGGGCTACCAGAAATTGGCATGTTCCTAATGCAATATTGCAGAAAGACTAGGTCGGAATGTGGCCACAACATATGATTGCTGGCAGCGGTGGTCACGAGACTATATTGTCGCAAGAAATCCGGGCGCCGGACGGCCACGTGGCACCAGCAAGATGCAAGACCATCGTGTTCGACTTATCGCTCTGGCGCATCGTACTGCATCTGCAACAGCAATCTGAGCAGCAGTTGGCACCACAGTGAAACAACGAACTGTTAGAAATCGATTGCTTCAAGGACGACTCCGAGCCAGACTTCGCGCAGCGTGCATTCCACTGACGCCAAACCACCGCCATTTGCGATTTCAGAAGTGTGAAGCGAGAGTTCATTGCAGGGCAGGGTGGAGGTGTGTTGTGTTTTCTGATGAAAGCTCGTTATGCTTCAGTGCCAGTGGTGGTCGTGTGTTGGCTGGAAGGAGGTCAGTTGAGCGCTAGAAACACTGGAGATACACCTGGAGTAATTATGTGCAGTACGATTGTGTACGACAGCTGGAGCATTCTCGTGGTGATCCCGCGCACCTCTGGAGATTCGACCTGTTGTGCTACCGTTCATGATCAGCGTTCCACCGGGTGTTTTCTAACAGCATAACGCTCGTCCGCAAACCATTTAGTGACCCAACATGCTCTACAGAGTGTCGACATTTTGCATTGACCTGCTGGATCTCGAAATCTGCTTCCAGTCGGTGATGTACGGTAAATCGTCGGATGACAGCTCCAGACAGCATCAACCGTCTATGAACTGACAGACCAATGCAACAGGCATGGAACTCCATCCCACAAACTGACATCTGACGCCTATACAAACGATGTATGAACGTTTGCATGCTTGAATTCAAGAATCAGACTGTACCAGCACTTTGCATTTGCAGTGGCCTATGTCGTGCGTGCATTAACCTGTAACACTACAGTATTAACGACTTACATACGTTATCTACACAAGTGTATTGCCGAAATTTCATTACTCTACATTAATTATTTATTGATGCTGCGATATTTTTTCGTTAGTGTATCTTCCTCGACGACAGTGGTACCTTCCAGCGGAATATCCGTGCCACGAAACCAGAATCGTGCTTCAGTCGTTTCAGATATGAATACACGTTGTCTTGGCCTTCATATTCGCCTGATCTGAACCCAAGGAAAACATTGAGCCGTGTATCGACTCGTGCTACACCTTGTGTTTAGATTGCATTGGTTTTCCTTTTCTTCCCCTGACATGTTTGTTTGATATGTTGTCTGTCATTAAGTGGCTGCTTGGTTGTCTTTTCCCTCTGCTATCGATATCTTCGTTTTCGCTTCCGGGAAACTGCTATGGAGGAAGTGAGATCTTTGACCGGTTGTAGCCTCGTGTGGTGGCGCGGAAGTAGGGGGTTGCGCGCTGAGAGTGTGGTGGACACGGGAGGGCAGTGTGCCTCTCCAGCGCGAAGCATAGGTGGTCGGTTGTGCCGAGTCGCCACGTGATGTATGTCGGTTGTGTGTAACGAGCGGCTCGAGTTGACGGAAGAGCTCCCCGCGTGTTGGTTGTATACACAATCGCCCCACGAGTAGTTGCTGTTCATTTCGCCTTGGTGGGACGTTGACAAGCTTCTTTAAATCCTCCGTTTCGACACTGGAGTTTAAAAGGAGACACTTAACATCAAGGAGCGGTCACTACCCGTCAACTTTGCAGAGAAGACGTGAACTCCGGTGACAGAGCATCTTGTCGCGTGACCGTGGCGTGTTGGGTACGCTGGCGACGCGTGCGCGGTCGGATGTGTGGATCCTTGCCATCGGAGGTCGTGTACTGCCTGTTCGAGCACAATTACAAGTTAAGTTCGTGGAAGGTTTAATCATTAAGTAATAATTTTAAGTTACCAGCGTCTCTTCTGCCTTGTGGCCTCCGGCGACCGGGTTTCTTGTCCCTGGCACCGGTGTAATTGAACACAGTGGTCTTTCCTCCTCCTCTCGTTACTGTCGGATGGGCGGTGTAGTTTTGGCACTTTAATTGTTTCGCTATTCTGTCGTGGGTTATGAGTAAATTCATGCTTCTTGTTGTTTGATCATGTGGTCGCTCATTCAGGATTCTGTGGTGTAATGTTTCCTTGCACGAGGTTAGCTCTAATTCTGTCAGCAAGTTAAGCTATCTTTTAACAAGTTTTCGCTGGCTAAAAGTCGGTGCAGTGACCGGCCTGAGCGTGGCAATTGTGTTTACGGGCGTATTTAAATTGGTCAGTATTCTGTCTAGCCTGAGCATCCCTGAGCGGGTGATTTGTGGCCGCCTTACACGGGTCCGTCGTATCTGTTATGTTCTAATGATATTCCAGGACACTTTTGTTTAAAATTTGTTTTAAAGTCCTTCAAGTTTGTAAATTCCTTTAATTGCCATTAATCGTGTTTAATTTTTTTAAATGGCGGTGTTGGTAGCTTCACTAGCTCACCGTACCTTATTAACAAAGTTCTGTATTTACTTTAGTAGCCTGTTTACTAATGTTCTTTAAATTCTTTTAAAATTGGTGTATTGCTATAAATTACTGTGATTGGCGTTAGCGGCGTGTTTTGAAACGTTGTTTATTGCCGTACTGCTAGAGTCTGTAAGATACGAATAAAACGTTTCTGAAAATCTCAACCCGACAGTAAACTACTAGAAATTTGGCCCCGTTTCCCAATTTGTGATGTGGCTTGTAGTAAGCGTAACCACTGTGTGTTGTAACCTCCCAGTAATAAATATAATTATGTATAGCATTGACATTTAGTGTAGCCTCCCCACAAAATAAATTCCGTAAACTACCAACAACAAAATGTGACTAATGTCCTGATAAAAAAATGTGACTCATAGATAGCCTTTCAATAATTGAGTGTGAATTTAAACTGGTAAATTTTGGACGTCAGCAGTACTGTGTCATGACCCTGAAAGATCATACTGACTAAATTGAAAATTCTTACCTCAATGAAGTCGCCGGATAACGCGTATATATCTGCTCCTATATGAAACTAAACTTTTCTGGCACAGCCCAGTGCAATGCTGGCCGATAGATTTGTCATCTATAAAAGGAAACAACTGATTTTTCTTTACAATAATCGGGATGACCATGGATTGGAGAAATTAGTAAATCAGTAAATTAGAAATTAGAAATTAGTAAATTCTCTTGAGATGAATGATTGTCAAAAGTTAATTTTTATAAAAAAGATTATTATTAAGAGATTTTTAAACATTTACATGGAACTTGATAGAAAAATATTACATATGCGCGAGGCTGCTTTTATCTTATATTATATCGCTCAGGCTCCGCGATCGCTCCCCACGACCGGCCCAGCCAACTCGATACACACGACTGCTCGCTACTACTACTACTACTACTACAACTGACCCACAGTTCCTACTGCTGACAAAACTGCTCTTTGGTCGGAGATTCTCTTATAGTTTACATATCGCAGGCAGCGCGTGAGCAATCCATCGAAATTACATCTGCTCGAGTGCGCTAGCAATACATTCCTTAATCGTGGACCTCTTACAATGTCTCAACATGTAAAAGTCGATCGGGAGCTCGCTCGGCGCCCAATACGCGTCGGGTGGTAATTTATGGGAATTACGTGCGTAGATATCTATATGCCTCAGGAAACCTACCAAGGACTTGTCAATCCATGACACGCAGAATCACTTCTGTGTAGCGTTCAAAGATGGAGCAACACGGTATTAATCTCCTTCTCACAATGTTTTAGCTCTTGGGTTTATGTCACAAAGATAAATTCGCACTAATTTAACGCTGCCATAAAAATATGTAGAGACTGTGGCAGAGACAGACGCAAGTGCAAGCAGCAAGTGGGGCCCGTGTTGCGCGACTTCCGACGGGGACAATGGCGGCAGCGGTCGCGTCAGATAGCATCTCCATCATGTGGTCGCCAGCGCAGCAAGGCAGGCGGCCGAGGCCCGGCTACCCGCCGTGTGTCCATATTTGACGCAGCAATCCGGGAAACCGGGTTCAAATGCTTGACCAAATGCGAAGCCGGCCGAGTAATGTATGCCGCGCTGCCCCTCTAGGGCAGACTCGCAGATTCGGAGGCACGCACTTTGTTCGCGTCTTTCAGGGAGGCGGCTGCCGCCCGGGTGGCTGGATGGCTGGATGGCTGCCCGGATCAGCCCGTCTTCCCCCGCTGGCCACTGGTTGCAGCGAGGTACCTCAGCCCTTCCTCACGTCGCTACCTGTGGCAAGCCTCTCACTCGAGTGGGTCGCTCGCGTTTCGCGACCTGCAAAACACTGGAACTCCTGACCAGTTCTGGTATACAAAATAATCACGTCTTTCATTTCTAACAGTATATTCGGTTCACTCTTTCTTTTAGCGCAGGTCCCGCGACGGCATGCCAAATCTCACGCGTACAGTGCGTGCGGACCACGGTCGGGCCTGCCACTCGATTTTTTTCGATCCTTCTCGGAGGTCCTCGGTACAGCGAGACACTTTGTTTAATCACTGCAGTGCAGCATTTTTCGGTCGGCACAACTCTCTTAGTTCGGCAGAATCGTGGTGTCAGCGCTATTTACCCTTCGCTGATTGTTCGTCGTACAAAGGACGTTCACAAGTCCAGTGGATGTTTGCACAAAAAGAGGCGATCTGGCGATCTATTGTCGCAATCCTTTGAAATGTATGGGAATGAGAGAAGAGAGGGACGAGGATATTCAGTTCCCGTAAGCGACGGGTACTGCATATTTGTTGCGCAAATAAAATTACAGTACCATGCATACCTTCACCGAGGAGTCAAGCAGTATATTGCTCCCTCCTACGTATATCTCGCGAAGAGACCATGATGATAAAATCAAAGAGATTAGAGCCCACACAGAGGCATACCGACAATCCTTCTTTCCACGAACAATACGAGACTGGAATAGAAGGGAGAACCGATAGAGGTACTCAGGGTACCCTCCGCTACACACCGTCAGGTGGCTTGCGGAGTATGGATGTAGATGTAGATGTAGAAAGAATTTAGGGATATAGTTTACAATGAAAGAGCAAAAAATTACAATGACCGACAGATGGGATTCATTGTTCCGTACATCAAGAAGCACTTTGTGCTACATTTGAAGGCAGGGAGCACGTGATGAAATTGGTGGTACGAACAGTAAAGTTTCTGAAGCGGATCGCATCATTTTATCGTCAGTTCTAACGATCTTCAATGGAACTGGACGAATACTACGGAGATTTCATACATTACTGTAAAGTACATTGGTTAAGGGTACGCCTGAAACGATTTTTCAATTTAAATGTCGGTATTGTTGACTTTGAGGAGGAAAGAGGAGTGCAGGAACGCAAATGAGAACATCCGGAAAACAATGCAGACGTCGCTTTTTAAATGTACTTGACTGCCTACTGCCCACAGAACGACATTGCAAGATAATTTCTTTCTGATTTGATGGGGATTCATTTTAAAAGAGACTCGTGTTATGGAAGGGACACATACTGACAAAGATGGTCCAGTTGCCTAAGCCCACTGGCGTTTAACAAAACGGCAAGGTTCAGGACACTGCACATCATACACCTCTTTTAGAGCTGTTTTTCGGGACCGTTTACCATTTATGTTAAAAGCGCCCCTATACATTTGATGATATAAATATTTGATCTGAAAGGTAATTCCCTTGTTAAAAGACAAATATCTTTAACCTTAAAAGTGTCTAGTACGTCTGCATTGGTTCCCTCAAGAAGAGTTTTCACGTCTCCTTAATGAGGCTGCAAGAGTGTTACAATATTTCGATCAACACATATGTGTGAAAGACGTTCTTTCGATTACGAAACTAAATAAGTCACGATTACCTGGCAACCTGAGTGCGAAAATCTGCGTAATTGTATCTGTCTGCCTACAGTTTGTGTCAGGAAGAAATTTCTTCAGCGCGCCAAAAGTAATTAAATAATACTGAATTTTTCTTTTTCGATCTATTGAGAAAATTGAAAAATAAAACAACGTCGTACGCAGTGCGACTGTACCGCCGTTCAAATGCGACGCGCCGGCCGGTGTGGCCGTGCGGTTAAAGGCGCTTCAGTCTGGAACCGCGTGACCGCTACGGTCGCAGGTTCGAATCCTGCCTCGGGTATGGATGTGTGTGATGTCCTTAGGTTAGTTAGGTTTAAGTAGTTCTAAGTTCTAGGGGACTGATGGCCTCAGAAGTTAAGTCGCATAGTGCTCAGAGTCATTTGAACCATTTTTTGTAATTTATACTAATTTAGGTTTACACTACTAGCCTTCTAAAGACACGCCGATCGACAAAATCGAATGAACCGTTTGTGTTTTGGAAATTCGTTGCTGGGTGTTACTTGTGCAATTTACAGTCAGATACTAAACTTTAAACCAATAAAGATATTGAAAATCTGAATCGTCGTGCAAATAATGGTAATGTACATGTTTCTTTTTGAGGTATCATGATTCATCTGGCTACTATTAATTTCAATACGAACTGTGAAATGTCTGCCATTAAGGTTTCACAAAGTCCGCCATCTTTGGCTCTCCCCGCATACAAGTCTCTTTCATCGACGCAGCGTCACCAAGGAATTCCCAGCCACGTGGCTGGACCATGCGCTAGGGCTACCCCTCTCGTCCAGCTAACGTTCGGCATCACGTGTTTGCTGCCGGGCCCCGGCTGGCCGAGCGGATCGTGCGGCCACGCCAACTCCGAACTTAGAATATTTTCAGGGCGCCACAATTCGCCCGTTACCTCACAAATGACATCATTGTAATGACATAATTGGAGTGCGCGTTGAAAGTGTGACGGTGGGACTTGAAGCCCCGTGCCACCCTCCGACAGTGGAGGTTCAAGGTAATGCGCAAGAAGGAACACACTTACATAGGTAGTGATACTGGTGGCCGCACTACGGGCGTCACATGACGAATGGTATTATCAAGACTGACACATTATTAGTGACCGTAATAGGGCTATTGTTAACAATGGTCTGAATCTGATTTCTCGAGGATGGTAAGAAGAACAGGGTGTCGGTGCCACTGCCGAGGAGTCATGGTGTCAGTATGGTGTAAGCCAGAAGACCGTGTCGTGCGGGACATCCACTTTGTCATAGAGACTTATTGTCTTCTCTCTAATGGAAGTTTTTAGAGGTACCGCATCGGTCTCCTCGTGCTCAGTGGTACGGTGTCCGGCCGTAAATAGGAGGGCTGTTGCGGCGGCGTAGTGAAACTTTTCTGGGCGTGGCTACGCTGGAGTCGCTCATTCGTCGAGGCGGCTTGCAGAGACTGTATGAAACGTCCCCTTTGAACAATTTATACATGACTGTGCTTAAACTGACACACAATATTTTTAGCGCAACGCAATCTGACTTTCAAAAATCCCTACAAAAGAATGGCCCTGACTAACATTAACCTATACGTTTCACAAATCACTTACCTCACAAAAATCTTGGTTACTCGAACTACTGCAATACAGCGAGCGCCACTACTGCCAGCTAAATAAAAGATTCAAACTACGGAAGGCACTAACTGCTGATAGGCATAGTTAGCAAATGAAAGATTCCAATAGAAAACAAACAATGTATTTACCTTAATAGTCATAATATATATAGCAGTTCATGACAAATTACAAAACTCCGCCACTCTCTCCCCACATCCACCACTGCTGGCGGCTCACCTCCAACTGCGCAACGCTACGCGCTGTTCACAGCCAGCTGCCTAACACTACAATGGCGAGTATTACAACAATGCAAAGCAGCCACAGACTGCACACAGCACAGCCAGTGATTTTCATACAGAGGTGGCGTTACCAATAAAAAACCTAAACAACCTACTTCCAACTGCCTTCTCTTGTGGTTACGTTGCGAGATACTAACCTGGCTTCAGCACCTCGCTCCTCCGACGACACCGCAGAAAACATCGCCTGGGTCGTTTAATACATGCCGTTCGAAAAAGATTTTTCAGACTTGTACATCCGCTAAGACAGAAACTTGGAGTGAATTCTGACTTACGCAAGGAAAAAAAAGTTTCCTAATTTTTGATATCAAGACAGTCACAGACAAATGTGTATTAAACTACCACAGAAATGTAAGGAACCAAAGGTTATTAGGATAGTAGGTAAACAGTAACTTCCCTCTGTCCGAGAGAACAGACACATTACATGTAAAATATACACGACTTGATGGCGGATGCACTCTTCGTTCGAACTCTTGTGGGAATCAGGCGACACTGCGAGCAATGAGGATAATGGAAAGCAGACAATACTTCTGTAGTGTGCGACAGATGGAAATTTGGGTTGACGGCAATCTTGCTCAAGTAGCCGACACGTTTAAGACGTTCCGTGCCCCTACCCGCCAGGCGTGGCAGCTCGGGGAGAGGCTGGTGGCCGGCGCCACTCCTGGCGTGTTATGTCTATCGGTGGCGCCTTTGTTTTGTTTACTGTGCGGGTCGGACTTACTTCAGTCCGTACCCGGGCACTCTGCACTGCATGTCGGACAAAAAGTAGCCCAGGTTTCATATTTTGCCTAAATTTTCGGTCGAGCCTATAGAATTAGAACCTTCTGGTAAGTCACAATATTAGGAGTAGTGAAGTAACTTGAATCAATAAAAGCAAGTTCTCCAATCCAGACTGTATACCAAGCAGGTTCTTTCAGAGTAAGCTGATGCAATAGCTCCGTACTTAACAACTATATACAACCAATCGCTCGACGGAAGATGCGTACCCAAAGACTGCAAACCTGCACAGGTTACACCAATATTCAAGAAAGGTAGTAAGAGTAATCCACTAAATTACAGGTCCATACCATTAACGTCGATATGCAGCAGCATTTTGCAACATATTTTGTGTTCGAACATTATGAATTACTTCGAAGAGAACGATCTATCGACACACAGTCAACACGGATTTAGAAATCATCGTTCTTGTAAAACAGAACTAGCTCTTTCACACGAAGTTTTGAGTGCCATTGACAAGGGATTTCAAATTCATTCCGTAATTGTAGTTTTTTTTTTTTGAGCACTTTGGGACTTAACATCTGTGGTCATCAGTCCCCTAGAACTTGAACTACTTAAACCTAACTAACCTAAGGACATCACACACATTCATGCCCGAGGCAGGATTCGAACCTGCGACCGTAGCGGTTACGTTGTTCCAGACTGAAGCGCCTAGAACCGCACGGCCACACCGGCCGGCGTATTTGTAGAGTTCCAGAACGCTTTTGACAAGTACCACACAAGCGATTTTTAGTCAAACTGCTTGCTTATGGAATATTTTCTGAGTTATGTGACTGAACTTGTGATTTCCTGTCAGAGAGGTCACAGTTCGTAAAAATTGACGGAAAGCCATCGAGTAAAACAGAAGTGATTTCCGGCATTCACCGAGGTCGTATTACAGGCCCTCTGCTGTTCATTATCTATATAAACTATTTTGGAGACAATCTGAGGAGCCTAGTTTGTTTGCTGATGATGCTGTCGTTTATCGTCTACTCAAGTCATCAGAAGATCAAAACAAATTGCAAAACGATTTGGAAAAGATATCTGTATGGTGCGAAAGTTGGTAATTGACCCTAAATAATGAAAAGTGGGAGTAGATCCACATTAGTGCTGAAAGGATCCGCTAAACTTAGGTTACACGATAAATCAGTCAAATCTAAACTACGTAAATTCAGCTAAATGTAAATTCAGCTAAATATGTAGTAATTACAATTATGAACAACTTAAATTGAAAAAAAAATGGTTCAAATGGCTCTGAGCACTATGGGACTTAACATCTATGATCATCAGTCCCCTAGAACTTAGAACTACTTAAACCTAACTAACCTAAGGACATCACACAACACCCAGTCATCACGAGGCAGAGAAAATCCCTGACCCCGCCGGGAATCGAACCCGGGAACCCGGGCGTGGGAAGCGAGAACGCTACCGCACGACCACGAGCTGCGGACTAAATTGGAAAGAACATACAGAACATTATAGGTGGAAGGCGAACCAAATACTGCGTTTTATTGGCAGAACAGTTAGAAGATGCAATATATCTAGAAAAGAAACTGCCTACACTAAGATTGTCCGCGCTCTTTTGGAGTAATGCTGCGCGGTGTGAGATCCTTACCAGATAGGATTACGGAGTACTTCGAGAAAGTTCAGAGAAGAGCAACACGTTTTGTACTATCGAGAAATAGGGGTGAGACTATTGCTGACATGATACATGATTTGGGGTGGAAATCGTTAAAAGAAAGGCTTTTTCGTTGCGGCGGAATCTTCTCACGAAATTTCAATCACCAACTTTCTCCTACGAATGCGAAAATATTTTGTTGACACCGACCTACACAGGGAGAAACTATCATCATAATAAAATAAGGGAAATCAAACCTCGCAAGGAAATATATAGGTGTTCTTTTTTTGCGTTCTCTCTTCAAGATTGAAACAAAGCAAATTATTGTGAAGGTGGTTTGTTGAACCCTTTGCCGGGCACTTAAGTGTAGACATAGTTAATAAAAGAGAAAACGAACTCCGAAAGCTACGCATTTTCGTTCATACTTATTACAAATTTACCTTCAGCAAGAAATAATATCCTTTTACGCCCGCGTCTGTTTTGAGTCATGTCTACAAAAATGAAATTTGTGTGTAGTCACGTTGAAATAACTATGTTATAGATAAAGAATGTGAGACGGATGTTACGATTAATCAAGGAAAACCCACAGTTGGGAAACGGGGCCAAAATTAGTTGGTTGCTGTTGAGCTGCAATTTACAGTTTCTTTATTGATTACTTCAACCATTAAGTCATTTCTTTACCACTTGACCGGAAACAGATCCAAAAAAGCTAGCAGACATGAATGCTTTTTCAAAACAATTTACTTTACAGTTAACGTCCAACCTGTTTTACCTAAAATCGGCTTTGATAAAACATTTGATAACAAATCAAAATTTTCCAAATAATGAAATTAAAAACTTTACTTTACCGTTAATAGCCAAGCCTTTTACTTAAAACAGACTTTGATAAAGCATTTAATAACATAATTAAAGCTTTCCAAGTAATGAAACAAAAACACCAATTTGCATACAATTTGGCTACCGAACATGTAGGGAGCCACTTCTTCTAAATTTTGGCACAACAAGATATTAATTACAAGGGCTCGCTAACAGGGAGGCAGAACTAGCATTTTCAAAGGATGCCAAGTAGATTAAAACAATCAAAGTAAACATACAGTCATTCACCTTTTACAATAACTAACAATTTTAAAGCCACGTAATTTTTTAAAAAAAAAAGACCACCAATGAAAGGCAAACTTAACCTTTTTAAACAGTGGCCAAAAACAGAGTAAAATACAACCTTTTAACATTTTACAATAACTAACAACTTTAATGCCATGTCCTGCCACCAAAATGTCCTGGGATAGAAATAATTAACCGACCGCGTGTAAGGGCGGCCACTATTGTCTCCCGAAGGATACTCAGGCTATAAGCGGACTAACAGACCCACAACGCCTCACATTCAGGAATCACATCGACTTCAGCGAGGCCAGGGGAGGAGGAGGAATCAAATCAGGAACCATAATCCCTGCCCAAAATTACACTTCCTCCCAGGCAGTACTAATAAGAAGTCAAAAGATCACTGTCTATAACTACACCGGCCGCAGGGACAGGAAATCCGAACGCAGGAGGCCACAGGGCAGAAAAAATGTAATCTAAAACAATAATCCTGCCCAAAAATACATTTCCTGCCGGGCAGTACTAATAAGAAGCGGAAAAGTTCACTGTCTACAAATACACCGGCGACAGGGACAGGAAACCCGAACGCAGGAGGCCACAAGGCAGAAAAGACGCTGGTTGCACAAACCAAAATTCTTCAATTAACATCTAAACCTTTAACCATCTTAACTTGCAGTTTATCAGAGAAACAGCAGGTGAACTCCGATGCAAAGGTTCCTCACACCCGACCGTGTCCACGTCGCCAGCGTACCCAACTGGGCACAGTCACGCAGCCACGCGCTCTGTCACCGGAGCCCTCGTCTTCTCTGCACCCACGGCGGCGAAATACCACTCCTCAGGTTACGCGAGTTACTAGTTCATCATTCCCGCCTCCAGACGGGAAATTTAAAGACATCCGTTGCCGCTCCCACCAAGTAGTGACTCGGAACACAGCCGTGGCCCCCGGGTGCTCACAGCAAGAGCTTACAGCCTTGTCCCGTCAACTTGTCCCACTCGTCTCGCACCGCCAGGATAGACCACGCGGCTTCTCGGAACAACAGCCAACTCTCCACAGCCACGCCACGCCGCGGTCTCATCGTACGACATTCTCTAATTCCCGATTTTAAAAACCGACCTACCGACTCGTCACCGCTAGGCAACCAACTGGCCCCCTAAAATTCTTATTCCCTTACAAAAGGCTAACAGGAAGCAACGACTCGAAGATCGATAAGACCAGACACGCCGCCAGAGGGGAATCTCAACAGAATCGTACGCAGCGTAACGATAAATATGAAAGAATCAATTAACGGAGGAATGGAAGGACTCAGAAGAATGTTAACAGCGCGATATATGTTGAGAGCCGACACACGGCTCAGAATGATAAATTGAAAACAAATGCACAAGTTTAAACACAAAATTCTAGAAATATAAACCAATAGCTAAACCAGAACCGAAGTTGTGCTGGGTGCCCGGGCACGGGCTAAAAAAAATCCGAAAACAGAATAGACGGCGCCGATATTCAGAACACGCTAGGCGTGGCGTGGGCCACCTGCCCTTCCCCGAGCTTCCAAGCCTGGCGGGGCGGGGTCACCGAGCGTGTTAAGGTGACCGCTCGCATAAGCGGGGTATCCGGGCTCAAGTTCCGATGACGCACAAATTTTCACTTGCTGTCATTGGATTTATTTCAATTCCAGATTACTGCTGATGTCGGAATTTCTCCTTCTTCATTATCACCTCAGCCACGCAGACGTACCCACCGATGAACACCTAACCTAGTACCAAAGTAAACAGCCTCAAAAAAATTATAATTGGAAAACACACACACACACACAGAGAGAGATGCCTAGAGACCAGAGCTGAATAGCAGACCCGACAAAAAAATGCCGCCTCAGCCATAAAAATAAAACAAAAAGCCAGGCGATTGTATTTTGCATGATCGAAATGAAGTACACGTAACGACGAAGTGAATTGGTTGTGTAAAAACATGAAAATGAGAAAGTATTGTGGCTAGTGCGTTTCATATCGGACTCCTGTGTATAGAAGAACACACGGAAATACAGGAACAAAAATTGTGAGTACTAGAAAAATAAATTTTAGCGTGAAAACTGTTATTGATCTCGTTAGAACGATTTGTAAACAACCACAAATACAGGAAATGTATTTAGAACTGCGAATATGCACCATCATCAGCTGTACATTGGAATGACGACAACGAAATTTTCTGCCGATCAGGAACTTGTGGGAACACTGCATCTTTCTTCTTAATAACACAGACATTGCTATTTCGTAATAACCACATTTCTTATAGTGACCACTGATAATACTTTTAACTAGAGTGCAACGTGTTGGATCGAAATTAGACTTTATACTGCCGCAAAAGACGTCATAGGTCTCGTATTACTTTCAAAACCTTTAGAACTGTGGTTGCGGAAGAGAAGTTACTCGATACATTGGAGACACTTCTCCCACAATTGCAAGAGCATGCCGAAAATTTCATTTTTCAATATGACGGAGCACCACTCCATTGGAAGGGAGGGGGGCGGGGGAATTAATGTCCAATGCACAGCACAATCATTACGAACAGATGGGGAAGGAAATTGGTCCCGCCCTTTTCAACGGAACCATCACAACATATGCCTCGAGTGATTTCGAGAAATGACGGGAAACCTAAATCAGGATGGCTGGACGAAGATTTGAACCGACTTCCTCCCGAATGCGAGTCTAGCGTGCCAACACTCCAGTGGCACTAGCGTGTAAGAACATGTCACGAGATGTTTCAACGTTGTGTCAGCTTTACACTGAACATCATGACACCAAAATTTTCCTGAACTGCTGTGACGTAACACGTCAGCTACAAGTACAAAGTTTGTTCAAAAAATAATGGGAACTTTCAGAGTTTTGGAAATAATTTTATCATTTGTCTGTATCAATATTATGCCCTTCAAAACAGGCCTTACTAGATTTTATACATTTTTGCCAGAGCTTTTTCTAATCCGCAAATACTTTAGGAACTGGATCAATAGGATAGCTTTTAGGTCTCTCAGCGATGTGTTTTTAATCTCATCTGTGCTTGTAAACTAACGACCCTTTATGGTTTTCTTTATTTTTATGAACGGAAAAAACCCACATCGGCCCATATACGGCACAGCAATATGAAGAGTAGGGTGTCATTACACTATCGCTTATGGGCAAAAAGTCACAAACTAACAAAAAAACTGAGTGAGTTGTAACCGCTACCTTCCCTGCTTGAGAAACTGGAAGGGAGATAAAGAATGTAAAGAATATACTCGTAATCCCCTACCACTTTCCAATACGAAATCAACTTAAAACAAACAAACAAAGACCGTCCGAATAGGGCTTTGAAGGCCCAACGGTACCGACCTGCCTCCGTGTCATTCTCAGCCCTTATGCATCACAGGATGCGGATGTGGAAGGGCATGTGCTTAACACACCGCACTCCCGGCCGTTGTTAGTTTTCGTGACCGGAGGAAATCCACTCAGTAGTACTAATTTCTGTTACCCCGGACTGGTGTTGGAGAGAAACGCGAAGTTAGAGACGTGGCCCACAATCATTCTGAAAAGTCGAGTGCATAATGCGATCGGCCAATCGCGATATGCTGTATGATTAATTGAGTATCGGACTTCGTTTCTAAGACACTGTAGGTTCACTGGTGCAAAATAAAACATCTGATAATTTGCTAATCAATATTTGCCTCATTGCAATGGCGGACGGGCTCCATGTCTGCACTTTTACATTTATTCCACGAACAGCTGCAATCAAAGCCGATATTACAATAACTTAATACAAAGGTGTATGTTTAGGTTGTTAAATAAATAAATCTTGATATAATATAATGATAATATAGGATAATATATTCATTATTTTTACCCTAACAAGATAGATGCGTACATGACGAAAGCTGCTCGAGAAAAGACGATGCGAAATAGTAAGGCATTCCTTGCTGGCCACGAAAAATAAATAACAAAAAGAGATGGAGCCTGCACCTTCCTTTATTCAAATGGCTCTGAGCACTATGGGACTTAACTGCTGTGGTCATCAGTCCCCTAGAACTTAGAACTACTTAAACCTACCTAACCTAAGGACATCACACACATCTATGCCCGAGGTAGGATTCGAACCTGCGACCGTAGCGGTCTCGCGGTTCCAGACTGTAGCGCCTAGAACCGCTCGGCCACTTCGGCCGGCTCCTTCCTTTATTACCACAGAAAGTATTACTAAGTACTTATACTTTGTGGACACTCTAGTCCATACATTTCATAAACATAAAGCAGCAAAACTATTTTGAGGGTCTTACAAGCGTGAGCAGGTGCATTATCGTGCTGTTAATGCCATGTATTGATAGTTTCGCAAGTCCGGGCGTTGTTTTTTATTGCTTTTCGCAAACGTCGTTGAGATAATAATAATCATTCATCGTCTGACCTTGTGGCAAGAACTCTGTGTCGTTAAAATCGAAGAACTCCTGCATATCTGACAGCATTTATCGAACTTTCTTCTGTCTCACCGATCCACGATACTTCCTTCGGAAAGATTGAGACATTGTTTCGACGTAGTATTCGTATGCTCCATGTTAAAACATATTTCAATAGTTCTACATCGTTTTTGATCTCACCTACCCACTCTCGAGCAGCTTGTATTTGCCCGTAGTTTTGTTCGAAATTCAAAAATTTTGAAACGAAATTTGCTGTGGCAAATTTAATATCCAAACATCTGAAAAATATCCTGGAACGAACTACTTGATATGCCAACATTGTCACCTAGTTCTCTGGTTAGGATTCGGGGATCGTTCATAATCATTTCTTCCACTTTTTCTGTGAGTTCATCGACTGCTGATTGCTGGGATTTAGGGCAGTCTTCATTTTCAGCATTTTCAAGGCCATCTTCTCAACGTTTATACCACTCGTCGAACACTGTTTTACGCGTAGCAGACTCGAAAAGCAGTACTGAACATTTCTAAAGCTCTGTTGCTCTTCATTCCGTTTCTACCGTATAATTTAATACAAAATCTCTGCACATTTTTGTAGAAAAAGGATATAATTGTCATTACCACCAAAACAAATTGTAGCCCTTTTTACTGCTGACAACAGACAAAATACTCGATATGGCTGACTCTGTACACATACTTTTCACGAATGTTAACCAGTACAACCACGAAAAAATCAGACGAAACGGTCTTATACAACACACTAAATTACAAAATTTCCGTCACTTTTTGGGCACGTCACAGCATTTGACGAAAAACATGTCATCGCGTTCTCTTTCAAGTCTAGTCATCCCATTGCATTTTAACAATGTATGACTAATGTAAATTTTCACTTTAACCAAAATATGTACGTCTGACGGGATATATAATTGCACAACCGAAACAGCGCTACATTGAAATATATCAAACAAAAAGAGATTTCAGTCCAACAAACAACAACCAGTGGCAGACTATTATCATTCAGAAAGTTATTTTCAGTTTCAAGGAATTCCCTCGGACCGTTTTGAAAAGCTATTTCTAGGTAAAGAGCGTCTCAGTGTTAATTTTAAATATCATTTCAGATCTGTAGACTACTTACTGTGCATATAACCTGTCACTACCTCACACTTCAAGCTCATTCCTCAAACATCTGACCTCTCAACACTAATCATAAAGTTCACAATGGAGTCTGAAATACTCATAAACTTTCTGGATCTTAACATCGATATCAATGCACTCAAACATGGCTAGAAAATTTGCAGAAAAATTACAACCACTTGTGAGCTCAGTGGAGGTTCTAGTTGGCCAATGTGTATATGCGAAATACACGACTTAACTGGTTGGCTTATTTTATTATGCCGTAATGGTCAGTCATCCAGCAGTGTTGTAAAACTCATAGCTTTATTACACATTTGATCCTGAAACCTTTTAATCAGGTAGTCAACTTAGAGAAAAGTACATAAATAAGTAAAATGATCGGATAAATGCTTTTAAAATAATTAATGTTAAAGATTCCAGATGTTTATAGCTTTAAACCCATTTGATTGTTACTGAATAATATTCACAGACGTGTGAATGGTGTTTTAAAGTGCGAGCAAAGCACATTTAGCTGCAAATTAATTGCTGGCCGGTTTGACCGTGCGGTTCTAGGCGCTACAGACTGGAACCGCTACGGTCGCAGGTTCGAATCCTGCCTCGGGCATGGATGTGTGTGATGTCCTTAGGTTAGTTAGGTTTAACTAGTTCTAAGTTCTAGGGGACTAATGACCTCAGCAGTTGAGTCCCATAGTGCTCAGAGCCAGCCAGCCAGCCAGCCAGCCAGCCAGTTAAGTCGCATAGTGCTCAGAGCCATTTGAACCATTTTTTTGCTAATTAATTCACGAAAATCAACGGATAACGTAGCATTAAGCTACGCAACTGCGACGTAAAATTCGGTATCCTGAGTGACCAAAGTGGAAACAGGTACGAAGACCATAAAGTTAAAGCGTTTAAAATCGTGGAAATTATCGAAAACACAGTCAAATAACGTAAGTTCAGTTAAAAGTTAATGCAGGAATCTCGCACAGCTACTCAGTCTCGTAGCTCTCGTAACGAACTCACCAATAACCACCGGCCTAATTACAGTGACAACCGACTAGCAAAAGGTACCGTGCATTCTAAAGCAAGCGCTTAAGTACTTCCTGTGACATCACAAAATACTCAGTCGATATTAGATACTTAAATAATAATCAACATTCCTGTCTATTCCACATACATATAAAATTTTAGGATACCATTGAAATTATCGCGCTCATTCTGTGACCTGTCATTGAAAAAACAAAACGATATTGAACAAGTTATCAACAAAATTCACAAAGCATAACTACATCCAGTTTTACAGAGCGGCTAGCAATTACATAAAATTGTAAATGTACTCTGTGTGAAAAGTTCTAAAACCTGTAATTGTCTCCAATTGTCTCCCACTGCGAAGCATGAGTTTGAAATTTGGCTAAAAGGCGCCTACAATCTTCCTCTGAAACGGTGGAAAACGATGGCACCGGTCTATGTCGCCCTTTGTTAAGTACGTTAAAATTGTAGCTGTCTCAGACTTCGACATCCATTCGTCTATTAATGGCGTCCCATGGCTGCTCCAGCGCCTGAGGGCAGGACCTAACGACAGACAACCTGTAACCTCCTTCTTACTTATCGGCCAATCCTGCTCGCGATATGAAATATGACTGTGGATCGCGTGTATACCTAATGGATTTTTACTGATTGGATAAGGCTATCTTTCTCGAAGAAGTAATACCTATATGTAGCAGGAAAGTGAACAGCAGACAGTTCTGATGGAAAAGTCTACAATTATAAAAAAGTAATTAAACCGAACAGCGTTATAATTTGGAAAAATGAATTTTATTTTGTGCATTCACTCACGAACAACACAGGGCAGAAAAGGGGTACCACTGATCACGAATCTAAAAGTTATACTAATGAACGAAGAGGAAATAATTAACAGTCGCCAGACCTCTAGGGCAATTTGCATCCAAAATCCTGTACAAGATAATGGGAAAGAAAAACATGTATTGTTAAACATTGACGTGGCAACTGAAGGTTGTCACGTTTTTTTTTACACTTATTTTAAGTGAGTACGTAATGATATAGAAAACTGAGAAGTGACTCTAATGTTATGTTCGTCATTAAATTTTGAAAAAAAAAAACGAGTAATGATTTGAAAATATAGGATGAAACTGTATGTTAGTGTTGAACTTCGTTACGAGAACAATGACTGTCAGTGGCCTCAACGTAACATCAAAGAAATTTAGAAAAAAACAAGCACTTTTATTTTGCAGTTACTTATATCGCAAATTGGATTTCAAATTATTCTCTGAACAACTGAGTTTTTTTACTGACTTGAACAGACACAAATAGAAGAATACGTACCAAACCAAACAGACGTGTACTCCAGGCTGTAAGTGAAATAAATGAAACTTCCACACTCTTAATTTGTGCACTTCTTTAGATTTGGATTTTTTTTTCCAGAGATTGATTCTCAAAATTGAAAAATGAAATTGCTTTACTTTACTCATAAACTGAAGCCTCTGTTCTACAACAGTTAATTGAAAGTAGACTGGGGCTAAAATTCATTAATAAACCGGCTGCAACTATTCAATTTGTTTCTTACGACACTCTGTTAGCATATAAGGAAAAAAAGGAACAAGGACTATACTTGGTAACAATGTCTGAGGACAACGGATAATTATTTAAATAAATTTTATGAATCAAATCACATTTAATTGTGGTACTGGGTTAGCTGTTAATACTTTCTACCAATGAACAGTATTACTTCAATGCTGTGCATACGGCGAATCTCGGATCCGACGACGAATCTGTGTTGCTGGAACTGCTGCTGTTGTTGGAGACCGTAGCATCTTGTGGAGCACGGCTAATTACAGGAACGGGCAACTGTAATTAATACGGCCTCTTCCGCCCGTCCACTGTCCTTACTCCTGCTACTAGAGACATCTGGCCGACGCGCGTACATGATGCCGTCGAAATGGTACACTCCACTGCGAGAGCGTTATCACCACACTTCCGTCTTCCTCTCTCCTTGCGCTCCAAGCAACAACTCCCTACCCTAAGTTTTTACAACGCACAAGAACTGCTATTATCGTTGCTAGTCGATGTAAATAACAATTCTTTTCGCTTTCCCCCAGAGCTTATGAGTTTCACAGTTAGACACAGATAAATACAATGAAATGTCAACATACTTCTACCTAATTTTACACATACAGTGAAGCAATGTCCTTACCTATTGAGAGAAAGCATTTAAATTACAAATATTTACATACAATTCAGCAAAATAATTTATATATATTGATAGCAGGTGCCATGCATCCTGCATTTTCGGTGTTACAAACCCCTCTGACACCCATTAGGTCTGGTTGCCTGCTCTCAGGTGCTAGAGTAGCAGCGAGGTAACAGTCAGCTGAGTGCGTATAGTCTGACAGGTACATTTGAAACGTACTCAACAAAGGTGTTGCCGAACTGGGGGCCTTGGACGGAACTTTTTCCATTTTATTCACGCCCATATCAATGTTGCACCTCTCTATGATCACACCACGTAAGGACGTCAAACAGGAAGGCTGAAAAAGCACAAACACAGACTGCTGCTCCGGATCATGTTCAGATTCGTCGAACAGTTGTGAACTTTCCCTAGCGATTCTACCTGATATACCACAGCAAAAATTGAGGTTGCACTGCACTCGAAAGGGGTCAGACCAACTTAAATTGGTTTGCATAGTCCAGGGGGTGTCAGCAGTGTCGAACGTCGTTAAGAACGCCAGACTGTCGCTCATCGCTTGGCGAAATGTGTGGGAATCAACGCTGGCAGAGAAGGGATGGTTTCAATGACGTCGTTTGTGCCGACTCTCCGTGGCTTTTCGTGTGGATTCTGAGTGGCAGTGTGTCTGAAATTTTTTCCTCAGCCACCCCTAAGGAAACGGCGTGATTTCAGCGCTGGCCGTCACGGTTCTGACCTCGATCGTGGAGACGTCAAAAGAAGGATATGTGGGCAACAGGGGGTGTGAGAACTTCTCATCATGTGACATGCCCACGATGGCGCTGGTCAGAACTGTGGTTTGGTGCCAGTGTGACAACATTAACCCATCGTATACGTCACATGAACTTCAGAGCTGTGGTTTCTTTTTGCCAGGTGTCGATATCTTGCTGTCTGAAGCGTTAATGAAGCTGAGGTGGACGTAGCAGGGCGCCACGCTTTTACACCATTACAGCATTACAGAGGACGGATGTAGGGACTTCTAAGCCCAGTTTCAAACTTACGTGTCGTGACGGGAGACAGTTAAAGGTTTTGATTTGGAAAAAGTGAAACTTTTCTTTTTTTGCTCTGAGTATATGAGCAGTATGAAGAGCCAGTATCCTTCTGCTCTTTAGTTGGTATCTCTTTTAGTTGTTTTATTCATTATAATGCATGCCCCCATTAGGGTTTTATTCAGTGTTATTGATGTACACTTACGTAACTTATCAATTAAAATAAACTGTGAGTACTCGTCAACTGAGAAGATTAGGCAAGAATCTGACAAACTCATGTTCCCTTCATACAATTATAACTAGAAGATTTATAGGATTGGAACATTTGCACATCAACTTTTAACAAATTCGTGGGGTATGTGATGTTATTTCAGTGATTACAAAATCGAGGGAGAATAACAAAGAACTTGACAGTATGAGCACCGCCTCTGCCCTGGGTGCAACCATTGATTCGTTAGGATGCCATAAAGCGTTTTATTCTCTCTGGAGGCAAGCTGGCCAACAACTGTTTTACACTACTGGCCAATAAAATTGCTACACTACGAAGATGACGTGCTACAGACGCGAAATTTAACCGACAAGAAGAAGATGCTGTGATATGCAAATGATTAGCTTTTCAGAGAATTCACACAAGGTTGGCTCCGGTGGCAACACCTACAACGTACTGACATGAGTAAAGTTTCCAACCGATTTCTCATACACAAACAGCAGTTTACCGGCGTTGCCTGCTGAAACGTTGTTGTGATGCCTCGTGTTAGGTCGGATTCGGATTGTAGCCTATGGCGATTGCAGTTTATCGTATCGCGACATTGCCGCTCTCGTTGGTCGAGATCCAATGACCGTTAGCAGAATATGGAATCGGTGGGTTCAGGAGGGTAATACGGAACGCCGTGATGGATCCCAACGGCCTCGTATCACTAGCAGTCGAGATGACAGGCATCTTATCCGCATGGCTGTAAGGGATCGTGCAGCCACGTCTCGATCCCTGAGTCTACAGATGGGGACGTTTGCAAGACAACAACCATCTGCACGAACAGTTCGACGACGTTTGCAGCTCGGAGACCATGGCTGCAGTTACCCTTGACGCTGCATCACAGACAGGAGCGCTTGGTTCAAATGGCTCTGAGCACTATGGGACTTAACTTCTAAGGTCATCAGTTCCCTAGAACTTAGAACTACTTAAACCTAACTAACCTAAGGACATCACACACATCCATGCCCGAGGCAGGATTTGAACCTGCGACCGCAACGGTCTCGCGGGTCCAGACTGTAGCGCCTAGAACCGCTCGGCCACTCCGGCCGGCGACAGGAGCGCCTGCGATGGTGTACTCAACGAAGAACCTGGGTGCACGAATCGCAAAACGTCATTTTTTTCGAATGAATCTAGGTTCTTTTACAGCATCATGATGGTCGCATCCGTATTTGGCGACATCGTGGTGAACGCACATTGGAAGTGTGTATTCGTCATCGCCAGGTCGGCGCATCACCCGGCGTGATGGGATGGGGTGCCATTGGTTACACGTCTCGGTCACTTCCTGTTCGCATTGACGGCACTTTGCACAGTGGACGTTACATTTCAGATGTGTTACGATCCGTGGCTCTACTCTTCATTCGATCTCTGCGAAACCCTACATTTCAGCAGGACAGTGCACGACCGCATGTTGCAGGTTCTGTACGGGCCTTTCTGGATACAGAGAATGTTCGACTGCTGCACTGGCCAGCACATTCTTCAAATCTCTCACCAATTGAAAACGTCTGGTCAACGGTGGCCGAGCAACTGGGTCGTCAAGATACGCCAGTCGCTACTTTAGATGAACTGTAGTATCGTGTTGAAGCTGCATGGGCAGCTGTACCTGTACACGCCATCCGTGTTTGACTCAATGCCCAGGCGTATAAGGGCCGTTATTACTGCCAGAGATCGTTGTTCTAGGTACTGATTTCTTAGGATCTATGCACCCAAATTGCGTGAAAATGTAATCACCTGTCTGTTCTAGTATAATATATTTGTCCAGTGAATACCCGTTTACCATCTGCATTTCTTCTTGGTGTAGCAATTTTAACGGCCAGTAGTATAACTAGTCGTCGATATCCCGGATATTGGCCCTGGGATGCAGCTGGTCCCGCAGATGTGCCATCGGGATAGATTAGGGAATCTTGCTGGCGACGACGGTGCCTCAACATCATGCAGACAGTGTGCCAATGATGGACGAGAACTGTTCTGTTGAAAAATGGCAGGACAGTATTAACGCATGAGAGGTAGCACATGAGTGTGTAGGATGTACATGGGGTACTGTTCCGACGTCAGAGTTTCCTCAATTAATTCCAGCCGTCACCTGAAATCAGACTGCATGGCTCTCCACACAACGACACCAGGAGTATCACAGTTATGCTTCTCCAAAACATTGGAAGAATTGGACATATCCCGACGTCGCCGCCATACTGGTCGACGTTGGCCATCCGGCGTAGTGTAGAACAGCAATTCAGCGCTGAACATAGTACGATACATTCATCAACATCCCATGCATCTCTGTCATGGCAACACTCCAAAAGCACTCATTTGTGTCGGGCGTTAATGGCAACCTACAAATGGGACATTAATTTCATGGTCTGGCTGTTGCCAGTATCCGACCAGTAGCGTAGGGAGATCCTTGCTGGGAGTCTGCTACTTGTTCTCGGAAGACAAACGCAGATGAAAAGGGGTTACGATGTGCTTAGTGCACGATAGAGCGATCCTCCCTTTTGGTGGTCAGCCGTCGTCGATTGCAATATTACGACGAGTATTCTTGCCCTCACGTTCCCATACCATCCAACACACCCATATGGTCCAAGATCTGCATAGTGCACAATTCAACCAGAGGGCCAAATGGAGAGCCATAAAGAGGTCACTTTAAAATGCTGTCAGGTGTTGATAACGCTGTCTCACGTGAGTAGACCGCATATCCGTGTGCTACACAGTGATCACTCAACACCTGACACTATCACGCACATTATGTATACTAATAATCCCTGGTAACAATGCTAAACACGATCAGCACTAACGCACTGTATTGGGCATCCACCTGCATCTCAAATCTCCTACATGCCGGCTACTGGTGTGTATGTGTACTAAGTTACATTGACGTCTGACCATGTCTTTTGGGTGCATCACATTTTTTGTCAGTCAGTGTGCAAGCGCAAGAGAGCTGCAGGCAGTCGTATGCTGCATGACAGACGAGATTGCAGAGTACAGACGAGGTTGCAGGGTGCTCAGTCAAGTTTCAAGCGACCCATACGCTTTAGTTTTGTAATTAGAGGTCACAATAAAGCAAACACGCTGCAGCTGCACGTCATGTTTACATCGAGACAGAGATTTGAACGGCTTGCACTTCTTGTCTTCCTGACAGCAATCACAGCAGATGCTGAAGAATTTTATCCATCTAAACAAAAATGTAAATGTTCGTTTGTTCAAAATCTTAAACCTCCGAAAGCTCTTCACCGGTTTCTTTGAAATTGTGACACAACGTTGCATTCGAATACGCGCGTGTTTTTATATAGTTACTGGAATCCCATCTGTTGGACATAAATATAATTATATGTAATATGTTATAGGAAAATATTGTTAGGAAAAGTCTTGAAAACCTCTTGTCCAATTAACTTCAAATTTTAGATAGTACGCTAGTAAATCTCGAAAAGCTCTTGACTGACTTATTTCAAATTTTTAAACGATACTCTAATGAACAGCAAACGGACATAGTCTATACATCTTTTAAACGACAATGTGAAAGTTATCTGTTAAAATCATGAAAGATAAAGAGAATTTTGTGCTTTGGTATTCTGTAAAAATGTTTGGTTTCGTTTTCTTTCCCGAAGTCAATTTTAATTACGATATCAGATCATTTAAACCAGTAAACAATTCGTTTCTCTCATATAGATACGTTTTCTTTACATATAATTTTACACAAAAATGGTATTTCCGACAATGTGCTCTTTTGTTTTTTTTTCCTTCACAGTAGGTTTTAAAAGACTACAAGGAAGCTGTATTTATCAGCACTTAATTAGAATACTACTAAGGAATTTGAAACGCTGGAAAGTTTGTAACCCTACACGTGCGCAAATTAAAACTACACAAAGCACTGTCATTGAAGTCTCTGTCATCACAGATCTAGCAGATGGAGAGTCTCACTCAGACTTTGTAACCAATGATTCTAGTTGTTTTGCCCATTCGTTCTAAGCGACTTCCATTCTCAATCAAAATGTCTTGACAACAAAATTAAACAAGGATGGAGGTCAGAAGGCGGGGGGGTGGGGGGGGGGGGGGGTGGACGTGAAAGGAGGGAAGACACGACAGAGACGACGAGAAGAGATTCACAGAGAAAGTGGGAGGTGAAGAGTGAGGGGGGATAGGACGAGAGGGACAGAGATAAGGGGTAGGAGGAAACGGAGAGAGAGAGGTGGGGAGAAGGAGATTAGGCGTTTATCCAATATCCGTACATATTTATGTATTGCGAAGCATTATCGTATTCGTTAGTGTATACCGTATGTCTCTCATGTGGGTAGCTGGCACATTTTTTTCCGTGTTCCAGCAAATATTTGCAATTTCGTTCTTGGAATGTGTAGCTGGAATCAGTCCAAAAAAAAAAAAAAAAAAAAAAAGAATACTGGTCATCAGCTCTATCATGTGACGCCTAATTTCCACGGAAAGCGGCGGTTTATTTCCCGTTAAAACAAGCCGATTTTTAAAGCGGAATTTTACGAGTTCATTCGACACAGCCGTCCCAAGCCAAGTGCGATATCCGTTTCATCGATATGTAATAGCAGGGACGGCGGTAGCAGTTAGCGCGGGCCAGGGCGATGCTATCACTGCTGGAGTACTTGTTACTCTTCGTGTTTTATGTTCATATTAATACATGCCGATAAAACGAATATCACACTAAACTAACTGCGGAATGCTTTGTCGAACAGGTACGTACAATTCGCCTTCAAAAATCATTTTCTTTGTAACGTGAAACAAACCGACTCTATGTGTCGCATGAAAGACTTGGACTAACGCCAGCCCAGCTACACTTCACGTAAACGAAGTTGCAAATATCTGCCGAAAGACCAGAGAAGATGCTCCTGACGATACTCAGGTGAAACGCCACATAGGGTGTTTCAAAACTACTTTTACAAAATGTTCACATAATCAGTGAAGTGAAATGGAGAGAAGACAAGGATTTCTGATCAGACGAGTATAGGATAACATCAACAGCAGCAGAAAATGGTACCACGGCAGTAGGATTCCTTTTGAGTAGAAAGGCACACGGAGTGGGTGTTACTGTGAATTGTTCAGTGATAGGGTTGTTCTCATCAGAATCGACAGCAAACGAATACTGACAACGATAGTTCAGGTATAAGTGCCGACTAAGAAAAGCCGGCCGGAGTGGCCGTGCGGTTCTAGGCGCTGCAGTCTGGAACCGAGCGACCGCTGCCGTCGCAGTTTCGAATCCTGCCTCGGGCATGGATGTGTGTGATGTCCTTAGGTTAGTTAGGTTTAATTAGTTTTAAGTTCTAGGCGACTGATGACTTCAGAAGTTAAGACGCATAGTGCTCAGAGCCATTTGAACCATTTTGACTAAAGAAAAATAAAAATATATTCATAGAATATGTCGACCTGGAATAAGCTCTCGAACATATCAAATGGTGCAAGATGTTCGAGATTCTGAGGAAAATCGGAGTAAACTGTAGGGAGAGACCTGTAATATACAACATGTACAGAAGCCAAGAGGGAATAATACTAGTGGAAGACCAAGAACGAACTGCCGGCCGAAGTGGCCGTGCGGTTAAAGGCGCTGCAGTCTGGAACCGCAAGACCGCTACGGTCGCAGGTTTGAATCCTGCTTCGGGCATGGATGTTTGTGATGTCCTTAGTTTTTTTAGGTTTAACTAGTTCTAAGTTCTAGGGGACTAATGACCTCAGCAGTTGAGTCCCAGAGTGCTTAGAGCCAAGAACGAACTTCTCGAATTAAAAAGAGTGTAAGACAAAGATGTAGTCTTTCGCCCGTGTTGTTCAATCTACACATCGTAGAAGCAATGGTGAAAATAAGATTCGCTGATGACATTGCTATCCTATGTGAAAATGAAGAAGAATTACACGATCTGCTAAATGGAATGAAGAGTCTAATGGGTACAGAATATGGATTGAGAGTATATCGACGAAAGACGAAAGTAATGGAAAGAAGCAGAAATGAGAACAGCGAGAAGCTTATAATCAGGATTGATGGTCACGAAGCAGATGAAGTTAAGGGACTCTGCTACCTATGCAGCAAAATAACCCATGACGGACGGAGCAAGGAGGACTTAAAAAGCAGACTAGCACAGGCGAAAACGGTGTTTTTGGCGAAGAGAAGTATATTAGTATCAAACATAGGCCTTAATTTGAGGAAGAAATTTCTGAGAATGTATGTTTGGAGTACATCGTTGTATGGGAGTGAAACTTGGACTGTGAAAAACCCGAACTGAAGAGAATCGAAACATTTGCGATGTGGTGTTAGAGACGAATGGTGAAAAATAGGTGGACTGATAGGTAAGGCATGAGGAGGTTCTGCACAGAATCGAAGAGGAAAGGAATATGTGGAAAACACTGACAAGAAGAAGGGACAGGGTGAAACATCTGTTAAGACATTACGGAATATCTTCCACGGTACTAGAGGAAGTTGTAGAGGGTAAAAACTGTAGAGGAAGACAAAGATTGGAATACATCCAGCGAATGATTGAGGACGTTTGTTGCAAGTGTTACTCTGAGATGAAGAGTTTGGCACAGGTGTGAAATGCGTGTCAGGCCGCATAAAACCAGTCAGAAGACATGACTAAAAAAAAACGTCCTTGGCGGCCATGCGATTTACAGAGTAACCGTGGAACCCATGAAGTAACACGATACGGCTACCCAAATCGTCATCGAATCCCCTCCATATTTCACTATTGGTACGTAAAGTCGGTTGGAATTTGAAAACAGTATGAAACAAGACTCACCTCACCAAATAGCTTTTTACACTCTTTTATATTATAATTTTTATGGCTTCGGCACCACGATTTCTTTTTACGGGTATTTGCATCACTGTCAAGTGGTTTTGATTCCAGCGTTCTATATAATTCCCTGCCTCTGTTGTTTTGGTGCTGGCAGGCTTTGCGAGTGCGACATTTACTTGCAGTGATTTTTGCAGCTGTTGTCCTCTTACAATTTGGCGTAATCCTCTTCAATGACTGTCCGTCACGGGCACTAAACACATACTTTCGTCCGCGTTGTGACTTAGAGGAGGTTTTTTTTTCGTTTTCCCTGTACGCTGTATACGAAAGCGCCCACAATACGAGCACCATCAAGTTGTTCACGTACGAATTCACTTAGCTCCGACACGAATAACTCATAATTACGCATAACACTTATTTGAGCGCGACTGGCATTTGCAACGTATTGAGGGCATTTTGTAGGTGGCATTCGTCGAGAAATACAGCAGGACAACCTGCATGCTGGCTAGCAACTGCATTTATGTTCAAAAATACGTTTCGGCGTGGTGTTTCCATATTTTTGTCCACCCCATGTATAATCTAACGTAAGCTTGGTTAGGTTACTGAGTGCCCGTCAAGCACGGGTGGATAGCTCCAAAGCCTCGATCACACTCGAAGATTTTTGCATGATGCAAGGTGATCCATCCTCTTTACTTTTATCATTCCGCTGAATGATTAACCCCGCCCTGTAGATGCATCAACTAATAATGCAAATGTTGCTTTAGGTGTTAGAATTTTGTTCTGCAAATTTGTTTTCTACTACTGTCAAAAGTTGGTCAATATGAATTCGGATTGTTCGTCTTTTCCAATTCAAACACTATGTACGACCATATTCTAATTTGTGAACCGACGATAGTAGAAGTTTAGAATAACATTAGAACAGCATTATTTGGCTGAGTGTCAGATCCAAATCTAATCTGAGATGACACATAGTGGCAAATAATTCGTCTTGAAGTTACCGTCGTTCGAATGTAGTCTGTGATACATACCTATTTCATATGCTTTCGATTTAAATGTGTCATGTATGAGGTACCAGATTACCTTGTGAGTTGTTGCAAAATATATCAGACGGTAATTGCATTTGCATGCAAACAAGCACACCCTTTCGTTTCCGGGTTCTATACTACGGTAGTAAAAAAACCGTTACTATCGGGCTGTGGTGACAGCTGCGGAACTGTAGCTCGTAAACTCAGGAGAACAGGAACTGTTGTGGTAGACTAATATCAATTGCTAAGTAATGAGGACACGACTGCACCTTTAAAGTGATTATCATATAAGATGTGGAAAGAGGTATCTGATTGACCTTGGATCTCGCGTTTATGCGATAGTTGCTCGAACACCGCAGAGGAATACCCGCTTCCGAACTCTCCTCTGCCAACGTAATCTCGCGTGCAGCTTGGGGTGGACTATTATTTGCGTGACAGCGCCCTGCTGCGAGATTTACTACGTACCTACTGCCCCTGTCAGATACCTGTGGAAGATTGATAATGGCAGACAGAAAAATTATCGACGAAGTTAGTCAAAGAAAATTAATTATTAAGTAAATCTGTCTACCACACGTAAGTGGGCAAAAAAAGGCGATGGCAAAAGCAAAACGAACGACTAAAACCTGAATATTCCTAGAACCAGGTTTACGAGTGAATAGACTTTCGATTCGTCCAGGCTTGGAATGCACTTGAGTGTAGCACCATAATGTGCTTTGTTACACTGGTAAGTCTGATTTTTGCTGAGCAGATTACACTCTTTTACGTGCCAACAATATTTCGGAATCTTGTGTAATGCATCTTGAAAGTTAGATAAGATTTTTTCGGTTTGTGGCCCAGTAATGGTACGACGCTTGCTCTTATCAATCATCATCATAACTGATTACTGAGGTATATACGTAGCCTGAAGCGACAAATGAGGATTTGTACCAAGGACGGGATTCGAACCCGGGTCTACTGCTCACTAGGCAGATGCGCTTACCACAATGCCCCCCCCCCCCCCACCCCCGGGCACAGGGGCTGTCACACAGCTACACAGAATACCCTAGCGCGTCTCCCTCCTCAATGCAAATTCCCATTCACGCGTCAGCCCACCTTGCATTCCTCTAAACTCGAACAGGATTGCAGAGGCTCACCAGCTGCATTGGGTTAGCACTCAGAATCGAACAAAACAGGGATCTCGCTTGAAGCCTAGACACAGACTCTTTAATCAAATGAAACCATATGGTTCCAGAGACCTTTGAAAAGCCCCAAACATCTATGAAGTATATATGTAGATTGAAATGACGGATGAAAATTTGAACCAAGGCCAGGATTCGAACCCGGCTCTTCTACTCTTTAGCCATATGCGCTGACCACTACACCACACTTGCACAGTGGTCTGGCTCGATGCTGAGGTGCTATTCCAGAACAGCTGGGGAGCCTCTCGAGTTTAGGGGGAAAACCAAGTGGACTGACGAGTGAATGGGGATTTGCATTGAGGAGGGATGCGTGGTAGGGTTGCGCGTGCACGTGCGGTTGTGTAAAGCCACTGTGCCGGCCGGGGGGGGGGGGGGGGCGGAAGGCACATTGATTAGTGCGTCTGCCTAGTGAGCAGAAGACCCCGATTCGAATCCCAGCCTTGGTACAAATTTTTATCCGTCTCTTCAGCCTGCATATATGCATCATAGATAACTTAAATCATTGAAAAATTATCAACATGCTGTAATACACCATAAATGCTTGAGGCTTGAAAAGGTCTCTGGAACCAAAATTTGTTTGCTGAGGATTCGCACGTTCTTACTGCATACACGCGCTTAGCTTAACAGGATATGTGCCACAAGGAAGAGATGCCAAAAGATAGCGAACGCAAAGTTCGCATTTCGAAGACTCTAGAGAAGACTCAGTACCTCCTGAAGATTTCGAGACCGTAGTCTCTGTGTTACAATAAGTGATCTTAATCCTTAGTAGCCGTCCTGCATGTTGATGTCACGCGAGCAGTTTACACTTAAGTTAATAATTTAAATAGACATGGGAAAAATCTTCTAACCTTTAGACAATAACTTCTACATACAGTATTCTCTATCAATTTTCAGCTAATTAAACAAATTAGCTCAAAAGCCGGTGAAGTTTAAATCTTGGTTGAGATCAACTAAGTAACGAATATTTCATTTTTTGCTTTAAATAGCTTCAGACAGATGGAATGATCTTTATTATTTCTATGCGGCGGTGGCCACAGATTATTTCGTTCCTCTTTCCTGTTCAGTTTGTAACGTCCCCTTAGAAAAATTATACCTGACTGTGCTTAAACCGACACACAATATTTTTTAGCGCAACGCAATCTGACTTTCAATAACCCTACAAAAGAATGACCCTGACTAACATTAACCTATACGTTTCACAAATCACTTACCTCACAAAAATCTTGGTTACTCGAACTACTGCAATACAGCGAGCACCACTACTGCCAGCTAAATCAAAGATTCAAACTACGGAAGGCACTAACTAGTGATAGGGATAGTTAGCAAATGAAAGATATTAATAGAGAACAAACAATGTATTTACCTTAATATCATCAAAAGTCATAATATATATGGGAGTTCATAACATCCATTCTTACAAATATCAAAACTCCGCCATTTCTCTCTCCACATCCACCACTGCCCCCCCCCATGAACCATGGACCTTGCCGTTGGTGGGGAGGCTTGCGTGCCTCAGCGATACAGATAGCCGTACCGTAGGTGCAACCACAACGGAGGGGTATCTGTTGAGAGGCCAGACAAACGTGTGGTTCCTGAAGAGGGGCAGCAGCCTTTTCAGTAGTTGCAAGGGCGACAGTCTGGATGATTGACTGATCTGGCCTTGTAACAATAACCAAAACGGCCTTGCTGTGCTGGTACTGCGAACGGCTGAAAGCAAGGGGAAACTACAGCCGTAATTTTTCCCGAGGGCATGCAGCTTTACTGTATGATTACATGATGATGGCGTCCTCTTGGGTAAAATATTCCGGAGGTAAAATAGTCCCCCATTCGGATCTCCGGGCGGGGACTACTCAAGAGGATGTCGTTATCAAGAGAAAGAAAACTGGCGTTCTACGGATCGGAGCTTGGAATGTCAGATCCCTTAATCGGGCAGGTAGGTTAGAAAATTTAAAAAGGGAAATGGATAGGTTGAAGTTAGATATAGTGGGAATTAGTGAAGTTCGGTGGCAGGAGGAACAAGACTTCTGGTCAGGTGACTACAGGGTTATAAACACAAAATCAAATAGGGGTAATGCAGGAGTAGGTTTAATAATGAATAGGAAAATAGGAATGCAGGTAAGCTACTACAAACAGCATAGTGAACGCATTATTGTGGCCAAGATAGATACGAAGCCCACACCTACTACAGTAGTACAAGTTTATATGCCAACTAGCTCTGCAGATGACGAAGAAATTGAAGAAATGTATGATGAAATAAAAGAAATTATTCAGATTGTGAAGGGAGACGAAAATTTAATAGTCATGGGTGACTGGAATTCGAGTGTAGGAAAAGGGAGAGAAGGAAACATAGTAGGTGAATATGGATTGGGGGACAGAAATGAAAGAGGAAGCCGCCTGGTAGAATTTTGCACAGAGCACAACATAATCATAACTAACACTTGGTTTAAGAATCATGAAAGAAGGTTGTATACATGGAAGAACCCTGGAGATACTAAAAGGTATCAGATAGATTATATAATGGTAAGACAGAGATTTAGGAACCAGGTTTTAAATTGTAAGACATTTCCAGGGGCAGATGTGGACTCTGACCACAATCTATTGGTTATGACCTGTAGATTAAAACTGAAGAAACTGCAAAAAGGTGGGAATTTAAGGAGATGGGACCTGGATAAACTGAAAGAACCAGAGGTTGTACAGAGATTCAGGGAGAGCATAAGGGAGCAATTGACAGGAATGGGGGAAATAAATACACTAGAAGAAGAATGGGTAGCTTTGAGGGATGAAGTAGTGAAGGCAGCAGAGGATCAAGTAGGTAAAAAGACAAGGGCTAGTAGAAATCCTTGGATAACAGAAGAAATATTGAATTTAATTGATGAAAGGAGAAAATATAAAAATGCAGTAAGTGAAACAGGCAAAAAAGAATACAAACGTCTCAAAAATGAGATCGACAGGAAGTGCAAAATGGCTAAACAGGGATGGCTAGAGGACAAATGTAAGGATGTAGAGGCCTATCTCACTAGGGGTAAGATAGATACCGCCTACAGGAAAATTAAAGAGACCTTTGGAGATAAGAGAACGACTTGTATGAATATCAAGAGCTCAGATGGAAACCCAGTGCTAAGCAAAGAAGGGAAAGCAGAAAGGTGGAAGGAGTATATAGAGGGTCTATACAAGGGCGATGTACTTGAGGACAATATTATGGAAATGGAAGAGGATGTAGATGAAGATGAAATGGGAGATACGATACTGCGTGAAGAGTTTGACAGAGCACTGAAAGACCTGAGTCGAAACAAGGCCCCCGGAGTAGACAATATTCCATTGGAACTACTGACGGCCGTGGGAGAGCCAGTCCTGACAAAACTCTACCATCTGGTGAGCAAGATGTATGAAACAGGCGAAATACCCTCAGACTTCAAGAAGAATATAATAATTCCAATCCCGAAGAAAGCAGGTGTTGACAGATGTGAAAATTACCGAACTATCAGTTTAATAAGTCACAGCTGCAAAATACTAACACGAATTCTTTACAGACGAATGGAAAAACTAGTAGAAGCCAACCTCGGGGAAGATCAGTTTGGATTCCGTAGAAACACTGGAACACGTGAGGCAATACTGACCTTACGACTTATCTTAGAAGAAAGATTAAGGAAAGGCAAACCTACGTTTCTAGCATTTGTAGACTTAGAGAAAGCTTTTGACAATGTTGACTGGAATACTCTCTTTCAAATTCTGAAGGTGGCAGGGGTAAAATACAGGGAGCGAAAGGCTATTTACAATTTGTACAGAAACCAGATGGCAGTTATAAGAGTCGAGGGACATGAAAGGGAAGCAGTGGTTGGGAAGGGAGTAAGACAGGGTTGTAGCCTCTCCCCGATGTTGTTCAATCTGTATATTGAGCAAGCAGTAAAGGAAACAAAAGAAAAATTCGGGGTAGGTATTAAAATTCATGGAGAAGAAATAAAAACTTTGAGGTTCGCCGATGACATTGTAATTCTGTCAGAGACAGCAAAGGACTTGGAAGAGCAGTTGAATGGAATGGACAGTGTCTTGAAAGGAGGATATAAGATGAACATCAACAAAAGCAAAACAAGGATAATGGAATGTAGTCTAATTAAGTCGGGTGATGCTGAGGGAATTAGATTAGGAAATGAGGCACTTAAAGTAGTAAAGGAGTTTTGCTATTTGGGGAGCAAAATAACTGATGATGGTCGAAGTAGAGAGGATATAAAATGTAGGCTGGCAATGGCAAGGAAAGCGTTTCTGAAGAAGAGAAATTTGTTAACATCCAGTATTGATTTAAGTGTCAGGAAGTCATTTCTGAAAGTATTCGTATGGAGTGTAGCCATGTATGGAAGTGAAACATGGACGATAAATAGTTTGGACAAGAAGAGAATAGAAGCTTTCGAAATGTGGTGCTACAGAAGAATGCTGAAGATTAGATGGGTAGATCACATAACTAATGAGGAAGTATTGAATAGGATTGGGGAGAAGAGAAGTTTGTGGCACAACTTGACCAGAAGAAGGGATCGGTTGGTAGGACATGTTCTGAGGCATCAAGGGATCACCAATTTAGTATTGGAGGGCAGCGTGGAGGGTAAAAATCGTAGAGGGAGACCAAGAGATGAATACACTAAGCAGATTCAGAAGGATGTAGGTTGCAGTAGGTACTGGGAGATGAAAAAGCTTGCACAGGATAGAGTAGCATGGAGAGCTGCATCAAACCAGTCTCAGGACTGAAGACCACAACAACAACAACATCCACCACTGCTGGCGGCTCACCTCCAACTGCGCAACGCTACGCGCTGTTCACATCCAGCTGCCGCTGCCCAACACTACAATGACAGACAACAATGCAAACTAGCCACAGACTGCACACAGTACAGCCAGCGATTTTTATACAGAGGCGGCGTTACCAATAAAAAAACCTAAAGAGCCTACTTACATAGCCCCCATGCTCCCCACAAAAAATTTTACAAATTGTTTTGGGCAGTGGCCAATAATGATTTGATAAAATTTTCCATAATTACAATAACAAAGATATCAAATGCACAGACTTATTGATACAATGTTGGTCAAAAGCTAAAATTTTCTCACAGTCCATAAAGACAGTCCTGATCTTTCATCACAGTAAAATAGCAGTGTTTTTCTCAAAGTCTGAGCAGTAAAAGAAAATGCACACGGAAGTAGTGGGTTTCCATGCAGTCTTGAAGAAGTAGCGTTGTCCTTCCAACGGAAAGACAGTGCTGACTCTCGACATGCAGACAGGTCATGGGCCACAACAGAGCAAACCCACAGCGGAGTCAGTCGAAGTTTTAAAGAGTATTGGTGGGTACGTCATCACAGAGCAGACCCACTGTAGTCCTGGTAGAGATTGCGGTATTGGTGGGCCACCAGAGGTGCAGACCCACTGCAGTCCTTGTAGAAATAATGGTATTGATGGATCATCAAAGATGTAGACCCACTGCAGTCCTTGTAGAGATAATGGTACTGGTGGGTCATCAAAGATGCAGACCCACTGTAGTCCTTGTAGAGATAATGGTACTGGTGGGTCATCAAAGATGCAGACCCACTGTAGTCCTTGTAGAGATGGCCAGCAGCCATCTGTTGTGACTGTGCAGGTGTACAATCACCATTGAAGAGTCTTGCGGATAATATAGCAAGTCCATAAATCACCACTTGTGCACGCACAGAAATTTTTTTTTTTGAAATGTCCTTCTGTGAAATTGCGTAAACATGTGTCACTGATGTAGTAGAAAAAATGTTTATCTCTCAGTTAAATGATCAGATAGCTGTGTAATTTGTGTGTTACAGAAATATGGTACCGATGTGTAAAGTTGTATAAGCAAATACCATATTAGCTAGGGCTCCTTGTGCTTGCCAAACACATGGTACACAAAGTAAGCGTGTACCCCCTGAGGATTCTTCCATGTGCATTTTCTTTTACTGCTCAGACTTTGAGAAAAACACTGCAATGTTACTGTGATGATTGATCAGGACTGTCTTTATGGACTGTGAGAAAATTTTAGCTTTTGACCAA
This sequence comes from Schistocerca americana, assembly GCF_021461395.2. Lineage (NCBI taxonomy): Eukaryota > Metazoa > Arthropoda > Insecta > Orthoptera > Acrididae > Schistocerca > Schistocerca americana. Next base: position 790,201,815 of record NC_060121.1, on the reverse strand, counting down.
CATTGTATCAATAAGTGGGTGCATTTGATATCTTTGTTATTGTAATTATGAAAAATTTTATCAAATCATTATTGGCCACTGCCCAAAACAATTTGTAAAATTTTTTGTGGGGAGCATGGGGGCTATGTAAGTAGGCTCTTTAGGTTTTTTTATTGGTAACGCCGCCTCTGTATAAAAATCACTGGCTGTACTGTGTGCAGTCTGTGGCTAGTTTGCATTGTTGTCTGTCATTGTAGTGTTGGGCAGCGGCAGCTGGATGTGAACAGCGCGTAGCGTTGCGCAGTTGGAGGTGAGCCGCCAGCAGTGGTGGATGTGGAGAGAGAAATGGCGGAGTTTTGATATTTGTAAGAATGGATGTTATGAACTCCCATATATATTATGACTTTTGATGATATTAAGGTAAATACATTGTTTGTTCTCTATTAATATCTTTCATTTGCTAACTATCCCTATCAGTAGCTAGTGCCTTCCGTAGTTTGAATCTTTTATTTAGCTGGCAGTAGTGGTGCTCGCTGTATTGCAGTAGTTCGAGTAACCAAGATTTTTGTGAGGTAAGTGATTTGTGAAACGTATAGGTTAATGTTAGTCAGGGCCATTCTTTTGTAGGGATTTTTGAAAGTCAGATTGCGTTGCGCTAAAAAAAAAAAAATATTGTTTATCAGTTTAAGGACAGTCTTGTATAAATGATAAAAAAGGGACGTTTCATAAGTTGAGCAAGTGACGTGTCTTTAATAAGTTCGTTGTCGTTGGGATGTTCAGCTCTCACCTTCCCTCCTTCTGTCGCTGCTGGTTTTAGTTTCCCGTGGTTGTAAAGTTATCTGAAGCGATGTACGTCATATGAGCGGTGAGTGTTTTCAGCATAAACTTCCCTTTCACCTCGTGCGAATTATCGGTTTATGTGAAGTTGAATACTGTTCATAATAAGGGAGCTAGCCTGCGCATATTTGTCCCCAGAGGAATGAGGATAGTTTTTTTTAATGCGGAAGTGACCATTTCTATGAGGGAGAGTTTACATCGAACTTCAAATGGTTCAAATGGTTCTAAGCACTATGAGACTTAACATCTGAGGTTGTCAGTCCCCTAGAACTTAGAACTACTTAAACCTAACATCCATGTGCGAGGCAGGATTCGAACCTGCGACCGTAGCAGCAGCACGGTTTCGGACTGAAGCGCGTAGAACCGCTCGGCCACAGAGAACTTTTGGTGCCTATGGAAATATAATATGAGCACAGGTTTATTTTAGCTTACACCATGCAGACATCTTATTCTTAGATAAAACACACACACACACAAACACAAACACACACACACACACACACACACACACACACACACACACACACACACACACACATGTCCGCGCGCTCGCAGAGTTAGATGACTTATAAATTAAAATGTTATAGAACACTTGTGCACCATTGTCTGTGATTAATTCGGTCTTTTGCATTCCTCCAGGAAATGACTTACAGTCGAACTCCAGCCGCAGAAAACAATACTGCACAGCTAGCAACAGCAGCTTTTTTTTTCCACAGCGCTTAGTTCACTGTTTTTCTTACATGCATTGTGAAGAAGTTAACAATAGCTGTCTTGGATGAGTAATGTTTAATAACATTTTACAGGTGTTTACAAATTTCTTGGAGCATTATCGTGAGCTGAATTTCGAAAGACGAGCGCTTGTTTATTTGTCTGTTTTCGGTAATGTTGTTTATTTTGTTGTTAGAGTTTCTATATATTTTTATCTTTAGTTTAGAGCGAGCAGTTAGTCGAGTAGACTTCAGCGCTAGTATCAACTTACCTTGTTTATATTTGGTGAGTATCGCAACCTTAACAGGGCCACAGTCGGGCAATTTTATAGCTCATTATGGTCTATCCGTTCTTCCCCAAATAAACATGACCGCTTTGGTTAGTATATTTTCTCATGTTTTTATATTGTTTTTACACAGTAGGAAATTAGCTGTGCTAGTAGTGTGTGGACACAAGCAGAAATAGTCAATGTCTGGAAATAGCTGAAAGCTGCGATGGTCGCGTCTGATAGTGTTTAGCCTGCTGCTCCTAACCCGTAAGCTGCAGCGACTTTGGGGCATCAGTCGGTAAAGCCGCGACACCTTTAGCTCATTTGGAATCCCCTGGAAACCACGTTTTCACCGCGTTTTCCGAGGCAGAATATCTGATTGGTTTATCCTTACTCGAGAGTTAAGTGTCGATAGCCATGTTTCTGGACGGAGGGGGCATGTGGGAGTGACTGCACAGCTATTCCTTTATTCCTTAACAACAGGTACAAGGTGTCATCCAGTGTTGATAACACAACGGAGTCAGCACGGAATGCGTCGTCTGCTAGAACAGTGGTGCATTTTCCTGACTGACATGTGCGGACAAGCATAGAGTTTGAGTATGTTGGTCACTAGGAGCGTCAACATTTCCTCTTATGGAAGTAGGAGACAAGTCGTGAAAGACTCGGTATAATTGCCGGGAGATTTCGTCCGAGGTGTGGACAGGCTCTGCCGACGGTTGTTCAACGCAGTGGATGAAACCAATTACGAGTAGTAGCTACTGTCGGCGAGAAAGACGCTTGACTCCTGGGTTCGGAGGTTCCTGTAGATGGCTGGCAACATTAACTCGTTGCTGGCACGGCTCACAATACGCAGCATTATATCTACGTTTGTTCGCAGTCCTTTGGTCCGGAGCCGAATGGAAAGTCCGATAGAGACTTCAAAAATGATGTTTGAGTGTGTAATAAAAGTGTAACGAGACTTGAGATGGATTTATTCAGTCATGTGGTGAATGCTGCTCTACATTAGTGCATCAGTGAACCGGAAAGTGTGTGATACACATACAAGAGAACGAAAATTACAAGAAATAAATAAATAAAAACGAAAATAAATAAATGCACCTAACTAGTAATTAACCGTAAAACGAGGAACGTGGTAGATAAACGATTTCTTATTTGACACAAGGCTGCTGCAGCGATAAAAACGTTATACTGATGAGGATATAAACATACAATGCTAACTGGAAATCTTTGAAAGTCACAAAATTAAATCAAACTACATAAATGATGAGTGGCTGATTACAGTATTTCTTCAAACAATATCGTGTTACGTTATTACGGATTCAAAAATGGTTCAAATGGCTCTGAGCACTATGCGACTCAACTTCTAAGGTCATCAGTCGCCTAGAACTTAGAACTAATTAAACCTAACTAACCTAAGGACATCACACACATCCATGCCCGAGGCAGGATTCGAACCTGCGACCGTAGCGGTCACGCGGTTCCAGACTGAAGCGCCTTTAACCGCACGGCCACACCGGCCGGCATTACGGATTCCAAATGCGAAATAATCTGAGTAAAGTTAACCATCAAAGGAGAGGGATTCGGTGGATTTTACAGACCACATGCGTCACGTAAATAACAGAGGGAGGGGGCTGGGGCTACATCACTTCACACAGTGAGAAAGAAAACTGATGTCGGAGGATTCGTGGGAGATTGATCTGGATGTCTTGTCTGAAAATTAATTCAATAATGTTAACGTCTCAGACTTTCTAAAATTAAACAGACCAGAACTTTCCGAGTTAGTTAATATAGTAGAGTTCATCACTGACCATAAGGCTTTGTGTCACCATCAGTGACTGGGATGTCACTAGGAATGTTGAAAAAGGTAGCAAAATATCTTTGCTTAGCAAGAGTGAAATGACACAAATTGCGTAGTATATACGTAGACAGCATCAAATATTCTGTTCTGAGGAAGATGTGAAGCACGCATGAAAGAAATTCGAAAACATTGTTCAATAAAGTATGGAGCAGCATACGCCGAGCAAGGTTCATGGGTTGGGGAAGACACACCAAGGTTCAATAGCCGTCATAGAAACTTGGTACGAAAGCTAAATGAGCATCACCGATCCAAACGAAGTCAAAGTCTGGTTGACAACAGCTGAACAAAGCCAAAATAAGTGTAAGATGAGAAATGCGAAAATAGTTCTCTGAGTCTGAGAGAAAATTTTGCCAATCAGTCTAAAAGTTCTAAGAAATTTTGGTCTTGCGTAAAGTCAGTGAGCGGATAGAAACTGTTTACTCAGTCGCTCAGTGCCGATATGGGCATGTAAACGGAATACGACAGCGATAAGGTGAAAATACTGAATCATCGCAGAAGATCGTAATACGGTTCCTCCATTCAATCACCGCGCATATTTCGACACTACAGGTATTGAAATAAGCGATGGTATGAAAGAAAATGAACTAAAATAGCTCAGTACTGGAAAGGCATGTGATCCAGATGATAAACCTTCGAGACTGAACAGATATTATTTGAAACAACTTGTTCCAGATTAAACAGAAGTTTACCGCATCTCGGCAGAGCAATGAGGAGTACATACTAGCTGGAGAAAAGGATCAGATCTCTCCTGTTTCCAAGAAGGGTATCACAGACATCCGTTATTATGGGTTTAGATCACGGAAATCAAACTGTTGCGCGAGGGGCGTGCAGTAGCTAATGAAACACATTTTCTTTCTAGAATCAGGTTGGTTTTCAAGATTCCACATGCCATATTGTTTCCCATTACTTGGCTACAAAACCCTGTTTTTCAAAATAATCTCCGTTAATGCGACGGCCTTATGCCATCTTCTTTGAAAGGCCTGTATGCCCGCATGGTACCACTCTACTGGTCGATGTCGGACCCAACGGCTTGCTACATTAACGAACCAGACAGATGGAAGTCGGAAGTTGCGAGATCCGGGCTCGAAGGTGGATGAGGGAGAATAGTCCAAAGAACTTTGTGAGCTCCTCTCGAGTGCACAGAGAGGTCCAGCTGAGCAGCGAGGCTTTTGGTTGTGATACGAACGTTCTAACATTGGAAGATTGACAGGTGCGTGCGGCTGGCCGCCGGCCGGAGTGGCCGAGCGGTTCTAGGCGCTACAGTCTGGAACCAAGAGACCTCTACGGTCGCAGGTGCAAATCCTGCCTCGGGCATGGATGTGTGTGATGTCGTTGGGTTAGTTAGGTTTAAGTAGCTTCTGTAAAGTTTGGAAGGTAGGAGACGAGGTACTGGCAGAAGTAAAGCTGTGAGTACCGGGCGTGAGTCGTGCTTCGGTAGCTCAGTTGGTAGAGCACTTGCCCGCGAAAAGCAAAGGTCCCGAGTTCGAGTCTCGGTCGGGCACACAGTTTTAATCTGCCAGGAAGTTTCATAGGTTTAAGTAGTTCTAAGTTCTAGGTGGCTGATGACCTCAGATGCTCAGATGCTCAGAGCCATTTGAACCATTTGCGGCTGGCCACCATGCGGCAGATCGGAGAGATTTGTGCGACTTTGTTGCAATGATGACAGACACCTCGCCCAACGGCTCATCTTGCTTTTGCTCACTGCCAGGTCTCCGTAGACATTCTGCAAGCGACTACAAATATCTGCGATGCTCTGGTTTTTCGCCAAAATAATAAGAGCTATCTCCTTGGAATGCACCTCCTTTACAAACACCATTTTGCAAGCTACCTATGGCCGCCACCTACGGGAACTTCATGAAACTGTAGGGGCTGAAGCGGGAATATTCCACGGCGTCCCACAAGAACTTCTGCATTTTTCAACCGAAACTGGTGGAAAAATTTGTTGTATTACTTATCGAACGTACCTCTTAAAATAAGGGAGCTTGCTTTATGATGAAATATTATGAGGTTTGAGGAGAACGAAAACCCCATCTGCTAAAATCTGCTCGGATTACCCAAACAGAGATCTTGTGAAATCTAGCTTCTTCCTTTCGTCTAGGAGCACAGAGCGTTGCAGAGAACAGCCCAATGGTTTATGCTGTGTTATTTGAACTAAAGAAGGCATTCGATATAGTTTCGCAATGTCGTATAGTGAACGCAATGCGACTTACCGATTATCAGACTACATCTGTTATTGAATTCAAAATTTACCTGCAGATGAAACAGATGAAACGCAGCATGTCGCAGATGAAACGCAATATGTCGCTCGTGAAGGAAAAAAATGTAATGCAATAGTCTGTAGGGTGGTAGAAACACCAGAAGATTGTAGTGAAGTGCAAGAACACCGACAGAGGACCAATGATTGTTGCAGGGGCTGGCACGTGACTTTAAACGTAAATAAATGTAACGAATTTCGCATAAATAATAGAGATCCACTACTACTATTTGATTATAAACTGGCAACAAATTGGCGGAATCAGTAAATATCGTAAAATGCCTAGCGGTAATCAACTCGAGCAATCTAAAGTGGAAGGCCACGTAAAAAAAAGCAAGTGCAAAGCTGAGATTTACTGGTTCACTGGAAGATTCTTATTAAAATGTAATATCTCCACTAAATAAGTGACTTAAAAAGCCTCATTAGACCGATTCTTGAGCATTTTCCATCAGTGTGGGATCCTAATCAGGTTGTATTACTGGAAGACATAGAAAATATCCAAATAATGGTGGCGCGTTTCGTCACGGGATAGGTAAGACTTCGTCAGACCGTTGCAGATACGCTCAACAAACTTCGGTTGCATATGCTACAAGGGAAGCTTTGAGCATATGAAATTACGAGTGAGTGCTCCCATAGAGTCGGGCAACGTATTACATCCACCCAGATAGGTCCAGCGAAATGGCCACACCGAGGGTATAAGGGAAATTAGAGCTCTTACGGAGGTTAATCAACAGTCGTTATTGCCACGTGCCGTTGCGGAATGAAACAGAGAAAGGGCGAATAGATACCGCTACCAGAAGCAAACTCCGCCAAATACCATAAGGTGACTTGCAGATTGTATATGAAGATGAAATTTTCGTGGGTCACTGCTGGTCGTCAGCTATTGTGACATTCTTGCAAAAGCAGTTGTGCAAACACAGGATTATACAGTTCTCAAAGCATTAGTAATTCAGTGTAGTTAAATTGTCCGAGTGCAAAATGCAAAATCGTAACCTAGTAAGGGAGGGAAACTTAGAAACGAAATGCTGTAAGAGAATGCACAACTACGGTAAAGATACATGCCGCTTATCTGAAGCCCTTTGAGAAGACAGAAACATATATATGAATGTCAATAGCTCAGTGGAAACCCTTACCACACGAAGAAGCGAACGCTGAATGGCGGATGGAATAAAACTGCAAGAAGAATTTACCAGACCACTTTAATGGCTCTGAGCACTATGGGACTTAACATCTGAGGTCATGAGTCCCCTAGAACTTAGAACTACTTGAACCTAACTAACCTAAGGACATCTCACACATCCATGCCCGAGGCAGGATTCGAACCTGCAACCGTAACGGTCGCGCGGTTCCAGACAGAAGCGCCTAGAACCGCTCGGTCACAACGGCCGGCCAGACCACTTAGAGTTGGATATTGAAACAAGGCACTTTAAGTAGGCGACTTTACCTGAGAATTATATAGAGCCTTGCGAGGTCATACAATTACAAAAGTGTTCCATCTAGTATCCAAGATACACGAGACATGCGGAATACCTTTAAACTTAAAAAATAACGTAATAATTTCAGTTCAAAAGAAGAAATATGCTGAGATGTGAATATTACTGAAAAATTACTTCAGTAAGTCATGGTTGCAAATCCTGACACAAACTATTAAGAGAAAAATGGAAAGACTGATAGATCGATCACGGGAAAGGCAAGTTTGGGTTCCGATGAAGTGTTGGAGCACGTGAGGCAATACTGCCCCTACGACATATCTTAAAAAGCAGACTGAAGAACGGTAAATCTACGTTTATAGCAATTTTTTAGTTAGAGAAACCTTTTTGAAAAGAGCGCTAAAACACTCGCATTTCTTCAGTCTACATTACTAATTGTTGGTATGAACAACAGCTTCAGCTGATGAGATGCACAATTTGCATTTATTTAAAAAAAAAAGAATCATCAAGAAAATTGTATCTGGTTTCCGATTAGATGCAAAATAAAAAGGAACAAACATAAAACACATGTTTTGGTCATCTTTCACTATACTACGTCGTAATTATTTTTAATACTAGAAGACTTACAGGAACTTGATGTATGTTTTGTATACTCTCGTGTTAGAAATTCATGCTTTCAATCATTTTATCCATTCATAATTTTTTTTTGATATGACTTCGAAATAAAGAGCAACTGGGTCATTGCATGTATTCTCTCAACACAACTCGCTTTCTTCGAGTATATTCGGCTATCGCCATCTGAAAAATTCAAGTTTTTCTTTGACTCTCTTCTGCTAAATGCATCAGACATAGACATTCTGTTTTGGAACAGTTTACAGCTTTGTCGTATAACTCGGGTTCTGATTTACCCATATTTTTTCTGCTCTCAGTTGTGCTCAGGCTGTGACTGGTGAACCTCATATATTAGTTGTAACGACCGGTAGTAGTGTGAAAGACCAAGGTAAGGCGTGATCAGTGTCATCACCAGGTCTGTAGTAATCCACTTCATACCAGTCCCGAAGTAGACAAGGTTTCGGATACAAAATAACCCATGACGGAGGAATCAGGTACTTAAAAAGTAGACTAGCACAGGCAAACAGGGCATTCCTGGCTAAGATGTGTCTACTGGCATCAAACATAGGCCTTAATTTGAGGAACAAATTTCTGAGATTGTGTATTTGGAGCACAGCATAACATTGCAGTGAATCATGGGCGATGGGAAAACCGGAAGTGAAGAGAATCAAAGCGTCTGACATGTGGTGCTACAGAAGAATACTGAAAATCAGGTGGGCTGATAAAATAAGAAATGGGGAGGTTCTCCGGCGAACTGACGAAGAAAGGAACACATGAAAACACTGACAAAAAGAAGTGAGAGGATGATAAGACATGTCACAAACAACTTTGTAATATGGGCGAACACAGCCATTGAATTCATTGTAAACTGAATTTGAACAGACGGCGAAAATCGGGCATGGATGTGTGTGTTTGTCCTTAGGATAATTTAGGTTAAGCAGTGTGTAAGCTTAGAGACTGATGACCTTAGCAGTTAAGTCTCATAAGGTTTCACACACATTTGATCATTTGAAACTGCGAACAGCCGTTAAGCGATGATTTATTAACAACGGTTTCGCTGTGTTGGAGCAGCATCCTCAGGTTGTTGGTAGTGTTACACACATAATGACACGGAGCCGCCCTCACCGTTTTTTGTCACATAATACAATCCCTTTAGAAGGAGTAGTCGTCAACATGGGTTTTGGATTATGTGACAACGAATGTTGGGGGCGACTCCGTTTCTTTATTTGTGTGACACTACCAACAACCTGAGGATGTTGCTTTAACGAGGCGAAATCGGTTGATAATAAATCATCACTTTACAGCTGTTTTCGTTTTAATCAAGCTCAATTTATTATGGTGAGACATGTGTTAAGGCATTAGAGAGTAGCCCCCTTGGTACTAGAGGGAACTGTGATGTTTAAAAACTATAGGGGAAGACAGTTTTGAATATATTCAGCAAATAACTGAGAATTACAGTGGAAATGCTACTCTGAAATGAAGAGTTTGGGACTGGAAAGGAATTCGTCGTGGGCCGCATCAAACCAGTCAGAAAACTGTTGACTAAAAAAAAGAAAAAAGTGAAAGGTCGGTATTAAGGCGTCATGACGTCTCCAAAACACCACAAAGCGCACGTTGATCCCACAATACGTTGCCATAAAGGGTCCACCTTTGCCATAAGCTTAGCCCCTGTCCAGACTTTTTCCGATCTCGTTAACATTCAGCTATCCACTTCGTCTAAAATTACAGGCTGTCTGACACACTACCATTTAATGGATCTGGTGCCTACACCTCACCCTTGGTTAATATAATAATATTCGTATTCTTGAGAACAGGTGAAATCCCTAAATGTTTGCTATTTTTTATGCCAATCCTCCAACCAACTGCGAGTTATCAAACCTCTAATTCCCCTCTGTCTACTCCGGTCATCAGATATTATTTCGTTGCTTCTTTGCACCCCCAAAGGACACAGATTTTTCCTTCCAGGTTTTTTAATCGAATATTCCTACCAGAAATTTTATAATAGGAGAGTGTTCTTGAGCTATCACAATGACCTTCCCATTGCACTATATACCGTAACGGATTCTGAGGACGCATACGGGAGCACTTGTTTTAACGTACGTGCTTCTCGGTAGTCGTGGCAGTCGAGACCAAATGTCGGAGATGAGCACGGCTCCTACTAGGTAAACAGTATACAGTACGAGAGGCACTGAACATGTGGTGGATTTCTCTGCTGCCAATATACGTCACATCCGTACGCTCGAAACTATATGGGTGTTTTGGCGAGAATAATCACTGAAATACAATATGCCTAATTAATAATCTTCCATAGTTAGTATCGCACGATACAATAGCGGTATTAATTCTGAAGTTGTTTTCCTGGAACACTATCCCATTTTTCTGCTCCTTTCGGACCGTCTTGCATGTCTGAAGCTGAAGGAGAGAATGAGTTGGACTCTCTTTAGATAATACACTCCTGGAAATGGAAAAAAGAACACATTGACACCGGTGTTTCAGACCCACCATACTTGCTCCGGACACTGCGAGAGGGCTGTACAAGCAATGATCACACGCACGGCACAGCGGACACACCAGGAACCGCGGTGTTGGCCGTCGAATGGCGCTAGCTGCGCAGCATTTGTGCACCGCCGCCGTCAGTGTCAGCCAGTTTGCCGTGGCATACGGAGCTCCATCGCAGTCTTTAACACTGGTAGCATGCAGCGACAGCGTGGACGTGAACCGTATGTGTAGTTGACGGACTTTGAGCGAGGGCATATAGTGGGCATGCGGGAGGTCGGGTGGACGTACCGCCGAATTGCTCAACACGTGAGGCGTGAGGTCTCCACAGTACATCGATGTTGTCGCCAGTGGTCGGCGGAAGGTGCACGTGCCCGTTGACCTGGGACCGGACCGCAGCGACGCACGGATGCACGCCAAGACCGTAGGATCCTACGCAGTGCCGTAGGGGACCGCACCGCCACTTCCCAGCAAATTAGGGACACTGTTGCTCCTGGGGTATCGGCGAGGACCATTCGCAACCGTCTCCATGAAGCTGGGCTACGGTCCCGCACACCGTTAGGCCGTCTTCCGCTCACGCCCCAACATCGTGCAGTCCGCCTCCAGTGGTGTCGCGACAGGCGTGAATGGAGGGGCGAATGGAGACGTGTCGTCTTCAGCGATGAGAGTCGCTTCTGCCTTGGTGCCAATGATGGTCGTATGCGTGTTTGGCGCCGTGCAGGTGAGCGCCACAATCAGGACTGCATACGACCGAGGCACACAGGGCCAACACCCGGCATCATGGTGTGGGGAGCGATCTCCTACACTGGCCGTACACCACTGGTGATCGTCGAGGGGACACTGAATAGTGCACGGTACATCCAAACCGTCATCGAACCCATCGTTCTACTATTCCTAGACCGGCAAGGGAACTTGCTGTTCCAACAGGACAATGCACGTCCGCATGTATCCCGTGCCACCCAACGTGCTCTAGAAGGTGTAAGTCAACTACCCTGGCCAGCAAGATCTCCGGATCTGTCCCCCATTGAGCATGTTTGGGACTGGATGAAGCGTCGTCTCACGCGGTCTGCACGTCCAGCACGAACGCTGGTCCAACTGAGGCGCCAGGTGGAAATGGCATGGCAAGCCGTTCCACAGGACTACATCCAGCATCTCTACGATCGTCTCCATGGGAGAATAGCAGCCTGCATTGCTGCGAAAGGTGGATATACACTGTACTAGTGCCGACATTGGGCCTGCTCTGTTGCCTGTTTCTATGTGCCTGTAGTTCTGTCAGTGTGATCATGTGATGTATCTGACCCCAGGAATGTGTCAATAAAGTTTCCCCTTCCTGGGACAATGAATTCACGGTGTTCTTATTTCAATTTCCAGGAGTGTAAAATGGCCGCCTTAGATACGATCTTAGATATGTTTCAATAACACATACATCATCTATAACGAAAGGACTTTTAATAGTAATTGATTTGGAGACGTTACAGTTGAGTGAGTTATAACCTTCGTTACATTAATGCATCGTAATCGATGTATAAAATGCATGTAATGCGTGACAAGATCTCTAAACACTGTGTTAATTGTAATATCGACATCCCTAACGTTTCGTAGGTGGTTCCACATACAGGAACATGACTGAATAAATAGCGGACATTATTTGCAGGTTTCTTAATACCCAGAACAAAAGACAACGATGTAGACTTCTCGCACCTTTCGAGGTCTGTCGGAAAAAATGTAATGGTGTAACTTTTGACGGAATAAGCAGCGAAACTTTTCACTATAATAACCAGGAATTCGCCATACGTGAAGGGCAAGACAGTGGGCTTTGTTTTGAGATGTTAGCCACAAGGAAGGTGACAGTGCAATCAGACACCTACACATACAAAAAGTTTCTCGAATTATTTTTACGTAGATGATGTGCGCGTTGCGGTGAGATCTTGCATCGGCCAATCAGCATCCTGGTCAGTCTCTCCCTGAATTTTTGTCTACCGGGTGCTCACAAAAAAAATACAGAAAAAAAGAAGAAATCGGTAATCCAGCAATTTGTTCTAAAATTATGGTGTGGATGTTACAATAACAAAGATTGTCACATATCATGGAATTATATTCATCTTTCGTAGTGCTGTCAAATTTAATTACTTGTTTATACTTAGATTTTGTGTATTTTAGTGAGGTGTAAAGGTACTGTGTGGAGGCAAAAGTGTTTTCATGTAACTCTTCTGCAAATTTGTACTTTCAGAATGTGCTTCGGTAGTTTACTGTCGCAATAAATAAATGGGCGTATACAGTATCGAGCACAGACGTAGGTGATTTTATAAATGTTTTCGCAGCGTGCATTGTAGACCACTGCTGTGGCTTGTTACAATCTTACTACAAAGTCATTGTCCGCCTTTAACCATTTTTGACTTGCTTCATCAATTGTTTGGTCTCTGAACAACCGTATTCAGACATTGTTTACGTATGTAATGCTCAATTCTGCATATAACCGAGCTCAGCCAAATAGTTGTTTAGCGCTCTTAGACATTGCCAGTTTCGAAACTGTCGTAAACTAAATCGATCACGAAGAAATGTTGAAATGCGATCCATACACACAACAAATCTGATGTGTTATTATGGTACTTATATTGCCGTACATTTTTAATAAGGAGTCCTGAGGTATTTGGGTCCTTCAGGCTCTATTAGTTTCTATTTATCGCCTCTGGAACGGCAAGCTCCTTGGCATTTCATCTAAACTTTCCGTCCCAACGATGCACTTAAGTCATCCGAGGTTCTCAAGCGATTTATGTAGCTGCGATGCTCGTGTAATTGTAGGTTACAGAGCGGCGATACTGCAGTGCGGCCCAGGGATTCGAACGGCGGCCTCCGACATGCGGAAGTGCCAAGGTTAACCGAAGAATTAAACGACACCTTCCTACCGCTGTACCTGCAATTTCGAGTCCATTACTTTCGCTATGCTTCCCAAACCGTCATTTCAATTATTGCCGCTCTCCAGTACGAGGAAGAGAGGTCATTAAATCTCACAGGATTTTTGAGACACCTGGGAACGGTGCAAGGCCTTCAACTCATGAAACTGCTTTTCGTCCTTGTGTAGTTACCGTGTTATATGTGTCACATAATTTAGTAAATTACACAGCACTGCAGCGGTCCTTGACGGAGATGAATTTTCCGAGACGAGAAAGACGTTCCTTGCAATAAATCTTGCAGTTGTACGCTTTAATGATAGATCTTCGTATTTAATGAGTTAAATTACTTTTAGCCGTCGTCGGAACAATTTCGTGTTTCTCTGCCCTTCTCAGTCTTTCAAGGGTTTTACGTTATCTCTTCTGGAGCGTCAGGAAATGTTTATGTACTTAATAAGTATCAAATTGTCGAAGAAAATATGACTTCATTCCGAACATATTAGTTGACTCTTTCAGGATATTTTTTATAGTAACAGGGACTGGTATTACTTGCCGACATTCTTATTTAATAGCGTTTTGTAATAAACATTAGCGAGCGTCAGAGACATTGTTTCCTATGTAAAAGCTGCATTTCAAACATAGTGAGAGTCTGAATTACAAGTACGTAGGAAATTGCAGTACAAGCATGGTACAAGGGAAGGCCGAGATCGATGCACAGTTTAAATCAGTTGAGCTGCATGCAGCCGATATAATAATCGCGTAAGATGTTGATAGTTTATACACCATGAAACAATCTATAAAAATGAATAAATTCTGTTACGAATGCCTTTAGCCAGAAACATTTGCCATCCATTGGACATTAACTTCTTCAGTTCTGTATAGTCAGAGGCTTCCGCATTAGTTATAGCTTGTTTTAAAAATACCCTTCCAAATGCTCTTTCTTGGGCTATACTTCCTTGTAACGTTGCTTTTAAGACAGTTTCAAGAATCTTGTGTCGTGTTATGTGGGCAGTCCATTCGTGTCTTCTTCGCTCTACTGCTCTCCTAAATGACCTTCCTTTCGCCACTTCTTTGCAGAATTTCCTGTTGACAGTGTTATCCATCCGTTTACTTTTAACACGCGCCTCTAGCATCATACCTCACAAGCTTTAAGAGATTTCGTTTCATTTTTGCATATTGTCTGTGTTTCACTGTCTTAATGTGCTACACTCCAAATACGCCTTTTCCCTTGACAGTACTTACGTTGTCTAAACACAGCATCTTAATTATCTTAACGAATATTGCTTTTGCTTCTCTACTTGTTTGTTTTGTGTCTTCTTTGCTCCTTGCGTCTTTTGTTATCTTCATTCCTAAATATTTGTAACATTTAATTTTTTTTCGTTCGTTTCCTCTAATTTCTATGTTCTCTTCCTCTGATTCCTTGAAACAGGCGACTACTTTCGTGTTTTTGATTTAATTTCCATTTTGCACTCATCCCTTGATTCCGTAGCCAAATCCTTTAAGATGCTTTGGAAATTCCTTTCATCTGGGTCTATCACAGGTATGTCATCTCACCGACCCGCTACCAGTTGCGCTGTTCCGGGAACGACTAAAGATTTGACACAAAACTTCAGCTCTTCCCTAGTTACACTCGTTTGCACGTCCTGTTTTCCACACATGTGGAGAACGACACGTGCCGCTAAGGGAAAATATTCTTTAATCGAGATTTTATCAACGTCTTGTTTTCTTTTTACAATTAGCTAAAACCACACACTTCGCTTTGTGAGATTCGTCTGCGAATAAATTCACCCAAATATTTAATAATGGCCGTATATTTTAACTCTGACATACATTTTTATATTCCCCCACTCCAAAAATATAGCGCACATTGGAATAATCGTCGTGTGAAGTGTAAATAGCCTCTTCATAGAGTTTAAGCCCACCGGACCAGCCATTAGTCACTGTCTTAAAAGGCCGCACTGGTCTCTGTGGTTGATGAACAACGGATACCGGGGGATTACTCTGAGTGTGTAAAGGGTTTAGTTCAGGCCAAGGGTAGTTCTGTGATCTTTTGTGATGTATTGTGACTTTTGTCACACTCCCGATGCCGACCGTGAACAAAAATCATTATCAAGGTTTTCGTTAATAACTCCAACCAGTCCCCTTTGGTGATGGTTCAATTTTTATTATACTATGACCGGTTTCGAACCGCCCTACGATTCGCCATCAAGTGCTACACAATGTTAATTATTGATTTTGGCATTGTGCGGCTCGTGTTGCAGTTGCTAGATACATGTATTCTTTCCATTACGTTAGCTCTACACAAATTTTGCTAGAAGCAACAACTCCCACCTGCTTTACAGATGCAAATAAACCCAAGAGCGTGACTAAAGATAAAGTTCAAAGATATTGCGTAGGAGCAGAAATTTATTTTTTGGTCAATAAAGGCATTTTCGAAAGTCGCACATCGAGGATAGTAAATATAAACTGCTTCAAATTATGTTGGTTATTACATCAATACCATTATTCGTTATTGCAGAATTAACATGGGCTGTTTGTGTAGTTCAGGATGATATCACATACGTAACTATGCAAAAATTGGACGTAAGTGTGTTTGTAATTTCCGCATCTTCCCCAAATCATGTCATAGGGTGCAACTAAATTTGGGACACGTACTGTTCATTGTGAGACGGAAAGGACCAAGGGGAAGACCAAGGGATAGATGGCTGAAAGACGTGTTGAAAAAAAAAGAGGTTAGGAGTGGATCAGTTAACAGAGGAAGATGGTGGGAAAAAAGGACTAGATGGCGAGGCTTATGTTCCAGACAGGCCCAGTATGGTGGTGGGAACTGTTCAAGATGATAATCATGATGACTGTCAATTGTCTGGGAATAAGTGCTGTGGGGGTAATAAAAAAGTTTTGTAACCTTTGACATCTAGGCTCCCCTTTACATCAAGTGGGGTGGGTGTGGGTAGTATGGGAATGCATTCCTGGGGCTACAGGTACGAATGGGCATGGCTGAGCAGAACAATGGAGGAGGTTGATAGTGAGAGAAGAGAGGACGAGATGAACAGAGATATAAGCAGGACTGACATAGGTGGGAGAAGGATGGAGAGAGGGGGAGGAAGAGGAGATTGACAAAGAGGGGGGAGGAGATCAACATAGAGAAGGGGGGGGGGGAGATGGGCAGAGAGGGCAGAGGAGGATATGGAAGAGAGTGGGAAAGATGAGATGAACATCTATATATGGGAAGGGGGAGATGAACAGATATATATTGTGGAGGGGGAGATGGACAGATATAGGAGGGGGGGGGGGGAGATGTACTGAAAGAAATTTGAAGGGATGAACAGAAAGGGGGGTATTAGATCGACAGAAGGAGGGGGAAGGAGGAGATGGACAGAGAGGAGGGGTGGGGGATAGACTGAGGGAGGAGGGAGAGACGGACAAAGAAAGGGCCCTTGTGTTTGTTTGAACACGAGACGAAAGGATTTTATAGAAATGCAAGAGATTACTTACACATCATTACAAGTGCAACAAGTTGTATCCAAATATACGTTTCCAAATTTAAAGTCTCGAATTAATAAGACTTATCATTACGAAACGGAAATAGCACATGAAATTAGTTATTCAGTAGTGTCCAAAACTGAGCCTTAATCAAGAAATGAGAGCAAACGTGTGAAGAGATATAAGGAAATTCACAGAGCGAGATAAAGCTTAAGACGTTTAGTACACGACGATGTGAAAGACGTTTAATTTGAAAAGTAGCCACTTTTCTGTCAGATAATTAAAGGAATTGGTTGCCGATACCACTGCTGAATAATAACTTGTGAAGATTTGCAAGAATTCTTGCTGTCAGCTGACGGTCTGTATTTCTGACTACATTGTCATAACCTGATTGTTTTGTGGACCACACACTTTCTCAACTCATTATTTTGCTTGTGCTGAATAAACAAGAAGCTAAAATTCAACTGTAGTGTTCTTAGTATCGTAAAGGGGAATTAGCATAAAATGAAACTGTATAGTAATTAACGAAAGGAATGTATTGAATGTTTTTAGACCAAACTTACACTAAGAAGAAATAATATAACTACAACGTAAGAAGCTATTATATTTGTGAAAAAGAAATAATTTTCATGCTCAACCCAGCGTTATACCGTAGGGAGGTAGCAATAACATTTCTTGTTTGTTCATACTCTGCAGCAAATGTTTTCGTAATCGTATAGTTATAACGTTTCAAGTATAATCACAGCCATCATTATCATATCCTTTGGGCCTTTGTCCCACTTCAATGTGGGGTCGAGCTTGTTATTATGGAATTGGCGATGTTAGAGTCAGAGGGTGGCCTGTTACCCTTTCTGTCGCCATCCTCCAGGATGGAATTAGTGTACCTACAACAGTCTGCGTCCAGTGTAAGCCATGAAATAGTCCGAACGTTTTGAAATGTCGGCGAGTCGTATAACTGAGGCGGGACGTGGGGCCCAGCCCGGTATTCACCTAGTGCGATGTGAAAAATCCCCTAAAAACAACATCCAGGCTGGCCAGGCGGATTCGATCCAGGCTGGCGCGCCTACCCGAGTCCAGGAAGCAGAGCATTAGCTCCCTCGGCTAACCTGGCAGATTTTTTCAAGTATAATAATAGTAATAGTAAAACTGACCTAGTGGTTTCGACGACTGCAGAATAACTGGTGGAAAGACACACTTGAAGTGTAGTGGAATGTGAGTGACACCGCTTTGCGAATTTGCTTCAGCTCTGATATAATTATGCGATAATTAATTGCATGGGCGTGGCACATTTTGCTGGGAGTAGAAAACATTCGATAACTCGCCAGAAGGCTCGATAGTCCCATAGTGTCGGCCGATGGCTTTTCACGGCGTCTAAAAAGCAGGGAACGACCGCCTCCTGAGTGGCTGACAGTTTTCGCGGAAACTGATCCTGTTTCCCGAAATGTTCGTTGTGCACAGTACCTGCTGCTAATCGCCTCATTACCGGTGCAATGTCAGTGGTCACCATAGCTTTACCCTGCGCGTGTTTGAGGGTGAAATTTGCCTTTCTCTCTGGATATCTATGAGGAGCCGTCTAGGTGTGCTTCCCTTGTGTGAGGCACACTGAAACGCCAAAGAAACTGGTATAGGCCTGTGTATTCAGAAATATGCAAACAGGCAGAATACGGTGCTGCAGTCGGCAACAAATGTCTGGCGCAGATGTTAGATCGGTTACTGCTGCTACAACAGCAGGTTATACAGATTTATGTGAGTTTGAACGTGGTGTTATATTCAGCGCACGAGCGATGGGACACAGCATCTGCGACGTAGCGGTGAAGTTGGGGTTTCTTATACGACCATATCAGGAATCCGGTAAAACATCAAATCTCCGACATCGATGCGGCCAGAAAAAAGATTCTGCAAGAATGGAACCAACGACAACTGAAAAGAATCGTTCAGCGTGACAAGGTGCTATCCTTCCGCAGATTACTGTAGATTTCAGTGCTGGGCCATCAACACACGTCAGCGTGGGAACCATTCAACGAAACATCACCGATGTGGGCTTTCGGAGCCTGGAATTACGTCTCGCCTGGGCCCATCAACACCGACACTGGATTGTTGATGACTGGAAAGATGTTGCCTTGTCGACCGAGCCTCGTTTCAATTTGTATCGAGTGGATGGCCGTGTACGGGTAAGGAGGCAGCCTCATGAATTCATGGACCCTGCATGTCAGCAGGGGACTGTTCAAGTTGGTGCAGGCTCTGTAATGGTGAGGGGCGTGTGCAGTTGGAGTGATATGGAGCCCCTGATACGTGTAGATACGACTCTGACAGGGGACACATACGTATGCGTAGTGTCTGGTCACCTGCATCCATTCACGTCCATTGTGTATTCCAACAGATTTGGGCAATTCCAGCAGGACAATGCAACACTCCACACGTCCAGAATTTCTACAGAGTGGCTCCAGGAACACCCTTCTCAGTTTAAACTCTCCAAACATGAACATTATTGAGCACATCTGGAATACCTCGCAACGTGCTATTCAGAAGAGATATCCACCCCCTCGTACTTTTACGGATTTGTGGACAGCCCTACATGATTCATGGTGTCAGATTCCTCCGGCATTACTTCAGACTTTTGTCGAGTCCATGTCACTTCGTGTTGCGCCACTTCTGCGTGCTCGAGGGGGCCCTACATGGTATTAGGCAGGTGTACCAGTTTCTTTGGCTCTGCAGTGTAATTAAATGCTTCCCTTAGAAATCATGGATTGTTCAATCCAACGTAAGCCCCCCCCCTCCCAATCCCCCCAGACGAAGTGTGGACAGTGCTGTCCAGCGGAGGGCTAATGTTCGAAACCAGCACCCACCTTATAAAACGTAATGACGCTTTTTGCGGCGTTTGAGTGGGAAGTTATTGCTGCGTTCCCTGGTTTTTACTTAGAAAATGAAAAGGAAACATATCGTTCGTGAGGTCAGTATCAGTACTCAGTCTCGATCCACATGGAGCTTTGGAATTGTTGACTTTCAGAAAAAATCTTGGAGGCAGGATTTGCTTCCCAGCAGTCGTCTGGTGCTCACTGGCGTCCTTTCGTAATACTTGGTGAAAGTTTCTCTCGTGCAGTAGCGTAATCCATCTTCTGAGCAGCTTAATTTAAATTATGTGGTTAAGCTGTCTATATTATTGCTGTCTATATTATTTGTCTCATTTATCTTTCTTGTGAGAGCTGCCCAGATGTGGAAGACTTATTAATTTTCCTTTCTGATGTATTTCGATTAAATGTGAGTCCCAAAGAGTTCGGAGAAATTTTATTTTAATTTTCAACAATTTCCAGAAAATTGCTCTTTATTATTATTTATTTGTACTCCATTTGATTAAATTTAATTAAAAGTGTTTTATTCTCCATCTGACTTACATTTTGAGTTCCCTAACGTACTAAAACTTCCCTGTGGTTAGACAACCCTTAAACAACAAATATAACCAGCTGCATATCTGGGATATTTGCTTCATTGTAACAAGTTTCCATTGTATGCACAGGTCAATCATTGCTTTCGAGGATATAAGAGATACGGAGGTCCTAACTGAAGTAAAATGCTCACACGTTTTTATACTAGTTGGCGCACAAGCTGTTGAGCCTTATTTGTACCTCTTCCACGTCTGCTTTAATCGTGTCACGCACCCTGTGTAGGAACATTTAGCACATTTCGCATTTAAGTTCTGAGGGCACTAAAACAGCTGATTTTACGCCTACGTAGTCATCTTTACACACGAGGCGCGTAATTTGTAACAGATGCTTGTGTTGGGTCCTACACGACGAGACCCTTGTGCCGCGCTAAAAACGATGGTGTACGGTTTGCAGTCCGTACTCCATTCTACAAGGCACACTAGGTGTTTTTGCTAACAGAAAAACATACTAACGCTTTGAAACTACCGGCTCCTCTTTCTATATGGTTATTTTTAAACTAAAGCGCAAAATATATGTTCTAGGTTGGATTATTACATCACGATCAAATCAGTTACGGTTTGGTGAACCGACCGAGCGAGCGAGGTGGGGCAGTGGTTAGCACACTGGACTCGCATTCGAGAGGACGACGGTTCGAACCCAAGTCCGGCAATCAAGATTTAGGTTTTCCGTGATTTCCCTAAATCGATCCAGGCAAATGCCGGGATGGTTCCTTTGAAAAGACACGGCAGATTTCCGTATCTAATGACCTTGATGTCGATGGGACGTTAAACCGACTCTTCCTTACTTTTCGGCGAGCTGCTCGAATTTGTATCTCTGACCACACGCGGCTCACGGATCGCCGATTGTCAGAGACTGCTCTATACGATTCAGATCCAGAGACTTTTCTGAATTTGAATTATCAGCATATACCAAGCTCCGTGTGTCTATTTCCTACATAGAAAGGATAGTTCTGGTTTATGGCAAATAGTGGCTGCAGTTTACGGTGATTCGTCACCCTCTATCCTTTCACCTTTCCTTTTTCTGACGATGACCACGCCTTTTACAGTAGTACAAGTTTATATGCCAACCAGCTCCACAGATGACGAAGAAATTGATGAAATGTATGATGAGGTAAAAGAAATTATTCAGATAGTGAAGGGAGACGATAATTTAATAGTCATGGGTGACTGGAATTCGATAGAAGGAAAAGGAAGAGAAGGAAACGTAGTAGGTGAAAATGGTATGGGGGTAAGAAATGAAAGAGGAAGCCACCTGGCAGAATTTTGCACAGAGCATAATTTAATCATAGCTGACACTTGGTTCAAGCATCATGAAAGAAGGTTGTATACGTGGAAGAGGCCTGGAGATAATGGAAGGTTTTAGATAGATTATATACTGGTAAGACAGAGATTTAAGAACCAGATTTTAAATTGTAAGACATTTCCAGGGGTAGATGGACTCTGACCACAATCTATTGGTTATGAACTGTAGATTAAAACTCAAGAAACTGCAAAAAGGTGGGAATTTAAGGAGATGGGACCTGGATAAACTTAAAGAACCAGAGGTTGTAGAGAGCTTTAGTGAGAGCATTAGGGAACGATTGCCAGGAATGGGGGAAAGAAATACAGTAGAAGAAGAATGGGTAGCTTTGATGGATGAAATAGTGAAGGTAGCAGAGGATAAATTAGGTAAAAAGACGAGGGCTAGTGGAAATCTTTGGGTGACAGAAGATATACTGAATTTAACTGATGAAGGGAGGAAATATAAAACTACAGTAAATGAAACAGGCAAAAAGGAATACAAACGTCTCAAAAATAAGATCGACAGGAAGTGCAAAATGGCTAAGCAGGGATGGCTAGAGGACAAATGTAAGGTTGTAGAGGAATATCTCTCACTAGGGGTAAGATAGATACTGCCTACAGGAAAATTAAAGATACTTTTGGAGAAAAGAGAACCACTTATACGAATATCAAGAGCTCAGATGGAAACCCACTTCTAAGCAAAGAAGGGAAAGCAGAAAGGTTGAAGGAGCATATAGAGGGTCTATAAAAGGGTGATGTATTTGAGGACAATATTATGGAAATGGAAGAGGATGTAGATGAAGACGAAATGGGAAATATGATACTGCGTGAAGAGTTTGACAGAGCACTGAAAGACCTAAGTCGAAACAAGGCCCCAGGAGTAGACAACATTCCATTAGAACTACTGACAGCCTTGGGAGAGCCAGACCTGACAAAACTCTGCCATCTGGTGAGCCAGATGTATGAGACAGGCGAAATACCCTCAGACTTCAAGAAGAATATAATAATTCCAAATGCCGCCCGGTGTGGCCGTGGGGTTGTAGGCGCTTCAGTCTGGAACCGCGTGACCGCTACGGTCGCAGGTTCGAATCCTGCCTCGGGCATGGATGTGTATGATGTCCTTAGGTTTAAGTAGTTCTAAGTTCTAGGGGACTGATGACCTCAGATGTTAAGTCCCATAGTGCTCAGAACCATTTGAAGCATTTTTTGAATAATTCCAATCCCAAAGAAAGCAGGTGTTGACGGATGTGAAAATTACAGAACTATCGGTTTAATAAGTCACGACTGCAAAATACTAACGCGAATTCTTTGCAGACGATTGTAAAAACTGGTACAATCCGAACTCGGGGAAGATCATTTTGGATTCCGTAGAAATGTTGGAACACGAGAGGCAATACTGACCCTACGACTTGTTTCAGAAGATAGATTAAGGATAGGCAAACCTACGTTTCTAGTATTTGTAAACTTAGAGAAAACTTTTGACGATGTTGACTGGAATACTCTCTTTCAAATTCCGAAGGTGGCGGGGGTCAAATACAGGGAGCGAAAGGCTATTTAGAATTTGTACAGAAACCTGATGGCAGTTATAAGAGTCGAGGGGCATGAAAGGGAAGCAGTGGTTGGGAAGGGAGTGAGACAGGGTTGCAGCCTATCCCCGATGTTATTCAATCTGTATATTGAGCAAACAGTAAAGGAAACAAAGAAAAAATTCGGAGTAGGAATTGAAATCAAAGGAGAAGAAATAAAACCTTTATGGTTCGGCGATGACATTGTAATTCTGTCAGAGGCTGCAAAGGACCTGGAAGAGCAGTTGAACGGAATGGACAGTGTCTTGAAAGGAGGATATAAGATGAACATCAACAAAAGCAAAACGAGGATAATGGAATGTAGTCGAATTAAGTCGGGTGTTGCTGAGGGAGTTAGATTAGGTAATGAGACACTTAAAGTAGTAAATGAGTTTTGCTATTTGGGGAGCAAAGTCACTGATGATGGTCGAAGTAGAGAGGATATAAAATGCAGACTGGCAGTGTCAAGAAAAGCATTTCTGGAAAGAGAAATATGTTAACATCGAGTATAGATTTAAGTGCCAGGAAGTCGTTCCTGAAAGTATGTGTATGTAGCGTAGCCATGTATGGAAGTGAAACATGGACGATAAATAGTTTGGACACGAAGAGAATAGAAGCTTTCGAAATGTGGTGCTATAGAAGAATGCTGAAGATTAGATTGGTAGATCACATAACTAATGAGGAGGTATTGGATACAATTGGGGAGAAGAGAAATTTGTGGCACAACTTAACTAGAAGAAGGGATCGGTTGGTAGGACACGTTCTGAATCATCAAGGGATCACCAGTTTAGTATTGGAGGGCAGCGTGGAGGGTAAAAGTAGTAGAAGGAGACCAAGATATGAATACACTAAACAGATTCAGAAGGATGTAGATTGTAGTAGGTACTGGGAGATGAAGAATCTTGCACAGGATAGACTAGCATGGAGAGCTGCATCAAACAAGTCTAGACTGAAGACCATAACAACAATTTTAAATTTTAGTAACTAGTGTACCTACTGTGTCAAGAAGTCTCCCATTTTGAACATCGTTTTATGACTGTCGTGTTATTCCCAGTCTACACGTATATTTCGTGAATCTATAAAAACGTTTTTGACGTGAATTAATGAATGCTGAGAAAGAGTATGTCCTCGAGAGATACAGAGTGAGTCACGTATGACGTAATACCCTTTGAATTTTATGAAGACTTCATGATATTAGAAACAGCTTTTGGGTAATTTGGCCGCACGGGGTAGCCTCGTGGTCTGAGGCGTCTTGTCACGGTCCGCGCGGCTCCCCCCGTCGGAGGTTCGAGTCCTCCCTCGGGCATGGGCGTGTGTGTGTCGACATTAGCGTACGTTAATTTAAGTTAGATTAAGAAGTGCGTAAGCTTAGGGACCGATGACCCCAGCCATTTAGTCGCATAGGACCTTACGACAAATTTCTAAATTTTTTTCGGTAATTTGCAGTGAGTTACGTACTTTTCTTGTATGTTTAAAGCTATTAAATCTTTTATCGAGCAAGCATGTTTTAGACGAATGGTTATAATTTCCTTAACAGCATTCGAAAGCTCTTCAAAAGACTGATGTAGTAAACACCTCCAGGCAGAGAACTCATGTGTAGCTCAGCCATTACGTGGAGCAAGGAAAGCCAAGGCTACTGAGATAAAACATATTTCCCATAGTCCCCACAATAGGCTACAGCTATAACAGGTTTAGCCAAAATTTTTTTGTAACTGGAACTGTATGCAGGGATGTAAAATATCGGAAGGGAAATGGGAAACTGGTTCAAATACTTGTATGTTCTCATGTTTAGTATATGCAGTCGGACACAAATACCCTGCTTGCCTGTGTTTACGTCACAATAGTGGATTTCGTACGCCTATCAGTTCATTGTTCTTTTACATTTGTCATTTTTCGAAAAGTTACAACTCAGATGCTAACAAGCGTTACATCACTGTATCCTACGTCTCAAGGGCTTTCACATGCATTAAAAACAGTCCATTAAAAAAACGTACTCTCTTTAATGTAATTGTTTATTGGTATTAATCTAACTCACGTATCCCTCACCGTACAATCATGTACCAAAATTATCATTTGGAAACCTTGAGTCGTTCAGGAAATAACAGGGGCACTACGTCTTGCGCGGCTCAACCTATATATTCTGATTTAGGAAAGGTAGCTGTTATGTAGATACAAATTATATGTCCTTTGGAAGTCAGATCTGGAAGCTGGAGACATCTGGAGAGATTGAACAGGAGTCTGTAACCGTTCTCTCCACCAACCTATCGTGTTCTAAAGTTGTGTCCCCAGCGCAGAAGACAGCTCGTCGGTCGTGGGATCTTCTTCGGCGGATACTGCTATGCTATCATCTCGAACCTTTGGCTGTGCTTCTTATGGGATGCAACTTGCCCAGGTTAGTCTCTGCATCTGCAGAGGGCAAGATCTGTAGTACTGACAATGATGGTAGGTGACACTTCTCATTAATGTATCCTGCATGGTTATTATTTAAATATTTATACATTTTACCCTGTCTTTTACAACACTTGACATACCTGTCTTATTTGTACGGTAACTTTTCTTCCCAACTTCCGACACTACGACATGTCCGGCTCTGAAGAACGCCCGAAGCGAAGTGACTAGCGCAGCCGAAGTCTCCCAGGCGCGCCAAAGAGACCCGCAGGTGTCCGAAGCATTTCGGTTGTAATATCGTCACTCTTATGTTCCTCAAAAGTAGTGAAATTTCATAAAAAAACCGATAGACTCGTAAGGTAACAGTGAGAGATTGTCACAACTGGGTTAAATACGCAAGTATGTAAATAATTAGTAAGCGAATTTAGGTGTTTTGGTGCCTAGCACCCGAATGTGCCGACCAATTAGAAACAAATTCAGTACAACTGGCCAACTCTCCAACGGGGCTGGTACATAATGTCGCTTGTACCTCACTCCACTTTTGTACCATATGCTAATTCGCGTGTATCAAGCTGCATCAAGGCGAGCTTCTAGCAAAATAAAATAATAGCGGCCACAACCAGGAATATCACACAGAGCACAAAATAAAAGTTATATCATATTACGTCGCTGTAAATTTTTTTTCAATCACTTTAGCAGATAGATAATTCTCTGTTAGTTCAGACAGCTATTGAAGCTGTCAGTGACAGTTGTTCATGTCTTTGAGAATCGTTATAGCTGGAACAGCAACAAGATTTTGCAGTATTAGCTAACAAGATTTTGCAGTATTCGTTCTCTTTTATTTAACTTTTAAATATTTCCAGAAAGAAAAAGAGAACCCCACGTCTACACATTGTGCTATATTTACACGGCCGAAAGTACGGTAGCATGTAATCTTTATGAAAAAGTAAGCGATATATTTATCGAATCTGGTAACAGTATAGTGGGTAATTCACGCCGAGATTCATTGATAGTTACCAGAATTATCTACAGCGCAGGACTGAAAACGTATTTGGTGTATCGCTTCCAAGGACGACGTAATGTTAAACTTACTGATGGAGAACTACGTGTCTGTCAGTCTTCTATGGTTAGTATTACACTATTTTGTAGAGACACATAAGTAGCCGGCCGAAGTGGCCGTGCGGTTAAAGGCGCTGCAGTCTGGAACCGCAAGACCGCTACGGTCGCAGGTTCGAATCCTGCCTCGGGCATGGATGTTTGTGATGTCCTTAGGTTAGTTATGTTTAACTAGTTCTAAGTTCTAGGGGACTAATGACCTCAGCAGTTGAGTCCCATAGTGCTCAGAGCCATTTGAACACATAAGTAATTCGGGCGCTGTAGTCTCCTCGCACACCTATGAGAATCGCTCACTGGCAGAGTTTTAACTTTCTAAGGAGCAACAATCAAACACACACTTTTCCGAAAAACAAATCACAATTTTTCTGAGCAGGAGCAGTAACATAACAACTAAGAGCGACTGCTGCATGACTACTCTTTATTTCGAAATTGATTTTCGGTAGTTTGTTAAAAACATTACTACACTGAAATTGCAGCACCCAAACAAAAAATGTGTGATGTTAACTGATAGCAGCAACTTACTCAAATACCTGACACGTTTAGTTCTCCACTTCAGACCCTCTACTCGCTTATAATTAAGTCCGGATCTCGTAAATATCGGCCGTTCGCTCTTATAATAACGTTAATAAAATAATGTAATAATAATGGTAATAATTGTAAGCAAGTCCACCTTCGTAGCTGAGATGTCAGAACGTCTGATTACCATGTGGAGAACACTGGTTCAATTCCCGTCGGTGCGTGGGTTTTCTCCTTGCTGGGATGAATAGGAAGAGGTGCACTAACTGTTGTGAGACCTGCTCAAGACTTACATGAATAATAAGCAGCCGGTCCATAGTCTGGAAACCTGATAACGCCCGAGATATCAATGGGTTTGTCCCATTTCCTTCCGTACCGCATTCAAATGACACCATATCTAGGAGGATGATCGTCGTAGTATGTTCCTCTAGGACTGCTCATGCAATTATCACTGCCAGGCCTTCACAGACATTCTGCAAGGGCCTATGAATATCTGCAATGCTCTGGTTTTCCTTCAAAACAAACTCATGGACAGCTCTCTTCTGGGAACGTACCTCCGTTACAGACATCACTTTGAAGACTATGTATAGCGCCGTCACCTATCGGAACTTCATGAAACCAAGGGGCCCACAACAAATTCCCTTTTTCTTCAGCCGAAGTTTGACGAGAAAAAATGTGTTCGATTACTTATTGAAACCCCTCGTAATATTACATTTGCGCCCCAGAGCGTTTTAAAATTATTTTACTGAGATGAAAGTAATTCTTTACAAGGACAATACTCAGATCAGTTATGCTCCGACATGATTTACTCTACAACGTGAGGCAAGTATTGCTAGTAGTCGAACGAGGTTCTTTATCCTCTCATTACTTAACAACAGCAGAAATAGCGTCCCGTGCGCCAGCTTTCACGAGGTTATATAACAACCTGCTCTGACAATAATATCGCTTCTTGAGAAACTTCTCTTGTTTTTGAAGTATACCCGACTAATATCGGCTATGAAATACTTTGTTTCAAATGTCTTACATAGAGTTGCATCAGGTAGAAATCCTGAAGAAGGACTCTCGTTTATGTTCAGTGCTTAGTAACATCACTTGGAAAGAAAACTTCTGTTAGCCTTGCAATAGTAAACTCGTACATTTCCTTTTACTTGCACCTTTGACTTCCAACACCTATTACGGATACACCACTGAGAGGTAACTAAAAGCTGTTCCTATGATTTATGAGAGAACTTTTATTATGCTTCCGTCTAGGTACTACCATCTTTGAGGAAAAAGTTGTACGATGTATCATGAGCAGCGATGAAGTAATATACTTTCTAGAAACGTCTTGCTCAAAACTGTTTTATATGTTTGAGACTCGACATGAATCCTGCTTTAGGTACATAGACGTGGGGATAAAACGGAGAAAAAAAATTGGCTCACTGGTACTCTGTTTGTTATGTCGAATTATTTAAGGTCTGCTGCTGGAGTTTGTCTAATTTTTAGTCCTTAGCAGAACTACCCTTTCCACTTTTGTTGTACTTTTTCACATTGTTTCACTTTCTACGAGGGGTGTCCAATAAGTAAGTTTCCCCGTTTTATAAGAAACATTGCACGTAATCTATCATACTGAAATAATTTATTGACATTGCACAACGGTTCTGTTATTTTTCTGCGTAG
Organism: Schistocerca americana; assembly: GCF_021461395.2. NCBI lineage: Eukaryota > Metazoa > Arthropoda > Insecta > Orthoptera > Acrididae > Schistocerca > Schistocerca americana. The sequence continues at coordinate 790,173,032 of NC_060121.1, read as the reverse complement.
TCACCAAGTTTTTCCCAAGCATTTTTGGTGACCTAACGCAAATTTTCCCAAACCACTATTGTACCAGGCCGGGTCCTGCGCTCTTAACCAGCTGCTCACTGTTGATGCGGCTTCGTCGTCGGTGATGAAGTGCTTACCGCCAAGATGACCTTTGATTTGGGGGAACTTGTGAAAATCGGTTGGGATAGAATCTGGTGAACATGGATGATGAGGGGACACTTCCCAGTTAAATCTTTGGAGCCCCACTGCGGCCATTCGAGCTGCATGAGTACGAACATCGTCATGAAGGAAGATAAATTTGCGAGACAAAAGTTGAGGACGTTTTCTTTTGATGACAACTTGCAGAAACCTTAGGACGTTACAGCACCTTTCGGGATTAGTTTTGGTGTTGCGAGGCAGTTAGTGAACGAGTACCACCGCCTGAAAGTCCCAAAACATGGTTGCCACAATTTTCCCTGCCGAATGTGTAACCTTTGTCTTAGGTAGGGGATTTTAACCACTTTTCCAGGTTTCTTCCACACCATACTCTGATATTTTGCCCCAGGAATCAAGTGATGGACACAGGTCTCACTCCAGTTGAATTCTCATATATCCTTTCCCATACTCAGTGGTTAGCTCCCGATGGATATCGACCGCGGATAGTTGTTCTGGAGGAAAAAAAAGATACAAAAAGACAAAATGGACACACTTTGTAATAGTAATCCCACGCTAACCATATCTGCAATATACTGCGGTATATGGCAGCGAGAGCGGTGTCAAACACAAACAAGTCGAACTCGTCTGCCCTCATGTACCAGGAAACTGTTTATTTTGCAGAGAGATTAAAAAAGCGAATCTTACTTATTGGAGGACACACGTAGTTGCCGAATGTTTCCATTAACACTTCGAACGATTTCGGCTTATTTAAAAGAATACATATAATTCCTATTTCCTACGTTTTCTAATTCTGTAGAATTTCTTAGATTTTAGTCTGTATTTTGTAACAAATAACTTATGGTCAGAGTTCACATCTGCACCAGGAAATGTTTTGCAGCATGAAATCTGATGTTGAAGCCTCTGTCATACCATTGCATAACCTATCTGAAACTTGTCACATATAAGACCGTTTTTCAGATTTTCTAAGTCTACTCTTACTGATGATCAAATTGTGATCTGTGAAAAATTCTACCTGTTGATTTTCCCTTTCATACATTACCCGTTCTTAACTCTTTCTTTTCTCACAGTGCAATTTTCATCTCACATAACGTACTGAATAATTTTGCATATATCATCTTACTTTTTTTCCCCAGAAGAAGTTGACATCGGGGAAGATCATTTTGGGTTCCGTAGAAATGCATGATGCACATGGAGATACTGACAGCTATTTTAGAAAAAAGAGTGAATAAAGGCAGACACCGTATGTATTAGTTGTAGATTTACAGAAAACATTTTATAAAACTGACTGGAGTACAAACACTCCGTGAAATTCTGAAGGTAGCATGGATAAAACAAAAGAAGGGAAACGTAATTTACAACTTTTGCAGACAGCAGACTGCAGTTACAGCAGTCGAAGGACGTGAAAGGGAAGCAGAAGTTTAGAAGGGAGCTACACAAAATTGTAGCGTTTATAATATTATTCTATCTGTAGAATTAGCAAGAATGACAAGACATAAAAAATCTGGAAAAAGCATTAAACTTCAGGACGAAGAAACTGAATTTTAACATTTACCGATGATGTAATTCTGTCATAAACGGCAAAGGAATTGCAAGATCGGTTAAACGCAATGAATAGTGTCTTGAGAGGAGGTTATAAAATGAACCATATCAAACATAGAACAAGGATAAGGAAACGTAGAAACGTAGTTGAATACAATCAGGGGATTCTGGAGAAATTAGATTAGCAAATGAAACACTGAAAGTAGTAGTCAAGGTTAGCTATTTGAAGAGTAGAATAATTGATGGTGTCAGAATTGGAAATGACATATTTGCAAGAAATATATTTTTAAAACAAGGCAAATATTTTACAGCAAATATAAATTTAAGTGATAGGAAATGTTTTATGAATGTATTTGTGTGCAGAGTGAAACATCTGCAAAAACAGTACAAGAAAGAAGGGAAGAGAAGCATTTGAAATGTGGTTCTACATTAGAGTGCTGAAGATTAGACGGGTAATCGGACAGCTAATGGAGAGGTACTAAATCGAATCGAGAAGAAGAGAAATATGTGGCACAGTTTGACTAAAACATGGGACAGGTTATAGGGTACATCCTGAGACATCAAGAAATAGTCGATTTGGGTATGGAGAGAAGCAGAGAAAGGAGCCTGAGGTGCAAGAATTATAGAGAGAGGGAGCAAGTCTTAATATGGAAACCAGTTCATTTACGCACGTTGCAATAGTTACACATGTATAGATGCACACGGAGAATAGACTAGCGAGGTTATCTGAATAGGATAGTGGACCACAACACACACATTATTTTCGCTTTCTTTATTAAGAATGGAATTAGTATCTAATTGTATCCGGTTTACGCCTCCTCAATGCGGTATCTTGTGTATTTCTTTCTGTTACAGTTATCTCTGTTTAAACATTAAGACATAACATTAACTTCTTACAGATGTAAATGAACCCCTTTGTTTCGTCCATGACACAAATAAAGCCAATAGTGGATGCAGTAACCTCGTCTGTATCCAGTAAGGTGCAAAAAACACAAGGGTTATGCTAAACTAGATTGTACATAACGCTTAGCACAATAATTGTGTTCTGCACGTTTGACCTCTAGCCTTACCTTCACAGAGCCGGTTCTTACACGTACGAGGAGAGTTCACTTTAGAGAACATGTCAAAAGCGACCACCTTGCATTTGCAAACACTTCGCCACTCGCTGGATCATACTTAGCTGCACTCTATGTAACGCACCTGCATCCACGATTGCTGAAGCAGCCTGCACGCTGGCTATTAGGTCATGTACATCCATGGGTGGAGTATTATAAATTTGTTCCTGTAAATGTCCTCACAAATGGAAATCTATTGGATTAAAGTTCAGTGAACGTGATGGCAAGAACATTGCACTTCGATGACCAATCGATTTCTCTGGACACGCTTCGTTTAAGCAGTTATGCACATTCATTCCAAAGTGTAGCGGTGCACTGTCATCCTGAAACCATAGCTGTCGTTGAGTGCCAAGTGGCACGTTCTCTGATGCGTCAGGCAAAGTATTTCAAATAAACGCACGATGCAGGGACGCAATTTGCTTTTCCACCAATAGGTATAGCCGGCCATGGTGGCCGAGCGGTTGTAGGTGCTCCAGTCCGGAACCGCGCTGCTGCTACGGTCGCAGGTTCGAATCCTGCCTCGGGCATGGATATGTGTGATATCCTTAGGTTTACGTAGTTCTAAGTCTAGGGGACTGATGACCTCAGATGTTGAGTCCCATAGTGCTCAGAACCATTTGAACCATTTTTGAGCCACCAATAGGTATAGGCCCAAAATTACATCTCCAGCGATTCCACCCCACATGTTTATGCCAAAGCGAGCGTGAAACCCACGTTCACGGGTGACATTATATTGTGTTCCGACCAATAATGGCTGTTGTGGTGGTTGAGAATACCTTCACGAGTGAAGCTAGATTCTTCAGTCCTTACCACGTTACTGATAAAATGTGCCTTATCTTTCATTTGCTGTAAAAGCCGTTCACAAAACGGTACTCGTCAGATGCGGTCATCTGGCCGCTGGTGTTGCGTTAAGGCGTAGTGATATGGGTACAGATCTTCTTGGTGCAACAACTAGTCTCTGAGGTGTCTGTAACTACCTTACAATGTCACGGGTACTTAGTCGAGGTGACTGGTGAAGACTTTTAAGAATCACGTCCGCTGGTTGCGGAGTACATGTAGTCCTTACACGATCTCTGTCCACTACTTGTGAACGAAGAATACCGGATTGCCGAAGGTGTTGCTCCATGTGACGAAAAACATTGTTATCGGAAGGCGCCTTTGAGGATAATCTGCAGGATACGCACGAGCAACAGCAGCAGCTTGGTTAAAAGATGCACCCAGCACCCAAGGCATATCGACAAATTCATCGTTTGTGTACTCCATCGGGAAGCCGCTCTACTTTAGCTTGACAGGAACAGCTAGTTGTGCACTAGACGGTTAGTTGACAGATGCATGCAGTGTAAGGATCCGTGTTCCAAGTCATAGAAATGCGATCCAAAAGTTCGAGGAACGGAGTGGAGCCGAACTCAAGACCCCACTTCTCCATTGCTCGACGCTTACCACTTTTATTTTTGTTATCAGACGGTACTTTCATGAACTTTCAGACGACCATAGTCAAAATCGTAATGTAATATGAGGAGCAAATTGAGAAAACAAATAATTATTAACAACAAAACAAGAGAAAAAGGATCCGGTTAACAAGGAAACGAGCTCACAACCTGCTGCCTATTTTTTATTTTTTAAATGAGGAAGAAAAGTGAACAAAACAAGGCATCACGTGACTGGGCGCCAGAAAAAGGGAGGAATTAAAGACCATACGGGAACTTCACCAACATCCTGTCGATTAAACACAAGAAGAAGCGTATTTCCAAAGGCGCTCGATAACGTGGGAACCACAGCCACGTCCTGTGCACGGTCTCCGGATGAAGGTGAAAGTCACAGAGAACAGGGCTGTTCTTTCCCTCAACAACATAATGACCCAGGAACGGAGACAATCGTATTCATTTTCGACTGAGAGGAAAAGGAATCATTGCGGACGAATGAGAAAATCATCCGAAAAAGCAGATTCAGGCCCTAGGTAAAGAACAGTCAGCTGTTCACGAATCCAGAGCCAATGATCCTGTCTTCAAGAGAGTAGCCTCTGAAATAAGGTATCAGTGTGATGACATGCGTCACACTGATCAATCGGGCAAAGGCCTATACGAGGATGACGATATCACACAAAGAATGACCCTATACCATCATGAAACAATTTCAATCGGTACTATAGGAAGACTAAGACCAGACAGTTTTTCAGGATGTAGACGGAGAAGCTATTTTAATAGGGGAGAGGCAGTTTAATAAGTCTCCGGTAGTGAGGTATGTCTTTGAAAGGATATCAGCACCTAATAAAATGACAGTTGTAAAATATCCACCGATATGTCACAATTCAGAGTTATTCCATCCAACATCGACGGGAAGAGCTAGACTGATCAGTTGGAGACAGGAAAATAAACGAGATGTAATGCAATATGGTAAGACATTCCTTCGTACAAACAAGATAGGCGCTTTCACTTTAATATCGGAGAGGCCTAATCCACCACATCGTACTGAACTCGAAAGATATGTCATAAGAATCGACCAGATAGTTGTTTGAGTCTGCGGGCCATCAACCCATCAACGCAGGAAGCGGGAATATCTGTGCAATGTAATACTCTTTACTGAAATAATAGCTGTCGATTGCCACACTTTGTGACGGAGGCTAAGGGAATGGTGTTCATGCTCAAGAATAGCTCCCTGAACACAGGTCATAATCTCATGCCAGTTAAGTGTCACCGTTTTGGTCGGGTTGCGATCTACCGTGATCCCTAAAGTATTGCGGCGATTGACCACCTCGTCCAAGTGATTGTCACTTGGTTGAAGTCCCACAATGGCAGGAAGATGCGTTTGCGATCAATAAGGTGGGAACCAGCAAGGCGACAAAAGAAATCCAAGGTATCCTAGAGCCTGGTTTCGTACTAAAACCATGAAGTCATCGGCGTTAAGTGCGGACAGAGAATCGTTCTACCAATACAGTCCAGCCACGTAGTTGTATGGCAATACACCGAAGCAAGGGTTCTAAGAACAAAACAAAGAGAGACATGGATAATGGGGCTTCCCTGAGATAGACCACGTCGGACATAAATGCGAGGGATAAGGTGACCATTCACAACCCTGATGCCAGTGAAAAGGTTGGCTAGGACCTGGCATGCATCGTGAATAAAACCCGAATCGCTTAACACATTAATTAGAAGACTGTGACTGACACTGTCAAAGATTTGTGTTAGTCGAGAAAAAGCAGGCCCCCGAGATATTAGTGGCCGCAGTCACCGAAACGACATCTCGACTTTCGATAATACAGTATCGTGCGTCCAGGCACCCGTCTTTGATAAACAGCACTGATTATGTCGAGCAACTTAGAGAGACGTGTTTTTTTAGCTCGAGCGACAGTTTTAAAGTCGAAGTTCGGGAGAGCAGTCGGACGAAGCGAGTCAAGATCAGGTCGACTCTTGGTTCTCAGGATGAGGGTCATTTCACCTTCCTTGAAAGGAGCGGGAAGTTCATTGTCCATCGACGTTATTGTGTTCACCTATGAGAAGCCAAAAATGAACACAAAAAATTGTTGAGGAATGCCATCCAATCCAAGTGACTTGCGTGACTGACACCCGGTAACAATATCATATATACGGCCTTTGTGGAAATTACTCAAAAACAAAAAAGGAACAAAAAATAATATAAAAATTAAAAAAAACATGGTTTAATTCATGGCTGACGACGCAATCTAGCAAAGGACAAAAGTCGTCAGGAAAATTTTCTGCCAAAACGTGGGTGTCACACAGTTCAGTAAATTAATTGAAAGTTGGGGGGACGTTGACACTCGACCACCGGTGTTGTCAAGTGCTGCAATGCAAACGCGTTTCCTGCTCGTCCGCGTATGGATAAAAAGTTATAGAAAACACAGTTAGTCTTGTAAAATGGAACGTGGTTTACATCGAGTCCGGAGGCGTTCAATCTGGAACTGTTTTAACTGTGGCAGCTCGTCTTTAATTTGCCATACATCTTTAATTCGTAGAGGAACTTGGGTAGCGCTATCGTAAAATTGACGTAAAAGAGAGTGATAAAATTCTTGGGTGCGCTCGACGTCTCACGCCCTTACGGCCCCAAAACACATCAGAGCTTTAAGAATTTGTGGCTTATCATCAAGTGTCCACCACTCTATAGTAGTTGAGTACTGTCCTATAGCACGAGAGAAACAGGCCCGTAATTCCTAAATAACAACAGCAAGGGAATAGTGTGGTAGATAGGTTGTATTGAGCATCCAGGCAAGAAGACACAATTCCACCGGCTGCTGCACATTCTTAAATTTGATGGCTATAGCACAATGATCAGTAAAACAGGCGGGTTCGGCCGCTGTGGCCGAGTGGTGCTAAGCGCTTCAGTCCGGAACCGCGCTGTTGCTAGGGTCACAGGTTCGAATCCTGCCTCGGGCATGGATGTGTGTGATGTCCTTAGGTTAGTTAGGTTTAAGTATTTCTAAGTCTAGGGGCCTGATAACCTCAGATGTTAAATCCCATAGTGCTTAGTGCCATTTGAACGATTTTTTAAAACAGCGGGTATCATGTCAACGTCCAAAAGCTGCCCGCGCAAGGAATCATAAAGGTAAAAGCGATCAAGCTGACTGCTGCGGGTGGCAATAAAATGAGTGTATTGGACAAGTGTAAGATACCGAGAAACCCATGAGTCACATAGGTGCAAGAAGCGTACCATGTCATTGAAATCTTTACTAAAACTAAAATTTCTATACTGTTCCACCGTCTGGAGAACACAATTAACATCACACTCCAATGGAATTTTGGTAGGGGATTTACAAGGTAGGTAAATGATTTCCTCTTTGTAGAAACGTGAAAGTTCCGTTGAACGACCAGAGCCAAAAGGGGCGTAGAGAAGAAAAATGTTCAAATGGCTCTGAGCACTATGGGACTTAACTGCTGAGGTCATCAGTCGCCTAGAACTACTTAAACCTAACTAACTTAAGGACATTACACACATCCATGCCCGAGGCAGGACTCGAACCTGCGACCGTAGCGGTCGCGCGGTTCCAGACTGAGCGCCTACAACCGCTCGGCCAGTACAGAAGAAGTAAAGTGAGATCACAACAGGTACGTCCTATACCCCTACCATCACCGATAACTGCGAAATCTCGTGAAGGAATTTCTTCCCTATAAAACGAGGCAGTGCTCGTAAAAAATACATGAAGCCACAGTCAGAAAGGTTGAGAAACCAGGAATTGAAAACTGGTCAAATAATACTTGTTGTAGAAATATAGTTTATGCACAAGTCAAGTACAAATTGTTGCAAAGAGGCGATCCACAATTCGGAACCAATCTTATTAATGTTCAAAGTGAGAAAAATATCTGCTTGTATACCTAATTGAGTACAACGAAAATTACAAAATTACAAAATCATCATCGAACCGAACTATGTACCAGCATCCATAGTAGAATCAATGGACGAAACCGAGGGAGAAGAAGTGTGAACATCTCCCCCATCTTCCATGGCTTCTCGGAATGGCCGCTACCTCGTGCAGTTGATTGGGTGGGTGATGCAGAAAGGGAGAGACCTCCGTACCCCACTAGTCGACGGACAGGGACTCGCTTGTGGAAATCTGTGTAATAACGACGGGGCCCTCCTGTCCTTGTCCATTCTATCAAGTTATGCTGATCGAGAAGTTGTGACGTGGAGGCCGCGACGGAGGCCTCACAAGTACACTATGTCAACATACGTTTCTCATATTAGGTGCATTTTGCTGCCACCTAGTGCCAGGTACTCTATGTCAGCGACGTCAGTAGTCATTAGACATCGTGAGAGAGCAGAAATGGGAGCTCCGCGGAACTTACGGACTTCGATCGTGGTCAGGTGATTGGGTGTCACTTATGTCATAAGTCTGTACGCGAGATTTCCACACTCCTAAACATCCCTAGGTCCTCTGTTTCCGATGGGATAGTGAAGTGGAAACGAAAGGGACGCGTACAGCACAAATGCGTACAGGCCGACAGAGGGTCGTAATGTGTGATAGGCAGACATCTATCCAGAGGCTGCAGTCTCTAGTCACACGACGAGGCCCATACAACGGGCTTAAAATGAATTTCTACAGTTGGTTTAATAGAAGTGACAATACCTTATGGTTATGCATCGAGTTTTATGAAGATGACTTAGGACATTGCCTGTTTTAGGCAAACATTTAAATAATAATTTGTGTTCTGAAGAAGACGTTATTACTAACGTTGAAACCTAGGTAAACGATAAAGTTAACCTGCAACAGTAGGCTGTATATTCTTATATAAACAATATCAGTTGCTGTCGCTGCATAAAAATGTTAAAAAAAGAGTGGAAGCTGTCATCAAGGCTAAGGGTGGGCCAATTCCATATTGAATTCCAGCATTACCGATGGAGGGCGCCACGAACTTGTAAATCATTTTCAGCCAGGTGTCCGTATACTTTTGAACACATAGTGTAGTTTCATGGACATGGAGAGTTGCAGTCAGATGAATATGTATTCTACTACTTAGGAGGAGAAGTAAAAGGAATTAATGGAGTACGAATGATTATGACAAAGGAATTGGCTAAATGTGTGGAATATGTAGACTATGGAAATGACCTTGTTATTGGTGTAAGGCTGAAAGGAGCACAAAAAGATTTACTGATTGTCCAGGTGTATATGCCAACTTCAGAACATGATGACCAAATTGTAGAGGAAACGTACAATTTAATAGAGAGAATAATGGACGAAAATAAAAAATGCTGCAAAATAGTAATGGGAGACTGGAACGCCATTGCGGGAGAAGGGAAAGAGGGAAACATAGTAGGCAGTCATGGTCTTGGAAAGAGAAATGACAGAGGTGAATGGTTAATTGACTTCTGCAGGGAAAGGCAGCTGATAGCGGCAAACACATGGTTCAAGAACCATAAGAGGAGGCTCTACACTTGGAAATCACCAGGGGATAAATATAGAAACCAAATCGATTTTATACTGGTAGAAGAAAGATACAGGAATGGAATCAAGAAGGTGCACACATTACCAGGTGCAGATATTAATAGTGACCACAACTTACTTATGGCAGAAATAGAAATAAGAATGAAAAAACTGAAAAAGGCGACAATGGTGAAGAAGTGGGATCTAGAGAAGATAAGGTCCAACAAAGAACAAATTACAGAAATGCTGTCTCGGGACTTTCTAAACACATTACGAGACAAAGAAGCACCTGATAATGCCAACGAGTACTGGAATATGCTGAAAGAAGGAATCATTAAAGCAGGACAGCAAAATATAGGATATGTAAAAGGGAAAAGGTCAAAAAAACCATGGGTCACACAAGAAATGATTTCCAAGATGAAGGAGAGAAGAAAATTGAAAAACAAGAACACTGAAGATGCAAGAAAGATATGCCGAAAGTTAAATAACGAACTGCGAAGAGAAACAGAGCAGGCTAGGAAAAAACGGCTAAAAGAGGAATGTGATGAAATTGAAGAACTGGACAGGAAGGGAAGATACGACTTACTATACAACAGAGTAAAGACTATGACATGGGAACGAAACAGAGCAGGAAGTGCTACTATGGAAATTTTGAGTAAAGACGAAGAGGTAGTGTACAAAGATGGTGACGATGTCCTCCAGAGATGGGAAGAATATATAAAAGAGCTATATGACACAAATAGCAAACCAGAAACTCTGGAACTTGAATCACACAACAGTGTAAGTGATGAAGAGAAAGGACCGACCGTCATAATGGAAGAAGTAAAGTCTGCCATTGCTGCAATGAAAAATGGCAAAGCAGTAGGTACAGATACAATACCGGGAGAAATACTAAAATGCTTGAACCACAATGGAATAAGAGAAATATTGAGGTTATGTAATAAAATATATGACAGTGGTGAATGGCCTGAGGACTTTTTGACAACAGTAATGATTCCATTACCGAAAAAACAAGGAACCAAGAAATGCAGCGAGCACAGGACAATCAGCCTCATTTCACATGCAGCCAAAGTGATGTTAAGAATAATTAATAAAAGACTTGAAAAAGTAATAGAGGAGAATCTCGGCGAGGAGCAGTTTGGCTTTAGACGGAATACGGGCACCAGAGATGCAATAGGGCTCCTACGAATCTTGGGAGAAAGGTGTATTGAAAAAGGAAGAGACCTACATATGTGCTTCTTCGATTTAGAAAAGGCATTTGACAATGTCGTTTGGGACAAGCTGGCGACTATTATGAGGGAAAAGAGAGTGGACTGGAAAACCAGAAGACTTATAAACTCATTGTACCTTAATCAAAAAGTTTCAGTTAAAGTGAGAGGAGAAAGTACAAACTGGATCAGACTAGGGAAAGGAGTAAGACAAGGATGCTGTTTATCACATACTCTTTTCAACCTGTACTTGGAAAATATGATTGACCAATGCTCATTAGATGACAAAGGAGTAGAAATTGGAGGAAGAAGAGTAGGGTGCTTGAGATTGGCTGATGACATGGTCCTTCTAGGCACAGGGGAAAAAGAATTACAAGATTTGGTGGACACCATTGCAACTAACGGAAAAAAATATGGAATGAAAATTAACACAAATAAAACAAAAGTATTGGCAATAGGAGGAAATAAGGAAATAAAAATTGTGCTGAATGGAGAAACACTAGAACAGGTGCAAAATTTTAAGTATCTTGGAAGCAGGATAGACACCGACTGGAAGTGCACCACAGAAATTAAAACAAGGATAGCAATGGCAAAAGAGGCGTTTTATAAGAAAAGGAGAATCTTCTGCAGCGGTCTGGACAGAGAACTCAGAAAGAGACTCATAAAATGTCTGGTATGGAGTGTTCTTCTGTATGGCGCTGAAACATGGACTATGAGGAAAAAAGACAGAGAAATGCTGGAGGCTTTTGAGATCTGGACATGGCGGAAGTTGGAAAGAATAAGTTGGATGGACAGAGTAAAAAATGAAGAGGTACTGAGAAGAGTGGGAGAGAAAAGGCAGTTACTAGATGTAATAAAGAGAAGAAAAAGAAATTGGATTGGGCACATATTAAGAAAGAATGACGGACTGATAAAAACAGTTTTAGAAAGTTATGTAGAAGGGAAAAGGAAGCGAGGAAGAAAGAAATTCCAGATACTGGATGACATGATGGACGGTACAACATACAGCAGCCTTAAGAAGGAAGCAATGGATCGCAGAATATGGAGAGGCAAAGGACCTGCTAATATAGCAGATAACTGATGATGATGAGTGTAGTTTCAGAAGCTGAGACAACAGTAGAAAGTGGGCTGCTGAAAGAGTTTCCTTAACAGGCAGCGCCGGCGAGGGGCCCTGGATGGCGGCAGAATCGCTAGATGACTTATCAATAACCACGTGATCAGGTGCAGAAGCACTCATGATTTCGTTATCCACAAACTCAAGCTGGAAAAGAAGGTCCTTCAATGAACGGCGAGTCGAAGGAAAAGGCTCCTTAGCTACATCAGCACTGTGTTCTGCGACGCCTGTTATGAATAACCGTGGCCGGCACTGCGGGAGTGATAGCGTTCGTGTCCCCAAATGTGAGTAGTGGGAACAAAGCACGAATATTATCATCGGAGATCCAGTTTGATTCTCAGTAACCGGGTTTGGCTCGGCTGCAGAATCCTGTGGGAGAAGATCCATTAAAGTCAATTTTTACTCTGTTCGTAAGTGGGTTTTAATACCACCACGATGCGGACAATTGGAACAAACGGGGCCACTGATTACAACTGAAGCAGGTTCCTTCCTGGCCGATATAAGTAAGATGAGCCAGATATCCATATACCTGCAAGTGAGAGGGGCTGCTTTTTCAGTCGGATTTCTACCGACCGAACACCACTACAGACCTGTAAGCGGTGCTGAGCAGATCAGAATTCCCCTCGAATATGTCATATACCTTTTATGATAACAGGGTAGACCTCAGAAAACTGTCGTCTACCTCGGGTGGAAGATTAAAAACCGAACATCTGTGTAGACCACTTCTGCATTCGCCAAATGAACAATGGTAGTGGAATCATCAAGATGAGTACCCATACACCAGTTTTCCAGACCGGAGCCGCTACTTCTCAGTCAAGAAGTTTCTCAGTTTGCCTCACAGGGGTTGAGTGCAACCCGTTTGCCAACAGTACTCGGCAGGTGGCACGGTCACCCATTCAAGTGCTAGCCAAGCCCGAAAGCTCTCAATTAACGGGAACCAGTGTCACCGCTGCGGCAAGGTCGTTGGCCTTGAAAAGCATATACTACTTCCATAACTAGTAACAATCAAGCCCTGATACTTTCAAGATAAGCAAAACGTATAGTTACAATGCTCCAGAGGATCAATTTGGGATTACGATCTGAATCATGAGCTGAATATAAGATTGTAACGTTCTTTAAGAAATTTATTTGTTTGTGTGCGAATGAATATGAAATGCATAATGTTTGTGTTATGCAAATTTACTGTGTGATGTGTTGTTGAGCAAATGGTGCGCTTAATCAGCTTTACTGTAATCCAAAAAAATTAAAGTACGTAATCTGGAAAACCAACACGCAATGCCCGTAGTGAAATCAATCACTCTGAAATTTACCCAGTATCATGAGCACCAGCTTCTACTGCCCTGTACAATAAACTGACAAAATTCCCTGTGCAAATAAGCAACAAAATAAATTTTCCTTAGCTCTAGAGTCGCAACGGATGTAATCATTGAATTTTGTTCTCTCCACAGTAGGCGTAGAAAATAATCAGTTCTGGCACAGTGAAGTGCAATGCCGGCCGTGAAATAACTTCATACAAATAATATCAGTAGATTGTCTGACAAATGAACAACCTTGCAAATGTTCAGTGAAAATACTGGGCATCGGCTCAGCACTGTGCAATGCTGCCCGCATTGAAACTGTTACAAACGTTAATCATTTTCTTACTGTCGCACATTAATATTTTTATGATTATGATGGAAAAATGCTTTCTTTTAGAAAAATATTCATTGGATAAATAAACACGACGTGGAAGAGTATGAGGTACTGGTAAGGGGATTCGCTAAGACCGAATACTTCATTTTTAAAAATTGTATTCAAAGTAAAGCTCCACCTTCACAAAATCTAATATGACACATTTTACATTGACTTCAAAATCAGTGAACTTGTCAACTGTTCTAGAATTCTCACTTGCTGTCGCAATTAAAACAATTGGATCGTTACATGAGAAAAAGTCTCACAACGTTTGACAAAATAATTCCAAAATTCAACTTCTCTGTATCAGGATAACAAAACACACAAAATATTACGAATCGGATATACCTAATCAACCAGTACACTAAATCTGATGGAAAATACTTGGTTCCTACATTCTAGGGTCAGTATGGTAAAATTCAGCCAAATCCACATATCGCGTTGCTGCATACTTAAAACTAAATACGGGTATACAAAATTTCATTATCTTACAAATTTGTTCCAGTTGCTTTCCCTTTGAGTTACAGTATAAAAGTCATTACTTTTGTATGATTGTTAAGGACAATGGCCAATATTTGTTAACGATCAGTATTATTTCAATTCTTGATAATCTTATAGCCCCACAAATTAATAATACACACTTTACACTTTTATAGAACTAACTACGACCTAGCATTTACTTGCTCTGTTTGAGGATAAACAATATCATTCATCACTTCATTTTACAAAAACTGTATAATGCTGCGTCCATAGAGCAACAACAAAGTTCTCACAGCTAGCCACTAGCTTTAAGTCTTACATCCTACCTATAACAGAGTGCAACGGCAAATGCTACTGCGCTCCGCGCGCTCCTGCTTACAATCGATTATGCCACCCAGGCAACACCTTTGGTTCAGTGGTGTCAAAGATACAATCTCTTCTGCGTATGACAATCGTTGCAGGTCATTTTTCATGAATTATGTTACGAAATCGGGCTCCACGTACAAGTGGACCCCTCAGAAGATAGTCACACAGTACAGACTCTTCCATCAATTTAACTCAGTGAAAAGAAATGGGTCTCCATATACGATACTTGTACACTGCACAAGTAGTGGATTCGTTTGTAAAGGCAATGGATTACACTGAACATGTCTTCGATTTTTGTATACGGCATCCAGCAATGCACTGGGGCTGTCTCATCATTTGTTACAACGTAAGTTTGGTATATTAAAAAAATAGTTAATCATCAGTGTCAAGTCTTAAATCCTGACTCTACTTCCTATATGCTATTGCATTCTTGATTGAGATTACGTAGCACAACGTCATACAAAAATAGTCCATACAGCAGTACACGTCAACCTATTTTTATCAGCACTTGAACGCTAATAAGATCCAGAGAAGAATTAGTTATTTCTAACACTGTTCAGTAACACCTCAACAGATGGTTTGATATCCACTGAAACGTCCCCTTTTAAAAATTATGAATGTCTGTGCTGGTAAACTTCTACGTTATTTGATTTTCAAAGAGCTGAGCAAAACTGAACGTACTCAGACATTTCTTTCTTTACTTATTATGATTATCAATAAAATGACACACAATGTTTTTGCGCAACGCAATCTGACTTTCAATAATCCCTACAAAAGAATGGCCCTGACTAACAGTAACCTATACCTTTCATTAATCACTTACCTTACAAAAATCTTCGTTACTCGAACTACTGAAATACAGCGAGCGTCAATACTGCCAGCTAAATAAAAGATTCTAGCTACTGAAGGCGTAGTTAGCAAATGAAAGATTTTGATAGAGAACAAACAATGTAGTTACCTTAATAGCGTTCAAAAGATAATTTTGTGACATCCAATTAAATAAATTTCCTTTTTCTTACGGACACACGTCCAGATCGTCCGCTCAAAACTTTGACATCTCTCTCCCCACATCCATCACTGCTGGCAGCTCACCTCCAACTGCACAACGCTACTCGCTGTTCACATCCAACTGCCCAACGCTACGCTAGTGAATATTCCAACATTGAGTCCAACCAGCCACAGACAGCACACAGCACAGTCAGCGATTTTCATACAGAGCACTACGTGGCATTACCAACATAAAAACCTAAACAGCCTACTTACACCATTAGAGTGCATACTAGTCATATACAGTAGATATAATTAACAAGATGGCGGCCAAACAATATGGCACACTCCAGTGGCTGAATAAAAATAATTGTAATGTTCGTGGTAAAAGGAAACCGAGAGAAGTGGATTAACTAGCTATACATTATCACTCAACACGATATAGTAGCAACCTGGAACTACAACATTCAGACTTACAAACAGAAACAATATCGTCTCCGCGACTGTTTAATTCTTACTGTGTGAAAAGATAGTTTTTATAATACAGCTCGCAACCTGTAAGCAACCTATAAGCTCCTGTTTCACTGATCTTAAGCAGGCGACCCAGTATACAGTGTGTAGGGAAGCAGCCTACTCACGTAGTAAATTCACATCAGTCTTTCCACTGTGTGCCAGCCTAGTCCGCTGTAACTAGCTCTGATGTCATAAATGTTGCTCAATACTTTTAAAATCTAGCAAATAACCTGAAACGGTTCTAGCATGTCAGGAGTAATACTAAATTAATATGTGTTGAATATCAGTTCGATAACTTTAACCATTTTCGAAATTTGGACGTTTTTCTGTAAAAATCATTGGCGCAACAGAAAAGAGCTAGAGACTTAAAAATTTATATTTAGAGTCCTTTTTCATTATAATTTAATAGAAACAGTCTTCTGGATCTCACAAATTAAAATTTTAGTGGAAATTCATGATTCTCTGGTTTCTGTCTTAAAAAATTAAGGAAGGAAGATAGATAAAGTAGGCTAATAAATAAGGCTAGGATGTTTAGATTTAAGTAAAAGGGAGTTCGCTATAATAATAAAGATGTGAGAAGTTTCAATTGAATAACTATAAAACTATAGCGATAGCGTATCTCCAAAGGGCAAGTTCAGAGGTCGTCTACTGCGTGTAGTGTAATTAAATTAGTTCTCTCGCCCAAAATATTTTACTTAGCCACGTCAGACATTTATTATGATTACTTACCTGTGTGCTGAATGCACATTTAAATTGAGAGCTTCATCGGCCATCAGCAAAAGAAGCTATGATTTGTTCAATAACTTAAAGTGGTGCATTACTAGCCCAGCGGCTAGTTGGGAGAGCCGATTTGATCAGGCGTTCCCTTAGCCGTCCGCACCGCGGCTTTATATATAAGAAGGTTGCGCGAGGAAGCAAGGCCCCAGTTCTCTCCAGACGCTGAATAGCACACCATCTGCGTCGGGAGTCGCGTCGCGTCGGTATCATTGCTATAAACAGCCTCGGATGCCGTATTAAGTTACTCGGGATACGCGTAACCATGAAATCATTTTCGAGTGAGTTGTTAATTCTGGGATGACTTTAATTACCTATCTTCAGTTTGCGTATGTCGTATTTTCACGTGCCGCCGCGGGACAGACATTCTACCATTATATAGTGTGGCGTTTGATGAACCTAATCATCAAATTACGTCGAGCATTCACTTAAACATTTCATTTGGACAGTTATAGTTGCATCAGCGTATTAGACTCTGAACTGCTCTGTTAGTCAGATTGTGTGGATTCTTTTTTTTCATCTGTGACTTTCAGAATACAGTGAACCTTTTTTCCATGATCACTTTTGATTATGAATCCCTGACAATCTCCTAATTCCTCAGAGCTATAAGCTGTAGCTATAAGTGTATTTCTCAGATGAAGTGGGCACTAGGAATTATAATTACAGGCTTCACGTTTTGCTAATCCCACTCTGGTTGCCAAAATTGTAGTTAGAGAGCCAGTGTTGAGAACGGCAAAACAACAGCATAAATAATAGGAACATTTTAAATAACAATTATTTCACCCGCCGCCCCACATATAGTTAATCGGCCGGGAAATGCATCTTTTCTACATTACAATTCTACATTATATAATAACAATTTATTCCACTAGCCGCCCCACAAGTGATCAGCCAGAACATTATGACCACCGACCTACTATCGGTATAAACCCGTCCAGGCGACAGCAGCGTCACCTGGCACGGTGCATTTAGTACCAGTGAGCGTGCTGTCCGCTTGTAGAATGGGGAAGGCGCGCGATATGTCTGAGTTTGACCGAGGGGAGATTGTGATGGCCCGGGGATTCTGCAGGAGCATTTCGGAAACTACACGACTTACCGGGTGTTCGAGGAGTGCTATAGTGAGTGTCTTCCACAAGTGGTGAAACCATGTCCAGACGTCGTGGGGTTTGGGCGGCCACCCTTCATTACAGATGACGGAAGTCGTAGGCTGGGTAGACTGGTAAGGCAGGACAGGTGGCGAACAGTGGCAGAACTAATATTGGACTTTAATGCTGAGCAGAGTACAAGTGTGTCTGAAGAAAATGGTTCAAATGGCTCTAAGCACTATCGGACTTAACATCTGAGGTCATCAGCCTCCTATACTTATAACTACTTAAACCTAACTAAGCGAAGGACATCACACACAGCCATGCCCGAGGCAGGATTCGAACCTGCGACCGTAGCAGCAGCGCGGTTCCGGACTGAAGCGCCTAGAACTGCTCGGCCACAGCGGCCGGCTTGTGTCTGAACACACAGTGCACCGAGCACTCCTAACGATGGGCCTCGGCAGCCGACGATCCATGCACATGCCAGTGTTAACACCATAGCAACGACAACTACCTCTGAAATGGGTAAGTGACCATCGGCACTGAACGTTGGCGTAATGGCAGAGCGTTGCATGATCTGATGAATCCCGATACCTTCCTCGTCATGCTGCTGAGAGGATGTAAATCTGTCGTCTTCCAGGGGACCAGCTCCTTGACACCTGTATTGTGGCACGGAGACAAGCTGGCGGCGGTTCCTTTATGCTCTGGGAAACATGACGATGATGTTTCCCGATGGCAGTGGCATTTTTCAACAAGATAATGCATCATATCACAAGGTCAGGAGGATGATGGTTCGAGGAACAGAGTGACGAGTAACTGTTGATGCGCTCAACTCGACAGATCCTAACCAGATCGAATACCTCTGTGATGTGATTGAAAGTAGCGTCAGAGCTCAGCGCCCCCCTCTCCGAAATTTACCGGAATTAGGTGAGCTGTGTAGGCAAATGTGATACTAACTCCGTCCAGCGACTTACCAAGGCCTCCATTCCACAACACGTCGCCACTATTGTCATGCCAAAGGTGGACATACAGGGTAATAGGTGGTCATAATGTTCTGGCTGATTACTGTGTTGTCGCGGAATTATATTAACCAAGCAATGCCAGATTAACTTCGCCATGAAAACTAATCTTCATCGCAGCAAATGAACTGTATTGTTCTCGTCCAACTCTCATTTCACTGTAGCATCAACACAACAGCGTGGATCTCCGTCAGACAGAAGCAGTGTTCCTCTCAACATTAGGAAACGAACGGATTCGGCTTTTCGGCTTTGCAAAACAACACCCGAACCGCAAATGTAGAATAATGGTGAATACTATTGAAACGAACAAAAGCATATAAGCGACAACTCACAGAAGCCTCCCGTTGGTCGAAGGAAAAACCGACTTGAAGGGCTTAAAACTGCCACAGTGATCAAACAAAGAGATTGCTACAGAGCATGTGTCGATTAAGAGTCATTTAGATTACAGAAAGGTAATTATCGCGCTATGCCAGAAACAAAATATAATGAGAGGAATTCAAAGTGCCGAAAGCAGGCATCTTCCAAGTCGCAACAGTTGTCGGCTAGCTCAAGAGATGATACAATGGCCTTCCCAACACAGCCAGTGCATGTATACAGATCAGAGTACGGAGCAACGTCATACTTATAATTTTCCCCGTACTGCAAAGTTCTTTGTAAATTTTTACTCGATACTCTAATCGCCGAAATATCTCAACGCATCTGGTTTCATTTCGTTTCCTCCACCCCTTCTGGATGCTTAATTCTTTTTTCAGGTCAGTGTGTATATAATTGAATAATATTTCCTTCCTGCGTAACACATTCGTTATCGTTTAACAATATTGCAACTGCCGAACAGGATTTGTTCTCTGATAATAGCTGGGGCCTGCAGAAGGACTTCCTTTCACTGCTTTTACTTTTTGTTTGACAGCGAAGACCTGACCTTCTACACGTTTCTATTTACTGCTATCGTGCTGTACCCGCACATCACACAGATTTCATTTGTTGTCTGTGAGTACCGATATTTACTGTTAGTGCAGTCGTGATACGATGCAGGTAGTCGCTGTGAAATATATCAAACTTGACTGTAGAGAACCTTTCCTTGTCTTGCTAGAGTGTGTAACAGCAGTAAATACATTTTTAATTGCCATATAACTAAATGCACCTCTCTTAGTTTCAGCAGAGGACTCTAGAATTCGCTAGTGACAGTTATTTCTTCTGACTTTTGTTCAGTAGCTCAATTGCAGAATTACTTAACTACAAAATATCTTTTATGCAAAATTCGGTCTTACGCTTTAAACAGACAACGAAACTTGAATTACCCTCTCGCTAAGTGTATAAAACTTTTGTCTAGCGCAGTTAGCTTGAAATACGTGACTTCGACGACTCAGGGACAAATGAAATGTGTAGGTTCCTCTCTCACTGGCAGCATTTTAATGAAAACACGTAATACGCAAGCTACAAGCTGTAAAATTTGGAGAAAAAAAGGCCACCAAAGTAGGAAATAATAAGGGTTGTTTTAGGGAAGGGCACACAATAGATTGATATATTCAAGATATTTGTGAAAAGAAATCACTGGGACCTGCTGAGGAGACTGGGGGCTTTTGTATCGGATTATATTATAAAGGTCTGTGTTGGTCATACATTACTTTTTTGAACTCAAAACCGGTTTCTGCTTTGCAGCCATTGACAGATCTAAAAACTACATCAGTACTGACTAAGCATATACGTGTCACTGTTTCAGTTTTTAGACCTGTTGACGGATGCAAAGCCGAAACCGACTATTATTTTCAGTGAAGTAGCGTGTAACCGACTCACTGACTTCTATAATGTAGTACAATATAGTTTTCATTTGAGTGACAGTGGTTGCTGTTGCTTGAAACAGTCGATCTTGCAGTTAGGCCTTAAAGTACCAAAAATGGATTCTGCGGCACTCACTGTCAAAGTGACTCAATCTCACTGAAAATCCAGTGGCTTTCGTCTCCAGTCGTCTATTCTGTCGCTGCGATCTTCATTCCAAAGACTGGCTTGTGCATCTCTTCACTCTAGACTCTGCAAGCCAGTTCATCCCTAGCTACTGCAATCCATATCCGTTTGAGCTTGCTTACATACAATCCTTTGGTCTCCCTCTACAGGTGTTATTCCTCCGCTCGAAATACTTCCTTCCGTTACCGAATTGACGATTCCTTGATGCAAAAGGCGGGGTCCTGTCAACCGATCTCTTCTTTTATTTCATTTTTTTCCCATTTCTATTCAGTACCTCCTCCCCAAATACCCGATATGTCCCACGAATCTTCAGCATTCTTTCGTAGCATCACATTTTAAAAGCTTCTGTTATTTTCTTGTGTGAAATGTATCTCGTCCACGTTTCAGTTCTACACAAAGAACAGGTCGAAGAAATACGTTCATAAAGGATTTCCGAAAACATCCATTTGTACAGGACGTTAGCACGTTTTCTTTCTTCAAATGAGCTTTTTTCTTTTTTGTTGCCATTCTGCGCTTTATATTCTATCTAATTCGGTCTGGCAAGACTAAGCTACTGCTTTTATTATCCCATTGCCTAAAGTAATTCAATTAGCATTACTTGATTTAATTCGACTAGTTCCATTACCTTTATTTTACGTGTGTTGATATTCATCTTATAACAATTTTCAAAGACACTATTTATCGCCTTCAGCTATCTTACATGTCCTTTTCCGCCTTTGACAGAATTAGAACGACACCTGAAAAAATTAATTTTTTAATATCTTCCGTCTGAACTTTAATTCCCTTTCCAAAATTTTCGGTAGTCTAGATCACTAAGATTACGGAAATAAACCGTTCGAGTCCTACTGATCAATTTCGCCAGCGGAGCGATAGCATAATGTGTAAATCACAACCTCTCCGCAGGTTTGCTGTGGTGTGAGGGCCTGTGACAGTATTATTAATAATAGGTCCGTTCAGGTGCGGCGTTTTAACGTTCCTCTCGGTGTTAATTGAGCGGAGTGCGCTATGTTTAAGCACCTGTTATTTCTCCTTTTGTTCTCATTTCACTGATCATCGAAAAGAAATGCGGTTCTATACAGCACCGTCCCGTAGCATAGGCAGTGACGTAGCTCAGATAACATTAGGAAAACTGTTTCGTCTATACTACACTATAACACCACTGAAAGTGACTCACAACGTACGTGTCGGTACTAATGACTGGCTCTACTTTAACCATATGTGTTATAGCTAAAGTCGTTGTGAAGACCGTTCAGTTCGATAAATGGATATGACGGTTCTCGTGATTGCTGTTGCTCCATCCTCAGAATAAAACACTCAATCCTGCTAAAGTTTATGAGAAAAATTGTATTATTTTTCCTGTAGACGTAATGGAAATTTTATTCTCACGGGTTGGTAGAACTCTGTCGTATATCCATTGACCTAGCAACAACAAAGGCCTGTGTGCTTAATGTTTGCTTTTGTGGATAGTCTTTGCTTACTGGCTACTATGCTGACTGCAACATGACGAGTGACAATTTTCTTGCCAGATGAAATGTCTTACTACATGCGAAACTTGTCCAAACAAATTATTCCTCGCTGCTCTTTTTTTAGTTTCATACCCTCCATAGCTATAATCCAGGTAGTGAAATTCTACAGATCATTAATTACTTTGCTAACAAAACTTCCGCCAGTAATAGTTAACTGTGGAATAACCAGCAGCGAAAATGAAGTTTGTCGGTATTCGGCGTTCTACGCGTAGTAACGCAGCTGTCGTGTAAGAAAGAAAGCCTAGCTATCAAACACGCATTTTATTTCTCTGGCGTTTCGAGACACGTTAGACCAGAAATACATGTGGCACTTTGGTTCTCGTTGGTTGATTTGGTAGGTGCAACATGTTATAACAACACCTTTGCTATCTCTTACTACGTAAGTTCGTAGATTAATATAATGGACATAACGTGCAAAGTTACATCTACCTGTCTGCCACATATCCCTTCAAACGCCTTTTGAGTTTTAGAAATACATCCTCGACAGCCAATCTTGCCTGTCTGCACCACGGACTGGCTGGCTGTAGAGCTGTATACATCTTGTAGCAAGTATAATCTCCAACATCCTTCAAATGGTTCAAATGGTTCTAAGCACTATGGGACTTGAACCGCTCGGTCACAGCGGCCGGCCGAACATCGTTGTGATTCACTTTAGTCATGTTGGACCTATTATATACAATATTATTTTGCAACGGTATGGAAACGAAAAACCAGATTTCATTATGTTACTTATAATCCGTCTTGATTGCAAATTTTTTTTATTCATATGACCGGTTTCGGTTCATTCAGAACCATCTTCAGATCTGTAACAATAATGATACTAACTAACTATTTCACGGAAGCAAATCTTTTTCATCCTATCTAATCAACATCAAATGTACCAGAACATACCTGATATTTCAGTTAGAGGAGTAACCCGTCCAAATCCAGCAACTTTCACATGCTGCGTCACATAAAATTGGTTGGCAGAGGGATAAGAGATGGTGCGCGGTGAAGCCGGAAGATGCGTACAGCGCCTGGCGTCGTTGACGGGGCCCTCCTGCGCGGCCCTCTTGCCAAAAAGTCCACACCAGCACCATAGATATATAAATCGCCCTATGTTTTTAGATCGTATAAAAATGATAATTTTTCGGTTTTGAATTTTGATAAGTACAGATTTTAACCTTGACATCTACGTATTTTAATTACGTATTTTTGGAGATAAAAGTTAATATATAAAAAAATCCACTGAGTACAGTATGTGCAAATGGAATGTGACAAATGTACCTGACACCACCTGTCGGTAATAGTGTTATAATTAAAATAAGTGACGTGCACTCTGGCAACCAATTTTATGTGACGCAGCATGTGAAAGCTGCTGGATTTGGACGGGTTACACCTGTAACTGAAATATCAGGTACGTTCTGGTACATTTGATGTTGATTAGATAGGATGAAAAAGATTTGCTTCCATGAAATAGTAAATTAGTATCATTATTGTTACAGATCTGAAGATGGTTCTGTGTGAACCGAAACCGGTCATCTGAATAAAAAAATTTGGCATTCAAGACGGATTATAAGTAACATTGTACAATCACTGATTGCTGTTATCCCATTAGACATTATGTATGTTTTTGCAAATTTCATTACGTTTCATTAGAGATGTGTTCAAGTCCTTCATTATACGTTCATTCATTTGTATCTGACCTCCACACGCTTTATTCGACATAGCGTCATCCACATTGGAGTGTTATTTGAAAACCGCAACTCTTAATAAAATGAAAAACAAATCAAAACAGTTGTATATATCATTAACTTGTTTTAATTTGTCTTTTATGCCTTGAAATCGGCTCTGAAAAACGCAACTCATTTGCAAGAGCTCTTCAATCGCTTGAGAAACATATTTTCTGTTCTCCTTTTAAAGGTCCAGTTTGGGTGAATTCTGAAATTGTGTTACAGTCAGCACATACTTAAAACAACGATTCTCTCGTGAATATTGTCTCATATCCACCATATCATCTCACCACGGCAATCGCGTATTTACTAACCTCGCGTCAATTCGATAGTATTCTGTAAAATGCTTTTTGTCCCTACGAAAGTTATTCAGTTACACGTCTTTGCCGTAGTTCATAAATTAATGAGACACTCACGCTTTTATACCCAGTGTTCTCTGTCAATCATGACAAACGAGGCATCTTCATCGTTTACCAAATCATTATATGAGCATCTGACAAACGTTTACGATAAAAATGAAGTCAGGGCCGAATGCACACCTCAAAAGACGCATGCCGTGACAACGTTGATCGGTGAGTGTCCAAAACGATCATATTCGACTATGTTCCTCGGTGTCTAGAATCAGTAGTCAAACTGAATCTGCTCTCATCCAAGAAGAACACGCGACTCCAGACTTCGTTGATCCATTTCCTCTGCTATTGGAATAATCGCAATTGGTGTCGCAGATATGCGGATGTTAACGGATCGAAAAGTACTAATCGTCGGGCAATGAGGTCACCCCCATAAAATCGTCTTGTCACGGTGGGTCTTGAGTTCACATGCCTTGGAATTCTGTTAAATGTTGAAATTGCTTCTACATCTACATCCATACTCCGCAAGCCACCTGACGGTGTGTGGCGGAGGGTACCTTGAGTACCTCTATCGGTTCTCCCTTCTATTCCAGTCTCGTATTGTTCGTGGAAAGGATTGTCGGTATGCCTCTGTGTGAGCTCTAATCTCTCTGATTTTTATCCTCATGGTCTCTCCGCGAGATATACGTAGGAGGGAGCAATATACTGCTTGCCTCCTCGGTGAAGATATGTTCTCGAAACTTCAACAAAAGCCCATACCGAGCTACTGAGCGTCTCTCCTGCAGAGTCTTCCACTGGAGTTTATCTATCATCTCCGTAACGCTTTCGCGGTTACTAAATGATCCTGTAACGAAGTGCGCTGCTCTCCGTTGGATCTTCTCTATCTCGTTTACACTTGTCTACATTGAGATTCAATTGCCACTCCCTGCACCATGCACCATTCGCTGCAGATCCTCCTGCATTTCAGTATAATTTTCAATTGTTACAACCTCTCGATATACTACAGCATCATCCGCAAAAAGCCTCACTGAACTTCCAATGTTATCCACAAGGTCATTTATGTATAATGTGAATAGCAACGGTCCTACGACACTCCCCTGCGGCACACCTGAAAGCACTCTTACTTCGGAAGACTTCTCTCCATTGAAAATGACATGCTGCATTCTGTTATCTAAGAACTCTTCAATCCAATCATACAATTGGTCTGATAGACCATATGCTCTTACTTTGGTCATTAAACTACTGTGGGGAACTGTATCGAACGCCTTACGGAAGTCAAGAAACACGGCATCTACCTGCGTATCCGTGTCTGTGGCCCTCTGAGTCTCGTGGACGAATAGCGCGAGCTGGGTTTCAAACGATCGTCTTTTTCGAAACCCATGCTGATTCCTACAGAGTAGATTTCTAGTCTCCAGAAAAGTCATTACTCTGGAACATAATACGTGTTCCAAACTTCTACAACTGATCGACGTTAGAGATATAGGTCTATAGTTCTGCACATCTGTTCGACGTCCCTTCTTGAAAACGGGGATGACCTGTGCCCTTTTCCAATCCTTTGGAACGCTACGCTCTTCTAGAGACCTACGGTACACCGCTGCAAGAAGGGGGGCAAGTTCCTTCGCGTACTCTGTGTAAAATCGAAATGGTATCCCATCAGGTCCAGCAGCCTTTCCTCTTTCGAGCGATTGTAATTGTTTCTCTATCCATCTGTCGTCTATTTGGATATCTACCATTTTGTCATCTGTGCGACAATCTAGAGAAGGAACTACAGTGCAGTCTTCCTCTGTGAAACAGCTTTGGAAAAAGACATTTAGTATTTCGGCCTTTAGTCTGTCATCCTCTATTTCAGTACCATTTTGGTCACAGAGTGTCTGGACATTTTGTTTTGATCCACCTACCGCTTTGACATAAGACCAAAATTTCTTAGGATTTTCTGCCAAGTCAGCACATAGAGCTTTACTTTCGAATTCATTGACCGCCTCTCGCATAGCCCTCCTCACACTGCATTTCGCTTCGCGTAATTTATACTTGTCTGCAAGGCTTTGGCTATATTTATGTTTGCTGTGAAGTTGCCTTTGCTTCCACAGCAGTTTTCTAACTCAGTTTTTGTACCATGGTGGCTCTTTTCCATCTCTTACGATTTTGTTTGGCACATACTCATCTAATGCATATTGTATGATGGGTTTGAACTTTGTCCACTGATCCTCAGCACTATCTGTACTTTTGTGTTGAGCCGTCAAGTACTCTGAAATCTACTTTTTGTCACTTTTACTAAACAGAAAAATCTTCCTACCTTTTTTAATATTTCTATTTACGGCTGAAATCATCGATGCAGTAACCTCTTTATGATCGCTGATTCCTTGTTCTGCATTACCTGTTTCAAATAGTTCGTGTCTGTCACCAGAAGGTCTAATATGTTATCGCCATGAGTCGGTTCTCTGTTTAACTGTTCAAGGTAGTTTTCAGATAAAGCACTTAAAAAAATTTCACTGGATTATTTGTCCCTTCCACCCGTTATGAACGTTTGAGTCTCCCAGTCTATATCCGGCAATTTAAAATCTGCACCCAGAAATATAACATGCTGGGGAAATCTACTCGAAATATTTTCCAAATTTTCCTTTAGGTGCTCTGCCACAACAGCTGCTGAGCCCGGGGGCCTATAGAGACATCCAGTTACCATGTTTGAGCCTGCTTTAACCGTGACCTTCACCCAAATTATTTCGCATTTCGGATCTCCGTCAATTTCCTTCGATACTATTGCACTTTTTATCGCTATAAACACGCCTCCCCCTTCGCTGACCAGCCTGTCTCTGCGGTATATATTCCAATCTGAGTTTAGAATTTCATTACTGTTTACATCTGGTTTCAGCCAACTTTCTATCCCTAGTACTATATGGGCATTGTGACCATTTATTAATGAGAGCAGTTTACTATTACCACATTAATATTGTTATTCCCTGTTGCGTTTTGCCTACTACTACCTTGCCGCGTCTCAGGAGGCGTATTGTCGTGCCTAGGGAGGGAATTCTCTAACCCAAAAAGCCACATGTGCGCTCCACACTCCTTGTAGCCGCTTCCTGCGTGTAGTGCACGCCTGACCTATTCAGGGGGACCCTACATTTCTCCACCCGATAGCGGAGGTCAAGAAATTTGCACCCCAGATCTCCGCAGAATCGTCTGAGCCTCTGGTTTAAGCCTTCCACTCGGCTGCAAACCAGAGGACCGCCATCGGTTCTGGGAACGAAACTACAAATAGTTAGCTCAGATTCCACCCCGCGAGCGAGGCTTTCCGCCTTCACGAACTCGGCCAACCGCCTGTATGAATTGAGGATGACTTTTGAACCCAGACGACAGAAGTCATTGGAGCCGACATGAGCAACAATTTGCAGTCGGGTGCACCCAGTGCTCTCTATCGCCGCTAGCAGGGCCCCCTCCACATCTCGGATGAGACCCCGCGGCAAGCAGACATAGTGAACACTGGCCTTCTTCCCCGACCTTTCCGCTATTTCTCTAAGGGGCTCCATCACCCGCCTAACGTTGGAGCTCCCAATCGCTAATAAACCCCTCCCCACGTGTGCCTGCTCGGACCTTGCTGAAGGAGCGGCCACATGTCCACTCACAGGCCGAGCGGGCGATGCCACACGACCAGCCTCCACATTGACCCTCCGCCTCATGCGCCGCGAACGCCGCTGAACACGCCACTCCCCTTGGGGAGAGGGTGGCCCAACCGCGCCCGGTACCCGCGAAGATGTCTCGACAGCAGGGACCGTGGGTGAAGCATGTAACACCTGGGCTGTACCATGCGACACACCAGACTCCCCACTGCCGCTACACTCCGAGGCAGCAGCCTGAAGACGGCTGACCGCGGCCATCAACACGTTCAGCTGTTCGCGAACAATGGTCAGCTCCTTCTGCGTCCGTACACAGCAGTCCATCCTAAGAAATCAATTTACTGTAGAGAGCTACTCAACTTTTAACGAGACTGCTAATTCACTAAAGGCGGCTGATAGCTGACTAAACTGTGGTTACTAGACACTTCTTGTTGAAAACAATGAAAATAGCACTACCTGTCTCTGGACTGTATTCTAAACAAACACTAGCACTACTGGCACTACAGCTGACTAAAGGGACTCTCTCTGACTGTATTCAAAACAAACAAGAAATCTATGTAACACTATTACTAGCACTCGAAAATTAAAGCTTCCTAAAAGCAAAAACACACGGAAGAAGAAGTGATAAGCAAGAAAAATACAGTTTATACTTAAATTAACGTAGCTCATTGCACAGCAGACCTGACGCAGAGCCGGCCGCGGTGGTCTAGCGGTTCTAGGCGCGCAGTCCGGAACCGCGCGACTGCTGCGGTCGCAGGTTCGAATCCTGCCTCGGGCATGGATGTGTGTGATGTCCTCCTATGGTTAGGATCGCTTCCCATGTACCTGAAACAATTTTATGAGCCATACCAAATTCCTGATTTCCACTCGTCACGCTTAGTCCTCCTCCCAGTTTCCCGATGAATCTTCGTCGTGTGAAATCATCCAGGTGTTGTCTCTGGGCATTGTTGTGTAGAACAACAGGACTATAGGGCACCGCAAGTGCTTGCTGATTGACTCACCCTGTCTTTCCCCGTTCCTTCAATTGCAACGTGTAGCTAGACCTGTCTCGTTAGGCGCTATGGTCTCGCTGACCTTACGCCATACGACGTCAGTCTTTCTTTGCACGACTGACAGATCTGTGGCAACAACCTCCCGCACTTTCATTCATTTCCACCTACTCGTTAATATGTTATCTATCGCTTCATTAAGCTTGCAAGTGCAGTGTACCTAGCCACAAGACCCGTTGAGCATCTGGAGCTACCTTTCGTTTAATCAGAAATTGGTTTCTGATAGAGTAAAATCTACTTCCGCTCTTGTAAAATCAAGCACTGGGTCTATCAATTGGCAATATCTGTAACACTGTAACTGTCTGCAATGTTGACCCCAGTTTGACCCCCTTGTACTGCCCGCTTAGACTCATCTGCTGATATGTATCTGTCCAACGAGGCACTCTTTGCACTGTGAATCATACGAAAGAATAAGTAATTTTCATCGTCGTCCCTATGCTAATTCCCATCGAAATATATTCATTGAAAAGAAATTCTTCTTCTTTCGTTACGGCCACCATAGGACATCGTAAGGCCTCTTCATGGAGTGCGTTTTCTCCTCTCAGGACCTCTTCTTCCCTTCCTTTCTTAAATTTCGCTCTTCTTCCGAGATCTCCAGTATCGTCTTCTCTTGTCTGTTACACTGGTGACTCTCTATTCTATTCCTGTAGTCTTCTCTTTTATCTCTTGAATTATGCTCAGTTGTTACTTGCTTCTACATTTTTTCTTTTTTTCTGGCTTTATCCCCATTTCCAACCAACCCTCCCTCAGTTCAACAACTCACATGGTTCAAGTCGTTCCTCTTATCTTCTCCGGTATGTCTCATACCTGTTTGTCATTCTATCAATATTCACACTGATCACATGTTCCACAAATCTTACCCTTTACAGCCTGTCTTCTCCTGATTCTATCTTCACGCTCGGGTGCAGGTCTTCTACAGGTCTTCGCATCCATTTCTCACCCAATTTAGAGCCCAGCATTTTTCTTAGTATTCTTCTCTCTACATTTTATAATTGTGTTCTCCGTCGTATTTTCCTTGTATTATCGTGTCATCTGCATACAGTACCGCTTTCATTACCGTCGCCTGAGAGTAGTTGATCTACTCATATGTTGATGTTTTCTTAACATTGTAAATGTCTCTAGACATACAAGATCTTCTTCAACACCTCTTCTATTCCCGCATTGTTCCTGTTTATTCTATTACGTGTTCGACCAGATATTTAAATTTTCACGCCTTTTGCACAGTGCATCCTGGTTTTTTTCCAATCTTCTAAGGCATTCAGTATATCCACATTTCGCTCTTTGTTATATTTTTAGAGTGATAATTAGCTGGAGCTCCCTTGTTCCCATCCACAATTTCGTATTTGGTACTGGTTCTCTTCACCTGCACCCTGTTTCCTTACTACGCGTTACCTGTCAAAGGACGAGTAGGAAAAACTGCAGTGGTGAGGTGACTATCAGCAACCTTCATGTCATATAACATTTCATTACTGAATACACGATTAAAACGTTTGTATAGGTAAATGAGTATTTAAATCCACCCTGAAATCAGTCTCATTTTATTGATAAGAAAAAAAACACCAGTAAGAAAAGGAAGTTGTTTGTAAGAATTTTGTGCCGGCCGGTGTGGCTGTGCTGTTCTAGGCGCTACAGTCTGGAGCCGAGCGACCGCTATGGTCGCAGGTTCGAATCCTGCCTCGGGCATGGATCTGTGTGATGTCCTTAGGTTAGTTAGGTTTAAGTAGTTCTAAGTTCTAGGGTACTGATGACCTTAGAAGTTAAGTCCCATAGTGCTCAGAGCCATTTAAACCATTTTTTGTAAGAATTTTGTACTCATCGGCAAATCACGTGAAACATTGTAGTTCATTTAGCGGAAAGCATAGCCTGCGACGCAGTGAAACTGAAAACACTGGAGGTGTCGGTAAAGGGACGCCTAGATAGCGCTTCAACACGGAGGCTTAGGACATCTCACCGATGGACCTAAGAGTTAACGATGGCGAAAAATATGGAAGTGCTGTAGAAATATTGAAATATTCAAAATTTCTAAATACTGAGAGCATAATATCGGTGTGACTACTCAATAAGAAAATTATCGAACAAGTTTTATTTGAAAAGAAAGTGGTGAACTGGGAAAAATGATGTGTTTCATGTTTCAATCAACGGTGAGGATGTATGATAGCAGTTGCTGCCGAAAACAAACAGAAAAATAAGTACATTACATACAAGTAATAATTATAGGTCTGTTACTTAATTTAATCACTCACTTAGGATCAATATCAAGAACGTCTTGACACACTTAAGCTGAGATCAACATCATCTTAAACGTAACAGAAATTAGATTAGAAGTATGTGTAACAGAATCCTTTTCTGGAAGTAGAAGAGACATGAGAATACTGTTTCAAGATAGAGACTCGGGAACTTCAGTGGTCGACGTTAAAGTTCGCACATCGCGGATTCTCTATTAACACTTCGTTGGAGTCAGAATAAATCATACGGACAAATTCAAAAATTCATTGCACAAATAAAAACTCTAAAATTAACACATAAAAGTGCGAAACTCAGCAGTAGACGCGTTATACTTGGCTTTCAGTGCCAGGATGTTAACAAAATGGTTCAAATGCCTCTGAGCACTATGGGACTCAACTGCTGAGGTCATAAGTCCCCTAGAACTTAGAACTACTTAAACTTAACTAACCTAAGGACAACACACACATCCATGCCCGAAGCAGGATTCGAACCTGCGACCGTAGCGGTTGCGCGGTTCCAGACTGTAGCGCCAGAACCGCTCGGCCACCAGCGGCCGGCTAGGGTGTTAACAGACAGAAACAGTATAAACAGTTATAACGGAGGGTAGCACTACAGCAGCATTCTCATTGTAAAAGTATTGTCTAATCACGAGAAATGTACACAAGGAAGGAGACGTGCTTTTCCAAATTTTCGATATTAAAGTGGTGACTCATTTGAAAATGAAGTGGAACACTGGTACAAAATTATATATAAACTTTATTCATTACGTATGTGTAATACGAACTGTATTACGAGATGGTTACATAATAGACTGAAGGAAAGAAAGGACGCTGTAATTGCCAGTTCATGAATATGCATATCGAATACCTGGCCAGTTTTATACAGACAAGTTCAGTTAGCAAAGTGGTTCTCCATTTATAATTTTCCAGCAGCCACCTTATTTATGTTCGGTCTATAATTCTTACGAGGAAATAAAACCGGAATTATAAAAGTTGATTTTGTTAGTAAGAATAAAAGAAATATCACACCGGTGAAAGACATCAGTTCAAATTTTGAGTTGAGCATTTGTTCGGGTGGATGTTTATATTTCGCAAATGGATTCAGAGAAGTATATCACAGAACAAAAACAGATTAGTCACTAGAAATGGAAAATTTAGGGAAACTATTTTCAAAGTATTTGCCTTTGCCTACGCACATTCAAGTTAACGTCAACTCAAAACTAAACTCTGGCACATTTCTCAAGGCGAGAATGCAAGTAAGGAACTGCGTACAAATCATTGCATTTCAGTTTAACCTTCTTGCAGAGTTCCCGGATAATGAGCTATACCTTACATGCTGTACACCACGCCAAACACATGTCGCCACTGGCTTTGCGAATGTATATAATTAAAAGTTGGATGAATCGCGTTTTCCTCATCGTCAAAGACAAATCTCTGAAAACCTTACAAAAATCATAATTTTGTTAGTGTATACAAGAACTGTTCGCAGCCCTCTCTCTTTTCCTTCCAAACATTTCGTAGGATTTTTCGCGTTGCTGCAAGAGAAACACCTCCGAGGCAAAGCATTTACCGGTGTGTCTCACTTATCTTGAACTTCAGGTTATTGCAGAGAATTTACTCTTTTACTATTTGCAGGGTCTCAGCTGCATTAGTTGCTCCTGACTTTGGCAAGGACGAGATGTACGTGGCAAAATGATGCTCTAAGAGTAGGTCAGTACGCAGACTCGTTGTTAGACATAAAAAGAAGTATTGCCCCTACCCGCAAAAGGAAGAAATCCAGATTTATTCACGGTCGGGCAGTTACACTCATCATGGCAATTTTGTGTTTAAAATGGCCTGCCTGACAAGTGTACTTGACAATGGCAAAATGAAGGTGTTAAAAGCAAAGCAGATCTGAGTGAGCAACTATATGTAAAGTGACACTTGAGAGAGATTCCATTTTAGTCTTTCGGTTATACTGACAACACGGTGCTTTCAGTGAACTTTATTACCTTTTTGAACATTTTAATTATGTTGAAAATTTTTTTAGATAACTCCTTTGTTTACAGTTTGGTTCAGAAAAGGTTTCAGAATCAGCTTGTCTGATACTGTTACCAGAAGCAGTTGAAATGTTTAATTAGTGGCACATATGCTAAACAAAATTTAATGAAATATCGAAAACAGGATTTTGGCGTTATATATGCTAAGACTTCAGATCTTTGACTCAGAAAATCACTTAACATTCTTTCTTTCTTATAAAAAGGACTTTCCTGGTAGGAAATAAATTACTGTTGAAGGTTAAATACAGGAAATAAAACAAGACTAACTATTTTGATGTACCATCTCCCAAAAAACAGACGCACCCTTTTAATTAATGATTGAATATCGCTTCAAAATGAAATCAATTGTTAGGCAATATTTAATTCTGGTATATATTCAGCCACAATCTAAACTTACTGTGGTATGGGCAACGAATATTGTACTGCGATCAACTTTACGCATTTCGAAATATTTGGGAAGCAAGATGCGCAATTAATATTCATTAAAATTTTTATGTACAAAGATACACTTAGAAGCATGTGAAGTTAATAAAGGTTGTGCCGCTGTTTTACCATCAGATTAAAAAAAAGGGCAATGTCAAACAACTTGAGAACCCCTGTTCTATAGAACAGTATTTTGATTTCACGTAAGATCTCACTTGTGTTGGTGTAGCATGGTCTCATATACACGTACCAAAAAATGTTTTGCAGCGCCTCGATTCCCAGACCTCCCAGACACTGTCCCTTTGACTGTTCAGAGATGTCCCGAAACCCGCCCAAAGCTATAACAACCATGCATGAGCAGCGTCTGTTAGATGGAGGCGGTCCAACAGCCGATCAGATACAGTCATTCAACCAGGAAGGAGGTACAAGGTTCGTGTTGTCTGTAGTTCAACACTGCCTAGACGATCTATACCCGGTTCGATTGCTTCCGCATTGTTACTTTGTGCCAGGAACGGCTCTCAGCAAGGGAAGTGTCCAGGCCTCTCAGAGTGAACCAAAACGATGTTGTTCGGACATGGAGGAGATACAGAGAGACAGGAACTATCGATGACTTGCTTCGCTCAAACTGGCCAAAGCCTACTCCTGCAGTGGATGACCGCTAGCTATGGTTTGTAGCTCGGAGGAGCTCTGACAGCAAGAACACCATATTGAATAACGCTTTTCGTGCAGATACAGGACGTCGTGTTACGACTCAAGTTGTGCAGTAGGCTGCATGATGCGCAACTTCACTCCCGACGTCCATGGCTAGGTCCATTTTTGCAACCACGACATCATGCAGCGCGGTGCAGATGGGCCCAACAACATGAAGAATGGACCGCTCAGGATTGGCATCACGTTCTCTTCACCGATTAGTGTCGCATATGCCTTCAGCCACACAGTCGTTGGAGACGTGTTTGGAGGCAACTTGGTCAGGCTGAATGCCTTAGACACACTGTCCAGCGAGTGCAGCAAGGTGTAGGTTCCCTGCTGTTTTGGGGTGGCCTTATGTGGGGCTGACGTACACTGCTGGTGGTAATGGGAGGCGCCGTAACGGCTGTACGATACGTGAATACCATCCTCCGACCGATGGTGCAACCATATCGGCAGCTTATTGACGAGGCATTCTTCTTCATGGGCGACAATTAGCTCCCCTACCGAGCACATCTTGTGAATCACTTCCTTCAGGATAACGACATCACTCGATTAGAGTGGCCATGAATGGCACCGAACATGCCTGTGATAGATTGAAAACAGCTGTTTATGAACGACCCACCAACCACTCTGAGGTATCTACGCCGAATCGCTGTTAAGAAGTGGGACAATCTGTACCAACAGTGCCTTGATGAACTTGTGGATAGTATGCCATGACGAATACAGGCATGCATCAATGCAAGAGGACGCGCTACTACGTATTAGAGGTACCGGTGTGTACAGCAATCTGGACCACCAGCTCTGAAGGTCTCGCTGTTTGGTGGTACAACATGCAATGCGTGGTTTTCATGAGCAATAAAAAGGGCGGACATGAAGTTTATATTGGTCTCTGTTCCATTCGGAGCCGAGGTAATGCAAAAGTTTTTTTTATGTGTGTACTTTTCCCATCCTTCCTCACTGGTGATGCAACGTTTATCCTACATCAGTGCTGACGTAAGCTACTAATCACACAGAACGGTCTTAGCGATGTGTACGATATTTTCGAATGTTAATAGCACCTGGTGCTGTTTTCTCCATTGACTTTTCATTTGCAGATTTATTTCAGAATGCTTTTCCCAGTGCTTTCTTCAGACAAGAGATTAGTTGTATTACTTTCTTAATCTATTACGTTTTCTGTCACAATGTCAGCTGACAGTTTAATTATTATCGACATTGTGCTACACCTTATTGGAGGAAAACAAAGTTGATGGCGAGTTACGAAACAGTGTCAGTTTGTGAGAGGTAGTCACGTAACTGCTTTTCAGAAGAATGTAGCTCGTGATAAGCTGAGATTCCTTTCCGAACCAGCAGTTAGCATTACGTATCACCGATGATCACACAAAACGCATACTAGTAGCGCACAAGAAATTTCATTCCAGTACGCTGGGATATTCATTATTACCGTCTTTCCCAAATGTCCCTATCACAGCGTATGAAATTTAAAGCGTGACACACATGCCATGTCGAGTTGAAGACAATATGACAACGGTCGTTATAACCTGTAAACAGTAAACACTCTGATGGCCGTGGATACTGTACAAATACTGAACGTCGTTCTGCCTTAAAAGTCCAGAGAAAAAAAGTCTCATTACTGGATGTGTTTTGAAAGTTTCATGCTGTCAGCCGCTTGAATTGTAAATAATGCATTTTTTAATGTTTCACGTTTTTATTTTGTAAGAAACACGTCGTCTTAATTTCGCTAGTCTGAAAGCTGTTTAACACTGCTGAGCAAAAACAGGATTAAATGGCCTTGGTATCGTGGGGTGGAGAATTCCGCGGCACAGGCAGTCTTCAGAAAGCAGTGCCAATGTCAGATTAACATAATGCTCTGAAACCTTTTCCTATAAATAATTATGTAAAGTAAGTTACATAGTTAATTAATCACTTCAATTTACATATGAACTCATTAGAAGAGACCAGTCTGATCTGGCTTTCTCTTAAGGACGACGGCAGTTCCCGACATTCACGTGACCAGTCGTTTCCTCGTCCTCTCTAACACCACAACCTTTCAGGCAGAACATCACTATCTACACTCTGACGTGACAATAGTCATTAATGTCCAGATATAACGCTCAGTCTTGTGGATATTACTAATAATTCATTTAGATGGTTTCCTTTTATTATGATTGTATATGAATTTGTTTGAAAGTAGGACTGAAAATTTATTGTAAGGCTGAAGTATGTAATCAATATATCTCGGAGAAAATAATAGGATTTAACAACGAAATACTAGAACTAGTTGATGGGGTTTTGTATTTAGGGCTGTTAATGAAAACTGGCTAGACAGAAAGTGTAAAATTGACCTTTAGCACTTTTGCAAACGAAACAGAGTTTTCTAAGTTAATCTTCTAATTTTTGAGGCACAAAAAAGGTTACAATCCATGTGAATTAATTTATGGTAATGACATATAGATCTATTGAATGTGAAAACCATACAAGGTTGCTTAGCAAGTCTTGTAAAGAGGTGTGCCGGAAGTTTATGTGGAAGAAAGGAAACCAGGCTGATGGATGACCGAACGGACCAGGTCTGAAGACGTAATTATGATTAATTAAAATAAAGTTGTAGGCATGATACGTAACTAGGCAATGGACTGTAGATAGACCAAGAAACATCTATTCTAGATTATGAGAGGTAAGAATAGACTGCGTTTGAAAGTTAATAGGTAATCTTTAACAATAGTTCGAAAAAAAGTTGTTCTCTTGAATCGTGTTGTAAAACAAATTGGATTTCTCCAGCCTTACATATCTGAAAGTACGGCGTATATGCATCAGATTGAAAGACAACAAGTAATGCTGATACAGATTGTGATGACAGTAACATGGATAAGGCCTGTGATCTTCACAGGAGCAAATAGCTTTCTTGTTCCTAGAATTCTTACACCAAGGCAAGGCATTGGGCAGTAGCAAGGCGCCTCCCATATCCACGACAAGCACGCTGAAGGGATTACAAATCTGGAGAACAAACTCGCCAACACAGCGATGACTTCTTTTCTGTTGATTTGATCAAACAGTGAGACGTACGTATTCGGGCGTGGTCGATTGCAGTAGGAAATAACCAGCTGCTGCGTCGGAGTAAGTGTGTAAATAAGCATTAAGAATTTCACTACCATTGACATAACCGTCACGGGAGATTCAGCCGCTTAGTTGAAAATTTAAAATTTATCTTTTATTTTACCGTCTCAGTTGAACTTTTTTTTTTTTTTTTTTTTTGATACGACTAGCAATGTTGTTCGTCTGGGAACTACGATGGTACAGTAAGAGTAAAATTTTAAAATTAAGATTATGGTTGTCATGAGATCGAAACAGTCGCAGTTCACCGTGGAAAGACACTGCATCGTGCGAGGGCAGCCCCTCTACGTAAGCTGATAAAAGGTTCCCTTTTCTCGCTAAGTGAAAGCATGCCTCGTCTGACCCTGAAAGTGAAAGCCAATTTCATCCGCGAAAAAAATGTATCACCACTGATTACTGTCTAGTACACATGAAGAGTGATAATGGAAAACTTTCTAAGTGCCATTTTTCACAAAACGCACTTTCCGTCCTATTGTTGTCTCGGTACTCTGTTGTCTGTCCTTAGGATTTTTCCAAACGTCAAATCTTTGAGACAATGTTTCTTTCATCACTAGATAGCGCATGGTGTTCAAACCAAGCAGTGTTTCTCAATGCGCTAAGGCCTCCCCCCTTTACCCTGGGATGGTTTGAAAACGTAACACAAGTTTTTGATGGGTGGGCACAGCTTTTAGATGTGTGACAGAGACTTCGCTGTTATAGACAAACGGAGAAAGTTAAACATAGATTTTCCTCCGCAAGATTTACGAAGGACTGTTGAATCAGGAAATGCTATGCAATAATTTCACGTAAATCCGATGCATATAAATGACTTCTTTGACTTTAGAGTTGCTGCTGAATCATTTTTGTCAATATAGGTGTGAAAGGTCTGTAACAACAAATATGATCAAAATGTCTCATACTCATCCATCTCAAACAACTATTAATATTTTTGCTCTGGAACAGAAGAATGGAAAAACATCTGTGTATCCAGAACAGGAAAGACCATGGCGGATATACGCCATGTCATACTTCATCTAAAATACCAGCCATGTTAATCAGTTGCAACACAAAAACAACTGTTTTCGACGTTGCCTTTTCTTCCTGAACAGCACAAGAAGTTGTACAGTACATTTGCAGCATCTGACCCACAAGAATGGAGTTGTGTAAGAAACAGAAGTCAACGCAGAGAGATTTTTTTATCTTGATTTTCGATTTGTTATTCTGTTGTAGGCAGTGTAAAACAGATCAGAAATGGTTTCTGCTGACTACATTTCTACTACTTAAAATACGGCTGCTGTATTTCTGTACTTGTAATTTCACAAATAAAGCTTAGTGTCTCTCTATTAACGGCACCTGAAACAAGAACTTTGTTATTCGCACTTAGAACCAGTCAATTTCCTGTTGTAGCACTTACAAAGTACTTAATAAATTATTTATTTTCTAATTTGTTCCATATTTTTGCAGTGATGAGGGAGGGCCATATAATTCTAAGACAGCAGAATA
Source organism: Schistocerca americana (assembly GCF_021461395.2). Classification (NCBI taxonomy): domain Eukaryota; kingdom Metazoa; phylum Arthropoda; class Insecta; order Orthoptera; family Acrididae; genus Schistocerca; species Schistocerca americana. Next base: position 790,133,957 of record NC_060121.1, on the reverse strand, counting down.
ATTTCACGGTTATTTGTGTTAAAGTAAGTTTTGTACAAAAAACGATACATCGTTTTCTGATTCTACTGACAAATGTGAGACTTTGCTCTTAGAATGTTTTTCACTTTCACTCTTCACAAGTTGCTGCCCTCACTTGGACAAAGGTGGATGGTCGTTTGGCACACATGCCGTTCTCATGGAGACTTTGAGACATTTGCGCGCAGTACCGGATGCTGTCGCTTTACAGCAAGTGCAGACCCCAGGTGGCATTGTATCGCCGTCATAGTGCTTTGACTGCACACAGCTAGAAGGGCATGACTCGTAGCCCTTATCTCTCCTTGGATGAATGTCCTGAAGACCGAATCTGTGGTCAGCATTTGCTGCTAACCTATGAAACAGAGGAAGGACCACGTGGTGACCTCTGGTCTACTATGACGTGGTTTCATTTTGATGATATGTTCTTTAGCAGTCCTTCCTCGACACTGCTCGACCAAACTGGTTATCTCAGCTCTTATTCTCGCAACTCCACCGGTGGTTCCACTCTCTGTTGTGTAGTTGATCACCACGTACAGATACTACAAGCTGGTTTGCATGTAATAGTTCCTTGCAGTGGCATCCTACAAACAAGTTTCCTGTCGTTTGTTTTATATTCTCACGAATTATTTCATGATCTTCTTTAATTTATGGGATTTAGAATGTTCACGGGCTAGCATGATTGCGTTTCCGAACTTCGGTTAGAAGCAAAGGTTGAATTTTTCATGTTAGTTTCCGTTGAACCAGTGAGTAGAATGTACCTGTAATGGATACTACTTGTACAAAATAAATTATGAAACCAGAGGCTTGTATCAATACTACAATAATTTGTGTGGAAACTAATATTTATTTCGTCTTCATTTAGTTTTCGTATTACAGGGTTATTCTAAATGATGGGCCCATTTTCAAAACTTCGTATTTATTCAAGTAAAAATCCGAAATGAACAAACTTTATACCAATGAAAAGAGGAAGTTTCAAAGTTTTTTTCATTATGTTTGATATCAATTTAATAATTTGTAATTTATTAGTTTTTAATAATTATTTAATAATTAGAAATGTGATAAATGTTATAAATGTTCAATGTGGCCACCGCTGGCTGCACGACAAACATCGACGCAGTAGCCATTTCGTCCCACACACGCGAAACCGTATCTGTTGTTAGCGAGTGCACGGGCAGCAGTGACCAGGTTCCGCAGACCGGTCAGAGTGGTTGATAGAGGCGGAACGTAGACAGCTGCCTTCCCATAACCCCATAATAAATATTCGCAGCGTGTGAGATCAGAAGCTCTCGGTGGCCAGAAGTGCAGAGCCAGGTCCTCAAGTCCCAATGACCAATCCAGCGCTGAGCAAGGGAGTTATTCAGTAAGCCTCTTACATCACGGTGCCAAATCGGGCGGAGCTCCATCTTGCTGTAAAATGGCGTCCTAGGAATCTTCGATAACTTGAGGGAACAGCCATTGTTCCAACATGTCCAGGTACGTAATTCACTTTACAGTCCTTTTCGCAAAGAGAAATGGTTCATAAACCTTTTTACGGGATATGGGACAGAACATGTTGATCTTCGATCAGTCTCTCCCGTGTTTCAGCGGTGAAAGTGGATTTTGCAAACCCCATGGGCGAACGTTGTGTCTATTGACTTTTTCACTAAGGTGGAATGCCGCTTCTCTTTGCCATTGTGGTTTAGAGCCTGCACAAGTTGTAATCAGTATATCTCGAAGAGCAAATGCTGTCTCAGAACATTCCATACAGTTGGTTGGGGTATTCCAAGTTCTCGACTGGCTCTATTGGTAGACTTATTGGGACTGCACTCAAAACTTCCCGGAATCTGTCAGACATCATCCTCTGCTTTTTCCTTTGCACACACTCCCAGACTGTTTAAATTGCAAAAACCAGTGGCTAATGCTTTTGCAAGTAGGAGGTTGAATACCAAATTTGGTACGAAATGCCCGCTACAGCGCAGTTTGCGACTCACTTTTCGTGAACTCAAGGACGCAGAAAACCTCGTGCTTCATGGTCGCCATCTCACTCACAACTGGCAGTGAAACGGAATTACGGCCCTATTGCTGCACGAACTCTACCGGCCGCTTCTGAAACCATCACCGCCCGGCCGCCGCTGCCCGCCAAAAACTTTTGAAACTTCTTCTTTTCATTTACATAAAGGTTATTCATTTTGGATTTGTACTTGAATCCATATAAATTTTTCTGAAAATGGATCCACCGTTTAGAATCAACCTGTATTTGCAGGAAATTACGTCATTGTTATTGTGTTTGATTTTATTTATTACTCTCGTTTTATTATCCAAATAAATTATGAATTTTTTGTAACTTTCAGTCCCGGACTCTGATATTCCTCAAGCCCGCCAAACCACCCTCTGACGTCATCTCCTACCGTCATGTCGGCATCACCTCGATCTTCAGCAAGGTCTTGGAGTCCATCCTTACCCGACACATCCACCAGCACCTCCATGTGCACCGCGTCCTCCCCTCCACCCAATGTGGCTTCCAGCCCTGACACCACCTTCCTTGCCCTCGCCTGCATCCTTCAACGCTCCCAACGCCTTCGTCAATCTCGTCTTGACGAATTTACCGCTTGGCGCAACCAGTGGCTGCTCAGCGTCAATCCTTCCAAAACCCAGGCAATCATTGTAGGCAAAAGCACCCATTTCTTCCGTCTCCTGGATTTCTACCTTACCATCTTTGGCTGCCCCATTAACTTCACCCTCACCCTCAAGTACCTTGTCGTTATCCTCGACCGCCGCCTTTCCTGGACCCACCATCTCCAGACAGTTCAAGCCAAGGCATGAGCCCACCTCTGTCTCCTCAAACTCCTCTCTGGCCGAACAGGAGGTCTGGACCCCTCCACAATCCTCCACACTTATAAGTCCCTCATCCACTCCATCCTTTGTTATACCCACCCCACCTGGATATCTGCCCCTCCCACCTACTATAAGTTCCTCCAAATCCTTGAACTCCATGTGCTCCACCTCACCTATCGCATCCATCTCCCCTCCCACACGTGGATCCTTCACCACTTGATCCCTTTCTCGCACCTCCTGCTTTTCCTCAAACGGATACGGATACTCTACAGCTCCCTTAAGCTTGATCCTCCCCACCCGCTTGTCTCTCCCATCCTCTCCCACCCCATCCCATTTCCGTGCCTATACTCTTGCATCCCACCTGCTCTCCATCTTCACACTCTACACACCCTTGCCCAAGGTGGCTTCTGCCAACTCCCCCTTCTTGAAGATGTCCTTGTTCCATCCATATACTCCTTCTATCAGCTCTAATCCTCCCCTTCCTTTCCTACCTTCCCCCATTTTCCTCCAGGGCTCCCTCTCTCCTTCCTCACCTTCCTTTCTCCCTCCTCCCTCCTAGTTCTCCCACTTCCTCCCCCGTCCCCAGGCTTCCACCAGCGACCCTGCCCTCTCCCTTCCCCTCACCCTTCCTTTCTCCCATTAACTTCTTCCCCCTCCCCTCCTACCCTCCTCCTGCCCATTTCTTGCACCTGGCAGCAGCCCCCCCTCAGTGTGTTCAGTGTGCCGAAGATCATCAGCAATGTGCTATAGTGTTCTCTTTGTCTAAGTATGGCACTGTTCTTCAGTGTGCTCCTTCGTTCGCATGTGAAACTGTTTGTCTACGTTTATGTGCACTGCTGAACTTACTTCCACAACCAGTGCCTTTCACGAACACCTTCATGTTATTTCTTATGTATGTCTCCTATATCTGCCATTCATGTATGTCTGTTTTTCTGTCTCTATGTTTACAGCCCGTTTTTCTGTGGGTGAAGAGCGGTGTAGATAGGCCGCTGCCGCCATACCTTTTGTAAGGTATTAAAATAACAATAAAGAAAAAAAAATAACTTCCAGTGGAATCACATAGGCACTTTACCCAAGTGTAATTGTCTTTTACAGCGCTTCAGGAAAGATCTTGTTAGATTATTGTCGAAGTGTATTTGTGGCATGGAATATTATGTACCAGACGCACAGGACAAGGGTGTGCGACAGTTGTGGAGAAGGACTGGTTTTATATAAAACTTCAGTGGCTCATAGCAAGTGAGTAAAATGACGAAAGGGCAGAAGGGTAGAGACTAGAAACTGTACAAGTTAGTTTTCTCTGAATTAAGAAAAATTCTGAGAGTTGTAAAGTCACATTAACGTTCAACATACAAAAGAAGCTAATAAAAAAATCATATCAGAGAAATTATCTCAACTAGCGTAAATCATCCGTCTCTATAGCTGAAAGCTCAGTGCAGCCGACTGTCTTCCGGGGCACCAGGGTTCAGTTCCCGGTACTACCAGGGATATTTTCCTCAGTGAGAGGACTGGAGCGGGACAGCTTATCCTCGTGACGCCAACTGAGAAGCTGGATGAATGACAACTGGCGACTCCAAGGCCTGTAAAGTCGACAAGGGCCGCGTGAACGGTGTGCTGACACCAAACCACGCCACACCACATCGACACGACGCCATTTGCTGAGGGCGACACAGCGGTCGGTCGGTCGCGATTGCTCCGTGTGAGGCCAGAACAGCGAAGCAGCGTAACTGTCGTTCCACAAGAAAAACGTGGAAATTTAGGAAAATTACGTATTGTACCACGTTTTGCTGAAGGACGAAAAGACTATGAATTATTTCCAATATTCTGTTTGTAGTTTTAATGAACGACTCCAGGTACATGTCTAATGTGGTTCCCCTGAATATCGAAGGAAAATAGTAGGGTGTTCCCACTGAAAACGACATGGCAACGCATAATTTATACGTGCAAGACAACCTAGCCACTTAGTAGTCAAATGACTGTTTCCACAACCAACACCGACGCGGCATCTTTTACGGTAATGCAACTGATCAGGCGTACATCATTGGTAGAAGGTGAATAAAACGTACTTAGTGTTTAGTAGCGTATGTTTAAAATAGCACTCGAAAAAAAGTCTAATAGTGTCAAAACTCTGTACATACTTTAAATGACGTAAGATTAAATGCCATGGGATGATTACTGCTACCACCAATCTATGGTGTCGAAATGAGGTTAAAAAAGTAAAAGACTGGAAAATAAATGAAAGAATAAAAAATGTAGAATCACCTAGATGATATAAATTACGCAGATATTTCAAACAGAAATTTACATCCAAAACGCCAGTTCCCCACGGAAAAGGGATTGAGAGATTAGCGCCCCTAGCAAGGATAACAAATCACGATAGTATAACGTGTAAAGGAACAAGGAGACAAAGAAATGAAGGTGCTAATAGCAGTTCAGTGGCTATCACAAAATAAGAACAAAAAGTGTGAATTAGCTACTGTATGTTTTGAATGACCATGAAGAAACTGCCGTACGGCTGAAGTTGTTAGTACTAGATTCTATTCCTGTCGACGAGACGAACGCTGACCATCTCAGTAGGTTCTGGCCGACAGTAAGCGCGAGGTAGCAACTCATAATTCCTAGTGTCTTAATTTCCACGTAATGAATTATGGAGGGAGTGAATAACACGTACTTGGCCTCTTGCCACGCTTGGGTACCACCAACTTGGCTGTTCACAAGTGATATTGATGGAGATGGACGCAATGTGTTAAAAGCTTTTTTACCCCAGAGCATACTCATTTATATATAAAACTACGTACAGTTACAACAGAGTAATCGTCGCTGCACAAATGCGCGTTTCCATACCCCACAACATAATCGGACGACAGAGGAATCAAATGTAAAAACATTCCAAGTTTAATTCCTGGAATTCATCCCAGTGCTGACAAAATGAATCAAATGCTGTGTTAAAGCTGCCTGCATAAATGCACTCGATGTTGCTTCTACGTGTCACTAGTGATTTGTAGATCACATATACAATGTCAGTAAAATTTTTATAGAGATTTGTAATTTACTCAAGGTTTATTGCTGCAAAAGTTCATATGGAGTACATGAAATGATTACATATAGAGATCAATAGCACAAGCGGTTCTCAGGTACCATGTATCAACCCATGCTTAGACACTCATACAGGGTGTTTAAAAAATGACCGGTATATTTGAAACGGCAATAAAAACTAAACGAGCAGCGATAGAAATACACCGTTTGTTGCAATATGCTTGGGACAACAGTACATTTTCATTCAAACTTTCGAAATTACAGTAGTTACAATTTCCAACAACAGATGGCGCTGCGGTCTGGGAAACTCTATAGTACGATATTTTCCACATATCCACCATGCGTAGCAATAATATGGCGTAGTCTCTGAATGAAATTACCCGAAACCTTTGACAACGTGTCTGGCGGAATGGCTTCACATGCAGATGAGATGTACTGCTTCAGCTGTTCAAATGTTTCTGGATTCTGGCGGTACACCTGGTCTTTCAAGTGTCCCCACAGAAAGAAGTCACAGGGGTTCATGTCTGGCGAATAGGGAGGCCAAACCACGCCGCCTCCTGTATGTTTCGGATAGCCCAAAGCAATCACACGATCATCGAAATATTCATTCAGGAAATTAAAGACGTCGGCCGTGCGATGTGGCCGGGCACCATCTTGCATAAACCACGAGCTGTTCGCAGTGTCGTCTAAGGCAGTTTGTACCGCCACAAATTCACGAAGAATGTCCAGATAGCGTGATGCAGTAATTGTTTCGGATCTGAAAAATGGGTCAATGATTCCTTTGGAAGAAATGGCGGCCCAGACCAGTACTCTTTGAGGATGCAGGGACTATGGGACTGCAACATGGGGCTTTTCGGTTCCCCATATGCGCCAGTTCTGTTTATTGATGAAGCCGTCCAGGTAAAAATAAGCTTCGTCAGTAAACCAAATGCTGCCCACATGCATATCGCCGTCATCAATCCTGTGCACTATATCGTTAGCGAATGTCTCTCGTGCAGCAATGGTAGCGGCGCTGAGGGGTTGCCGTGTTTGAATTTTGTATGGATAGAGGTGTAAACTCTGGCGCATGAGACGATACGTGGACGTTGGCGTCATTTGGACCGCAGCTGCAACACGGTGAACGGAAACCCGAGGCCGCTGTTGGATCACCTGCTGCACTAGCTGCGCGTTGCCCTCTGTGGTTGCTGTTTAGTTTTTATTGCCGTTTCAAATATACCGGTAATTTTTGAAACACCCTGTATTAGTACGTGGTGTAGCCTCCACTGGCAGAAAAGGAGGCGCTGACTCTGGAATCCAGTCGAGAGTACAGATGGCGAATACTATCCTGGGATACGTTACGCCACGCCTGCTCGACCTACTTACCTATATCTGTAAGAATTATTGGTTGATGAGTCTCAAGGGTCTCTTCTCGTCCCATCGACTAATAGTCATCAGAAGATCAAAACAAACTGCAAAATTATTTAGAAGAAATATCGGAATGGTGCGAAAAGTGGCAATTGACCTTAAATAACGAAAAGTGTGAGGTCATCCACATGAGTGCTAAAAGGAACGCGTTGAACTTCGGTTACACGATAAATCAGTCTAATCTAAAAGCCGTAAATTCAACTAAATACCTAGTTATTACAATTACGAACAATTTAAATTGGAAGGAACACATAGAAAATGTTGTGGGGAAGGCTAACGAAAGACTGTGTTTCATTGGCAGGACACTTAGAAAATGTAACAGACCTACTAAGGAGACTGCCTACACTACGCATGTCCGTCCTCTTTTAGAATACTGTTGCGCGGTGTGGGATCCTTACCAGATAGGACTGACTGAGTACGTTGAAAAAGTTCAAAGAAAGGCAGCACGTTTTGTATTATCGCGAAATATGGGAGAGAGTGTCACAGAAATGATACAGGATTTGGCATGGACATCATTAAAAGAAAGGCGTTTTTCATTGCGACGGAATCTTCTCACGAAATTCGAATCACCAACTTTCTCCTCCGAATGCGAAACTATTTTGTTGTCACCGACTTACATAAGGAGGAACGATCACAAAGATAAAATAGGGGAAATCAGAGCTCGTACGGAAAGATATAGGTATTCAGTCTTTCCGCGCGCTATACGAGATTGGAATAACACAGAATTGTGAAGGTGGTTCGATGAACCCTCTACCAGGTGATTTGCAGGGTATCCATGTAGATGTAGATGTAGATCACATCACGCACATGCTCGATTGTAGACAAGTCCAGAGATCATGCTGGCCAAGGAATTTGCTTCATGTCTTGAAGGGCACATTGAGTTTCACGAACAGCATGTGGGCGAGCATGCAACAACACATCACGTTCCTGTTGCAGGAACGGCAAAATCACGAGCCACACAAAATTCTACACGTAGCAAGCGCTAGTTAGCGTCACCTCCAGAAACCAAAGGTGAACGAGATTTGTAGCTTGTCGCATCCCAGACCATAAGGCCTGGGATGGAACCAGTGTGTCTTGGACGATTCTACTCTACGAGACAGCGATCACCAGGTCTACGCCGTACGCTCAAACGACCATCACTTACGTGCAGGTAGAATCTGCTTTCATCACTTAAGACCATGGGGCGCCATTCCATCTTCCAAGTGGTGCTCTGACGGCGTCAGTCGAGCCATGCGGGTCAATTATGTGGCGTGAGTGGAACACGGCAATAAATACGCGTGCCTGTAGTCTAATGCTAATAGCCGGTTCGCAGCAGTTCGAGTTGACACGTCTGGCTTCAGAAGGCTCTCTTTCTGTGCTGTGGTAGCTGTACGATCTGCCATTGCTGTCCTTACAATACGACGATCCTGGTGGGCGACTGTGCTGTGTTGACGTCCAGAACTTCGTCTAAGGGAGTGAGAATTTTCACGTGACCACTGACGCTAACATACTTTCAGAACTGACTCAGCATGTCCAACTTGTGTGATAATTCTCCTAAAGGACCATGTCGACAGTCGAAACACCATAATCTGACTTCTTTCAAACTCGCTCAGTTGGACGTAGAAAGCACGAATGCGTCTCCCTTGCACGCTTGCTTCATACGTTTCCGCCTCACTTCTGCCTGCGAGCATTCCCTATTAAAGGGTAGACACGTTTGGCGCTCTGGTAGCTACACCATTGCTCTGTCCGTTGGCGAACGCCGCTGAAACAGTTATCAGTACGTCTACTATCCCCCAGATGACACGTGGTGTCATCGGATCACAATCGACTTCGTATTTCTAGGTGTTCTAATTCTTTTTCTCCAGTGTATGTAACAGCGCTCACTCGTGGATAATGGGCAGTAGAAAGATCTACTGCATGTGTATTATTTACCTGAAGGTCTGTAGTGATGAAAGCAGATTCTGCCGTCACGTAATGTGTATTACTTACCTTTATTTATTCCAAACCCCGTCCTTGATGATAACAGTGGACCGTTAGATATCCACTGTCGAGTCACATTAATGTGACCACCTCTCAGAAGCCTGAAGAAACACCTTCTGCAGCGCAAACCGCTGCGAATCATGCAGGAACGGTGCCAATGCGGCTCTAAAAGGTACCGACACGGATGTGAAACCATGCCGACTCCTGTGCTGTGACCAGCTGTACAAGATATGTCTGTTGAGGAACCACGGCGCGGACAGCCCAATCAAGGTGGTCCCACAGAGTCTCGACTGGATTTTAATCCATTGAGTACGGTGGCCAGGGGAGTGCGGTAAACTCACCGAGGTGCTCTTGGAGCTACGCACGTACACTGCAAGCTGTGCGACACGTTGCACTTTACTGCTAATAGATGCCATCACTTTAAGGAAAAACAAAATCGATTTAGGGATGTACATGGCCCCCAAGGGCAGATGCACGGATATGTTGATCCATTTTGGCTTCCAGAATGACGATATCACCCAGGGAATGCCACGAAAACATCCCCCAGACCATGAAACTCCCTCCTGGTTGCAGAGTGTTTGCTTCCAGACGTTTCACGCCTTACACAACAGTGGAAATTTGTGGTAAGGTCTTATGGGACCAAAATGCTGAGGTAGTCGGTCCCAAAGCTTACTCACTACTTAATCTAATTTAAACTAATTTACGTTAAGGAAAACATACACACCCATGCCCGAGGGAGGACGCTAACTTCTGACGGGGTTAACAGCAGGAACAGTGACAAGGCGCCATACACCGCTCGGCTACCCCACGCGGCTACACGACAATGGCCATCTCTCTGTCTGATGGAGCATAAAGGGTGATTCGTCTGAGAATGACCACTTTTCGCCACTCAGTGAACAGCAGGCAACATGAGTGCCTTAGCCATTGAGCCACCTTGACACAATGGGACACTTTACTGCACACATTACCTTCCCACACATCCCTCCTCGTTCCAAATTCCCACTTTCACCCCAGTCTACTTAAAATACTCGCAGTTGTGTAAACCACTGTACGACGGTGGCTTAGTCGCTAACGCACCTGCCTAGTAAGCAAGAGACCTGGGTTCGATTCCCAGTCTTCGTACTGATTTTCATTCGCCGCCTCAGTCTATATACACACATCAAACAATGTTTTGCATCACCTCGGTTCCGAGAGTTCTGCAACCTGTACAGAAAATTGGAATAGAGATCAACATAAACATCATTTCCGCTTTTCTTATTGCTCATGAAAACCACACATTGCATGTTGTACCACCATACAGCAAGACCTTCAGAGCTGGTGGTCCAGATTACTGTACACACCGGTACCTCTAATACCCACTAGCACGTCCTCTTGCATTGATACATGCCCGTATTCGTCGTAGCATACTATCCACAAGTTCATCAAGGCACTGTTGGTCCAGACTGTCCCATTCCTCAACGACGACTCCGCGTTGATCCCTCTGAGTGGTTCGTGTTCACGTCGTCCATAAACAGCCCTTTTCAGTCTATCCCAGGCATGTTCGATAGGGTTCATGTCTGGAGAACATGCTGGCCACTCTAGTCTAGCGATGTCGTTATCCTGAAGGAAGTCATTCACACGATGTGCACGATGGAGGCACGAATTGTCGTTCATGAAGACAAATGCCTTGCCAATATGCTGCCGATATGGTTGGCCTATCGGTCAGAGGATGGCATTCACGTCTTGTACAGCCGTTAAGGAGCCTTCCATGACCACCAGCGGCGTACGTCAGCGCCACATAATGCCATCGCAAAACAGCTGGGAACCTCCAGCACGGTGCAATCGCTGGAGAGTGTGTCTAAGGCGTTCGGCCTGACCGGGTTACCTCGAAACACGTCTCCGACGATTGTCTGGTTGAAGGCATACGCGACACTCATCGGTGAAGAGAACCAGATCCCAATCCTGAGCGGTCCATTCTGCATGTTTTTGGGTCCATCTGCATCGCGCTGTATGGTGCCGTGGTTGCAAATATGGACCTCGCCACTGACGTCGGGAGTGAAGTTGTGCATCATGCAGCCTATTGCGCACAGTTTGAGTCGTAACGCGACATCGTGTAGCTGCACGAAAAGCATTACTCAACATAGTGCTGTTGCTGTCAGATTTCCTCCGAGCCATAATCCTTAGGTAGCGGTCATACATTGCAGTAGTAGCCCTTGGGCGGCCTGAGCGAGGCATGTCATCGACAGCTCCGGTCACTCTGTATCTCCTCCATGTCCGAACAACATCGCTTTGGATCACTCAGAGACGCCTGGACACTTCATTTGTTGAGAGCCCTTTCTTGTACAAAGTAACAATGCGGATGCGATCGAACCGCGGTATTAACAGTCAAGGCGTGGTTGAACTACAGACAACAAGAGCCGTATACCTCCTTCCTGGTGGAATGACTGTAACTGATCAGCTGTCGGGCCCCCTCCGTCAAACAGGCGCTGCTCATGCATTGTTGGGAATGGTTTTGTGACATCTCTGAACAGTCAAAGGGACTGTGTCTGTGATATAATATCAGCAGTCAACGCCTATCTTCAGGCGTTCTGGGAACCAGGGTGATCTAAAACTTTTTTCGATGTGTATATATTTAAAGCGAACAGCTTCCAAACATATCCGTTTTGGTAATGATTTTACCCTTGGTCTGAAAGCCAGTAATCATGCCCCTTTGGACGTCAGTTAAATCACTCCGTTTCCGCATTACAACAACGACTCCACTAGTTTCAGCGCCCCAGCCCCATGGCATGCATGATATACCTTCCACTGCTAGTGCTATCAGTTACCATCTGTGAGTAGTTATTGCACGTTGACATCGAACATAGGTGGTGGTCACATTGACGTAACTAGACCGTGTAAAAAGACAGTACAGTGAACTTTATAATAATCTGTTTCTTTCTTCTGTTCTGAAAATCTGACTAAATTTACAGTGTCTACCATACAATTACTCTTGTCGGTGTCACTCTAATATTTAGATGGTTATCTACATGCTTCTCTAGTTTAAATGGCTCTGAGTACTATAGGACTTAACATCTGAGGTCTCAGTCCCCTAGAACTTAGAACTACTTAAACCTAACTAACCTAAGGACATCACAAACATCCACGCCCGAGGCAGGATTCGAACCTGCGACCGTAGCGGTCGCACGGTTCCAGACTGAAGCGCCTAGAACCGCTCGGCCACAGCGGTAGGCGCTTCTCTAGTGTAGTATCCCAATGATGCCTTTTTTCATTCTTAGCTGGGTGTATTGAGAAAGAGAAATAGACATAAGTTTTCAATATTTCAACCTATTGTCACTAACTTTACAATTATCTTTATCACCTGCTCCTATTAGCACTGTTACACCAGTATGTACTACTACTACTACTACTACTACTACTACAGGCAAAACAACCATTATAAGAATAAAATGTCCAGTTACTACTGTCAGCAGCTACATTTTTCTGCAGAAACTGCTACTACTGAAACTTGCGTTAATAACAGTAACACTTCTACTATGATTACTTACGGTAATGTTACGTCTCTGACCCTAGAGTGCTGAGCAGTTAAGTAGTATATTTTGTTGCTTAGCTATACTGTTTCTCTTCCTTTAGTCTGAAATAAAGACATACACATACATACACACACACACACACACACACACACACACACACACACACACACACACACAGAGAGAGAGAGAGAGAGAGAGAGAGAGAGAGAGAGAGAGAGAGAGAGAGAGAGAGAGAGAAAGAGAGAGAGAGAGAGATAGCATTAGTTATCCAGCACCGATTCTTCCCATTATTATCAGGTGCGCTTCTTTCCAGTTTCTTCTATGTTTCCGTTACTGTGCCAAGCGATCATAAAGCTGTCAGGCTTCGTCCTCTTTCTTAGGTTCGACTTCAAGCCTTATTTGTCTCTTTGTCTCTGCTTTGGATTGTGTTAGCCGTAGCTACGCTTGCTTTTTCTGAGACCACATTTTAAGAGTATCTAAATGCTCTTTTACCCTAAGTTGTAAGTAGTTTTACCTCCTAAGCCGTGCCTAGCACTTCTTTCTATATCTTCAATGAGAGGACAATTCCATGAAAATATTGTTTTCCCATCTGGCCAAAGCCATAGGTGGTTGTTGCCCCCCACAAATTCTATTAAGGTATGTGGTATATGGCTCGTACCCGGAAATGTAGCGAACCAGTCCCCTATTTGGCTCAAAATATGTTACCTGAGGACTTCCGTTTACATCAGGAATAGACTGAAACGTTATCTGTCCTATGTCTTTGCTGCCATTACGTAAATATTAAATACATCGTTACTAACGGATTTGTTTCTGATTTTCTTCAGGCTACAGATTTCAGCCCTTTTTCTAATTTATAATTTCAGGAAACATACGTCCAGTGGTAGAGTTAGGCTGCCTGTAATCCTTGCATTCACAAGATGTGCTCGTTAGGGGAGCTAATTGTCGTCAATTAAGACGAATGCCTCGCCAGTATGCTGCCGATACAGCTGCACTATCGGTCGGGGGATGGTATTCATGTATCGTACAGCCGTTACTGCGCCTTCCATTACCATTAGCAACGTACGACGGACCCACATTATGCCACCCCAAAACAGCAGGGAACCCTCTACCCTGCTGCACTCGCTGGACAGTGTGTCTAAGGCATTCAGCCTGACCAGGTTGCCCCAAACACGTCTCCGGCGATTGTCTGGTTGAAGGCAAATGCGACACTCATCGGTGAAGAGAACGTGATGCAGATCTTGAGTGGTTCATTCGGCATCATCTGTAACGCACTGTATGGTGTCGTGGTTGCTAAGAGGGACCTCGCCATGGACGTCGGCAGTGAAATTGCGCATCATGCAGCGTACTGCACACAGTTTGAGTCGTAACACGACGTCGTGTAGCTGCACGAAAAGCATTATTCAACATGGTGGCGTTGCTGTCAGGGTTCCTCCGAGCCATAATCGGTAGGTAGCGGTCATCCACTACAGTAGTAGCTTTTGGGCGGCCTGAGCGAGGTATGTCATCGACAGTTCCTGTCTCTCTGCATCTCGTACACGTCCGAACAACATCGCTTTGGTTCACTCCGAGACACGTGGACACTTCCCTTTTTGAGAGCCCTTCCTGGCACAAAGTAGCAATGTGGATGGGATCGAACCTCGGTATTGACCATCTAGGCATGGTTGAACAGAGACAACAGGAGCCGTGTACCTCCATCCTGGTGGAATGATGAACTGATCGGTTGTCGGATTCCCTCCTCCTAATAGGCTCTGCTCATACATCGTTGTTTACATCTTTGGGTGGGTATCGTGACATCTCTGAACAATCAAAGGGACTGTGTCTGTGATATAATATATACAGTCATTGTATCTTCAGAAGTTCTCGGAAGCGGGGTGATGCAAAACTTTTTTTGATGTGTTTTCTTTTACTCGCTACATATATTTATGGAACGCACAGTGTTTGTCTTGGTAGGCACTTAAAATACCTTCCAGTTATAGCCTAATTTATTTTAATCTGTGGTCCCCTAACAAACCTTCCTTTAAGAAACGTATATATGTCATTTTTCTGACGTTACGTTGAGTGAATGTCTGCAGTATTTAGTAGAGCATGAGTAGTCATTGACAGTCACCCCTCTCTCTCGTCATTTTCCTTATATTCCGTACGCAAAGCGGCGTGTGTGGGAAGAAATGGTGTCGGTAAGCACCTAAGTAGCCTTGAACATCAGATTTTTCCGTTTTGGTTCTTTTGTAATATGTGCATGGGAGAAAGCAGTACTGTATTTTGCTTATGACGTCTTCAAATATGTGCTGTCGGAATTTGAAGAAAAGACATTTCTGTCATCCACAACGCCTTTGTTGGTAACCTCTCGAGTTGATTGAGAATATACTTATACCGATCATACACTTATACGGAACCTGTGACAGAACATGCTGAACTTGTCTGAGTTTTCTTTTTCTTCTATGTCAGTCCTACCTGGGATGGTACCAGACAAACGAGCAGTTCTCGAGGACTTGGTAAGCGACTAAATTTGTAGTTTTCTGCTCTCTTCCATTTAATTCTCTCAAAGAATCTGTCTGTACAGCATCTGCCTTTTCTACAACTACACTCCTGGAAATTGAAAAAAGAACACATTGACACCGGTGTGTCAGACCCACCATACTTGCTCCGGACACTGCGAGAGGGCTGTACAAGCAATGATCACACGCACGGCACAGCGGACACACCAGGAACCGCGGTGTTGGCCGTCGAATGGCGCTAGCTGCGCAGCATTTGTGCACCGTCGCCGTCAGTGTCAGCCAGTTTGCCGTGGCATACGGAGCTCCATCGCAGTCTTTAACAGTGGTAGCATGCCGCGACAGCGTGGACGTGAACCGTATGTGCAGTTGACGGACTTTGAGCGAGGGCGTATAGTGGGCATGCGGGAGGCCGGGTGGACGTACCGCCGAATTGCTCAACACGTGGGGCGTGAGGTCTCCACAGTACATCGATGTTGTCGCCAGTGGTCGGCGGAAGGTGCACGTGCCCGTCGACCTGGGACCGGACCGCAGCGACGCACGGATGCACGCCAAGACCGTAGGATCCTACGCAGTGCCGTAGGGGACCGCACCGCCACTTCCCAGCAAATTAGGGACACTGTTGCTCCTGGGGTAACGGCGAGGACCATTCGCAACCGTCTCCATGAAGCTGGGCTACAGTCCCGCACACCGTTAGGCCGTCTTCCGCTCACGCCCCAACATTGTGCAGCCCGCCTCCAGTGGTGTCGCGACAGGCGTGAATGGAGGGACGAATGGAGACGTGTCGTCTTCAGCGATGAGAGTCGCTTCTGCCTTGGTGCCAATGATGGTCGTATGCGTGTTTGGCGCCGTGCAGGTGAGCGCCACAATCAGGACTGCATACGACCGAGGCACACAGGGCCAACACCCGGCATCATGGTGTGGGGAGCAATCTCCTACACTGGCCGTACATCACTGGTGATCGTCGAGGGGACACTGAATAGTGCACGGTACATCCAAACCGTCATCGAACCCATCGTTCTACCATTCTTAGACCGGCAAGGGAACTTGCTGTTCCAACAGGACAATGCACGTCCGCATGTATCCCGTGCCACCCAACGTGCTCTAGAAGGTGTAAGTCAACTACCCTGGCCAGCAAGATCTCCGGATCTGTCCCCCATTGAGCATGTTTGGGACTGGATGAAGCGTCGTCTCACGCGGTCTGCACGTCCAGCACGAACGCTGGTCCAACTGAGGCGCCAGGTGGAAATGGCATGGCAAGCCGTTCCACAGGACTACATCCAGCATCTCTACGATCGTCTCCATGGGAGAATAGCAGCCTGCATTGCTGCGAAAGGTGGATATACACTGTACTAGTGCCGACATTGTGCATGCTCTGTTGCCTGTGTCTATGTGCCTGTGGTTCTGTCAGTGTGATCATGTGATGTATCTGACCCCAGGAATGTGTCAATAAAGTTTCCCCTTCCTGGGACAATGAATTCACGGTGTTCTTATTTCAATTTCCAGGAGTGTAGTATTAAGTGGGCATTTCACCTTAAATCACTCTTGACTCACTTTCGCTACAATTTTATGGCACGTGTGCGTGTGCGTTCCATACAGTATGTAACGAGTAAAAGAACACACATAAAAAATATTTTGCATCATCCCGGTTCCCAGAACTGCTGAAGATAGACGTTAACTGTGGATATTGTGTCAAGACACAGTGGTTACAAACATGAAAATTCCGCAACAATACCCACATGTGGGTTCCGACATTAACCACATCATCAATATAAAGTGGAAACTCATTGACTGGAAACCATTGGGGCCTAAGTATTTTTTCGTCCAAAATATTTCATGTTAGATAAAGAGAAAAAGTGGAGAATGTTCTAAATACCAATTCTCACATTTGCCAGAAAACCTAAAAAACAATGTATATCTTTTTTCGCACATAACTTATTTGTACCCAAATAATTGAGAAGATATTCTGATACCACAGCATTATGCTACCCACATCACCACTGCAGAAAATTATTGTAAGACAAATTAGAAAATAAGTAATTCATGAAGAATGTTCTAAGTGGCATACCAAGAAACTTACTGGTTGTAACAGCCAGTAAGATAATTTTTGTTTCAGTTGTCATTGATGCCGAGGCACTAAGTATTATTTATGATAATGGTAATACATAACTACAGCAGACATATTTCAACTCGTTTAACTGTAGTCAACCATAGCTATTTCCCTTTACTCTTACATTATATTGCAAGAGAACAACAAAATTAAGTTGATGAAAAGATCCTCTCAGTAATGACTTCTGTTTCTTATACAGTTCTATTCATGGGGATCAGTTGTTGGAATGAATCTTTCACTAATGACTTCTGTTTATTATACAACTCGATTCTTGGAGCTCAGTTGTTGCAAAGTTTACTGTGAAAATCTTTGTGCTTCTCAGTTAGAAGTGACAACGTGATCAACAGATCTTTCTGTCTTGCAACTGAGAAACAGGGCTGGTCTTTCAGATGAGCCTCGGCGTGACATACATCTTCCATCGTCTTTTCTCTTATGAATGCATTCTTCTGTTTCAGAGTAACGATTTTTAACAGCTATTTGAGGTGAATGAGAATGATACACCTTGATAACACTTCATTTGGAAATCTTGCATGGCTGCACTGGCAACAATGTTTCGTCATCATCTTTAAAATCAAAGAGGTCAGTTGCATGCACTGGAGGGGTATTTAGAACTCTTGAGAGAAGCAGTGCTTGACACAGAGACCTTGCACCTCCTACTAACGAATGTTCGAAACATTTTCTCCATGATCTGACCCTTGGAATAGGTCTAGGGACGTGCGAAAGAGAGCCAACAGCACAAAAGCACTGGAAAAGCTTTTTTTAAAAGAAGTGGCTCTTAGAATGTTTCCCATTTCCACTCTTGAAATGGTGTATGCAAACGGAGCAACAACAGTTTCTTTTCGGTGTCTTAAAATTACATTACCGAATAGTAAGTTGATTTCTTGCTAAAATTGGCTATAGTAGCCGCAAACTGTGCACTAGAACTCTAAATACTAAATTATTTTGTGTTTTCGCAGAACCGTTATTTTTGTGGAGTCATTGTAGAATGGAAATTTGGACAAGATTTTTGGTACGAGGGTCACTCGAAAAGAAATGCACACTATTTTTGTAAAAATACAGTTTTCATTCTGCATGTGTGAAACTTTTACAGTGTGTAGATACATTCTTCCCACTTGTTTCCAAACTTAGTTCAACCTATTCCCGTGAGTGGCGCCGTCACAACATGCCTTCAAGGTGGCTGCTACACTTGACGTTCGTCAGAAGCAACGTGCTGCCATAGAATTCCTATGCCGTGAAAACGAGACAGTGGGAAACATCCACAAGAGGTTGAAAAAGGTGTATGGAGATGCTGCTGTCGATCGCAGTTCAATTAGTCGGTGGGCAAGCAGATTACGTGATGAAAGCGGGCACGGCAATATTGAGTATTGTCCTCGCAGCTGCAGGCCTCGTACTGCACACACTCCAGACAATGTGCAGAGAGTTAACGAATTGGTGACTGCTGACAGACGCATTACAGTGAACGAATTGTCACGCTACGTTCGGATAGGGGAAGGAAGTTTTTTTGCAAAATACTGAAAGTGTTGGCGTTAAAAAGGTTTGTGCCAGGTGGGTTCCCAGGATGTTGACAGTGGCTCACAAAGAAACAAGAAAAACGGTATACAGCGAAATTTGGAAAAGTTCGAGAATGGTGGAGATGAATTTCTGGGAAGAAATGTGACAGGTGATGAAATATGGCTCCATCTTTTTTCATCAGAGACGAAGAGGCAATCAATGGAGTGGCATCATGCATATTCACCCAAGAAAAATAAAATCAAAACCACACGTTATGCTGGAAAAGTTATGGCTACTGTGTTTTTCGATTCCGAAGGACTCTTGCTTGTGGACATCATGCCAAGTGGAACCACCATAAATTCTGATGCATATATGACGACACTGAAGAAACTTAAAGCTCAACTGAGTCATTTTCGACCACATCGGCCAAAGCAGGGTGTTTTGCTGTTGCACTACAATGCATGGCCACATGTCAGTCAAAAAACCATGGAAGCGATCACAAAACTCGGATGGACAACACTAAAACACCCGCCTTACAATACTGACCTGGTTCCATGTGACTATCATCTCCTTGGGAAACTGAAAGACTCTCTTCGTGGAACAAGGTTTGAAGATGATGACTCCCGTGTACACGCTACCAAACAGTGGCTCCAACAGGTTGGTCCAGAATTTTGCCGTGCGGGTATACAGGCATTGGTTCCAAGATGGCGTAAGGCGGTTGAGAGGGATGGAAATTCTGTGGAGAAATGAAAATATTGTTCCTAAAGGATGTATCTACATACTATAAAACATCCAAACATGTAGAATAAAAGATGGATTAAAAAAATAGTGCGCATTTCTTTTGGAGTGACCGTTGTATCATTCTTAATTTTATTCATTTCGTCATTCGAATGCGCATCTAAATATCTGCACATACTTCTCGTGAGATTCCACGTTTATGATACACTGAAGACAGGTACTGCAGTTTTGATTTCATTGTCGAATTCGGTGTCGTTGTCTCCGTCAATGATTTCGTTTGAGCTCAGAACAGTCCCCAGAACGTCTTCGTTTGTCATAATCGGCACTGTACACTCATCGATTGCAACAGATTCATCCATTGATATCGTAGAGCAGTCTAATACACTACTGACCATTAAAACTGCTACACCAAGAAGAAATGCAGATGATAAACGGGTATTCGTTGGACAAATATATTATACTATAACTGACATGTGACTACATTTTCACGCAGTTTGGGTGCATAGATACTGAGAAATCAGTACCCGGAACAACCACCTCTGGCCGTAATAACGGCCTTGATACGCCTGGGCATTGAGTCAAATAGGGCTTGAATGGCGTGTACAGATACAGCTGCCCTTGCAGCTTCAACACGATACCACAGTTCATCAAGGGTAGCGACTGGCGTATTGTGACGAGCCAATTGCTCGGCCACCATTGTCCAGACGTTTTAAATTGGTGAGAGGTCTGGAGAATGTGCTGGCCAGGGCAGCAGTCGAACATTAACTGTCTCCAGAAAGGCCCGTACATCACCTGCTACATGCGGTTGTGCATTATCCTGCTGAAATGTAGGGTTACGCAGGGATCGAATGAAGAGTAGAGCCACGGGCCGTAACACATCTGAAATGTAACGTCCACTGTTCAAAGTGCCGTCAATACCAACAAGAGGTGACCGAGACGTATAACCAATGGCACCCCATACCATAACGCCTGGTGATACCCCAGTATGGCGATGACGAATACACGCTTCCAATGTGCGTTCACCGCGATGTCGCCAAACAAGGATGCGACCATCATGATGCAGTAAACGGAACCTGGATTCATCCGAAAAAATGACGTTCTGCGATTCGTGCACCCAGGTTCGTCATTGAGTACACCATAGCAGACTCTTCTGTCCGTGATGCAGCGTCAAGGGTAACCGCAGCCATGGTCTCTGAGCTGATAGTCCATGCTGCTGCAAACGTCGTCGAACTGTTCGTGCAGATGGTTGTTGTCTTGCAAATGTCCCCATCTGTTGACTTAGGTATCGAGACGTGGCTGCACAATCCGGGTCAGCCAAGCGGATAAGATGCCTGTCATCTCGACTGCTAGTGATACGAGGCCATTGGGATCCAGCACGGCGTTCCGTATTACCCTCCTGAACCCACCGACTCCATATTCTGCTAACAGTCATTGGATCTCGACCAACGTGAGCGGCAATGTCGCGATACGATAAACCGCAATCGCGATAGGCTATAATCAGACCTTTATCAAAGTCGGAAACGTGTTGGTACGCATTTCTTCTCCTTACACGAGGCATTACAACGACGTTTCACCAGGGAACGGCGGTCAACTGCTTTTTGTGTATGAGAAATCGGTTGGAAATTTTCCTCACGTCAGAACGTTGTAGGTGTCACCACCGGCGCCAACCTTGTGTCAATGCTCTGAAAAGCTAATTATTAACATATCACAGCATACAAAATTGTTAAGGCTTTCATGGCCACTTGTTGACAAACTGCCTATTGGCTTCTGTCTCGGGTTCTTCGGCCGACGTTCATATGATGATTTTTCTGACGTTTCGCCAGCACGAGTGGCTGGCATTGTCAAAGCTTCACCCTGCATTGCCGGTGGTGAACTGGAGCCGAGCTATTTAAGAGAGATGGGGCCCCTCCACGCCCGCACCAACGTGGTGACCAAACCAAAAGTTCTACTGTCACCTCCGTAAACATGTTAGTTGTCTAGTATGTGGATCACAGGATGCTGGGCTGTGACGTTGTCCGTGCGTCTGGGTAAGGCTACGCATTAACACGGTCCATCAGGTGATAGATAGTGGACGAAACGCGAGTGAGGGTAACGATTTGAAGAGCAGAGGAAAAAAAGTGCCATGGCTCGTGCCGTGGGAAAAAAACCTCTGCGACAGTGGGATGGGTAGTAAGAGCAGTAGTGGCTTACTAGCTGCGATAGTTCATGCAAGGTTGGATTTGTTAGTATAGGTATCATGCATCATTACCATGACAAGCGATGGCGATGTGTCCCAGTTGTTGCTGCTGCTGCATTCCTGGAACAATCAAGATCGTTATACAGTAGTGGGAGATCGGCCATAGATCATCTCACTGTGTGGGGGATGTGTGGAGCTTGTTTGCATGCAGTGTACGGTACGGCTTCCCTGTGTGGTGCCAGTTATTCGGCAGTGTACTCCAATCCAGCTGGATATCCAGTAATGGGTCTGATAATCAGGGGCTCGCCTGCGCAGACTATATGTACCTGGCTCGCCAACGTCCGAGGGCTTCTCTGCGGTCATTTCCGGTGCGGTTCTCCTCTTGCTACCTGCAACGGTCGTTCGTTGCAGTACGGGAAGCCAGGATCCGTTTACCTTAAGG
This sequence comes from Schistocerca americana, assembly GCF_021461395.2. NCBI lineage: Eukaryota > Metazoa > Arthropoda > Insecta > Orthoptera > Acrididae > Schistocerca > Schistocerca americana. Next base: position 790,111,774 of record NC_060121.1, on the reverse strand, counting down.
CTTTCCTCTTTCTTGTTCAAACTGTTCGCGTGTTTTTGTATTTCTATAGCTTCTCTGAACAAGCGCGTGTGATAGTGTTTCTCTACAGCCAGAACTTCCGTGTCGGCGAATTTTATTACGTGGTCGGTCTCATTCAGTGCGTGCTCTGCCACGGCCGATTTCTCCACCTGCCCCAACCTGCAATGTCGCTTACGCTCTTTGATCCTGGTGTTGATGGATCGTCCAGTCATTCCGACATAAACTTTTCCGCATGTGCATGGTATACGGTATATTCCCGACATTGCAAGTGGGTCTCTTTTCTCCTTCGCCGATCTAAGACACTCTTTGATTTTCCTTGTCGGTTTGAAAATCGTCTTTACGCCATGTTTGCGCAATATACGGCCGATTCTGTCCGTCACTCTGGGAATGTATGGCAGAAAGGCCGTACCCGACATTTCTTTTTCTGGTTCCTTACTTCGCCGAGTGTTTGGCTCTGTTACACTTCTAATATAATTTGTGGAGTACCCATTGCTCCTCAGGACAGTTTCCAGGTGTTGCATTTCTCGTTTGAGGTGTTGCGGCTCACATATTCGTCCTGCTCTCGTTACGAGCGTACTAATCATGCCTCTTTTCTGGCTCGGGTGGTGGTTTGACAGTTTGTGCAGGTATCGGTCCGTGTGTGTCGGTTATCGATACACGCTGTGTCCCAGGTTTTCGCCGTCCCCTGTGACCAGCACATCTAGAAATGGCAGTTTCTTGTCCTTTTCTACTTCCATGGTAAATGTTATGTTGGCATGGAGGCTGTTCAAGTGTCCTAGGAAGTCACCGAGCTGTTCTTCACCGTGGCTCCACACCACGAAAGTATCATCGACGTACCTGTACCACACCTTAGGTTTGCAAGTCGCCGAGTCCAGTGCCTGTGCTTCGAATTGTTCCATGAAGAAGTTGGCCACCACTGGACTGAGAGGACTACCCATGGCGACGCCTTCCGGCTGTTCGTAGAAATCTCCATTCCACGTGAAGTAGGTCGTGGTGAGACATGCATGGAAGAGCTTTCTTGTGTCCTGCGGGAAAATGGAACCGATGTGCTCCAGAGCGTCACTGAGTGGCACTTTTGTAAACAACGAAACAACATCAAAGCTGACCAAGATGTCGTTTGGTGCAAGTTTCAGCTTCTTCAGCTTCTCAATGAAACGTCCTGAGTCCTTAATGTATGTGTCAGTCTTCCCCACGTGTGGCTGGAGCAGAAAGGCCAAGTGTTTTGCCAGTTTATATGTCGGTGATCCAGGAGCGCTAATGATCGGTCTCAGTGGAACGTTGTTCTTATGGATTACCCAAGATCCATAAGAACAACGTTCCACTGAGACCGATCATTAGCGCTCCTGGATCACCGACATATAAACTGGCAAAACACTTGGCCTTTCTGCTCCAGCCACACGTGGGGAAGACTGACACATACATTAAGGACTCAGGACGTTTCATTGAGAAGCTGAAGAAGCTGAAACTTGCACCAAACGATATCTTGGTCAGCTTTGATGTTGTTTCGTTGTTTACAAAAGTGCCACTCAGTGACGCTCTGGAGCACATCGGTTCCATTTTCCCGCAGGACACAAGAAAGCTCTTCCATGCATGTCTCACCACGACCTACTTCACGTGGAATGGAGATTTCTACGAACAGCCGGAAGGCGTCGCCATGGGTAGTCCTCTCAGTCCAGTGGTGGCCAACTTCTTCATGGAACAATTCGAAGCACAGGCACTGGACTCGGCGACTTGCAAACCTAAGGTGTGGTACAGGTACGTCGATGATACTTTCGTGGTGTGGAGCCACGGTGAAGAACAGCTCGGTGACTTCCTAGGACACTTGAACAGCCTCCATGCCAACATAACATTTACCATGGAAGTAGAAAAGGACAAGAAACTGCCATTTCTAGATGTGCTGGTCACAGGGGACGGCGAAAACCTGGGACACAGCGTGTATCGATAACCGACACACACGGACCGATACCTGCACAAACTGTCAAACCACCACCCGAGCCAGAAAAGAGGCATGATTAGTACGCTCGTAACGAGAGCAGGACGAATATGTGAGCCGCAACACCTCAAACGAGAAATGCAACACCTGGAAACTGTCCTGAGGAGCAATGGGTACTCCACAAATTATATTAGAAGTGTAACAGAGCCAAACACTCGGCGAAGTAAGGAACCAGAAAAAGAAATGTCGGGTACGGCCTTTCTGCCATACATTCCCAGAGTGACGGACAGAATCGGCCGTATATTGCGCAAACATGGCGTAAAGACGATTTTCAAACCGACAAGGAAAATCAAAGAGTGTCTTAGATCGGCGAAGGAGAAAAGAGACCCACTTGCAATGTCGGGAATATACCGTATACCATGCACATGCGGAAAAGTTTATGTCGGAATGACTGGACGATCCATCAACACCAGGATCAAAGAGCGTAAGCGACATTGCAGGTTGGGGCAGGTGGAGAAATCGGCCGTGGCAGAGCACGCACTGAATGAGACCGACCACGTAATAAAATTCGCCGACACGGAAGTTCTGGCTGTAGAGAAACACTATCACACGCGCTTGTTCAGAGAAGCTATAGAAATACAAAAACACGCGAACAGTTTGAACAAGAAAGAGGAAAGCCTTAAGGTAAACGGATCCTGGCTTCCCGTACTGCAACGAACGACCGTTGCAGGTAGCAAGAGGAGAACCGCACCGGAAATGACCGCAGAGAAGCCCTCGGACGTTGGCGCGCGAGGTACAAATAGTCTGCGCCCGCGAGCTCGGCTCCAGTTCACCACCGGCAATGCAGGGTGAAGCTTTGACAATGCCAGCCACTCGTGCTGGCGAAACGTCAGAAAAATCATCATATGAACGTCGGCCGAAGAACCCGAGACAGAAGCCAATAGGCAGTATATCACAGCATCTTCTTCCTGTCAGTTAAATTTCGCTTCTCCAACACGTTATCTGCGTGGTGTAGCAATTTTAATGGCCAGTAGTGTGTATGGAAACTTCCACAGACGTTTCGTTAAATACCGTCTTTGTTTCAATGTAGGCGTCTTCTTGAGGAACCAGAGACTCTAGTACTTTGGAAACAGTCACCGCTGGCGCCACCAAATTCCAAGGCGAATGCTACACATGTAATGTGTCTACTTATGAAGTACTTTTATTTTACTTCGATCAGGAATACTTATCTTCAGGCAAGTGCTCTCGATACGAAAATTCCCGTTTTGTATAATGCCTCGATTACACGGTTGTCAAACAACGGTGTTCGGAAGTAAATATGCAAGTGTTAAATAAAGGGGTCAAATATTTTGAGATGTTGTGTTTCCCACAAAAACAAGAAAAAAGACCATTACACTTGGTTCCGAAAACGCATACTTTCTGCGACATGTACACTTGTTCACAGGAGAGGTTTATTCATGACACTGGTTAAAAGAAGTACTCATCGTGATATCCGTCCATACCAATGCATTCCCCTGCCCTTCGGTGTTAGGAATCACGTACTCTTTGTCACACACTCGATTGTTGTAAGCGCTGGAATGCACAGAGGACGCGACGTAGTGTCTAGACGTCGTTGAGTGAGGTGGCGTAGACTAATTCCATCAAGGGTCTCCCTAAACAAAAATCTTGGGCACTAAAATCGGGAGTACGAGGAGGCCAAAGTTTGGGGGCTTCCGGACCAGGCCGGTTGTCCTGAAGTGTTAGCTTCAAATGCTTATTGCGGAGGACATGTACTGGTGCGCTATCGTGCGTAAACCACATCTGTAGTCTTTGCTGATGTGGGTCAGCCTCTAACAACTGCATAGGAATTGTCTTCAGCCCACATATGTTGGTTGTCAAAGTTCACAACCACATTTCCTGTGAACCCTGCCTTACCAGTAAATAAAATCTTTGACGAAGACTGTGGATCTGCAGAACACTCCTGCAACAGCCGTTGATAGAACTGCAATCCGCTACCGTCATCTTCTGGCCTTAATGCCTGGACGCTTTGAGGACGATATGGATAAAGCAATTGTGTAGTTGTACCGTCCAGACAAGAAGATGGCTCATGCCTTCCACTGCTGACAACCTCCTCACAGTGGTTCCAACTCTATCGTCCAGTAAAAGTAGAACTTGCTCCTTCATCTCACGTGTGCGGACTGACCGAGGTCGTCCACTAGTCACCTTGTGGGGTGCTAGAGAACCTGTGCAAAAGTTGCCCGAACAGCTTATTGTATGCTGCTCTCCTACATACATATTTTTCTGCGTAGGGGGCATGGGCTCGCAGGCTACTTCCACTGGCTAGTTCGTAGCAGGAAATCATAACCGCCATATCACTTGTGGAGTAGTACGCTTCCATTGTTAACGTATGGAAGCGAAAAGAAATTGTACTGCACCATTCATGCACAGAACACTATAAACATCACTTTTCCCTGTACTGTTTTTCCAGCTGCATATGAATTGACTTTTGCGACCTCCTCTGGAACAGACTGCATTAGAGTTGCCTCACTGAACATTTTTCTTGTATTGCGTCCTGCCGTGTATCTGGATGCTACATTTAACGTGCCTTTTTAGAATCATGGAAGAAAGTTGTGAAAGAGACCTGGATAACGAAAAGTTTTAGACTGATTATATAATCGTAAGAAATAGATTTAGAGACCAGATTTTAAATTTTGAGGCATTTCCTGGGGCAGATGTGGTCTCTGACCACAATGTATTGCTTTTGAAGTGTAGATTAAAACGAAGGAACTTGCAAAAAGGTAGGAAATTAAGGGGATAGGGCCTGGATAAGTTGAAAGAACGAGAGGTTTTGCGAGTTTCAGAGGGAGCATTGGGCAACTACTGGCTAGAATAGGAAAAAGGAATACAGTAGAAGACGAATAGGTAGCTTTTAGAGATAAAATAGCGAAGGCAGCAGAGGATCAAATAGATAAAAAGAAAAGGCCTAGTAGAAATCCTTTGATAACACAGGGGATACTGAATTTAACTGGTGGAAGGAGAAAACATAAAAATGCAGCAAATAAAGCAGCCGAAGGGTAATACAAAGTCTAAGAAATGAGACTGACAGGAAGTGCAAAATGGCTAAGCAGGAATGGCGAGAGGACAAATGTAAGGACATCGAAGCATATATCACTGGGACAAAGACAGATACTACCTACGGGAAAAGAGGATTTTGGAGAAAAGAGAATTAGCTATATGAATATTAAGAGCTCCGATGTGAATCAATCCTTTAGCAAGGAAGGGAAAGCCGAAAGGTGGAAGTAGCATATAGAGGGTCTAATCGAGAGAGATGAACTTGCAGGCAGTATTGTACAAATGGAAGAGGACGTAGATGAAGAGGAGATGAGAGATATGTTACTGCGAGAAGAATTCTACAGAGCGCTCAAAGACCTAAGTCGAAATAAGGTCCTGGCAGTAGACGACGTTCCGTCAGACCTACTGAGAGCCTTGTGAGAGCCAGACACGACAAAACTCTTCCATCTGGTATGCAGCACATATCAGTCAGACGAAATGCCATCAGATATCAAGAAGAATGCAGTAATCCCAATTACAAAGAAAGCATGTGCTGATAGGTACGAATATTATCGAAAAGTCGTTTAATAAGTCATGGTTTCTAAATACACACATCTAAAACGTTTTGCATCACCTCGGTTCCGAGAGTTCCGGAACAAGTACAAAAAATTGGATTAGAGATCAACATAAACATTTCCGCCCTTTTTATTGTTCATGAAAACCACACATTGGTTGTTGTACCACCTTACAGCGAGACCTACAGAGCTGGTGGTTCAGATTGCTGTACACACCGGTACCTCTAATACCCACTAGCACGTCCTCTTGCATTGATGCATGCCTGTATTCGTCGTGGCATACTATCCACAAGTTCATCAAGGCACTGTTGGTCCAGATTGTCCCACTCCTCAACGGCGATTCGTCGTAGATCCCTCAGGGTGGTTGGTGGGTCGTTCATAAACAGCTGTTTTCAATCTATCCCAGGCATGTTCGGTGCCATTCATGTCCGGAGAACATGCTGGCCACTCTAGTGAAGTGATGTCGTTATCCTGAAGGAAGTGATTCACAAGATGTGCTCGTTAGGGGAGCTAATTGTCGTCAATTATGACGAATGCCTCGCCAATATGCTGCCGATACAGTTGCACTATCGGTCGGGGGATGGGATTCATGTATCGTACAGCTGTTGCGGCGCCTTCCATACTAGCAGCGGCGTACTTCGGCCCCACATAATGCCGCCCCAAAACATCAGGAACCTAAACTTTGCTGCACTGGCTGGACAGTGTGTCTAAGACTTTCAGCCTGACCGGGTTGCCTCAAAACACGTCTAAGACGATTGTCTGGTTGAAGGCAAATGCGACACTCATCGGTGAAGAGAATGTGATGCCAATCTTGAGCGGTTCATCGGGCATCATCTGTAACCCGCTGCGTGGTTGCAAAGATGGACGTCGCTAGTGAAGTTGCGCATCGTGCAGACTATTGCACACAGTTTGAGTCGTAACACGACGTCCTGTGGCTGCAAGAATAGCATTATTCAGCATGGTGGAGTTGCTGTCAGGGTCCCTCCGAGTCATAATCGATAGATAGCGGTCATCCACTACAGTAGTAGCTCTTGGGCGGCCTGAGCGAGGCACGTCTTCGACAGTTCCTGTCTCTCTGCATCTCCTCCATGTCCGAACAACATCGCTTTGGTTCACTCCGAGAGGCCTGGACACTTCTCTTGGTGAGAGCCCTTCCTGGCACACAGTAACAATGCGAACGCGATCGAACCGCGGTATTGACCGTCTAGGCATGGTTGAACTACAGGCAACAGGACCGTGTACCTCCTTCCTGGTGGAATGACTATTACTGACCGGCTGTCGGATCCCCTCCGTCTAATAGGCGCTGCTCGTGCATGGTTGTTTACATCATTGGGTGGGTTTAGTGACGTCTCTGAACAGTCAAAGGGGCTGTGTCTGTGAGATAATATCCACAGTCAATGTCTATTTTCAGGAGTTTTGGGAAATGGGGTTATGCAGAACTTTTTTTGATGTGTGTAGTGACATGAAGTACTCACAGAAGAATGGAAAAACTTGTAGAAGCCGATCTCAGGGAACATCTGTTTGGATTCGAGAGAAATGTGAACACTTGCGAAGGAATACTGGCACTACACCTTACCTCAGAAGATAATTTTAGGAAAGTCAAACTTACGTTTACAGTATTTGTAGACTTAGAGAAAGCTGTGACAACGTTGGCTGAAACACTCTTTGAAGTTCTGAAGGTATCTGGAGTAGGATACAGGGGGCGAAAGGCTATTTGCGGCTTGTACAGAAACCAGATGGCAGTTATAAGAGTCAAGGAAGCAATTATTGGAGTGAGGCAGTATCGTAACCTATTCCCAACATTACTCGATCTGTACATTGAGCAAGTGGTGAAAGAAATCAAAGAAAATTTTGGAGAAGTAATTACAGTTCAAGGAGAAGAAATAAAAACTTTGAGCTGTTTCGATGCCAGTGTAACTCTGTCAGAGACAGCAAAGAATTTTGAAGAGCAGTTGAACAGCAGAATGGTCAGTGTCTTGAAAGGTAGGTTGGGAGAGGACAAGTCAATCTCTCACTATTCCCAGTACTAATGGGTACAAGTAGGGATGATTTTTTACCCAAGACACCGTGTTTGTGAAACTGCAGGAAGTTATCATCACAATCAGACATTAATGATAGTACGTATATTGTTAAAACATGCGGGATCCTTATGGTACCCCTCCTTCGAGTAGTGTTTTCCTGGAGTTGAGAACAAGGTGGCAGTTCGGTCAATTAACAGAAAATCTTGCAGTGTACGTTTGGGGCTTGAAAGCCACATGCAGTTACTAGGGAAAGGAACTTCTCAAAGCACTTACTGGGCCCAAGAATATCTCCCACTATGTGCAGATAATGCGTTCGGTTGAAGAGGCGAAAAACGGTCTACCTGGACCTACCTGCTAGGCACCTCTTTCCACAACAGGAGTCGGGGGCACAAGAGAAATACAGGTCGCCCAGCCAATGTATTACGACAGCACTGTAAACCCGTTTTTGAACAGGGATGGAGGCCATACAAATTTGCGAGTTTCCGTGAAGAAAGCAGTGTGGTACTGACGTTATCGAGGGAACCGTGAGGTTGTGTTGAACCTTTGCCTGCAGAGTTTTCTGGGGAGCCTCCGGCCTTCAAAATAATTTTAGAAGGAATGCAACATTTATGGCGGGTCTCTCTCTCTCTCTCTCTCTCTCTGCACAGGAATGAGTGAGTCACGGCTTGGCTGATACTGCTGAAAGGAGATGAATATTGTTAACTTTAATTAAGATTGGCCGATGATTAGATCACATGAGTTAGAGGGGAGACATGGAACTCATAGAGTTTGTGACTGGCATGAAGTCCTTGTGGGGTTTGTTGGGGGAGTCCTTTTGTGGAGTTTAGTGAGGTTTGATGGGAAATGAAGGGGAGAGAAACTTGGTCTCCCGATTCAGACTGCTTGTTGGAATGGGTCTTCTGGTTCAGACTCTGGGCAGATGTGGGTCTTCAGAGTCAGACTCCGGGAAGGAGTCAGACTCCGGGCAGGGAAGGATTCTAATCTTGACTTGTGTTGTAAGTTGGTTGCACTAGGGACACTTGCCCTGGGGGTGATTTTGCCCTAGCACTGACCTTGATTGGTGAGCCTGTGGTGAGGACTTGGCTGTACCGATAGTTCAGACCGCTTATTCGTGACAGCTCTGCCGCTCTGACGTTTGACGTCCTTGTGTGCACTGCCATGTAAGTGAGTCAAATTGGTCCATGGTATGAACGGCGAACGGGAATATCACACGCTGGAATCTGCCGAGATTTCAGGGCTCTGTTGGAGAGCAATTGCGACCATCTAACAGATCACCAGCCGTGACTGTGCATATTTCGTAGCCACGATAGAGAATTATAGGCGCCGTGTATCACTGCCCTGCAGACACTTGGACCAGGACCACCGCCTGAGACAGCGCTGCACATCGAGGAAATGGGGATTTTATTGCTACTGCGGCTTGTTAGGGTATAACAGATCACTGTGTCGCCACTTGTTCTCAGCTACACCAGTGTAGTATAACTTCTTTGTAGAATAAATCCATCAAGGTCAAGTCAGTGTTAGATAATTTAGGATTGTGTTGTCCATATTTTGAGCCAGAGTAAACAGTTCAATCAGAGAAATGTTAGTCTTTGCCAACCAGCCGCCACACAGGATTGTTAACTGTTCATCGTATATTCGTGCTGCCATCAGACGTTCTTTTTGTCAGCATTGTTAACATGAACTTTGTCCAATTTTTGATCAATAAACTTGTGCAATAATTCTTAAAAAAAAAATCGATCCCGTGCTGCCTTATTAATCACCCATCAACACAGTTAACAAAATTAATGACAGGGCTACCAGTTCATTAATACTGTTTCAGCTTTCAAGGTCATTTAGATACTGATTACTGTGCTAAACTCTAATGCAAGCTATCAACAACAAACACAGTTAAAGGGCAAATCCAATTTAGTAGACCCGTGGGGCAGGGAGTGAAGCGGAATGGTTACTGGCTAAAGTGATTGCGGTCAGTGCAGTAGCTCAGTGTCGCCTGTCGACTTCTAAAACACACCGCAAGTCCAGTGTAGTGATTAGGGTACAAGAGGAACATCAGCAAAATCTAAACAAAGGTAATGGAATGTAATTGAATTAAATCAGGTGATGCTGAGGAAATTAGATTAGGAAACGAGACACCTAGAGTAATAAATGAGTTTTCCTGTTCGGGCAGTAAGCTAACTGATGGTGGTGAAAGTAGAGGAGATATAAAATGTCGACTGGCAATGTCAAGAAAAATGTTTCTGAAGAAATTTGTTAACACTGAGTATAGATTTAAGTGATGGGAAGTCTTTCCTAAAGTATTTGTGTGAAGTGTAGCCATATATGGAAGTGAAACATGAGCGATAATTGGTTTGGACAAGAAGGGAATAGAAGTTTTTGAAATGCTACAGAATACTGCTGAAGATCAGATGGGTAGATCACATGACTAATGAGAAGGTACTGAACAGAACTGAGGAGCAAAGAAATTTGTGGGACAACCTGACTAGAAGAAGGGGTCACAATTGGTAGGACACTTTCTGAGACGTGTTCAAGGGAAGTTCGGGGGGTAAAAATCGCAGTCGGAGATCAAGAGGTGAATACAGTAAGGAGATTCAGAAGGCTATTAGTTGTAACGACCCACACAGGTGAAGAGGCTTGCGCGGGATAGAGCAGCATGGAGGGCTACGTCAAACCAGTCTTTGGACTGAAGACGATAACAACAACAATATCGAACCGCATCCTACCAGTAACATAATCTTCTCTCTAAAAATATCCCAACCCACCGCTTAACACGATTATCCCCTGCGCGATAAAGCCTTATTGGATGATCAGCGGTAAAATACATGGACGCAAAAATATAGCAACATCAGGAAAGGGTGTGCAACTATAAATGAAAGTTGGTAGGCTGTTTCTACAAAGTGACATCTATTCAAATTTGGCGCCAGTCGTTTAAGAGTAGCTATAGTAGCGCTACTATGAGAATGCAGATCAGGTTTGCTTTATGTACACACTAACTTGAGCGTTAGTTACCTTTGAGATTAGATGTAATGGGTGGATGTTCATGTGACAAAGGTGCCGTTATCAACACTTCACCGAGTTTGAACATGGTCGTGTAACAGTGCTACGAGAAGCTGTATGTTCCTTCTGCGAAATTACATAAAGACGTGACAAGATTGCTGGCAGCGATGACCACGAGAATATGCGGTCGCACTGGACCAGGTTCCGGACAGGACAGCTCCGAGCCACACTCCCTGTAGCGTGCATTCCATTGACCCCGAATGACCACCATTTGCGACTTCAGTGGTGTCAAGCGAGAGCTCAATGGAGGACGAGGTAGTGTTCTATTGTGTTTCCTGATGAAAGCTGGTCCTGTCTCGGTGCCAGTAATGGCCGTGTGTTAGATAGAAGAAGGCCATTTGAGGGCGTGCAAACTGGACATTCACCTGGAATTATGGTCTGGGGTGCAAATTTGTATGACGACTGGAGCACATGGTTATCCCATGTCCCTTAATGCAAATTTGTGGGGGTGTTTTCCAGGCAGATAACTATCGCCAACATAACGCCGTTGTAACCCAACGTGCTATATAATGTGTCCACATGTTACCTTGGCCTGCTCTATCAACAGATCTGTTTCCAATCAACCATATATGGGACATCATTGGACGTCAACACCAGCGTCATCCACAACCAGCCTTAACCGTCCCTCTAATGACCGACCAAGTACAACAGGCATGGAACTCCATCCCACAAACTGCCATCCGCCACCTGTACAAAACAACATATGCACTTTCGCATGCTTCCACTCAACATTCTGGCAGTTACACTGGTCATCAATGTAACAGCGTTTAACATAAGCATTGACTTATCTCGCACTTACATTAACCTTTGATCTTGAAATATTGATCACTTACATACGAGGAGCGTTTGAAAAGTCCGTCCAATGAGATGACAGCAGTCAGATTCTTTATCAAGCTTCTAAACGTATTCGCCTCACACACACACACACACACACACACACACACACACACACAAAATCCGATATCCTCATGTGAGACTCTTGTCCAACAGCAACCTCGCGATGCGAATCAAGAAAATAGTTACGCATGAAACATATGTATGTTGTGAACAACAAACAAAATCATATTGCGAGTGTGCACTTCCTGTATCAGCGAAGCTACTTATATGCATCTCACCGTCCTGCAAACAGAAATCTGCACCATTTCGACAGCAAACGCGATCTTCCAACACGGTGGGTCACACGAGGGCTTACTTTAAGGGGAGTCTCCCTTCAAAAAATTAAACTTTCTTCTGCTTTGTCGATTTATACCTAATTTTTACATCATGTCTGTCAGTAAATGTGTAGCAATACCCAAGTTTTGAAGTCCGGATCTTAATTGGTTTTTGAGCTTTAAATTTTTAACACGATTCTTAACAGTATTTTTGAAAACCATCTCTTGGTACTCAGACCTCAATTTTCACATTGCAGGCTTTCTAGGAACATTCACAAGACATTGTTCTACACTTATTTGCATTCATTTTACGAGAAATGTTAGAAATCTACTTTTCTCGAGTTTGAAACAAATTTTCTTTAAGTACTTGTCTATACATGTGATAATAAACCAGACAAACTACATTTTTGATAATATTCAGGCATGGAAGTTTCCACATACTTCAAGACCACTTTCTGCAAAAATTTCATTGACATTGGTTAATATTTGGAATAAGAAAGTTGGCACAGAGGTTAGAAAGAACTAACTTACTGTAAAATGGATTTTAAAATTTAATTAAATAGTGAGTGCTAATACAAGACATACACCGATTAAAATTCACCAGCACCGTACGTTTTCCCTTCCTGATCCTGTATGTCGTCATCTTCTTTCAATTTCAAGACCAGGGTAGTCTTTTCCTTGAATTTGTCATTCTCCAGATTGCATCTTCTGGACTTCAGTATTAGTCGTTGATGTCTAGAAAAGCTGATCTTCTTGGGGCAGGGGAGACGAGGGATAGTAAAGGAGTTCTCTGATTCCTGCTTTCTTCAGTTCTGAAATATCGCCGGCCGCGGTGACCGAGCGGATCTAGGCGCTTCAGTCTGGCACCGCGCTGCTGCTACGGTCGCAGGTTCGAATTCTGCCTCGGGCATGGATGTGTGTGATGTCCTTATGTTAGTTGGGTTTAAGTAGTTCTAAGTCTAGGGGACTAATGACCTCAGATGTTAAGTCCCATAGTGCTAACAGCCATTTGAATCTTTTTTTTTTTTTTTTTTTTTTTTTGAAATATCCCATATCGAACTGGGAAACATCTTCCACACGACCCAAGAGTATCTTTTCTTTGCCTTTCGGATACGTGGACCAGATGACACTGTGCACACTTTCATTTGAATTTTGTGTCTTGCCATCAAACCATCTTGCCAGCAGTGCATGAGATGCAAGTCTCTGACAGACAGGTATTGTCTTAACCAGTCTGGCATTTGTCAATGTGCCACAGCCCATTGAGTAGCCCATATTTCAAATATTTCGTAGCTGCTACTCACCATATAGCGGAGATGCTGAGTCACAGGTAGGCACAACAAAAACATTTTCACAATTAAAGCTTTCAGCTGTTGGCCATTGTCAACAATACACACACACACACACACACACACACACACACACACACACACACACAAACCCAACTCGCATACATGACTGCAGTCTCAGGCAACTGAAACTACACAGCGAGCAGCAGCACCAATGCATGATGGGTGTGGCGACTGGGTTGGGATAAAGAGGCGGCTGGGGCAGGGAGGAGAAGGATGGGGGTGGTGGACAGTGAAGTGCTGCGGGTTAGGTGGTGGGCAGCGGAGAGGTGGAGAGGGGGGAAGTAGCGGAAAAGGAGAGAAATAAAAAGACTGTCTATGGTGGTGGAATGACGGCTGTGTAGCGCTGGAATGGGAACAGGGAAGGGGCTGGATGGGTGAGGACAGTGACTAACGAAGGTTGAGGCCAGGAGAGTTATGGGAATGTAGGATGTGTTGCAGGGAAAATTCCCAAGTGCAAAATTCAGAAAAGCTGGCGTTGGTGGGAAGGATCCGTGTGGCACAGGCTGTGAAACAGTCGTAGAAATCAAGGATATGTTTGTCAGCGTGTTCAGCAACAGGGTGATCCACTTGTTTCTTGGCCACAGTTTGTCTGTAGCCATTCATGCAGACAGACAGCTTGTTAGTTGTCATGCCTACATAGAATGCAGCACAGTGGTTGCAACTTAGCTTGTACACCTCATGACTGTCTTCACAGGTAGACCTGCCTTTGGTGGATAGCTGATGTTAGTGACCAGACTGGAGCAGGTGGTGGTGGGAGGATGTATGGGACGGATATTTCGTCTAGGTCTATTACAGGGGCATGAGCTATGAAATAAGGGATTGGGAGCAGGGCTTGTGTTAGGATTGACGAGTATATTGTATAGGTTCGGTGGCTGGTGGAATACCACTGTGGGAGGGATGGGAAGGATAATGGGCAGGACATTTCTCATTTCACGGCACAACGAGAGGTAATCGAAACCTTGGTGGAGAATGTAATTCAGTTGCTCCAGTCCTAGGTGGTACTGATTTATGAGGGGACGCTCCTCTGTGGCTGTATGGTGGGACATTGGGAGATGGTGGGAGACTGGAAAGATAAGGCATGGGAAATTTGTTTTTGTACAAGGTTGGGAGATAATTATAGTCAGTGAAGGCTTCAGTGAGACCCATATATTTCGAGAGGGACTGCTCGTCACAGCAGATGCGATGACCATGGGTGGCTAGGCTGTATGGAAGGGACTTAATGATATGGAATGCTGTCGAAGTGGAGGTACTGCTGGTGGTTAGTAGGTTTGATGGGGTTCGAGGTACTGATGTAGCCATCTTTGAGGTGGAGGTCAACATCTTGGACCAGGTGAAGCAAATGGGGGAGAAGTTTTTGAGGTTCTGGAAGAATGTGGATAGGGCGTCGTCACCTTCGACCCAGATAGCAAAGATGTCATCAATGAGTCAGCATCAGATGAGGGGTTTAGAATTCTGGGTGTTTAGGAAGGATTCCTCTAGATGGCCCGTGAATAGATTGGCATTAGATGGTGCCATTCAGGTGCTCATAGCCATACCCCGGATTTGTCTGAAGGTATTGCCTCCAAAGGAGAAGTAGTTGTGGGTGGTATATTGTTGGTCATGGCGACTAGAAGGGGGGTTGTTGGATGGAATCCGTTCGGCGTTGGGAAAGGTAGTGTTCGATAGCGGTAAGGCCTTGGGCGGTAGGAAAGTCAGTGTACAGGGGGGGAGTGGCGTCAATAGTGACGAGCAGGGCACCGTGTGATAGAAGGGTCAGATCTCTTATATAGGAGGTAGGTTCTGGATTGTGCCTACCTGTGACTCAGCATCTCCGCTGTATGGTGCGCAGCAACTTTCCTTCTCATAATATTGCTACATTCCATCCTGGATTTTCCACTGTTTAAAATATGTCCTAGACATACACGTAATTCACATACAGAGAATTCGTTTTGGGATCTAATAGTAAACTATCCGTTAAAACGTTTTTGAACGTAATTGAAGATTGAAGAACGAGTGCCTCACCTTAAATTCATGCTGTAGGATTCTCAGCGAGGGGGAGGTGGGGGGAGGTAGCAAGTTCAGTGACCTGATCGGTCAAATCATACAGAACTGAAAGAAGACCTCCTGGATACCTCACAGACTACCCGAAAGGTAGCTAAGTTGTTCGTAATCGATACTAGGTACAGAATTGCATCTTTGTAGCAACCCTGTGCTAACTAGTGCGCGAAAATAACCGAACTGTAAAAATATCAAGTTAAACATTGGAAGTTCGAACAACCAGTTTTCAAACTATATCCTCGTTTCTATGTCACTGGTAAGATCATTTAAAAAGGACTTCAGCGAAACAGTAACAAGGCAACATCGCCGCAAACCAGTGTTCCGGCAACAGGACAAGAGGTCCCAGAAACGTCTGCCCTGCTATACCAAATGTAAGCGAGTACATAACCTAAGCAAGGTTCCTGCGTTTACTTGTGCGACTGAAGCCCATTAGTTGTATTTTGCTTTTGCAGCCATAGGACAACACGCTGGTGAAGCTATCCAGACTTTCACGATCTGTAAGACAGTCGAAAACGAAGAAACGGTTTCGTTTATGGCGAATGTCGCCAAACTGCGGTGCAGTGCGGTTGTATGCTGAAAGCTGTCCTGATCATGCCAACCCCACACGATCTAACATTTCAAACGCGCCATAAATTTTGAAGAAACTGGAAATGTGTATAACAATAAGCCACATCAAAACACAACAGAAAGTGGTATCTTAGAGTCGTGTGATTCAAGTTGGAGATGTGAAAATTCGGCTCTGCGTCTGCGTCTGCGTCTGCATCTGCGTCTCCAAAATATTGAGTTAAGAATTAAATGACTATTAAATGAAACAAAATCAGAATTAATTCGGTTTATTCTGTTAATGAATACATTTGACAAACGATGATATTGTTCTACTATTATCTTGTCACGTAAGATAAACGGTCCGGGGAACATTCTGATAGCCGTGTAAATGAAACACCTGCAAATGCGAAGTTGAACCACGATTGCTGTGACGCTAATAGACAAGATAGATATTACCTAAGATGGGAATGCGTTGAACCTGCAGTCGGAGTTGAAAGCAAGCTGGTCAGTGAATCTGAATGCATGTCTTGAAAGTGAAGCTAGAAGTTATGAAGTAATAAAAAAATAGCCTTAATGTATCCCACGTATCGCCTCGCTGTTACAACTCGATCTTCCCACTGCAAACTGCAGGTGGAGGCTGCAGTGCCTACAGTGTCAGTCATTAGCGGCACACTAAATAACCCTCGCCAACAGCTAAGTGCACCTCAGCCCGAAATCTTTTAAACATTTGCTCTGGTGACACCGCAACCCAGCTCTTGGAGATCAAGATGGAGCGGTGAATCCTCTCTACGAATAAGTAGGTTTATATTGAGTGTTCGCTAAAAGATCATTACTGTATTCTAACCGGTAAAAATCCTCCTTATTAAACCCTCTTCACCTTCGCAGGGTGATTAACCAGTAACGCACATCCAACTGTTTAACACTAAAAAAGGCATCTCACTCTCTTTCAGTCTCGTCGGCACAGTTGAGTTTCTCTCTCGTTCATATTAGGCAATACTGGTAGTTCTTTTCTTGCATAATCATTTGTTCTTTGTGACGTCAATGTCCAGCAGCGTCTCACGCCTAGAAAGTGTCCCAAAATTGCGGGTTCTAACCCCAATTTTCAGATAGCAACTGCGACATCCGCCGCTTTCTGGGGAAAATACAGCTTTCTATGTTTCGTGTACTGAAGTGCCTTCTTGGACTTTTCTAAGAACAGCGGTCCTTTTCATTTCAGTTCTGGGTTGTAAAAATGGTCCTGGCTGTGGCCTTCCACCACAGGAGGTCTTATCTGTGTTTGCCTCGGTGCCTCTGGTGTCCATTGGCCGCACTCCAGTGACATGCGAGATACTAACCTGTGCGTCTCCCAGCGTTCTTTCCAATTTGTGTGGTGGCCTGCGTGACTCCACGGCGCTGTCGCCTCATTCCAGTCTACTTTCAGCGTCCTCGCATTTAAACAGGGTGAACATCATTAAAACCGACGAACTGCAGGGACAGATGCCTAACTGGAAATGGAGGAAAAAAGGTCCAATGAACATGTATCCGGAAATGCGTCGTCGTCACGGTAGATGGTGCTGACTAATGACAGTTTCTCTGACCACGTGCCGTGTGTTCATTGTGTGTTGCAGGGTGTGTGATTTGGCAGCTTGCTCTAAACAGCAAACTGATCCGGTATTCATGTCAAGAACAAGCCGAGATGGTGTTTGTGTATGGCCTAGCAGACGGAAACGTTCAAGAGGCAGCAATTATACAGGGTGGTCCATTGATCGTGACCGGGCCTAATATCTCGCGAAATAAGCGTCAAACGAAAAAACTACAAAGAACGACTCTTCTAGCTTGAAGGGGTAAACCAGATGGCGCTATGGTTGGGTCGCTAGATGACGCTGCCGTGGATAAAACGGATATCAACTGTGTGTGCGTGTTTTTTTTTTTAAATAGGAACCCCCATTTTTTTATTACATATTCGTGTAGTACGTAAAGAAATATTAATGTTTTAGTTGGACCACTTTTTCCGCTTTGTGATAGATTGCGCTGTAATAGTCACAAACATATGGCTCACAATTTTAGACGAACGGTTGGTAACAGGTAGGTTTTTTTAAATCATAATACAGAACATAGGCACGTTTCAATATTTTATTTCACTTGTTCCAATGTGATACATGTACAATTGTCAAGTTATCATTTCTGAGAACGCACGGTGTTACAGCGTGATTACCTGTAAATACCACATTAATGCAATAAATGCTCAAAATGATGTCCGGTAACCACAATGCCTTTGGCAATACGTGTAACGACATTCCTCTCAACGGCGAGTAGTTCGCCTTCCGTAATGTTCACACATGCATTGACAATGTGCTGACGCATGTTGTCAGGCGTTGTCGGTGGATCACGATAGCAAATATCCTTCAACTTCCCCCACTTTCCTGGGACGTCAGATACGGTGAACGTGCGGGCCATGGTATGGTGCTTCGACGACCAATCCACCTGTCATGGAATATGCTATTCAGTACCACTTGAACCGCACGCGAGCTATGTGCCGGACATCCATCAAGTTGGAAGTACATCGCCATTCTATCATGCAGTGAAACATCTTGTAGTAACACCGGTAGAACATTACGTAGGAAATCAGCATACATTGCACCATTTTGATTGCCATCGATAAAATGGGGGCCAAGTATCCTTCCTCCCATAATGCCGCACCGTACATTAACCCGCCAGGGTCGCTGATGTTCCACTTGTCGCAGCCATCGTCAACTTTCCGTTGTCCAATAGCGCATATTATGCCGGTTTACGTTACCGCTGTTGGCGAATGACGCTTCGTCGCTCAATAGAACGCGTGCAAAAAATCTGCCATCGTATGTAATTTCTCTTGTGCCCAGTGGCAGAACTGTACACGACGTTCAGAGTCGTTCAAAATGGCTCTGAGCACTATGGGACTTAACATCTATGGTCATCAGTCCCCTAGAACTTAGAACTACTTAAACCTAACTAACCTAAGGACATCACACAACACCCAGTCATCACGAGGCAGGGAAAATCCTTGCCCCCGGCGGGAATCGACCCCCGGGAACCCAGGCATGGGAAGCGAGAACGCTACCGCACGACCACGAGCTGCGGACTTTGAAAGTCGTCGCCATGCAATTACCGGTGCAAAGAAATATGGTACGAGTGCAATCGATGTTGATGTAGCAATCTCAACACCGACGTTTTTGAGATTCCAGATTCTCGCGCAATTTGTCTGCTACTGATGTGCGGATTAGCCGCGACAGCAGCTAAAACACCTATTTGGGCATCATTTGTTGCAGGACGTGGTTGACGTTTCACATGTGGCTGAACACTTCCTGTTTCCTTAAATAACGTAACAATCCGGCGAACGGTCCTGACACTTGGATGATGTCGTCCAGGATGAGCAGCATACACAGCACACCCCCGTTGGGCATTTTGATCACAGTAACCATACATCAACACAATATCGACCTTTTCCGCAATTGGTAAAAGGTCCATTTTAACACGGGTAATGTATCACGAAGCAAATACCGTCCGCACTGGCGGAATGTTACGTGATACTACGTACTTATACGTTTGTGATTATTACAGGTCCATCTATCACAAAGCGAAAAAAATGGTCCAACTAAAACATTCATATTTGTTTACGTACTACACGAATATGTAATATAAAATGGGGTTTCCTATGCAGAAAAACGCAGTTGATATCCGTTTGACCTAGCGGGCCAACCATAGCGCCATCTGGTTTCCCCCTTCAAGCTAGACAAGTTTCGTTGTTTGTAGTTTTTTCGTTTGATGCTTATTTCGTGAGATATTTTGCCCGATCGCTATCAATAGACCACTCTGTACTCTCACAAACAGCAACCACATCACACAACATTTCAAGCCTATTTTGGGTGTCTGTGTGATCACGGGTAGTTTCAGACAGACGAACGTGCAGGGAGGCGACGTACTGTGCGTTCACCAGGTCTGGAGGATCAGCCTGTACAAGGTATTGAGACGAACCCCAAAGAAAGCTTTATGCAAGTGGCCCGCCAACACGGCGTTAGCCAAAGTACGATTACGACTATGCTGCAT
The DNA here is from genome assembly GCF_021461395.2 of Schistocerca americana. Lineage (NCBI taxonomy): Eukaryota > Metazoa > Arthropoda > Insecta > Orthoptera > Acrididae > Schistocerca > Schistocerca americana. The sequence continues at coordinate 790,092,001 of NC_060121.1, read as the reverse complement.
GACAACCGCTACTATCCGTACCACTTATAGTCGCATGCAGTCCACGTTGAAAATTTGTTGCCGGACACGGTGGCCGAGCGGTTCTAGGCGCTTCAGTCCGGAACCCCGCGACTGCTATGGTCGCAGGTTCGAATCCTGCCTCGAGCATGGATGTGTTTGATGTCCTTAGGTTAGTTAGGTTTAAGTAGTTCTGAGTTCTAGGGGACTGATGACCTCAGATGTTAAGTCCCATAGTGCTCAGAGCCATTTTTTTGAAAATTTGTTGTGACGTGGGTGCCATGCAGCTATGTACTATTTTCCTGCACGATATGTTGTTGTTACACGCACACCGTCCATTTTCGGACACCTGTCCACAGGACATTTCTTCCTCCTCTCCCAACCAGGAATCCGCCCGTGCCATTTATCGGTTTTACTGTTGTCCAACCTGTGTAAGGCATGCAAATTCAACTAAATGAGCAAATGAAGAGTAAATTAAATGTAAACGTAGGCTTCCGTAGTCGATGTCGCATTCAACAAACACCCTGAAGAAAGCGGCTTGCAATAGTCGCCAAAACGTCGGGATTTTACAGTTGACGATGCGGCCTCAAACCCAGAAGAATTTTATTGACTGAAGAGTAAATTACTCTTGTCATCTGTTGACAATTACGAGTACAGTTGATATATCACATTTCTCGGCATTGATTAATTAGTCCAATCGAATGGATATTTGCATTACGATTTTACGTACGTTATGGAATTGTTTGAGTAAAAACCGTCCGTAATAAAACTAATGAGAGAAGTACTACTAACGTTTTAAAAATGGTAAGAGATTATCTAAATATTACTACAAGGCAGCTTCAGTGTGAGTTGGATCAGCAAAATGAGTGTAGTACGAATACTGCGTTCGAACGCATTTTATCATTCCAAATTTTACTTCTTCAATGGAATGACTGTCAAAATCGGTTACAGCAACCCAGTGATTGAGAGGTATGAAGAGGGCACAATTAATGGGTCAGATATCAGGGATATTATCGGATTGTCCATTTGGTTCCTTCCCATATAGACTGCGAGGACTATGCTGCGTGGATACGCATTGCCAAAAATCGAGGCAACTGCAGAATTCTGCTTTCGACGTCGCTTGATTTTAATGCAAGTCTCAGAGCAAAGTGTGTTTGATGATCCATCTCAGATGTTGAGGATGATGCTAGCACCGCAAAATCGACGTAAGCATATCTCCGTTGCCACAAAATGCAGTTGCCATTATTTTTCATACAGACTGCGTTTGTCTGAACTTCCACCACTTCGGCAAACTTGAAGACCAATGCACTGTCTGCCAGTTTAATTCCACAATAACGACAGATATTCGTATTTCATTACGAATTTTGAACAGCCCAATCGCACTGAAAAATGTATTCACTGACCGTAACTCAAACGTGAGGGGAGTGCTACCTACGTCCGTTTTCTGTTTTTGTCACTTAAGGAGCTAATAACAACAGCGCAAGGAACTTTGGCAATTCGTGCTCGTAGGCGTCACGCAAGCCATTGTTGAGCTTAAGAAATATTGCGAACAGTCATATTTTCTAGACATTCAATGGTTTCTTTCGAAATCTGTATTATACTTGCTCACTATGGGCGGTGCCCTAGCGTAGCGAGTAAGAAAGCAGTTTCCAATCATATGGCTTTCGTAAAGGACAATATTTCTTAGCGATTTTCATTGTGCCCCGTTCAAGCACCAAGGCTAAGTAATGATCTTCGTGCTACATTTACATCAATATTAGTGTCCTACCGAGCTACCAAGTGCGTAAGTAACTGTATTGGTAATGCACTGCGTGTGTGTGAGAGAAGGTAACAGAGTTGTGCGGTCGGGCTAGTGTCTGATACATGTAAAGTTTTATACTTTATTCCGTTTGGCATACGGTCGGTGTCACATAGAACAAAATATGAAAAAATATGCAAATATACAAGTTCCAGTGCCAGTAATAATTCATATATTATGATTAATAAATATAAAAGAAAATTTTTTATTCTGTTTTTCTCCTTTGTGGTTCGTGAAATTTTGCAAAATATGTCACGCAGAATCCAGTTACAAAACAACTGTTAGAAATTCCTCATTTGTATCCAAATGTCTACAGCTAATAACTGCCTGTCCGACTCATGTATAGGTTTCGCTTTTGAAATTGTGTTTCACTTGTAATACGGGTAGCGCGAAACACTGACATGTTCATTTGATCAAATTTAAGGCACCGTGATATCATTCAAATAGCCTAAATCCAGATACACACACAAACAGATCTTACATGTCCTGTTAAACTGACGGCTTAGAACTCGTACCACCTATATATGGAACATATAGCTAACTAAATCAAATACCATATTGTTACTGTGTATAATGAGTGTTTGAGACGGCTCTTGTGTATCCGTTAGGCTTCGTTACGATTCACGTTTTCATAATTTTGCAATCCATACTGTCACTGCCGTGATGTGTTTTATGCATCTTGGGGAATACCATGAGCCGTATAAAATTTCGACGGATCGCTGTAGAAATGTGTTATGGAACATTTTAAATAAACATCTTCCGTGGCAGTTATTATGTGACAATTACTAGTTGGATTTTTTTCTGCATTAAGCATACTGTAACTGAAAGAGGTATTACACCAGACGAGTTTCGATGATGCGTTGTTAATAAAACCGAACCGTGGGTTATTTAACACGCTTTTTAAATTGCGGTGTGGTTAAGATGTAAACTAAAAAGTAACTGATATGAATAGATCATTTAAGCATCAAGCCATATTCTCGCCCAGTCACTCGTGGTCTGCCGCTCAGGAAACGTCATTTATTATTTATTTGGGAATGTTCCTTATTCCTGTTAAGTAACTTCGAATATCTCTATCAGAATTGGAAATACAGTCACATTTCTCTGCCCTTTATCGGAGTATTCGCTATAGAAATCATTTGTGACTAGCTATAACTAAAACTGTGAGCCGAACTGTGACTCGAGCCCGGCTCCGTGGCTTTCGCGGGCAGTCCTCTACCAGCTGCTCAGAGTTTTGCTTCTACTCCCACCCCTGTAGCATAAGACCACACTATCAAGAAACGCACACAAATTCCAACTTGTCACTCGTTTCTACCATACCAGCCAACTGGAAACCCTTATCAAGTTGGCATCAGGTCTAACGCGAGTGTGACTCACTAGGAATGAAGAGGAAAGCTTGTTCACAAGATAAATGTATCATCTGAAAATACTGTTGGGCAGAGATCCTAATGGACGTAACAGATATTATCTCATACAACGAGGATAGCAAATTGATAATTTATTGGACTCACACTGAAAGTCTTGGAAGTATTACAAGGATCCCGTGTAACGGATAATCCGCGTTATGTCGTAACATTCAGTGGTTCATAAAGCGACCGTTCTTATATATAGGTCATAACCAGTTTAAAGAACGCGGAACTGTAGCCCGTAACTCATATGCCCATTGTGTACCCTGCTCCGTTCTCATTTATTCTCTAAGATCGGTGTCTCATTGTGCTAGTACAATTACGATTCTCTTCACTGCATTTGCGTTAGTACTGCACTCACGCAGGAAAATATATTTGCTCAGTATTTTTTCTGTATACCTTCAATGACTTTGGTGTTTTGCGAGATGTCTCACCATTCGCAATGGCTGTATGCACTACGTACTGTCTGCGTCGAGTGGAACACCTCGCCTGAAACTTGAGAAATATCCTGACACAGCACGGACGTTTCCAAGAAAACTATTATTGGCGTAAGCTACGTAGATAGCGGCTTTGGTATTGTATGCCCATAATCTGCTTGCACATTGCTTGTTGAATTGCTCATGATGTCAGATATCATATACATATCTCCTGGCATTCTTTGTAGAAGAGGCTTTAGGTTGAAGTGTTAAATTTAAATGCTGAACTATTTTTGGAGAAATGCTAAGTAATGGTGGCGCCAAATGACGTAACTTGATCTATGGATTGCAATCTATGGATCCCGCAGAGAGTAGTCCGTGGGCTCTGAAAAGACGGTGAGGATGTTCATTTTCTTTAAACGCAGAGCGATGAAGTTACTTAGCATCATGAAATATTATTGTATTACAGTATTAAATACGATACAAAATAAATTATAACATCAATTTTAGGAGTAAGTAACCGCCAGTGGAGTAGAAGGAGTTGCTCAAAAGGACGTTCTTTAATTCACTCCGGAAATTTACATTACCTGCAACACATTTAGTATGTACTGGCATTCCTTGTAGAAGTGGCTTTTGGTCGTAGTGTTATATGTAACTGCTGAACTATTTTTGGAGAAATGAGAAGTATTGGTGACGCCAAATGATATAAATTAATACATATCTTGTGAAAAATGACGCTTAGTAATTTGTTGATAGACTTTGATGATAGTACTATACGCTCAACTTTAAGATTCAATAGTTTCTTCAGAGCTGGAGAGATGTAGAGACCGGAAAGAGTTTGTGTGGGACTCAACTATTGAGGCACTAGTTTATCGATATCCAAGGGTAAACTGAAAACTTCTCGGCGTACCAGTGGAAGGCGTAAAATACAGTTTCAGATTTTTTTTTAACAGAGTGTTCACGAAGACCAGTGTGTCCCTCTCAGTGATACTGCAGTACCATTAAACATTCCATAATACAGTTCTTCGGAAGGCACGGTAACAACAGCGGCGTGGTAACACTTGGTTTAAGGAAAGCACTGATCAGGGAGGAAAAGTGTGAGCTAGGGGAGAGAGAAATCAGCAAGGAAGCTAAACCACTAGAGCACACATAAACTATTAGAGCATACATAGAGTTGTTATAATTAAACTTTCACGACTTGTGAGGACTCTCATGAAAAACACGTGATCGTAGGGTAATGAAACTCATTTGTAAAGACATGCGGAAGAGTAATAACAAATACCATTGAAAGAAAAATTTTTTAATTTGCACATGAGAGGGTAACGTTTATTAACTGCGTGCAACAGCGTGTACGTCCGAGTTACAAACGTTGCTTCATGTGACAACAATCTGTATCCACGACAGTGTGGAATCGTACTACAGATTGCCCGAAACTTATCAGATGGGGTGGACCATCAATTATTCACTGTCGTGACACAGCTTATGCACTTCTTCAAGATCGTATTTTATGAGTCCAGCATTCTCATTCTTTGGAACAGTAACTTCTTCATCAATTTGTGACGCACTTGGCTGTTGACCTCTCCCAGGAGCAATTCTTAGATCGCCACTTAATTCCAACTTCCGAATCGTGTTCATCAACGTAGATGCGGAAAGAGGAGGTCTCCGTATTCCTTAAGGCGTCGATAGACGAGAAGAGCAGCAGCACTATTACTATTGTTTTAGGAAAACTGTTTTATGAGTAAGGTCCTGCTCACATTCTCCAGACCCAATTGTCTGCAACTGTACTGCACACTGGTATTGTGTCGGCGTACCAGTGCCACCCTCTAACGAAAAATCACGACACTAACACTAATATCCATGCTGTACTCCAGCACTTCATAAAGCAGTATCCAATTTTCTACACAGTGACATCACAATGTTCTCCGCTCATGTGACAAATTCTTGCCAGATTAATTTTCGCTGGCCGCAGTGGTCGAGCGGTGCTTCAGTCTCGAACCGCGCGACCGCTACGGTCGCAGGTTCGAATCCTGCCTCGGGCATGGGTGTGTGTGATGTCCTTAGGTTAGTTAGGTTTAATTAGTTCTAAGTTCTAGGGGACTGATGACCACAGATGTTAAGTCCCATAGTTCTCAAAGGCATTTGAACCACTAATTTTAACTCATACAACTTGTATACGCACTTTCGATTGCTGTTTTGGTTCGTGATGAATAATAATGAATACAATCACGCCATAGCTAAATCCCTTGATTCACACGTGTGGTGGTTCTCAGCTCTGAAACAGTCGACCTGAATCTTATTTGAAATTTGAGACTGCCAGAGTGTTCACTGGATCTGACCCCTGCGACAGATTAGGTGCACTGTGGGTTGAGCTCTTTAGGGCAATGGCATACGTAAAGTTAGGCAGTCAGGGTCCGTGCCCAAGGCGCCCTTTCCATAGGGTCGTGTCTTTTTGTGACATTCGAAAAAAATAAAGGGCATAAAAAGGAGAAGAGGGCTGGAAAGTCTAGAGGGAGAAGAAGAAGAAGAAGAAGAAGAAAATGGAAGAGGACTGGACAATAGTATAATGAGAATGGGGCAGAGCGATATGTGGAAGAGAATCATGAGATTTGGACTGGTCTGCGTTGAGCTGCATTTCCACAAGACCTCCTCTTAATGACTCCATGATCGCAGCTGTTTGTGTCTTCTTTGCAGCTGCTTTGGTGGAATCACTATCGTTGTGCCATGTGAGCCAATACAACAGCGACAGTGTAAAATATATATTTAGCGTTTGTTGTCTTGTTTGTAAGCTTTAGCAGTGATTAGCAACGAATACTGAAATGGAGATGCGTTATTTTTGTAAGCGATGCAAATTTGAATTATGTATTTTATCATATTTCGTACTGCATAACGTCAAAATACTGAAATGTGTACCTTTCAATTCATTGTAAAGTTGTGATGATCTCGATAAACGAGTAGAAATACTAAGGAGCGATGACAATTAAACAGGAGTGGTAGCGGGGACGGGACAAAGTCGGCCGGCCGAGGTGGCCAAGCGGTTCTAGGCGCTACAGTCTGGAACCGCGCGACCGCTACGGTCGCAGGTTCGAATCCTGCCGCGGGCATGGATATGTGTGATGTCCTTAGGTTAGTTAGGTTTAAGTAGTTCTAAGTTCTAGGGGACAGATGATCTCAGAAGTTAAGTCCCATAGTGCTCAGAGCCATTTGAACGGTACAAAGTCGAATTTTGCTCTGGGCACTTGTTATCCTTGGTACGCCACTTCTTTCGCAGCCCATGATATAAAATCATAGCCGTACAAGCACGCCTCATAGTATATCTCAAAGCCCTAATGTGCCAATGCTTTCCTTCTGATGTTACTAACTCGTCGTATGGCGACAGCACGGCGATAAGAATGGACAGTCATACCAAGTCTTAGCCTAGTACACTTTTAAAGGAGAAGAAGCGTAAAAGAGCTAAAAATCTTAATATAGGCTTTGTGTAGGTTATTTTTAACCTCATTCTTTTTCCGCAAAAGTAATGATGCGAAGTTAGGAACTAAGGCAGAAACATCACTGATAGATAGGCGGTTTGAGAGTGTACTGGTTGTCTCTACTGTTAGAGAGCTGCCCACAAAACATAGAGATCTTATCTCGAGTCACCGAACAGCACCCAGTTTTAACTTATGAGGAAAATCAATACGGTTATTCATTGCAGTGTACCGTAGGTCGCTGTACTAGTGACTCGCTCCCAATGATTCGAAAAATGCGGGCGTTCTTTCAATTTTCAAGATGAGTCAGCGAATAGACGCATACGGCTATAGGCTTATTCGTTTACAGAATTCTGTAACACGTCTTATGCTCTCACATTATTAAAATTTGCTCTGTAGGAATCAACATGGTTTCCACAGACAGTGATCAATTGATACCTACCTCGTTATATTCGTCCACCAGACCCAGAAGGGTGTAGACACCGTGGCCCTGGATGATGCTATGCTTCTAGATTTCCAGAAGGCGTTCTGTGTAGTTCCAGACTGCAGCCTAATGAACAAAATAGGAGCGTACGGAGTATCACACCAGTTTCGTGACTGGACTGAAGTGTTCCTAGCAAACGGAACACAGCATTTCATACTTAAAGGAGAGAAATCTTCAGACGTAGAAATAACTGCTCGCATAAGTCAGTGGAGTACTATGCGATCCTTACTTTTCACTCGATGTGTAGATGACCTAGTGGATCACGTCGGAAGCTCCGTGGGTTTATTCGCGGTTGATGCAGTTGTATACAGAGACGTCGCAACGCTAGACAACTGTAGCGAAATGAAGGGAGAGCAGCAGAGGATCGAGGCTTGGCATAGAGATTATTCATTTTATTTATTCATCATAGACTACTTTCTTAATGGCAACTACATGTAGAAGTTATTACATGTTCGTGAATTTTCATAATAATCTATCCATTTCGTTTCTTTAATTCTTTTTCTATTCTGAATCTTGAGTTGAGATCACCGTGTCTATAACACGGTGTTTTTTTCTCATCTTTACTTCTGTCTACTACTATAGCTCTGGCATTTAGATTGCCACTTATACACTACTCTCCATCTAGATTTCCCATAGCATATTTTTCCACCCCGAATCGGGTTACCTCTACTCTGACGAAAATAGAGCCACAGGATTATAGCAGCGTATACCCCTACTACCAGTACTACAATTACAACTACAATAACAAACAATGTAACTATTACAATGCTAAAAGTTCCTATTACTACTATTACAGCCTTCATTTGCCTTCAGCAACTACTGCTACATCTGAGACTTACGTTACTAATACTTCTAATACCATTACACATGATGATGTTAGTGTTACTGACCTTTGGAGAACAATTATGTAGTATATTGTGTTACGCTTGGCTATTCCTTTTTACACGTACACACGCAAACTCACACACACACGTGTTTACTGCAATCGGATTGTATCTAGTTTCTCCGTGCGTTCCGTGCCAGATCAGCAATTGGGTACAGTAATTTTTGTTGCTCGAGACAGCATGGCGATGGATCAGACTGCATCACTTGCATTTCACAAATTCTTCTTAATCTTCTTAGATTTTCTTATGGCTACGTCCCTTCACTCTTACGGCACAGGGCTATTGGGCATCGATCTCGTTCCCTTGGATCGTATGTAGAGCTCTCTCTTATGTGATGGGCTGTCGTTGGCTACAGTTAAGCCTGCTTCCTTTGAGACAGCATCAGCTACAAGATTTATGGTACCGTACCAAAATCCTCTTTAAATACGTTATAAACAGTTTTACCTCTTGAAACCTGCCTAGGGCGCCTTGCTAAATCTGCAAATGGGGTCATTCCAATGGGACGTGACCTGCTGTGCCTGTTTCACCATAGTCAAAAATGGTTCAAATGGCTCTGAGCACTATGGAACCTAACTTCTGAGGTCATCAGTCCCCTAGAACTTAGAACTACTTAAACCTAACTAACCTAAGGACATCACACACATCCATGCCCGAGGCAGGATTCGAACCTACGACCGTAGCGGTCGCTCGGTTCCAATCTGTAGCGCCTAGAACCGCTCGGCCACTCCGGCCGGCTTCACCATAGTCACAGATGGACGTTGCATTTCCACCAATTAAGGTATGTGGGATATGGTCCATGTTCGGAAAGGTAGTGAACCAGTCCCCTATTTGGAACAAAATTTGCTATCGTAAGGCTTTCGTTTACATCAGGAAGAAATTGAAATTTTCTCTTCCTGTGTGTGCGCAATTCCATCTCTGTTGTCTTTTTGCAGACATTAAATACATTATTACTAATGTATTTGTGGCTGGTTCCCCAAGAATTTCGTGTATGTTTTCATATTGTTTCTTCTTCAGGGAACAGATGGCAGCCATTTTTTTATTTGTTGGTTCCAGGAGTATACACCCATTCATATAGATAGGATGCCTGAAGGCTCCAGAGCGTAGCTGCAGAATCCTTAGTTGTATTTTTTTCACTGCAGCGGCACAGCTGACCAGTCATCCCATATGTATCGAATTTCAGTTAATATAGACTTGTAGTACAGTCTAATTACATTCAGGGGCAAACGAAACTTGCTATGTCTCATAATAATCATTTAATTCATTACAGACCTCCCTTTCTTTCCTACAGATTTTTTGTGGGCACTGAATTTACCGTGTCTGTCCAGCTGCAGACATACATACCTGTTGATGATACGGCTTCGAATTATCCACTGTTTTAATTTAAGGGGCTCCGGAACGCCCTATACTTGCAATGTTAAAATAACGCTTATAAATTACATCTTTCCTCACATAGTATTTGAGGTAGGAAGTTGAACTTTTTACAGATTATTTATTGGAATATGGGCTACAACTTAACACAGGGATTTTACAAAATTTTAGCTCAGTTAGTAAAGATGATTTTTTTTCAATTGTAATGATAATTCACAACATTTTTTTGCAATTTTTTATTTATATATTCAAAAATATACAGTTTTTTGGAAAAAGGCTGTGTTAAATTATGCAGAAGGTACTGTGTAACATTTACTGAAAGTTTGAAACAAATATGTTTGGAAGATCCTTAGAAAACATGCAATTAGTATGAGAAAATAAAAGTTTTGGGAATCGAGCGACAAAGATTGGATTAACTTTTTAGTGCATTCCAGGTCCATAGGATGGATTATCTTCATCCCATGCAAACTCCTCCTCCAGCTTCCTCTTGTTCCCCCTCCTGTTTACTCTTGCTTGTATTTCTAGACTCTTTACAGCCCTGTCTGCAGCCCGAAGGCGTTCCTTGTCTAAGGCAAGCATCGCTCGTTGTTGTGTTCGTAGATTTTGCTACCATTTTCTTCAGTTGCAGTTACTGCAATACTGTTCCAAAAGGTGGTCATGTATGAACACTTATCACATTTCAGTTGTATTTCATTAGCAAATCCTACGTGCTTTATTATGGAGAGTTCCAGACCAACTTCACTACAATGAATACATCTTACACAGTTTGAAAAAATTCCTTTGAGAACCGACATATCAAATATTTCATTCACATCCGATTCGCCCATAAAACATTCATAGTTTTCACTCATTGAACCGAGCTCCATCTGTGAAGCATTTTCTTTCCCATTTTGACTGCTATGGGCAGGTGTACTTGAGAGGTTAGGTTCACTCACTTGGTTATCGTCTTTATTGTTTACAGTAATAACACATACCTTTGGCTTTCCAACATTTCTACTTTTCTTAAAAGCCTTCAGAGGATTTCTAATAACTTTACTTTTACTCATTATTATACTTCAACAAAACAGAGACTCAAGAAACAGAATTAATTACGAATATTTTCGAGATAACGACAGAGTAAATAAACATGAAACAATCGACAATCACACCACCGATATATATTGAACCATCACAGGTTAGCCACAACACATACTTTATCTCACATCACTAAAATGTACCTGATGAACACGGACGTTAATAATAACACCATTTGACAGCAGTTTAACAGCACCACAGTGGGTCACGCCCATGTAGAATACATTTCAAAAAAAATTTAAAAATAGTTGTAGTCTTCGGAATTGAATAAATTATATATCTATTAAAAGGTAATAGTCTGCAGATTCAGAAAACGCAAAAAAGTAAAAATTGAACTTTTCATGATTTTGAGCCTTTCCGGAGCCCCTTAATCTATTGATTCGTAATATGTCTTCCATTAAGTAACATGTATATCGATTTTTCTGGTAATACATGGAGTCGCACGTGTGAGCACCGCTCATGCATGGCTCCAAGGAGTTTGTCTCAGTTATTATTTATCGAATCTCCACAGTTCGTGCCCATTGAAAGTAGCAAGTCATCTGCAAATTCCACATATATTAACAACTCCTAATTATTTTGTAATCTCTCCAGAATTAGTTATAAGTTAACGTACCAGAACTCGGGAACGAAAACTGAACCTTGAGGGCATCCTCAGTAATCCAACACACTATAGTAAAGCGTTATTGAGTAACTCGTTTCCGTTAATCTTCTAAAAAAATGAAGGTAACCGTAAGTTATGAAACAGCCCAGATATTATGCCAGTACACCTATCAGACCTACTCATTCTGTGTCTGCAGCGTATATTAATTTTGTCGTTTCATTAATCGCATCCTCCATACAGTTACCCTTCCTAAAACCATACTGAGCATTATATAATTATATATACTACAGGATGTTAACCTGCCGATAGCAATTATTTCATAAGTATCACCTAATACATTTATTATGCAGACAGAACGGTATGATTTGGGGAGTACTGTACCTTATATCTTCCATTCTCTCTTATGACTGCTTCTGAAATTCTACGGTATTCGGAAAAACTACCCTGGACCATGCATTCATTAAATAATCTGCTCTAGTAAAGAAGCACATAGGTACGTAATGAATTTCGGCCACCTCTATATCAGTCCATGGGTATATGGCGGCTGTATTGTCATAAAGTTCTTCGAGTTTCTCTCTCCGTTTTACTTTGTGATATGTAGGGTCATCCTTTTATTTATCATCTGGAAGAAGAACGTGAAGGAGAACTTCAGCAAGAACCTTGCAAAGTTATAAAGGTTAAATATGCACCGAAAAGGAGTTGTGGGATATAAACGGAAGTTGGTAGGTGCAGTTCTGCATCTGAAGGATGATCTGTTCAGATTTAGCGCCAGTCGCATAAGAGTGGCGCCAGTAGCGCCATTATGAGAATACAGATCTGGCTTTGTTTTAAATACACACTGCGGCCATCGTCAGTATTCATTATCTTTGAGACTGGATGTGGTGAGTTGATATTAGTCAATAATATCTTTAAGGCAACAAAGACACCATTATCATCACCTCCCTGAGTTTGAACGAGGTCGTATAATAGGGCTATGAGAAGCTGGCTGCTTCTTCTGTGATACTGCAGAAAGACTTGGCAGGAATGTAGCCAGTGTACATGATTATTGGCAGCGGTGTTCACTAGAATATACGGTCGCAAGCAGACAGGGCAGCGGACGGCCACATGGCAATACCGAGAGGGAAGACTATTGCCTTCGGCGTATGGCTCTGACGCATAGTACTGCATCTGCAACAGCAATCTGAACAGCAGCCACCTCAGTCATACAACGAACTGTTAAAAATCGGTTACTTCAAGGACAGCTCCGAGCCGGACGCCCTGTAACGTGCATTCAACTGGCCTCGAATTATCACCACTTTCGATTCAGTGGTGTCAAGCAAGAGCTCTTTGGAAGGGGGGGGGGCAGGGTGGGAGTATGTTGTGTTTTGTGATGAAAGCTGGTTCTACTCGGTGCCAGCGATGGCTGAGTGGGTCGGTTCAAGGAGGCCAGTTGGCGACCTGCAGTCAAGCTGTCTGTTTGCTGGGCACACTGGACCTACACCTGGAATTATGAACTGGGGTGCGATTTTGTATGACGGCAGGAGTACTCTCGTGGTTATCCCACGCACGCTGATTGTAAATTTGTACATCAATCTGGTGATTCGACCTGCTGTGCTGCTATTCATGAACAGCTTTGCAGGGGCCATTTCCAGCAGGCTAACGCTCGCTCACATTTCGCTACTGTAAATCAACATGGCCTAAAGTGTGTCGGCTTTTTGCCTTGGCCTGCTCCATCACCGGATCTGGTTCCGTTTGAGCACATGTGGGAGGTTATTGGACGATAAATCCAGAGTCATCCACAAACATAAGTGTGCCTTATTGAGCGACTAAGTCCAACAAGCATGAAACTCTATGCCACAAACTCATATCCGGCACCTGTACAACTCAATGCGTGCGCGTTTGCTTGCTTGCATTCAAGATCTAGCTGTTACACCGGTTATTTACCAGCATATGCCATTTGGAATGGCTTATCTCGAGCTTGTGACTTCGCAATGTAAATCACTTAAATATGTTACTTAGGCAAATATATTCCCGAAATTTCATTACTCTACATTAATTATGTTTGATGTCGCTATTTTCTTCCGATCATTATATATTCGAGTTTTTGAGCTGTGAAGAAGCACTGCCGTCTTGATTTTGTCCACATAGTGATTAGATGGCACGGTTCTTCCAACAACATGAGCATGGTAAGTTCAAATGGCTCTGAGCACTATGGGACTTAACATCTGAGGTCCTCTAGAACATAGAACTACTTAAACCTAACTTACTTAAGGACATCACACACAACCATACTCGAGGCGTGATTCGAACCTGCGACCGTAGCAGTCGCGCGGTTCCGCACTGAAGTGCCTAGAACCACTCGGCCACAACGACCAGTGAACATGGTAAGTGTTAGTGAAAGTGCTGTGTGCTGAAACCTACGACTTATGAGTAGACGAACATGAATAATGGCGTAAGAAACAGAAAACCTGACAACTGAAGAAGCTTTAGAATAAAGCGAAACGAGTTTGTTCTTAATTAGACTTCATTAAAGTCGCAAAAGATGATATTTTACATACACAACACGTATAACTGCGACTGTGGAAAAAAAGGCCCAAAAAGAAGAGAACATGTACCTTCCAGTTTGTCGTCATGATATTTTCAGCCTGGATTGTGGACAGACCATTGGGAGTACCTAGTTTTCTTGGTTTTAATTTTATAGGGTGTGTTCCCGGGATCTACTTCCAGTTTTTCAAGAACAAACATGCCCCAGATGGAAGACAGACCTATCCCAGAGATTGGTAATTACCCCTCATTATAAACGTTCTGCGCATTAATAGACGGTAAAATACGTTAATGTATGATCACACGACTGCCGAGCAATTGCAGTAAGCAGCTACAATCATTCAATTAATATATGTGAGCACGCACACGGAGAGCTTTTAATTGGAGGGATTATATAAAAATGATTACAGATAAGGGTGATGTCATATTGACGTTAATGGAGAGAATTCTCAGGAATTATAAACCACCCTCGAGGAAAGTAACTTACTAAACCCTCGTTCGACGAATACTTGAAAATTACTCCTCAGTCTGAAATAGGCACTAGATTCGACTAATAGACACTAAACAGAGAAGAGCCAAAGAAAAACAGACCGTTTCGTCAAAGGTTTATTTAGTAAGCGCGAAACGGCTACGTAGATGATAATGCAAACTCCTGTGGTAGCCGGCCGGAGTGGCCGTGCGGTTCTAGGCGCTGCAGTCGGGAACCGAGCAACCGCTAAGGTCGCAGGTTCGAATCCTGCCTCGGGCATGGATGTGTGTGATGTCCATAGTTTAGTTAGGTTTAATTAGTTCTGAGTTCTAGGCGACTGATGACCTCAGAAGTTATGTCGCATAGTGCTCGGAGCCATTTAGAATCCTGTGGTAGACACTTCAAGAGTGGCGTTTGCATCACGGTAAGGGGTTACTGTTAAAGTTCCGAAGCGTGCGTTCTATTAGAGGACTGAACGAGTATATTGCTTCCTCCTACCTACTTCCAGAGGAAATACGTTAAAGATAAAGTCACTCAGAGACGAGCTCACCTGGAGGTTTACCTTTATTCTTTCTTTCCGTGCACATTTGCTACCATAACAAGAAAACCCTCCACCATACATGACGAAGTGGCTTGTGGAGCATGTAGCATAGCCAACAGACGGACCGGCACGAAGTTCGACTCGCCGATTGATTCATATGAACAGTGTGTGTAGGACATCACTAGGACTTCAACATCTTAAACATGACGATCCAACTCTCAACCGTTTGAAAATTTCGGGAAAGCTTATAAATTTTGTATGGTCGTTGCCCTTGAAGGAGGAGCACGTAGGCGCCTAGTATCATAAGCGTGAAGTCAGTAAATCGAATCGCACTACCGGTGCTTTTTTTCAAACAGCAGATTAATTATAAGTGTGCAGTTGGCAATATCCAATAATCTTTTATTACCGTCATAATCTTTACCGTGAAAATTCAGATTTTCCTCCGACATTTTGAAGTCGGTTCCCATTATAAACGTATTTCGTTTTCAATCATGTACTGTACGTGGCAACAGTTATTGTTTTTCATGTTTCTACCAACAGTATCATTGTTATTCATGCAGTACTTATAGATTACACGTCATACTTGCCACAAATGTAGATTCAAGAATATAAACAACACTACTACACAGATCTGGTTCAAAATACTCTGCATCCTTATGAAAAAACTTTTTTCCTCTTTTCCCAGAATAAACATTACGAAAATAATAAATCAGTCATTATATATTGATAAATTGGAGTCACAACTGCCAACAGAGTTAGAACTAGAGAGCTTGTGCTTAAGAAACTAAGCACGCACTCGCTCGTCTACATCTACATCTACATTTATACTCCGCAAGCCACCCAACGGTGTGTGGCGGAGGGCACTTTACGTGCCACTGTCATTACCTCCCTTTCCTGTTCCAGACGCGTATGGTTCGCGGGAAGAACGACTGCCGGAAAGCCTCCGTGCGCGCTCGAATCTCTCTAATTTTACATTCGTGATCTCCTCGGGAGGTATAAGTAGGGGGAAGCAATATATTCGATACCTCATCCAGAAACGCACCCTCTCGAAACCTGGCGAGCAAGCTACACCGCGATGCAGAGCGCCTCTCTTGCAGAGTCTGCCACTTGAGTTTGCTAAACATCACCGTAACGCTATCATGCTTACCAAATAACCCTGTGACGAAACGCGCCGCTCTTCTTTGGATCTTCTCTATTTCCTCTGTCAACCCGACCTGGTACGGATCCCATACTGATGAGCAATACTCAAGATAGGTCGAACGAGTGTTTTGTAAGCCACCTCCTTTGTTGATGGACTACATGTTCTAAGGACTCTCCCAATGAATCTCAACCTGGCCCCCGCCTTACCAACAATTAATTTTAAGTGGTCATTCCACTTCAAATCGATTCGTACGCATACTCCCAGATATTTTACAGAAGTAACTGCTACCAATGTTTGTTCCGCCATCATATAATCATACAATAAAAGATCCTTCTTTCTATGTATTCGCAATACATTACATTTGTCTATGTTAAGGGTCAGTTGCCACTCCCTTTACCAACTGCCTATCCGCTGCAGATCTTCCTGCATTTCACCGTAATTTTCTAATGCTGCAACTTCTCTGTATACTACAGCGAAGGGATGCCAAGTCAGCCCGCATCCGAACACAGCAGTCGCAGTCCCTATCCATACTAAATACTGTTGTGCAAAGAACGTCTGAACTAATCTGTAGAGAGCACAAACAATTCGACACAAAAATGAAACGGTTATTAAAATACAAGACTGCCTAGTAAATGCAGTAATGCTGCTACTTGCGCACTGCTGACACACTGCTCGGCGGCAGAAGGCTAACTCTACTGTCAGTAACGTACAAAGACTATTTGATTCAAATGGTTCAAATGGCTCTGAGGACTATGGGACTTAACTTCTGTGGTCATCACTCTCCTAGAACTTAGAACTACTTAAACATAACTAACCTAAGGACATCACACACATCCATGCCCGAGGCAGGATTCGAACCTGCGACCATAGCAGTCGCGCGGTTCCGGATTGAGCGCCTTAACCGCGAGACCACCGCGTCTTCATACGCCACAGATATTAAAGTGCAAATCTGCCCCTGTTAATTACGAAACTACACAATGATTTCACGGATTTAACTAAATAAGTGTGCTAAGAATACTCAGACAAATTTTCAGCTTGACTACTACACTTATATGAACGCTAAATAAACCACTTGCTGCTACTTGCGCACTGCTGACACACTGCTCGGCTGCAGAAGGCTAGCTCATCTGAGGACTCCTCCAACAACAGCGGTCATTCAACGTACCTTATACATAGATGCGTAAAACTTTGAAAATCGATTTTCTACTAAATGATTTGGAGTTGCGTTCTCTTGTTTACATATTTGTGGTATCAGGTATCGATACCACATCACTGCAATGGAACTGCAAGCTTCCGCGAGACGCCGAATGCAGTCGTTCGGGATCCGGTGGAACCAGTGGAGCATACCCGCTGGCAGGCCACGCCTCTAGTGATTTGGTACCTCGAACGCCCTCCGCCGCCGCAGTGTAGGAGGGTGGGCGGCAGTGCTCAGCCCACTCGCGATCGGAGCCACATCGCTACATGAAACAACGTTACTGCTCTTGTAACAACTGGACTCTTTTTCTTGCAGCACTCTTTGTACTGAGTCTTAGACTACAGAAATACGCCATGTGATCAAAAGTATCCGGACACCCCCCCAAAACATACGCGTTTTTCATATAGGTGCATTGTGCTGCCAACTGCTGCCAGGTACTCCATATCAGCGACCTCAGTATTCATTAGACATCGTGAGAGAGTAGAATGGGGCGCTCCGCCGAGCTCACGGACTTCGAACGTGGTCAGGTGATTGAGTGTCACCTGTGTCATACATCTGTAAGCGAGATTTCCACACTCCTAAACATTTCTAGGTCCACTGTTTCCGATATAATAGTGAAATGGAAACGTGAAGCGACACGTACAACACAAAAGCGTATAGTCTGTTGACTGACAGAGACCGCCGACAGTTGAAGAGGCTTGTAATGTGTAATAGGCAGACATCTATCCAGACCATCACACAGGAATTCAAAACTACATCAGGATACACTGCAAGTACTATGGCGGTTTGGCGGGAGGTGAGAAAACTTGGATTTCATGGTCGAGCGGCTGCTCATAAGCCACACATCACACCGGTAAATGCTAAACGACGCCTCACTTGATATAAGGAGCGCAAACATTGGACGATTGAACAATGGAAAAACGTTGTGTGGATCGATGAGCCACGGTACACAATGTGGCGACCCGATAGCAGCGTGTGGATATGGCGAATGCTCTATGAACGTCATCTGCCAGCGTGTGTACTGCCAACAGTAAAATTCGAAATTCGGAGGCGGTGGATTTTACCTTGTGATCGTATTTTTCGTGGAGGGGGCATGGCAGTATCACAGCACAGGCCTACATTGATGTTTTAAGCACCTTCTTGCTTCCCAATAATGAAGAGCAATACGGGGTTGGCGACTGCATCTTTCAACACGATCGAGCACCTGTTCATAATGCACGGCCTGTGGCGGAGTGGTTACACGACACTAACATCCCTGTAATGGACTGGCCGGCACAGAGTCCTCACCTGAATCCTATAGAACACCTTTGGAATGTTTTGGAACGCCGCATTCATGCCAGGCCTCACCGACCGACATCGATACATCTCCTCAGTGCAGTACTCCGTGAAGAATGGGCTGACATTCTCCAAGAAACTTTCCAGCGCCTGCTTGAACGTATGCCTGCGAGAGTGTAAGCTGTCGTCAAGGCTAAGGGTGGGCCAACACCATACTGAATTCCAGCATTACCGATGAAGGACGCCACGAACTTGTAAATCATTTTCGGCCATGAGTCCGGATACTTTTGATCACACAGCTTACAAGTAAAGTAAATCTTCTGTTTGCTGTGTTACTTGTTCACAGATCCTTTCTGCTCCTGTCCAGCTTTTCTACGACGATAGTGCCGCAGCACTCTGTAGCCCGCCTCTCCTCACCATTGTTAATGAAGCCGTACATATCAATATTGCACCCCACAAGAACAGTTACACTACTCAAAAGTGCTATAGTTCGGAAAAATCGACTTTGAGATTTCTAGATTCCTATAGACTTACATTGAAATAGCGCAAACCTCCTATAAATTTCAAGTAAGTACACTCCTGGAAATTGAAATAAGAACACCGTGAATTCATTGTCCCAGGAAGGGGAAACTTTATTGACACATTCCTGGGGTCAGATACATCACATGATCACACTGACAGAACCACAGGCACATAGACACGGGCAACAGAGCATGCACAATGTCGGCACTAGTACAGTGTATATCCACCTTTCGCAGCAATGCAGGCTGCTATTCTCCCATGGAGACGATCGTAGAGATGCTGGATGTAGTCCTGTGGAACGGCTTGCCATGCCATTTCCACCTGGCGCCTCAGTTGGACCAGCGTTCGTGCTGGGCGTGCAGACCGCGTGAGACGACGCTTCATCCAGTCCCAAACATGCTCAATGGGGGACAGATCCGGAGATCTTGCTGGCCAGGGTAGTTGACTTACACCTTCTAGAGCACGTTGGGTGGCACGGGATACATGCGGACGTGCATTGTCCTGTTGGAACAGCAAGTTCCCTTGCCGGTCTAGGAATGGTAGAACGATGGGTTCGATGACGGTTTGGATGTACCGTGCACTATTCAGTGTCCCCTCGACGATCACCAGTGGTGTACGGCCAGTGTAGGAGATCGCTCCCCACACCATGATGCCGGGTGTTGGCCCTGTGTGCCTCGGTCGTATGCAGTCCTGATTGTGGCGCTCACCTGCACGGCGCCAAACACGCATACGACCATCATTGGCACCAAGGCAGAAGCGACTCTCATCGCTGAAGACGACACGTCTCCATTCGTCCCTCCATTCACGCCTGTCGCGACACCACTGGACGCGGGCTGCACGATGTTGGGGCGTGAGCGGAAGACGGCCTAACGGTGTGCGGGACCGTAGCCCAGCTTCATGGAGACGGTTGCGAATGGTCCTCGCCGATACCCCAGGAGCAACAGTGTCCCTAATTTGCTGGGAAGTGGCGGTGCGGTCCCCTACGGCACTGCGTAGGATCCTACGGTCTTGGCGTGCATCCGTGCGTCGCTGCGGTCCGGTCCCAGGTCGACGGGCACGTGCACCTTCCGCCGACCACTGGCGACAACATCGATGTACTGTGGAGACCTCACGCCCCACGTGTTGAGCAATTCGGCGGTACGTCCACCCGGCCTCCAGCATGCCCACTATACGCCCTCGCTCAAAGTCCGTCAACTGTACATACGGTTCACGTCCACGCTGTCGCGGCATGCTACCAGTGTTAAAGACTGCGATGGAGCTCCGTATGCCACGGCAAACAGGCTGACACTGACGGCGGCGGTGCACAAATGCTGCGCAGCTAGCGCCATTCGACGGCCAACACCGCGGTTCCTGGTGTGTCCGCTGTGCCGTGCGTGTGATCATTGCTTGTACAGCCCTCTCGCAGTGTCCGGAGCAAGTATGGTGGGTCTGACACACCGGTGTCAATGTGTTCTTTTTTCCATTTCCAGGAGTGTATTTTTAGGTAGTAAATTCCATTGCGTTCTGCAGAGCAGTAATGTGGACATTTAGCTCTGTTATCATCGAATGGGAGGTGTTATAGGGTAATTAGTAGTTAATTATTTGAATTGTGTCACATTCCTTGCTTTTCTAAAGACATTTTTGTTTGCTTATGACCCCTCATGTAATATTTCTTCCAGTTATCTACCCCCCCCCCCCCCCCCCCCCCCCACACACACACACACACTTTTGAAGGCGAAGATCACTCCTAATTTACAATATAAGCCCATTTAGTGTATATGTTTCCGTTTCCGTAAATTGTGTTTCTTAAATCTTTCCTAATTCATGTTCCTTATCAAGTTGTCAAACTGTATTAATTTACTTAAAATACAATTTTGCAGTTTTCATTTTACTAATAAAACAGTTCTATTTTGTTCTACATTTTTTAATCTAAGAATTACTTTTATCTGTTTTATCTGATAAAGCTTCGTATATATATATATATATATATATATATATATATATATATATATATATATATATATATATATAAAATCCCAAGAGAATTGGATGAACTACCTGAAAATACAGAAGCAATCAAGCAAAATCATTCGCAGTGAGAAACGACAGTATGATAAACGGCGAGTGACGGAGATCGAATAGGACTTCATGAAGAACAATACAAGAAACTTCTACAGAACATTCAGAGAAAATATGACTGGATATCAACCACCCAACTTATGCTTCAGAAGACCGGATGGAGCCCTAGAATGGTTCAAATGGCTCTGAGCACTATGGGACTCAACTGCTGAGGTCATTAGTCCCCTAGAACTTAGAACTAGTTAAACCTAACTAACCTAAGGACATCACAAACATCCATGCCCGAGGCAGGATTCGAACCTGCGACCGTAGCGGTCTTGCGGTTCCAGACTGCAGCGCCTTTAACCGCACGGCCACTTCGGCCGGCAGGAGCCCTAGAAACCAATACCAAAAACAATTGTGTTATTCTGGCAAAGTACTTTGAAAAACTACTGAACATGGACCCCCCCTGTGGAAGAAATGATGACAGAAACGAGCACGTACGATCCAGATAGTGAACCTCCAACTCTAGAAGAAGTTAAAGAAATAATCAAGTCACTCAAGAATCGTAGAGCACCAGGAGAAGACGGCATCATCGCGGAAATCTGGAAGTTACAAGACCCACAACTCACCCAAGACATCCACAGGATCTTGGAAGATATATGGAATACCATGAAAATTCCTGACGACTGTAAAACTGCCCTGATACACCCACTACACAAAAAAGGTGACAAGACTGACCCGAACAACTACAGAGGAATATCCCTACTACCGGTCACATACAAGATTCTCTCTAAAGCTTTACTGAACAGACTAGAATGCCAGACCGACCACTTGATTGGAGAATACCAAGGAGGCTCCCGTAAAGGGCGATCTTGTGTGGAACAAATTTGGAACCTGAAAATGATTTTACAACACAAACAGAACCTGATCATTACCTTTGTCGACTTCAAAAAGGCGTACGACTCTATCGACCGGAAAACTCTCTTCAAAATTCGAGCAGAATACAAAGTAGACAACAAAACACGAGCTATCATAGAGCAAACTTTAACCAACACGTCCTCCAAAGTGAAGTTCTGTGGGGAGTTATCAGAGCCCTTAGAAATTCGCACAGGTGTCCGACAAGGCGATGGCCTCTCACCTCTCCTTTTCAATCTGGCGTAAGATAAGGTAATGAAAGAATGGGAAACATCACAACAGGGGATAACCTTAGGAAACCTACAGATTAAATGCCTGGATTTTGTAGACGATTTGTCGATTGTCACGAAAGGTATAAAAGAAACAAAAGACGCTATTGAAAACTACACGAAATCGCTTCCAAACCTGGATTACAAATCTCTTACGAAAAGACACAGTTTATGAGCTACAAAGAAACTCTCATCTCTGAACACTAAGTATGGCACGATTTACAAAACGGCAGACTTGAAATACCTCGGTGAAACACTACAAATGAGTGGACATAACAGAGACTGAAACGGAGAAAGAAAAACTAAACTGGACATGGCATACAAAGTAGTGTGGAATCATTACAACGAGAAGTCTATCTCACAAAAAGCCAAATTACGCCACTACGACACGGTGATACTCCCCGAGGCACTGTATGCAGTAGAGACCACACTTATCCTAGGGCATACACGTATCAGACAACTAGAAAACGTAGAACGGAAAATACTTAGGAAAATATTTGGTGCAACTAACACCAATGGAATATGGATCAAGAAACCTACAGAGGAACTATACAAACATACGGAGACAATCACAGAAAAGATTAGAAAACGCAGACTACAATTCTATGGGCACCTATACAGAATGCCATCACACAGACTGACTAAACAGATATTTGACTGGGTAACCACTAGAAACAACAAATGAGTGGCAGAGGTAAAAAACGACCTGAACCAACTCAACGTAACAGCAGACACAATAAACGACAGAATAAAATTCAGAAACATCCTTAAGAAAAGTAAACTACATGAAGTACAATGTGACAAACGAACAGGCGTAAAATGGACCGAAGAACGCAAGCAAGACCACAGCCGGAAGATGAAAGAAATATGGGCAACCAAATAGACAATCAAGATGAAGCCGAAGACACAAAGCCGACAAGAAGCATGGACAGAGGACCGGAAACAGAAACACAGCGAGCGAATGAGGAAGTTTGGGCAGCAAGGAAGGCAGCAAAAGGAACTGGCCATGTAGTTTAGTCCAACTGCGCTTTTTAAGGGCAAAACACCAATAAGTTACACTAACTTAAATTGAAAAATGTAGAACAAAATGAAACTGTTTTATCAGTAAAATGAAAACTGCAAGATTATAATTTATGTAAATTAATACAATTTGATAAGGAACTTGAATTAGGTACGATTTAAGAAACACAATTTACGGAAACATATACACTAAATGGGCTTATATTGTAATTTAGGAATGCTTTTCGTCTTCAAAAGAGATTCAGTATGAAATTTCTTTACAGCAGAAATAACCACATTCTTCTTGTACGCTGCAACACATGATATATCGTAATATTTACAACAGTTGTAACGGTAAAAACGGTGTGTTAGTTCAGATATGCATGCATGTAGGGAGGACGCTGTAATTTAAGATTTACACATTGCATAAACACTGACATTGTAATAGCCAGTTATATTAAAATTGCTTCAATTAACCTTATACATGAAACGTGTCACACGCAGAATGTGCCGATTTCGTTTAATGACCCATGCAACCTGCCAGTAGTAACACTGAAGCAACGTAGTTCTTGCCGTGGCGAATCGTGAAAAAGCCTACAGTAAAACTAACACAACTATCCTGGAGTAAGCAGCGAGGGAGAGATGTAACGTTTCTCGCACACGTTAGGGCACTTCACATGTATTTTTCAGTGACATTAACTTAAAACTGCACTTTTTTGACTTGTGTCACTTTTCTTGCCGGAGTGCGATATGTTGAAGATCTAGTCATGCCCTACACAATCCGTGAATCTGAATTAGATCGGTGGGAGATGGTGGGGGGAGGGTGTGGGCGGGAGGATTGGTAGGTCCCCTTGTCAGCCTCTGAAGCTAACTGTAGCCAACTCGCCAAGCACACCTGCGTCAGCTGAGGAAGAAGTCCCGCAGCGGAGGCTGCAGGCGTCTGCTCGGCTGCGCGGCGCGAGTGACCTGTCAGCGTGATTTACGAGCGCCGAGCCGGGGGCCGACTTGATCGCAGCCGCCGCCGCTGCTCCCGATTGCGATAGCTCGCTTCCCTTCCTTCCCACGATCCGGGTCGCGGCTCTCAGATCTCGCATTATTTACGTGCGGTGTCGCAACGGACGCCGAGTTTAAAGGTCGCCTCGAACCCCGACGGCTTCACTTTCTCAAATGCTGCAGCCGCGTCTACGGGCCTCGTGAACTACGGTAGCCGCTCAGTGGGCCCGCTTCTGCCCCGCCAGTCGGCGCATTCAGTTTCGCAACAAACCAACTCGATAAACCCAGAAGGATTTTATCCTAGAAACTTTCGTGCTATGTCTCATTACTACAGTTAACGAAGCGTGGTTGGTAAATTTTGAGAACATTTCTCGTGAAAAATGAGGTCTGTCTAAAATACTTTAAAAAGGATTAAAAACGGTCTTGCTTGAAATAATATATTTATTTTTCATGGCTATCGGTTTCGGTCAGAATGTCACTTCGAGCGAAGGTTTCAGCCATGATGATCTGAAGACGGTCGTATTCTGGCCAAAACCGCAATCCATTGCAAATAAATATTTCATTGTTGTCAAAGCTGTTTCTGACCAGTATTTATTTTGTGTGACCATCTTCAGACCATTTATACCAAGGTAGTCTGAAGACGGTCACATTCTGAACGGAACTGGTAAGCATTGCAAATAAATATTTTATTGTGGCCAAGTCTGTTTTTAATACGTTTTAGAGTATCGTTAATCAATATTTTCGCTTTTATGCCGACCGAGAATATCAGGTTGTGATTCAATAGCTCACGTAATGTAGGTTCATAAAACAAGAGCTCTACGAAATGAAGTGAAACATACGAGGCGTATTCGGAAAGTAAGGTCCGATTGGCCCGCCCGGTTAGCCGAGCGGTTAAATGCACGGCTTTCGGGTGCGGGATGGAGCGACTGGACCCCGGTACGAATCCACCCGGCGGACTTGTGTCGAGATCCGGTGAGCCGGCCAGTATGTAGATGGTTTTTAGGCGGTTTTCCATCTGCCTCGGCGAATGCGGGCTGGTTCCCCTTATTCCGCCTCAGCTACACTATGTTGGCGATTGCTGCGAAAACAAGTTCGGCATGTACGCGTACACCACCATTACTCAACCACGCAAACATAGGGGTTACACTCGTCTGGTGTGAGACGTTCCCTGGGGGAGTCCACCGGAGGCCGAACCGCACAATAACCCTGGGTTCGGTGTGGGGCGGCGGAGGGGCGAAGTGGACTGCGGTAGTCGTCGTGGGGTTGCGGACCACTGCGGTTGCGGCGGGGACGGAGACTCTCCGTCGTTTCTAGGTCCCCGGTTAACATACAAGATCCGATTAGACGTGGAATGGAAACCACTGTGAAAAACCGATGGAACTTCGCAGAGATGTGTTGGGCAGTGTCTTCAGTGTGATCTGTCGATAGCTTCACGTGGCTCTTTTCAGTTCAGAGAGCAAAGTTATTACGTAGAAATGCCTAAAACGACAGTGTCTCCAGTCAGATATGTGGATCTGTTGAGAGATTTTCGCCTGAAGCTATGGAACCCACATAACATGTACGTCATGCATTTCTTTCATCAAGACAATTTTCAGCCCCAGCCTTTAGGGGCAATGAAGACGCTCCTGCAGCGTTTTCGATGGGAAATGTTTCATCACCCACAATACAGCCCTTAATTGACTCCCTCCGTTGTTCATCTCTGCGCACATGAATCGCTGGCTACGAAGGCAACATTTTGTCACAAACAACGAAAGGCAGACCAGCGTAGAGAATTGGCGGAAGGCACAGGCAGCTGCTTCCTGTGACAAGGGTACTGGAAAGTTTATACAAAGCCACGAGAAATGTCTAGGTCGGAGCGGCGATTATTTAGACAGGCGACTGCAATGTGTGGCTAACTGCTGCGAATAAAAAATTTTTGATTTTCACTGCACGGTTTTCACATCTCGACCGATCGGACCTTACTTTCCGAAGAGGTAGTTTTCGGTTATATTTTCTTTTTTCCTTGTTAACAATTAAGACGTGTTTCAGGGCAGCAACTCGAAGGAGGTTTCGTATGCAGCCGTAACAGTTAAATTCTTTGTTAGGATAAAAATAATAGTTGTCGGACATCTGGCGAATCTGTTGCATACTGAGCTCTTTGAAGTGTACGTTCTTCTGTTATTGGCATGGGAGATCTACTTTCCAACTTATTCTGCGGTATATGTACTCTATTCAGTGCTCCTGTCAGTAGTTTTTATTGTAAAATTTTTCTTTAGTTTCCGATAACACATTATGAACACGTTATGAAAACCAGAAGTTAACCATTGTTACTTTGGATAGCTAGTTCGGATAAAGTACAAAGTGACTATAATTAAACTTTCGCTACTTGAGCCAGTGTAGATGGAAAACGATTTACCGTATGGTTACCCAACTTTATAGGAATGATGTTGAGACTGTGTGCTACAGGATTTTCGTTGTCAATAGTATGTCATTACTTACCGTTGGGCGCCGCTAATGGTACGACGACGCAGAGCTGAAAAACAAGCATCAGTGTACATTTCCATTACAGTTGCACACAGTCAATATGGGTCTGGACAAGGTAAGCATGGACTTTATCTGTAAGGCTGTTTTATCATAGCAACAGCAATAACGTTGCTGCTGTTATTCAGCATCGAACGCATTGAAGGACTACAGAGAGATTCTTTTTCTGCACCAAGGTTGAAGAACATGATTCGGAAGTTCGAATAAACACTCGATTGTAGACGGGAACGTAAACGTGACATGCTGTTAATAATTGTTACCCTCTCGTACGGAAATTAAAATATGTTTCTTCCAGTGATTTATTAGTTATGTGCGCCCCCGGTAGCTGAGTGGTCAGCGCGACAGAATGTCAATCCTAAAGGCCCGGGTTGGATTCCCGGCTGGGTCGGAGATTTTCTCCGCTCAGGGACTGGGTGTTGTGTTGTCCTAATCATCATCATTTCATCCCACGGCCGTGCACCCGGCGATCGATCTACCCGACGGGAGGCCCTAGTCACACGACATTTGAATTTATATTAGTCATTTCTTTTCCGCAAGTCCGTACAAACGCTTCCATAAAGTTTGACTGTCCTACGATCACCCTAAGCAGCGGATGTTTAATTTTAACCACTCTGTATCTACTCGTAAATGTGTTTCTAGGCCTCAATAGTTCCACACCATCGACGCATCAAAGATGAAATTCTTGTTTGGAGGAAACAGAAAAGGCACGCTTACAAGATAAAAATCTTCCCTCTATAATTTGTTCGTATTTTCATACTATCGAACCAGTTTACTAAAACTGAGTAATGACTGGAGCATGGGTAAATACAGGATCGCGTTTATAACAGCTGGTTCTTGCTTCTTTTGGTAAACTGTTTTCTTTGAATACCTGGAGGTTGCCATAGTCGGTACAATCATAGGAATATCGTTGAAAAGATACCAATGTTGTGGTGGTCAGTATCTCGTGTGACGAGGTATCATGTCGATGGTTGGGACTGAAGTCTCCCGTCTTCGTCACAAATCAGAGAAATTGCATTAACGCCCAGAAGTATAGACATGCGCAACTTCCGAAGGTGTAGTTTGTTCAACATTCCTCTAGATGGACGGTAATATCGGGTCGCATCCAGATGCTATGGAGAATTAATTTCCCACAGTTAAAGATTTACACTACGGCAACTAGCCTGCGAGATCTGCATGTGTGAATCCAATACAGAATACCGAAAATGCGAAGACGAGACTGTCGCCCGACAGAGAAGACTCTTCCAGACTTTTGGCTCAGCTGTTTTTCAGGAATAACATCGACCGCCAAATTATAACTATCCAGCTACCTCAGAGGTCATCTCACAAAACACCCGACAACAGACATAACCGTATGGGTCTGTTGTGACATTCCTCAATTTACGTACTTTACGTGACATTTTACCTTCGGTTCTGGAAGTTTTCTGACATCGTGTTTTGGACAATGAGTGTTACTAACTATCCTGTTATAAATCCTTCCTGCAGTCCACCAGAAACATAACCTCATTTGTTGATCATGCTTAACTTTTGGTAGCTATTGTAAAATTTTTAATTACTTACTGCAGAATGAAATAGATTATTACTCACTCCGATGTAGCACCAGGTCGTCGCCACATGACCGGTTTAAAAAGGAAGAAAAAGGGCTGTAGTTGAATACTACGAAACTAAATCTCAAGTCAAACTTCAGATTATGCGTACTTGAATTCAAAATAACTTATCAATTGAAGAGGCCAGTTCTTTTTCTTTTTTTCTGACAAGTCCGATGCGGCACGTCATGAATTTCTGTACCAGCCTCTTCGTCTCAGTGTAGAACCTGCAACCTATGTCCTCATTTATTTGCTGGATGTATTCTAACTTCTGTTTTCCTCTATAGGTTTTACCCTCTACAGCTCCCTCTAGTACCGTGGAAGTTATTCCCTGATGTCTTAACAGATGTCCTATCACCCTGTCTCTTCTTCTTGTCAGTGTTTTCCATGTATTTCTTTCCTCGCCGACTCTGCGGAGAACCTCCGCCTTGCATACCGTATTTGTGCACCAGATTTTCATAATTTTTCTATAGCAATACATCTCAAATTCTTCGATCCTCTTTTGTTCCGGCGTTCCGACAGTGTATGTTTCACTACCATAGAATGCAGCTCTCAAAACACTCATTCTCGGAAATATCTTCCTCTAATTAAGGTCTATATTTGATCCTAATTGACTACTCTTGACCAGGAATCGCATTTTTGCCATTCTGCTTTTCTGTTCTTTCTCTGTCCGTCACGGGTTACTTTGCTACGTAGGTATCAGAATTACTTAATTTAATCCTCTTCGTGATTATGATGGTCAGCTTCACGCTCTTCTCTTTGCAGTTACCTCTTATTGCTTTCGTCTCTCTTCGATTTATCTCAATCCATATTTTGTACTCATTAGGCTGTTCATTTCGTTCAGCAAGAAAATGTTCAATTGTGTGTGAAATCTTATTGGACTTAACTGCTAAGGTCATCAGTCCCTAAGCTTACACACAACTTAAACTAAATTATCCTAAGGACAAATACACACACCCATGCCCGAGGGAGGACTCGAACCTCCGCCAGGACTAGCCGCACAGTCTTCGTTCAGCAGGTCATGTAATTCTTCTTCACTTTCACTGTGATAGCAATGTCATCAGCAAATCTTGTCAATGATATCCATTCACCTTGAATTTTAATTCCATTCTTGAACCTTTCTTTTATTGCCGTCATTGATTCTTCCATGTATAGACTGAACAGTAGGAGGCGGAGGGGGGGGGGGGGGGGGGGGAGAGAAACTACACCCCAGTCTTCCACCCTTTTTAATCCGAGCACTTCAATCTTACTGTTCCCTCTAGAATCTTGTACATATGGTATATTACCCGTCGTTCCCTATAGCTTTTACCTATTTTTCTTAGAATTTCGAACACCTTTACCATTTTACACTGTCGAACGCTTTTTGCAGGTCGACATCCTTCATCATTTTCCATTGTCTAACGCTTTTTCGAGGTCGACAAATCATATGAATGTGTCTTCATTTTTCTTCAGTCTTTGTTCCATTACCAGCCGCTACGACAAAACTACCTCCTGGTGCCTATAGCTTTCCTAAAGCCAAAATGATCGTCATCTAAGGCATCCCCAGTTTTCTTTTCCTTCTTCTGTATATTATTCTTGTCGGCGACTTGGATGCAGGAGTTATTAAGCTGACTGTGCGATAACTCTAGCACTTGTCAGCTCTTGCAGTCTTCGGATTCGTGTGGATAATGTTTTTCCGAAAGTCAGATGGTCTGGCAACAGACTCATATATTCTACACAACAACGTGGAACGTGATTAGTTGTTCTGTTACCACATCCTCGAAATATTCCGATGGAATGTTATCTATCCCTTCTGGTTTTTTCGATCTTAAGTTTTCCAAAGCTCTTTTAAATTCTGATTCTAATAATGTAATTTGACGATACCTCGTAAACAACCAATCGCCATTCATGGGTCTTTGTGTCTGGTGATATCCTTCGTTGCCTCATTATAGATCATAGTGATTGTGTGTTTGTAGATTTTCTAATTGCCGAGGTATTAGTGAAGTGGTCTCATCACATCATGATGGTCTCGGTGACATCTTCTATATTCTTCGTATGACTAACTTTTTCAAGGGAAAAATTCGAGATTGTTCTATAATATTCTCGGGGTTTTACGAATATTCCCAAATGTTTTAGGTTGTTGTAGAATATTTTCGAACATTATAAAACACAGCTTAGAAACGACACACATCGCATTGATGCGCACTCCGGGAAAATGATCCTAACTGATGAGAATAATTATAACTACAAAAAAAGTCATGGTTCAAGAGAGAAATCAGTGAATTCTGAATAAGATGCGAGGGGAAGAAAAATCCTTACATCCATTGATACAGTTATGAATGAGGACTAAAGCGTAAACTTCCCAACATAATTCCTAAATTCATTCGACATATGTCCCCGCCGGCCGGGATGGCCGAGCGGTTCCAGGCGCTACAGAGCCATTTGAACCATATATGCCCACGAAAAAAAATTCTAAACAACATCATAGAAGCACAAATATTAATCTAAAAAGAAAAAGCCAAAACAGTAATTATATCTTGAATGCCTCTAATTTTAGCAACAATTGACCCTTAAAAGGGTCCTATTTCCGATATTGTTAGAGGTAGTAAAGTCTATAAATAAGACTACAAAAGACAAGGACAAAGATTTTATGTTGCGGAGTCAATTTAAAAGAGCCGTGTTTCTCGAACGAACATCTATACGTAGCTTGTTCGCGCATTTCTCGTTTTTGCTGTCAGAAGCATATTACCATATATAGTTTGTAAGAGCATGCGCCCAGAAGTTACATGCCGTAGAAATAACTTGATTGTGCGCAGCTCGTGGTCGTGCGGTAGCGTTCTCGCTTCCCGCGCCCGGGTTCGATTCCCGGCGGGGTCAGGGATTTTCTCTGCCTCGTGATGACTGGGTGTTGTGTGATGTCCTTAGGTTAGTTAGGTTTAAGTAGATCTAAGTTCTAGGGGACTGACGACCATCGATGTTAAGTCCCTTAGTGCTCAGAGCCATTTGAACCAGCCAAATAACTTGATGTTTTCCAGTTCAGAAATCAACAGTGGAAAAAAGACTAAGTGAAGCAGGTCCATTTCAGTTACTATAAGGTTAAAAATATCCACTAAGCAAAACTGATTGCGATATAAAACCTTCTCAAAATGAAACCTACTAAAAGTTAGTTACCTACTGGTGTAGGTAAGTTAGGAGTGTACTGGGAGAGAGATATGCGGCGCCTTTCGGAAGACTCAGTTCACGGGTAGTACAGCAGTAACTGGTGTACCCCAGCGTGCGCTAAACAGTCAGTATGAAAGAACTGATAAATCAAGCTACTATTTTATTGCGCAAGTGCGAACCGCCAGAACGGAGCTAAGTAAAAAGACGAAAACAGGATGAAAATACATCATTAGACGTCCGAAAATACTTTGAAAAAGATTTGTTCGGAAAACGCTTTTTCATTTAATAACTGTTCAGGAATAAATTTTTAACAAATTAGTTTTTCAAGCTCTTCAGGAATATCCACATAGCGTCTCTTAGGAACACAATATTTAACGTCCGCATTTTTAAAAATGGGAACCAGTAGTAAGCTGTTTTATTTCTGCCTGTGTTATTATGTTCTCTAAAGAGAACATCAAAAGCTGTGCATGTTTGGCTTATGTAAAATGTCAGCCAGGCGCCACACATTTACATAAATCTGAATTTGTGTGTTTATTATGAGTGGTCTTTCTTTACGGTGTGTTTTATGCCAAAGTGGGTTGTCAATACGGAAGGCGACACTCAGTTTAGCCTTAAGGAAAGATGAGCAATCCATCCAGATGCTTTTCCTCTTAAAGCCAATACAAGGACTCTTTTTTTTCGCGTTTGTCATCTACACTGGTCATCCACTATCAACTCTGAATTTTTTTTAATGCAAGTTAATGACGTCCTTTGCTTTACAACTGCTAGAAACAGCTATTCGTGTTGCCATATGAAGTTCGTTGTGGTACACGTCCTGATTTAGAAGTAGACAGTGTACCCTGCGCATCATGCGGGAGAATACGTTGACTTATACTGCAAAGGACGCATTGACTGATGAATAATAACTGTATCTGAACAGGTCGACTTTCGGTAGACAACTAAACTATATTCACTGCCTTGTTTTACATGTGGTAAAACCTAATAAACTGGCGCTGTTATTTAATACGCTGGAAGAGCTAATTTACCAAAATTGTAAGAAAAAGCTTTCAAAAATAGCAAAAAATGTGAAAACCACCGCCATGGAGATTCGGACCTATATGGGCAACTATTCATGCCATAGGCCTACATGCAAAATGAAAAAAAAAAAAAAATTAAGGAAAACTGTCAAATAGTAGAAAATTTAGAAAAAACGCCATCACCAGGACTGAAACTCACGATCTTAAAAGCACACCGCAATCAGACTTATTATGTGTCTCGCTTTGTTGGTAACTGATTCCTGGTCGGTGTGTGTTTAGGCTGGCGCGTGAGCTCTTGCAATCAGTTCTCAACATGCACCCAGTCAAGTCAAAGCGCACCAGAGTCACCAGCTGTTCATTCATGCCTTCAGCGTTTTTCTCTTCCATCGAGTTCACTATTTATCAGTATTCCACATCATGTTTATTGTCTCTTTTTTCCGGCCTCACCTTTTAATCGGATCGCACGACGGTAAACGTTTGAGGAAATAACGGAATGGCCATTCTGATTCAGATGCCAGACTGTGGTTTTTAGCCCAGCATCTCTCTTGTCTTCTTGAGAATATTCTGTTTCATCCACTACCTTTTCTTATTACATACTTAACCGCTAGAATAAAGCTACACCGTATAGGAATAAATCGTGGTCTTTGGCACATCTGCTATAGTCAGCAAGGCGTCATCAAATGGTTCAAATGGCTCTGAGCACTATGGGACAACTTCTGAGGTCATCAGTCCCCTAGAACTTAGAACAACCTAAGTAACTTAAGGCAGGATTCGAACCTGCGACCGTAGCGGTCGCTCGGTTCCAGACTGTAGCGTCTAGAACCGCTCGGCCACCCCGGCCGGCAAGGCGTCATCCCTAGTTCCACGTCTACCTGCAACCTACTGACCTTGCAACCTTCCTATAGATAACAACATCGTCCGCAGTTAGCCTCACGGAGCCACGGACGTCACCAACTAGGTCATTAACATAATATGTAAACAGTGACCGTCCTATAACACCCCCTTGGGGTACCCCCGATATTATCTTTACATCTGTCTGTTTTATGCTGTTAAGAACGATGTTTTGTGTTCCGTATGTAAAGAAGTCCTGAACCCAGTCACAGATCTGGTCCGATTTACGGCAAGTTATTATTTCATCTAATACATAGGGAAGAGCCGGGAAAAGTGGCCAGAATAGCCGTAGACGGAAACGCATAGAAATAAGTCATTATCATCTAGACAAATTGAACTATAATATCGAATAATTTAATTACCTTAGAATAAAATTAACCATTTTAAACAATTCATATTTCACAGAGTGGCAAAATGGTCGCTTGGCCCGACATGATAGGAAAGTGGCCACTCAGTTTTAATCTAAAAATAATAGTTAAAAAGCTTTTTCGGCAAAGAACTGAATTCGAATGAAGCATTTCACAAATAAAAGTCAAACTGTGTTCCTCATCTCGTGTACAAATTCCGTGAGCCCAGAGTGAGCACAATTGGTACTTAAACCACTGTTCTTCTGGTCGTGAATTAGGAAGTACATACGCTCTGTGTCTTCCCTGTTGTTGTCAGGAAGCGTTCATCCAGGGCTGGATTTCCTGCTCTTCACAATTTACTTTTTACTGTCTTTTTTCTTTTTGGCTGTTTTTCATTTTTCCTTCTTTTCACTCTCTTTTTCTTCTCTTTCTTTATTTACCGATTGTAGGTCACTCTTATAATGAATGGCCTTGCCACAGTGGTAACACCGGTTACCGTCAGATCACCCAAGTTCAGCGCTGTCGGGCTGGGCTAGCAATTGGATGGGTGACCATTTGGTCCGCCGAGCACTGTTGGCAAGCAGGGTGACCTTGTGAGAAAACTGAGGAGCTACTTGATAGAGAAGTAGCGGCTCCGGCCTCGTAAAGCGACATACGGCCGGGAGAAAGGTGGACTCACCCCATGCCCCTTCATATCCACATCCAGTGACGCCTGTGGAGTGAGTATGACACGGCGGCCGGTCGGTACCGTCGGCCCTTCTTGGCCTGTTCGGGCGGAGTTTAGCTTTTTTAGGTCACTCTTATTAGGACTTGCTGAATGCATCGTCGCGGAACCCTTCTTTCGGTCTCTGCTTTTGCGTTTTCCTCCACAAAAATTGACCCGATGTCACTACCGTGGTGGCTACTTTGCCCGCATTGACGCCTTTACACAAAAACCGCATAGCCTCTAATAGCGTGACCGAGCTTTCAGTACCCAGCATAGTGTTACAGAGTGAAGACGTGACAGGTTCTACACATTTTGATTAAAGAGACCTAAGTCACAGTCCCTGTCAACAATAAATACATAAATTAACTGCTTACCTTTTAGCTTGATAACTAAGATCCACAAATATTATTGTAGCTCTGAGGAATACTGAAGGAAACAGTCTTCACGGGATCATCCATGGGGCCCACTGGCCGACTTGCCCGGCCATCCCCAGATATGAAACATTCAGCTGACAGATCGCACGAAGGCAATAAAGGCATAACACAATCAAATATCGTATGAAAATGTTCTGGTGGATTTCCTGACACATCGTGCTGTAGACTCAAATTCATCTGCTACGTCATTTTTGGAGAGCATAGGGCGCGTGGTAAAAAGAACATTGCATGAAAGCTTTTTGTTTAGCGGCAGTTCAAGTTACGTCGCTTCACTGTTAAGTGGAACAGGTTGTACATAGATATCACAAGTGTAGAGCTAAATGACCAAGACGTTTGAAATGGTAACTCACGTCATCCGACTTGCCGATTTTGGAAAAGTCTGTCCCGCTAGAATTTTGAGTATAAATACCTGCCGGATTAGCATTATATGGACGAGCTGTGGTGCTGTTGTGCGGTGATGTAGCGTGTGGCCTCGTTAGGCAGGGGAGTGTGACAGTGGAGCAGTCGGCGCGGTCGCGCAGGGGCCGTTGCCCGCTGTGGCCTTGTTCCGACGCGGCTGCGACCTTTGCCGGCCGCGCCGGCCGGACGCGGCGACGCAGTAGGTAGGCGTCGGCTGACACCATGCTATACGAGATGTCCTCGCGCCTTACGCCCGCACGCGGCCCTCCATTATCCTGATCCTCATTAACAACCCGGAGTGGCGCGGAGCGGCGCTCACCCAGATCGCGGACGTCACAACACGTGCCCAACTCAGTTCGCCGTGGCCCGCGAGCCGCCAGCCGCCGGCCAGCAGCGGCGGCAGCCGCTGCCGGCGGGGTCACTGCCACGCAACAGGTGTTGCAGACAGCGCCTAATGGCCGCCACACACGTTAACTGCGTGCTTGACGAGCACGGGTGCACAAGCGCGCTTGAGCATGTGAGATAAATCTGTGCAAGCATCGGGACTTTACAAGCAGCTTGACGCTTGATCAAATTTCGATTCTGCATGTTTGTGCAAGCATTCGAACGTGTGCATGTTTGAGCGAGTGTACGAACAATTCGGAGGCTTGTGCGAGCATTCGTAACTGATTTGATTTAATTTTTATTTCGTCCTATTAAGTTACACTACTGGCCATTAAAATTCCTACACCACGAAGATGACGTGCTACAGACGCGAAATTTAATCGGCAGGATGAAGATGCTGTGATACGCAAATGATTAGCTTTCCAGAGCATTCACACAAGGTTGACTCCGGTGGCGACACCTACAACGTGCTCACATAAGTTTCAAACCCATTTCTCATACACAAACAGCAGTTAACCAGCGTTGCCTGGTGAAACGTTGTTGTGATGCCTCGTGTAAGGAGGAGGAATGCGTACCATCACGTTTCCGACTTTGATAACGGTCGGATTGTAGCCTATCGTGATTGCGGCTTATCGTATCGTGACATTGCTGCTCGCGTTGGTCGAAATCCAATGACTGTTAGCAGAATATGGAATCGGTGGGTTCAGGAGGGTAATACGGAACTCCGTGCTGGATCCCAACGGCCTCGTATCACTAGCAGTCCAGATGACAGGCATCTTATCCACATCGCTGTAACGGATCGTGCAGCCACGTCTCGATCCCTGAGTCAACAGATGGGGAAGTTTGCAAGACAACAACCATATCCATGAACAGTTCGACGACGTTTGCAGGAGCATGGACTATCTGCTCGGAGACCATGGCTGCGGCTACCCTTGACGCTGCATCACAGACAGAGCGCCTGCGATGGTGTACTCAACGACGAACCTGGGTGCACGAATGTCAAACCGTCATTTTTTCGGATGAATCCAGGTTCTGTTTACAGCATCATGATGTTCGCATCCGTGTTTGGCGACATCGCGGTGAACGCACATTGGCGTATCACCCGGCGTGATGGTATGGAGTGGCATTGGTTACACGTCTCGGTCATCTCCTGTTCGCATTGATGGCACTTTGAACAGTGGACGTTACATTTAGGATGTGTTACGCCCCGTGGCTCTACCCTTCATTCGATCCCTGCGAAACCCTACATTTCAGCAGGATAATGCATGACCACATGCTGCAGGCTCTGTACGGGCCTTTCAGGATACAGAAAATGTTCGACTGCTGCCCTGGCCAGCACATTCTCCAGATCTCTCACCAATTGAAAACGGCTGGTCAATGGTGACCGAGCAACTGGCTCGTCACAATACGCCAGTCACTACTCTTGATGAACTGTGGTAATGTGTTGAAGCTGCATGGGCAGCTGTACCTGTACACGACCTCCAAGCTCTGACTCAATGTCCAGGCGTATCAACGCCGTTATTACGGCCAGAGGTAGTTGTTCCGGGTACTGATTTCTTAGTATCTATGCACCCAAATTGCGTG
Source organism: Schistocerca americana (assembly GCF_021461395.2). NCBI lineage: Eukaryota > Metazoa > Arthropoda > Insecta > Orthoptera > Acrididae > Schistocerca > Schistocerca americana. The sequence continues at coordinate 790,054,625 of NC_060121.1, read as the reverse complement.
AAAATGTAGTCACATGTCAGTTCTAGTATAATATGTTTGTCCAATGGATACCCGTCTATCATCTGCATTTCTTCTTGGTGTAGCAATTTTAATGGCCAGTAGTGTACGTTCCGTACAAAGGCTGAGCCATAATGTAGGACAAGTCAAATAACACATTGTTACAAAAAAAAAAAAAGAAATAAGAAAAACAGCAATACTGATGGAGTCTTTCCGTAGTGTGCCTACAGCGAATATTTAAATGGGTATAGTGCACGGATCAGTCATATCAATGTGACCATCTGTTAAAGGGGCGAAAGTGCAGGAAGAGAGTCAATGACGTTCTGCGAAGAACCGACACCGACGTAGAGCCATGCTGACTGCTGCGCTAGTTTCCATGGTTGAGGATCCGAGGCGCAAACAGCGCGATTGAAGTGATCCCTCAGATTCTTGTTTGGGTGTAAATGCCTAGTGTTTGGTGGCCAGGGGATTACGGTAAACACATCCTGATGCTCTTCAAACCACGCACATACAGTGCGAACTGTGTGACACATTGCATTGTTGTGCTGGTAGATGTCATCGTGCCGGGGAAAAACAAACTGAGTGTAGGAATGGACTTGATCCCAAAAGATAGATGCATACCTATGTTGATCGATTGCACCTTCCAGAAGGACCCAGGGAACGCCACGAGAACATATCCCAGACCATAACGCTCTCTTCTCCGGACTGAGTCCTTGGTTGGCTGATAGGTTTATTCGGGAAAGAAGTGTGCCGTACCCTTTCAAAAGAATCTGCCGGAAGCGATTTAGGGAAATCACGGAAAACCTAAACCAGAAAGGCCCGACGCACGTTTGAACGGTCGTCCCACCTCACTTAGTAACCTGGGCCCTTCCTACGATTGTTTCAGGACCGTGCACTCCATCAGCCACCTGTCCGATGGAGCATAAAACGTGATTCATCTGGAAAGGCCACCTGTCGCCATTCGGTGGACGTCCATTTGCGGTACTGGCGTGCTAATCCCACCTTCGTCGCCGATGAACAGCAGTCAGCGTGGGTGCATGAACCAGGCACCTGCTGCGGAGGCCCATACGCACCAACGTCCGCTGAACGGTTGTTGAGGAGACACTGTTGGTTGCCCCTTCGTTCACTTAGGCTGTCAGCTGCGCAGTAGTTGCACGTCTTTTCGCCCGTACACATCTCCACAGCCGTCATAGGCACCGATTTTACGTAGCGCCAATTTGCCGTGTTTGATATACTGTGACCACGGCGGCAAGCGAACAATTTACAAACTTAGCCATTTCGTAAATGTTTCCACACTTGGCCGGAAACCTTTCGGACGCCTGATAACACAGGGATACGATGGAAAAACGTTTTGGCTGAAAATACATTAATCTCATATTTTTTAGGGTGGGAAATCCAAATATGATACTTAAAAAACTGTACCACCCCCCCATTTCTTCACACTTCACAGTTAAATATATTATATTAAGCGAGTTTTTAGAGAATTTAACAGCTTTTATGTAGTTAGAACAATTTACAAAGGAGGTGTAATGAATGTAGATGACGTTGGTAGCACTGCTGAAAAACATTTGCTGACAAGAAAAGGTCGATTCTATCTTTGTGTTAACAAATGGTGTTTTGTTTACTGTCAGCCTAACCTCAATTTCCCATTTCCTGTATATTTGCTCAGAACAATGTCTAATCGTGGTTGTAAAAACTCTTCTGACACTTTTTGTTGAATTTGTAGTGAATTTTTGATTAAAAAACACCAAAGAAACATTACAGACTTTTTGAAAAAGGTTTATTTATCCTACTTTGGATCTAAACTTGGTGATCAAGATAAATCTTGGGCACCGCATAAGGTATGTTATGTATGTGTTGAAGATCTGGGAAAATGGACCAAAACGGAGAAAAAGCCTTTAGATTTGCTGTTCCTATGATATGGACGGAGCCAAGAAATCATTTTGATGATTGCTAATTTTGCAGTGTTGATATTACTTGTCATAATTCGAAAAACAAGATGGTAATAAGCTACCATAACCTCCCGTCCGCCATCCGACCAGTAGGGCATGGTGTAGATTTGCCGATTCCTGAACCAGCAGATGATTTAAAATCTGTTCCAACAGAAGTAGTTTCTGATGTACAATCTGATTTAGATGAACCAGATGATGATGAATTCCATTGTAATACAAAAAGTCTAGAGCCCAAATTGTTTACTCAGACCGAGCTTAACGATTTGGTTAGGGATCTGGGCTTAACGAAAGAGAAAGCTGAATTGCTTGAATCTAGGCTAAAAGAATTTATTAGCAATTGGAACCAGCATATACATGTATAGAAAGAGAGAGAGAGCAGCAATTTTCCAAGTTTTTTCAACTTTGGTATTGAATACAAGAAGGAAGACTGGAAGCCGTTTATTGATTCTTCCGAAGCTAATTTAAAGGCTGTTTTATTACACAATGGTAACATGTATGCATGTACACATGCTGGACATTCTGTAGATATGAAAGAAAGCTATGAAAACCTAGAAATAGTGCTAAATAAAATAGGCTATTCCGCTCATGGTTGGATGATATGTGGCGATCTCAAAAGTAACATGCATGCTCCTTGGTCAGCAAGGTGGCTTTACCAAATTTCCATGTTTCTTGTGTGAATGGGACAGTATGGCTAGGGATCAACGCTGGTGCGGAAAGAACTGGCCTCTGAGGGAGTCTTTAAAACCTGGTGAGAAAAAAATTCTACGCAAAAACTTTGTAGATCCAAACAACGTACTCCTACCACCTCTACATATAAAGTTAGGCCTAATGAAACAGTTGGTAAAGTCTTTGCCTAAAGATGGACCGTGTTTTAAGTATCTCTGCCAAAAGTTTCCACACCTTTCAGAAGCTAAAATAAACAAGGCGTCTTTGTCGGATCCGACATTAGAAAATTGATGTTTGATGTTAACTTTGAATCAGCAATGACCTTAAATGAGAAAGAAGCATGGGTATCATTCAAGCAAGTTGTTAAGAAGTTCTTAGGACATGAAAAAGACCCAGAATATGTTTCTATTATAGCTACAGTATTAAAAAAGTTTAAAACTTTAGGATGCTTAATGAGCCTGAAAGTTCACTTTTTGAACAGTCACCTTGATTACTTCCCGGACAATATCGGAGATATTAGTGAGGAGCAAGGAGAGCGTTTTCAACAGTTCATTAAAGTGATGTAAAAACGTTACCAAGGCCGCTGGAACACCAACATGATGGGGGTCACTTCACCGAGAAGTCCAGCAAGCGACTCATCGCAGAAAAAGCTATACAGGAAGCTTCAAAGAAAAAAGAGAAAGAAAATACAAACCAATTCCAGCTGAAACGTGAAACCTCTATTAACACATATCATTGTTTTCAGTAGCTTACTGTAAATACAAACCATGCTTATGTTGTAACAAAGCGTTTCATTAATTTCCCTGTTTACCGTATAGTATAGGATTTTTATACTATATAATAAAAAGCTTGCTGCTTGAAAACTGTGGGTAATACAAAAAGCTAAGGCTACATCTGGATTCATCTCATAAAAATCTGTAAGGATCAGCTATCAAAGTAAAAAAGTTTTTCAAAAAAATTTTTTCGTTGACTTGTGTAATCGCTCCCCATTTCGCATTACAATGCAATATTTTCCACGTCACCCTGACACGCTTTATGTCCTCTCCGTTGCCAGTGCTGCCTTTTTGCGATTGATCCGACTCCGGATATCAATTGTACGTCGATGTCAACGTAAGTGATCGTCACATTATTGTGACTGGACCGTATATTTTCGTTTCTTGAACCGCTCCTACTGTTTGGCTGTAGTTCAAGGCACTTTGCTTCACTTACAGGTGGGATATCATGTTTCCTTTTTTGTTTCTTTCGTACCACACGAAAAACTGCTGCCAAATCCAGTGCATCGTCGTCAGAGCGCGACATTTCTTGTTAAACTGATGCTTGTACAGTCATGTTTTAGTCGTATGGAAGTGCCAGGAATTTGTGCATACTTGAGCAAGTACGCTTTTCCATGCGTGGTTGTCAAGCATGAAGCTACTTTTGTGGTCGTCTCAAGGTGTAACAAAAATGCTTGAGTGACAGTAATGTATTTCATTACAAGAAGATATTAAATTTTACCTAGTGCCTCTAAATACTTCGTTGAATGGACAAAACCAAACCAGACAAAAAAAAAATTTCACCTCGCAGAGAACATACCTACAGTACCGCCACTCCTGCTCAGTTTTGTTTTATACTGCGACAGCAGTTTCTCTGTTCTTTTGGGCCATTGAAGACGCGTAGCTTTGCGTGCCGTTGTCAACAATGCCTTTTTGCGATGGATCCGACTCCGGATATCAATTGTACGCATTTCCTTCGCAGTGTTCGCTCGGAAACTGGTTCACATGGACCTGCGTTCACTGTTAACAGTAATTCATGTCAGGTTTGAAACCTGTTCATATTGACAAGGCGTTATACACGTCTCCAGTCCGTGATGGTTAGGATCTATGTACGATCCTTCATTTTACACCGTATTACAAAGCTATGAGTGGTACACCATTCCGTGTACACAAGTTGGACATTACGCTTTGACAAACCAAAGAATTGGGTAACTTTATTCGTGTGGTCGTGGCTGCATCCAAACACGATGACTTCTTTCTGTCACTTTTCCAGGTCGGTTCATGTTGCATACAATCAACTGACGTACACACCACTTCATTACCGCGGCTTATGCCAACTGTGGAGAAACACGTGAGAACTTGCCGCCAGCTTTGCACCAAGTATAGTGCTCCAAAGCGACTGGTGTGCTCTTTTAAAGTGGCGACTAACATTTTGTCAGAAGAGCTTTTCGAAATGGATGTGTAAAGTGCGCATGCATGTGAAAGTGCACAGAAAGGCGGGACTAGAATAGCCACGTAACGTTGAACATACTCTGATGAAAGAAGTTTTATTGACGTGCCCAGTTAGAGGTGTAAATGTTGAGACAGGTGTCATCGTGTAGTAATGAATTAGACATCAGTATATTCTTGTTGTTAATTTTGTTATTATTATTCTGGATTTACAATGTGAGTACATTTTTCCAGCACCTATTCTAGATTACAGTAAGTCACTAATTATTGTTCTCCACTCTTCTCTATTTGTCCATAAATCTTCAGGAATGTTGTTCTTCCTCATTGCTGACTGAACTCCCTGTATCCATGTATCAGGTGGTCGTCCCCTTTTTCTTCTTCCAATTGGTACCCAGTCGATTATGCATTTTGGTAGCCTTTCCTGTTCCATTCGTCTGATGTGTCCATACCATTTAAGTTGTTTGTGCTCGATGAAATCCATAATTGAATTTTTACATTTCATCTTGTCTCTGATTACTTCATTTCTTATTCTTTCTCGTCTTGATATTCTTGCTGAACGTCTCCAGAAATCCATTTCTGTGGCTAATAATTTTGATTTCAGTTGCCATTTTGTTGTCCACACTTCTGAACCATATGTAATAATGCTCCTAACTATTGTTTTAAAAATCCTTATTTTGTTATCAGTTGTTATGTGTTTGTCCCAGAGAATTCCATTCAATAAAGAGATTGTCGTCTTTCCAGAATTTATTCTTGATCTAATTTCTTTGTCCTGTTTCCCATCATTAGCAATTTTCACACCTAAATATTTATATTCCTCAGTAGCTGTTATTGTTCCCATCCCTTCTTCTAATATTAAGTCTCCATTCACTCCACCAGTTACCATGTACTTTGTTTTATTCATGTTTACATTTAGACCTGATTTTTTATATTCTTGAATCAATTTTCTGGTCATATACTCTATGTCCTCATAGTCTTGGGCTATAATCAGTTGGTCATCTGCAAATTGTAACGAGTATATTGTTCTATCATTTATTGGTATTCCCATAGCGTGACATTTTTTCTTCCAATTCTGTAAAGTTACTTCTGTATATATTTTATACAATGTAGGTGAGATGCTACATCCTTGACGTAATCCTTTTGTGACTTGGAATCCATGTGATAGATATTTACCAATTTTTATTTTTGAAATAGAATTGTTGTTAATTTTAAAAAGTCGATACTAGAAAGTATACAGAACAGGATCCTTCAGAATGGAATGCTCGATACTGAAATTTTTAACGTATTAACGTACATACCCTAAATAAGACAAGTACGTAATAAATTTCGCTGAAGCACTTTAAAGCATCAGCAGCTGTCCCTGTGTTCCTCAGTCGACACGTAGGGGAAATATATCGGATCGTACACGACAATGAACGATGCCTGGCTATTCCAAAGTGCCGCACTCGAAAATGCGGTTTTTCAGGACGTCATATCTCAGGATCTGGGTCAAGTATTTTAGATAACCCTTGGACAGGCCACCATTTGGATACCTATCGAAAGAACGGGCATACTGTAGCTATCATACAGTACATGGTCAAAATTTAGACATTACACACTTCCTCTAGCCCCGGCACTACGTGCAAATCTGTTGTTTTGTTTGCGTTATCTGTGGTCTCAGATGAATCTTAAGCGGCTTATAAAAGCACTATTGGCACATAGGCTTGTTCGTTTGAATTAAGTGTGGTCTGGAGTGAATCTTCGGTGACTTATAAAAACAACATTTGCACATGGGCGGGTCCTGAGAAAACCTAGCAAAACTATGATTTTTGGGCACCAAAAATATCTATTGTGGAGATAGGCAATTCTATAATTTTCATTCGTGGCAAATTGTCCACATTTTTGCCACATATTCTTAAGAGTATGTCCTCGCCGAACACCAAAACTTTTTTGATGTAATTATCCATTACCGAGATCGGGAGGTCAAAATTACCGTACTTACGCACGTAAAATACGCTCGTAATGTCTGAGGGGTAAATATAGTTTTAACCGACGTAATGAACACTTGGGAACGGTTCTAGGATAGTTCTGAAGGTTCTGAGGTCACGAAGCTATGTTTTGTAGTCATCATTTTTTCTCCATAAATCTTTATGACGCGCTGTGTTTGTATAATAGGCATTTACAACTACACAAATGCGTCGAAAATACGGCTTCAGTGACAAAAATTGTGTAAAATTGGTCCTAACAAGCCCTAAAAGAAATTAGAATGACTACGAAACGTTGCGTAAAACTGGAAAGATTGCAAATGTAGTAAAATATTTCTAATAACTTCTCTATTCTTTTAAGACACAAATCGGTTTTGATTGATTGCGAATGATGACCAAAGATTTGAGAAAAAATGTAAAGCTACCGGTTTTAAGGTCATCTCATATTATGCATTTTTATTTGATGTTTATGTGTCTCAAAATATATAAATGTGTCGAAGTGTTTAAATAAACTGTCAAAACTTTACTGGCCTGTACAATTCGTTTTGTATAAGCAGCACATCCTGTTACAGCAGGGAAAAGAAGAGAACCAGCGGAAAAATGCTCCTGACGGCGAAAATGTTTCTGTTTGAAGGACTCTGACCGAAAAGAGCGCAATAAGCTGCCTCAATAGTCTTTCCATATTCCTCACCAATTTTTTTTTTCATTTGAATATATTTTTACTTTCTGTACTGAAAGATAGTAACAGAAAAGGTGCCAGTGAGAGAGGAAGAGAGAGGAGACAGTGAGCGTGGCAGAGAGAATTTCGCAGTGAAGGATAAACAAAGGTGGACGAAGACAATAGCAGTGGGAACCTAAGAGAGGACATATTGATGGTCAGTGAGAGGCAGTGGCAGTAAAAGAGAGAGAGAGATGAATAGAGGTAGAAGCAGTGGAGCAAAAGAAAGAGGAAGCAGTGGAAATAAAAAATACATGTAAGTTGGGATCATACATAGGCTTGGGGGATCTGGATCTTCCCAGACCGGCGAACTTTAACACACATAAATAAGTGAGGGTGCACTTGGACAGAAATTTTAAACACATGGGGACGGTAGAAAAAATAAGTTGGATTCCTCCAGAATTTGTAAGGTGCCGAGAGGTGGAGACGGTGGCAGTGGGAAGCGGAAGATAAACAGAGACAGTGAAAGTGAGAGAGGAAACAGTGGGATTTACTGTAAATCAAAAGAAGAAAAAGGAAGTAGTGAGAGGGAGATGTTAAGTATGAAGGATTAACGATAAAGAGAGACCGCACAAGAGGATTTAGAATGTTCCGTGTTAAAAGAATGCGATTATTTTCACATGCAGAATCTTTGATGAGGAAGATGGGATGAGAATTAAGGCAGCTGGTTTCCCACTTTTCTATCACAGTGTTTTAAAGAAGAATATATTCGCTCTTTTTTTGTCTCCGACAGGTGCATTACTCCTCTGGTGCAAGTAAGTTCGATTCACTGGGAACAGTATCGTCCGAGGACAAATGGGTAGACAGTCTTAGTGTGAAATAGTACTTGACGAAAAACCAACCACATGTGATCGACGTAAGGCATTAGAGAGAAAATTTCGAGCCGAGGGCTAATAAACGCCATGTAAGAGATTATCATGCTCTTTACGTCCATTCACGGTATCTATGGTTCTAGAACATTTGTACCAGCTGTTCGGTCGAACCTCACAAGTTTTGTGGTATAAGGGGCTCCTAAACGCAGTCATCGCTGCCTTAGATTATAATGAGTAAGTGTTATGGGCTGCGAATACCGTAATCACTTCTAGCAATTAATAGATACGCATTGCAAGAAATTCAAATACTGTGGCTAAGGGTAATGCTCTGTTATCGATACCCTCGTAACACTGCCTTGCTGGATTATTTAATCTCCATTCTGGATTTTTTATTCGTTTGGCACACGGAATATGATAGAAGACGGCTGGTTGGCTTTCTGACGTAGCAGAAGACATCACAGGGCCATCCGTGGGAGGAATACAATATGAGGTGTCCGCTACAAGACGTACTCACGCCAGAGCCTGCAATACAATTACAAATTTTCACTGGCCCTAGTGACAAGGCTGTCTATGACAGCAACCTCTGTGGAAAATGGGCAGCAGTCACAATATGAAAACTCACATTCCAGACTATTATGCCATGGTCGAATGGATTTCACATTTAAACAAAACGATTCGCCCCATCTGCGGAGGACATTGTGAGGATCGTAGCTTCTTTGAGTGTCCGGTTCACACACACTTCCGCGCAAAAAAGGGTCAAAAAATGTCAAGAAGAGCACAAGGGCAACTGCAAAAGAGGGGAGACTGACAGATCAGCTGTTGCAGAACATGTTTTGCAGCCAGGAGACTACCGCATTTATATTGATAGGACTCAAGTACTGGTATCTCCAGGTTGACACCACAAAAGGCTGAACAGAGAAGCCATATAAATTGTAGAACACACAAGAAACTTCAGTGGCAAGAAGGAGATCCCGAAATTGAATGACATCTGGATACCGGTACTGAAGATGTCTTCCACCAAGGGGTAACAGCAACAGCGGACGACGACAAACGACAACGGCCAGTTGTGTTCGGGCATTCAAAACATGTGACTTCACGCCACTGCGAGGAGGCACGAGAAAACGGAATTTCGCTGCAATCATCAGCGAACCAGGGTGTGAATTGGACACTCAATGAAGGTACGCTCCTCCTTGATAACCTTCCTCCTCAGATGGAGACAAACCATTGGGTTTAAATGTGAAATCCATAGCCACTGAGCCGTGCGTGTTCGTGCCATATTTCATTTGATATCCTGTTTTGACTGTACTACTACCTCATTATGTTAATTTCAGTTACTGGTGTCACTGAGCTGCTGCCTTGCCTGCCCATTAGCGGCAGCAGCGGCGCTTATCGATATAAGCCCTGGCGTATTATCTTTGCTAACTGCTATTACTTCCCAGTTGTCGTGTGTTGTGAGTTAGTTCGGCTTTGCCAGTCAGTTGGATCACGCTAGCAGTGGAGTTCGGACCTGGCAGTGTTTGAGTTAGGACGCGGCAGAAGTTCAGTCGGGGCGCGGCTGCAGTGAGGTCCGGACAGCCTTGGCTCGCCTGATAGTTGCTGATACATATCACTTGTGTGCGGATCACCTTGGTTGGTCGTCGGTCGGTCGTCTGGTTGGACGATGTGTGTGTTGACCGGCGATCGCTTATGGGTTGGCTGCGTGTGATGACTCGTGATTCGCCCTTGTTATTGCACTGTCACTGTCATTAGCATTGTCTAGTTCTTCGTGCAAGTGTTCGTGAAACTGTGTGTTATTTCAAATGCTGTCGGCGTGCAGTTTTGTACCGAGTCGGTAGGTTGGTGTGGATCAGCCACGAAATCTCCACGCGGCGCAGTGGGCTGGGCTCGCTGGTGGTCCTACGCAGTGTCGGAGTGTGTGGGAGCTGTTGCGATTGCTACGGGGTTCGTGGTTCACCGACCCAGGACATCAAAGTTAAGTGGTGATTTAATTACCGAAGCCAGATTGTTCACATCGTGCCGTGGGTTTTCATGGTTGGCTGTTTGGGGTATTCCCGTGAACAACAGCGAGTGTTAGAGTTGGCGAAAGTTTGGCCTCCATCTGTAAGTAGGCTGTTTAGGTTTTTTTATTGGTAACGCCACCTCTGTATAAAAAATCACTGGCTGTGCTGTGTGCAGTCTGTGTCTAGTTTGCATTGTTGTCTGCCATTGTAGTGTTGGGCAGCGGCAGCTGGATGTGAACAGCGCAGCTGGATGTGAACAGCGCGTAGCGTTGCGCAGTTGGAGGTGAGCCGCCAACCGTGGTGGATGTGGGGAGAAAGATGGCGGAGTTTTGAAATTTGTCATGAACTGCTATATATATATATATATATATATATATATATATATATATATATATATGATGATATTAAGGTAAATACATTGTTTGTTCTCTAGTAATATCTTTCATTTGCTAACTATCCCTATCAGTAGTTAGTGCCTTCCGTAGTTTGAATCTTTTATTTAGCTGGCAGTAGTGGTGCTCGCTGTATTTCAGTAGTTCGAGTAACCAAGACTTTTGTGAGGTAAGTGATTTGTGAAACGTATAGGTTAATGTTAGTCAGGGCCATTCTTTTGTAGGGATTTTTCAAAGTCAGATTGCGTTGCGCTAAAAATATTGTGTGTCAGTTTAAGCACAGTCATGTATAAATTGTTCAAAGGGGACGTTTCATACAGTCTCTGCAAGCCGCCTCGACGAATGAGCGACTCCAGCGTAGCCACGCCCAGAAAAGTTTCACTACGCCGCCGCAACAGCCCTCCTATTTACGGCCGGACACCGTACCACTGAGCACGAGGAGACCGATGCGGTACCTCTAAAGACTTCCATTAGAGAGAAGACAATAAGTCTCTATGACAAAGTGGATGTCCTGCACGACACGGTCTTCTGGCTTACACCATACTGACACCATGACTCCTCGGCAGTGGCACCGACACCCTGTTCTTACCATCCATTGTGTGTCAGATTAAGGACAGTCGTGTATAATTTTTCTAAGGGGACGTTTCACATCCAGTGGAGTTTAACTGTATTTTGGTTATTTGAAGCCCAAGTGTACCAGCGGAATTTTCTGCCTTGTGGTCGTTAGCGTTCCGGTTACCTGCCATGGCCACCGACGTAAAATTCAGGCAGTGTCCTGTCCTCGCCGTGTTGTCGCTGCCCAACACGTGTGTGTAGTTTTGACAGCTTATGAATACTTGGTTGTGGGCGCCGACTCCTTTTACGTTTTGGCTTTAGAGTTCCTTGTGCAATGGTTGGGTGGAAAGCAAGTCGTCTTGTCGATGGGTCCGTTGACTGTCTCTTGGTTGGGTTGTTGGCGGATCGGATATAGCTGGGCCGACTACCTGTCTCCCCTAAGCGAAAGCTATTATTTCAAGTGCAGACAGATCCCCAGAAACTTCTGAGCGCCGCTGGCTGTGCTGCCTTTACTTATTGGTGTTTGGTTGGGTATTACAATGGCTTATAACCGATTGTTTTAATTTGTATGCCTTTAGTTGGGTTTTAAATAATGGTCCACGTGTTAGATTTGTTGGGCTTTCAGCCAAGTTATAGAACTTACTTACGTAAGGGCTTCTGCCTTCTAAATATTCTGTTTTGAGTCTGAATTTTAAGTTAACGGCTTTCAGTTGTTTTTAAATTTAAGTGGCTGTGCCCTTAAGGCATAAGACAGGGTGGCCTGTTCAGCCGATAACTAAGTTCAAAAATTTTTGGACAACTGAATAAAGTTGTATGTGTTTGAGTGTAACTGACAGCCCCCTTTTGGCCCCTTTCCACAATTCCTACTACCTGTACTGTCCTGCGGATTTAAGCAGGGCGTTTCAGCCACAACATTTAATTCATTGTGGTACTTCCAGCCGTGAAAATTTACACTTTACAGTTTTAGAGAAACTAATATTCTCATTACTTCAGTCAGAGACGAACCAGTAATTTCGTGTTCCACCACCGAACCAATGGGGAAATTGTTAAGAGTTGCAGAACTCATTGCACGCGTACTGGACAGAAACAGATAGCAGCGGTACTATTGCGGTAACAGTTGACCTTGAACTGGAAGTTCGAAGGTACTGATGGCTGTAAAATGTGAACCAGCGTTCGACCCCGAACTGAGAAATGGTACAGTATTTTAAGTTAGTTGCGCAGTATATATACAGCTAACAAGTCCACCTCGCAGCTCAGTGGTTAGCACTTCCGGCAGCCATGTGCAGGAACCTGGTTCAGTTCCCGGTACTGCCAAGGATTTTTCCTTGATCGGAGAACTGGAGGAGGTTCTGTCAGCCTCGTGATGCCAGCTACGTGAATGAGAAGCAGCGGCTCCAAGGTCTGGAAAGCCGACCGTTCGGCCAGAGGAGCAATGTTCTGAGCCCATTCCTGTACATGTGGCATATGGCACACGATGACGTGGTGGCTGGTTAGCGGTCTTCTGTATCTGATTGTTGAGCTTAGTTTTAGGATGGTATACGTCGCTAATGGCTGTAACTTGCGTGATTAATAATAGCTAGTGGAAGGGTATCATATTTTTCTGTTATTGTAAATAATTTACTTCAACCGTACTGGGATAAAGAGGAATGAGCGCAGTGCATGAGCAGCGAATAAAATCCTTGACCCTGTGTTTAGTTTTCATCTGTGGCTGGCTTGCTTGTCAGTCAGTTGTGAAGCGCTCAGGCACTTTTATTTGAAGGATAGTAGCGAGTAGTTTAGTTTTTCAGAAGATAAGATCTGTTTTCTGTGAATGTGGGAGAAGCTTTTTGGAATACGTTATTATGGAAATGACACTCTTTTGCAATACTTTCTGGCTCTTTTTATTGACAGAGAAGATTTTGGACGAATTTAAGGGCATGTTTGCAGTCTCTTTCTAATGAGAGAATTCTCTAATTGTTAGTGTTCTCATTTTGTGCAGTCTTTTTCTCAATAATCAGCGTTTGATTTCTCAAAAACGGTTTTGCCTAAAGTAAAACCCACCTCCATGAGTTATAGTAAAGTTTAGAACATTTCGTTGAGTGTGCGTTGCATCTTACGCCACACGAAGTCGCATTGCTTCTGATAAGCAAAAAGAAAGACATTGTTAGTGAGTAGTTTATTTTCCATTATCTACTGTATCCGCCGATTTGCACTTGCTTTCGAGAACTTCAGAACTCTGGACTCAAAAACCACATGCTGAGCAAGAGATAACGCACTTTTATTTCAGGGCGGATATCCCTGGCACCCTTGACCAAACAGTGTGTAATTAGGCTTGTGAGGTACCGTGCTAGCAAGTACATAAATTGTCAGTGAACAGTTTTGGTAACTGCAAACAGTCATGTCTTCCGAGTACAGGTGTAATTTATTTTTGGGGATATTCTTAGTCTAACATTGTACTTCATATCACGCATCACTGTTGAAACTTTTAATTACTAAGCTTTCATTGAGCATATAGTTGGATTCTTTTGGCATTTAATTATACTTTTCCCTTTATTTCAAATTCTGCGCTCGTGAAGTTTAAAGTTTTATTTCACGACACTGTTCACATGCTCAACACAGGGCCAACCAACAGTCAAGTCTGCCCAGCAATTGAATATGTTATCTAAAGTACATGATACATGAGAAGGAAGTTTTCGAAATCGATGTATTAAGTTTTCTCTTATACAGACAATATTTCATATAAAGCTTCCACTACTTACCGGACTGCGAATGTACTTCACAAGCGGGAACGAACAGGTAGGGGAACAGTCAGCCGCAGAGAGCAGCAGTTACAGTCATGATGAATTGAATTGAAACAAACAAACAGTAGCGTCTAGCATCTACTGTGCCATCGCCAAGAGAGCTATTCTGATCCATGATGGTAGCCGCGATCCACATCTTGGTGCAGTCAGGTGAATCTCAGGACCATGTTAGTATAACTTAAAAGAAAAATGCGTTAACGCAGTGACGTGCTCGTATTTCAGCCACTGTCTGTAGTGTCTGAAACAGAGTTTATACAGTTATTTGCAGTTACCCTCTCGCGCCTCTTTTGTTTCAGGGAACACCAGGACGGGCAATGCAGAGCATAAAGACACGCCGAACCAGTTACCCCGTGCAGTAACTGATGCACTGGTTACAGATGTGACTCTTCTGACAGCAGCCGGAACGTTGTCGTTCTTTCTCTGAGGACTTTATGAGGAGTCCGCAGCTCGTGGTCGTGCGGTAGCGTTCTCGCTTCCCACGCCCGGGTTCCCGGGTTCGATTCCCGCCGGGGTCAGGGATTTTCTCTGTCTCGTGATGACTGGGTGTTGTGTGATGTCCTTAGGTTAGTTAGGTTTGAGTAGTTCTAAGTTCTAGGGGACTGATGACCATAGCTGTTAAGTCCCATAGTGCTCAGAGCCATTTTTGACTTTATGAGGAGGCGCGGATGAAAGAGAGGCGGTGGCATGCGTGTCAAGAAAAATGCGTTTGAAGGTCGCTTTTGTACATTTTTCTGGGATAATTCGAAAACTACGGCCTCCACCAAAAACGTATCCGAGTTCAAAATTTAGCTACATTAAATTTCCTAGAAAAAAGGTCATATTTATTTTCTCTGTAGGTAAAATAGTTTGCACATAGCGAAGGACAGAATATAAAAGTCTTGCACATTGTATTTGAAGGCATTAAGGATTCCATAAAACTCACCTGTAGGGGCAGCTGAATCACCCTGTGTACAGTATGATCAGAAACAGTCTATAAACTTTTAAGAGTGTCGCAGGGTAGATTGTGTTGAGAAATAATTGAGAGGGAAAAATTCGGTGTGTTGCACCATTTACGAGGTGAATTCAAGCGGCACGCCAGAGACGTTGTCACCAAACAAGAGAGCGATACGGAAATTGCACAATGGACAGAACTCGAGTCACAGGCCGAGCGGTCTCGTGCACTATCGATTATGTAATAAGAAAAAATGACACTAATTTTATCTGGTGGGTCGCTTGAATTTGCGCATGTAGCGATCTGACTGGTTAACTTCATTGATATCTAATTCGGAAACGGCGAAACGTATCCAATTTTTTTACGATTATTTCTCAGAACCCATTATTTCTGACCGCTCTGTATAGATTACTACTAAAATCCTAAGCATGTGTGCACATTAAAAGTAGGAAATGGCTGCAAGATCTATTTGAGGTCAAGGAACGGGGAGGAGGGTAGACCTTCAAACCTTGACACTTCCCTCCCCCCCTCCCCCCCCCCCTCCGCTTCCACCCTCTGAATTGAACTCTGGATCCGCTGCTGTCTATCACTTTATCTAGACTCATCAAAAAAATGGATCATTATTCAGAGTCATATTCTATAACTCGACCACAACTTTTTAATTTGGTTCAGTGATTACTTTATCACTCTTCCGTCAATTTACTCTATAAGACATCGCCCATATGATATCAATAAACTCCGGAGTAGTCTCAGTCTCTACGACAGTGGAAATGGACATGAGCGTTTGGCGTCATTGGCTCGGTGGACCTTTGCGGGGCAGGTCCGGCCGCCTTGGTGCAGGTCTTATTACATTGGACGCCACATTTGGCGACTTGCGCGTCGGATGGGAATGAAATGATGATGAAGACACCACAACACCCAGTCCCTGAGCGGAATCTACGACAATGAGGAAAAGGTTCAAAGCCGCAACTTCAGTCGGTACAGTCAGGGCGACCGTCTTCTGAGACCCTGAGGGGGTTACTCTGTTTGATGTCCCTCATGGTGCAACGATCAGTTCTGAAGAGTGTTGTGCTATCCTCAAAAATTGAAGAAAAGAATTCAGCATATCCGTCGCCAGAAAAATGCAAAAGAACTTCTTCCTCTCCATGACAACGCAAGGCACCACACAAGTATCCACATCCGAGGAGCTTACAAAACCTCAACGGACTGTTCTTCCTCATCCACCGTAGAGTCTGCATTCCCTCCTTCTGACTTCTATCTATTTGACTCAATGGAGGATGAACTCTGCGGGAAAGAGTACGCGGATGACGCGAAGGGCACTGACGGAGCAAGACGTTGGCTGCGACGTTGACCAGTAGACTGGTACCTTGCGGGCACACGGGCCGACCCAGTAAGGTGGCGCAAGTCTGTAGCACCGAAAGGACATTATGCTGAAAAATAGAGTTTTGTAGCCAAAAAAGAGGGGAATAATGTGGTGTATTGGAATCCTGAAGAAAACCAACTTACTTTCAGAAAAAAAGGTGTTGTATTACTTACTGAACGCCCCTCATACCATAGAGATTAACCCTATTAGGCAGAGATGCCAGTTCTCGAAACTATGGTAGGTGCAGAAGCTGGCTTGCGGGTGCCTCTTTCAGTTCTTAAAGGAGATAAATGACTTAATTGTTGAGAACTCTCATTTTGGGGCAAGTAATTCAATGGTTGCTTTCCCCGCATTGTTCCCAGTAGCATTTTGGAGCATTTACTACTGTTCGAACATTACGAAATAACACGGGAGAAGCCATCTATTGAAGCATAACCAGCAAGAATTCAAAAAATATCTCAACTTACTCCTTATCCGTTCTAAGCAACTCTTTCTCACACTAAGTCACGAGTGCTGTCGACAGGGTATTTATAGTTGATTGCATATTTCTGGATTTCCAGAAGGCTGTTTACAACGGTCCCCATAAGCAGCTTCTAATCAAAATTTGCGTGCCTATGGAGTGTCGATTGAGTTCTGCGACGGGATTTGTAGTTTCCACTCACAATGATCACAGTTCGTAACAGTTGACGGGGTATCATCAACTGAAACAGATATGTTTCATGGGATTCCTGTAAGGAAGTGTTACAGGCCCTCTGCTGTACGTGGCCCCAGTGCACAGTATGTGAAACCCTCTTTGATTCTTTGCGGATGATGCTGTCATTTACCGTCTTTTAAGGCCGTCAGATGATCAGAACGAATTACAAAATGATGTAGACAAGATATGTAAATAACGTGACAAGTTGCAATTGACGCTCAATAACAGGATTGAAGTCCTCCACCTGATCACTAAAAGAAGGTTGGTTAAATTTCGGTAATACCATAAATTACACACATTTAAAGTTCGTCGATTGAACTAAATATCCAGGAATTACAATCACGAACAACTTAAACTGGAATCATCGCAATGAAAATGTTGTGCAGAGGGTGGACCAAAGGCTGCGTTGTATTAGTTGAACAATCTGAAGTACAACTACTATAAAGAATCCCTTCTCTACGCTTGTCCGTCCTCTTCTGGAGTCCTGCTGAACGATATACTATCCTTACGAGATAGGGTCAATGGAGGCCGTCGAAAAAGTTCAAATCATTTAACAGGTCAGGTCTCTATGTATTATCTCGAAATAGAGAATAGTGTGTCACGGATGTGATAAGTAAACTGGGATGGCACTCATTAAGACAAAGGCTCCTTTTTGTTGCGGTGAGATCTTTTCAAGATGTTTCAATCGGCAACTCCTCCGAATGCAAAAATTTGTTGTTGACTAGCACCTATCCAGAGAGGACTATCGCAATGGAATAAAAGAAATCAGAGCTCGCACGGAAAAATTAACGTCTTCACTTTTGCGACATGGTATACGGGAGAGGAACGGTCATGAAGTAGCCTTAAGGTGGCTCTGCTACTCACATAAGTATCAACTGCAGAGTAGTCCTGTACCTGTAGATGTACGCATCGTATGCGAAAGTGACGCTATTACATTCAACTGTCCTTCGTACGCCCATAGTAATGCTGATCGTAACCCAAAGCGTACATAAAAGATGATAAATGTTGCGATTTAAGTGAGCACTGTAGTTAAGGATTGCCAACGACACGCTGCTCCTTAAGACCCACGAACAAGCGCTCTGGGAAGGAAAACGTGCACTGATCAGCCGAAAGATTATGGCCGCACCCAGGAAGAGTAAGTCTACTTTGACAGCCAAAATCATAGCAGTTCGCAGTATCTCATATTCTTCTTGTGCCTGTGTATGTCACGAAGTACCTGTAGTTTCATTTTGTAAGTACCAGAGTCTTCAGCGAAATGCATTTAGTTGACGTTGAAATGGTACCAGAATCGACAAGAGAGTGTACAAAAGATATTTTTTGTTTCTTTAAGACTGTTGCGAATTTCTATGTGCCTTCCGGCTGACTAAAAAAGAATCTAGTTATCAACTCGAACCAAGTTGTAAGTCTCAGCTGTTTTCCCAACTTTCTCTTCTGTAAGTCTGATTTAATAAAGTAGTCGGCTTGACCTGAAATACTTAAATACCTAAACACCCCAAATATTTTTGAATATGTGGTCACAGCTTTATTTTAAGTAACGCTTGAGAGGCAATCTGATTCTCTCAAGTAGAACGACAAAATCGCTGTGCAATGATGGTTTCCCTGCTGAAGCAGTGGATCGACTTCGCTGTTATCTCCCAAGAACGATTTGCAGCACTTAATTCGAAAGTGTTCAACGGCGGTGGCTCACTCAGTAACTCTGAAGCAATGGTGCGACTTAAAGAGCGTTTTCTTTGGAAATCAAATAATTAATTATTTTAACACTTACGTGACGCTGCTGGCTAATGTCTATGGTCTATCTAAGGTTCCGTCACTGTTATCAAAGTAAAGTTACTAGAGAGACAGATATATATATATATATATATATATATATATATATATATATATAATTTGCTGTCATTCCCATTTTAACGCACCGCAGTTCCCTAGGTTTTAATAATAATATCAGTAAACTGTATATAAAATGTTTTAATAGAGTAATGATAATGTCCTTACATGTGTAATTCCTACGTCACTTTAGCGTAGCTTACAAGAATAACAATTTACGCTACCCGAAATCGAAGTGTGCAATTACCATTGTCAGTATTTCAGCTCCCTCTAGTACCATGGGAGTCATTCCCTGATGTCTTACTAGATGTTCTAACACTCTGCCCCTTCTCGTTGTCAGTGTTTTCCATATATTCCTTCCCGCGCCGATTCTCCTGAGTACCTGATTCCTTACGTTATCAGTCTACCTAATTTTTGACATCGTCTATAGCATCACATCTCAAATGTTTCTATCTCGTCTATTGCGATTTTGACACAGTCCATGGTTCACTACCGTACAAAGCTGTGCTGCATACGTACATTCTCAGAAATATCTTCCTTAAGTTAACGTCTATTTTTGATACCGGTGGAGTTCTCATGGTCAGGAATGCTCTTTTTGGCAGTGCTGGTCTGCTTTATATGTCCTCGCTCCGTCCGTCATGGGTTATTTTGGTGCCTAGGTAGCATAATTCCTTTACGTCTTCTACTTTATCACCAGTCCTGATCTTAAGTTTCTAGCTGTTCTAATTTCTACTGCCATCCATTACCTTCATCTTTCTTCGATTTGCTCTCAATCCATATTCTGTAGTCTGTAGAATGTTCATTCTGTTCAGCAGATTCTGTAATTCCACTTCACTTTCACTGAGGACAGCAATGTCATCAGCGAATTGCATGATTAATAGCCTTTCACCTTGAACTGCAATTCAACTCTTGAACCTTTCTTTTATTTGCGTCATTGTTTCTTCGACGTATAGGTTGAACAGTAGGAACGAAAGGCTACATCCCTATCTTACACCCTTTTTAATCCGATCACTTCGTTCTTGTCTTCTGTTATTCTTCGTTCTTGACTGTTTTACGTAATTCCCTATTGCTTAACCCGATTTTTGTTAAATTTTAGAAAATATTGACTATTTTACGTTGTCGAACGCTTTTTACAGGTCCAAGGATCATATGAACCTGTCTTGATGTTTCTATTGTCTTGTTTCCATTAGTAACCTCAACGTCAGAATTGCCTCTCTGTGTGCCCTTTCCTTTCCTAAAGCCAAACTGATCGTCATCTAAAACATCCTCAGTTTTCTTTTCCATTCTTCTATATATTACTTTTCTCAGAAACTTGAGTGCATGAGCTGTTAATTTTATTGTGCGATAATTCTCGCACTTGTCGGCTTTTGCAATCTTCAGAATTGTGTACATGGTATATTGCCTGGCCCATACATTCCTAAAACCAACTTCAATAGTCGTTTTGTTGGCACTACCCCCAATGATTTAGAAATTTTGATGAAGTGTTACCTATCCCTTATGCCTTATTTGATGTTAAGTCTTCCAAAGCACTTTTAAATACTATCTCTAGTACTGCATCTCCTATCTCCCCTATATTGACTCCTGCTTCTTCTAATATCACGTCCAGACGGGTCTTCCCCTCACAGAGGCCTTCAGTGTACTCTTTCCACCTTTCCGATCTCTGCTCTGCTTTTTACGGCGCATTTCCTATTGCATTCTTAATGTTACAACCCTTGATTTGTTTCACCGAAGGTTGTTTTGACCATTCTACATCCAGGGTCAGTCGTTTCGATAGTCATTTCTTCTTCCATTTCTTCGTGTTTGCCATGCAGCCATTTCGCCTCATCTTCCCTGCACTTCCTATTTGTTTCATTCCTGAGTGACCTACTTTTCGAAAATTATCTAAGAAAATTGAAGACTGAAATTTCTAAAACTATAAACGATTGCACTGAAAATGTTCTTTGGTTTGGTGATGGTTTCATAATCCGCCGCGCCTGCTAACGCATAGTTGTTTCACATTGTAGCGTGCTGTATGAGGCGCGAAGGAAACTGTGGTGCACCCCGGGCCATACATGACGGATGAGTCATGGCTGGGTATATATAAGAACTAACACAGGTGGAGCTCTTGAGCAATTGAACGGTCAGTGTTCCAAGGGGCGACCAACAGTGTGTCCTCACCGACCGTTCAGCAAAGATTGCTGCGTATGCACCTATGCAGCAGTCACCTGATTCATGGGCTGGTGCTGACTGCTGTTCATCGGCGACGAAGCCGGAATTGGCACGTCAGTACTGCAGCTGAAGTCCACTGACTGGCTACAGGTGACCTTTCCGGATGAATCACGTTTTATGCTCCATCGGAGAGATGGCCGTTGGTGTGTACGGCCCTGCTGCCGGAGCAGGTGCGAGTTTTGGTCTGGTAATTATTTCGTGGCATTCCAAAAAAAAAAAAAAAATGGTTCAAATGGCTCTCAGCACTATGGGACTTAACATCTGAGGTCATCAGTCCCCTAGAACTTAGAACTACTTAAACCTAACTAACCTAAGTATGGTGTCACCGCCAGACACCACGCTTGCTAGGTGGTAGCTTAAATCGGCCGCGGTCCATTTAGTACATGTCGGACCCGCGTGTCGCCACTGTGTGATCGCAGACCGAGCGCCACCACAAGGCAGGTCTCGAGATACGAGATAGCACTCGCCCCAGTTGTACGACGACTTTGCTAGCGACTACACTGACGAAGCCTTTCTCTCATTTGCCGAGAGACAGTTAGAATAGCCTTCAGCTAAGTCCATGGCTACGACCTAGTAAGGCGCCATTAGCCTCACATAGTTCGATAGTTATCGTATGAAATGTCTCACCAAGAAGAACGATGTATACAACAAGAAATAAAAGATAAGTATTCGAGGAGCTTCATACTTTTCTTGTTAGAATTCACTACTTATCCTGTTCCAGAATTCACGCCCGTCTGCTTAGATAGCGTGCATTTAGGCCGCCTCTATCTACAAGGTGTTGGCACATTTACCAACACATCACTAAGGACATCACACACATCCATGCCCCAGGCAGGATTCGAACCTGCGACCGTAGCGGTCACGCGGTTCCAGACTGAAGCGCCTAGAACCGCACGGCCACAACGGCCGGCTCGTGGCATTCCCTATGCGATCTTGTCATTCTGGAACGCACACTGTATCAACACAAGTATGCATGCATTCTTCGAGCTCATGTCCACTCCTATTTCTTCTCAGCACGGTGGCACCTACCAACAGGACACTGCAACTTGTCACACAGTTCGCAATGTATGTGCGTGGTTTGGAAAGTATCAGGATGAATTTACCGTACTCCCACGGCCGACGATCTACCCGAATTTAAACCCAGTCGAGAATCTGTGGGATGGATTCTTAGTCTTGGAGACCTAGTGCAGCTGGCATGGATCCATACCCTGCACAATTTCGCTGATTCCCTCCATGCACGTCTCGAAGCGGTTCGGGCTGCAAAAGGTGGTTATTCAGGCTTTTGACAAGTGGTCACACTGACATGACTGGACAGTGTCTATCCTCCCTACTCAGTTTCTAATCTATCTCCGTCAGCATAACCTGATTCAGTTCGGCTACGTACCATCTCCAGTATTTATGCTATCGAACTCATCACCCAAGCCTCTTGCCGTCTCTTATACAATGACAATATCATCTGCAGATTTCAAAGATTTATATCTTTGCTCTGAACTTTAATTCCCTCTGCAAAATTCTCCTTGGTTTCTCTCACTGCTTAGAGAATGTGCAGATTGGATAACGTAGGGGATAGGCTGCAACCCTACCACATGTCCCTGAGAAAAGAGTCAGATACATCGAGGATACGTGGCAGCGTACGGGTCCTTGGCGGATGTTTATTGGTGACAGCTACAGGCTA
This sequence comes from Schistocerca americana, assembly GCF_021461395.2. Lineage (NCBI taxonomy): Eukaryota > Metazoa > Arthropoda > Insecta > Orthoptera > Acrididae > Schistocerca > Schistocerca americana. The sequence goes on along the minus strand of NC_060121.1, from coordinate 790,031,896 downwards.
GGGACCCAGAAGGGAAGACTAATGGGGCGGCAGAAATCTGTGGAGTGAGTCAGGCGGCCATTGTCTCTGTACGGAAAACTGGGCAGCGACCGGCGCGAGTTCGAGTGGCGCGAGCGGCCGGCCACATCCGGCCAGTGATGAACGGCGGCGCGATGTGCGTGCGTGGGCGCGCGCAGGCGCAGAGGCGCACGCGCAGGCCGAGGCGCTAGACGCGGGCTCGGGGCGCGTGGCCGAGCCGCGCGGGACACGCCCAGCTGGGCGCTCGCCGGGCGCGCCGGCCGGCGAGGACGCGACGCGGGGCGGGCGCTGGGTTCCTCGAATCATGCGACACTGCAGTTAGTGAGCGACCATAACGGCGACGAGGCCTGTCACAGAGTAACATTTGGTGAAAAAAGTGAAACCCGCTAAAGACATAGTCGGATGTCAATGTTAACTTCCAATACATACACACCATGGGCGGGAATGTAAATGATTAAGAGTTTCAGTTCTCTACGGCAGAGAAAACGGCTCCCAGAGAGTATTAGTGTTGTACACGTTTCGTGTTGTTACTAAGCCTATGTAAGGTATAAGGGAAGATCAAAAACTTTCCGTTTGACGGCGTTGTTGCAGTGCACACTACTGGCCGTTAAAATTGCTACACCAAGAAGAAATGCAGATGATAAACGGGTATTCATTGGACAAATATACTAGAACTGACATGTGATTTCATTATCACCCATTTGGGTGCATAGTTCCTGAGAAATCGGTACCCAGAACAACCACCTCTGGCCGTAATAACGGCCTTGATAGGCCTGGGCATTGAGTCAAACAGAGCTTGGATGGAGTGTACAGTTACAGCTGCCCATGCAGCATCAACACGACACCACAGTTCATCAAGAGTAGTGACTGGCGTATTGTGACGAGCCAGTTCTCAGCCACCATTGACGAGACGTTTTCAATTGGTGAGAGATCTGGAGAATGTGCTGGCCAGGGCAGCAGTCGAACATTTTCTGCATCCGGAAAGGCCCGTACAGAACCTGGTCGTGCATTATCCTGCTGAAATGTAGGGTTTCGCAGGGATCGAATGAAGGGTAGAGCCACGGGTCGTAACAGATCTCAAATGTAACGTCCACTGTTCAAAGTGCTGTCAGTGCGAACAAGAGGTGACCGAGACGTGTAACCAATGGCACCCCATATCATCACGCCGGGTGGTACGCCAGTATGGCGACGACGAATACACGCTTGCAATGTGCGTTCACCGCGATGTCGCCAAATACGGATGCGACCATTATGATCCTGTAAACAGAACTTGGATTCATCCGAAATAATGACGTTTTGCCATTCGTGCACCCAGGTTTGTCGTTGAGTACGCCATCGCAAGCGCTCCTGTCTATGATGCAGCGTCAAGGGTAACCGCAGCCGTGGTCTCCGAGCTGATAGTCCATGCTGCAAACGTCGTCGAATTGTTCGTGCAGATCGTTGTTGTCTTGCAAACTTACCCATCTGTTGACTCAAGGATCGAGACGGGGCTGCACCATCCGTTACAGCCATGCGTATAAGATGCCTGTCGTCGCGACTGCTTGTGATACGAGGCCGTTGGGATCCAGCACGGCGTTCCGTATTACCCTCCTGAACCCACCGATTCCATATTCTGTTAACAGTCATTGGATCTCGACTAATAGCGACTAAATTCCGCGTCTGTAGTACGTCGTCTTCGCGGTGTAGCAGTTTTAATGCAGCAGTGTATACGCAACGTTCCACGACTCCTATACGGGTGTATAAGCACCGACATATAGGTAAGGAATTGGTGTGGCGTTCGTGTCTATTTGACGTGCATGCGGTAAATGTGGAAACTTGGACGATAGAGATGTTACTAGCAAATGCGTCCAGACAGATCAGACGTGCTGCTATTTTTGTTTTGGCTGCCGAAGGATAATCAATAGTAGACAGCCTTTATAGAACGAAGAATAAGTATGGGGTAGCATGTTCGTCCAGAATAATTTTTAGGAAAAGATGCGCCAAGTTCCGTGCTGGTCGCGATTCGACAAAATACTCCGGTCGCTGTGGCAGGTCAGCCTCAAAGTGGAAGACCCAAGTGGGAGACAATCGAGCGTTCTCGTTACTGATCTCTCCCCGTATTATTATCACTCCTTCGCTCGCTTAGAAATGCCTTGAAGGACCGGCAGTTTTCAGTTACTGACTTCTTCACGCAGCAGGACACAGTGTTTTGCCAAACGGATATTTTCAACCTGATGCACCGTGGGATGATTGCTTCAATGCTCACTGCTATTTCACCTGGTTGGCATATCGATTCTACATTGTATGGCCTTTCAACGGAAACTTATTGATCGCCGCTTATACATGGACAGCGTCAGACGTTAAGTGATAACTGTGACGAATACGAAGATGCCGCGTACTCGATTGAGACAGCGATATCAGCATTCGACAGAGTTCCCAGAGTTCGAAAGGGGCGTTTTTGTGGGTGTCCATTTGGCCGCCAAGTCGAATCGTTCAGTGTTCAGAGTTTTAAGCCAATTCAAACATGGCAGTGCCCAATGTTGGAATGCTTGGGAACGTGACTGCCGAATTGATCATCGTCATGGCTCCGGTGAACAATGTCTGACCGCTACAAGGGAGGATCGCCGTTTTGTGGGCGTAGCATATTGTAGCTCCTTCATCTATGCACCTGCCATCAGAGAACAAATAATGCACTCTGTGCCACATTCTATGTCATCCTGAACCGTTGGTCGAAGACAAGCGGCTGCCGGACCAGGCAGTTATTGCCCAACGCGTAGGCTGTACCTGGAGTGGCCGGAAAGAACGGACTGCTAACGAATGGCGTCGCATTATCTTCAGCGATGAGTTCTGCAGTACCCAGATGACCATCATTGACGAGTGTGGCTTATGGCTAGAACCTGGTGAAAGTTACAAATCTTCGAGTGTTCAGGAGAGCATCAACTGTGTTATCCGTGCCATCACGGTGTGGGAAGCCATCGGACATGACTTCATGACACGGGCAACAGAGCTTGAGGGAACTATGACGACACTGCTAAAGTACAGTGTGTGTATTATATAAATTGACCCCATAACCTACAGCAAACCTTAGTTCCCTCGAAAATAATGAGTAAGAAATTCGTTATTTACGATATTATGCAAGAATTACCATTTATGCAAGTTGTTACTTTGTTCTTGTTGTTGTGGTCTTGATGCAGCTCTCCATGCTACTCTATCCTGTGCAAGCTTCTTCATCTCCCAGTACCAACTGCATCCTACATCCTTCTGAATCTGTTTAGTGTATTCATCTCTTGGTCTCCCTCTACGATTTTTACCCTCCACGCTGCCCTCCAATACTAAATTGGTGATCCCTTGATGCCTCAGAACATGTCCTACCAACCGATCCCTTCTTCTAGTCAAGTTGTGCCACGAGCTCCTCTTCTCCCCAATTCTATTCAATACCTCCTCATTAGTTATGTGATCTACCCATCTAATCCTCAGCATTCTTCTGTAGCACCACATTTCGAAACCTTCTATTCTCTTCTTGTCTAAACTATTTATCGTCAATGTTTCACTTCCGTACATGGCTACACTCCATACAAATACTGTCAGAAACGACTTCCTGACACTTATATCTATACTGGATGTTAACAAATTTCTCTTCTTCAGAAACGCTTTCCTTGCCATTGCCAGTCTACATTTTATATCCTTTCTTCTTCGACCATCATCAGTTATTTGGTTCCCCAAATAGCAAAACTCCTTTACTACTTTAAGTGTCTCATTTCCTAATCTAATTCCCTCAGCATCACCCGACTTCATGCGACTACATTCCGTTATCTTCGTTTTGCTTTTGTTGATGTTCATCTTATATCCTCCCTTCAAGACACTATCCATTCCGGTCAACTGCTCTTCCAAGTCCTTTGCTGTCTCTGACAGAATTACAATGTCATCGGCGAACCTCAAAGTTCCAAATCTTCGAGTGTTCAGGAGAGCATCAACTGTGTTATCCGTGCCATCACGGTGTGGGAAGCCATAGTATTGTTACATTAATGAATGCATTAAAACATCTGACAAACGTTGACGACATCAATCTAAGCAGAGGGTCAGGGGTCTGATTCTAATAACTGTGCCTCACTATAGAACAATAATATTCTCAAAGTCTTACCATTATTGCTGAAATGCTAATCTTAAAAGTAGCGCTATAGAAGGGTATGCGTTTGCCTTCGTGGCTTGATCGTAAAAATCTGCAAGCATGTCTTCAGATCGAAGCTAGAAAATTACTCAGTGAAAATAATTTGCCTGTCCGTACAGTTTGCCTCGCTCCAGCAGCAACATTTCACCACGTTTGTTTCCAGAAGAAGCGTGAAGTGGTGGCAGAATCAATCATTGGTTTCGCATCAACCAGCTGCATGTGTTGCTAAGTGCGACTTACCCCAAAATCTTAAGTCCCCAGCTCATCTGCTGATTTGCCCATCTGCTAAGCTGATGAGGTATGAAGAAGAAGTCGGCCAGAGAAGTTGTCTGTCTGTGAAGTTGTTTGGCGATGAAGCCGGAGTAGTTTTGTTCCGTCTGTTTCCGAAAAGGAAAGCTCGTGTTTTCGATTTTTCAATCCTTACGCCATTTTACCTGACTGAAACATGGATTTCTGACTACTGACCAGTCAAAAGATGCCTTGCAAGAAGCTCAACCCATCTCTGATTCTGATTTCCGGCAGTTGACCAGTAAAGTATTCCCTAACATTTTGTGCTGAGAATCAGCGCCCTGCTCTTTCTCTCTGTCTTTTTCTATGGCCATTGACCCGCATCGTCAACAGCAGAGCCGTGTTTCTCTTTTTACCTGCTACTTTATTTGTGTTAGACAGTTCATCGTGTTAAACTTGCGTGTTTTGCTGTTTCTGGGACCTGACGGCGTCTCTCACTCAGAGAGGTAGCCTGACTATTGGTTCTCACTTCATGTTATGATCCTATCTGCTGCAGGTGGTTTATTTCGAAGAAAATCCTGTTTTCCACATTTTTCTCACAAATATGTTGTCCTTGTGCCTTGCTAAAAACGGCGTTTCTCCTCCTTCCACTTTCGAGCTATAAAAGAGTCGCCCCACGGGAAATGCTGTTATGACTTCAGTAACCAGCGCCTCACAAAGTCTCTTTAAAGTAAAACTTGTCAGCCTAAACGTACTGACCCGTACGGGTACCGTTCGTCCCTTCTGGGAACTCTTCCAGGGTCTGCCTACGTGACGTGATCACACCTCCTTGCTTGCAGCTCAACACATACACTTCCACAGAGGCGTCTTATTTCGATGTACAATGCAGTTCTGCATAAAAATGTAAATTATATTCATTAGTTATTTGCAATCACTGGTACTGATACACATCTCATTAGTCGGTGGGGATTAATTATTCTGATATGATCAGGTTCTGTAACTTTGATCTCAGGTTAGTCATTTTTTTGGAAAAAATGGTCACTTAACAACACAATGATACTTAATGTGCGTCACACGTCGTCGTGCATTATTACTACTTACAAGGCAGTGCTATGTTGCCGTTTTTCAAGAGGACAATGCTCGTACACACATGGCTCGTCTGCGTGATTTTGAGGTATTCCAGTGACCAGCAAGATCCTCAGATCTGTATCTGAAAGAATGCGTGTGGGACCAGCTCGGACATCACCTCCACCTCAGTGTCAGTATCCAGCATGTTGAGGAGCAGTTACAATAGTTGTGAGTAGGTTGTCTCATGAGAGGATTCGTCGGCCTTATAGTACTCGTACATGCACCCAGGCTACAAACAGCAAGAACAGATTGTTGGAAATTGGGATGATGTCTCAAGTTGCCATGCGTTGTTTACTGCAGGCACCAGCCAGCCGCTGTGACCGAGTGGTTCTAGGCGCATCAGTCCGGAACCGCGCTGCTGCTACGCTCGCAGGTTCGAATCCTGCCTTGGGCTTGGATGTGTGTGATGTCCTTAGGTTTAGGTTTAAGTAGTTCTAAGTCTAGGGGACTGATGACCTCAGATGATCTATATGTAGCATTTGAATCCACCTGATTTCGACAAGTAAGAGATGTACCCCTCCAAGTTACCCGCCCCTGTTAATCCCCTCGAAATCCCATCATGCACTGTTCGATTAGTTAGAAGACAGGCTAGTCCTTCGTCCGTCACTGACTAGGTAGAGAGCTATCACAACGAGAAAAACAGGACAGTAACGTACAGGGCGTAATTCATAACCACACAGAGTATAGATGGACGGCACAAGGAAATTCAGAGGCATAATACCTACATTTAGTCGATATCCAATGAATGATTACAAATATACATCCTGTACATGATCTAATCTCTTTTATCGTACTCCTATGATTAACACGCTATAGTACGACAGTGTAATGGTGTCAGAGTTTTCGTCGACAGTACAGTGTCTCTTTTTCTCCTCCTCATTCTTGTAACACACAACTGAATAAAACACAGAACTGCAAAAATTTCCCTAAGTTCACGTGCTCGAGAACTCTATAACATTGTACCGTATTCCTCTCTCTTCTTCTATGTCGGGAAACAAACACCATTTGCGTGTTGAAATCGACCATATGTTGTGATCCCGTTAAAAATACATGTCTCGGTTCGCTGGAGGAGGCGACCAGTGATCGAAATCGCTTCCACGAACCTGTGTCAAGTTTTGTCACCTGTACTGGAGGAAGACCTTATCGACTACCAGACACAAGGAGAGAGTTTTTGTAATATTGTTTTGTAAGCAGTCTGATGCATTGATTTTTGCTGTAACACAGTGAAGCAGTATATGATGACAGCTGTGTACACAGTCAAAAATTTTGGTTTTCTACCATGACTTCGGGGTCTGCATCAGGTGCTAAATAGTCATTATCATGTTACTATACATTGCCTCTCACAGAAAGCTGGACATCACATGATGTAAACTATGCTGCTCTCAAAGGGGACAATAATGTGGAAACAGGTATTGTTGAGTGTTTCCAAACAGCTGTCCAGAGGTGATGACATCTACATTTAATTATTCTTCCACAGTGACAGTGACTCGATGTTCCATTTAGAAGAGACCAAGAGCACTGATTCTTCATACTGCAGTCATGTATGCGATCACTATTTCAGTGTTGGTCATGTGTGGATGGTGTTGCTCCTGCGAAGACTCTGCCCATCTCAGACAAGTGGTGTGAGTCAGTCACTATGTGATTATCAACAGCGTACCAGTGGACGAATGGAATGGAAAACGCTTCATCGATATGGAGTGATGTATTGTAATAAGTACCACAGTAGATAGTGCAATAAATTTTAACAATTTTACCAGTTTTTCCGTAATTTCGATGCCAACCAATGACACAGCTGCGTGCGTCCCAGTTTATGTATTGTCACTAAACTACCCCTCCTTTGCTTTGCGAGTACCATATACTAGATTGGAAATGTAGATAGGGGACCGTGCAGTACGTTCATTCATCGTTAACTATCAGGCATATGCACTGAAGTATACGAGACGACGTCCGATACTGATGCAGTTAGGTTATCTACATATTTTCAGCACTTCTATCATAGTGCGGAATTTATGATTGTTAGTGGCCAACTTTCCCTGGCTGTGGATGGGAGTCACAGAGCATTCTCACACCCCTAGGTTTAAACTGAATATTGGAAGATCTCCCTGCACTGTCTTTGACTAACCCTGCTTACAACACTGTCATCGATTTAATTTGCAATTGACCAGAAGCAGTATAGTACTGTACATACTACATTCCACGCTTTGTGAAGGAACAGAGCGAGCTGAGTCCATTACTGGTGTTCAGCGAAGACTGTTCCACACCAGTCTTATTCACGGGCCCATCCAAATGCACAAGACTCTCCAGATGCGAGCATGTCGAGGAGGTTACCATTCCTTGTCGATATATAGCAGATGAAATTCAAGGATGTGGAGGGCTTTATAGAATTTTGGAGGGGTGGAGATCAAGGCGACACTGGAATAACAAAGGATGTAACGGATCAAGGATTTATAGGTATGAAGGATGGTGGAGGGGTGCAGTCCGCATGTCCAGCCAGACATGAGTTTAAGGAGGTGGGGAGTCCAGGTAAGGTGACGGTCAGAGCTGAAGCCAAGGTATTTTAAGGTGGGAGTAAGTTGGATAGGACGGTCATAGATGGTGAAGAGCCAAAGAAATCTGGCATAAGAAGTCACCGCCATTCTGCCAATGGCCTTGTCAAAGAGGGCAGAGGAGTAGACAGAGTGTCAGGGCACTCTCTTGTTCTTCGGGTGGAAAACTTCACCTAAAGACGGAAGAATCGGCAATGATCAGTGGCATGAGGATGCAGAAGGCAATGGAAACCACTGCAATAAAGACACATAAGATATATTCGCAGGACATGTGTCTTGTAATTGAAAAAGTGACATGATGATCTCTCTATCAGAAAAAGATTCCGGGATAGTCCCTCATTCATATCTCCAGGAGGGGACTGCGAAAGTGGAGGTGACTCTGAAAAAATTATTGAATAACCAACGAAAGGATTACGTTCTATGAGCGGGGTGTGGAATGTCAGAAGCTTGAAAGTGGTAGGGAATGTAGAAAATCTGAAAAGGGATATGCAAAGGCTCAATCTAGATATAGTAGGGGTCAGTGAAGCGAAATGGAGAGAAGACAAGGATATATGATCAGATGAGTATAGGGTAATATCAACAGCTGCAAAAAATTGTATGACAGTAGTAGGATTCATTATCAGTAGGAAGGCAGGGCACGGTGTGTGATACTGTGAACCGTTCAGTGATAGGGTTGCTCTTACCAGAATCGACAGCAAACCAATACTGATAATGATCGTCCTGGTATTCATGCCGACGTCGCAAGGTGAAGATGAAGAGACAGAGAAAGTATATGAGGATATTCAAAGTGTAATACAGTAATTAAAGGGAGATGCCAAGCTAATAGTCAATGGAATGGCGTTGTAGGGGAAGGAGTAGAAGATAAGTTTACAGGAGAATAGGGGCCTGGGACGAGGAATGAGAGAGGACAAAGACTAATTGAGTTCTGTAGTAAATTTCAGCTAGTAATAGCGACACTCTGTTCAAGAATCACAAGAGGAGAAGGTACACTTGGAAAAGGTCGGGTGATACGGGAAGATTTCAGCTAGAATACATCATGGTCAGACAGGGATTTCGAAATCAGATACTGGATTGTAAGATTCACCCATAGGAAATACAAGAAACCAAGACAAAATGGCTGCATGAAAAAGGAGAAGAAATCGAAAAATAAATGATTGTCGGAAGAAGTGCCTCAGCACATAGGACAGTCAAAACAGCCTTTGGTGACCTTCAAATCAGGGATGGTAACATTAAGAGTGCAACGGGAATTCCACTGTTAAATGCATAGGAGAGCGCGGATAGGTGGAAAGAGTACACTGAAGGCCTCTAACAGGCGGAAGACTTGTGTGATGTGAAACCAGAAGAAACAGGAGTCGATGTAGAAGAAATAGGGGATGCAGTATTAGGATCAGAATTTAACAGATCTTAGGGGACCTACGATCAAATAAGGCAGAAGGAATAGATAACATTCCATCGGAATTTCTGAGATCCATGGCGGAAGTGGCAACGAAACTACTAGTAACGTTAATGTGTAGAATGTATGAGTCTGGCGACATACTATCCGACTTTTGGAAAAAACATCATCCACACAATTTCGAAGCCTGAAAGAATTGGCAAGTGCGAGAATTATCGCACAATCTGCTTCATATCTCATGCATCCAATCTGGTGACAAGAATAATATTCAGAAAAATGGAAAAGAAAATTGAGGCTGTGCTAGATGAAGGTCAGTTTGGCTTTAGAAAAGTAAAGCTACCAGAGAGGCAGTTCTGACGTTGCGATTGATAATGGAAACAAGACAAAAAAAAAAAAAAAATACACTACCGGCCATTAAAACTGCTACACCAAGAAGAAATGCAGATGATAAACGGGTATTCATTGGACAAATATATTATACTGGAACTGACATAACGGCCTTGATACGCCTGGTCATTGAATCAAACAGAGCTTGGATGGCATGTACAGGTACAGCTGCCCATGCAGCTTCAACACGATACCACAGTTCATTAAGGGTAGAGACAGGTGTACTGTGACGAGCCAGTTGCTCGGCCATCATTGACCAGATGTTTTCAATTGGTGAGAGATCTGGAGAATGTGCTGGTCAGGGCAGCAGTAGAACATTTTTTGTATCCAGAAAACCCCTGCAACATACGGTCGTGCATTATCCTGCTGAAATGTAGGGTTTCGCAGGGATCGAATGAAGGGTAGAACCACGGGTCGTAACAGAACTCAAATGTAACGTCCACTGTTCAAAGTGCTGTCAATGCGAACAAGAGGTGACCGAAACGCGTAACCAATGGCACCTCATACCATCACGCTGGGTGATACGCCAGTCTGGCGATGACGAATACACGGTTCCAATGTACATTCACCGCTATGTCGCCAAACACGGATGCGACCATCACGATGCTGTAAACAGAACCTGGATTCATCCGAAAAAAAAAAGACGTTTTGCCATTCGCGCACCCAGGTTCGTTGTTGAGTACACCATCGCAGGCGCTCCTGTCTGTGATGCAGCGTCAAGGGTAACAGCAGCCATGGTCTCCGAGCTGATAGTTCATGCTGCTGCAAACGTCGTCGAACTGTTCGTGCAGATGGTTGTTGCCTTACAAACGTCCCCATCTGTTGACTCAGGGATCGAGACGTAGCTGCACGATCCGTTACAGCCATGCGGATAAGATGCCTGTTATCTCGACTGCTAGTGATACGAGACCGTTGGGATCCAGCACGGTGTTCCGTATTACCCTCCTGAACCCACCGATTCCATATTCTGCTAACAGTCATTGGATCTCGACCAACGTGAGCAGCAATGTCGCGATACGATAAACCGCAATCGCGATAGGCTACAATCCGACCTTTATCAAAGTCGGAAACGTGATGTTACGCATTTCTCCTCCTTACACGAGGCATCACAACAACGTTTCACCAGGCAACGCCGGTCAACTGCTGTTTGTGAATGAGAAATCGGTTGGAAACTTTCCATATGCCAGCACGTTGTAGGTGTCGCCACCAGCGCCAAGCTTGTGTGAATGCTCTGAAAAGCTAATCATTTGCATATCACAGCATCTTCTTCCTTTCGGTTAAATTTCGCGGCTGTAGCACGTCACTTTCGTGGTGTAGCACTTTTAATGGCCAGTAGTGTAAGACACTCTCATAGGATTTGTCCATCTGGAAAAAGCGTACTACAAAGTAAAATAGAGTAAGATGTTCGAAATTCTGAGAAAAATGGGATAAGCTGTAGGGAGTGGCGGGTAACTTTCAATGTATACAAGAGCCAAAAAGGAATAATAGGAGCGGACGACCAAGAACGAAGCGTTCGGATTAGAAACGGCGGAAGACAGGTACGTGGTCTTTCACCCGTACTGCTCAATCTGTACATTGAATAAGCAATGATGGAAATGAAATTAAGTTTCAGGAGTGGAATTAGAATACAAGGTGAAGGGATATCAATGATACAATTTCTGATGACATTGCTATCCTGAGTGATAGTGAAGAGGAATTAAATGGTATGCTAAATGGAATGAACAATCTAATGGGTGCAGAATATGAACTGAGAGTAAATCGAAGAAAGATGACTGTAATGAAAAGCGGCAGGAATGAAAACAGCGAGAAACTTAACATCAGCACTGATCGTCGCGAAGTAGATGAAATTAAAGAATTGTACTTCCTAAGCAGCATAATAACCAGTGACAGACAAGGCAAGGACATCAAAAGGAGACTAGCACTGGCAAAAAGGGCATTCCTGGCCAAGAGAAGACTACTAGTATCAAACATAGGCCTTAATTTGAGGAAGAAATTTCTGAGAATATATGTTTGGAGCACAGCATTATATGATAGTGAAACATGGACTGTGGGAAAACCGGAACAGAAGAGAATCGAAGCATCTGAGATGTGGTGCTGTAGACTGATGTTGAAAATTAGGTGGACTGATAAAGTGATGAATGAGGATGTTCTGCACACACCCGGAGAGGAAAAAAATATGTGGAAAACACTAACAAGGAGAAAGTAAAGGAGGACAGGACATCTGTTAAGACATCAGGTAATGATTTCCATGATACTAGAGGGAGCTGCAGAGGGCAAAAACTGTGGAGGAAGACCGTGATTGGAATACATCCAGCAAATAATTGAAGATGTAGGCTGCATGTGCTACTTTGAGATGAAGCGGTTGTCACAATAGAGGAATTCATGGGGGGCCGCATCAAACCAGTCAGGATAACAATAAATAATATAGAAATAAAATAATATAGAAAGGTCTCTGGAGACAGTTTGCTGACGCCTATAGATATCTGCAATCCTCTGGTTTGCCTCTGAAAGAAAATCAATGATAACTCTTTACTTGCAACGTATCTTACTTTCAGGCTTCATTCTGAAGACAACATGTAGTGTCGCCACGTATCGGAACTTCATGAAACTGTAGAGGATGAAGTGGGAATATTCCATGATGTCCAACAACAAAGTACGCATTTTTTCAATCGAAATTGACCGAGAAAAAAATGTGTTGTACTTATTGATCGTCCCTCATATGTACAAGTATCAGTGTGGTTGTGTTTTCTCTGGGTCCAACAGTTTTCCCACGAACACATCACTTAATCAACTATCTGACGTTTTCCGTGCTGTTGCAACTGCACTAGGAAGGACTATGCCAGTCGTTTTGCTTCCACACGTCCACACGTCCGCACTTCAACACCTGACCTGCTGCCTAGGGGAATAGAAAGCATTGATGCCTTGCTCGTGCTGAATGTACTCGAAGGCTCTAATTAACTAAAATATACTTCACATAATAGCAATAATTATTATTCTGAAAATGAAGTAAAAACTGAGTACACTGGTCTGTGACCAATGAAGATATATTTACCCCTTGCATCCTGTATGTACGAGGGTTATTCTGAAAGTAAGTTCCGATCGATCGATAAATGGAAATCATGGTGAAAGTCAAAATTTTCTTTTCGTTTTTTTCGCACCAGTTTGCTACGCCTTCCAGCTTCTTCTCTGTCTAGTCCGCGCTTCAATTTAGACGTCTGTCGTCGCGTTATATCGTCTTTGCAACACCGCCGTCATAAAAGGCAACCGACTATGCTTTCCACCAGTTCTCTACGCTGATATACCACAAGTTGCCTCCATAGCCAGCGGTTCACGTGCGCAGAGATGAAAATCAGTGAGCCACGTTAGGGCTGTATGGTGGACGATCAAAGTCTTCCCACCCGTCGCCTGCAGAGAATTATGGTCATAAAGGAGGAACTACATGACAGTTACATTATGTGAGCTGCATGAATTCAGGCAAAATCTCCTGGCATGCATCCATACTTGGAGGGACACTCTGTCCTCTAGGCATCTTTGCGAGCTTACTGTGCTCTCTGAACTGAGAACAGCGACATGAATCGATCGACGAGCATACTAGAGACATTGGCCAACACATTTGTGCAAAGCTTCATCGGATTTTTGGGCTATGGTCCATAGCTCATAGTAGTCAAGCCACATCTTACCATCAGGCGCAAGTTTGGACATGAAACTTTCTGGATGCTGACTATAACATTGAAGGGGAGCACTGCACACGTTCTTGCGCTATTGTATTCGCACTGCGCTTAGGGATTTGATAACTCTGCTGGCAGACACCTCAAGCGTAAGGTGTTTGTACTCTACCGCTGAGCAGAGTGCTTCTGGCAAGTCTTGTGGTCGCCTTCAGTTCTGTGAGCGTGTCGGGCCTATTCTCATGAATATGCTTTTCCACTATAGAACTGTTGACGTGTTACCACAGCGATTTTCCTTCCAGAAACTATTCCTTTCTCCGTTGAAGTGGAGCCACTTTTGCTGCCATTCAACTCAGATGCACGTGGTGTTACCTGACGGTGCACATTCTCCACACGCTACCACCAACCTTATGTGAACACCCTCGATGTTTACCCCTCCTTCCAAAGAAACCACCTCATCTAGCACTCCTACTAATAATCACACTTCATGTTGTCCGCTCAGGTAATGACAACAATAGGGAAAATGAGGTGAACCGTGCAGGGATTACACTTCTAGTGATTTTCCCGCCACAAAGCGCAACATACTTGTAACTGAAAAGATGCGTCAGAGGGTGCACCATAAATGAGGAAATAAGCCTAACAGGATTCAGCGAGCTTGTCGTCGATTGGCTGTCGTTTTGTTGTGCACTTCCGACCTGTGGTTATTAGACAGTTTTGCATAATTCGACGTGCCCTACCGTGTTCCGAGATTACGAGACTGTTTTCTCTACTTCGAGCATGTGAAATAGTATCTGCTTACTTTCTAGGCCACAGACAACATCAGTAAGTGAAACTAATACATAATACCTATAAGAATAAAATAAAGAGCAGTAGCTATGTCAAATATATAGCAACAAATTTTTTAAATCAACGAAATTAAAATGCAAACTAGGTGGACTAATAATATCTCTTCACCTGTAAACTTTCAAGGTGGGTCAAAGTATATGTATGCCTGCTGTTAAGGACAGTAGCGTGTTCGAGAAACTCTTTGTGATTGTTTTAACCGGCAGTTCCATCAGCCCACACATTACATCAGCTCATGCAAAACAGCAAGAAAATTTGCTTAAGTCTCTAACAGAATGCAGAAAGGGTCATATTGCTGCAATTTCCGAGGCTGGTTTTCTGACGAGTTTGAAAAAGAGCAGTATCACATAAAATTTAATTACACGTTCTTGTGGGTTGCTGCGTTATACGTGTGTATAGTTCCAGATATGAGACAGCAGGTAATTGCGGCAACGTTAAAACTGAAACCTGAGGAAATTAAAAGGTTGCAGAACGCTGCTCTGCGTGTGGGAGCAAGCACGTTGTGTCCAGCACATGAAGTACAGTCTGCATCTGGAAGTGAAGGTCTTTTTCAAAAAAAAAGAAAAAAAATCTGAATATTGATCCTTCACTGTGTCGTCACCTAGAGCCTAGAGTTAAGTCTCGGGGAAAACTTGCCTGTTTGGTGAGACGGTTACCTCGTTCCCTCGTCATTTTACGAAAAAACTATCCATGCTATAAATAAAAAAAATGGTTCAAATGGCTCTGAGCACTATGGGACTTAATATCTAAGGTCATCAGTCCCCTAGAACTTAGAACTACTTAAACCTAACTAACCTAATGATATCACACACACCCATGCTCGAGGCTGCGACCGTAGTAGTCTATAAATAAGCAATTGCAGCCCACTAAATAACTGTAACGCTCTTTTAGTTTTAGAAATGTTTGTGTAGTTGCTTGGTCTTCTTCATAAATGCACAAAATCATCGAGAGCACACGCTAATGTTGGCAGCTGAGACAGATTAACCGAGTTTTCAGATCCTACGTCTTTCCACACTCGCGCTCCTCTCATTATTCCGTTGATGTAGTCTCCAAGTCATCAAGTTCGTTTGTAATAGGATTATAACAGGCCTGATTGTTCAAACATTATTCACGTGTTACGGTTGAGTTATGTGTCTGTTGGTGTATTTTGATGTTTTATACCATTCGACTGCGTTAATGTTTACGTCTAGTACGCAGCGTCAACGAATGGTGACCTCACATCACTCTCCGAATAGCCTTCTGGATGGTGCTACCGTGGATGATGATTCATTAGGAGCTGGTAGTGGGTCTATCTCAAATTAGTATACTATATATAATCCTGTCGTTTTGAGCCTCATGTGCACTTTGTACGAATGTGCTTATGTTTCTTCCTAACAGGCGAGATGCTCCCACATAGAAAGGCGGAGTTTCTGCGGCTATTCTGCGCTACAGTTTTTGCATCTCAAATTACGACTCTCTTCTCGTTTGTTGACAATCACTAGTCTCTGATTTTCGGTGACGGCTGTATTCAGCATGTTACCTCTTTTCACTGTGTACACTTTACTACACTACTACACCAAGAAGAAATGCAGATGGTAAACGAGTATTCATTGGACAAATATATTATACTAGCACTGACATGTGATTACATTTTCACGCGGTTTGAGTGCATAGATCCTGAGAAATCAGTACCCAGAACAACCACCTCTGGCCGTAATAAAGGCCACGCCTGGACATGAGTCAAACAGAGTTTGGATGGTGCGTACAGGGAGAGCTGCCCACGCAGCTTCAACACGATACCACAGTTCATCAATAGTAGTGATTGGGGTATTGTGACGAGCCAGTTGCTAGGCCACCATTGACTAGACGTTTTCAATTGGTGAGAGATCTGGAGAATGTGCTGGTCAGGGCAGCAATCGAACATTTTCTGTATCCAGAAAGGCCCGTACAGAACCTGCAACATGCGGTCGTGCATTATCCTGCTGAAATGTAGGGTTTCGCAGAGATCGAATGAAGGGTAGAGCCACGGGTCGTAACACATCTGAAATGTAACGTCCACTGTTCAAAGTGCCGTCATTGCGAATAAGAGGTGACTGAGACGTGTAACCAATGGCTCCCCATACCATCACGCCGGGTGATACGCCAGTATGGCGATGACGAATACACGCTTCCAATGTGCGTTCACCTCGATGTCGCCAAATAGGGAAGTGACTATCATGATGCTGTAAACAGAACCTGGATTCATCCGAAAAAACGACGTTTTGCCATTCGTGCACCCAGGCGTCTGTAGCACGTCATCTTCGTGGTGTAGCAATTTTAATGGCCAGTAGTGTAGTTTGAAAGAGATACACCAATTGCCATGTAGTCTTCCGACACACTCTTCAGTTTCTTCAAAGATATAGGGTATGTAAAACAATACTATCGTGAAAACATACTTTTTTTCACTTACTATTATAGCGATTAATCTTTGTAGAGAGTTTTCCACAAAAGTGGTATAAGATAGGGGCGAAATTTTTTCTTAAGCACTGTTGAATCATTTGCGCCGAATTATTGGACAAACTGACATGGAACACAACTAACGATCTCGTTCACCCTAAAGATATTACGGTGGTATTGAGCAGGCGAGTCCCATCCAGCCAATCTATCCAATATTCTTCAAATCTCGATACAGTTGTGGATATGCTCTAGCAGACAAGAACTATTGCCACATATTGCCACATTTTTGGGAGTCATTCAGTTGCTTAAAATGGTGGCAAAATTTTCCAAAATTTGTCTAATCAAACAAGCAGACATTTGCTTGTGAGGGACTCAGGCCCACGTAGTATAACAGGGAGAGAAATTCAGGTGCATCGACGAGTCCTGGGATTCAGAATTAACCAGATAGTGTCTGACGATTAACGTGGAATTAACGTATGTGTCGCAAGCCACTTTTGGAGAGATTATATTTATGTTGTTACTTGAGGCTAAGAGAAGAATTTAGGTTCAATTTTCAGTACTCCAATACAGATATGTGCTATATGAATTTATTGTTGACACAGTGTGTTCTCTGTAGTGACAGCTTGGTTGTCAAGTTGGAAATATTTGTGGTAAGGTCTTATGTGACCAAACGGCTGAGGTCATCGCTCCCTAAGCTTAAACCTTGCTTAATCTAACTTAAACTAACTTTCGCTAAGGACGACACACACACCCATGCCCGAGGGAGGACTCGAACCTCCGACGGGGGGAAACGCGTGGGCAGTGAGAAGACGCCTGAGACCGCGCGATTGCCCCGTGCGGACGTCAATTTGAACTGGGAGACAGTACAATAAAGTGTATCAAGAATATTTGGTAGTCTCATATGCAGCCACTTAATAAGGTTCTCACATACTCTGAATATCCGCGCTGTTTGTGCTTCACCCAGCCTCTCACTTTTTCCACCTGTATTACATCTGGGAAAACACAAACAAGTATAGACGTTAAAGTGTTAAGGCTCATGAACCTTTAAGAATACCTCATTGACTGTCTAAAATAAGTTCAAATGAAGTGTACCTTCTACTTTCACTGTCTCCGTCATACACTCAGCTAAATATAGTTGGCTTTAGTGCTTGAGTTCTTACTCCACATTAAATCACTATCAGTACGCTGGGACACGATTAAATTTTGCCCCGTCTTTTTTATAGAATGTCTGAATTTCCAGGTGCTTATAATCACGCCCAATTAGAACTTCAGATTTCACTGTTTACTAATTCTGAGAGAAACAGCGTGTGTGAAGTTGATGCATTTACGTCAGTACAAATTGTTATTTGGAGAATTTTGGTAACGTAGTGTAGGTGGGATGATCACTGTGCTTCTAGACACGAAAAGAAACTTCCACACTGACGTCACCTAGTTGACGTATCCGATGGAGCAGCTAATTCAGCACCACTTTATTTGTTATTCAATGATCCAGATTGCTGCTTCAGAGCTTGGCTGTCTCATTGTTGGCGGTCATTTGAGTGTCGACTGGTGTTTGAAACGTTCTGCACAGACAGAGACAGATAATACCTTGGGGCTCTGACGGTGTGACGTCTGTGTCCGCCCCACATTACACGCACCAGCCGTTCTTCCATCTGATAGTTAATAGCACCGGGGTACGGTCTCAATGCGGACCCCGTTTCTGTATCTGTAAGAAAAATACTGTCACGCATTAACACTATTCTTGTTTTGCTTTATCTACCTTTAACGTACAACACAATTACTGAGAAGGCCATGTTACAGACAGATGCAACAGAATGACACAATTGACTGGTGTGTCACATTGTAAACTGCCCTTTGCTACTGTATGTTTATCCTCCAATACCTTCATACAGACACATTACTGTAGCATATGGTGTGATTAGAAAAGGTGAAGTTCGCTTTGGGAATGGGTCGAGGGGTAACAAAGGCTACTGTAGTAATTTTTCCCGTAACGATATTTAAGAGGGTTTTCAATATCACCAAACGGAAAATGTAATTACGTTGCAGAAGAATTACAGGGTGGCAATTATTGAAGTAGGTGAAATAAAATCGTCGTAACTTCTGAAAGGTTTGCGTTAGGGCATTCAAAATGCACGGTTGTCCGCTCATCATGAGGGGAATTAGTATAGGAATGCATGGTTTGGTTTAGCGACGAAGCCCACTTTCATTTGGAAGGGGTCGTCAATAAGCAAAACTGACGCATTTGAGGGGACTGACAATTCACATTTCGCGATTGGGAAGTCGCTTCGGCCTCAACAGGTGACTCTGTGGTGTACAATGTCCAGTCACGGAATATTCTGTGCGATATTCCTTGATGGCACGATGACTACCGAACTGTACGTGAAGGTTTTGGAAGATGATTTCGTCCCCATTATCCAAAGTGAGCCTGATTTGGACAAGATGTGGTTCGTTCAAGACGAAGCTCAACCACATTGAAGCAAGATGGTGTTTTATGTCCTGGAGGAACACTTTGGGGACCGTATTCTGGCTCTGTGGCCCCAGAGGCCGCTGGGATGGGCCTCGATGGCAGCCATATTCTCCGGATCTGAGCACATGAGACTCCTTTTTGTGGGGCAATATTAAAGACAAGGTGTACAGCAATGACCCCAAAACCATTCCCGGGCTGAAAACAGCCATTCAGGAGGTCATCGACAGCATCGATGTTCTGACACTTCAGCGGGTCATGCAGAATTTCGCTATTCGTCTGCGCCACATCATCGCCAATGATGGTAGGCACATGGTAGATGTCGTAAACGAAATCCGAATATCTGTAGCGACGTTTACATGTTGAATAAAGTGTGTGCGTGCCGTAATTTGTAACTAATTTACGTTTTCCTTCATACAGTTCAATATTTATAACTCTTTAAAAGTAATGAAAAATTTAGCCAAGAGGTAGATTAATCAAAAATGATTTTCTGGTAGAAGAGGATTACTAAAGCAAAAGCCAATTAATTTGTATTTAGCCGGCCAGGGTGGTCGAACGGTTCTAGGCGCTACAGTATGGAACCGCGCGACCGCTACGGTCGCAGGTTCGAATCCTGCCTTGGGCATGGATGTGTTTGATGTCCTTAGGCTAGTTAGGTTCAAGACGTTCTAAGTTCTAGGGGGCTGATGACCTCAGAAGTTAAGTCCCATAGTGTTCAGAGCCATTTGAGCCAATTTATATTTGCAGAGCTGATTTACTGAAAGCATGACGTTGAGAAACCAGCGGACATTGGGTGCGACTCTAGACGTATTGATTAGAGTTCTTCGCAGTGACGTGGTCGTGATTGATGACCACAAGCGTTGGTTGCTAGATGTGCTAGGTTTTCAGAATTTCCGATTCCCACTGTGAAAAGGTATCCCCGGGGACTAGAGGATATTTGGTTTAAGTGCCAAGAAGTGATGGGAGATATTTTTTGGCAATGAAAGAGAAAGCAACTTGTTTACATACTACTGAGTGGATGGGTTAGTAAAGGTACTTCAAAGTGGAATTTGTAACTGCTTAAAGGTAGTATTTACGAGTATTTAACGATGCGCCTTTCGTTTTGTTAAACAAGTAAATTGGTCTATTTTAAGTCAGGAAAAGTGTAGAACTGTACGAAAAAATGGCAATTGGGTCGGAAGTATCTGTAGAAGAATGGAGGAATACCTGGAAAATGTTCTCTTACCGATGTAAACGGAAATCAAACGAAAATGTTGTAAGTAAATACTACACTTCAATATCTTTTGAAACGAACTGTTTGTAGATCCAAAAACAAAGACAAGTTTTAATTGTATATCGTACCAGACCACTGACAATGTACAAAACCAATAAACGTAATTGCGTATAGTAGAAGCGCATTTCTTAGTAGCTGCAAAGACGGATTTGAAATACCTTTATTAACTGCAAAGGAACTACGTACACTATGGTAATACACTATGGTAACACAAATGAAGAAGTTTTTGTGGAGTTTGGCTTTTGCAGTTGTATGTGGAGTAGAACACCTTTGTGCAGCCTTGGGGCAAAATAATATAAATTTCTCTCTAGTTTTAAGGCAAATTGCAAAGTCATGGAAGACGATTTCGTCCCCATTATCCAAAGTGAGCCTGATTTCGACAAGATGAGGTTCATGCAAGACGGAGCTCAACCACATCGAAGCAGGATGGTGTTTGACGTCCTGCAGGAGTATTTTGGGCACCGTATTCAGGCTCTGGGGCACCAGAGGCCGCTCGCATGGGCTTCGATTGGCCGCCATATTCTCCGGATCTGAGCACATGAGACTCTTTTTTGTGGGGCTGTATTAAAGAAAAGGCAGAAGAAATGCACTATATTGCAACATCTCATCCTGACGTCTTCGAATAGGGAGCACGAGAAATACAAGTACAAATGATAGTCGAACACGCTTCAGTGATAGATTTTGAACGAGATATTCTTTCAGAAAGGTAGGAAAGAAAAGGGTTATCCGAATCATATTGTGGAACATCAGTGTGTTTTCAATGGCGCTTTCGAGTAACATTTTGGTTCAAAAATGGTTCAAATGTCTCTGAGCACTATGGGACTCAACATCTGAGGTCATCAGTCCCCTAACCAACCTAAGGACATCACACACATCCATGCCCGAGGCAGAGTTCGAACCAGCGACCGTAGCCGTCGCTCGGTTCCAAACTGAAGCGTCTAGAACCAGGTTCCAAACTGAAGCTCAAAAATGGTTCAAATGGTGTTACGTTAGGATTAGGGTCGCCACCGACCCTAACTATACAACTAATCAAAGGTTTGGCCGAGTCGGAAAATGAGTTAATTTGATCACAGACCAAAAACTCATAAAAATGCATACGTCGTGATTTCGCTCATAGGGGATGGGATGTAATTAATGGTTTGCCCGTGCACTGTTCACGAGAATCAAACATTTCAAATAAAATAGAAAATGCATGAACACTGTGCATAAGATCAGCTCCCAGCAACACACCTGAAAATAAGACTTAATCTAAAGCATTTGTTTTAAAATAAAAGGGGAAACTATTCACTGGACCTGTGCGTGAGGAAACGCGTTGGATGTGCTAATGGGAAAGCTACGAGGTGAGTGGCTTAGGTGCAAAAACGTAACCTCGGAACACAAGAGAAAATTGTAGATAAAATCATTTATTCCTAAGATATGGATGTGAGACATGTACACAATTCCTGATAACATTAATTCCTAAAACATTAAAGAAAAGCATCGATACATTCACCGTTATAATCTACACCTAAAATCATTGGTGTGAATCATTCATACAACTGCTGTTGCCTGATAACCTGATCGCAATAACTCGTGAAACGGTACACGTTTCGTAGCACACCCGCGTGCCCACGTGGTTTGTGGGGACGCAATTTCTAGGTAGCGTGGCCAAGTTGCAACAATATCACATCACACAATCATGAACACTTAACATTCTTTAAAACAAACATGAGATCGGACAGTTAGTGATGACGGTAGCCCAACAAACTCGAATGTTCAACCACGTGGTTGGCTCCCCACGGGCGAAAGATACATGAAGCAAGGATATCTTACGAGAAGGCGAAGCTATTAATAAATAGGAAAATAAAAGGTTATACAGGCACAGCTGAAGGCAAACAGACATTCGTACAGGAGCGAGTGCTCACTTCTTATCGACACCTTTGTGTGGAGCACTTCCGGAGGATCCAAGTCTGCTATAGAAATTTTCTAAAAGAAAAATCCGCCTAAGTTTTGCATTCCTTGCTGCGACAAGGCAAAGCAATCTTAAAGAGTTGAAAAGCGAGACCAAAAGCTAACCTCTCCTCTCGCCAAGTAACAACGCGCCACGCGGTCAGTCTAACTCACCCTTCTTCCACCGGAGCACAGGTGTGAATGGTTCCCGTACCGGCAGCAGGCTGCCTCCCTTTTCCTTCTCCAGCCTCTTCCACGCTCCGCGTGGCCCGGGAAACCCAAATATGCCTTTTCCGCCACCAACCTAACGCAGGTGGATTTCTTACAAGTAGCGCAAACCTCTTTGCCTACTTGACCACTACGAGACTTGGCTACTCTGTACAACTGCTGCTGATCTGTAAGACCATCGCAGAGTTTCTGCAGCAGACTACTCCACCGTCTAGGAACGTGACACACAACCACATTCATTCAATCACAATACTAGGAGATTTATGAGAAAAGAGAAATTCGGAAAAGAAAGAGGAATGCTAGTGAAAATGGGCTACCGGACTAATGATAGGTGGCTACAGGAACCTTTCAGTGGCTCTGAGCACTATGGGAATTAACATCTGAGGTCATCATTCCCCTAGAACGTAGTACTACTTAAACCTGACTAACCTAAGGACAACACACACACTCAAGCCCGAGGCAGGATTCGAACCTGCGACCGCCTAGAACCGCTCGGCCACACCACCCGACTTAAGATTTTGGCTCAGTTGAGAGGCACATAGCGTGTGAGTGGTTACATAAAGGTGGGAAGCTACAGCTGCAGGACTATTAAGTGTTTCGCCACGTACGCCAAAGCAATGATGAAGATATTGCGACCGACCACACAAGCAGTACGAGAGTGGCCCCTTGCGAAATCCGGTCCGCGAGAGCTCGCCCGACGCCCGCGCATCGCGGCCGTCCTCTCACGCCGCCTGCTTGTGGACAGCTGTTTATCGCCTAATAAGGCCGGCGACATTAGTGCGGCGCGCGCAGCGGCCGCCGGCGGCCTTGGGCGCGACTAGTGGGACACACGCCGTCTTCCTACCAGGCCGACGCCGCCGTCCTAATGGCACCGCTTCGCGAGGCGGCCCCTGCGATACAGACGGCTCTGCTACGCTTCTCGTGCCCTGCGCTTGTGCGGATCACCTCCTACGGAGGACAGTAGTTCACGCACAAGGTCAGCAGCGCAAAACAGGGAACCACCATGACAGGTCGAAACGGCGTCCCGGGCTGGGAAATGGATCTTTATCCCTTCCTAAATTATGGAAGCCGATGTTTTCTTCACGTAGAACTTCTGGCCTCTATAACTAAACAGAGTATTGCACAACTTCTGCAAATGTAATTTTTTCCTTGTTAATCTTGTAATTGGCGTAGTGTTTTAAATTTCCCAAACATGACCTGCGTATGGGATTTCTTACAATTTCCATTTTCCTTAGTGAATAGTGCTTCAGATCTAATCAAACAGTTCATTGCAGGAAACAAACTATTCGTGCTTTTACACTACTGGCCATTAAAATTGCCACACCACGAAGATGACGTGCTACAGACGCGAAATTTAACCGACACGAAGAAGATGCTGTGATATGCAAATCGTAATCTTTTCAGAGCATTCACACAAGTTTGGACTCGGTGACGACACCTGCAACGTGCTGACTTCAGGGAAGTTTCCAACCGATTTCTCATACACAAACAGCAGTTGACCGGCGTTGCCTGGTGAAACGTTGTTGTGATGCCTCGTGTAAGGAGGAGGAATGCGTACCATCACGTTTCCGACTTTGATAAAAGTCGGATTGTAGCCTATCGCGAATGCGGTGTATCGTATCGCGACACTGCTCCCCGCATTGGTCCAGATCCAATCACTATTAGCAGAATATGGAATCGGTGGGTTCAGGAGGGTAATACGGAACGCCGTGCTGGATAACAACGGCCTCGTATCACTAGCAGTCGAGATGACAGGCATCTTATCCGCATGGCTGTAACGGATCGTGCAGCCCCGTCTCGATCCTTGAGTCAACAGATGGGGAAGTTTGCAAGACAACAACGATCTGCACGAACAGTTCGACGACGTTTGCAGCATGGACTATCAGCTCGGAGACCACGGCTGCGGTTACCCTTGACGCAGCATCTCAGACAGGGGCGCCTGCGATGGTGTACTCAACGACGAACCTGGGTGCACGATTGGCAAAACGTCATTTTTTCGGATGAATCCAGGTTCTGTTTACAGCATCGTGATGGTCGCATCCGTGTTTGGTGACATCGCGGTGAAGGAACATTGGAAGCGTGTATTCGTTATCGCCAAATTGGCGTATCACCCGGCGTGATGGTATGGGCAGCCATTGGTTACACGTCTCGGTCACCTCTTGTTCGCATTGACGGCACTTTGAACAGTGGATATTACATTACAGATGTGTTACGACCCGTGGCTCTACCCTTCATTCGATCCCTGAGAAACCCTACATCTCAATAGGATAATGCACTACCGCATGTTGCAGGTCCTGTACAGGGTTTTCTGGGTACAGAAAATGTTCAACTGCTGCTCTGGCCAGCACATTCTCCAGATCTCTCACCAATTGAAAACGTCTGGTCAATGGTGGCCGAGCAACTGCGTCGTCACAATACGCCAGTCACTACTCTTGATGAATTGTGCATGGGCAGCTGTACCTGTACACGCCATCCAAGCACTGACTCAACGCCCAGGCGTATCAAGGCCGTTATTACGGCCAGAGGTGGTTGTTCTGGGTACTGATTTCTCCGGATCTATGCACCCAAACTGCGTGAAAATGTAACGACATGTCAGTTCGAGTATAATATATTTGTCCAATGAATACCCGTTTATCATCCGTATTTCTTCTTGGTGTAGCAATTCTAATCGGCAGTAGTGTAGTAGACATATTCATGGTGTGAATATTGTAATAAGACTGAAAGAGATGTGTGAAAATCTTTGTTAATACGCTGCGCGCACGAAACAGTCGAGATTGGCGTTGGACAGTAAAAAAAAATCTAGGTTTTTTTAGATGCCATACACCTTACAGTGGCATCTTTGCTATTACGATACATCGAGAGGAATATATCGGTGCTTCGAATGCAGCAGTTGCTTTGCGCAAGTGATTGCAGACATGATTCGGGTATGTCCAAAACAAAAAGACAACAAATACTGAGAATGAAAATCTGTTCCAAGTGGGCTGTATTCTTTTTATTATCCGTGTAGTTGACGAGTTTCAACCGTGGGTCATTCTCAAGCACGTATCTTTAGCTTCCACCTTCAGTTCACGTTCTAATACATCGATGGTGCATGTGGAGTGGTATACATCATATTTCTGTGCGTATGTGGTACAAACACAATACATTAGAGTGCGTGCTTATACCCAAAAGCCAGCTAATCAACATCTCGATTCCGTGAATTCGTTTTTGGTATGTTTAGTTCGAAGACTTGAGCTTAGTTATTATCAAGTCTTCGAAATAAACACGGTAAAAACGAATTCGAGGAATGCAGATGTTGATGGCTCCAGTATGCAAGTATTGATATATGAGATTGTGTGTACTTGGAGTGCATAGGAGCCTGAGATGGCATTATTCAGATGCCGAAATTGGTTGCTTAAATAAAATAACTTCTCATAACATAGGACTGTTTGGCGATTTTCCTTGATAAATAAGAAAATAGATTCGCCAAGTCGATCTATCGAATAAGAAAGTATCGTCGCTTAGAATATTTGCAAAAATGTTGACAATTCATCGGTTCAGTTCAATACATCGGCACCATACTTCGAGTATTCTAATGTATCAGCTATATCGTCCACATCTACTCCGATGTGAGACTGAGCTACACGGTCCGGTACCCATGTGATTAAAGGTGTCTTGTGGTTGAAATCGCCGTTGGCGTCCGGTAGCTTTTGAGAGGACGACGGTTCAAACGCACGCCCGGCCGACCTGATTTACGTTTTTTTTGATTTCCCTAAATCGCTTCAGGCTAATGCCGGGATGGTTCCCTTGAAAGGCACGGCCGACTTCCTTCCCTAATCCGATGAGGCCGATGACCTCGTTGTTTGGTCTGCTCCGCCCAAATCAACGCACTGTCACTGCAATTTTTTTTTTTTTGGTTTAATTTCATATATTAAAACTATTACTTTTTCTAAATACTGTATGTATATGACTACGAATAATGGGCAGCTGTGCGAATTAGTCGCACTTCATTTTCGTCAAATCTCTTTCTTTCAACTCGTGCTGAAATCCAAGTGAAGTCGACAGCATTTATTGGACATAGGGCGTTGTAACCAGCATTATCATTTAAATTATATCTTTTGCGCATCTTTGCCCAAGAAAGATTTAACTGTTTTACCACATGTGTTTTAATATTTTATTGTGGGGGATCTAAATTAACAAATTTTCTGAAACTCTACATGACAGTCCGTGTAACTTTTATGATGAATCCAATCTGCGATCGGTTCGAAGGGCTGAAATTAAAAATTATAGACTTTTTGAGCGGTAGTACTGTCGTTGAAGCGAACTGTCTGCAACAATATTTTCAGACGCATAAATAGTGACGATGACCCATACTAGGACTACTCCAAGTACTGTCTGCGTAATAATTTTACAGTTTGTTATTGTATGCCATGTTTGGCAGACAACTTTCTGTACTCTGAATTAGGTTGCATATATTCCAAAAATAGCCGCTCCGTGACATTGCGACTGACACCTCATAACATGTAGGAGAATATTACTGGCGATGAAAATGTATCACAAGATAAAATTGCGTGCCGAAGCAGCACTAAGTCAAATGGTTCAAATGGCTCTGAGCACTATGGGACTGAAATTTTAAGGTCATCAGTCCCCTAGAACTTAGAACTACTTAAACCTAACTAAAGTAAGGACATCACACACATCCATGCCTGAGGCAGGATTTGAACCTGCATTAAGTCCTGAGTACCTAGACATCCTTGCCAGTATGTATCGAAAAATATAATGTTGTTCCGAGAGTGTAACGTCTCGCACCTACTGTTCGACAGTCCGCAGCTTGTGGTCTTGTGGCAAGCGTTGGTGCCTCTGGATCACGGGGTCCCGGGTTCGATTCTCGGCCATGTTGGCGATTTTCTCTGCCTGGGGACTGGGTGTTTCTGTCGTCCTCATCATTTCATCATCATCATTCGTGACAATGGTTGGATTGGATTGTGTAAAAATTGGACTGTGTAAAAGTTAGGACTTTGTATGGGCGCTGATGACAGCGCAGTTGAGCGCCCCACAAACCAAACATCATCATCATCATTGCTCTTCGACTATCTTGTGTCCCATAATTTAAGAGGTAAATCTGCTCCATTAGGGAACAGTGATCGGTACACGGCTACCTGTCGAAGTGAGCCTGCTGGTAACCAGTGATGGCAGTGTCAGTGATGGTAGATGAGACTCGGTTTATACACTGGATGAATCGCGGAAGCCATAAAATCCGTTCGATTGCGTGAACGGTTCGAGGTGTCGAAATGAGGTTTCTATAAATCAAAGGAAATTTCTTTCATTATTTTTTTTGTTTGTTTTCTCTCTAAATGGCACTATATGCTTTGTTTAAAGATGTTCGACAGCTCTTGAAAAGAGTCCAGTGATCTAACATACGTTAATGTTCGCATTAAAAGTTTTCGCGAACGTATTTCCTCTTGGGTTTAGATTTTACGACGTAGCTACTGGATCAGCTACGATTGTTTTAAACGCAACTGTAAGCTGAATTAGGGTGTATCAGGAGGGACTTTAGGAAAATTACTTTGTGTAGGTACTCATGTTTCACAAACAACTTTTGCGGAAACATGTTAACAGTCGGAAAACTTGCTACAGCGACGGAGTCAGCCATGGTGTCACACCGGATCCAACCCGCTTCGTCTCTCAGATTTAAGTTTAATTTTTTGTGTAATTTCGTATTTTCTATTGTAATTTTTCATTTAATTTATTGATTCTGGAGTTATAGTTATATGCTATTCTGAGTAGCAACACCAAATATTTACATTTATTTAAAACTAGTAATTGAATTATGTTTGAGTTTGAAACGTCCCCTTAGAACAATTATACATGACTGTGTTTAAACTGACACACAATATTTTTAGCGCAACGCAAACTGACTTTCAAAAATCCCCACAAAAGTATGGCCCTGACTAACATTAACCTATACCTTTCACAAATCACTTACCTCACCAAAAATCTTCGTTACTCGAACTACTGCAATACAGCGAGTGCCACTACTGCCAGCTAAATAAAAGATTCAAACTACGGAAGGCACTAACTACTGATAGGCATAGTTAGCAAATGAAAGATTTTAATAGAGAACAAAAAATGTATTTACCTTAATAGTGTTGAAAAATCATAATATACATAGCAGTTCATGACATCCAGTCTTACAAATTTCAAAACTCCGCCATTTCTCTCCCCACATCCACCACTGCTGGCGGCTCACCTCCAACTGCGCAACGCTACGCGCTGTTAACATCCAGCTCCCCAACACTACAATAGCCAACAACAATGCAAACCAGCCACAGACTGCACACAGCACAGCCAGCGATTTTCTTACAGAACGCTACGTGGCGTTACCAATATAAAAACCTAGACAGCCAACATACATAGCCCCCCCATGCTCCCCACAAAAATTTTACAAATTGTTTTGGGCAGTGGCCAGTACAGATTTGAAAAAAAATTTCATAATCATAATTGCAATAACAAAGAAATCAAATGCACACACTTATTGATACAATGTTGGTCAAATGCTAAAATTTTCTCACAGTCCATAAAGACAGTCCTGATCGTTCATCAAAGTAAAATAGCAGTGTTTTTCTCAAAGTCTGAGCAGTAAAAGAAAATGCTCACAGAAGTAGTAGATTTCCATGCAGTCTTGAAGAAGTAGTGTTGTCCTTCCAGCGGACAGACAGTGCTGACTCTTGACATGCAGACAGGTAATGGACCACAACAGAGCAAACCCACAGCAGAGCCATTCGAAGTTTTGAAGAATACTGGTAGGTAGGTCATCACAGAGCAGACCCACTGTAGTCCTGGTAGAGATTATGGTATTGGTGGGCCACCAGAGGTGCAGGCCCACTGCAGTACTTGTAGAAATAATGGTATTGGTGGGCCATCAAAGATGCAGACCCATTGTAGTCCATGTAGAGACGACCAGCAGCCATCTGTTGCGACCGTGCAGGTGCACAATCACCATCGAAGAGTCTTGCGGAGAATATAGCAAGTCCATAAACCACCACTTGTGCACTCACAAAGTTTTTGGAATTGTCCTTAGAACCAGCAATGCTGTTAACCAGTCCCTTGCTGAATTATTATCACACGTGCAAGCACTAACAGCCTTTTTTTTTGAGAACAAACAATGTATTTACCTTACTAGTATTCAAAAGTCATATATATATTTCCTTTTTCTGACCGACACACGTCCAGATCGTCCGCTCTCAAAACTCCGCCATCTCTCTTCCCACATCCACCACTGCTGGCGGCTCACCTCCAACTGCACAACGCTACGCGCTGTTAACATCCAGCTGCCCAACACTACAATAGCCAACAACAATGCAAACCAGCCACAGACTGCACACAGCACAGCCAGTGATTTTTATACGGAGCGCTACGTGGCGTTACCAATATAAAAACCTAGACAGCCTACTTACAAGTTAGCTGAACCAAAGTTTAACGATCAGTGAGCGTAATTTTATGCGATCCTATGCGCTCAGATACCATAAGTTTTTAAGATATAATAACTAAAGTGTTGTAAATATGATAAGATTTGTGTAATGGGTACAGAAACCTGATATTCCACTTTGAACCACAGGGAATTTCGAAAATTAGTCCAGGGACTAATGTAGAAGTAGATATTCAGCTAATACATATTTCCCAAGAAAACTTCTCCAGAACGTGTACCTACAACACTGGTGTCTTTAAAGCGAGAATGGTTAGGCATTTAAAGGACCGAAGCGACTCCGACGTCATCTTCACTCGCAATCGGGTGAGCCTGCCGTCAAACGTGGGTTTGCTAGTTCGTCTGAAAATCGAAAATTAAATTAAAATTCATTGATGTACTGCTCCGTCCGTTCTCGGTAGAACATTTTGAACAAAAAAGACTACATCATTGTAAATGTGATGTAAGATTATTTGACTACCTATCTTAGGTAACTATTTGATAATCTTACATCATATTTTCAATGAAGTAGTCCCTCTTGTTTTATTCTGAATTCTAATACTAAAATTTTCATCTGTGGATTTGGAGATACTCCGTAGATGCACTAGTTTAAAATATTTGATCCAACAAAATTTCACTGCATCTAATACTTATCTTTGTACGTGATTATGGCGTAAGAGCCTAAAACTGGTTCGTGTAAGAAATAATAGATGTTGAGGAATATTACATCAGTGATGTCTGTATTTCATTCACAATGTAAATTAAAACGATACCTTAAGCATCAAATTTAAACCAAATTTGTAAGTGATGACTGAAAAATGAATTAATAGCACGGCGTTGTACGTAAAAAGTTGGAGAAACCACTGTCGCTACAAGCATTAACTCTTTCAGATATTAATGTGAGTGATAACGTTTTAGAAATGTCACTTATTATAATAAATTTGAGTTTACAAGCACTAAGGACTGTCTCGTCTCACTTAGGTCTTCCCTAGTATTTTTAATATCGTAGTATTAATTTACAATGTGGAGCTATCGCCATACAGAGTTCTCTAGTGGTCAACTGTGGTAGCCACGACTATATCAAAAAGATACCAGAGAACCTGTGTTAAGTTCCGTAACTCACTTGCCACTCCAAGCTCCATTTAGCAGCATTTTGCAAAAAGGGCAGGTCAGTCTGTCCAGTACAAACTGTTCCCTGTCGGGAAATATGGAACTCCGTGTGTGAGGAACTTAGCTTTGTAGGTGCTTAGAGCATATAGGTGCTCCGAGCATCCGTTGAAAGCGGATGCGCCATTGCCCCAAGTAGGCTACTTGGTAGCCTGGAGACTCTGCAGCGAGCAGACGTATGTCTCTACCAGCCAAGGGCTGCAGCTCGCGGACACGTTGGAAATTATTATCGAAATCACCTTGCGCGCCTCGTAAAGTAATACGGAATAAGTGTTGTATAAGTATTGTATTATACAGTATAACAAGATGTTTTCAATCTAATTCTGAAAATGAAATGAGGGGAGTACAGTGAGTTCTCTAATACTACACATACCAGAGGCCTGCAAGAAAACTACGTGCAACTTGCAACTCAGTTACGGTATGTGGGCTGCACTCAAATCAGGCGGGACGCAATTCAGGTCTTTCAGATACTTTTGAGCGTGAGTAGTACACGGAGAACAACTTGGGTCATATCGCAAGCCCCTGTAGCAGTCCTCGCTTTTCTTTTGTCTCTGATGAACACTAGCCGTCCTGGACAATATACTGTCTTCTATTACTTGAAAACAGTAGAAGTGTCCGAGGCACTTACTTACCTGACAATCTATTAAAGTGTGACACCGGGTCAAATGCTCTCCGGGAATCGAGGAATGTGATGATCTACCTCTTGCACTACAGTCATTTTTCACAGGAAATCGCGCCAGAAATAATGCATAATATTGTATTTTAACAAAAATATTGGATACAATTATTACAATACGCTAATTACTTTTTATCCAAAAGAAATTTAACTATGCCCTGCACAGATAACATTCAAACCGGATAATCCGGATGCGGGTTAATCGGGAGTTTGGTGTAGGTGGAACGCATTTATACGCAACATGGTTGGAGATTTATACATCAAGACATTTGAACTTGCTTTTTTATGATACATAGAATTCTTCTTGCTGATTTTATAATATTAAAATGGTACCCTTTAGAGTCCAAAAAAACCGATTTTGTAGTAGATAGTGACACGTCAGATAGCCAGATTCTTGAGTGCTTTCATTTATATAATTGTTCATTATGGTATTATATTTTTAGCCATTGCTTTTACCAGTACTTATTTTTCACTTTATAATGTCAACACCGTAATGATTCACCATTTGACTTCTCTTATGGACTGTGTGGCTGGTCCCGCGGAGGTTCGAGTCCTCCCTCGGGCATGGGTGTGTGTGTTTGTCCTTAGGATAATTTAGGTTAAGTAGTGTGTAAGCTTAGGGACTAATGACCTTAGCAGTTAAGTCCCATAAGATTTCACACATGTTTGAACATTGAACTTCGCCGGCCGCGGTGGCCGTGGGGTTATAGGCGTTGCAGTCCGGAACCGCGGGACTGCTACGGTCGCAGGTTCGAATCCTGCCTCGGGCATGGATGTGTTTGATGTTCTTAGGTTAGTTAGGTTTAAGTAGTTATAAGTTCTAGGTGACTGATGACCTAAGATGTTAAGTCCCATAGTGCTCAGAGCCATTTTTAAACATTGAACTTCTCTTATGACCATTCAACAAACGTCCTTGTGCTGGCGACAACTTATTAACATACCACCGCCAATATAGTCTCGACGCCTTTCTGCTTAATCCTTTGTCGGTGCATATCGGGAAACACGCGCCATCGACATAGCAACATGTGGTGTCCTGGTACAGCCATGACTAGCCATCTTGACGATGACGTCTCTATAGAAACAGCACTCCTAAAGGTACAAACTAATGGCACCTTACAGCCTATCACATTGGCTCTTTTAATTTGAAATATTTTTAACTTACACGATTGTTACCAACGAACTGATGTAGTTATTTAAAAGACAATTTTCGTATAATGTTATCATTTGCTTTTATATTTACTTCATGTTTTATTCGTCCATTCATCTTACGTAAATCATTGCCCATTGTCTGAGGCTGACATACAGCATAGCCTCTGCCTCGTGATGACTGGGTGTTGTGTGATATCCTTAGGTTAGTTAGGTTTAAGTAGTTCTAAGTTCTAGGGGACTGATGACCATAGATGTTAAGTCCCATAGTGCTCAGAGCCATTTGAACCATTTTGAACCACATATAGCATAAACCGAAGCCCACGTGAAAGACAGACTACGGCGCAAATGTCACACCATGTGGCACTTTATGTCTTACAAGTGCCAGCAGTCGTCTCTGGCAGGAAGCGAGTAACTATTTCAGACGAGTTTAATTCTTCACTGCGTGTTTAACTGCATACAAGCTATCGATAGAACGCGACAACGTTAAGACCTTTAGTGGATATCTTTCCATAGACATTGCTTTCCTGTGGGCCTCGTACGGAACTGAGCGTTCACGAAGTATGGCGGCCAAGATGACTGGTGTGACGTCACACGTTCGTTGGTGGGGGGGGGGGGGGGGGCGTATTTCTCATGGGTCGCGGCATAAGTGCGCGCTTACCACTATACATAAAGTGTGCCATATTAGCCATTAGAAGCATTAAACTACTGTGATTTCGCGCCTGTACCGCCAGCTGCAGTCATATCGGTAAATGCTGCGCTATTTTAACTCTTGTCAGTCATTGGTTCCTTTCTTCCTTTCTCGCACGCTACGTTATTTTCAGACTTTCCTATTTAATGTGACACTCTTTACATCTTTACGGTGCGTTGGATCTGAAGATGGCCAGCATGAAGGCCGAAATAGGTCATCCTGTTTAAGTAATTTTTTATTGCTTCTTCTATGCTCTGTTATTATTAATTGATGATATGTATTTAGTTGGAAACAAAAATTGAGTTGCAAATGCCGTGAACGTTTATTCCTGTCTACGTGACACACGTTGCGTTGGTGGGCAGAGGTCGTCGAGCAAGTGGCATTCCGCGCTACCAGCTTGTGCGTGGAGCCGTGCGCGGCGCTCGGGCGCCCGATATTTGACCTCGGACACTCCACACGAAATTCGACGCTGGCAAGCCTTGGCGCTCGCATTCCTGCCATCGGGCAGCAACTCGTCGTTCCTCTTCCCCGTCCTTGAGGGGCCGCGTTGATTGACAGGGCGACTCCAGGGGGCCCGAAAACAAATTGCGGATGTCGGTGGAGATGCTACGGCGCGCAGTCGCGGTAGGGTCGCACCGCGTACGAGATAAAGGTCAAGAGCGACGTGCCTTAATTGTACAACGCCTCGAGCCTTTCACTGCGAGCGCATCACTCGAAGGAAAAGTACCTCGTGACTGATGAGGACTCATTGCCTTACTTACGCTGAAATATTATCGCCGTTGAAAACGTGGTATGCCAAGGTAACGGAGAACTTCTCATTAAGGAGAAATACACTTTAGATTCAATAACACGCACCGCGCACTCGTTCTGTAAATAATAAAAAGAAACTGTTCCGACAAGGACGGCTGCCGTCAACGGTTACGCTGTCCAACAAACAAAACAAAAGCGTTGGAAGCGGGGCACGCGCTTCACTCATGAGCGAATCGGGCTGCGAGATTTACGGTCTAGCAGCTCCTGGAACGTTGTACCAACAGGTACTCCGTAGCCGTGTTACCGTCGTGCTATTACAACATTTTTCCGAATGGTAGTCTGTGTGGCTGTGACAGCTCGGCCAATGTCAAACTGCAGCTGGCAGCGGGGTCATGGCAAATGTAATCGCCCACATATGTGATGCTATGCCAAGTGCTCTGCCTCTGCCCCGATTTACTACGACGTGCGTCATTACGATGACAGTTCTGCTGTGGTGAGCAGATCGCGTACGAGGCCATAAGCAGGAAAAGTGACTGCAGGAAAGATTCGATCGACACAATGTATAAGTAATGCGGTTTCTTACAGAATGACTTTCTGCTCTGCAGCAGTCTGTGCTCTGTTTTGAAACTTCCAGGCAGATGGACCGTTATGGGACCGGGAATGGAGCCCACGACCTGGTCTTTCGTGTTCAATGCCCCTATCAGCTCTCTTCGTGAAGGAGAAAGTTCCCTGTTTGAGACCCGGTGCAGCCAAGTACCTTAATTTTCCAGGAAGTTTAAATGGCGGCCTGATTTAACTGGTTTTGACTAAGGGCATGTGTTAATCGATCAGTGGCATATAATAATGACGGAATCTACATCTGCATCCATACTCCGCAAGCCACCTGACGGTGTCTGGCGAAGGGTACCTTGAGTACCTCTATAGGTTCTCCCTTCTATTCCAGTCCTATATGGTTCGTGGAAAGAAAGATTGTCGGTATGCCTCTGTGTGGGTTCTAATTTTATCATTATGCTCTCTTCGCGAGATAGACGTAGGAGGGAGCAATATACTGCTTGACTCCTCGGTGAAGGTACGCTCTCGAAACTTCAACAAAAGCCCGTACTGAGCTACTAAGCGTCTCTCCTGCAGGGTCTTCCACTGGAGTTTATCTATCATCTCCGCAACGCTTTCGCGATTACTAAATGATCCTGTAACGAAGCACGCTGCTCTCCGTTGGATCTTCTCTCTCTCTCTTCTATCAACTCTATCTGGTACGGATCCCACACTGGTGATCAATATTCAAGCAGTGGGCGAACAAGTGTACTGTAACCTACTTCCTTTGTTTTCGGATTGCATTTCCGTAGGATTCTTCCAGTGATTCTCAGTCTGGCGTCTACTTTACGTTTCATTTTAATCACTCTTAATGCCTACAAACAGATAATTTATGGATTTAACTGCTTCCAGTTGCTGACCTGCTATATTGTAGCTAAATGATATGAGATCTTTCTTTCTATGTATTCGCAGCACATTACAATAGTCTACATTGAGATTCAATTGCCATTCGCTGCACCATGAGTCAATTCGTAGCAGATCCTCCTGAATTTCAGTACAATTTTCCATTGTTACAACCTCTCAATATACTACAGCACCATCCGCAAAAAGCCTCAGTGAACTTCCGGTGTTATTCGCAAAGTCATTAATGTATATTGTGAATAGCAACGGTCCTACGACATTCCCTTGCGGCACACCTGAAATCTCTCTTACTTCGGAAGACTTCTCTCCATTGAGAATGACATGCCGCGTTCTGTTATCTAGGAACTCTTCAATCCAATCACACAATTGGTCTGATAGTCCATATGCTCTTACTTTGTTCATTAAACGACTGTGGGGAACTGTATCAAACGTCTTGAGGAAGTCAAGAAACACAGCATCTACCTGGGAGCCCGTGTCTATGGCCCTCTGAGTCTCGTGGACGAATAGCGCGAGCTGGGTTTCACACGATCGTCTTTTTCGAAACCCATGCTGATTCCTACAGAGTAGATTTCTAGTCTCCAGAAAAGTCATTATACTCGAACATAATACGTGTTCCAAAATTCTACAACTGATCGACGTTAGAGATATAGGTCTATAGTTCTGCACTTCTGTTCGACGTCCCTTCTTGAAAATGGGGATGACCTGTGCCATTTTCCAATCCTTTGGAACGCTACTCTCTTCTAGAGACCTACGGTATACCGCTGCAAGAAGGGGGGCAAGTTCCTTCGCGTACTCTGTCTTTGTAAGGAACCGGAATGACGCCGAATTTGCGGGAGACGACAAGTGTCTATACATCCATATCTACGACTGCATCTACCATCTACATACATACTCCGCAATCGACTGTATGGAGTGTGGCGAAGGCTTCCTTGTACGACTACGAGTCATTTTCTTTCCTGTTCCACTGTCAAGCAGAGCGAAGGGGAAAGCGAATGTCTGTATGCCTCCGTGCGACATTTCATTTCTGTTATTTTACCTTAGTGATCCTTAGGTGAAATGTACGTTGACGGCAGCAGAATCGCTCAGCAGTCAGCTTCAAAGGCCGGTTCTCTAAACCTTTTCAGTAGCTAAAATTAAAACCGCAGAGCAGCGACAAGTAATATGTAATGTAACTTTTCTTCGTGTTTCACTCGACCAACGGCAGCATCTTCAGAACTGTGGAGTGAAATATGTTAAAGAAGTGAAATGTGCGACTTGAGACTGTTCTGTGATTTTAATTTTGAATTCTCACTGTTCCCCTGCAGCCGATGCCTGCGCTCGCTAATCTTTGGGTAGTGCTGCGCCGCATCAACGTCGCTTCCCTCCAGAGACTGCCATTTGAGTTCACGAGGTATCACTGCAATACTCGCTCGTTGTTCAAACCTAACAATATTAAACCTAGTAAACCCCCCCGCCCTCCCCCCGGTCTGAATTACCTCGATGCCATATCTTAA
Organism: Schistocerca americana; assembly: GCF_021461395.2. Classification (NCBI taxonomy): domain Eukaryota; kingdom Metazoa; phylum Arthropoda; class Insecta; order Orthoptera; family Acrididae; genus Schistocerca; species Schistocerca americana. Next base: position 789,994,413 of record NC_060121.1, on the reverse strand, counting down.
ACCGACTTGCTGGGGATCCGAAACACTCGGGTAGTAAACAAGATTGGGTCGCACTAGCGTTCTATATGTTGTCTCCTTTACAGATTGAGCGCACTTTCCTAAACTTCTCTTAAAAAACCGAAGTCGAACATTCGCCTACCCTACTTCCTTTCTTACGTGATTATTCCATTTCATATCGCTTTGCAGCGTTATGCTTAGAGACACTGTCGGAAGAAACTCGCAACATTAAGAAGTCGTGCTTCATAAACGAAAGTAGGTCATCTGAAAGATGATGTCTACTCATATTTCGTGGCAGTCACGTAGCAGTGGCGCTAGTAGCGCCACAGTGAGGATAGAAATCAGGTCTGCTTCAAATAAACTCTGTAAGGGTCGTGAGCTTTAATTACCTTTGGGACTAGATATTGAACTGATGGTTGTCAAGATTGCCCTTAAGGCGACAAAGACGCCATTATCAACACCTCACTGAGTTTGAACGAGGTCAAGCAGTAGGGCTACGAGAAATTGGAAGTTCCTCCTGCGAAACTGCTGAAAGATTAGGCAGGAGGAGGAGGACGACGAGGTCATTAGAGACGGAGCACAAGCACGGATTAGGGAAGGATGGGGAAGGAAACCGGCCGTGTCCTTTCGAAGGAACCATCTCGGCATTTGCCTGAAACGATTTAGGGAAATCACGGAAAACCTAAATCAGGATGGCTGGAGACAGGTTTGAACCGTCGTCCTCCCGAATGCGAGTCCAGTGTGCTAACCACTGCACCACCTCGCTCGGTGATTGGGCAGGAATCTAGTTACTGTACATGACTGCTGGCAGTGGAAATCACGAGTACGTACGATAGCAAGATGACAGAGCACCAGGCGGCCACGTGGCACTACCGAGAGGGGAAATCGTGTACGGCGTATGGGTCTGGCTACTGCAGCAGCAATTGGCACCACAATGACACAACAAACTGCTACCAGTCGGTTACTTCAAGGACAGCTCCGACCACGGTGCCCTATAGCGACCTCAAACCACTGCCATTTACGACTTCAGTGGTGTCAAGCGAGAGCTCGTTGGAGGGCAGGGTGGAAGTCTGTCGAGTTTTCTGATCAAACTGGGTTCTGCTTCGGTGCCAGTGATGACCGTGTGTTGGTTACAATGAGGCCAACTGAGGGCCTGCAACCAACCTATCTGCGTGCCAGACATATGGTCTGGGGTGCTATTTCGTGTGACAGCAAGAGTACTCTCGTGGTTATCCCACGCACCCTGACTGCAAATTTGTAGATTAGTATGGTTTTGCTGCCTTTCATGAACGGGATTCCAACAGGATAACGCCCACCCGCGTACCTTCGTTGTAACCCAACATGCACTACACAGGGTCGACATGTTGCCTTGGACTGCTACATCACTATATCTGTCTTGAATGGAGCACACGTGGCACATCGTCGGACGTCAACTCCAACGCCTCCCGAAAACGCCATTAACCACCCATGTATTGACGAAATGCATCAGGCATGGAACTACGGCCCGCAATATGACATCCGGCACCTGTGAATCAGTCACAATTTGACTGATTCACTTTTGCATTCTTACATTCAACATTCTAGTGGTTACACCAGTTATTAATGTACCAGCATTTCACATCTGCATTGCTTCATCTCCGGCTTACATTAACCTGTGGTTTTGCAGTGTTGCCCGCATCTCGTGGTCGTGCGGTAGCGTTCTCGCTTCCCACGCCCGGGTTCCCGGGTTCGATTCCCGGCGGGGTCAGGGATTTTCTCTGCCTCGTGATGGCTGGGTGTTGTGTGCTGTCCTTAGGTTAGTTAGGTTTAAGTAGTTCTAAGTTCTAGGGGACTTATGACCACAGCAGTTGAGTCCCATAGTGCTCAGAGCCATTTGAACCATTTTTTTTGCAGTGTTAATCACTTAAATATTTTACCTAGACAAATGTATTCCAGAAATTTGATTACTTTACAAATCTGTATTAGCTTGTACAATTCAGCGTTTAGAGAAAGCTGTCATTAATCACACCGACTAAAAATTTGGTCTAAGTCGTTTTCATTTATAGTCACTTAACGGCGACAACTTCCCGTACACCACAGCAACATCAGCAAACAGCCACAGATTGTTGCCAGTTAGGTTATTTACGTATAAAGAGAATAGCAGTGGTCCTGTCACCTGCCAACGGCCTTGCCGCAGTGATAACACCGATTCCCGTCAGATCATCGAAGTTAAGCGCTGTCAGGCTGGGCTAGCACTTGGATGGGTGACCATCCGGCTTGCCGCGCGCTGTTGGCAAGCGGGGTGCACTCAGCCCTTGTAAGGTAAACTGAGGCGCTACTTGGTTGAGAAGTAGCGGCTCCGGTCTCGGAAACTGACATACGCCCGGGAGAGCAATGTGCTGACCACATGCCCCTCCATATCCTCATCCAATGACGCCTGTAGGCTGAGGATGCCACGGCGGCCAGTCGGAACCTTCTGGCCTCCATGGGTTGTGCGGGAGGAGTTTTATCACCTTTAACTGGGGCAGTCTCCACGATACCCTTGTCCCTGACGAGCACTCGCCGTCGAGGACAAGGTACCGTGTTCTATTACTTTAGAAGTGTTCGAGTCGCTCACATATTTGGGAACCTATTCCGTACGCCCGACTTTTGTTAACAGTCTGCAGTACGGCACTGTATCATACGATGTCTCATAGAAAAACATCGATAGACTTATCAGTTCGGCAGACCTGAAAAGATGGCAATTCGAGGCACAAATATTATAGAGTACAGTACTATATATTTTTGTAAGTGATGTGTGCTTCTCACCGGCAATAGATAGCTCCTGAAATGGGGTGTACAGTGATGCAGGCTGATTGAAGGATAGTGAGCAGTAGTTACGGAGAAGATAACTTCTGTAAAATAAGAAGTAAATTCTCCATAAACACTGATCTGTAAACGCTTAGTTTCCGCGTTGTATAATGGCAACGCATGGTGTGTTAATTGATGCAACTCTTCTTTACCAAACCTGTCATTTGTTGCATTTGGCGAATCAGTTACAATTTATATGTGTTCAACGTACCCATTTTCCGCCTGAATACAAAATACACTCCTGATTATGTCTGGCATAGCGTTTACTTGCTGACCTGTTTCTACTAATCGCCCAAGTACTCACTGATAAGTCTTCTGTAGAACAGTTTTACATATAACCACAGATGTCTTTGAATGGTTGATTCTGGATGACAGGGAACACATCCATCTTGACCTGTCCTCTGACAGGTACTCTGAAAAAGTAGAGAAGATCCACTGTTTGCAGACCGTACCGTCATCGAATCATGCTGATATGGTACCTAAGGTAGGAAGTAATTTGTTGCGAATGTTAGCAGTTTGTCCCTCTAATACTGTTTCGCAAATGGTGCATAGCTCATAACTGACCATTCGTAAAGAGGGATCTCGTTGATCAACGAGGAATGTAATCTCTTAGAACTGTTAATCATATTCAACACACCTTAATGAAGTTTGTCGAACTTATTGGCGAGAAATAAAGATAACCTGAAATGTGCTACTATTAAAGCAGATTATTACTAACTGGAGATGAATTTAATAATAAACAGAAAATAGTGTGGGTGGAACTGCGAGCTGCGATGTGATCGCAAGATTCAGAATACGGTTAATTACGCTTCATGGATGTGTACTAGAGATCTGCTATGAGTTGCATGACTGTGTGCAATTTGACAAGAAAGTGAAGCACCTAAAAGGGAAGGAGGAAATTAAATGAAACCTCGCCCAATTAGAGGATATCTGACGTTCCAGTGATTACAAACTCGACTCAAATTTGTAAATAACTTAGCAGTATGAGCCCATTTATGAGAATGACGTTGCACCTCATCTGCTCATCTGTTCTGGATGCATGTACTGATTCCACTGGGATGGTATTAGCCCTTTTTATCACTGCAGTACCACTTTAGGCATATGTTTACAGGCGTGAAGTGTTAATTATAGAGAGACAGCGTTTTAAAGAGTTTTATTGATGAAATACTGCTGACCAAAAACATAACAGGTAGCATGAGAACCCTGGTGATGACCGTAGAACCCTTTCCACGTGTTTCCTACGTTAATTAAAACTGCGTGTACGCCTCAGACTGGATATTACGTGCCGAATTCCGGTTAATTTGAACCTTTGGATCTTGGTAATGGGAAATGCTATCGAGAGAAGTGTCAAGATTCCCCGAGAACATACTCTTAAGGACATATGGTAAAAATTTCGACAGCTGGCCTTGAAGAGAAATTATAGAAGTGGCCATTCCCACAGTTAGTATTTTTGGCACCCAAATATCGTGATTTTCCGTATTTTCTCAGGAACCGCCTATGAATAAACGGTGCCCTGGGCCACACCTAATTCAAAGGAGCCAACAGATATAGTCAACTGAACTGGGCTTGCAGAAATGCGTAATGTTTAAATTTTGACCCTGAGCTGTAGGATAGCTGCAGTATGGCCACTCTTCCGATAGGTGTACAAATGGTCATTAGGTCAAGGGTTATCCAAAACACTTGACCCCTTATCTCCGTGCCAGCCGGTGTGACCGTGCGGTTCTAGGCGCTTCAGTCTGGAACCGCGTGACCGCGACGGTCGCAGGTTCTAATCCTGCCTCGGGCTTGGATGTTTGTGATGTCCTTAGGTTAGTTAGGTTTAAGTAGTACTAAGTTCTAGGGGACTGATGACCACAGCAGTTGAGTCCCATAGTGCTCAGAGCCATTTGAACCTTATCTCCGTGATCAATAGAGCTCTAGATACGACGCCGTCAAAAATCGCATTTCCGCTCGCGGCTTTTTGGAATATATGGGTACTGTGTAGTGTCGCGCACGGAACGATTCATCGCCGAACTGAGTAACAGCACTATAGATGAACAACACAAATACACGCTTGTGACGGTTCTACCTGTCATAGAGACTTGCAACTATAATCGTTTACATACTCGCCGATGTTTTATACTGTACGAAGTTGCACTGACATCCGACTACACCTTCTCGGTCTTTTACATTTTTGTTAAGCGGTGTGTCTTATGAATAAAAATCTATTTCTGCCGGTATTTCAGTTTGTGATTTCCTATTAGTATTTCGGAGCGAAGACGCCATTTTTAGTGTGACAAAATAACTGTCGAAAATTTACGACTTGGCCTGTTTAAGCGGTCGCACATGACGGACGTAATCTTACCACAGGACTTGTCGTTTGCGTAACGAATATTACAAATTTAAAATGGCTCTGAGCACCATGCGACTTAACTTCTGAGGTCATGAGTCGCCTAGAACTTAGAACTAATTAAACCTAACTAACCTAAGGACATCACACACATCCATGCCCGAGGCAGGATTCGAACCTGCGACCGTAGCGGTCACGCAGTTCCAGACTGAAGCGCCTTTAACCGCACGGCCACACCGGCCGACTACAAATTAAAGATTACTTACACAACTCAGAGTAGCAGATAGTAGTGAAATACGATGACTACAGCATCTTGCCAAATTTCAGTGTATGATTATGGTTTACTGTATTCACAGCGATCATGTGTGAAGACGATGGTTCAAATGGCTCTGAGCACTTTGCGACTTAACTTCTGAGGTCATGAGTCGCCTAGAACTTAGAACTAATTAAACCTAACTAACCTAAGGACATCACACACATCCATGCCCGAGGCAGGATTCGAACCTGCGACCGTAGCTTTCGCTCGGTTCCAGACTGTAGCGCCTAGAACCGCACGGCCACTCCGGCCGGCTGTGTGAAGATAGTAATGTCAGACAACGCCCGATAGTAATATCAGTTGGCTTAGTTCCTCAGATGGACAGTTCAACATGCAGTCCGGAATGGAGGCGAGGGACACAGCAGCATCTCACCAGCCGACGAGTCATCTGTAGGTGTCTTGGCGTGAGCGGCAGCGAAGAGTGGAACTAAGTGACGGGAAACAATCCAGGAGTCATCAGCAGGTGTCTTAAGTGTGGGGGCTGTGAAGAAGTATATTGAAACTTGCCTGAACCGAATGTAAATGAAGGAACATTATGCAATTCAGAATTACCGAATGAGGTGGTGTGGCCGTTAACACACTGACCTCATATTCGGGAGTGTGGAGTTGCTACCTCCGGACATCCTGATGTGCGTTATTTGCGGTTTTCCTAGGTCGGTAAGGTACATGGTGGGATGAATCCTTAATCCTCTCTTGTCCTTGCAGGCTACCTGTCCTATCCTCTTAAAGTATGTTATGTATGCTGTGTGTTGTGTTTTTGCCTATTGATAGGCAGTTTATTACCTTGACAAATCCTATATCATTGAGAGATGATCGCTGGATGAATAAAAACAAATAAAAAATAAATAATGAAATGTGGACTTAATCAAGATTACATTTGAAGCATATATTCTGTTTCCCATAGGGAAGGAACACACCGGCAGCTTAATTTTCTGTTTACACCGGGTATCCGACTAGAAGCCTCGCTCTCACACCACAGCGCAACACTGCACAATCCCTCCCACATCTCGAGGCGTTATACGCTTTGGTTCCCCGAGTGAAGTGTTGGTATGTAAGCAGCTTAATGACTGCTGTCATTGTTATGGGGCGATTATATATAGTGCGTTGGAAACATTTTTCAGTACCCAAGACAATTGGTCACCGTATTACTCATAACCAATTACATTCTTACCACCACAGTTGTTTGCAGAAGCACCGCATAGTGCACCAGCGTGGGGAATATGTTGGTGAATTCGATTCGCTTCGGCTCCAAAGTCACTCGATATCAAAATTATAGGCTAGGTCTTGGGTAATCTCCAGCCCTAGCTACGATTCTCACAGCCAAATCCAATTGTACATAATGTATAGATCAATTTATGTGCCATCTACCTTATGACGATAAAAGCATTCAGTACGTATTTCATGCTCCCCGAAGGTATTGGGTCATAATATTGTGGATGAGTGTTGTGTAATTTATCCGAGTCTTCTGGGTATGAATTACGCAAACTCTCGGGTCCGCATTTCTATTTCGGTTGTGGGTAGTGCGAAAGATAGTATCAAGGTAGGGAGAAACTCCAACATAAATTTTTCGACGCCATTGAATGCAATAGGCGCACCTCATTAATATGTACGATGGTAGTATGTCCAGAAAGCGCTTCGTCGAGGAGGGCTTTAGTGCTGAGTATCTGCCCCTCATTTAGAGGGGTTTACATTTTTCCGACTTGGCACATCCATTAAGACAGAAACTTGAGTGAATTCTGACTTACGCATGGAAAAAAAAGAAAGTTTCCTAATTTTCGATATCAAAAGACAGTCACAGACAAACGTATATTAAACTGTAAGTAGGCTGTTTAGGTTTTTATGTTGGTAACGCCACGTAGCACTCTGTATGAAAATCACTGACTGCGCTGTGTGCAGTCTGTGGCTGGTTGGCGTTGTTCGAATTTTTGCTATTGTAGTGTTGGTTAGTTGGATGAGAACAGCGTGTAGCGTTGCGCAGTTGGAGGTGAGCCGCCAGCAGTGGTGGATCTGCGAAGAGAGATGGCAGAGTTTTGAGAGCGGACGATCTGGACGTGTGTCCGTCAGAAAAACAAAATTTGTAATACTGGATGTCATGAACTGATACATATATTATGACTTTTGAACACTATGAAGGTAAATACATTGTTTGTTCTCTGTCAGAAGCTTTCATTTGCTAACTATATGCCTTTCAGTAGTTAGTACCTTCAGTAGTTTGAATCTTTTATGTAGCTGGCATTATTGGCGCTCGCTGTATTTCAGTAGTTCGAGTAACGAAGATTTTTGTGAGGTAAGTGATTCATGAAAGGTATAGGTTATTGTTAGTCAGGGCCATTCTTTTGTAGGGGTTATTGAAAGTCAGATTGCGTTGCGCTAAAAATATTGTGTGTCAGTTAAGTGTTGATCAGAATAAGTAAAGAGAGAAATGTCTGAGTACGTTCAGTTTTGCTCAGCTGTTTGAAAATCAAATAACTTAAGAGGTTTTCCAGCACTGTTAATCTTAGTTTTTGTAAGGGGATGTTTCACATTCACATGCGTCAACGCACGAGAAAACCTCCTTCGAAGAACGCACAGTACCACAGAATTGGTGAAATGCAAGTTAAGATAGATCTGTCAGGTGCCTCCCGTACCGTTCAGATGTTTTAAACTGTTCCTTGGCTTTTGACTCTTATTAAATGTTTGGGAATATAACAAACCTCTTGGAAAGAAGTTTGCCGTTGTATTCTTCAGGTCCGCAAGTTTGATGAATGATTACCTGGGTCCTTACTCTTAACTCGTATCCTATTTCATATAATATGAAAGATAAATTTGACAACGGATCGCCGGCCGCTATGGCCGAGCGGTTCTAGGCGCATCAGCCCGGAACCGCGCTACTGCTACGGTCACAGGTTCGAATCTTGCCTCGGGCATGGATGTGTGTGATGTCTTAGGTTAGTTAGGTTTAAGTAGTTCTAAGTCTAGGGGACTGATGACCTCAGATGTTAACTCCCATAGTGCTTGAGCCATTTGAACCATTTTTTTGACAATGGATGGCAAACAAATTAATAAAAGGAATGTAGGAAGTTCTTGGCTACCTACAATTTGGGCGAGACGCCCGCCTGCCGTGATTAAAAGCCGGTTGAGGATTGGCTTGGTTCAAATGGCTCCGAGCACTATGGGACTTAACTTCTAAGGTCATCAGTCCCATAGACCTTAGAACTACTTAAACCCAACTAACCTAAGGACATCACATACATCCATGCCCGAGGCAGGATTCGAACCTGCGACCGTAGCGGTCGCGCGGTTCCAGACAGTAACGCCTAGAACCGCTCGGCCACCCCGGCCGGCGGTTGAGGTCTGTTTCCAACAGTAATTTCAGTGTCACCATAAGCACAGTAGAAGGAATTGCGGTCGCCCTAGTAATTAGCTCTTTTTAATAGATGCTATAGAGATAATACGATACTCCTCTTAACAATGTAGGAAATAAGCAACTCAGTTTTGTCGAAATAACATTTGTTTTCATCTGATGTAACGGTTTTACCACACGGAATTCGTAATACAGTCACGTATCTCTAAAGGTAGAGCAGCTTTTTTGTGACCTTCAGACGATGGAGAACCTCTCTTATTGTATACAGAACACTCTGCCTTGGGCAGTCGCTTGCGAGTCCTTTTCAGACTCGCCAGGGGTCCGTCACGCCAGAATTTTGGTGGAACGTGCTGTTGTGGACAGCATTCTGATTAACGGTGGAGTTGCGCCTCCTGCAGATACGATGGCACCAGCAACGAGGTTGATGATGTTTTACACTCACTATCGACTTCACGGGACCAGTCAAAAGTTGACAGCCTGTTGAGAGAGTAGGAAGTTACACCCTCACCCGACTTAGCGACTGCAAAGGTGCTCGCAAGAACCGTGAGGATTGGTTAAGATGGTCTCGAAAATAGTACGAAGGGTAGTGGAAGATGCAAGCATTTGTTCATTGCTCATAGGTTGCCACCGAGACAAGATCTCTCATTTGTCGCTATTATGTGGCGTGGGTCTTTCTGAGACTCATAAGACATGAGGAGGCGAGTCAAATTTTCTCTTCCGATAGGTCAACAAATAACCATTAGTCCTGGCTGTCTGACGCGAATTTTTGGCGGAATTATTGTTGGTGAGTTGCCAGAGATAGAGGAAGGAAAAGTATGGAGGCATTCGGCGTCGCAGCTCGGTTGGGAGACATTCTGCTCTGGGGTCGGCGGAGAGGGTATTTTGCTTACGAGAACGGTGGAGAACAATGGCTTTCTGGTTCTGAGATCGATGGAGAGCTGTTGCTGTTTGTTCGAGGTCCGAGATGGCAGCAGGAATGGTAAGTGTTCTCGCTGCAGTGTTAGGATTTAATTACAATCAGCGTCGTATGAAGTTTATGAACCTTGTGATGAAGTCAGAGTCGTTTTACAACAGTCACCATGATGCTAAATTTTATTATTTCAATTGTTTTGCGATTCGGGACTCAACGTATATCACAGTGAAACTTAAGTTACCATCACTTGCTCGTTAACCTGCCCAGTGCACATATTAATACAAATGCATGCCTGTATTTCTTTAGTATCATGGGTAAAACAGTTAATTCTGCCGTATCATTTAAATTCGATTCAGCAACAAGAAGTTTTATATTTCGTTTCCTAGTACTCTGCGGACCCGCCATAGGTGAACTCCTTGTAAGTGAGACAGTTCAATACCTCAAGCGTTCCTTTTTATTTCAGATTCCTGTTGCTATCTTATAGGTAGTTACTTATGATATAACTAGAATATAGATCACGCAAGCGCATCAGCTACTCTCTGATGTGGGGGACATTGTTTATTACGACTCACCCGTAGTGTAAATATTTTAAATAACAGATTGCTTCCGGTCAGCCTACAGACCATGGGATATATTCCTTTATTTTTGTATTAAAAATTTCTTCGCGGCCTGTCGAGCACTGTAGGCAAGCGGGGTGCACTCAGCCATTGTGAGGCCAATTGAAAAGCTACTTGATTGCTTCTTAGCGTCTACGGTCACGGAACCTAACGACTGCCGGGACAGTGGTGTGATGACCACATGCCTCTCCATATCCGCATATAGTTATGCTTATCGTCTGAGGATGAGACGACGGTCGGTCGGTACCTTTGGGCCCTTGGAGGCCTGTTCGGACAAAGTTTAGTTTTTGTGTTAGTAATTGATGCTCAAGCATCTGGCGACCCTTGTACTGAATCAGTAGTAGGCTCAAGCAACCGCTATCATTGTCGCCTCTAGTAACAGACCACTTTCAACGTCGAGCACCAAATGCGTCTGGGCTGTGATTCGTGGGCAGCTAGATCATCATGGTCTTCCAGCAACCATTTTTTCTTGTACTTATCAACATAATTCTTATAAATTGATATTAAGACCTACCTTGTATTTGAACCTGTAATATCTTTTGAATATCAATCTTTACACGTATATTTTAAGTTTGGCTTTACAATTTTTCTGTTTACTGTTCTTGTCTCGCTATCACTTCGTTTAGCTTCCTGACGCAACCTCGCCCTTCTCAATGATGATAAGACTTCTGCAGGGGTACCTAAACATACTCACACTCATACTAGGTACCAAAAGCACACACAGTTGTCTAACAGATGCCTGTTTCGCTAAGTGAAAACACGACTCGTAATGGACACCTTGCAGCCCGATCGTACTGCTATTTTCAACGTTACATTCTCTCCTGTTACAGTCAGTGAAAGCCACTAATTGTGATAAATTTCATATGGTACTCAGTAATCGACAGCAGAATTGTTCATTGAATTTGAAATTTCATCTCGTTTCGAGCCGTTCATAAATGCTCCGCTTTGTTGTATGTAGTGCAAAAGACAGAATAATCTCAACAAAATTTGCTAAATTTCATCAACCATTACATCCGAAGGCCCGAGATTTCACAGCAATTCGACAGTGGAATCACAAACTTTCAAGTGTTATCATAAGACATAAGGAAGTGAGATTTTGTTGAAATCTCTCATGATCTTCCGCGCGAAATAAAATGGAAGGAAGTAGGCTAAATATACTGCAGCATCCCAGAGAAAATTAAAGGAACAACGATTTGGGTAACTAATAGCTATTATTGAGGCAGTCAGATGTATCAAGTGCAGAAATGTGAATAAATTAGTACGACATAGAAATCAATGGACGGCTGTGTAGAAATTAATGATAGAGATCGAAGAAAATTAGTTGATATGAACGTAAACTAATATTTATGATTTTAGTTTTCAGTGTGCGAAAGCTAAGCTGTATGGGGATATCATCTGCTTATAGCAAAATATTCTAGTAGTTGTCTAATTTCGAAGAACAAAATAAATAAATTAAAAACCATACACAGTGTAAAAAACGGAACATTCTCTTCTGTTACAGGCTAGCTCGGAGTTCGCCGTCGTTTATTATTATGAATTATGTGTATTGTGTAACCTTTGCTTAAAATTGCTCTTCGCTCCGTTAGAGGATTTTCGCTGTCTGATATAGCTGCGACCGGACGACAAGAATAAACGCGTAGTTTAGAATGAAGATAAATTAGAGACGACATTTAGATTTGGAAAACGGATGTAGGAAAAGCTAACGATTATAGATGATTCACGGCGCCCTTCATGTAACTGCTTGTAGGAAAATAATTCTCGTCTTTCCCATTTAGCAAAAGCATACTTCCCAACCAAACAAACAGAAGAAGAAAACGATACATAACACGGCTTAGTTTTTGATGGTATACAGAAATTTAGGAGATTCCGGTTCAGTCCGGGAGCAAGACGTACGTTTGGCGTCCACTGGAAACAAGTCGATTCCTTCTGAGCCAGGTTAGGCCGGATTCTCCCTTCGCAGCACTCAAGCAAAACAACAGTCCCAGAGTTGCTCCGGTAGACTTTTGTCCGGTTTCCTGAGACTGGTTTCGAGCCTGTCCCCGTAATACTGACCGATTTTAAATGTTACTACCGTAAGGCGGACGCCCTTCAAAGCTTGTGAACTTACCCTCTGACAGACGCAACGATCAGTCATGTCACGGTGTGACTGCACGACGTTTCTGAAACAGTTTTGCAGTGTTACTTTTCTTTTATTATGTGCATTGGAATCCCATCTTTATGAACATCAATTTCTTTCGGTATAACACGTAAAGCGGATGGTCAGAAACAGTGTGAAAAGCTTGTAAAATGTTTCAGGGTAGGGTATGGTGAGACATAATTCTTTAAAAAAAAATCGGTAAGATGCGCCGTTTTCGACTTAAGTAGCACTGAAGTTAGCCTTTCAGGTCGTCTTGCGCACAACTTCAAGAGGTCCACCAGATACGGTTACAATCAGTTGTTCTCATAGTGTAGATGATGGCGCACCAGACTGCTCAGCCTTTGGGTCGGGTTCGTTCCCTGCTACCGCCCGCCCCACGTCCAGTTTTTGTACCGGTCTCTTGTTCGGTGTTAGGAAAACAAATAAGTACGCGCAACACCCATACAAGCTTTTCAGATTGTTTGTGACCCAACTGTATAGGCACATGAACTGAGGGGAGATTCTGAAAATACACTATTATCCTCTACGAATCACTCCTGTAGGAAGGAAAGTGACAACAGTGCTCTCAGAAGCGTGTAAGTAATCATTCTTCCAATACTCCATACCGGCGGAGGTTCGAGTCCTCCCACAGGCATGGTTGTGTGTGTTTGTCCTTAGGATAATTTAGGTTAAGTAGTATGTAAGCTTAGGGACTGATGACTTTAGCAGTTAAGTTCCATAAGATTTCACACACATTTGAACATTTGAATACTTCAAAAGTCAATGGAACGGAAAGGAACCTTATACGAGGTACAGTATGAAGTACTCTATACTACGCACTTCACAATCGCTTGCAGAATATAGATGTAGAGGCGATGATTCTAGTTGTTGTTATGAAACTGCTGATCTTGACAAGCAAAACCCATTTATTTTATTATTAAATTTTGTCTTTCTGTTGATCAGTGGCCACCAGGGCTGGGCATGTTATTGAATAACGATTTTATTTTATTTTTTTCATATTAAAACTGTACAAATACAGCGTATTACTGAACAAATAAAGTGGTAGGATACCCATTAAATCGAAAGCAGCCATCGGTTACGAAGAGAATATAAAGCATAATGCGATTGAGGAAGTATGCAATAAATTGTTATTCGCATGAATTTCGCCTGCATCTCAGGTGTATAAAAGAGAGGATAATAATCTGTAGTTACATGTATACGGAGACGGAGACTAATACCTAGAAATTATTTTAACAAAAAAGATGAGCTAATCAATTAAGTGTTTTATGCATACCAACTGCGAAAGGTTATCAGTATGAGTGCTATACTCGTATGTAAAATTAATATTTCAAACATCTCACGAACAGCACGAATGTATTTTTAACAAGTGAGTGGTCAACAAAAATTACCTAAAGGGTGAAAATATGCCTCACTGTCCCCCAAAAAGCATCTGAAATTACTCGTCAAACTGAACACACAGTAGTTCAGTTCTCTATGTGAACATTGGCTGTGTGTCAGTTGTCATCACTGTCTTTTGCCCCGTTGGCTAATGGTGGACTGAGTGATGGGCCAGTGGAGCCCAGTGACAGACTGGTAGTTGAGAAGAGACTTAATTGCCCTTAATTACTACATTTCCGTTTTGTCAATGAGAGATGGACACGCCTCACTCCGCTGCGTCAGGCCAGTGATGGTCAGCGGGTCGTTGGTCACTGCTGCAGATGGACGGTACTTGCGTCGGCGCGCAGCCATGCTGATTTTGGATCTGGGAAGCGAGCCAGAGGTTGTCAACAGGTCAAGGCTCCGACGACAGGGGCGTTCTCCTTCTCCTCCTCACTTCGTCAGCTCTCTGATGTCAAACCCCTACGCCAAGGCAACTCAGGCATAGCTCGTGTATTCAGCGGTGGCGTGGGATGAATGCCGTGCACGTGCCACGACTCTATGCTCTCTGACATGAGTCAAGTGGCAACTGGCGTAGATAGCAAGTGCGTTGGCCTGTGGCACCAGATTCCCGAGGGTCTGGCTGTTACCCCATCCCAGCCCTGAACCAGTGACTGCAGCTGACAATGACCAGTCGTCCCGTCATCCAGCGTAGCTGTAGCGCAATGCTAGTAATGCTACCACCGTTACATGGTGGACCTTTCACAGAGCACGGCTAACCTGTCTAGAAACTCATTTTGCAAACATGTTGCCGTAATGTACGCGTCATCACACAGGCTTTACGGGACAGCGGCAGCTAACGCAGTGCTCAAAGGCAGCTTCTTAAAAATTTCACCTAAGTGGCAACACACCACTCCCTCAAAAGGAAAGACTAACACCCCCCCCCCCCCCCCCCGAATCTTACCACCCTGAACTATTACTACCGTCAAACTACAGAGCAAATGACACCTTCCCAAGATTATACTAGGCGATCAATTTTAAATACTACACATTTCTTATCATACATTAGATTTTATGGCTGCTTCCTTGCAACTCCATTATTTTTTGTACCTGTGCCCGCCGGCCGAAGTGGCCGTGCGGTTAAAGGCGCTGCAGTCTGGAACCGCAAGACCGCTACGGTCGCAGGTTCGAATCCTGCCTCGGGCATGGATGTTTGTGATGTCCTTAGGTTAGTTAGGTTTAACTAGTTCTAAGTTCTAGGGGACTAATGACCTCAGCAGTTGAGTGCCATAGTGCTCAGAGCCATTTGAACCATTTTTTTGTACCTGTGCCCACTGCACAGCTTTGCTCATTACATGCCTTCTTCCATGAGTGCAATCTCCCCAAAGTCCAACATCTTCATCTTTTAGAAAATAATCTCCATCTCACATTTGGGGGGGGGGGGGGGGGGGGGCAGTCCCCTGGGACCTGGAAGACCCTATGTTTCAGACTACTTAACAGCTCTCTGTCACATGCAAAATATTTTTCTTTTGTGTCATCAGTCATCTGACTGTTTTGATGCGGCCCGCCACCAAGTCCTCCTATAACAATCTCTTTAGCACTTGCAACCTACGTCCTCAATTACTTGCTGAATTTATTCAGATATCTGCCTTCCTTGAAGGCTTTTACCCTCTACAGCTGCCTCTTGTGCCACGGAAGATATTCCCTGATGTCTTAACAGATGACCTACCATTCTGCCCATTCTTGTCATTGTTTTTCATAGATTCCTTTCCTCGCCAATTCTGTCGTGAACATCCTCATTCATTACCTTATCAGGCCACCTAATTTTCAACATTCTCTTGTAGCACTACATCTCAGGCGGTTAGATTCTCTTCTGTTCAGGTTTTCCCACAGTCCGTATTTCGCCACCATAGAATACTGTGCTCCAGACGTACTACATTCTCAGTAATTTCGCCGCGCAGAGTAGCCGTGCGGTCCTAGGCGCCTTGTCACGGTTCACGCGACTGCCCCCATCGGAGGTTCGAGTCCTCAATCGGGCATGGATGTGTGTGTTGGCTTTAGTGTAAGTTAGTTTAAGTCAGATTAAGTAGTGCGTAAGTCTACGGACCGGTGACCTCAACAGTTTGGTCCCATAGTCCATACCACAAATTTCCAATTTAAGTAATTTCTTCCTCTCATTAAGGCCTATATTTAATATTAGAAGAGTTCTCTTGGCCAGGAATGCCCTTTTAGTCTACTTTCTATGTCCTCATTGTTCCGGCCGTCACGGATTAATTAGTATCTTACGTCCTTAACTTCATCTGATTCGTAATCATCAGTTGTAATGCTAAGTTTCTTGCTGTTCTCATTTCTGCTAGTTCTCATTACTTTCGTCTTTCTTCGATTTACTCTCACTCCTTATTATATACTCATTAGACTGTACATTCCATTCAGAAGATTTTTTAATCTTTTACTTTCATTCAGGACAGCAATGTCATCAGCGAATCTTATCACTGATATCCTTTACACGTTTAATTTTAATTCCACTCTTGAATCTTTATCTTATTTCCGTCAATGCTTCTTCGATGTATAGATTGAAAAGTAGGGACGAAAGACTACATCCCTGTCTTACACTCTACTTAATCCGAGCACTTCGTTCTTGGTCTTTCACTCTTATTGTTCCCTCTTGGCTCTTGGACATATTGCATATTACACGTCTTTCCCTATAGCTTACTCCAGTTTTGCTCAAACGTCTTACTCCGTTTGATACTGTCGAACGTAACACATCCTCAGTTTTCTTTTCCATTCTTCTGTGTATTATTCTAATCAGCATTTTGGATGAGTGTGCTATTGAGCTGACGGTGTGATAATTGTCGTATTTGTCAGATCTTGCAGTTTTCAGAAATGTGTCGACGATGTTTTTCCGACAGTCTTATTGTATACTGGCAGTCTCATACATTTTGCACAACAACTTCAATAGATGTTTTGTTGCCACCTCCTCTCCCCCCCCCCCCCCCCCCTCGCAAGGTATTTTATCTATTCCTTCTGCCTGATTTTATCTCAAGTCTCCCAAAGCTGTTTTAAATCTGATGGTAGTACTGGATGCCGTATCTCTTGTATATTGACACCTGTTCCTTCTTCTATCACGTTATCAGACAAGTCTTCCCCCTCTTAGACGCCTTCACTGTCCTCTTTCCACCTATTCGCTCTCTCATCTGCATGTAACAATGAAATATCTATTGCACCGTTAATGTGGGCGCCCTTGACTTTTCTATATGACTTTGACTTTTCTATATGCTGATCCAGTCTTTCCAACAACAGTTTCTTTCTCGATTTCTTCACATTTTTCATGCAGCCATTTCGCCTTAGTTTTCCTGGACTTCCAATTTATTTCATACCTAAGTGACTAGTATTTCTGCATTCCTGAATTTCTGTAACATTTTTTTACTTCCTTGTTTCATCTATCAACTGAAGTATTTCCTCTGTTATTCATGGTATCTTTGCAGCTGCCTTCCTTGTACCTACGATTTCCTTTCCAACTTCTGCGATTGCGCTTTTTAGGGATATTCATCCCTCTTCAGTTGCACTGCCTATCGAGCTGTTCATTGTCACTGTATTTAGAGCCTCAGAGAATTTCAAGCGTATCTCTTCGTTCCTTATTACTTCCGCATCCCACTCCTTTGGACACTGATTCTCGCTGACTACTGTCTTAAACTTCAGTCTGCTCTTCATAAAGGCCATGCAAAACAAAATGAGTCACTATAGCCCTAGAAATTTTGAAACTCGAAGTCAGTTATCTGTCGTGTACCGTTTACATATTGTTCAAAGTGCTGCATTAGTTGCTGTGCAGTGATCCGCCGTTCCTGTGCGGTTGTCATCTAATTCCTATTGGGAGGTAGGTTTTGTGTGGGAAACATCGCGTAGAGTTCATCCAGACAATTCAGTGGTGATTGTGTTACGTTCAAGTGAGTAATTCCTGTCATTGGTTCAGTTAACTAAGAACACGGTGCATCGTAGCTCAATGTGTCTCACTCCCATCAGCTTCCGCGGTTCATAAGAACTCGCCACTGCATGTTACATCATCGTACACTGAGATACCCAAAGGAGACCCGCTCTACATCATCGTACACTGAGATACCCAAAGGAGACCCGCTCGCTGGAAATATTTCTTCGATTCCATCACCCCTTTCGATTCGTCTTCTGCTGTTAGTAACACACCATTCTCTCATCTGTTTCAGGCTTCCCCGATTCTTTCGGAATTTTGTGACTCTAAACGAACTAAACTACCCAACTCCTCTTACACTCGCTGTAACAGTCTCACCCTCTTCCTTCTCATTCCCCATCGCTCCAATCCTCTTACCACGCCCTCGTAAATGCCCACATGACTTATTAATTTTAAATTAACTACTAATCTGCTAGTCTCAAATGCCGTATGCCTAGTTCAGCCAATATATCAAGCAAGACAACAGCTGTTAAAAATAATCCCAACACCAGTACTCTGAACTGTAATAGAAATAACATCCAAAATCTAGTTCCATAAACATTATAAATTACACATTAATCTGAAGCTCACTTTTTAAGACTAAGTTAATTTTGCGATTATATTTCCTGTATGAAAGATAGAATCTTCCTCAACTCGGGGCAAAAAGATCTCTAAGCCTGTACCTTAATCACACACTTTAGTTTGCTTACAATTTATAAAACATGAAAATTGGTGTCTGTGGCAAAGTCTGTTAACTGTAGTGTGAGAAAGCCATGAGAAAACGTGAATAATATGTCCCAAAGTGCTACGTAAAAAAAAAAAATATGTATCTGCACAATCTATTACCTGTAACACCTTTAAGTAGCTCTTACATAGTAAATATTTCGTGAAACTGTATCACATGTAGTGCTTATTTTCTGTCGTTTCCTGTCTTGGCACGGATATGGAACAAGCCTCTCAAAGCTGCATCAAAAATTCACTGAAAGTATAAATGTACTATTTGATGATCAGGTGCTAGGCAGCTTGAAACCTGCCATGGTTTACTAAAATACATATGGTTTGATGCATCTCGTGATAGTACAAATTCATTCTAAAAATGCGGAACACCAACGCAGCACTATACGTCGTATTTCCTTCACCTGATTACATGCTACCTGACTCAAACCACAAAAATTCGAATTTCTCAGAAACTTTGTAACGCGCGCCTTCTCCTGATGTTGAATACTCGTGCCCAGGCAACCCCGGCATGATCACATCATCTGCAGCGAAGAGAGATGACTGCAACTGCCGTGCATGGCGCCTGGCAGGTTTCTAGCGGCAGCGGGCGTAGACGGCAAGTCCGCTGTGCTGCAGAGCGCGTACCTGAAGTGGACTTAGTGCAACAGGCTGCTGCCTCATCCCGGGTCTGGAACCCACGTATGCAGCTGGCGGCGCCCTGTCGCCTCGTCGTCTAGGGTAGTCCTGGCATCGTGGTAGCACTGCTGGACTCCGAATGCGTGTGTCCCAAAATTTACGGTTATTTGTAAAGTCCCATGACACGTTTGTTGCACTGTTGCCTGGCTCCCGCGGACACATGGCTCACAACATAGCTATAGCGCTAGTGGCAGCATGCTGCTCACTCTATTACTATTGTGCGGTGCCAGTTTCACAAAGCACAGCTTGCCTGTCTCGGAATCCTTTCTCGTACATTTTACCATAATCTACATGTCACCACACTGCAGTTACCTGTCAGTGGAAACTAATGCAACGTTCTAAGGGGGCTTTGCTACGGTCGCAGGTTCGAATCCTGCCTCGGGCATGGATGTGTGTGATGTCCTTAGGTTAGTTAGGTTTAAGTAGTTGTAGGTTCTAGGGGACTGATGACCTCAGATGTTAAGTCCCTTAGTGCTTGAAGCCATTTGAACCAAGGGGGGTTCTTACTAATTTCACCTAAGAGTTGATAGGGTCTCTACATCTGCAGTACTTACTGGGAGTTACCACTGTCTTGTTTTCTTAGCATATGGTGAGTTTTTGGGGCTGGTCTTGTCATCCATTTCTTTCTTTCGTTTTACGTGTTTTCACAATATTCTGTGCAGACGTATGTATCACACAAAAGAAATAATGTAAGCTTTAAATTTTATATTTTCAGTCAAATGTAGAAGGTACTGAATCCGGAGTTTTCTAATTTCATAAGCTACATGTCAGCAGTACTAGCGCCTTCTGAATTCTAGTAATTTCTTCTGACTTCAGTGGTGGTACCAATTGCAGAGCTCTGTGATACTGAGAGTTTTTCCTTTCCTTTTACGGCAGAAAATACTGGAGGGGTGGTAGATGTGTGAGTCACTAAAATGGTTGGAGGAAGGTGACGGCATGTCACCTTCAGTGCTACCAAACCTTCGAGATTTTTTAATGATTAGGTACTGTCTGTTTGTTTAGTGAAATAGCGTGTTTTTATGGTTAGGAACGTGTTTATGTAATTTCATAGTCAAGTGATGCTTGACATTGAGTTAAAAGTTTATTTCAGTTGTAAGTATGTATCAGTGTGATGAAAACTGTATGTGGAATACACTGCACTATGTTTTCTTATTTTATATTACGAGGGTTATTCCAAAAGTAAGGTCCGATTCGCCGTAACAATTGGAATTTGGCGCCAATGACAAAACACGCATGCGCGCCGACTCCCGGCAAGCCTTGCGCGTCAAACGCCGCCATTCGCTTTGTTACTGTTGCTGAGTGTAGTTCACAGTGTCACTTTACAATGTTTAAGACAATTGATCAGCCCGCCGATTGTGAAGTAAGGGCAGTGATACGGTTTTTGTCTGCAAGAAACAATTCAGCGGCGGAAATCCATCGGCAGATTACTGAAGTGTACGGTCCTAACATAATGAGCGACAGTAAAGTGCGCAAGTGGGTGCGAGCTTTTAATGAAGGACGGGATAATGTGCACGATGAACCACGGTGTGGGCTACCATCAGTGATTTCAGACGATTTGGTCAATGCGGTTGACAAAAAAATTCGTGAAGATCGCCGATTCACTATTACAGACGTAGACATGCATTTTCCGAATGTGAGTAGAACAACTTTGTACAAAATTGTGTCTGAACATTTGAAGTTTCACAAATTGTGTGCCCGTTGGGTTCCCAGGCTGCTTACTGAGCCCCAACGAATGAAAAGAATGGCTTTTGCTCTTGATTTTTTGGAGCGATATCATAAGGAAGGTGACAGTCTTTTAGACAATGTTGTCACAGGGGATGAGACATGGGTTTCTCACATCACTCCAGAGTCTAAACGTCAGTCAATGCAATGGCGTCACACGTCATCGCCAGTCAAGGTCAAGGCAAAGCAGACAATCTCAACACGTAAGGTTATGGCGACTGTGTTCTGGGATAGACGTGGAGTATTGTTAGTCGACTTTATGGAGAGAGGAACAACGATTAATAAAGCCGCCTACTGCGCTACCCTGGCTAAACTTCGACGTGCAATCCAGAATAAGCGACGTGGTCTTTTGTCGTCTGGAATCTTGTTGTTGCATGACAATGCCAGACCCCACACTGCAAATGAAACGCAAGCTCTGATCAAGAAATTTGGATGGGAACAGATGGACCATCCTCCTTACAGTCCGGACCTGGCGCCAAGTGATTTCCACCTGTTCCGTTACTTAAAGGAGTTTCTCGGCGGCAAGCGCTTCGACACAGATGATGAAGTGAAAGAAGCAGTTAAGGACTGGTTATCGTCACAGGCGGCCGATTTCTATAACATGGGCATTCAAAAGCTTGTTGAACGATGTGACAAATGTTTAAATAAGTATGGAAGTTATGTAGAAAAATAGATAAAGATGTAAGGAATGTAAATAAAACAATTGTTTTGAAAAAACATTTTAGTTTTGATTTTTTTTTTATAACCGGACCTTACTTTTGGAATAACCCTCGTATTTCAAGTAGTGCTGGTATCCTTGTATTTTGTACAAGTACTGTGAACTGCAAACTAACTGATTACGAATTAATACAATTCTGAGAGTGAGTGGCTTACTTAGTACGTTAATATTTTTGAACTGAATTTGAATGGTTGTAGACTGGCACATAAAAAAATGAAACGTTCATTTATTGAAAACAACATTTTTAGTTTGATTTACAACGAATTATACTAGTGAAGCTCATGAAAATACTAGGAGCATTCAGAAAGTAATTCCGGTCGGCCGCGAAATGGAAACCACTGTGAAAATCAAAGATGTTTTATTTTAAACAGTCAGCTACAACTTCCAGCTACTTATCTACATCGTCGCTGCTACAACTTAGACATCTCTCGTGGCATTGTACCAAGTTTCAAATATCCTGGTTATAGTAGGGAGCCACCTGTCCTTCCCGCCAATTCTCTACAGTGGCCTACAGCTCGTCGTCTGTGCCAAAATGTTGTCTTCATAACCAGCGGTTTATGTGAGCAGAGATGAAACACAGACGGAGCCAATTACGGGCAGTGTTGTGGGTGGCTAAACACTTCCCGCTGAAAACACTGCAGGAATATCTTCATTGCCCGTGCAGGGTGCAGTTTAGAATTGTCTCGAATAAAACGCATGGTAGTTATGTGGGCTGCACAACTTCAGGCGAAATTTCTCAGCAGGCCCTCGTACTTGGCAGGAGAAACTATTTTCTAGGTGTGTTTACGTACTCGCTGTGCGTTCATAACTGGACAGAGCGACGTCATCCCATCGACGGGCATGCTAGACACACCGCCCAGCCGCGCGGAGTGACCGTGTAGGAATTCACACACATTTGAACATTTGACACTGCCCAACACATCTCTGCAGAGCTTCATCGGATTTTCACTGTGGTTTCCAGATCACGACGTATCGGAACTTACTTTCCGAAGAGCGCTCGTATTAGCTTCCCTCGTCCCACAAAGTAAAAATTAACAATGGCAAAGAACAGTATGGACAGGGGTGCCTGAAACACAAACAAAATAAAAATTTTGTATTAACTCAGTGGTTAATACAAAACCCGGTTTAAAAGAAAACCCACCCTATCTCAAAACTAAAAGTGACTTTAAACCAGCAAAGTCACTTTAACGTGATGAACATAGATTGTCCAGATGTGCAGAGACTTGCATGACCTTAAAAAGAAATATCTGTAAAACAAACGAAACTTTAATCCAAGCTCGCGAGTAGAGCAATTGAAAATATCATTTCAGATCCCAAGATTTTAAACAGTTCTTTTCTGAAACAGATAAAGAGTAGGCACAGTTGTGAACTAAACGTCAGAATATGCTTTAAATTTACAACAGACAACTAATTTATAAATAAAAATATTTAATTACATAAAATCCCTGCGTATTCTCGTATTTGAGAGGAGTAATATTGCTTATTGATAGCTATAGAGTATAAATTCGCGGAGTCGTTAGTCAGTTGTTTGTTTTGGACACCCAGTGCCTTCTGTTTATTTCGTAAAGTCAGTTAGCAGCAGACAGAGGCCAGTGCAGTTTCATCTGTGCTTGCAGAGTGACGTGTGCGAGCAGCAGTAGCAGAAACTAGTCGTATATTCAGTTTTTCGTATTAGTTCCGAAGGTTTATTTCAAATTACTTTGTGTGTTTGTGTGCTTGCATGGTGAAATTTTTCGGATCTTTGCGTATTTTCGAATTAGAAGTGGGTAGTATCAAATTTTAATAACGGTAGAGTGTAACATCGCGTAGGCGGTTGTCATTTGTACTAAGACAGGGGTAGGATCGCATTGTAATATCTGTATAGTGGCGTAGTCATGGTCATTTGATTGCTTAGCTCGTAAGTAATTGTTCATATATCGCAGCTCAATCTCGCGCTGGTGACGCAATTGTGCAGTCGCATATTGCTGTTTTATTTGTCGCAACTCTATACGTCCAAATATTAGCAGTAGGATGGATAGGAAGTGTGCGTGCTGTGTGCGGGCGCAGGAGGAATTGGCCGCGGTTTGTGAGCAGCTGAGCAAGCTGTTGGCCACGGTCAGAAGCCTTCAGGCTGCTGCCTCGAAGTGCAGCGACGGCGGAGGTCTGGTGCCTGGCTTGAGACACCTCAAGTGTCGCTTGCTGCGTCCGCTGACTCCGCCGCCGAGGCACCTTCTAGTGTACCCGGCGCATTGGGGCCACCCTCACCTCAGGGTGAGCGGCGGACTGCAACGCGTTCGCGTCGCTCGACGTGGAGGGCCAATGTGGAGGCTGGCCAGCTGGCCTCGGCCGTTCATCCTGTCAGTGGGCAGGTGGACGCTTCTTCAGCAGGGCCCGAGCAGGCAAACGGGGGCAAAGGCTTGCTGGTTATTGGGAGCTCCAACGTTAGGCGGGTGATGGAGCCCCTTACGGAAATAGCGTACAGGGCTGGAAAGAAGTCCAACGTGCACTCGGTTTGTCTGCCCGGGGGGCCTCATCCAAGATGTGGAGGCGGCTTTGCCTGCGGCTATCGAGCGTACGGGGTGCAGTCGTCTGCAAGTAGTTGCTCACGTCGGCACCAATGATGCCTGTCGCTTGGGTTCTGACGCGATCCTCAGTTCGTACAGGTGGCTGGCGGATTTGGTGAAGACCGCTGGCCTCGCACGCTGGGTGCAAGCAGAGCTCTCTATTTGCAGCACCGTTCACAGAGTGGATCGAGGTCCTTTGCTTTGGAGCCGAATGGAGGGTCTCAACCAGAGGCTTCGTCGACTCTGTGACGGTCTTGGCTGCAGATTTCTAGACTTGCGCTATTGGGTGGGGAATTGTAGGACGCCCCTAGATGGATCAGGGGTGCACTACACAAAGGAAGCGGCTACTCGGGTAGCAGAGTACTTGTGGCGTGCACATAGGTTTTTTTTTAGGCTAGGCAGTAGTTCGCACTGATGAACACTCACCAGTCGACGTGCAGGCAGGGAAATCAGGACGCGCTCAGTGTAAAGACACTTCAGCTGTCAAGATATTGGCAGTAAATTTTCAAAGTGTTCGCAATAAAGTTCCTGAATTTACTGTCCTCCAGGAAGCGTGTGGTGCGCAAATTACTCTCGGGAGTGAGACCTGGCTGAACCCTGAGATAGGAAGTTCTGAAATATTTAGTGAGGGTTGGAACGTATATCGGAAAGACAGATTAGACACCGTAGGACGTGATGTCTTCATTGCAGTTGACAAAAATATTGTGTCTACTGAGGTCGAAGTAGAGTGTGATTGTGAAGTTATCTGGACACGTTTAACAGGGCTAGGAGAAATAAAGTTAATTGTTGGGTGTTATTACCGGCCACCACGTTCCACCGTGACAGTTCTAGAATCATTCAAAGGGAGTCCACACTCTGTATCGCAGAAGTACCCGGATCATGCTATATTAGTCGGAGGCGACTGAGATGTCTATGGATTCATTACAGGTGGTTCAGACAAGCCGTCGTGTGAATTACTTTTGAACACATTATCCGAAAACTGTCTTGAGCAGCTAAATCGACAGCCAAAGCGTAATGGAAATATTTTAGATCTGGTGGCCACGAACAAACGAGACCTCACCGACGGTGTCAGTGTTGAGATAGGGATTAGTGAGCATGATTTTGTCGTTACGACTATGGTTACGAAAGTTAAAAAGTCGTTCAAGAAGGCTAGGAGAGTATTCTTACTAGAAAGAGCAGATAAGCAGTTGTTAGCATCCCACTTAGTAAATGAATCGACTTCATTTAATTCCGGTACGATGGACGTCGAAGAATTATGGGAAAATTTTAAACACATTGTAAATCACGCATTGGACAAGTATGTGCCGAAAAAGTGGGTTACGGACGGAAAAGACCCACCGTGGTTTAACAGCGAAATTCGGAGAATGCTCAGGAAGCAAAGACAATTGCACTCGAGGTGCAAGAAAGATCGGGAGAATGAGGACAGGCAAAAGTTGGTAGAGATTCGTGCTGCTGTAAAAAGATCGATGCGCGAAGCATACAACCACTATCACAGTCATACCTTAGCAAAAGATCTTGCTGAAAACCCAAGGAAATTCTGGTCCTATGTAAAATCGGTAAGCGGGTCGAAGGCTTCCATCCAGTCACTCACTGATCAGTCTGGCCTGGCAACGGAAGACAGCAAAACGAAAGATGAAATTTTAAATTTAGGATTTGAGAAATCTTTCATGCAGAAGGATCCTACAAACATACCGCCGTTCGAGTCTCGAACAGATTCCCGTATGGAGAACATAGTGATAGACATCCCTGGGGTTGTGAAGCAGCTGAATGGGTTGAAAATAAATAAATCGCCAGGTCCTGATGGGATTCCAATTTGGTTTTGCAGAGAGTACTCTACTGCATTGGCTCCTTACTTAGCTTGCATTTATCGCGAATCTTTTGTCCAACGTAAAGTCCCGAGCGACTGGAAAAAAGCGCAGGTGACGCCTGTATATAAGAAGGGTAGAATGACGGATCCTGAAAATTACAGACCAATATCCTTAACATCGGTTTGTTGCAGGATTCTCGAACGTATTCTCAGTTCGAATATAATGAATTTCCTTGAGACAGAGAAGTTGCTGTCCATGCATCAGTACGGATTTAGAAAGCATCGCTCCTGCGAGACGCAACTCGCCCTTTTTGCACATGATATCTTGCGAACCATGGATGAAGGGTATCAGACGGATGCCATATTCCTAGACTTCCGGAAAGCGTTTGACTCGGTGCCCCACTGCAGACTCCTAACTAAGGTACGAGCATATGGAATTGGTTCCCAAGTATGTGAGTGGCTCGAAGACTTCTTAAGTAATAGAACCCAGTACGTTATCCTCGACGGTGAGTGTTCATCGGAGGTGAGGGTATCATCTGGAGTGCCCCAGGGAAGTGTGGTAGTTCCGCTGTTTTTTTCTATCTACATAAATGATCTTTTGGATAGGGTGGATAGCAATGTGCGGCTGTTTGCTGATGATGCTGTGATATACGGGAAGGTGTCGTCGTTGAGTGACTTTAGGAGGATACTAGTTGACTGGGACAGGATTTGTGATTGGTGTAAAGAATGGCAGCTAACTCTAAATATAGATAAATGTAAATTAATGCAGATGAATAGGAAAAAGAATCCCGTAATGTTTGAATACTCCATTAGTAGCGTAGCGCTTGACACAGTCACGTCGATTAAATATTTGGGCGTAACATTGCAGAGCGATATGAAGTGGGACAAGCATGTAATGGCAGTTGTGGGGAAGTGGGATAGTCGTCTTCGGTTCATTGGTAGAATTTTGAGAAGATGTGGTTCATTTGCAAAGGAGACCGCTTATAAAACACTAATACGACTTATTCTTGAGTATTGCTCGAGCGTTTGGGATCCCTATCAGGTCGGATTGAGGGAGGACATAGAAGCAATTCAGAGGCGGGCTGCTAGATTTGTTACTGGTAGGTTTGATCATCACGCGAGTGTCACGGAAATGCTTCAGGAACTCGGGTGGGAGTCTCTAGAGGAAAGGAGGCGTTCTTTTCGTGAATCGCTACTGAGGAAATTTAGAGAACCAGCATTTGAGGCTGACTGCAGTACAGTTTTACTGTCGCCAACTTATAATTCGCGGAAAGACCACAAAGATAAGATAAGACAGATTAGGGCTCGCACAGAGGCATATAGGCAGTCATTTTTCCCTAGTTCTCTTTGGGAATGGATCAGGGAGTGAAGATGCTAGTTGTGGTACGAGGTACCCTCCGCCGCGCACCGTATGGTGCATTGCGGAGTATGTATGTAGATGTAGATGTACAAGCTGCTCGCGGCTTGGCACTACTACCTTATGATTTCAAAGGGAACAAGAAAATTTTTCCAAACCAATAACGCTGCACAAACAGGACAACAGGGTGCTATTCCATTACAAGGAAACAAGTTCCTAACAGCCCATTGCAAGGGAAGTGGCGTTAGCGGAAAGCACCACTTTCGACTAGTTACCTCACTGCTAAGGCAAGAAGTCATTTACACGTAAAGTGGTCGATGCCCACCGTTTTCAAAATGCACGCGGTATCCTCGTTGAATAGATTCTATGAGGGTATCAACCCACTATGAGTGCTCGCTGGCGTGATTCGCCCCCCCCCCCCTCCTTGTGGGCAGCAATACGACGCATGCAGGAGGTGGAAGGTAGCCTTTGCGATACACTGCGAATCAGCTCACCCACAGCAAGGCACGGCACCTGCTTGATTCAGAAGCATACGTGGCTTCATCCCGTGCTTCAAACTTGAGTTAACGCATTATTGTCGCTAATAGTTACTATTAAAATCAGTATAGATCACAAATTTATTTATTCGCCAGGAGCCTCCTTCTCCGGTTCTGAATTGCCCGTTTGAGTTTTTTCAGAGTCTCACAGTACCTGTCAGCGCTAATTGTGGTCCCAGCTATTCAGCTCCGACGACATGTTTAAAGAAGAGGTTCATTACTTTCTGAACAGTATGGCGGCGAGCTGGTATGACATGGGCAGACAAAAGCTGCCACAGCGTCTACAAAAATGCATCGACAGAAATGGTGATTATGTCTAAAAATAGCTAAATGTTCAAGCTGTAAACTGAAGTAAACCACTGTAGAAATAAACAGGTCTATGTACTTACAAAAAAATAGGAGGCCTTACTTTTGGGATTACCCTCGTATTTGATCTTCTCTCATATTTTCCTCTCGCAACCAGAAAGACCCATTATGATGATTACACGATTACAGAGAACAACAGATGGAACCAATAATAGCAACTCAATGTCTAGAAGTAGGTATGCTGAGTTACTTGAAATGAAAACACCACATAATAGTAATCTCTGGCTAAGCAGGCAGAGAATGGGATTCATTGGTAGAGTACTCATCTATAAATAAGGTAGCTACGAAACCGCACTACAGATATTTGTCCGCAGCTCGTGGTCGTGCGGTAGCGTTCTCGATTCCCACGCCCGGGTTCCCGGGTTCGATTCCCGGCGGGATCAGGGATTTTCTCTGCCTCGAGATGACTGGGTGTTGTGTGATGTCCTTAGGTTAGTTAGGTTCAAGTAGTTCTAAGTTCTAGGAGACTGATGACCATAGATGTTAAGTCCCATAGTGCTCAGAGCCTTTTACGGATATTTGTATACTGCTCGTCAGTCTGGTATCCGTAACAGGTAAGACTGAAAGGGGGAAATAGAGAAGAACAAGAGCGAGGCGTTCCGTTAGAGGCTCGTTTAGTAAGCGCGAAAGCGCCACGGAGATGATCAGCCAAATGCAGAGCAAGGCGCTGCAAGTATGGCGTCCTGCACGTCGATGAGATTTAATGTTACAGTTGCGAGAGCGTAGGTTTCTAGAAGAGACAATCAAGCGGTAAAAACGACGAAAATCCTACGCAGCTTCTCGAAAAACTACAGCACAAATGATTTGAGACGTGCAAGAAACGAACACAGACGTTTGTCACTACAATGTTTCCTATGTTGATGGCCTTACATGAACATCCATAGAACAATAAAAGTAGTTATCTACATCTACACTTAACATCAATACTCCGAAATTCAGCTGACGGAATTTGGCGGATGGTACTTCTGGTACCACTAACTGGATCTCCTGCCCCTGAGCCAGTCACGAATGGCGCGGAGAAAGAAGGATTTTCGTTAAAGCTCTACATTATCTCTAGTTTCTCTAATTTTCTCGCACTGGTCATTTCGCGAGATCTATTTTGTTTATTTCAGATCTGGGAAAGTATCATGGTTAGATTCATTTTATGTAACGCGGTGTTCTACTGTCATCTGTCTTTTCTTCAGAACATTTTACCTTCTTTTTGACTTCAATGAATTTCAGGACTATCTGTACTCAGTCCATATATATCTTGTGTCGTCTAGTTTCTTCGGAGATTTTAAGTGCGGCAGCAACAGGGACTTCCTCTCTCTCATTTCTTTTTTCTGTGTTGAAATGAATTTACTTCGAACTCAAAATCTATGAGTATTTAGATGATAACACTGTGGTGTACTGAGATATCACACAAGAAGTGTTTGCGACAGTTGGTACCAGAAGTACCGTGGACGTCCGTCCTCAGCAGGAACATGGCTGCCCGCAAACCAATCACGCTGCCCACCAGACGTTGTGAGTTGTAAGTTGTAAGTCAGACCGAGTTTTGCTAGTGAGCTCCTGCAGAACGTCCGTCGTGTCTTGAAGTCCACAAGTTGTCGAATGGGATAGAAACTGTCACCGTTAGGTATACAGTGGTTAGCCTTCAGTGGAAATAGAACAGTGAATATAATTAGGCCTGTCTTATGTGGACAGAGACCGCCTGAACAGAGATTTAACTGAGTACTGTTAGCTGGGAACTGTCCTTCAAAGAGTACATCAAGACAGAAGATTAGTTTTCTCCCGACTTCACTTAATGGAACTATAGTCAACGTAAGGCAGATAGGCTAAACCTGCACTCTTCAACTAATGCAACCAGCATCACCAAAGTTTAGTAACGCATTTTACTATTCACTAATCTGTGTTACTTACCCAATGTGTGTGTGCCCTAGAACCCACGCATTTGTCCTACCAGGACAACTTTGGTTCAAATGGCTCTGAGCACTATGGGACTCAACATCTGTGGTCATCAGTCCCCTAGAACTTAGAACTACTTAAACCTAACTAACCTAAGGACATCACACACATCCATGCCCGAGGCAGGATTCGAACCTGCGACCGTAGTAGTCGCGCGGTTCCGGACTGAGCGGCTGAACCGCTAGACCACTGCCAGGACACCTTTATTAGTCTTTGTCAGTGGCAGCAAGATTTTCCTCAAAGTGGACGCCATCAGTCCACAACAAACAGTAACCTACAGAACACACGTTGACGAAAAGAACTAAAGCGGAACGGCGCATTTACTCCTATTCTGTTACGAAACAACTTTGTGAAATTGTTGGTCTCACGATTCTGATTAAAACTTTCACTTTTCCCGCAAGCTGAATTTAGCTATTCCAGCACCAAAAACACTGTACGTTCAATATTCCATCCAGTGCGGTAGAACACCATTCGTAATTATGTTACGTAAACGAAACACAAAGAACCCTTCTCTTGCCAGTGGCTTATACAGCCCATTTTACTTCTAATTTAGCGTTGCAGTTGTAGCAGGTGTAACAAGGAGAAAGAGGCACAGTGTGGGCTTAAAACGTTTGATATATCTATCAATGCAATAAGTTTCCAAAGATAAACTTCTCAGGCAACAGAATAGTGCAAATTGACTTTCTTGGAAATCTACAGTATTTTCTTTCGAGTACATCCGTATACCGCTTGCGAGGACGAGGAGAAAAATTTCCCCACAGTTTTCTCATGCATTCTGCTGCCGTTGCTCTAACTGAAAAACACCAGAGTTACTTGGCTGCCAAGCGGATACGGAACCAACATCCAATATGTTCGCCTGCCTGTAGTACACATAGAGACAATTTTACGATCGCACGGCAGTTGATGGCAATAGCATGCGATTACGCCATCGTTCTTCACGCAGGTCTTGTCCTTAGGGGTACAGTAGTTGTCATGTGACTCAGGATCACTTCATGCTGCCACAAGGACGAACTTTTGATGGCCTGTGCTATTCCTGTGTATTGCATATACACAGGCTGCACGAAGGGCATCTCAGAACCGCAGAGGATGGGCTTTGGAGTTACTGCTATTATACGGGCATTTCTTCTTTCCCTTGAAAGTAGCATAGGAAAATAAGCATAGAATGCTCTAAGTTGTGGAGATTAAATGAATCTCCTACTTATCATTTGCCACCCTAAAATTTATTGCTATCTACTGCGTTGCCATTTCGAGTTCTTACCTTTGTTTCTGGAATGTCAGATTGTAGATTAACATGCAACTCACCCACGCGGAATATGTTGTGGTGCTTTGCCATCACCTAATGTACCATTTCATTTCGTTGCACCTTCAAACGGAAACTATTCTTCTCTTGCAGTGCCACAAATATGTTTGTAACACACAATTTCACAATCGACACACTTTATTCAAATTCTTATTATCTTTTGAATTATATGTCTGTATCTTATGTAACTACAGAAATTTTTTATTTTAATGTGACGGCTGATCACTGTATGACGCCTCTGAATATGGACAGCACTCTCGCAAGCAATAACGTGATGAAGACCACCGTCCCTCAGAGCAACGGTCACGTATAGTCCCCGTTTTTTTTTTCTGTGAGGCTTTTATCCCGAATTCGTAACTTTATTTTAAAGGAATTGGATAATGTTGGCTCAGTTATTATGGAGACTCCGTTGAAAATTTATCAGTTTAACTTGGAATATAATAGGGGTTCAAACTGAGCGAAAATTCGTGATGTTTTTGTCATGTCATGTTATCTACATTCAACAGAAAAACTGAGGGACGAGATTAATATATTAGCTACTAGCTGGACGTGAGTCTTTTTCCAAAAGTCTTCCCGTGCACTCGTATTGCCTGCTCCCGGTATGGTAAATTTCGACGCCGCCAGGCGATTATCATGAGTCGCGCTTTGCAGTAGTGACAGCAGCAACTACCACCACCTGATGATGTCGAGCAGTCGCATCGATGAAATGTTGTGCGTGTTACACAATGCAATCCGGCGGCAAACCTGAGAAGTGTATTTGCAACAGACCCGTCGGGAAAACATGCAAAGTCATGGAAAGTGAGTTGTTTTGGAAGAGTATGTTTTGCGTGAGAGAAGAGCTTGATTTATTATTTCAGAATCGTATACAGAAATTCTGTGCCACTCAGCGGTGATATAATGAATGCCATTGACGACAGACATACTCTTAGTTTATCACAGTCGCCATTCACGTCTTACGTATCCGTTGTCTTTTCCTTCTCACTCTGTAGAAAGCCGAACTTGCAAACGAATGGTAACTAATTTTATCAGTCAATGAAGAATTTTCGTACACGCCAGAGCAGAATGTGTTTGATTGAGATTCTTTGCTATCTAAATAGTTGTTTTGTGTTCAGCAAAGCCGGCCGGTGTGGCCGAGCGGTTCTAGGCGCTTCAGTCTGGAACCGTGCGACAGGTTCGAATCCTACCTCGGGCATGGATGTGTGTGATGTCCTTAGGTTAGTTAGGTTTAAGTAGTTCTACGTTCTAGGGGACTGATGACCTCAGATATTAAGTCCCATAGTGCTCAGAGCCATTTGAACAATTTGTTCAACAAATTTGAAGGAGATAAAATGCTATGAGTAAAAATTACGACGCGGTCGCCGATGACGACACACCACACTCCACAGCTGATCCCATACGAAAGAGCGCAGGTGACTCCAACTTACAAAGAAGGTTAAGGAATGTATGCACTGAACTACAGAACAATAGCGCTGACGTTCGTCTGCTGAAAAGTTCTAGAGCTTATTGTAAGCTCAAGAGTATGATTTTATTGGAAGAAAAAAACTTCTCTGAAAGAATCAATCCTGCGAAATACAGCTCACTTTATTCGTGATATCTTGGAAACAGTAGATGGAGGTGAACAAATATATATTCCGTTTTATCAGATTTACGTACTATATTTTCGACAACCAATCAAAATGCGATCATATGGAGCAGTTATATGTTTGGCTCAATGAATGTTTGAATACGAACAACAGTAACCCGTATGATGTACTGAAAGCCGAATGCTAGGCAGAACCGAATGTAACAACGGTTGCATCCCGAATGAGGTGAATGGAACCTGTAATGTTCTCAATTAACATAACGATTTATCTGAGTGTTCGCTGATGATGCTGTTGTCCATAGGAAAGTATCGTCGTTGCACGATCGTGAGGAAATACAGAGATACTTGGAGAAAGTTTCCACTTAGTGTAATGAACTTCAACTCGTTTTACATAAGGAAAAATGCCACACAATATTGTAACAAAGAGGCAGAACCCGGTAGTATCCAATCTTAATATTAATGGTGAGCATCTTGGATGTGTCACATGAAGTACACATTCAGCGGTGATAATAAGAAATGATAAGGAATGGAACGGTCAGATAGGCTATTTATTAGTCAAGCGAACTGAAGACTTAGAATTCTTGGAAGTGTTCTGTAAATGTGCACTCCCTTTGTATAACAAACCGATTAAAAGGTACTGTGACTGCTGCGTATGACTTCATACACAACGGTAAGGAGAGTTGGGCTATACAGGGGTGCAGCAACTGTCGCTGTAGGAAAGCTGGACAGGAGCATAAATAATTAGTGAAAAAGTTAACACAACAAACAGAAGATGTACTTAACTTGCAATCGTGCGAGCGCAAATTTTGCTGCAAGTATTAGACTCCAGCTCATACAATAACAACAAGGACGAGGCTCACTGTAGTAACCACAATTGTTGCTGTCATAGCGAAAAGACTCCAAGCACAAGTGGGATGAATGGCTAC
Organism: Schistocerca americana; assembly: GCF_021461395.2. Taxonomy (NCBI): domain Eukaryota; kingdom Metazoa; phylum Arthropoda; class Insecta; order Orthoptera; family Acrididae; genus Schistocerca; species Schistocerca americana. Next base: position 789,960,401 of record NC_060121.1, on the reverse strand, counting down.
TGCTGGCTGTTCTACATCGTGGCATCAGAGGGTGCTCGTAGGCCAGAGCCACTGGAGGCATGACTCAGCAGGCACGCACCATTGGGTCCATCAGGTCCAGCACAACTACTATCAGTGTCAAATCACAACCTTCAATACCGTTGCCAACTGTGAAGCCCGTGGAGTTGTAACGACACGTGATACCACAGCGATGACCAATCCTCAGAAGAATGATGACGTAGTTCCTGTAAAACCCTCTTCAGTAAATTTACGGAAGGAAGAGTGTGACCATTCTGCAGTCGCCATAGTTTGCCTCACGTGCTGATCACGTAAATTTGGTAAGAGAGATTATGGCATCTGCAAAAACAAATTGACAGTTATTTTTCCCTCGTTCAGCATGCAATGGAAAAGGAAAGATAATCGATAATATTGGTAAAAAGAACTCTCCACCATGCACTATGTAGTGGCTTGTAGAGTACGCAAGGTGGACCAGGGATCCGACAACGAAAGTTGGTATATTTTCTTATAAGGGACTCGTGGTGTCAGCTTAAATTTGTTTTTTTTCAAGGGTGGAGGTGTGGAAATTGGGTCCTATATCTGCCATACGTTAATTAAATATCCTTCAAAATAATGAATTAGAAATTGAATGATTACTGAGTGAAACGCCATTATTTCGGTTTATTCCATTAACCTTCAGCCGGAGGTTTGAGTCCCCCCCTCGGCCCTGGGTGTGAGTGTTGTCCTTAGCGTTAGCCGGCCGCGGTGGTCGAGCGGTTCTAGGCACTTCAGTCCGGAACGGCGCTACTGCTACGGTCGCAGTGAGTGGGATGTAAGTGATAAGGGACGTAGACTGCACAACTTCCTCCCTGACATAAGGGAGCGGTTGAGAATGAGACATATCGATCCCAGCCGCGGTATGGTACATTTCTTAACCGGGCACGGACCTTATCCCACGTACTTAAACCGCGTGAGTCTGAGGCAGAAACCTACATGCACATGCGGGGAAGAAGGTTCCCCAGAACACACTGTCTTTTTCTGCGGGCAATACGCGAACAATAGACATACACTACACTTAGATTACACAGATACAGACATAGATATATACACAGCAATAAGAGACGAAGAACAATGGGCACAATTAAACGCACTGACAAACAGTATTTAAAAAACAACACATGAAGAGTATATGCGGACACGACATAACAGACATGCCTATGTGCAGCGTAACAGAAATCTCCAGAGGATGGACTGCGATACTCACAGTGGCAGCCAAAGTAGTGAAAATGAGGAGGAACAGGAGGAGGAAGCTGTGATGTGACAGTAAATAAGCAAATTGCTGGCAATCTAGCCAAGAAAACACCAAATGCTGTACATAGATGCGCACCTAATGTAGTTAATACATAGGATTAGTAACAAATAGGATAAGAAACATTTCTCTACTAATAACCATTTGTGTGTGTGTGTGTGTGTGTGTGTGTGTGTGTGTGTGACTGGCGGTCAACGGCTCGATGAAACCATTCCGAGGTATTCACCGTCAGTCACACTCGGTGATGGTACTAACAAATCTCACATCTATCCTATCTTCTTTTTATATTCTTCTTAAAAACAACAAAATTTTATTTATATTTCAACCTCAAATTATTGTTATTTTGAATCATTCTTTGTAAATTTTGTAGATAAAACAAAAGGAAAGAAAACTGTAAAAAGATGAAAAACGAAAATTGTAAGATGTACGACCTGTTTTAAACATCAGGTAACAGGTCTATAATTTGGCAATAAATAAATAAATAAATAAATAAAATACGGTCGCAGGTTCGAATCCCGCATCGGGCATGGATGTCTGTGATGTCCTTAGGTTAGTTAGGTTTAAGTAGTTCTAAGTTCTAGGGGACTGATGAACTCAGCAGTTAAGTCCCATAGTGCTCAGAGCCATTTGAAGCATTTTTGACACTTCCACGAAACACTTGCACCAAGAACACCGACGATTCTAAAACCAATCACCGTGGAACAACAAGGAGAAATGAAAAGTCGACACACACAGAGTTTCCATTAGCGGTCGGCGACCAAATACACGTCGTCCGATGAGGCGACCGACCGAACGACCAACAAAGGTCGTCCACACTCACGTTACGTGTGACGGCAACGGTCGAGCGAGTCTTGGCTGTCTGGAGCTCACAGCAGTTGCAACCCGACTCAACCAGATATCGGTTCGGAACTCGAAGACACGGCGACCCAGGCACACTGGCTCGGACCGAATCATGGAGAGGTAACTCTTGCCCATTGGCGACGACATCTCTGCATAAGGAAGGAACCGACCCACGTCCGACAAGATGACCAACTGACGAGGCCCAGGAACCCAGGAACGGTCAAAAGACCAAATACACGTCGCCCAATGAGAAGACTTACCGAACGACCAACCAGGGGTAGCTCCCGCTCCAATTTCCTTCCGTCGGATAGTTCATGTGTGTGGCCAGTGGTCGGCAAGTACTGACTGTCCGCACCTCACTGGCGTTCCGTCCCTGACTGAACCCCCGATACACGACGAGTCGGAAATACTAGCGGTCGCTTCAAAGATAATACGACAGTGCTCTTATCGATACGCGCTGCTGCTGCCATTCACGGGCAGGCAAGCCAGCAACTTAGTGACACCAATAAATCGAATAAGAAACAAGGCGAAAGTTCCGTAAAGACAGGCTGTCAAGCAAGAAACAGCATGAACAGGAGCCACGCACGACTCACAGGGTTAAAATTTCGAGACTCTGTATTTATAAGGCGAAGACAGCCAATGATCTCTTCATAGCGGATGCACGCCAGACTCGAACTCTTAAGGGAATCAGTGAAAAACAGCGAGCAGTCAAGGGGCACTAAATTAGTAGTGTGTGGATGAGTTGAGTATTTGGGCGTCGATGGTCTGTATGTACGTATATTCTGGGGATTTTATTAACGCTGGCCGGCCGAAGTGGCCGTGCGGTTAAAGGCGCTGCAGTCTGGAACCGCAAGACCGCTACGGTCGCAGGTTCGAATCCTGCCTCGGGCGTGGATGTTTGTGATGTCCTTAGGTTAGTTAGGTTTAACTAGTTCTAAGTTCTAGGGGACTAATGACCTCAGCAGTTGAGTCCCATAGTGCTCAGAGCCATTTGAACCATTTTTTTTTATTAACACTGTGTTGCTTGTGAAGTTTGTATATTGACGTGAAGGTGGTCTTACTTGTAGATTTATTTGTACATTTTAAGTTCTATGCCGTAATTTTGAGCTCCTTCCATCATAGACAAATTTTAAAAAAAGTTTTCCATCACATCGATTCCTAGAGTTCGGGAACCGTAAAGAAAATTGGAATAGAGATCCGTTTTTTTTTTGCTTATTATTGATTTTTATAGCTTTATTGAGACCATTTTTATTGCTCATGGAAACCACATATTGCATGTTGTACCACCATACAGCGAGATCTTCAGAGCTGGTGGTCCAGATTGCTGTACACACCGGTACCTCTAACACCCAGTAGCACGTCCTCTTGCATTGATGCATGCCTGTATTCGTCCTGGCATACTATCCACAAGTCCATCACGTTACTGTTGGTCCACATTGTCCCACTCCTCAACGGCGATTCGGCATAGATACCTCAGAGTAGTTGTTGGGTCATGTCGTCCATAAACAGTCCTTTTCATTCTCTCCCCCGCACGTTCGATAGGGTTCATGTCTGGAGAACATGCTGCCCACTCTAGTCGACCGATGCCGTTATCCTGAAGGGAGTCATTCACAAGATGTGCATGATGGGGCGCGAATGGTCGTCCATGAAGTCGAATACCTCGCCAATGTGCTGCTGATATGGTCACACTATCGGTCGGAGGAAGGCACTCAAGTATCGTGCAGCCGTTACGGCGCCTTTCATGACCACCAGCGACGTACGTCGGCCCCTCATAATATCACCCCAAAAGAGCAGGGAACTTCCAACTTGCTGCACTTGCTGGACAGTGTGTCTAAGGCGTTCAGTTTGACCGGGTTGCCCCCAAACACATCTCCGACGATTGTATGGTTGAAGGCATATGCGACTCTCATCGGTGAAGAGAACGTGATGCCAATCCTGAGCGGTACATACAGCATGTTGTTGGGCACATGTGTACCGTGCTGCCTGCTGTCGAGGTTGCAAAGATGAATCTCGTCATGGACGTCGGGAGTGAAGCTCCGCATCATGCAGCCTATTGCGCACAGTTTGAGTAGTAACACGACGTCCTGTGGCTGCACGAAAAGCATTATTCTACATGATGGCGTTGCTGTCAGGGTTCCTCCGAGCCATAGCCCGTCATCCACTGCAGTAGTAGCCCTTGGGCGGTCTGAGCGATACAGGTCATCGACAGTTCCTGTCTCTCTGTATCTCCTCCACGGCCGAACAACATCGCTTTGGTTCACACCGAGACGCCTGGACATTCCACTTGTTGAGAGCCCTTCCTGGCACAAAGTAACAATGCGGGCGCGATCGAACCGCGGTATTGACCGTTTAGGCATGGTTGAACTACAGACGGCTACCGTGTACCTCCCTCCCGGTGGACTTATAACACCCCCTGCTTCCCGGGATTTGCGATATTACTGGTTGACAATGACCGTGAATTGTGAATTTTGACCCGTGTCGGGATAAGGCATCCGAATCCGAAGTAAATAATGATTATTCCGCGGGAAACAGGAGACGTTATAACTTGATCGTTATTGAATGAGTAATTTCATTCAATAACGATCGGTAAATGATATAATGGAAATAATTTGGAAATAAATTTTGCCAGTGGAAATTTTGCCGATAAAGTTGTAAAAGCAATTAAAAAGTCGGTCGCCAGCTCAACTGATGAGCGCCAGTACTGTTAGGTACGTGAATAATTATGTCAAAAATAATGTTTACCTGTTTGTAGCGCAGCAGGTGGAACGGGAATTTTTTACGTAAGTGCTGTGTCAGGCTCAGTAGTCATATAAAACAATGTCATAACAATCTAACTACACTTAAACATTAATGGTTAACTTTCAATAAGTATTTTGATAATTATATTGTTCATAATTTGTTAGCGAAGTGCAATGGTGACAACACAGATAATTATCTATCGAGATTTTGAATAATGGACTGTCATTCTGTCTTTCAAATTAGGTACTTTGCACAGTTTAATCTACTGATAATGAAATATATTGCCAATAATTGATTAACTATGTTTTGAATGATAATAATTCATTAATTGGGGAGTTGTCAGGTGGAATAAGCTATATAGTTTCATGAAATATCCTTGAACTAACTTAAGCTGAATATGCATTGAAATAAATCTTAGTATTCTTAATCCGACCCCAAGCACCATGGACCTTGCCGTTGGTGGGGAGGCTTGCGTGCCTCAGCGATACAGATAGCCGTACCGTAGGTGCAACCACAACGGAGGGGCATCTGTTGAGAGGCCAGACAAACGTGTGGTTCCTGAAGAGGGGCAGCAGCCTTTTCAGTAGTTGCAGGGGCAACAGTCTGGATGATTGACTGATCTGGCCTTGTAACACTAGCCAAAACGGCCTTGCTGTGCTGGTACTGCGAACGACTGAAAGCAAGGGGAAACTACAGCTGTAATTTTTCCCGAAGGCATGCAGCTTTACTGTATGGTTTAATGATGATGGCGTCCTCTTGGGTAAAATATTCCGGAGGTAAAATGGTCCCCCATTCGGATCCCCGGGCGGGGACTACACAGGAGGACGTCGTTATCAGGAGAAAGAAAACTGGCGTTCTACAAATCGGAGCGTGGAATGTCAGATCCCTTAATCGAGCAGGTAGGTTAGAAAATTTAAAAAGTGAAATGGATAGGTTAAAGTTAGATATAGTAGGAATTAGTGAAGTTCGCTGGCAGGAACAACAAGACTTTTGGTCAGGCGAATACAGGGTTATAAATACAGAATCAAAAAGGGGTAATGCAGGAGTCGGTTTAATAATGAGTAAAAAATAGGAGTGCGGGTAAGCTACTACAAACAGCATAGTGAACGCATTATTGCGGCCAAGATAGACACGAAGCCCACGCCTACTACAGTAGTACAAGTTTATATGCCAACTAGCTCTGTAGATGACGAAGAAATTGAAGAATAGTATGATGACATAAAAGAAATTATTCAGATAGTGAAGGGAGATGAAAATTTAATAGTCATGGGTGACTGGAATTCGGTAGTAGGAAAAGGGAGAGAAGGAAACATAGTAGGTGAATATGGATTGGGGCTAAGAAATGAAAGATGAAGCTGCCTGGTAGAATTTTGCACAGAGCACAACTTAATCATAGCTAACACTTGGTTCAAGAATCATAAAAGAAGGTTGTATACATGGAAGGATCCTGGAGATACTGACAGGTTTCAGATAGATTATATAATGGTAAGACAGAGATTTAGGAACCAGGTTTTAAATTGTAAGACATTTCCAGGGGCAGATGAGGACTCTGACCACAATCTATTGGTTATGAACTGTAGATTAAAACTGAAGAAACTGCAAAAAGGTGGGAATTTAAGGAGATGGGACCTGGATAAATTGAAAGAACCAGAGGTGTACAGAGTTTCAGGGAGAGCATAAGGGAACAATTGACAGTAATGGGGGAAAGAAATACAGTAGAAAAAGAATGGGTAGCTTTGAGAGATGAAGTAGTGAAGGCAGCAGATGATCAAATAGGTAAAGAGACAAGGGCTAGTAGGAATCCTTGGGTAACAGAAGAAACATTGAATTTAATTGATGAAAGGAGAAAATACAAAAATGCAATAAATGATGCAGGCAAAAATGAATACAAACGTCTCGTAAATGAGATCGACAGGAAGTGCAAAATGGCTAAGCAGGGATGGCTAGAGGACAAATGGATGGAGAGGCTTATCTCACTAGGGGGTAAAATAGATACTGCCTACAGGAAAATTAAAGAGACCTTTGGAGAAAAGAGAACCACTTGCGTATGAATATCAAGAGCTCAGATGGAAACCCAGTTCTAAGCAAAGAAGGGAAAGCAGAAAGGTGGTGGTGGGGGTAATGGTTAGTGTTTAACGTCCCGTCGACAACGAGGTCATTAGAGACGGAGCGCAAGCTTGGGTTAAGGATTCGGAAGGAAATCGGCCGTGCCCTTTCAAAGGAACCATCCCGGCATTTGCCTGAAACGATTTAGGGAAATCACGGGAAACCTAAATCAGGATGGCTGGAGACGGGATTGAACCGTCTCCTCCCGAATGCGAGTCCAGTGTGCTAACAACTGCGCCACCTCGCTCGGTAAAGCAGAAAGGTGGAAGGAGTATATAGAGGGTCTATACAAGGGTGATATACTTGAGGACAATATTATGGAAATGGAAGAGGATGTAGATGAAGATGAAGTGGGAGATACGATACTGCGTGAAGAGTTTGATAGAGCACTGAAAGACCTGAGTCGAAACAAGGCCCTGTTAGTAGACAACATTCTATTAGAACTACTGACAGCCTTGGGAGAGCCAGTCCTGACAAAACTCCACCATCTGGTGAGCAAGATGTATGAGCCAGGCGAAATACCCTCAGACTTCATGAAGAATATAATAATTCCAATCCCAAAGAAAGCAGGTGCTGACAGATGTGAAAATTACCGAACAATCAGTTTAATAAGTCACGGATGCAGAATATTAACGCGAATTCTTTACAGACGAATGGAAAAACTGGTAGAAGCCGACCTCGGGGAAGATCAGTTTGGATTCCGTAGAAATATGGGAACACGTGAGGCAATACTGACCCTACGACTTATCTTAGAAGCTAGATTGAGGAAAGGCAAACCTACGTTTCTAGCATTTGTAGACTTAGAGAAAGCTTTTGAGAATGTTGACTGGAATACTCTCTTTCAAATTCTTGAGGTGGCAGGGGTAAAACGCAGGGAGCGAAAGGCTATTTACAATTTGTACAGAAACCAGATGGCAGTTATAAGATGGTTCAAATGGCTCTGAGCACTATGGGACTCAACTGCTGAGGTCATTAGTCCCCTAGAACTTAGAACTAGTTAAACCTAACTAACCTAAGGACATCACAAACATCCATGCCCGAGGCAGGATTCGAACCTGCGACCGTAGCGGTCTTGCGGTTCCAGACTCCAGCGCCTTTAACCGCACGGCCACTTCGGCCGGCTAGTTATAAGAGTCGAGGGACATGAAAGGGAAGCAGTGGTTGGGAAGGGAATGAGACAGGGTTGTAGCCTCTCCCCAATGTTATTCAATCTGTATATTGAGCAAGCATTGAAGGAAACAAAAGAAAACTTCGGAGTAGCTATTAAAATCCATGGAGAAGAAATAAAAACTTCGAGATTCGCCGATGACATTGTAATTCTGTCAGAGACACCAAAGGACTTCGAAGAGCAGTTGAACGGAATTGATAGTGTCTTGAAAGGAGGATATAAGATGATCATCAACAAAAGCAAAACGAGGATAATGGAATGTAGTCGAATTAAGTCGGGTGACGCTGAGGGAATCAGATTAGGAAATGAGACACTTAAAGTAGTAAATGAGTTTTGCTATTTGGGGAGCAAAATAAGTGATGACGGTCGAAGTAGAGAGGATATGTAATGTAGACTAGCAATGGCAAGGAAAGCGTTTCTGAAGAAGAGAAATTTGTTAACATCGAGTATAGATTTAACTGTCAGGAAGTCGTTTATGAAAGTATTTGTATGGAGTGTAGCCATGTATGGAAGTGAAACATGGACGATAACTAGTTTGGACAAGAAGAGAATAGAAGCTTTCGAAATGTGGTGCTACAGAAGAATGCTGAAGATTAGATGGGTAGATCATATAACGAATGAGGAGGTATTGAATAGGATTGGGGAGAAGAGAAATTTGTGGCACAACTTGACTAGAAGAAGGGATCGGTTGGTAGGGCATGTTCTGAGGCATCAAGGGATGACCAATTTAGTATTGGAGGGCAGCGTGGAGGGTAAAAATCGTAGAGGGAGACCAAGAGATGAATACACTAAGCAGATTCAGAAGGATGTAGGTCGCAGTAGGTACTGGGAGATGAAGAAGCTTGCACAGGATAGAGTAGCATGGAGAGCTGCATCAATACAGTCTCAGGTCTGAAGAGCACAACAACAACAATCAAATTTATTACTTCCGTCTATTAAGCAACAATTAACTACGATAACCGGTCTGAAATTTACTCTTCACCGTCTATGCAATAATTTGATAATTAACATTTTTTCTCTTGATAATGGCGTGACATACTCGGTTCAATAAGGTTAGGATCGGAAGGAACGTACTTGGTGTTACTGTCGGGTGGAATGTAACTGCAACACTTCGGTTATAAAGTGCTTGTTATTAATTGTTCAACTTCAGAGAAAAGCACAGTCCACTGGCAAACCTTCTACAATTTTATCCTACGAGAATTACGTACATCTTACTTCCCTCGTTGTCGGCGGATCGACGGAAGTCCACGGCAGCGACACAACGTGGCAGCGCGCTTTTACTGTTGCGACTTGGGCCCACAGTGCGCTTCACATTTAAGTTCAAATGGTTCAAATGGCTCTGAGCACTATGGGACTCAACTGCTGAGGTCATTAGTCCCCTAGAACTTAGAACTAGTTAAACCTAACTAACCTAAGGACATCACAAACATCCATGCCCGAGGCAGGATTCGAACCTGCGACCGTAGCGGTCTCGCGGTTCGAGACTGCAGCGCCAGAACCGCGCGGCCACTTCGGCCGGCTCACATTTAAGTCCTCGTTTCTTCAGCACTATGTCCATTACTCCATAATAACTTGCCCGGCCATGCTTCCAGGTATGCCGACCATTACTTTCCCGTCGTACTTAGATCCACACACTAGCCGTTAGATGTAACACAGCTAGGACTACCAGCACTCGACTGTACGTCTTACTCCGAGCACGGCGTCACTGCTACTACTGCCTGCTGGCGCGCTCCCGCGCCCAGCGGCACGACAAAACAATCTCTCTGACTACAACGTTAACTAAATATGCCTTGACTTGCCAGTGTTAAATATTAAATAATTTAAACATAGTATTTACAGTACATATTTACGCTAGACAATGCATCGTATACAAACAGTTGCCTCTACATCTACATCTACATTTATACTCCGCAAGCCACCCAACGGTGTGTGTGTATAAATGGTTTCTGCAGTTTCAGATGCCGTAGGCTCCTCCAGGTTCTATACTCCTTTAAAAAGCGAGTGTGAGTTAAGTAAGCGAAAAATTCGTAGCAAGGACTGCGTTGTAGCGTCACAGACTGACTGGAACTGATCGGCTGTCGGACCCCCTCCTTCTAATAGGCGCTGTTCATGCATGGTTGTTCACATCTTTGTGCGGCTTTAGTGACATCTCTGAACAGCCGATACAATATCCATAGTCAACGCCTATCTTCAAGAGTTTTGGTAAACAGGGTGATGCATAACTTTTTTTGATGTGTGTAGATAGGCCTAGTCGTGCCCAGTTTAGAGTAAAATAAAAAAAAGAAAGAAACTAGACGAGAGAATTTAATAGATCGAGACTAACTAATGCCAGTACTTCCTGAGCGGGAGGGTTAAAGTAGCGGTTACGTTCTCTATAACCCTGGAAGCCGTAGCGCCAAGTCAACAGAACGAAACTAGCGACATTTGCGAAACGAAACCGGCAGTAGCACAGAGCACTTCAAAATCTGGAAACACGGGATTATTTCATTGTGGGCAAAGCAGATGCTAGAAAACAGGCTGTAAAAGAGCAGAGGCAGACCAAGAATTGGTAAACATAGAGATGCCAAGGAAGTTAGGAAACGATTAGAAGGAGATAGAAAAGAAGCGCAGGACGGCAGAAAGCGGTTTAGGGAAGAGACGGCTACGTTGCGAGGGGTGTTCCATTTTGTATTAAGCCAGTAAAGATGAGAATTCTGAGACAGTCGAAAGCAACGTGACCAGGCTAGTCCAGGCTGAGACAAATCTAAAAATAGTGGAGGAGGTGAAGTACTCGCTTTCTAAAAGAGTATAGAACCTGGAGGAGCCTACGGCATCTGAAACTGCAGAAACCATTCAGTTCTCGGAAAGGGGGAGTTTGCCTCATATAAACTTTATCTTGGAAACCTCAGAAAGAAGACTGAGAAATGCGAGTCGAGGAGATAGTAGGACTAGAGCTAACAATGAGCGACATGTTTGGTGACAATTCGATGTCTAGTGGCGCGCAGTCAGCGACGCAGATAAGGTCATTGTGAGGAGTATATGTTCATCATCGTGGTCTGTGTCCGTCAACGGACAGGACATCGATAGTAAGCTTGTCTGGAATATACCCAATTATTTAACTTATACCCAATTGTTTAACTTTACTGTGCACGCCTTGTCACAGTAGCCGAATACGAGAATAATTTATAAGGGGAGATCGAAAAGTTTCCGTTAGAAGGTCTTGCTGTCCAGAATCTGCCATAATCGCCATAAGCATGAGGCAATCATCCTATCAATGCACCAAGTTCAAGATACCCGTGTCCTGCTGCGTGAGGAAGACCGTAACTGTCTGCTGCACATCATCGTCCGACAGGAGTCGTCGACCCTTCAAGGTCTTTTTAAGGGACTGATATTGTGATAATCGCATGGGGAGGGATCAGGACAATAAGGCTAGTGGTCGAGGGTCTCCCACTTCAGCTGGCGTAACTTCTGCACTACGACATTAGCGATATGGGGACCAACGTTATCAGAATCCAGCGGAAAACCTTTTTACGCCCCATTTCAAAACAATGGTTTTCGACAGACATACTGCACCATACACATTCTTAATTTTAATAAATGAAAAGCATCAGTTTGCTTTTTTTTCTACAATATTACTTTTATTTTTAACCGGTTTTCGGCTTACAAGGCCATCTTCAGACATTTACTGAGCATTATCACCAAAGAAGTTAAATGTTAGCAAACAACATTAGAAGAGAAGTAACACATCAAGACTGAAGTAGAAACATACAGTAAGTAACATCTTTGCAATGAAAAAGTAAAAACTGAACAGTACATAAATAACAATGGATTAGACAGGAAAACATTTAGCACAAAATAGGAAGAGCATGCCTACATAACAGTTTCTATTAATAAACAAAACTAATAAAATAAAATGAAATTAGTACTAGACAAGGCTACATCAGGTGGTATGAAACATGGAGAGTGATACACAACCAATTAAAAGAAGAGACAGTTATCAATGTAAATACAGAACACGTAAGGAACTTAAGCAATATCAATAAGATAAACAGAAATACATAAATACTGGAAAATGGAGGTGTTTGAGGGAACCTACAGTTTGAGAGTGTGGTGGTACTGCATTTCAACATTAACATTATAATCAAAGCAGTGGCTGTGTAACAGTTTTCATTAAATAAATGAACAAAGTAAAAAATGAACAGTATTTGATGAGACAACTACAAGGGGTGTTAAACATGGACAGTAATACAATTACCAGTTAAACGAAAGCCCTAACTATTGAAACTACAGTCTATGTGAAATACAAAGACAACTTCAACAAAACAAAACAGCTTAACGAATACAGGAAAATGGGAATATGTAGGAAGAGAGAGTGTCGGAAGTAATGAACAACAAAGATTATATGAAGTTTAGGAGAGGGGAAGGGTTCTGCTGTGTCTGGTCATTTAGGATGAGATCTGGACTGTGAGCAAGATGTTTGTTAATTTCCAGGGCTTCCAGCAGGTTGAGTTTATGGCATTTGTTTGATAAGTGATGTACATGGGACACTGGTTGGTAGTTGTGACCCTCACTCGGTACATGTTCAGCAAATGCAGAGTCTGAATTCTGGAACCTCCAGCTGCGTTCATGTTCAGCCAGCCTAGTTGATATGTCTCTGCCTGACTGACCAATGTAAAATTTGTCACAATCAGAACAGGTGATTTTGTATACCCCCACTGTTGGCTAATAACTGGATTTTGTCTTTGCTATTAAAAACACACTGGGCTGTCGTGTTCCTGACATAGTAGGAAAGCCTATACTTGCAATATTTCAGTGTTTTGGCTACAATCTGTGATACCTGACCTAGAAATGCTAGTATACAGCATTTCTTGCAGACAATGGATGGGGAAGCAGGTGGGGCATAGAGGAGGGGCATAATTTTTCGTTTTTGTTTCCTGTGCAAGATGTCAATAAGAAGTGGATTGTAGCCATCGGCTGTGGCAATATATTATATTGTATCTAACTCTGCTTTAAAATCATCTCTGGACATGGGGATGGATACGAGACAGTGTACCATTGAGTGGAAAGCTGCATGTTTGTGAGCTATGGGATGTTGTGAGCAAGAAGGTATTACTGTGTCTGTAGTTGTTGTTTTTCTGTAAATTTTGAAACAATGTGTGTGTGTAGTGATGTCAATGGTGAGATCTAAGAAGTTTATGGATTTGTTGCCAATCTCCATAGTGAACTGGATATTTTTATGTTGACCGTTTAGGTTTTTCAAGAATGTGTTGAGTTGTCTTGCAGTACCAGTCCACATACACAGGACATCATCTACATATTTAAACCAGTATTTAATGTTTGCACTCAAAGGTTCTGTTTTTAGAAAATTCAACAGTGGACTAAGAGGGGAACCCATAGCTAAGCCATCTAATTGCTTATAAAGAGTCCCTTGGAACTGAAAATAGTTCTGTGCGAGGCATGTCTGTGTGGCCAGTCTCAAGTCATTCAATTCCACAGGACTGACATTAGACTTGTGCATCAGCTCTGTCAGAATATCAATGCATTCTACTACTGGTATGTTAGAAAACAAACTGCTGACATCAAATTTCCAGATGGATATATGCCGCTCCTTGTCCTTCGGCAGCCAAGAAACGAATAACAGCACGTTGGTCATGTTTGGATGCAACTGATAATAAAGTCGCCATTAACCACGTTTCCGCATTTACCACAAGCTCGTCGGACGCACATGAATGTCACACTAAGCCTTATCTACATGTCGGTGGTTGTAGACTGCCATCTGTGTCGCACTACGTTACATATATGCTGCAGTAACGCCATCAATGGGATACTTTTCGATCGCTCCTTATATTTTGTTCTTTTCTGCAAGCAATGAACAGTGTACTCACTCGTCTTGTGTCAGTAAGATTTGTTTCGATCAACTAAGAGGAGTAGAAATTTTTGAAGTAGCTACCAAATAAAACACATTAATACAAATGGCGTTAGCAGACAGTCGTGACAGCTCTGGTAATACACATAAACTTTATTTGTTTCTGATTGATATCTATGCCTGAAGGTGAAAGAGATGTTAGTTTACTGATTAAGTTGAGGAAACGTGAAGTCACGCAAAATAAGATTTACTAACAAGAATGAGGCAGGGATTCACTCTGAAGATCTCTTCGTATTTCTGCCTTTTATTTCAATCGTTTTGGTCACTACTTTGAAGGTGTTGGTTCATCTTGCTTAATCTAAACGAATCGTACTGATAAAAGACAAGCGAGTGCAATCCCGGTTGCTTTCAAAAATTAATGAAATAAATTAAATTATCCGCTGGGAATAAAGACAGCGCATTCACAGTGAATCTAACCTATCGGGAACACAACGGGTTAAATTTTTATTCTTAATATGTCGCCTGACAAGGAAATGTTTTTGTATTAGTTAAGAGTTTCTGAAATTACGTCAAGTTTGCGTATAATATGACTTTATTTGCCTTGTGTGTTTCGTGAAATTGATTACAGATAGACAGAGAGCAAAGTTAGCTCGGTATTCAATTAAATTCACCAACGGTTGTACACTCTCATTCATATTACGTTTCAGTGACATGAGTTTGGTCCAAAATTTCGCCATTTCGGACGCTACACTCGCCATTAACCGTTTAGTCTGATGGTATGTGCACTTCTTGCTTACGATGTCAGGGGGACACGTGTGTTGCATGCTCCAGTCGGGAGCGACCGCACGGTGAGGATATGTGACCTCATTCCACCGTCTAAGCTCAGAACAGTGCCCTGTCGTGAGAGTATAAAGGACGGCTGTTTGTTCCGAAGCACTGCTCCCTCTGTAAAACTGATCAACTCTCTCCCTCCCTCTCTCTCTCTCTCTCTCTCTCTCTGTGTGTGTGTGTGTGTGTGTGTGTGTGTGTGTGTGTCTTAGTCTTCATAATTAATATTTTATTTTAAACCGATGCACCGTTAGACGGCTGTAATTGGTCTGTTGTACACGGTTCTGGTATACTTGTTTGTCCACTAAATGCATTCGCTGTTAAATTTCCAAATAAATAGTTTTATGTGCATGTAAGTGTTGGTGGTATATTTATTTAAAGGGGGTTATCACTTATAAGCACGGTAGCAAAATAATTACCATTACCAGATGCAGACAATAAGTAGCATATTGTAATATTACGAAGAAGTCTCCTCTCTCGGTCATTCGTTTAAACAACTCTCTCACTATAATTGTTACAAATACAAGCCTAAATCTGTAAGTGGCTGATATCTGTAGCCATCTCGTGGACTGTATCAGGGAGTGCTGAAAATTAATGCCGCCGCATTTTTCATGCGAAAACTCTTAAAGCTTTTGAAATAAAACAAACGTCTTTAATTTTCTAGATCTTTATCCTTCATGTCTACATATTTATTTCTCAACATAGTTACCCAGGCGACGAACGCATTACTCCCAATGGCTTTGTTGACGGAGCCAGAACTTCTCCTGTGCTTGCAACGCTTCGTCACTATTAATGTAAAGTCCTCGAAGGTTTTTTTAAAGTTTTGAATCACCTTAAAATAGGATGGGACCATATCAGATCTGTATAGAGGATGATCTATGACAGTGAACCCAAGGCGTCAGGTTGTTGTAAATGTCGCAGCGCGCGTGTCGCGTAGCATTTTCTTGCTGAAGGAGACGGTGCTTCATGCGTGGACGAAGTTTTCCGCGAATATAAACTCGATTACGGTACGCTGTTTCTCAGGCACCGACACAGCTACTCTACACACCGCGATGTTACACTTTATCATCTAGAGGCTCTTGCGGCAGAGGGTTGAAACTTGTGTCATCGAAGCGGTAAAGTCGATCAAGTAATGTACTAGAGATGTAATACTTCAACCGATACTCAGAAAATAATAATAAATTTTTGAAGCGTTACATTTGAACACACCCTTGCGTGTCTAGTTCCAAGCACCAGCACAAACAGTGTAATTTCACGTGCAACATGCTGTGCGCCGTTCTTCGAAAGGACAGCCGTAGTTTCACAGTAGGGTTTTGTTGAAAATCGGTTACGAGTATGAAACGTACATGATATTCCTCTCTTACACGGCTACGTTGCTTACTCCTCTGATACGGTGCTCTAAACGGTTGACACACACTTAGCAGGTCAAATACAACTGTGAGGTCAGTGGTTTCCCCATCAATACACGTTTCGCACTCCGTCCACAGCAGGAAGATCTGCAGAGCGCCGTGCACGGTTGACAGTTCACCTGTAACACAAATAAATTCACTGACGGAAACAAAATAACCAACAGAAGAAGTAATTAATATAAAGTAATGGAGATTTCTCGAATACATTTGTCTACATAACATATTTAATTGATTAACATTGTAAGATCTTAGGTTACTGCAAGCGCGAAATAAGTCATTGCAAAAGTGAAATACTGGTACAGTAATAATCGGTGTAACTACCAGACTGTTGAATGCAAGCATGCAAACCTGCATGCAGTGTTATAGAGGTGCCGGGTGTCAATTGCGAGGGGGGTTCCATGCCTGTTGCGGTTGGTCACTCAGTAGAGGGATGGTTGCCCGCATCTCGTGGTCGTGCGGTAGCGTTCTCGCTTCCCACGCCCGGGTTCCCGGGTTCGATTCCCGGCGGGGTCAGGGATTTTCTCTGCCTCGTGATGGCTGGGTGTTGTGTGCTGTCCTTCGGTTAGTTAGGTTTAATTAGTTCTAAGTTCTAGGGGACTGATGACCATAGATGTTAAGTCCCATAGTGCTCAGAGCCATTTGAACCATTTTTTTGAGGGATGGTTGATGCTGTATGTGGATGATGCTGGAGTTGTCGTCCGATGACGTCCCATATGAACTCGATTGAAGACAGATCTTGTGATCGAGCAAGAGAAGGCAACACGTCGACACTCTGTAGAGCGTGTTCGGTTACAACTGCGGTATATGGGCGGGCTGAACCTACTGGACAACACCCCGAGGCGTGCTGTTCATGAATAGCAGCACTGCAAATCGAATCACCTGACTGACGTACAGTTTTGCAGTCAGGATGCGTGGGACAACCACGAGAGTACCCCTGTTGTCATACGAAATTGCACCTCAACACCATAACTCAATGTAATTGATGACTAACTGAAGCCCTCAGCTGCCGACAGGTGTTGTTGGTATACCTCGATGTGGACAGCTGAAAATGTGTGCCCCGACCGGGACTCGAACCCGGGATCTCCTCCTTACATGCAGGTATATCAACATCAGCTGTCGGCAGCTGAGAGTTTCAGTTAGTCATCATTTGTTCCAGGGAAAAGCTGCACGGTCATCAACAGTATTCTGTTCTTTCGAGAACAGTTACTGTCTTCATATACACAGTTAAAGGCTACCCAGCCAATGACCTTCGTCTGTGCGAATGCGCACAGGTTGCCCAAACTCTTACGGGAATCGCCAAAGCGTGCGCGAGTAATGAGTGGATGGGCAAATGTCTATAAGGTACATTACATATGTAGAATTGTGGACAGTTGGGAATGTGCGTCTCACGGGAAGCGTGCAAGGGATAAGTTCCTGCAGTCACAATATCCATCTGTGTTCTCGGTGGCTCAGATGGATAGAGCGTCTGCCATGTATGCAGGAGATTCCGGGTTCGAGTCCCGGTCGGGGCACACATTTTCAGCTGACCACATCGAGGTATATCAGCAACACCTGTCGGCAGCTGAGGGTTTCAGTTAGTCATCATTTATTCCAGGGAAAAGCTGCACTGTCATCAACAGTATTCTGTTCTTTCGAGAACAGTTACTGTCTTCATATATACATAACTCAATGTGTCTAACACGCAGACAGATTGGTTGGAGGCCCCCTGCTGGCCTCTTTGTAATCAACACACAGCCATCACTGGCTCCGAAGCTGAGCTAGCTATCATCCGAAAACACGACGTCCACTCTGCCCTCCAATGAACTCTCGCTTGACAGCAGTTAAGTCGCAAATGGCGGTGGTTTGGAGTCAGTGGAACGCACGCAAAAGAGCGCCTGGTTCGGAGCTGCACTTGAAGTAACCAATCTGTGACAGTTCATTGTCTCACTCTGACTTCTGCTGCAGCTGCAGTACTATGTGCCACATCCATACGACGAACACAATGGTCTTCCCTCTCGGTAGTGCCACGTGACCGTCCGGAGTCCAGTATTCTTGCGACAGTACGTTCTCGTCAGCTCCGCTGCGAGAAGTGATGTATAGCGACTACGTTCCTACCAAGTCTTTCTGCAGTATCGCACAAGTAGCGTACAGTCTCTCATAGCCCTGTTGCACGGCCTCGTTCTAACTGAGGTGTGGAGAAAGATGTCTTTGTCGTGTTAAAGGTGTTCTTGACTAACATCAACTCACCACGTCCACTCTCTGAGGTAATTAATGCTCATGACCGTTACAGCGTATATTTAAAACAAACTTGATATGCATTCCCATAGAGGCGCTACTAGCGCCACACTTATTCGACTGTTGCGATATCTGGATAGACATCGTCTTTCAGATGTAGAAACACGCCTACCAGCTTTCGTTTATGTCGCACAACTCTTTCTTGATGTTGCGATTTTTTTTCGACAGTTTAAACTTAACGTGCATAAAAAGGGAAAAATTTAAAGCGGAAAGCTCTAATCAGACTAAGCACAACAGACTTACATGTCAGTCTGAGATTCGTTGGAAGAATCCTCAGAGTAGCCCTACAAGACAGCATAAGTAGATGAAATGGATAAGACGCAAAGCAGAGCAGTGAATTTCGTCAAACTTTCGTTTAGTTTGCGCGAAAGCGCCTCGGAGATGATCGCTGAACTCCAGTGGCAGATGTTACGAGAGAGGCGTTGTTAAAATTCCTAGAGCCTTCATTACTAGAAGAGTAAACCAATATTTTATTTCCTCCCATGCGTGTTTCGCGAACAGACCATGAAGGAAAGGCGAGAGAGAGATTCGGTGTCGCAAAGAGACTTACCCGACAATCGTTTCGCACACCAATCGCGGGTGGAAGAAGAAATGTGGGGAAAGTGGTACGCAAATTATCTTCTGCCCTACACCATAAGGTGCCTTGTGAAGTATAGATGCAGATGTAGCGTAGCACATTATAACACTACCGTCTGCTACTACTATACCATATCGTCAAAGCTGAAGGCAGTTCATGTAATGAAATTATTCTTATTCAAATAATTATACTATGAAGAAGCAGAGCAGTGTTACCGTCTGAGAGGAATTTTGTTATATTGGCCGTGTTGTACCTAACGGAGGTGGCTTATCGGAAGTGAAAGTCAGAATTACGTAAATATTCAAACAGTAACAAATAATACTTTACCTAGCTGCACTGTTTGAAGAATAAAGAAAACGGTCGCCAGCATAATTAGGCAAGAGAACGATTAACATTCTTGTTTAAGAAAATAGATATGAGTAACTTCAACGGTCAAACACAACCTATACTTTGCCACACGCGAGTGCAATGAACTCTGGCACCTGAATTCAGTCTGTTCAGGATAAGGTTGGAGCTGACAGAGCAGAACAAACTATTTGCATAAATATAACAGATAACAATACACACTATTACTTTCAGGGCTTATCAAACTGAATGGTCTTTATAACACTACTATTAATATTCACTGTAGAATCACAAACTGGACATAGGTTCAGTATTACTTTCCACACATTTTCCTAGCCGACATAAAATTGTAAATGTAGTTCACTGCAAAATTATGAACTGATCACAGGTTAAGTCTCTCTCAACTAAATACTTTTCTATTACGAATGAAGGTTAAATGGAATTCATTAACAGATTACTTATCACTGTCTTTTGAATAAAGAAATTATTCTTTTAATAAATAATGGTCTTTCTATTAATTGTTATTGATCATGAGCATAAAGGATAACCTGTGGATCCTATTACACTATTAATATGCACTTTCAATACACAAAAGAAACAAGTGATTAGCAAGCATGAGTCTATAACTTTCCACTATTGCAGTTTTCCACTTTTACTACAGTGAGACACAAAATTAACATATTTGTAAGATACTGACTCACCTTTTGCGATTTACAACAGGCAGCAATGTGATCATTTACTAAACAAAACTTTATAAGCCTCAGTCTTAAGAACTTTTAATTTTGAAGTTGGCAGCATCATATTAATAAACAGTTTTAATAGAAAAATTATTCTCTGCAAGCATCATTTACTTTAACTCACTCTCTTGCCACATTAACTTTAACTTTCTTTTTACTATGTTCAAGAGGCATTAGTTAGCAAAACACTGGGCTTTAATGTTCTTTCAGTACGGACACTCGGTAATCACTCGGTAATCACTTTAGTTCAAACGGAGAGGAACCTGAGAGGTGTTATGATAAGGAAAAAAAGTCAAGGTAGGTACATAAATTCAGTTATAAATTACCTTATATTTGAACACACTAACACCTCCAATAAGCTGATCCTTCACTGTACATTATTATAGTGTTCCGTTACAGTGATTGCGCAATGTGGTGGCGATTGCATGTTGGTAGGTCGAATTGCTGGACTCTGTCATTTCTTGGTGGCGATGATAGATACCAATTTCAGAATAATCCCAGTTCTTTGTCCATCCATTGGAAAATGTCAGTAATAGCCTCTCTTGGAACCAGCATAATATACAACTTTTACACGGGCAGTTCACACTTTGGTAACTCGTCCCCGACTGACTTTTGTTCCACCTTTTCTACCTAGGCCAACCACAATTTGCGCGCGCTACACAGTTCTGTTCCCGAGGGAAACCACAACACCTTTTATATACTAAAGAACTAAGAACCCTAAGTGAAGGGCAGCAGTTTACATAACAGAGAACAAACATTTTAAATAAAACAGAACCTTTGCACATATTGACATTTCTAAAAAAGATTGTTTAAACAAATTCCAAATATATACAGTAAGTTTTATCTCCCTCCAATTGGGACAAAGAATTTAAATGATAGATACACTACATTGCATAGAATCAAATCATGACATCAAAGTTTTAACACAGAAAAGAATAAACACTCTCATGATATCGATTCAATCCAACAACCTTTACAGATACTCAATGTTATAACATTAAACCAAAACAAAACAAATTTGTACAGCATTAGAGCTATGGTGTTACAACATCTTTGAGAGTGTACTTCTCCTAAATTTTCCACTAGTTATTTTCCAAATAACGAAGCTTTACAGTAATGACGTAAAATGCTCTCGACAAGTAATAGTAAACAGAGATTTCGCGCGCAGAAAATGCAGGTAATACGCGCGTCTTGTCCTGGGAAACTTGTCTAACACCGTCGTTACCTAACAGCCTCTAGGAAACCAGGCTAGCAGTACAGACGCACGGTCGGTCAGCTGTGAGGTACCGTTCCAGCTGCAACCGCAGCTGCAGCTTCCTGGAAGGAGCGTCCAGTGGTTGGCAGCTTATTTATAGCGGCAGCATCGTAATTAGCGTGGGAGTAGGGGCCGGCTTGGCTTGTTGACATTTGCCGTGACCGGGGCACGAACCCTGACCCGCGCCCAGACGCCCCCGCGTCCCGAGGTCGGCAGGCGACCTGTAGCGGCGCCCGGAAGAGTTCCAGCGTGTGGAGCCGCTGGCCGATGCCGCCGTCGCCGCGGTTGGACGGCCTGGCTTTGCGCCCAGTCTTACGTCGAGTCTCAAGGCGACAGTGACGTCCGCAAGGAAGGTGCCTCGCGGATGAATTTTGTGGTGTGGTAGGTCCACTGCAGGAGGAGAACTACTCAGACATGCACTCGACAGGATATCGGCTGCCGTGAAGTCAACTAACCTTGCGCTTATTTATCTTAAGTGATTTAGGCGCGACATACATACATATTATAAAAATGTACACTACTGGCCATTAAAATTGCTACACCAACAAGAAATGCAGATGATAAACGGGTATTCATCGGACAAATATGTTATACTACAACTGACATGTGATTACTATTTCCGCAGTGTGGGTGCGTAAATCCTGAGAGATCAGTACCCAGAACAACCACCTCTGGCCGTAATAACGGCCTTCATACGTCTGGGCATTGAGTCAAACAGAGCTTGGATGGCGTTTACAGGTATAGTTGCCCATGCAGTTTCAACACGGTACCACAGTTCATCAAGAGTAGTGACTGGCGTATTGTGACGAGACAGTTGCGCGGCCACCATTGACCAGACGTTTTCAATTGCTGAGAGATCTGGAGAATGTGCTGGTCAGGACAGCAGTCGAACATTTTCTGTATCGAGAATGGCCCGTACAGGACCTGCAACATGCGGTCGTGCATTATCCTGTTGAAATGTAGGGTTTCGCAAGGATCGAATAAAGGGTAGAGCCTCGGGTTGTAACACATCTGAAAAGTAACGTCCACTGTTCAAAGTGCCGTCAATGCGAACAAGAGGTGACCGAGACGTGTAACCAATGGCGCCCCATACCATCACGCCGTGTGATACGCCAGCATGGCGATGACGAATACACGCTTCCAATGTGCGTTCACCGCGATGTCGCCAAACACGGATGCGACCATCATGATGCTGTAAACAGAACCTGGATTCATCCGAAAAAATGACGTTTTACCATTCGTGCACCCAGGTTCGTCGTTGAGTACACCATAGCAGGCGCTCCCGTCTGTGATGCAGCGTCAAGGGTAACCGCAGCCGTGGTCGCCGAGCTGATAGTCTATTCTGCTGCAAACGTCGTCGAACTGTTCGTGCAGATGGTTGTTGTCTTGCAAACGTCCCCATCTGTTGACTCAGGGATTGAGACGTCAGCACGTTGTGTGAATGCTCTGAAAAGCTAATCATTTGCATATCACAGCATCTTCTTCCTGTCGGTTAAATTTCGCGTCTGTAGCACGTCATCTTCGTGGTGTAGCAATTTTAATGGCCAGTATTGTATGTACGTATTCTTGAGTGAGTGTGTTTCGCATCCCCTTGTAAACCACTGATCCGATTTCAACCACACTAGGTACACAAATCGCTTAGTGTCTGGAAAGAATCGATGCTGAGGTAAGAACCACCTACATACAAAAGGGTGGGCGTGAGCGTGAAAAATAAGTGTACCACAGGACGAGTGAATACCCAGACTTCACTCATCCAGTATTTGAGAATGAGAGCACTTAGTGACTTTCAGCAAACCTTACAAATACTTTCAAATCTGTACTAAACTTTGATTTTCTGCCAAACCCAACAAAATGCTGAAGGTAAATCTGTTTATCGCTTACAACATTTTCACTGTTCATGCAGTAAAACTGCCGCACCAGGCATGACATTTTAATTGTAACTGTATTAATTCTAATTTTATTCGAAATTCACTTTGCAGACAGTACCCACTTGTATCACTAATGCACCTGCAAAATTATATCGTTGTGCGGCATATAGTTCAGGAGGTAAATGGTCACAAGCATTGAGCTGTACGAAAAGAAAACTGCAGGGCGAAATGCACTAAAGATACAGGTGAAACATTATACAAAAATGAGTGAAAAATTTTAAATCTAAATGACATGACAAATGCCACAGAAAAAGAAAACTCCTAAAGCCATCCACCAAATTCAACCAAACTGAGTAAGCAAGTTAATTAATATCTCGAAAGATATACTGCGAGGCGAGGTGATAACCTGTAGGGAGCACGGGGGAAGAAATGGATGGACAAAGAGGAGGAAGGAGGATAGGACACAGATAGGAGGAGGAGATGGACAGAGGGTGGGGGAGAAAGACTGAAAGAGGAGGGACAAGGAGATGGACAAACAGATGGTAAGGAGGAACTGGGCAGAGATGGAGAGCAGGAAATGGACAGAGAAAGGGAAGAGGAAATGGACCGAGAGAGAAGGGAAAAGATATGGACAGAGAGGGAGAAGAAGAGATGGAGAAAGCTGAAGGAGGGGATGGGCTGAGAGAGGGGGAATAGAGGAGGTGAGGAGGAGATAGGGGGCAGGAGGAAATAGAGTGGGAGTAGGAAATGGGCGTAGGTGATAGGAGCAGATGGACAGTGTGGGAGGAGTAGATGGACAGAGAGATTGGGAGGAGCAGATGGACAAAGAGAGGGAAGAGTACCAGACAGAAAAAGGGGCAGGAAGAGGTACACAGAGAATGAGGGTTGGAGGAGATGGGGAGAGAGAGACGGGATGAGGACATGGGTAGAGAGGAACTGCAGAGGAAACTGACTGAGAGAGGAGGAAGGGGAAGATGGATTAACAGATCTGGAGTAAATATGCACCTGAACAAAGCCTGGTACTAAGCCAGTGGAATAACTAAATCAGGACGTCTGTGTGTCCTTCATTATCATTAGTGATGAAGGATACCAGTGTTCAGATTTGCTGATAATATTGCTAGCGTTAGTGAAAGTGGAGAATAATTACGGGACCGACTGAATGGAACAAACAGTCTAATATGTGCAGATTATGGATTGAGAGTAAATCGAAGAAGGCGAAGAAAACGACAAGTAGCAGCAATGAGAACAGCGAGAAACTTAACATCGTAGTTGGTGAATATGAGTAGAAGATGCTACAAAATTCTGCTGCCTAGGCAGCGAAGAGCAAGGACTACATAAAATGCAGAGTAGCACTGGCAGAAAGAGTGGTCGTGAGAAGTCTACTAGTATCAAACATAGGTCTTAGTTTGAGGAAGAAATGTTTGACAATGTACGTTTGGTGGACAGCATTGTATGGCAGTGAGACTTGGACTGTGTAAATACCGGAACAGAAGAGAATAAAAGCATTTGAGATGCGGTGCTACAGAAGAATACTGAAAATTAGGTGACTGATAAGGTGAGAATTGAGGAGGTTCTCCGCAGAACGGCGAGGAAGGAATACAAGGCAGACACTGACAAAAAGAAGGGACAGGGTCATAGCACATCTGTTAAGACGTCAGGGAACGACTTCCGTGGTACTAGAGGGAGCTGTAGAGGGCAAAAACTGTAGAGGAAGACAGAGATTGGAATACATCCATCAAATAATTTGAGAGACGTTGGTTGCAAGTGCTACTCAGCGATGAAAAGGTTGGCGCAAGACAGTAATCGAGGCGCGCCGCAGTCAGAAACTGATGACTCAAAAGAAGAAAGAGAAAAAAAAGAAGGAAAAAGCGGTTTCTGCTCCTAACTATGATTACAGTATAAAACTTATTACGTTATTTACGTATTATATCAAGTCACACGCACGTAGTAATGTTAATACAGCACCATGCTGATATTAGAATACATGTAGGTAATATACAGGGTATAACCGTAGGCTCCCGCGGCCATTGTCACATTCAATAAATTTTTTCTGGGTTTGCGACCGCATTGTCAATATGTATAAAACTACCGACGTTTCGGTCCCTGTTTGCAAGTGAACTTCTTCAGGAAGAATAAAATTTTTCTGGGTTTGTGACCTCACAAACCCAGAAAAATTTTATTGAAAATATACAGGGTGTTTCCGTAAGAGGGTGCAAAAATGTAACAGGTCATAGAGATTGCTCCACTGAACATTTGAGGTAGAGAACATGGGGTCGGAGAAGCCAGCTTAAGGAGATATGGCAGTAAAACTTTTTTGTTTTATAGCCCATTTACAGCTAACACACGTACAAGTTTACAAGTACTGTGCTGTTTATTTCCTTCAATGAAAGAAGGAAGACGAGCCTGATTACTATGAAATCATGATGCAGGTTCTTTTTACTGTACTTGTCCGTAAGTGGTTCTGTTGAACCGTATTTACATTGTCCCTGACAGAACGTGTTATGAGTCAACGACAGACCCATTCATTACTCAGTGCTTTTCATAGATGTAGAGTACAATACGATAAAACAGTACCGCTACAGTTTTGCAGAACTCACTGACATGCACCTTGTGTGTGGGGAAGTACGTTGTAATGCTCTTGCTGCTGAAAGGCTTCGAAGGGAATGATTTCCTACCAGATGTCATCCGTCACAACGATTGTTTTTTTCTCTCGATCGACAAATTCGGGAGACTGATTGATTGGAAAGATGAAACGAAGTACCTGGAAACATGAGGACCATTCGCACACCTGACTCTGAAGAGGAGGTGCTGTAACGTGTTCCAGCGGACCCCACAACAAGTACTCGTCGTATCGCACATGAAATGGGCTTTGGGGAATACTCCACGAACATCAATTACACCCATATTCCCCAAAACGAATCCATACAATGCTTGTTACTGACTGTGCACCAAGGGCTGCATGGTTCAGTGGTTGCTCAAACAATGGATTGATTTCCTACACATCGAGCTGTTTACTGAGGGGGCCTCATTTGATCCCTTTCGCTGTAGTAGAGTCACACCATCAGTACGTTTTGCTGCGAATATCTGGGCCGGCACTGTAAGCGACAATCGCATTGGGATATATCGTCTACGTGGCCATTTGAAGGGCCACATGTTCTTGAGATTTGTTCAAAGAGTTCTACCTAGGTTGTTGGAGAACGTACCCCAGGATGTTCGTGAGAGGATGAGGATACAACATGATGGAACATTATCTCATTTCAATGTGGATATCCGTTACCATCTCAGTGCTATATTTCCTGGTCGCTAGATTGAAATCGAATGTCCTAATCCATGGTCTGCGAGATCACCTGACCTGAAACGCCTTGATTATTGCCTATGGAGCTATGTAAAATCACTTGTGTATGAGACCGCAGTGGATACGGAGATGGCACTAGTTGCCAGAAATGTAGCTGCCTGTGATGTGATTCGAAACACACCAGGGATATTTGCCAGGGTGCGTCAGAATCTTGTTCGCCGAAGTCTTGCTGCATTGAGGTTGACGGCCGTCAGTTTCAACACATTTTGTAGGATACAGTACAAATGCTACGTTCATTGTGTCAATGATGATATTGGCAGTTAACTGTAACTAAAGTAAATAAGAAAGAACACAGTAATGTGATTTTATTCCTATTATCTTCTTAAGCTGGCTTCTCTGACATCAGGTTCCCTGCCTGAAATTGTTCAGTGGAGCATACCCTACGTCCTGTTAAAGTTTTTGCACGCTCTTATGGATACACGCAGTATGAAATTTTATATCGTGATGGTAGTCATTAACCGAAACCGATAGTGATAATAATGGACATACAGACAGCTGCCATGAGTTTCATGAAACACTTAACAGTTTTTGCGCATCGCCTTCAAAAAATGTAACATAGGAGTGGCCACATATCATTTTGGATCTCTGTTCATCTGCATACAGTTTTAGATTGATCAGTGCACCATCTAACTGTTCCCAAACGACGGGATATCCTATTCTAATCTGATATTACAGTAACGTAAGGTCAAAACCGGTTCATTTTTTGTATCAAAATTAGAAATTGCTTTTCTTTAATTCTGATGCCACAGGTGCTATAAATTTTTCAGTGATACGTGATGCTCGCAAGTTTTAATTTTTATTTTATTTTCCTAATATTGTTCAAATTCCGCTTAGACCAATTTCATGGTCTTTTATTTCCGCCCCGAGAGCTGAATGGTCAGCGTGACGGACTGCCGTCCTAAGGGCCCGGGTTCGATTCCCGGCTGGGTCGGGGATTTTCTCCGCTCAGGGACTGGGCGTTGTGTTGCCTTCATCATCATTTCATCCCCATCCGCCGCCAGGCCGCCCAATGTCGCGTCGAATTTAATAGGACCTGCACCAAGGCGGCTGGACCTGCCCCATCAGGGGCCTCCCGGCCAATAACGCCAAACGCTCATTTCATTTCCATGGTCTTTTATTAAACCGTATTAGATCCTTAGCACATAATTTATTAACTGAGGTTAAAATCAACGACTAAACAAAATAGAATTGTGGTATTAATATGGAGATATAAAAAAGACCCGCCAGGGTAGCCGAGAGCGCTATCGCGCTGCTTCCTGGACTCGGGTAGGCGCGCCGTCCCCTGATCGAATCCGCCCGACGGATTAACGACGAGGGCCGGTGTGCCGGTCAGCCTGGATGTGGTTTTTAGGCGGTTTTCCACATCCCGTTAGGTGAATACTGGGCTGGTCCCCACGTTCCTCCACAGTTACACGTGTCGCCGACATTTGAAACACGTCCGCACTATTTCACGATTTACACTTGACGCAGACAGTTGGGGTACACTGATTCCGTCCTGGGGGGTACGGGGTGGTGGCAGGAAGGGCATCCGGCCATCCCTAAAACTAACATTGCCACATCCGTTGTAACCACGCCGACCCTGTGATCGCTGCGGGACTATGGCGTAAGTGAAAGAAAGAAGAGTAATATGGAGATATAAAATATTACTAGGTATTATTATGTTATTGTAGTTGTCATTCAAATTAACCACTGCTCCTAATTAATATTCACGCTATCACGCAGATATAGTTCGCCTATCACACTTGTATATATTAATTCTGTTAATATTTTGTTGTGTGCTGTCCTTAGGTTAGTTAGGTTTAAGTAGTTCTAAGTTCTAGGGGACTGATGACCATAGATGTTAAGTCCCATAGTGCTCAGAGCCATTTGAACAATTTGTTAATATTTAGTGTATGAGATCTATGCAGTTTATTCCTTAGAGACTATGAGCTATGTTTTGTTTTTCCTTTTCTTGTGAGTGGTTAACCTGTGAGATGGACTGTGAATGGCTAATCAGCAGACAGCACAGCCCCCACCCTGGGGGACCGTGTTTAAATAACAGTGCCTTCTGCTAAGTACATTTTTGACCGGGCTGTCGACCAGGACTTAAGAGATCTACGTCCTCTCTTCTTCGTTGTTAATTAAACCCCAACATAGAGAGTTGCAGCTTCCGCTCTTCGAGTTGTTTTACTCAGCGCCTAGTTCCACGTTACCTCGTCAACCGTTCCAGTCTTCACCGTAACCGTGGAAAGGATCCTTTCAAGGTATTATCATCCTGGCCAGATGGCAAAGATATTGAAAAGAAGATTAATAAATTTCAAGCTATCTGCGGAACAATTGGAAGAACTTTGGGAAGAAAACCAAGAAAAGAAACACATGGCTGTACCTACTCGTGTATATGGTTCCGAATCATGGGCAGAAAAAAAAGTCACGTATACAGGCAGCAAAGATGAAGTACATGAGATATGTAAGAGCTTGTAGTAGAATGGATAAAATAAGGAATGAAACAAGAGATCAGATATAAAAATCTTTTCAGTTATTGACAAGATAGAAGATGGAAGGATCATGTTGACATAATGACAGAAAAGAGATCAAACAGATTGCCAGAAAAGATCATGTATTTTCAGCCTGATGGAAAGAGAGAACTAGGCTGACCTCGTAAGAGATGGATGGATGGATGATAGAGACTGGAATATGTAACAGCAGCATCCAAATCTTGAAATGAGATGACGAATTTTTAGTGTACCTGTTGCATAAGTAATAATATTTACCGCTAAATTGGTAATATTTGTCGTGTAAACTGTTTTATGATCGAATAAATACAGCTATTAGTTATTGCATCTAACATATCTTGCAAGCCACCGTGTAGTGCTTGGCGGGGGGCACTTCATACTAACATTATTGAATTCCTGTCCTATTCAATTTGCATACTGAGCGATAGAAAAATGACTTCAAGCGTCTATGCGAGCCCTTATCTCTCTTACATTATCTTCATGACTCCTGCGCAAGTTAAACCATGCTGGCTGCAGAATAGTTGACAGGTTTCTCCTCTAAATCTATCCACAAGGATTTCCTGAGAACTACATAGCTCTTCATCTAAGGATTCCCTTTTAATTTCCTCGATCATTTCTGCTACACTTTCGCATGAGCTGTACAGGACTGTTACGAAATTTCCAGCACGTCTCTAAATATTTTCGATGTCTGCTATCTCGCCTACTTGATAGGGATTCCTAACGCGGCAATCTATATTGAAGAACTGGTCTCCCTAGCCTCTTGTGCTCTTTTGTTGTATTTTAAAAGGACCTCTCATGCTGTCGATCTCATTATAATGCCTAAAAAAATTCCGAAATATTATGGAACACTGGTATGTAATCCAACAAAGAATACAAAATCATTTACCGCGCACTGAAGAACTTTCAAAATCCGCTAACGCTTCGAGTTAGAGAAATCGAAACATATCTAGTGACGCCACAAAGAGAAGCAGCGATGCAAGATACAGATCGAAAGCATTCTGTTCTCAATCACAGAAAGTCACCTTCTCAATGACAGAATACTTCAAACTCCTAAAAAAATTTGAAAAAAAATGGAATAATTTCCTGTTGCATAAGTTCATGCGTAGAAGGCTCGGAAACGACATGTTGTGTCGTAACTCTTTCTCACAGTCAGCTTAGGTTGAATACTTCAGTTTAATATTATTTGTGTAGCAGGTGAAGAAATATCGCTTAAAGTTTTCTATCAAAGACTGCTTCATAAGCTGAAGATTACAATACATGATTATATCAAATAAGGTTTTTTCCTTGCCATCTTGTACCAAAATCAAACACGAATGAAAATCGAGAACGTATCATAAATACGTGACCTCAAAGAAAGAATTGAAAGAAGCTGTTTCCAGAAATTTTTATTTAGTCACAAAATTCTCTTTAAATTTATCCTCTCAGTTGAAAAGGAAATTATGGTTAATTTTACCTCAGTTATTCAAGATAACGGATAAATGACACCGAGACAAAATGGTTCAAATGTCTCTGAGCACTATGGGACTTAACATCTGAGGCCATCAGTCCCCTAGACTTAGAACTACTTAAACCTAACTAACCTAAGGACATCACACATATCCATGTCCGAGACAGGATTCGAACCTGTGACCGTAGCAGCAGCGCGGTTCCGGACTGAAGCGCCTAGAACCTTTCGGACACAGCGGCCGACACACCGAGGCACAAATGACGAACTTGTATTTGACTTCACTGTTTGCAGCTAGTAACGCCACTGTTTTCTTTTAACCGAAATACAGTAGTGTGAACTGCAACAGCATTTATTAGTAATTCCAGTGCGTAAGGCTTCGATTACAATTCCTCGATATCATGTACTTGTGAACTGTAGGTAATGCACTGAAACAAGTAAAAGTAATACAGTCATGTTTAGTAATTGTGATGTACAGGTACAATTATTCTAAATCTTCTTTGTCTTTTCTTTCTTCTGCCAGAGTCCTAAGAGTTGCTGATTTACATTCATAGTAAAACATCTAAACTGTGGGCGTTGTGATGCTGTGACAGCTTAAAAATATAAAGAATGGTAAAGGAGCTTAGAACTCTGGACAGTTCTCGTAGACACCGACACCACACGCTTTACTAACAATTTATCTGTTAACGAGAAGCATTGCCTGGCTGGCTTATGTTTTTTTTTAGCACCTCCCGCCAGTAGCACCTTGACGCTAAACGTATCGTGCGAGGTGAAAGTTTGCAGCATGCATATTGTCGTAACAGCTGAGAACCGGAAAGCGCAAGCCCATTATTTCCACAGCTGCATCCGAGGTAGGATCCTGTTTGCTGTTGAATAATCGCTGTCTGCTGCAGTTTCCACACTCATGCAAATATTTCGAGCTGAGGTGAAACATTATTATGCAGCACTTTATTTACGGAACTTGCATGGTATTTATGGAAAGAAGAAAATAAAGAACAATCTAACAATGATGCCTTACTTTGGTAGAACTTTTATAAGTCCATCACAAACGAACTGCATAATAGACAGTCAGAGACTCCGACATCCATCCACCCTAAGGTCCACATGCAACAGGTTTAGACGAACTGTTCTGGTGGAGACGACTGCGGCTGTTGACTATCTACATTTATATTCTACTGAAGCCTGTCTGACTCTAATATGGCTGAATGATGATTTCAAGTATAATGGAGGTTGGTCTCTTATCAGAAGCGTTGGGGTGTTGTATACCTAGCTGGTGATTTAGATTGTGGATCTCGAAGTATTCTCATAAAGTTTTTCTGACGTTTGAATCTATCTGCCTCGCGAAGGTCAGTCGTTTAGTTAGCACAGGGCCGAGATTGTAGCTAGGTTGCTCCATTCTATTTCCTTGCCGGCTGCAGAAATCAGTCTGTTTGGGAGCGTCAACTTTCTCGTCAACATAACTGTTACGGATTTCTCTGTATTTGTCCTGCTTTTCAATATGTTGCACCATTTCACAATTTTGTTGAGGTGCTCCTGTAGCTTTCGTTCTATGAAGTCGAGATTGTCGCTGCTTTTGAAAACCTCCATGTCATCGGCATACGTCGCTGTCTCATTACCTGCCAAATTTGTAACGTCAGTGTATAGTGAATATGATTTAGGACCTAGAACTAAGACCTGTGGAACTCCTGCCACAGTGTTCCTGAGAGTGCATGCGTGTTTGCCGCACCTGACGTGGTACTGCCTCCCCGCCAGAAACGAGTCAGAAATGTTGATCATATGTCCTGGAATGGCTAATTGGTATAACTCATAAATTAAGCCATCGTGCTAGTTTGTCAATAAGTTTCTTGACATCTTGGATATTCAGGAATCCAGCCGGATGTTCGCGTCGTTCTCGCACGATATTTCAACAGCGTGCCTCGCTGTCTTCTTCAGGTGCTACCTGAGACTAGTCCTTGGGTCGATCGAGTCCAGTATTTATGCCTGGGAGGAGCTGGGCGTTCCCTAATCGGTCCGCGCCGGGTCGAGTGTTCCATCTGTGGTCCGCGGCCGCCAGACTCGGCTTCAACGGACCCCTCCAGTCGCAGATGTTCCGACTGCCGTCGGCGCCCGTTCTGGCCGTCCTCAACAGATGTGGTTATCATCTGAGGTGTGTCAGACCCGGTCTGAGATGTTGGGTACTCTATCTCCTGACTGTTACTATGATTTGGGGATTGCGCTCGATAAAACTCCTCAGTCTCCAACCGCTGCCATTTGTAGTGTCTCTCTCCCAGTCCACACTTCTGTCGTTCAGTTCCCCTGCTATTATAACTCTTCCGCCGATGCCGATCAAGTTCTGAATGTCCTGTGGGCCGCAGTTTTTGTTTGGGTGTTTGGATGCCGAGATATCTTAATAATTTAATTGCCGATTTTTAGCTCTATACCGGCCGCCTCGACCGTGGTTAAGATTGTTTGGTGGCAAATTCTCCGCCTCACAAGGACGGCGACTCCTCCGCCTCCGCGGTCTTGCCTGTCGACCCTGCGGACCGAGTAGTTGCGCACCTTCAATCGATAGCTCGACGATAGATGAGCTCAAATGGTTCAAATGGCTCTGAGTACTATGGTACTTAACATCTGAGGTCATCAGTCCCCTACAAACTCAGAACTACTTAAACCTAACTAACCTAAGGACATCACACACATCCATGCCCGAGGCAGGATTCGAACCTGTGACCGTAGCGGTCGCGCGGTTCCGGACTGAATCACTTAGAACCGCGAGGCCACAACGGCCGGCGATATATGCGTCTTCTGAATGCACGTGACATGTATGTATGTTCTGCCGATCTATGCGGGATTTTGGAAGATTATGGCTGTCTGCATTCCACGTTAATAGTTTGAACGCTGTTGTTCTGTTACCGTGCATTGAAGAAGAGTATCATAGCTGCTTGTGCAATTATTAGCATTTCCAGAATCAATCTTTAGCGGCTCGGGCCGCCGCTATGGTCTTTCTCACTTTCTGGATTACTGCGCCGAGGCTAGGCCCCGCAAACAGCGTCCCGTGTCTCTGAGTTCCTTCAGAGAACTTCCGAGAACGTTGTCCGCGCCTGAGGCGGCTCCTGTGCTCGGACTGCACTTACACTAGTTGTTACTGTTGTCTCCTCTGGATCTAGTGGTGCTGATGGTACTAGTGGTACGGGTGCGACAGGTGTTGGTGAGGGTGGTCGGAGGGTCGTCCCCTGCACAATCGCAGCGGGCACTGCGGTTGTAGAGGGGACGGTGGGGACGGGCATAGCTGCCCTGTTTGCACGCGTATCCGGGGATTTTTCTCGTCGCAGTTCACAATTCGACTACTGGCGAGTTTGAAAACTTGAAGCGGCTGTTATTGTAGGGGCAGCTTTCCGCTCCCACACTTCACAGCCGCGGTAGTTAGCTGGGTGGGGCCTTTACAGTTGACACAGATAGGGTGCCTCTCTCTGCAGTTTTCATAGCTTGGTGAGGTGGGGCCCGCACAAGTAAAGCATCTCGGCTGTAAGTTACAGTTGTTACGAGGCCGCGGCGTGTCCGTCACGAGGGTAGACCTCAGCTAGCTAGCTCGCTCAGCTCAGCATACTAAATGTGTTTCTCATCGTGTTAACTCGTAACTGGGTGTTTACGTACTAACGAGAATTGCATATTTTACTGAAATTTGTTTTTAGAGAGTCTTACTGATCACTAGTACTATCGTATTGGCCGAGCGGTTCTACGCGCTTCCGTCTGGAACCGCGCGACCGCTACGGTCGGAGGTTCGAATCTTGCCTCGGGCATGGATGAGTGTGATGTCCTTAGGTTAGTTAGGTTTAAGTAGTTCTAAGTTCTAGGGGACAGATGACCTCAGATATTAAGTCCCATAATGCTCAGAGCCATTTAAACTAGTACTACAACAAAATACACGACTGTGCAGTGGCTGTAATTTAAGACCTATGCTCTGTATAAATGGTGTAACAGTTCGTTTATAGCATTTGGTCTCTACTGCTTAACAGTCCTCATTTCATACAAGATGTCTTGCCTCATCCAACCGATAAGATTTTATTATACCCAGTACAGGCGTAACTAATTATTATTAGGCATATGGACGTTCGAACGTTGTAGTTCTAATAAAGAATAAGACTCCATAATAGCGGATTCACAGCAGAAGATGCAGTTCTCATTTGTAGATAAACATGCAATTGCGAGTTAACAGATGCAGAAGCGTAGTTTGTCTGCAGAGCTGAACGAGTGAAAGAGTCAGGCCTACCTTCGTGACTTACATGCCGCGGCCTGTCTTTCTCGTCGCGCGGGATTAGCCGTGCGGTCTAGGGCGCTGCAGTCATGGACTGTGCGGCTGGTCCCAGCGGAGGTTCGAGTCCTCTCTCGGGCATGTGTGTGTTTGTCCTTAGGATAATTTAGTTTAAGTAGTGTGTAAGCTTGGGGACTGATGACCTTAGCAGTTAAGCCCCATAAGATTTCACACACATTTGAACATTTTGTCTTTCTCGTGGGCCTCGCAATTGTTACTAGAGTTCTGACATCTGCGACATTGGCCAGGAAGGCTTGAAGTACCTCTGTACTGTTATCCGGAAGCTCAGTAGGTATCGCAGTTGAAATACTCTTTGTGTCTCCTCGTTATTTTCTAACACCGCCAAGAACCTCGGCTCCTTCTTGCAGCCGTGATTTCCCACTCCTGTCGAGGTGGATTCTGAGAACACCACGACCCCTTCCTCTAATAGCTCTTTCTTTACTTCTTCCTGCTTAGCATCGATGGGTAGATGCTTTAGCGTTACTCTCAGAACTTGTTTGGAATCTATCGAGTATGTGTGGAACTCGAATTTTTTTTCGGATTTAACATTTTTATAATCCGCAACGGTCTGTATCTTGTTTTGTATCCCGCCTGGGAGGCGGCGCGTAGTAGGAACGGCAAAAGGAAAATTACGTCGGTACTGCCGATACAGTTAAAGCACCTTTACTAGTGGATAAACATATGCAAACATATTACACAACTTGCAATGTGGTGCGAAGTTGAAGCGAAGTGTCCTGGCTGTCTGCAGCTGATGAAATGGGCTAAAGCAGTGGCGGAGATGGGAGACCTCGACAGCACCGGCTAGAGGGCGCTGTCGTCGGTGTCTCACGTAGTGCCAACTTGAGAAACTATTCCGTGGTATGGTTGCTATCGATACCACACCTTGGTTGTCAGTAGAGACAACTCTGGTGTCGTCGGTTTATTTATACGGCAAGCTCTTCGAGTGTTGCATGTCCGTTAACCTTCACTAAAGGCGGTAGTCAGGTTAATTCGGGATGCGGAGCTTACCAGCTTCCATGACTGTTGATTACAACACAAATCCCCGTTGGCTATACACTGTCACCTCGAGAGAAACGAACAATTCATGATCTTAGATGTTCCAGAAATTGTCTTCCGTTTTCTGCCTTCCCTCCTCATTGGTCACAAAGCCGACGATATTCTTGCATGGTAGCACAGATACCGCAGGCCATGACATAATATCCTCTCGATAAATCGTTGCCGGCCGCGGTGGTCTCGCGGTTCTAGGCGCGCAGTCCGGAACTGTGCGACAGCTACGGTCGCAGGTTCGAATCCTGCCTCGGGCATGGATGTGTGTGATGTCCTTAGGTTAGTTAGGTTTAAGTAGTTCTAAGTTCTAGGGGACTGATGACCACAGCAGTTGAGTCCCATAGTGCTCAGAGCCATTTGAACCATTTTTGATAAATCGTTAAGGAAAGTGGCGTCCATGACAGATCACAGCAAATACAGGTGAAAAATTACCTGAAAAATTACCTCACACACAAATCTTATACTGGTTTATTTATATAACCGCCGTCATTCTCCTAGCACTTTAACGCTGCGTGGCATTTCAGTTAGACCAGAACCGAGGATTTCATAATTTTCTCTGTTAACGTCGAAAAGTGAACACTTTACGTGACTTTACATGACTGTCATCCGGTGGCAAGGAAACGACCGCCCTCTGGTCAGAGAATAAAAGACAGTCAAGTAAAATGTGGCGGACAGTAATCTGGACGCCACAAGCACTGCAGATTGGGGGTCCTCCCGCCGGAGTAAAAAACCATGCGTTAAGGGACTGTGCTCGATGCGGAGGCGATTGAGGAGAACCTCATCCCGCCTGCATGACTGGTAGGACGTACGCCATGGCCGCGTGGTGGCCTTGACCAGACGCACCTTATTTTCACCGACTGCCAGCCACTCCTCTTCCCATTGACGCATAACACGAAAACGCAAAAGGGAGGTAACAGCATGGAGGGGGACGGCACATTCAACAACGTGAGGGAGGGAACATGAATCTTTGGCAGCCATATCCGCCAGTTCGTTTCCCCTAATACCCACGTGCCCCGGCACCCAGCAGAAAGAAACCTCCTTCCCCTGCCGTTGCAGGTGGAGTAGGGCATCATGGATGTTCTGGACGACCGTATCCGCTGGGTACAAGTGATGCATGGTCTGAAGGGCACTCAGGGAGTCATAACAGATGAGAAAACTGGGAACACATGTCATCTGTTCCAATGCCCGAAAGATCGCAAACAATTCGGCATCAAAGATGGTAAACGCCGCAGGAAGCCGTAACTTGACGACTCGATCAGGGAAAACAACAGCACAACCAGCAGAGTCCCCCTGTTTAGAGCCATCCGTAAATACTGGTACATGGTCGGGATGCTGGTTTAAAATATCGTGAAAAAAAGAGGTAAAAACAAACGTAGGAGTGCAGCTCCTCCGGTACTCTGACAAGTCTAAAAGGACGCTGGGCCTCTGGAGCAACCAGGGAGGCAGGCGGGTAAAACCCTGGTAGAGTTGGGGTGCCACACGCTCCACACCAAGGGACTCAAGCAAATGCTTGGCACGAATCCCAAATTGTCTCGTTGCCCTGGGACGACTGAAAAAGAGACGTTCCATAAGCGGTCGGGCAACGGTAGGGTACGCACGGGAGATAGGACAGGCAAGGAATTGACACACCCGTTGCACCATGAGGAATTTCCGCCGGATGGCGAGCGGCGGTTCCCATGCCTCAGCACACAGGCTGGGGATGGGACTGGTACGGAAGGCACCAGTGGCCAGCCTGATACTCTCATGGTGTACTGCGTCAAGAATCTTCAGACACGAAGGCCTCGCTGACCCATACACGGTGCAACCATAGTCAAGTCGCGATCGGACGAAAGCCCTATAAAACTGCAGCAGACGCGCCCGATCGTGCTGATCCACGGTATACAATCAAACACTCCTCCTCCATGACAACACGAGGCCTCACACAAGTCTGCGCACCCAATAGGAGCTCACAAAACTTCGTTGGACTGGTCTTCCTTATCCATCCTACAGCCCGGTTCTCGCACCTTCCGACGTTCGTCTGTTTGACCCAATGAAAGATCCACACGGCGGGAAGTAATTGATAGGGAGGATACTGACAATAGCAAGACCTTGGCTACGATCGACATCGACCAGCGGAGTGGTACCACGCAAGCATATAGGCTCTCCGAGTAAGGTGACGTGACGCCGTCGAATTGAACAGAGATTATGTTGAAAAAGGTGTTTTTCTAGTCAAAAGAGTGGGCAATAATATGGTGTATTGGGATCCTGAATAAAACCAACCTGCTGTAGGAATAAAAATGTGTTGTATTACTCACTGAACGCCCCTCATAGATCGCGAGCGTGATCGTGAAATAAGACAAATATCCGCTATCCACATCTTTGGTTCTTAATTGACATTTCAGTTAGTACTCCACAGATGTTTATGCTCTCAGTACTACAAAACTCGTCAAAGCAGGTCGCATTTTTAGCTTTCACGAATTTGAATAATGGCTCGGTACAAAGTGATGTTTCGACTGGAGATTTCGTCTACAGTCACTGTATTCCCTTTTGCATTAAGATACTAAATTACTGGAGGTAGTAACACCGTAAAGAGATTGTTTGGTTCCGCATCCATTTTAAATCTCCAATACACAAAGAAAAAGCAATATCAACAGTACTTCCTAACCAATCAAGTTCGGAGAATCTGAATACACTATCATGGAAGCGCAAGACGATCACCACCATTAGTAACATTTCTTAGCTAATCGGCAATTACTTTTGAGACACACCTCGTGTTAACTCAAGCAAGAAGAGGGCTTGTAAGCAACGTTTCTTTTTGTACTCATTTTTGACAAAAGTGCACCACCAGAAAAGATATGAGTAACTGATATTAACTACACAGTGCGGATTAAGTCCATGAATGTAAAACGAAGACAATATTGCTAAAGAGCACTTTCAAATGCACAAAACACTTAATACTTTTTGAAGCATTCTGATCCATAAAAGACACAATGCGGTCACGTGCTCACAACAGCGATCAGGCAGGGGTGGGGCTGGTGCAAAATAATGGACTAGGTACAAAATACAAGAACCGAGTTGGAGCTGATTCTTAGCCCTGACCAAGCACTTTGTCAACAGCGTGAACAAGGTACAGTGGGTATAAATTTGTAGCAAAAGAATGTGAAGCCTGTGTAGGTTTTATTCTTGGATTCAGGATAGCTCACACATTTTCTCTATCTATAACACAATGAAACCTATGATGGTAGATCGATGCTAACAAAGGCTAGCCTCTTGGAAAAAGACGAAACAGAATCTAAATACGCAGCAGAAACATTATTTAAGAACTTCACACATGTATATATGACAGAAAGAAATGAATATTTGTTGTATAAAGCTGTTAAGTCTTTCGCACTCAATTCGTGACGTGTTGCTTGTTCTCGCTAGTTTCACAAGGAAACATCACCAACATGACCTCGTATTTTAAAGAAGAAAAATGCACGCTTGCAGGATAGCAACGGTAAAAATCAAATGGTTCAACTGGCTCTAAGCACTAAGGGACTTAACATCTGAGGTCATCAGTCCCCTAGACTTAGAACTACTTAAACGTAACTAACCTACGGACATCACACACATCCATGCCCGAAGCAGAACTCGAATCTGCGGCCGCAGCAACAGTGCGGTTCCGGATTGAAGCACCTAGAATCACTCGGCCACCGCGGTCGGCGAAGTAATTGTTATGATTAATTTGTAAATCTAAAATCATTAACTTCACTTAATGATAATTTTTCAGCTGCTTAGGTTTATTCATTTTGATTTTGAGGCTTGCATATATAACTGCAGAATATCATCAAAAAATGAATATACTTAAAATAATATTTAACGGATATCTTTGTGATGTAGACATAGTGTGTAACTGCACGGGGTAGCCACGCAGTCTGGGGCGCCTTGCCAAGTTTCGCGCGGCGCACCCCGTCGGAGGTTCGAGTCCTCCCTCGGGCATGGGTGTGTGTGTTGTCCGTACCGTACGTTAGTTTTAAGTTAGATTACGTAGTGTGTAAGCCTAGGGACCTATGACCTCAGCAGTTTGATCCTCTAGGAAATTGCCACAAATTTCCAAATTTTTCCATATTGTGTACACTCATTACTCAATACTTTTCGCGTAGTGTATCGTGTTCTCTAAAAAGCGCTTTGCACTCTAGTTTTAGGCGTCTACGATGGGACGGAGCGAGTGACAACCAGTCGGCGCTATAGTTTAAAAGGTATTCTTTGTCAAGAATACAACCGCGTACAATTGGAATTACGATCCTAATATTCGCGTGGAATCGGTTGCCGTGGCTGATCTCTTGCAAGTTTGATTTTTCTCTGCAAAATGTGAGGTCAAGATAAAATATGACATCTAGTTGGTGATGTTTCCCTGTCGGAATGGTTTGTGGTTTTTCTGACTTTTGGCCAACACAGATGAGTGACAGTGCCCAAGGTTCACCCTGTGTTGTTGGTGGCGGACTGTTCACTACTGACAGTGGACGGTGAATATTTGACTGCACCAGTCACTCGCGCTGACGAAACGTCGGGAAACAAAACACAAATCAGTTTTCTTCCGACGATACCGAGTGATGTGAATATTGCTTGATTTGTATAACGTGTAATCCCAGGGAATATCATCGATCAATATTTCACAGATACTAGCAAACGTAACAGAGATTAGCTCTCTTCGATAAGCGAACAATGCACAGAAATAGATAAATGGACGACTACATTGGTACTGTACCGGACGGAGCACCACCATAAGAGTTCGACCCTCACTGTGCGGTAGGTCGAATAATAACCTTGGTATATGTTGGTTTCCGCCTTAAAAATTTTCCCGCGATCGCAGTCGATACGAGCTGAAAACGATATACCTCAGGAAGAGAGTGAGTGTGTGTGTGTGTGTGTGTGTGTGTGTGAGAGAGAGAGAGAGAGAGAGGGGGGACGGAGGGAGGAAGAACAAGCTTATTAACCCCTTACATGGGAATTTTTCATCCGCTCCTGTTCCTCTGCGGTAACTTCCCTGAGCACGCGCCTTGCTCTCTCATTAAAATATATTTTTGTTGCTTTTATTTTATGTAAAAAACTAATGTGGTTTATGCTTGACTAGAAGAAATTAAAGAAGAGAATTAAATATTATTTGACATAATTAGAGGTCGTTTTAAGTGTGGAAAATTTTAAACGTGGTGATGCACAGAGACGTTCTCCACATTCTGCACACCAACAAGATATCTGTTTTCGAAGACCGCTTTTAGTGGATGTTCCACACTTTCTTGCCAGTCCTTTCGTCACTGTGTTTGACAAAAACTGTACAAAATGCGTGCCTATAAGACGAAACTCTTTTGGTGCTATAGTTGGGCGTCCATTTGATGACCCTTGCTGTGAAAAGGATACTGCTACCTATTCGTAGAGACTAATCATGAACTCCAATTCGCTTCTTTTTTTAACCGCAACGTTTTTCATGCAGAACGTATGTATGAAAGTATGCGACATTCAATACACGGTGATAAATCTTCTGAAAATATTTGTTCAGTCTAATCCTTGTCATCTGATAATTTTGCAGTAGGGAATCACAGTTATCCATACCTCCCATAATTTTGTAATTTGTGGTAACACATGGCTTTTACGCGATGGCGATTTCCAGAATTTACTTCTTGAAATATATCGTCATGGAACCAGCATAACGTGTCTCACTCGTCCTACATCAAGATCTGCTTGTTTCTGTAGGGCATCACGTATTCGATCACCTGTTCACTTTTCATAAAGTCTGCGAACTCCTTTCTGTTTTAGCACATTCTAACAACAATATCGATGTTGTTACCGATTTGTTTGTGAACTATTCATTAGTTTGTGAACCAAATCTGGACTAATGTACCAGTTGTCGAGGTAAGTACAGTAACCCTTTCTGAACAAATAGTGAGCTAACTCCGAAACAGTTTGAAATGTTATTTTCTTTTTACGATAAGGATTGGCGTAATTTTTGTATTACCAACATAAATAATAAAGAGTGCCATAACTAGACGAGAATGTATTATCTTGACTGACTACTGTTACCGCTGAAACTTGCTTGTGACAAATCTCAAGTTTCATTCTAGTATTCTTTGCTTTCTATAAAAAGGGACCAGACTGATAACATATTCGGTGCCTAGTAATCGATGTGTGACATGCAGACAGTCTTTGGTCAGTACGAACATCGAAAGATCAGTAGGAGCTCAGCGCGGCGTCGTGTTGGTAACACGCATTGTTGGAATGGGATAAAGGAGAACTGGATGAGAGAGAGACTGGCTTGGTGGTGCTTCCTGTTCAACGCTGCAAGGTTCTTCTGTGTGCAGCGCTGTGATGATACGTTTTCAGTGGAGGAGATAATCCGCAAACTGCCATGAGTTTGCTTTCTGCTTACTGCTGTTGCGAGCTACGAGTTATAGTGAGATTAACCCCAGAGTTGGGCAGCTTAGCGTATTAATGAAGTGCAACCATTGCAGGTTTATAACGGGTCATTACAAACGATAGGATTAACGTTTCCGTGACCCGTGGGACGTATATGTCCCACATACAAATTAATTTCCCTGAGTTCACAGGGATATGAGCGTTCCACATCTGATGGTGCTGCGATATACAGGGTGGTCCCGAATTCATGGTACAAACTTTAATGGTAGGTGCAGGACATTGTAACAAGGATATATTGTATAGGAATGTATAGTCCCAGGTGACGCGGTGAGGCGTAAACAGGGGAAATAACGGCCGAAAGGAAAACGAAAGATTTTATTGAAATCGTTGTTGACAAGTGTCATGTTTACAGTAAGTGTTCAAAATTGCGTCCACCATGAGCGATACATGCTTGACAGCGTCGGTGCAGCGATTGGCGTACACGTTCAAAGATGCCTGGTATTTCACGCACACCTGCAGCAGCTACAGATATGCGAGCAACGAGATCCTCATCTGAGTCAACTGGAGTCTCATAAACAAGACTCTTAAGATGTCCCCATAAAAAGTAATTGAGGCAAGAGAAATCAGGAGATCGGGGTGGCCAAGGGACTGGTCCACCACGCCCAATCCATCTAGCACCAAACGTGGCATTCAGGTAATTCCGTACAGCAGTGCTGAAGTGTGCTGGCGCTCCATCGTGCTGAAACCACATGCGGTTACGAATGGCGAGCGGAACATCTTGCAGCAGTTCTGGTAACACTTCTTGCAGAAAAATAAGATAGCTTTCGCCACAGAGTCGCGTGGGTAGTAAGTATGGCCCAATCACAAAGTCGTTCACAATACCAGCCCACACATTAATACCGAAACGTTGTTGATACGCATGTGGACGCGTTGCATGTGGATTATCTGTTGCCCACACATGGGAATTGTGCGCATTAAAGACACCCTCGCGTGAAAATGTCGCTTCATCTGTAAATAGCACATGACCTACGAAATCCGGCTGCAACGCACATTGCTGCAACAACCACTGGCAGAAGTTCACGCGAAGAGGATAATCTGCCGGATTCAATGCTTGTACTTTTTGAAAATGGAAGGGGTGTAAGCGATTTTCATTTAACACTCTGCATACAGTCTGATGACTCACATGTACGTCACGCGCAACAGTTCTTGTGCTTGACTCGGGTCTATCAGCCACTATGTTCAAGATGCGTTCTTCCAGTCTTGGAGTGCGTACAGCTCTTAATCGACCAGCGTCATGTCTGTTGACGTCGAACGTACCTGTTTCACAAAGTTGACGATGTAACCGTTGAAAAATTCTATGATCCGGCATTCGTCGATTAGGATACTCCGCGCGATACATTCGTAACGCAGCTCTGGCGTTACCATTTGCACGGCCGTACATGTAATGCATGTCTGCTTTTTCTGCATACGTAAAGTCACCCATCGTCTACGGCAGCACAATTGTGAATGGCGCTTGTCCCTACTGCGATACATCATGTTCATCTACTACCCTCTACCGGCAGTGACACCAACCGATCACTCCATTTCTCTTTCCCCTGTTTACGCCTCACCGCGTCACCTGCGACTATACATTCCTATACAATAAATCCTTGTTACAATGTCCTGTACCTACCATTAAAGTTTGTACCATGAATTCGGGACCACCCTTTAGTGTTAATGTATCAACTGTCCGGAGACCACAGTCTCCTTGTTTGGCACACAATGCGCGAGAAATCGCTTAATTATGTCAGTTATGCATT
This sequence comes from Schistocerca americana, assembly GCF_021461395.2. Classification (NCBI taxonomy): domain Eukaryota; kingdom Metazoa; phylum Arthropoda; class Insecta; order Orthoptera; family Acrididae; genus Schistocerca; species Schistocerca americana. The sequence goes on along the minus strand of NC_060121.1, from coordinate 789,916,328 downwards.
GTGTGCCCTGTGCTTTGGCGGTTTTATGTGTTTTTTACTATCCGCAATAATTAAGTTCGGTAAAGGTATCTGTTGTCTTTTTTATATTTTTTGCTTGAAATATGCAGATTTGCGCTCATATTTATTGATAAAACATTTATAAATTCAGTTAATGATTTTGCTTTATAGGCAGTATGTGTCGAGATTTTCTTTTTATTTCTTTTGTTCATATTTGTGTCTAAATTTTTACGTTTATGTATTTTATTCGTATTTTATATCCCTTGATATGAAACGGAAAACTCTACTAACTCCAGACTCTTTTTTTTTTTTTTTCTTTTTTTTTTTTGGAATCACTGCATTCTCCTTCTTTTTATACTTCTCCCAGTTGAAAGCTGTCTCGTAAGAGAAATGTGAAAGGAAATTTTGGCGCATTTTTCTCCGTTATTACAGTTCCTGGTGGTGAAACTGTTTACTATTGAAGCGTACAAAAGAAAATAAAAAAGACTATGCCACCATCTGATTGACCTACTGCCAATATCAGCTCTCATTACAACTGTGTACTCTATCACGGATGGAGGGCAAGATATAGATGAGATTATACCATCTCTGTTTTTTCGTGTGGCGAATTTTTATCTTCCGAGGGATGAGCAGTTAACAGGACTGTAACTGACTTGTTATCTAACCATTCATAACCTTTTGTACGGATGATAATGTGCGCTTATATGCAGTTGGAAAATATTTTCCAGGAAGGAGCACAAGGAGGCGATGCAGACAAAGCAGCAAATGGAAGCCAGAGATAAAAGCTAATTTCACATGTAGCTTCTTAAAAGTACGGTTAAGTATGCAGCCATGTTTTGAGAAATTTCATAAAAATGTTAAAATGTGAATAAATAATTTTGTTTAATATGACAATGGCACTTACTTCCTCCATTACACAGATCCTAATCCCTAGCAAAGAATTTATTTTAAATGGAACGTATGCAAAGTGAGCAGGAGGAATGTCACATAAGTTGCGAACTGATTCCACTCGTGAAAATAAACGGCAAAAGTCCGATGAACGAGTGTCAGATTTTCGAACATTATGGAACTAGCGCAGGTTGAAGATTACACACATTCATGAATGAATATGGAGACAAGTGTGAGTATTACTTCCCGAAATGGTATGTAGGAACTGTGAACTGTGGTGGATAGAATAATAGTGGAACAGATGATTGACCTATCCTACAAGAAGTATGGGGGTTCTTCGACAGATGGCAGCACTGTGACGTCGCACCGAGGCAACAGCTGCAAGCGTACTCAGTGTGCAATCGTGGCTTGGATCAGTGAACAGTCGTGAGGCCGAGAGCGTGTCGTGCTTTACTGTTGTTTAAATGAACTAGTCCTTATGCTGTTAATACCAACACGCTGCGTTAAGTCCACCCTTGTTGAATGTGCAGACATGTTGTTTGTATGTGGGTAATGTAATAGCAGTACCCATGCGGCTTTCATAGAATACAACAGAGTTAACATCAGGCGATCCAGTCAGTTGAGGAGAAGCAAGAAATTATTGCAATGGTACAGTGGAGTCCCACCTCCAGTACACAAGGCTCAGCCATGAGCTTGATATTCTAAAAATGCGAGTGTGTGATGCATTGTATTCTGACGGCTTGTATCCATTCCATGTGCAGCCTGTGTAACATCTGCTGTCGGGTCACTCAGTAAGCGCACACACATTTTGTGAATGGTTGGCTGCAAGCAGAGACTTCGTGCAGTACACTCTATTTCGAGATGAAGCTTCATTTACTTGCAGTAGCATCATGAACACCTGCAATTCTCGTACAAGGGCGATGGAGAACCCACATGACACTAGGGAAACAATATTCCAAGTTAGGTTCTCAGTGAACTTCTGGTGTGGTACAGTTGATAACCTGTTGATAAGGCCTGTGTTCCTGCCAAACTGCATGACATTAGTAGCATCCGCACATTTTCTGATGTAAGGCCTATCTGGACCTTCGTAAGAGTGGACATTAGACCAACAACAGCAAATATACCTCCAAAATGATGGATCACTAAATCGTTGTACCAGACAAGTATCCCAGTATCTGAATAGCACATTTCATCAACGGTGGATTGGTTGTGGGGGATGAATTCACTGATCCATGAGAAATCGCAATTCTTGTACACAAGCTGTGGAGAACCACATGACACAAGGGAAACGAGATTCCAAGTTAGGTTCTCAGAGAACGTCTAGTGTGGTATAGTTAATAACCTGGTGATAAGGCCTGTGTCCCTACCAACTTGCATGACATTAGTAGCATCCGCACATTTCCTGATATAAGACCTACCTGCACTTTTGGAAGATTTGACATTAAATCAACAACAGCAAATGTACCTCCAACTTGATGGTTCACCCATTCACTGTACCAGACAAGTATCCCAGTATTTGAATAACACATTCCTCATCGGTGGATTGACCGTGGCAGATCCATTCATTGCCTGCTAGATCAATCGACCTAACCCCATTAGACTTCTTTAATAGGGCTGGTTAAAGGGGGATGTGTACGCTACGAAGACGGATACACATGAAGAACTTCTAGCTCGCATCACCGATGCTGTTGCCCGCATTAAGGTCCAGCGAGATGATGCTGGACGAGCATCACATCACACCCTCCAATTCATTGACAAAAGCACTGAGATGGCTGGGGGGCCTTTCGAATACCTCATGTTCGATAGGTCAGACATCTGTCCCACCATCAATCTATCCACCTCAGGGCTTACATAGCATTTCGGTAAGTAACGTTCACGCTTATCTTCATAATCATTCATGGATTTGTGTAGTCTTCAACCTCTTCTGTTCCATAACGATAGAAAATCGGACACGTATTCATAGGACTTTTGTGGTTTATTTTCACATGTTAAATCACCTCACAAATTATGTAATTTTCCTCGTGAATCACCCCTTGGACTCCAGGAGGATTTTTTTTTTTTTTTTGGGGGGGGGGTGGCATTTATTCCTTCTCGAGTGCAGCGGGACCCTGCGACCCACTTAAAGTAGTTATTAAACTGTAAACAAATTTAGAAATGTGGCCTGATCTATGTATCCATTCCAAAATCAGGAAACCAATTTTTACAATAACAGCAGAAACGCAAGTTAATTTAGCCACGGAAGAGTTAATTTGTTAAATGTAACTGCAAATTTTAGTCAGATGAAGAAATAAATGAAACAGTATCCTTTCATACTCTTATGCATGTACTCCTAGTTCGCAAGCATTAGGGGCCAGGGGCCATTCACTCTGAGAGTTGCCAACTTGCACGGAGGTCGGTGTAGGCGACGGCCGCTAGCAGAGTGAAGTGAGTGCGTGCAGAGCGCGGTGGTGGACGCCCGCCTCCCACGCAAGCCGGCAGCGCCAGTTGACAGCAGTGGTTCCCACGGCCCGGTCTGTGCTAGCCACATAGGACGCGCACACCCAGCTGCGTAGCCAGGGTCAGCCGGCTCACTTTGCCGCTCTTCGGAGCGTCACCGGCTTGGCTGGCTGGTTGGTTCGTTGGCACAACTTGCCCGCGCGTCTGGCAGGTAGTGCCGATCCGTGTCCCCTATCGAAGTTCTCCGTCTGGCACGGCAGAAGCAGCGTAAATTTGGAGTCACTCGTTGGCGGGACTGGTTTTTGGAGCCCCCTTCCGAGGTCATCGGTGTCACCACCAACACGGCTTTAATTCTTTCTGCTAACGAACTTAATGGCTGATTTAAATGCCCGATTGTGTTGTCATTAACGCGTTTACATTGCGAGTAGCTTAGGAACATTTCTTAGCCCGGTTGTTTCTTTGTAAGCATGGCACGATTTATTTCATTGCCATTTATACGAACTTCGTTACGTAAGCGAATCACACACGACCTTCATACTTATAGAGAGGGTATCTATAAGCCTTCAACAGTACTGTATCGTGTCCCAAGTTTGTCAAACGTATTTTTAGATGATGTTAAGTTGGAGGAAGAAGCCTTTCTTCGTTAATAATTATAGTTGAGTTCTGTGTTTATGGATGTAATTACTTGAGGAAATACAGCAACCTGACATTTCTATACACTATTATCTGTGCCAGACACGTTTTGGGTTTTCGCCCATTTGCAGGTGATATAATACATTTACATCCCCATTAGCTGTAAATTTGTATCCACTGCATTTTGAACACTGTTACTGCCCTGAGCAAAATAAAAATTCCTGTACGTACCATGTTTCCACCGAGCGAGGTGGCGCAGTGGTTAGCACACTGGACCCGCCTTCGGAAGGACAACGGTTCAGTCCCGCGTCCGGCCATCCTGATTGAGGTTTTCCGTGATTTCCCTAAATCGCTCCAGCCAAATGCTGGGATGGTTCCTTTGACAGGGCACGGCTGACTTCCATCCCCATCCTTCCCTAATCCAATGAGACTGATGACCTCGCTGTTTTTCTCAAAAATGGTTCAAATGGCTCTGAGCACTATGGGACTCAACTGCTGAGGTCATTAGTCCCCTAGAACTTAGAACTAGTTAAACCTAACTAACCTAAGGACATCACAAACATCCATGCCCGAGGCAGGATTCGAACCTGCGACCGTAGCGGTCTTGCGGTTCCAGACTGCAGCGCCTTTAACCGCACGGCCACTTCGGCCGGCGCTGTTTTTCTCCTCTTCCCCCAAATCAATCCACCATGTTTCCATAACTGATAGTTACTTTTAGTAAACAGTGGTACGTACATTTACTGCTGTTCTGTAACCTGTAGTGCCTTATTTCGCATTTATATGCAGGAGACACACGTTCAGCTTCATTGGTGTCTCGATGCAGCGCAGCATTCGCCATGTGGCTGACTTACGTGTTTGTTTCAGTAATTACATCTCAAAGTCAAGCTCCCATTTTGTTATACACTAAGGTATCATGGGATACCTCCTAATATAGTGTCGGACCTCCTTTCTCCCTGTGTAGTGCTGCAAATCGACGTGACGTGGACTCAACAAGTCGTTGAACGTCCCCTGCAGAAATATTGAGCCATGCTGCCTCTATAGCGAAGTGAAAGTGTTGACGGTGCAGGAATTTGTGGACGAACTGATCTCTAGACTATGTCCAATAAGTGTTCGATGACATTCTTGTCGGATAATCTTGGTGCCCAAACCATTCGATCGAATTGTCCATAATGGTCTTAAAATCGATCACAAACAACTGTGACCCGGTCGCATGGAGCATTGTCATCCATAAAAATTCCATCGTTCTTTGGGAACGTGACATTCGTGGACAACTGCAAAAGGTGGCCAAGTAGCCAAAGAAAACCGAGGACCCAGTCCATTCTATGCACATACAGCCCACACTATTATGGAGCCACCACCAGCATGCACAGCGCCTTGTTGACAACTTGGGTCTATGGTTTCGTGGGGTCTGCGCCACACTCAAGGCAAACAATCAGCTCTTACCAACTGAAATCGGAACTCATCTGACGAGGTTACGGTTTTCCATTCGTCAAGCGTCAATTTGGTATGCCCACGAGCCCAGGAGAGGCGCTGCAGGCGATGTCGTGCTGTTAGTAAAGGCACTCGCGTCGGTCGTTGCTGCCGTAGTTTATTAACGCAAAATTTCGCCACACTGTCCTAACTGTCCTTCATCGAACGTCCCATATTGAATTCTGCGGCTATTTCACGCAGTGTTGCTTGTCTTTTAGCAATCACACCTCCACGCAGACGCCACTACTCTCGGTCGTTCAGTAAAGGCAGCCGCCCACTATGATGTCCGTGGTGAGAGGTAATGCGCTTTTATTCCGTGTGTACGCGGCATCTGCATAAGTACATATCGCTATCCCATGACTTCGTCACCATCGTGTGTATTCAGAAATTGACAACTGGCGACTTAAAAACCTAATACATGCCTGAGTATTGGTGGAAAAATGCCGTTCAAATGGTTCAAATGGCTTTAAGCACTATGGGACTTAACATCTGAGGCCATCGATCCCCTAGACTTGGAACTACTTAAACCTAATTAACCTAAGGACATCACACACATCCATGCCCGAGGCAGGATTCGAACCTGCGACCGCAGCAGCAGCGCGATTCCGGACTGAAGCGCCTAGTATCGCTCGGCTGCTGTTGTATCCTTTGCTTCACATACAATGAGCTGCTGTAACGACAACACTAGCGCATTTTACAGATAGAAGTTCTTGGGAATTTATGATACAAAATTGACTGTATTACAAATCAATATAAATAGCCACCTAAATAGCGCCACAATCACTGCCTAGCATTAACATACTACAGGAATTTTTGTCCTGCAGATACTGAAACTGTCACAGCTGGTAGACTAGCAGTGCTATGTAAGTGAAAACAGTTTGCTCTCTAAGGAATGATACGCACTCTCAGTTGAAGAAGCTTACGAGAGCTACAATAAATTTACGTCGGCATCATTAAGCTACAAACCTGAGGTATTTCGTACTATTATTTGGGAGAATTAGCCTCAACATCTTCCTCAGTCCATCCACATTGAGGTGTTCCGTTGGGTCCAATGAATCACCTCTGCCGATGGCTCGGAGACAACAGAGCCTTACTTCCCCAATCATAATCAATCCAGTTAATTATCTACAAGTCAACGGGAGATACACTCTACTGTCTTTTCATTGCTGTCTTAGGGTATGAACGCCCTTCATCGGAGCGGAATCGTGTGTTACAAAACTGCCGCAACATTGCCCAGAAACGAAAAAAATTGGGTAAAATGATAATGCAAAAGAATATATTGTTGTGCTAATAGTACTTAAAATCCTTTCCGCAAATTGTGTGTACAGTGACATTAAACTATCAAGACTTTTCGGATCTCTTCAGCACTGCGTAACTGGCAGAGAATAAGTCTCCAGCAGTCAGTAATAAATGTCATCAAATTCTAAACCAACTCTTTTTGCTCTAGCGCGTTTCCTTTTGTCTCTAGACCAGTTATTTTCCAACAGCCTTATTACATCACCTGTTCTTTCTGCCACTTTTCCACTTTGCTTTTTATATGAGGACTTACCCATGAATTACAGTCCTGTGATTTATTAGAAGTTACTGAATACTCTTTTGGAGTCCTTAGTGAGAACTAAAGATTTGTTGTTCAAAAGGGAAACATTATCAAAAGAATCGAGAATGGGTTAACAATTCAGTCAAAAACGTATTTACAGGCATTATATTTACCATTTTAAAACCTTCGCATCTTAGTAAAGTGACAACAATTAAAAATTTCACTAGTAATTTCAGTAATAACAATAATAACAATAATAATAATAATAATAATAGGAACAGTAATGATGATATGATGGAAAGAGCTTACGATCTGGCAAAAAAAGCAACAAAACGTACGTAGCTAGAGAAAGAAAACTAAAACACTATACCAAAGTGGTAAGACCAAAATGCTTATGTGCATGTGAATGGTTAACGATGAACTATAAGTTGGAAAGAATAAAGGTACTTGAAAGGTGGATTATTAGAAAAACTGTGAGTGCAATATAACTAAAAATGTTCGGGAATTGAGAAGTAACGAGATATACGGAAGTATTGAGAAAATAAATCTGCTTTGGACATCTCTACCGAATGAATGAGAACAGGTTCACGAAGCAAATATTCCAGTATTTCTGGAAAAAAAGTGATCCACAGTAGCATGGATTAGAGAAATAATCTAGAAGAAAACAATATCAAAGATTCGGAAGTAATGAAAATAAAGTTTTTTAAGAATAAATTACAAAATTTAGAAAGCTTTGAAGTCGAAGAAATAAGAAATCGAGAACAACATGGGCAGAAGAAAGGAAAAGAAAACAGGAAGAAAAATGGAGTAAATAATAATTTTTAAAATTTCTTTCTTTTGTTTTTTCAGTTTTTTTCCTTTTAATAATAATAATAACTTCAATAACTATAAAGCAATAAAACTTTCTGTTAGTACGGAATCATTTTATGACAATTTTATTTGTTTACGACGTTTTCATTGCAGGGTTCGTCGCATATTTGCTATCTTCTGGTCTCTTAATTTTCTAACTAAAATTTATCTTTTCAGAAATTATGAATACCAAATGATTGAGTAAGTACTGTCAATGGACTGATAAATCCACCCGTGACTTGCCAAAGCCTTCCGGATGCGCATTGTATGCGGAGAATCATGACGAAATTATGTGTAGTAAAATTAAGGTAATCATAACCCGAAACCGATAGTTAAAAGAGTACTAGAAAGCACTAGTAGTAAGCTTCATGACTGTCATCGTATTTGTTGTAATTCCAGTGAACGTAACCACTGAGGAGGCGAACGTACGTCGCTTTTGTCCGAAGGAGCTGTCGTGGCAAAATTTCATGTGATACCCGACAACTTCCCAAAATACCAAGGATATAGGAAAGTTGGGACTGTTGTGTTCCTTTCGTTCTATTGTTATCTGTTTCTTGAGATTTTTCTACTTTACCGTACATGGTATTGTACCATTCAGAATTTACAAATTATATCTAGGATGCCGTTTCAATCGCCACACCGTCGTGGCGTTGCAAGAACAACAGACAATTCAAAAATTAAAATTTCAGATGTAATTCGTGAAATCTTGTCAGATCTACAAAAATCAGTGTGTTTGTCTGGTGAACACCTTCCATTTTGGAACAAGGAACTAAAGAGGAACAGATTCATTTCAAGAAACAAAATAGATATCTTTATTTTTGTGGTTGATCAGTAAACTATTCAGAGATCGTTTTATGATTCTCCTGAACTGTTATTTTAAGTGACCAAAATCATTGACGTTTATGTGAAACCGACATCTATTTCCATACTCTGTAAATTACTGGCAGAGGGAAAATCAGTAGAGAAAAACAGATATCGGAAAGTATCCAACACAAAATCGACGAGGTGGGAGCAAAACGTACTCGCAGATAAGTTTAGCACAGAAAAGGAAGTCGTGGCCGGCTGCATGATACCAATCTGGAGACTGACGGAAAAGCATAATTCCATTAATAAGGCTCTATTAATAGTGAGTTAAATGCTTTTCGGAAGTAAAGAAATACTCCATCTATCTCTTAGTTCGATCCATTGGTTTCAGGTAGTCTGCAGCAGAAGCGCGAGGTTGGTTGAACATGACCGACTGTTTCGGACTCCACGTTGGTTGGCATGGAGAACATTTTGTTCGAGATATCTCATCTGAGATGAATAATTATTAGAAGATACAAACCATCAAAACTTGAAAGTAACCACAAAAATAGAAAAACGAATGCCTTTAAGTTGTAAGACATTAGTAACTTTATCGGTCAAAATTATGGTGTCATCTTTATTTAGTTTCATTTTGATTACTTTTGATTATAATATTTTAGTGTGATTTCCTGTGTATGCTATTTTGACGGTACATTGAGACACGGAGGAAGTGACAGAAGTATTAAAAGTCGGAATGGAATGCAAAAAACAATCAACAATTTATTTTTACGAAGTTTGCTAGAAGTCCATGTCAAACGTTTTGAAATTTGTGTATTCAGAACAGAGAATCTGTCCTAATGGCTGCAGCGCTTTTCGTTCTTATTGACCCTGGGTGCACGTAACACATATTAAAATAAATGAGATGTTCTGGAAATTACTTCGTCAGCGGAGAGATTAAATGACTATTCTCGTTCGTGTTGCAGGTGGAGCCCGACGCGTGCCGCCTGCGCCTGCTGTGCCATCTGGCGGCTGACCCGCAATACTACTTCCCCGTCGCTGATATATTCCGCGAACAGATGAGGTAAATCGATAGAGGTGTTCCATTCAGTTAAAAGATACAAGACGATTTATGTGAACATACGTCCGTAGTAAATTAATTTAAGAAGCGAAATTAAGCATTTCCACACTTAAGTACGAAATCCCTTACGAAGTCTGTAACAGAGTACTTCGTTCTACAGAAATACTAATTTCTCTCACGTGAAACGATGTGCCTTTAGAAGACACGGATCACGTTTCTCATTCAGATACGTGAACCAGCTAATAACAGCGAATGATTCGAACCGGAACGTTAATAATACGAGATAATATGAAATTTAACGTAAGCACACGAACTAGCCCTGTACTCGAACGGAAGAAACTACGGAACAAACCCCTAGTAAAGCTGAATCCCATATTTTAACTCGTTTGTACTGACCTCACTTTTTTCTAGGTTTCTCGATTATGACGATAATCATTAGAAGACAACCGGACGTTCCCACTGGAAGAAAAAAATTGTAGTGGGAATAATCGCAGTACCAAGACAGGTATCAATTTGTATATTAAACTTTTTGATCAGCCAACTCTGTGAGGTTCGATTCTTATTGAATTACTTCCACATTTCGTGCTACGCTGCCGACGGTCGCTGTAAATCCATCGTCTTGAAGCATGGACGTTGTTGATCAGTGACAGAATCTATCATCAGTGACGAAGCTCTGACAGCAGAGACTTAGAAAGGACGCGTTAATCTTCGTTCGCGTTGTTGGCAGAGAACGTCAGTGTTCACAGTAGTGTACCCTATAAAGTTTATTTCAATCGATGTTCACATAAACTGTATAATAGCTATACCAGTTTAGAGTGACTAGTAATTATTAACAGCCTGTAAATATTTCTTGGCATATAGCTGCATCAAGGCGTGGTGAAGGTCAAAATTTCCATGAGACTTCACTCGTCTAGGAGGAGTCCATTGGAAATCTTGACTACTTAATAAGCTATTATAATGACTACTCAGTCGAACCCGGTAAGTCGATTAACTCAGTGGCTCGTGCAGCCTGTTCGCAGAGGGTCTCAGATTTCAAGAACGTTTTTACACTGCCGCTTGTGAGACGAACTGAGCAGCTATAACTTCTGCTTAGTATTTCCTCCTCTCTGTTAATAGACAGCATGACATGTTATATGCCGTTGGAAAGCTGAGAAATCGATATATTTAGTTGTGTAAAACATTAACTATATCTTTCGATATTTTGCGAGTTATAAGCAATCGTTTTCAGATTTTGCTAGGTTTATCCTCTCCAGTTGCATCAAGAAAACACCCTCCTGATACTGTGTAATGTGCAAAGAAGAAAGATGAAAAGTGATACACCGTTTGAGTGTGAGAAATGTCTAGTGGCGTTGCCCATGTCTGTCATTTTTCAGGAATACTACACCAACTAAAACTTCGAAACAGTATTATCTTTGGCCGAGCGGTTCTAGGCGCTTCAGTCTGGAACCGCGCGACCGCTACGGTCGCAGGTTCGAATCCTGCCTCGGGCAGGGATGTGTGTGATGTCCTTAGGTTAGTTAGGTTTAATTAGTTCTAAGTTATAGGGGACTGATGACCTCAGCAGATAAGTCCCATAGTGCTCAGAGACATTTGAACCATTTTGAATATTATCTTTACTCCCTCGGTAAATAGTAAAGGTAGATTTATAAATAATTCCTATCACAAAAATTATATAACCTTGAGAAAATTGTGTAAGACAAAATATGCTGACTTTCGTAATTTTAAACGTAAATATAGGGTCAACTATGAGGTTAAACTACACTGCGCAAAAGAATTGCAAGGTCATTTTTGAGATCCCGACTTTTTCCCCTGTTGTGAGGCAGAAGTTTGCAATTTGGCCCACAGGTGCCTACAGACTTTCTGTGTAATGGTGTGAAAGCGTGGCACCCTGTGACGTCATCCACGCACTCAACGAGGCTTCAGATAGCAAGGTATCGACAAAAGCGAGAAAAAAGGCGAGAACGCAGAAGTTCATGTGGTAAGGTGTAAGGTGAGCTAATGATGTCACATTTGAACCAAACTCCACCACAATTCTGCCCAGTGCCACCGTAGGCGTATCACACGATGAGATGGTTGTCCAACCTCCCTTCGCCATACCTCACCCTTCTATTCACACTTCTGCGATGAAGATCAGAACAATGACGTCGACCGTTAACAACCCGATGTGTCCTTATTGGTGGCCGAAGAAAACATTTTAGACCCACCACAGCTTAGAATCGACCGAAAAGGCCTCGGGAGGTGACGTACGAGGTGTGGCTAGAAAAAAACCGGACTAGTACTGGTGAAACAATAAAACGAATGCAATAAGGCTGAAAGTCGCGTGGCCTGTCACGTGACTCTCGCTCCGCCTACTGCTCGAGTTTCATCTGCCTCCTGCACTCAGTCTGCCCGTGGCGTCTGTTTTAAGTAGTTGACGTTTTGTCTGTGCGTCGGAAAATGTTGAGTGTACAGAAAGAACAGCGTGTTAACATCAAATTTTGTTTCAAACTAGGAAAATCTGCAAGTGAAACGTTTGTAATGATACAACAAGTGTCGGCGATGATTGTTTATCGCGAAAACAAGTGTTTAAGTGGTTTAAACGATGTAAAGATGGCCGCGAAGACACCAGTGATGACACTCGCACTGGCAGACCATTGTCAGCAAAAACTGATGCAAACATTGAAAAAATCGGTAAACTTGTTCGACAAGATCGCCGTTTAACAATCAGAGCAGTGTCTGAGTTAACAGGAGTTGACAAGGAAAGCGTTAGGCAGATTCTTCATGAAAGTTTCAACATGAACAAAGTGTGTTCAAAAATGGTTCCAAAGTGTCTCACAATTGAACAGAAGGAATGCCGAAGAATGATTTGTTCTGACATCCTGGAAAACATTGAAAGTGATCCCACCTTCTTACAAAATGTTATTACTTGCGATGAATCGTGGTTTTTTACTTACGTTCCCGAAACTAAACGCCAATCGATGCATTGGAAAACTCCTGGTTCTCCACGACATAAAAAAGCACGAATGTCAAAATCGAAATTCAAGATAATGATGATTATTTTTTTTTTTTTTTGACATCAAAGGGATTGTGCACATTGATTGGGTACCAGAGGGACAAACAGTGAATCAGCATTACTACATTAGCGTCCTGGCTACCCTACGTGAGCGAGTACGGAGAAAACGGAACGATTTGTGGAGAAAAAAGTCATGGATCCTTCACCAAGACAATGCCCCAGCTCACAGTGCGTTGTCAGTGAAGACGTTTTTGGCAAAACACAACTTTCCCATCTTAGATCATCCACCCTACTCACCTGATTTGGCCCCCTGTGACTTTTTTCTTTTCCCTAAAGTCAAGTCAGCTTTGAAAGGAACTAGATTTGAGACTGTTGAAGCAGTAAAAGAAAAAGCGACGGAAGTAATGTATGGACTTACCGAAAATGATCTGCAGCATTGCTATGAACAGTGGAAAATTCGTATGGAGCGGTGTAGAGACCGAGGAGGAGAGTACATTGAAGGAGATAACATGAAATTGTAAATAATTGTAAATAAATGTTTTTTCCAGCATCAGTCCGGTTTTTTTCTAGCCGCACCTCGTAAAAGGCGCCCATGAACCCACCTCTTCCCTTGCAGCGTTTATTTGCACACATTTCATGGTCTAAAACGACAGTCTGCAGTGTGATGTTGCACGGAACGACGATCTTAACAATCTTTGAGACTGATTTGAGACTGATGACCCTTTTCCCTCCCCCCCCCCCCCTCCCCCCGGGACGCTTCATTCTTAGGATACTGACTGTAGGGCTGCAACACCACCACATGATGGAGCGTAGCGCGACCGCGGTTTTTGTTGTATTATACATAGTGGAACACCACCAGAGACTGGTCAAAACCATTCGATAAAATTTAAACGTAGTGGGAAGCGTTGACACGTACATGAATAAAATCGCAAAAGGGTCCTCTAAGACCTCCACCCCTAGTTGGGCAACACCCATGGTGCCAGCTGACCACCTTTGTTGAGCATTTAAAAAATGTACATGTATAGAAACGATCCTTGGCCGATTACTAGGCGCATGCGATCAGGAAATCCCTTCGACACCCCTCAAACTCCGAAAACAGGCGTTAGAGCAGCGCTATAGCGCCACCGCCACTCAGTTCTAGGGTGCTGTGGTGGTGAACGCACCGAGGGACTAGGTAGTTTCATTGGGGCTGTTGTGGCTCTCCTGAGGACTTTTCGGGTCGATTCTGAGCGGTGGTTGTCTGAAGTAGTTTCCTCAACCACCCACGAGAAAATCGCGAAATTTAATCACGGGGCGTCGTGGTTCTGACCTTCATTGCAGAGGTGTCGTGAGAAAGGGTGAGATGCGGTGAGAGGCTGGGGGGCGAAACGACCTTACCATCGTGTGACACGTCCACTTGGCGTTGGGCGAAACTCTAGTGAAATTGATGCCAATGTGACGTCAGTAACCCACTTACTCCTCATAGGAACTTCTGGGCTTTGGCGCCGTTATCGCACCTTGCTGACTAAAGCGTCGCCGAATGCGATGTTGGTGTCTCGTGGCGCCACGCTTTTTCAGTATGAAGTTACAGAGGAAGGTTGTAGGCACCTTATAGATAAATTTCACACTCCTATGTCGCAACAGGGGAAAGTGACGGGGTTTAAAAATGCGCAGTGTATTTGTGTGAAGATTGACTGCTGGACGGGCAGTGTCCTTTCCGACTGCACATAACGCTTCATGAGCGCCGCTATGTAGGAAGCCGAGTAAGATAACTGCAGATTGGCTGCCTGCGAGCGTTACTCTAGCTCCGTATTCTCCTTCACTCGCCGCGAGACTGTTCGGCGGCGTCATGTATAAAGACAGAGGTCGCTGCGAATGACCGCGCCCACAACGCAGCAGTTAGTATACTTCCGGACCTCTATATGAGAGGGCACGTGCAGAGACCCGGCAGAAGGCAGGGGAAAGATACGCCGATGATCCGACGAACCTCGAGCGCCAGGGCTACTATCATCAGATACTAGAAGCGGCCATTCAGAACCGAGGACAATATTCCCTGAGACTAACTAATGTAAGTCCAACAGAACAGCTTTGACTACATCTAAACATTGTAAAAATTAATAAATTTTCCCCTTGCAACTCTAAGTCTTTGTACTTTTAGTACAAATATCCAGCAGGAATCCGACGCCGGCCGGTGTGACTGACCGCTACGGTCGCAGGTTCGAATCCTGCCTCGGGAATGGATGTGTGTTACGTCCCTAGGTCAGTAGTTCTAAGTTCTAGGGGACTGATGACCTCAGCTGTTCCATAGTGCTCAGAGCCATTTGAGCCATTTCTGAGGAATCCGCCGCCTACAACTTCAGATGCAACACTGAGTGAAATAAATTTTATAGTTACGAACAGTTAATGTCTTTTTCACTTCCCAGCCGGAATTGTTTCGAGTTGGCTGTTAAACATGTTTTTTTCTTTATTGTAATTTCCATTCCACATCAGGGGTGGGCTGGCAGCAGGATAAGCGCTGCTCTTCAGCTGAGAGACATAAATAGACTGAAGAACATGTAAAACAATATAAAGAAGAAAACATGGCGGAATATAGAAGCAAAAAAGGCGGAACAGAAGAAACGAAAGCAAACAAAGCAGTGTCTGAAAACCTAAAAAAAAGTTATGTTACACAAAAAACACACACTTGATTAAAAGGCACCAGGCAAAGTACGGCCGGAGCATAAAAGTCGTAGAACGATGAAAACAGCCACGTGATGGACGGCGTAGAATGGTACAGTCATGGACGAAAAACAGGTCGAGCCCACAATGAAATCCACGTCACTAGATGACACTGTATAATGTCACCGAAACACAACACTATCGCTTCACACTGATAACGAATAATAGCCTGGGAGGACCTGCCAGAAGGGGAGGGGAGAAGGGAGAAAGGGAGAAAAAGGAGGATAGGGGGAGGGGAAAGAAAGGGGGATGAGGTGGGTGGGGGGGGGCCTCTGAAGGGGGGCTGGGGAGGGAAGGGACGGGCGAGGAAAACAGCCGAGGAGGGGCTGCAGGAATTCAGGGAGGGAAGGAGGAAAATACTCTGTGGGCGAAGGAGAGGAGCTGTTAAACAGGAGACTGCAGTTTTAAATCCTGCTTCAGGGACAGTAACGTTGTGGTTTTGAGTGTGTCGATGTTGTGTGTGCACCCTTTAGATGTGGGGTATAAACGTACTTATGAAGATTCAGAAAAGTGCAAGATAAATCCAATGATACAGATGTATCTCTCTTTCCTATCATTTTTCCCGTCGTGGGGGTTGCGTTGTTGTCAAGATTTGGTAAAACTGTTTCATTTTAACTTTAAGACCTGATACTCCTCCTGTCGTCACAGTCGCCAATTAATCAATCGATGCTCTGCGCCGCCTGTCTTTGATTCGCGTAAATATGTGTTGTTTGTATTATTTTTTCTTAAGTGTTCGTGTAACGTATTTTCTGAAGTGGAAATTTGGGACCAGGCCACCATTGATCTAACAGAGCATGGAAGACTAAATAAAAACCACACTCATCCTGCCCGGTGTACCAGACAAAAGGTCGTTAACCCGTTGCGAGGTCCCGCTTCCGATTTGTCTATTCTATTTCTGTCGTAAACGAGCGCGGCTCGTTGAGCTATACGGACAAGTCATCAACATCATGTTACATTGGCGTGGGAAGTGAGCTAGGACTTGAAAACAGGTCTTTCTGAATGTGGTTACACACTGCACAAATACATTTCCATATTTCTGAATAAATTCATCGTGGTCCGTCTTTGTTGCCTTCTATGCTTTGAGTCCCAAGTTATCAAACGCCTTATATACACTAAAGTGCCAAAGAAACTGGAATATGGATGCGAATTCAATACAGAGATATTTAAACAGGCAGAATACGGCACTGCAGTCGGCAACACCCATATCAGACAACAAGTGTTTGGCGCAGTTGTTAGGTCAGTTACTACTGTTACAATAGCAAGTTATCAAAATTTAAGTGGGTCTGAACGTCGTGTTATAGTAGGTGCACGAACGATGGGACACAGCATCTCCGAGGCAGCGATGAAGAGGGAATTTTCCCATACGACCATTTCACGTGCGTACCGTGAATATCAGGAATCCGGTAAACCATCCAATCTCCTACATCGCTGCAGCCGGAAAAAGATCCTGCAAGAACGGGACTAACGACGACTGAAGAGAATCAATAGTTCAACATGACGGAAGTACAAACCTTCCGCAAATTGGTGCAGATTTCAATGCTGGGCCAACAACAAGCGTCAGCGTGAGAACCATTCAATGAAACATCATCAATATGGGTTTTTGGAGCCGAAGGACCACTCGTGTGCTCCTGGTGACTGGCCGAACGAGTCTAGATTCAGATTGCATCGAGCTGATGAACTTGTACGGATATGGAGACAACCTCATGAATCCTGGACCCTAATATCAGCAGGGGACTGTTCAAGCTGTTGGAGGCTCTGTAATGGTGTGGGGCGTGTGCAGTTGGAGTGATATTGGACCGCTGATAAGTCTAGATACGGCTCTTACAAGAATCCTGTCTGATCATCTGCATCTATTGATATCCATTGTGCATTCCGACGGACTTAGCCAAGTCCAGCAGGACAGTGCGACACCCCACACGCCAAGAATTGCTACAGAAAGGGTCCTGGAACACACTTCTGTGTTTAAACACTTCCGCTGGCCATGAAACTCCCCAGACATGAACATTTTTGACCATATTTGTGATGCCGTGCAACGTGCTGTTCAGAAGAGCACTGTTACGGATTTATGGACAGCCTGCAGGATTCGTGGTGTCATTTCCCTCCAGCACTACTTCAGACGTTAGTCGAGTCTATGCCACGTCGTACTGCGGCACTTCTGCATGCTTGCGGGTGCCCTACACAATATTAAGCAAGTGTACCAGTTTCTTTGGCTCTTCAGTGTATCAGTGATCAGTTTTTACCGACTGAAGCATGGAACACTAAAGAAAAAGAACGTGACGTTTATTTGTCATTCTCAGTTCAATGAAAATGAAAGGCTGGGCTCATGCTGGTAAACGGACAGAAAACAAGTAATGTTTTATTATATGTCATATTTGTCCTTCTTGTACATCTCTTCAATTGATCCCATATATTTAATAGACTCGAGGAAAATATATTGTCTGAGAAATTTCGCAGTATCTCTGGCCGACTAAAGATGGTCTCCTGTCTCTGTCTGCAACTCTTGCCAAGGCACAGCAATGAAAAGAACGAATAAAGCTTGTTGAATTAAATTGAAGGTATTATGGAGAAGTATTCATTACCCGTTAACACGTTTGGTCTTATAGAGAATGACACTTTTAGGCCAATGTCGACAAATATGTATCAGAGTGACGATCGTTTCCATCAACTGGGAGACGTCAACGGCTGGCGTAAGGGTATCCCCGTGTGTGCCATTCTACAGTTTATGCCGTTCAAGACCAAGACTCAGTAACATAGTGCATTCTGCAGTAAAATACGATTAGAGAAACAAGTTTGCGTGAAACTGAATATATTTCGGGAAAGTGGAAGATGGAGATATTTGAGGCATGGTTACGTAGAACGGGGTATGTAATTCTTGGAGAAGCAGTGTCGGCTGCACAGTGGGAAAGAAGACGACGGGCGGGACATGCCCCTCGTCTGCCTTGACATTACGCTTTATGTATATAAGCCAGTGCCGTAATATTCTGGCATTTCAGAAGTCGCGCACACTGCCTCAATTAAGTCGATGGTTCCGCCGCGGCGTGTCTGTTCTTCAGCCCGGTGCGCTTGCGGCGGGCGTGAGGTCAGAGATCTTATTTTCACCATCCGCCGTCACTGTAGTTACAACACAACTTCGAAGCACCCGCTGCGCCTTCCCTGCGATACTTCGCAGCCACAGAAACCAGTAAACCCTGCACGTGTTTGCGACGCACCTCGTTGTGTTTTAGGATAACCATTTGGCCCACTTTTGGATGGAATGGCCTGCCGCAAGTCTCCGGAGGGGACGTCGTTATTCTTGTTGTGGCATTTCGCAATAAGGCTGGTTTGATGCAACTCAACACGCTAGTCTATCACGTGCGGATCTACACTCCTGGAAATTGAAATAAGAACATCGTGAATTCATTGTCCCAGGAAGGGGAAACTTTATTCACATTCCTGGGGACAGATACATCACATGATCACACTGACAGAACCACAGGCACATAGACACAGGCAACAGAGCATGCACAATGTCGGCACTAGTACAGTGTATATCCACCTTTCGCAGCAATGCAGGCTGCTATTCTCCCATGGAGACGATCGTAGAGATGCTGGATGTAGTCCTGTGGAACGGCTTGCCATGCCATTTCCACCTGGCGCCTCAGTTGGACCAGCGTTCGTGCTGGACGTGCAGACCGCGTGAGACGACGCTTCATCCAGTCCCAAACATGCTCAATGGGGGACAGATCCGGAGATCTTGCTGGCCAGGGTAGTTGACTTACACCTTCTAGAGCACGTTGGGTGGCACGGGATACATGCGGACGTGCATTGTCCTGTTGGAACAGCAAGTTCCCTTGCCAGTCTAGGAATGGTAGAACGATGGGTTCGATGACGGTTTGGATGTACCGTGCAATATTCAGTGTCCCCTCGACGATCACCAGTGGTGTACGGCCAGTGTAGGAGATCGCTCCCCACACTATGATGCCGGGTGTCGGCCCTGTGTGCCTCGGTCGTATGCAGTCCTGATTGTGGCGCTCACCTGCACGGCGCCAAACACGCATACGACCATCATTGGCACCAAGGCAGATGTGACTCTCATCGCTGAAGACGACACGTCTCCATTCGTCTCTCCATTCACGCCTGAAGACGACACGTCTCCATTCGTCTCTCCATTCACGCCTGTCGCGACACTACTGGAGGCGGGCTGCACGATGTTGGGGCGTGAGCGGAAGACGGCCTAACCGTGTGCGGGACCGTAGCCCAGCTTCATGGAGACGGTTGCGAATGGTCCTCGCCGATACCCCAGGAGCAACAGTGTCCCTAATTTGCTGGGAAGTGGCGGTGCGGTCCCCTACGGCACTGCGTAGGATCCTACGGTCTTGGCGTGCATCCGTGCGTCGCTGCGGTCCGGTCCCAGGTCGACGGGCACGTGCACCTTCCGCCGATCACTGGCGACAACATCGATGTACTGTGGAGACCTCACGCCCCACGTGTTGAGCAATTCGGCGGTACGTCCACCCGGCCTCCCGCATGCCCACTATACGCCCTCGCTCAAAGACCGTCAACTGCACATACGGTTCACGTCCACGCTGTCGCGGCATGCTACCAGTGTTAAAGACTGCGATGGAGCTCCGTATGCCACGGCAAACTGGCTGACACTGACGGCGGCGGTGCACAAATGCTGCGCAGCTAGCGCCATTCGACGGCCAACACCGCGGTTCCTGGTGTGTCCGCTGTGCCGTGCGTGTGATCATTGCTTGTACAGCCCTCTCGCAGTGTCCGGAGCAAGTATGGTGGGTCTGACACACCGGTGTCAATGTGTTCTTTTTTCCATTTCCAGGAGTGTATTTATCTCTGAATAACTACTGCAACCTACATCAACTTGAACCACAGTTCCTTCCGTCACATACGTTAGCCTTTTCTCCCTAGTTCAGAACACTGCTTCCTTATTAGCCATCTGCTCTGCGCATACAATAATCAGCTCTCTCCTGTAGTACCATGTTTCAAAAGCTTCTATTCTGGTCTTGTTTATACTGCTTATCGTTCGCGTTTCACTGTCATACAACTCTAGATTCTGGACAGACCTTCTCGGATGGGACTTTTTAACACTTAAATTTACATTACATGCTATCAAAATTTGCTAGTTCATTAAAACTGTGTGCCAGATCGGGAACAAAAGCTTTAACCTTGCCTTTTGTGGGCAACGCCTTTTCTTTTATTCCAGAACCTCATTTCTTACGATCTGGACTCATCATGCTCATAAATTTTCATTGTCTTAATTATAGTATAATGCAATAATAACTAGATAATCATCGGTTTCGGCTGATTGGCAACAATCTCCAGATTAACTTAAGTAAACTGAAAAATAACCTTCCAGGTAAGTTGAAAATATCGTAAAAATACTTCAAAAACGTACGTTTTTATAAAAAAATATTAATAAACATGCTTTCTTTACGCTATAACTACACCTAAGTGCAGTGTTAACGACAACAACAGCGATGTAGGGGTAGTTTGTCATCATCCAAAAGCTGCTCAAAGCATGACTTTAGGCATGTGAAACCAGTAGGGGACAATTGTTGCAAGTGCGTGTTCGCGACCGCCGCTATCTGGTAGTTATAACTGACGTGTGACCCTATCTGGAATATTGCTCAGCGTGTGGTACCCTCATCAGAAGACACTGACAAGAAGAAGAGACAGGATGTCCTCTGTTAAGACAAAAGGGAATAACTTCCATGGTACTACAGGGAGCTTTAGAGGGTAAAATCTGTATAGGAAAACAGAGATTGGAAAACATCCTGGAAATAACTGAAAATGTAGGTTGCGAGTTCTTCCCACATTCAATACGTGAATGGAATGGGAAGAAATCCTAATAACTGGTAGAATGGGACATACCCTCTGCCATGCGCTTCACACTGGTCTGCAGAGTATAGGTTTTCATGTATATGTGGATGTCTATGCAACAGTAGTTCGTCATCCAACATGCTCTAGAAAACATCTTCTTGGTGACAGAAGCATAATTTGTAGTAATCCATAATACGCCTCGTTGCCATACAAAAATGTCAATTTCAGCTGAGCCTCAGTTAATAAACTTTACATGAAATGTCGCCTCACTCTCCAGTTGCATCCATCTGAGACTTGTACTCGTCCTAGAGCTGGAGGACTAATTTCACACCCCTTCGCTTTTACCATTGGAGCGTCCACCTCCCACACAGTGGAACTTCTCTTACCTTTTCCTACTAGATCCTAGAGATTTTAAGATCCCGTTCCATGTAACAGCGTAGTTGCGTACGAAAGAAAATAAATTTCGTAACTAACATACACAAATATGAATGCTTACAAAATTCTTTTAAAAAACAGAAATATTTACACATATGATATGAAGTGTCAGTAACATTACATCATAGTTATGTTATGCAGGTGTTACAAGTTGGTTTGTTCACTTTCACTTGCGGCTTGTTCTACAAGAATCAGCTTGATACGAGAACTAAATCTTCATGAACCAAGAAAGAATAAACATGCAACTCAAAACAGCACTTTTTACCAAGGAATAAAACTGCATAATAAATTTTGCAACTAGATTAAAAAGATCATTCCAACGTACTTATGAAGAAGACTTTTGAAAAGTAGCTTTTATATATTATTGTTATTCTAATTATTTATTTCACTCACTGTGCCTCAGCCGTCGAGCCCTTTGGGATCACCAGATAAACAAGTTCCTTGTCTTCCGGTAAGACGCTCAAAAAGTTATTTTTTCACATTTACAACCTTGCGTTTTCATAGTTTTAAAAGAAACTAATGTTGAGTTTGGACTAAGAATTCCAGAATCCGTGTCCGAAGCCAGAAATGTCCTTGTAACACCATCGACCACGACGAAAGATACTTGAAAAATATTTTCTTTCTCAGTGAGGGAGAAAAATCTGTTATAATTCGAGTGTTCAGTGAGGAAGTACCGTTCAGAGCATCGCACCTGAGGACGTTGAACTTCTCTGTCTGGGGATCTCAAAGGCCTCGAGGGCACAGCTACCACTGTGGAGCGTATATATATACGATTTTCGGTGTTGGCAGAGCTTTATGAGAAGATTTTTCAAATCTAGTTCTTTTAAATGATTATGTGTCAATCTCCGCTTGAGAAACAATATAATCGATTTGCAGTCACTACTACATAATCAGTTCTCTTCTCCAAGGCTTACTATCGTGCTGAAGCCTACCTGATAAAAATCACGATATTTAGAGGATTAGCAGCGACAATTTTCAATCCTGCTGAATTGTAATTTATATTGAATTCTCCGTCATGTACAGTATGTGATCAAAGGTATCCAGACACCCCCCAAAACATACGTTTTTGATTTTAGGTGCATTGTGCTGTCACCTACTGCCAGGTACTCCATATCAGCGACCTCAGTAGTCATTAGACATAGTGAGAGAGCAGAATGGGGCGCTCCGCGGAACTCACGGACTACCAACGTGGTGAGGTGATTGGGTATCACTTGTGTCATACATCCGAATGCTCGATTTCCACAATCCTAAACATCTCTAGGTCCACTGTTTCCGGTGTGATGGTGAAGTGGAAACGTGAAGGGACACGTACAGCACTAAAGTGTTCAGTCCAACATCGTCTATTGACTGACAGAGACCGCCGACAGTTGAAGAGGGTGTTGTAGGTACGCAAACATCTATCCAGACCATCACATAGGAATTCCAGACTGCATCAGGATCCACTGCAGTTACTATGACAGTTAGGCGGGAGTGAGAAAACTTGGATTTCATGGTCGAGTGGATGCTCATAAGCCACACATCACGCCGGTAAATGCCAAACGAGGCCTCGCTTGTGTAAGGAGCGTAAATATTGGACGACTGAACAGTGGAAAAACGTTGTGTGGTGTGACGAATCACGGTACACAAAGTGGCGATCCGATGGCAGGGTGTGGGTATAGCGAATGCCTTGTGAACGTCATCTGCAAGCGTGTGTAGTGCCAACAGTAAAATTCGGAGGCGGTGGTATTATGGTATGGTCGTGTTTTTATAAAGGGGCCTGGCGCCCCTCGTTGTTTTGCGTACACTATCACAGCATAGGCCTACGCTGATGTCTTAAGCCGTTCTTGCTCCCCACTGTTGAAGAGCAATTCAGGGATGGCGATTGCATCTTTCAACACAATCAAGCACCTGTTGGCCGGCCGGTGTGACCGAGCGGTTCTAGGCGCTTCAGTCTGGAACCGCGCGACTGCTACGGTCGGAGGTTCGAATCCTGCTTCGGGAATGGATGTGTGTGATGTCCTTAGGTTAGTTAGGATTAAGTAGTTCTAAGTTCTAGGGGACTGATGACCTCAGATATTAAGTCCCATAGTGCTCAGAGCCATTTGAACCATTTGAGCCAAGCACCTGTTCATAATGCACGTCCTATGGTGGAGTGGTTACACGACAATAACATCCCTGTAATGGACTGACCTGCACAGAGTCCTGACCTGAATCCTATAGAACACCTTTGGGATGTTTTGGAATGCCGACTTCGTGCCAGGCCTCACCGACCGACATCAATACCTCCTCCTCAGTGCAGCACTTCGTGAAGAACTGGCTGCAATTCCAAAAGAAACCTTCCAGCACCTGATTGAATGTATGCCTGCGAGAGTGGAAGCTGTCATCAAGGCCGGGGGTCGGCCAACACTATCCTGAAATCCAGCATTACTGATGGAGGGGTCCACGAACTTGTAAGTCATTTTCGGGCAGGTGTCCGAATACTTTTGGTGACATTGTGTATATTATTTGAAGAAATGTCTTTCATTTTACGTGCGTGATGTAAGAGAAAGTGATGCCTTAAGTATTTCTTTAGAGATTCTCATTATTGTAATTATTTTGTATCACATAGTGAGTTACTTACTATATTCAACAAACAAAGTACACGTAGCCTATTTGAAACGGTAAAAAAGCATGTTGTAAATC
Source organism: Schistocerca americana (assembly GCF_021461395.2). NCBI lineage: Eukaryota > Metazoa > Arthropoda > Insecta > Orthoptera > Acrididae > Schistocerca > Schistocerca americana. The sequence continues at coordinate 789,892,055 of NC_060121.1, read as the reverse complement.
GTAAAACCAATTTAGAACATAAAACAAATATAAGTGAAATTAATAATTACAAAAATAATGAATGTTTAGGTATTTTAATTACGTATGCTGAAAATACTCTGACAGCACATTGTGCACGTATTATTTTCAAAAAATAGTGTTTCAGAAACCAGCTTTACTATACATCGCTGCAAGCATAATGAAATCTTCTTTAATTTGCCTTGCAACAAATGTTTTCATTTTTTAAAATTAATTAATTGTGGTAGGGTGTTCTGTAAAATTTCTAATAACAGCCTAAACTGATTACACAGTTACCGAGAAGGTTAATTACGTATGAACTTTCATATGAAAAACGTTTTGTAGGTATCATCGGTTCGAAGGTATTCCCTCTGAACCTAGGATGCCAATTACCTTCAGAGGTGTGGTTTACCCCTTAAAAGTGAAATTCGGCACGAACGAAAAAATATATATTGCATTGTTTTGCCCCCTCTACACGCGCGCCAAGTTTCATCAACATCATTCTTCTACACTTGGGAAAGTTCTCTTGCCAGCTGGACTCACGCAACAGTGCCACTACCTTTATTTCTTTACACTGACTTTTTAAGACGAATATCCCAGGGTTCCCTATAACAGAGCTAGCGCCGCCATTTTCAGCAGTCGTTTACTTCCCTCTGCAGTCCGTACCGGAAGCGGAAGTCGAGACCAGCGCTTGAGCTGACAATGCGCGAGGCTGACCTGGCGAGCCCTCTCGCTTTTACGGAAGCTGCACGGTCCGCGGCGGCCGTTGCGCCATCTGTGGCATTGTGTGCGGCGCTACAAGCAGCAGCAGTCACCAGTTGCGGGTGGATGACATCACTCCCGGACTCTGCGTATTAGAAAGTCGTTCTCAACCTGTAATTTCGGATGAGTTCTTCATTATTAAGTCTACTGCACCGTGTAGTCCGGTATATTCATTTCTGCGTGGGTCCCCAGCTGCCTTGCCGCATTTCGTACTGCCGAACTCTCAACAGTTGTAATGTGGTACAAAGTATAAGCAGACCTCTCGATTTTGTGAATTTTCGTGATTAATTTGGAGCTCAATTAAATACAGGGTGAAGCTGAACTCTGACATATTTTCTGTGGTTGTGCAAGGTTATTTTCAGAATATTTTGGTAGACCGGACGCACAGTCTCCAGTGGATCCCAATGGAGTAGCTGCATTTCGTTTGATTCCTTATCCCAGTTTATCTTTATAAATGCATTTCACTGAAAATGTCTGAACAACATCGCAAATTTCTACGGTATTACCTGTGTCTGTCTGTTGTTTGGAAACAAAGTTCCATTCACTCGCGATACTTGCTCTTGATAACAGTAGGCCTAATGCCTACTTTACTTGTCGCTCTCAACAATCGATTCAATACAGTGGTATCGCAGGTCGATATCACCTCCAACGGCGTCTCACAGCTGACAACAGAAACACACGTTTCCGACCAAAGATAGCGGTCGCCTGGGGCCCGGTGGATCCAATGATGCGTGTCCCCTGAGCCACGCCTTCTGCGGCTCCAACTGTGAGCGCTCGCTGCCGCTGCGATACAGGATGGTCGCAGTTTTTGACAGTCTTCAGTCTTAGTCGCCTTCAACATTTCGATCGTGCATTAGTAGCGGGAGCCTCACACTGCTCGATGCTCTTCAGTTTGCTTCTTGTAATAGCCGCACTTTATTGCTGTTTGTTCTTTTGTAAAGTTTCCTCACAACGCTTGGAGAAAGATACAAGTTAAGCAAAACTTCTGCTTACTGCATTTACGTGTTCACTAATCACTTCTTCTCCTGTCCAACTTCCTTATCGTGAATTACAAGTCTTTCTTTCTTTCGCTTACACCCGCAGCGATCGCAGGGTCAGCGTGATTACAACGGATTTGGCAAGGTTAGTTTTTTAGGGATGGCCGGATGCCCTTCCCGCCGCCACCCCGTACCCTCCAGGACAGAATCAGTGTACCCCCACTGTCTGCGTCTAGTGAAATAGTGCGGACGTGTTGCAAATGCCTGCGATGTGTGTAACTAAGACGGAACGTGAGGACCAGCCTGGTATTCACCTAGTGGGATGTGGAAAACCGCCTGAAAACCACATTCAGGCCGGCCGGCACACCGGCCCTCGTCGTTAATCCGCCGGGAAGATTCGATCCGGGGCCGGTGCGACTACCTGAGTCCAGGAAGCAGCGCGTTAGCGCCCTCGGCTACCCTGGCGGGTCGTGAAATACGAGTAGTACACAACAAATACTGCTCGGTTCGGTCTCGCATTTGTCTTACGACAATGTTAGTGATAGCGAGCAGTATGGATAGGTTTATTGATGCAGAGTTGACCGATATGCACGTAGCGTATGGTGAAACTACCTCTTTAATTGTTTCTTTTTATTAAGCACTGACCTACAGAATTTTCCCCGACAAAGACAACTTAAACTTAACCTATTCATTTATTACCAAGAATATACAAGCCCAACGCAATCTAACTGCTATAAATTGACGACGCGACTTCCAATATTTAACACAAAAGGATGACCCCGAATTGCAATAAATTGTAACAACAATACAAATCCAAAATACATTAAATTAATGAAATATGAAACTACTTCCAACTGTGCTAATTGCCTAAACTCACTTCAGTCACGAATCTCGATAGTGGAAAGGCCATTCTTTTTCACAAGTCACTTACCTCTGCCAAAATCTTCACAACACGGACTACAACAATTACAGCAAGTAGCAACAGCAGCCAGCAGCCAGGAACCTAAAGTTGGTCGGTGACGTTCATCGTATACCGAATACACGCTAACAAAAGTCACGTCTCCGTTAGAGAGGCTGCGTACGCTCAGAATCGCCTAATCCACGTTGAGGTTACAGATTTTCATAAATCTGATTTCACCAGTAGGGAGACGAGGCACTTGCAAAAAGGAAGGCGGCGGCATACGTCTCTTAAGCGCCACATAGTGATAATGTTGAGTTATAGGCAGTAAGTCCCAGTTGCGTTACGGCTGTGGCTATGAAATATATTAGTCGTCAATTATGTTCACAAAACCAGTATGTTTTTTCAATGTAGTCTCCTCCTGAATCAATAAACAGCTGAAATAGCTTTAAAAGTGTCTTGAAACACTCACCCTAGTCGCATTGTGGAATTGCATTTACTGCTGCAGTACTACTTTCCTGGATGTTCTTAAATGCGTCTAAACGGTATCTTTTCGTTGCCAACATCAATTTGGGGAGCAGGCAGAAGTCCACCGGAGCCAAATCCGAGGAATGCGGCGGGTGATCCAGGACTGTGATCCCCTTGCTGGCCAAAACCTCGAGCAAGATCTTCACTCTGTGGGCTGCGGTGCTGTCATGGAGGGCGATCAGGAACCTGCCTCTCGGTATTTGGGTTAAACTTAACGAATTCTCGCTCACAAACACAAAACTTGACGTTGCCTCGCTGGCTGCTCCACCACCGTTTCACGAGTGTCAGACGCGTAGTGTTATATTCGCGACCTGGATGCCTGCTGCAGCGATGCTAGGCGCTTTGATCTTCCACACGGCTGTTGTTGGAACTTCAAGGATCACGATCGCAACGCCACAACATTCCAATTTGGAATTTCACAAAAGCAGTTATAACGGAACTGTAAATCTCAAAGTTCCCGAATGTGGTAAAGAATTGAAACACAACATCAAATGGAGTATTACAGCAACCCGCGATTCAGTTACCGTTTTATCCTCAAATCGTGCAAGACACAGAGTAGCATCTTTAGGTTATCGCACTGCATTTCAATTTTTAAGAGCTATTTAATGGCGATAAAAGCCATATATTGCTATATTAAAAAAAAGATTATCAACATCTTTAGTATCTCGATATATAACAAAAAGCTTCAGAGGAGAACTATATAATAAAATACTCAGCCACTTTAGTATTATCAGTTGTCCAAGTCCGCAGCTCGTGGTCGTGCGGTAGCGTTCTCGCTTCCCGCGCCCGGGTTCCCGGGTTCGATTCCCGGCGGGGTCAGGGATTTTCTCTGCCGCGTGATGACTGGATGTTGTGTGATGTCCTTAGGTTAGTTAGGTTTAAGTAGTTATAAGTTCTATGGGACTGATGACCATAGATGTTAAGTCCCATGGTGTTCAGAGCCATCAGTTGTCCAAGGCCTTGCTCCAGCATGTTGGCATGTCTGATTATGTATCATAATATGATAGATGTTCACGTTACCCGGGAAACACTGCAACGAGATAAGACTTCGCTGAGTCATCTCAAGCTATTATGGACTGCTACTTCAGTGTTCACGGCCTTGCTTCCACAAGCTGACGTGTCTGAATAGCATACTCAAGGACGGAAGAGAAACTATCTTCTGCTGTATCCCACGGAGCGAGGTTAATCGGCACTGTTCTTACTGATTCATCTGTTAGAGACACCTATGCTCAGAGATCTCTTTTAAAAGGTTCTTTACTCGCTTAAGTTTGTCTGAGCAGACCATATTCGCAACGACCGTCCGCAACTCTGGTTTGTAGCGACCACTTCGCATTTACACCTTCCTAACGCAATGCAGCTTTAATATTCCAAGAGTAGAGAGTATTTTCCCACCATGGTGCAGCTAATTAAATTTGCTTACAATTGTTCTGTTACGGCCGTGGAAGTTGCGAATAGAAAGACATCATTATGGAGAAGATGAACACAAGGTGACTTCTAAAACACGTAACGTTTTCTCACGTTAATCTTTCAATGGACCTAAATATTGCAAAATAGAACTGGTTTAACTTGCTGCGACGAAAAGCCATTCTTTCTGTTTCTGCGGTATGTTACACCGTATATAAGGATAAATGACACGTAAATGAGCAAATCAGTAAGTGCTTATGGAAGACTTACAGTAACATTGAGGTACTTGGCAAATGGTAGAAGTTTTGCTTATCTGAAATTTTCTGCTGTTCTTTCACGTTCATCTTTGAATCACAGCATTCCGGAAACATGCCGTGCCATTCATGAAGTAGTAAAGGACTTCATCTGGCCTGCACGTCTGACCGGCTCCAATTCAAGCGCCGCCAGACTTCGCACAGGCCGAAGACATAGTAATGCATTCGATCGTTTCACTCGAGGCTCCATTCACACGCAATGATTAGTCTGTTCGAGCTCTGTGCAGATAAGTCAGTGGAAGCATCTGAGGGTGTAAAGGGCTGTTAACGAGCTATTCGAGAGGACAAAGCTAGCAGAGGGCATTGGCTTAACCTTCTCCTTTCTTTCCTCTCTTATACCTGGATCGCTTCAGTAACTGTAAGCGTGCGTTGTTTCTCGAGTATTAAGCAAGTCACTCATCAAAAATCGTATTGACGAACAAGGAATGGAAAACAAATTAACGTTTCCTTGAATGCATATAAAGCTGGTAATTTTATTGTAGAAAAATTGGAGGTGAGGATAATGTATCCATAAAAATCAGAGGAAATTACTTGATCTTGCGGGTTTAGACTAAGTTCTGTGTTTTAAACGTGGTACGAAATTAACAGTAAGAAAGAAGGAAAACAAAGCTCTATTTACTCTGCATTTTGTTCTAGATCACGTCTCCACTTTCCATTTTTTGGTCTTGCTTTCTACGTTTCTCTTTTATATTTTAATTTGGATTGCATTTTTCTCTCTTGATTTCCTTTGTCCCTTTATTTTTTCTCCTTTATATTGATTATCGCAAGAATCTAAGACAAGTAAGTTATTTCGTTCACTTACCATGAACTGAAATTTCCTACCAGTCTTCTGGCTTTGTCTACCGAGTATATGTCAGCCTTTTAACTACTTGTATTCCCGTTGTTTTACAGGTGTTTCCGTGTTCCGTCAGCGAACACTAATTACGGCGTCATAAAATAGCATACATTAAGTGTAGACGATGCTTATCTTCCTTTTACAACAGTATTTAAGCATTCACTGGCACTGACAATCAAGTAGGCGTTGCGTTCCAATTTTCCATCCCTATGTTGCACTCATTGACGCTGTCAAACACGGTGGGCGTTTCCCGGATAACTCATGCGTGGAAAAACAAATGAATAGTTTGGTATGAAACCATAATTAAGGTGTTCTTTCTCATGCACTCCTTTCGTTTCTCCATCCTTCTCTTGCTCCGTACTTTCGCCTACTTCTTCTCACACTCCCCCCCCCCCCCCTCCGTCCGTCCCTCTCCCTCTCTTTCTTTCTCTCTCTCTCTTTCTCTCTCTCTCTTTCTCAGGCACACACACACACACACACACACACACACACACACACACACACATCTTTCTCTCTCTCTCTCTCTCTCTCTCTCTCTCTTATACACACACACATACGCACATTTTGTTTCTAGTTTAACCTCTCTCCCTTTTTATGCATTTTCTCTTTCTACTCGTATTTGCCTCCCTATCTGTCTGTCTGTCTGTCTGTCTGTCTCTCTGTCTACTTACCAGTACTACTTTAGTTCCTTCGCATCCCTTTCCACCTTTCCTTCCTTCCCCCCCCCCCCCCCAAATAGTCCCCACCACAGGGTCATTGGTCTGTCTGCGTAATTGTCTTTCTGCCTACCGCTATGTTCAGGAGGAGCAAGATTGAAATCTTCGTCTGGTCTCTTTGATTAACTAGGAGAAATAAATGACACACACTTTGCTGTATTACAATATATTTATTCACAACCGGTTTAGAGCACTGATCATCTTCACAGTGCTGGCACAAGAATAGAGACAAAGTGATATGAATATCAACACAAACTACATTTTCATCAGAGCTATTAGTCGGAAACATTGAGTGTACTTACGAAAAATATCTATTCTGACAATTTCACATGTCATACATGCTATTTAGCCAGAAGAGTATATTCTATAGCTTACTTGCAAACGTCAGACAAAGATACTTAACGCCATAATACCTACTTAAGCAAGCAGAAAACATTGAAAACGTAACAGCAGCAAACGTACAGCACACCCAGCGCGCAAATGTTCACCAAAGAAGCTACAAGCCAAATTCAAAGAACAAGATCAAAGATCAAGGACAAAGATCTAGGTCAAAGAACAAGTTCCGAGATATGTGTTCACAATAATGAGTCACAGAGAGATAGACATGCTCTAAAATTACAATAAAAGAAATACGATTAAAGCAGGTACAAATGTATAAAAACATTTTTCCCTCTAATTTTGTTGACTGTTTCCTGTTTTCCCTTGTTACTTCATTTCAATTCAATATCACGTATTACAATAGTCAAATGATGTTACATGATATAATGTCACATGGTAAAAACAAACCATTTGGTGAAAACCGCCACATAAGATAAAATACAATGGCATATACAATCTACATCTACATCTATACTCCGCGAGCCACCTTACGGTGTGTGGCGGAGGGTACTTATTGTGTGCAATACAATAGTCACATAATGCTACCGCAGAATTCTTTCACCTCGATCTTCGACCTTGTTCTTTGACTCTGGCTTGCAGCTTCTTTGATCAACACTTGTGTGTTAACCTATTGGGTGTTGTTGTGCCTGAACAATGGTGCTGAGTACTCACTGCTGTTACATGCTTTCAATGTTTATTGCTTGCTTAAGCCGGTATTATTGTGTTAAGTGTCATTGTCTGAAGTTATCAAGTTAGCTGTGTCACACACTTTTCTGGCTGTGTAGCACATATGACATGTGAAGTCAAAATAGATGTTTCTCGTGACATGTGACATGTGACATGTGAAGTCAAAATAGATGTTTTTCGTAAGTACACTCGGTTTTTCCTACTGATAACTCTGATGAAAACGTAATTTGTATTGATATTAATAATTTTCATTTTGTTTCAGTTTTGTGCCAGCACTGTAAAAATGATCAATGATTGAAACCGGTTGAGAATAAATATTTTGTAAAACAGCAAAACGTGTGTCATGCATTTCACCAAGTATCTCAATGCTGTTGACTGTTGCGGGAAAAAGTTTTTGCTCTTTGATAAAAGTTTGCCTCAGTTTCTTTAAATCACTTCAGGCGAATACTTTTTTTACTGTTCTGATAGTGATCCAGATACCTCACCAGAATAATGGACACGTATTATGTTTGAGGCGCCGCGGATCCGCATACACTCTCGGAAGGTACTTTAGTCCCACGTGTCGAACCGTCTGTTTTCCTGAAGCTGAAAATACTTCGGTACCGTGTCATTCTGTACTGACTGTTCACATTTGTCTCTTATTCTCTGCACAGTGTTGTGGCCGTCTTATTTCAATCTTGGACTCAATAATTTATAAGGTATTTTTATAAATCTCTGGGTACTAATATATGATTGGATATAGTGTCTGTGCTTCGTTATAAATCAGTCTAATGAGTGTGGAAGTTAAAGTGTCGGTGTATGGAAACCTTTTCGTTATTATTTGTTATTTTCTTTTTTTTTATTTGATGATCTCATACACTGATGATTCGCCTGAAAATTCCGTAACCGTGTTCGTGTTGTACATTGTTCCATGGCTGGTAAGCTCAAGGTTGTACTGCTTTACTGCTTTATGAGTTGTGTATGTTTATGTGTGTGTGTGTGTGTGTGTGTGTGTGTGTGTATGAGAGAGAGAGAGAGAGAGAGAGAGAGAGAGAGAGAGAGAGAGAAGAGAGCGAGAGAGAGAGAGAGAGAGAGAGAGAGAGAGAGAGAGAGAGAAAGAAAGACAGAGAGAGATCTCCGATCTGTGAGGGATTGTGGGAAATCTAACCTGTATATAACTCGTGCACTTTCTTACACAACTTGCCTTGAATTCTGCTGGTAACTCCATATGTTTAGAAAGTGGTTGCATTCAGTAAGAAAAAGTACATGATTTATTGGAAGCTGTCTTAGTTTGCATTCTCCCATCTAGTATAATTAGTTCCAAAATCACTTTGTCCCATGTCTTGTCAGTATTTTCTGTCTAGAACCAATGTCTAATGTATCTCATCCAATTCCCACCTTTTTTTGAGTAATCAATTTTTTGGTTGGTTTGATGGGGCCCATTACGAATTCCTCTCCTGAGCTAACTATTTCATGGTCAAGTGGCACTTGCACCCAACGTCCTCAGTTATATGCTGGATGTATTAAAATCTCTGTCTTTCTCTAGAGCTTTTACCCTTTGCAGTTCCCTGTACTACGATGGATGTTATTCCCTGATGTATAACTGATTTCCTAACATCCCATCCCTTCTTCTTGTCAGTGTTTCCCTTCCTTCGCCCGCTCTGCCGACAGCCTCTTCATTCCTTATCTGATTGCTCCACCTAATTTTCAACATTCTTCTGCAGTACCATAACATAAGTGCTTGGATTTTCTTCTGGGTTTAGGCAGTCCATGACTCAATACCATACAACGCTGTGCTCAAAACGAACATTCTCAGTCAGTTTTCCTCAAATCAAGGTGAATGTTTGATACCAGCAGACGTCTCTTGGCCAGAAGCGCCCTCTGTGACTGTGATAATCTGATTTCAACGTCCACCTTACTTCGTCACTCATGGGATATTTCGCTTTCAAGGTATCGGGATTCCTTAAGTTCGGCTACTTTGTGATCACGATTTTTTTTTGTTAGACTTTAATTGTATTTGCAGCTGCGAATATAAATCACCTTCAGCTCTGTAACGCATACATGCATGCATGTGCGAATGAACAGTGCATCGTACTTTTTCACAATACAGGCACTGCTGTTTCGTATCGTTCGAATTTTGTTGCTAAATTTCTCGGTTTTATAATTACTGTTAACTCTTACTTCTTTTGTTCTTTTCCGGTTTCCTCTGTCTGTTCTCTCTGAGACTGTACGTTGCATTCCATTCCATTTTTTAATTCTTCTACACCTCCACTGAGGATGGCAATGTTATCAGCGAATCCTATCATTGATCTCCTTTCACCGTGAATTTTAATCCCACTCTTGAACATTTCTTAATGCCGTCATTGCTTCTTCGATTCACAGATTGGACAAATGAGTTGAGAGACTACATCCCTGTGTTACATCCTTTTTAATGCGAACACTTCTTTCTTGGACTCCCAATCTTATTGTTCGCATTTGGTTCTTGTACATGTTACATATGACCCTTGTGTACCTATAGCTTACTCCTGTTGTCCAACATCTTGCATCATTTTAAATTTTCTGGCGCTTTTTGTGGGTTGACAAATCCTATGAGCGTGTCTGGTTTTTCCTCAGTGTTACTTGCATTGTCAAGCGCAACTTGAGGGCTGCCTTTACCTTTCCTGAAACGACATTCATAGTCATGTAATAGATACTCACTTTCTTTTACCTTATGGTATATGAAATTGAGTGAAGTGTGCAGTACTGTTTTATGTAGTTTGGCGTAGTGGAACAGGAGTGAAGATTTCAGGCTGCACGAAACACACGCTGTTAAAATTGTAAGTCCGAGCAAAAATTTCGTTTAAACTCTCAGGTGTCATAATGGGAGCAAGTTCAATAACACATAAGTAAATTACTTCCGAAACCATCTACATACTTCCATCAGAAATATTTCTAAGGCATACCCAAGAAATGGCCCGTAACCTTCTCTTAATGTGGATGTCGTGTAGTGAGCTGATGTAGCATTTTCTGACTGTCGGTAGCGCGTTGTGTAACTACTCACTGAGTTTCCACTCTTAATCTTCTCCGCAGAGAAAGGCCTTAATAAAGCACGATGTACGACTGCGCCACAGGCGACAGCACGTAGTTGCGAGCTAATGTCAGGTCCGCAGCACCTTCACCGGCTAATATCAAGGGACTCTTGCACGAGGAACGTCAGGCGGGGCACGTTCGCGTGACGCCGGGTCGTGTGGTGGGGCGAGGCGGGGGAGGTGTCGAGAGCTAATCTGGCGAGTCACAGCCGTGGCAGCGTCATTACCTCGCGGATTACCGTAATCTGCCCGTCAGCGGAACGCGGTACCCGCTCCCAGCAGTCGCCCGCACGCGAGTCCAACCACTTCCCACCTTCGCTCTTCTCCCTGTCGTGATATCGCCTACCACGACTCACAAAAGCTTTCACTGAAAAAAGCAAGTCTCTCTCTTTCTCTCTCTTGCTCTCTCTCTCTCTCACTCACTCACTCTATCTTGCTCTCTCTCTCTCTCTCTCTCTCTCTCTCTCTCTCTCTCACACACACACACACACACACACACACACACCACACACACATTTTTGGTTTTTGGGGGAGGTGTGGGCATCGGTCTTCCGGCTGCTTAGATACGAGCCCCTACGAGGGCACTTGTTTCATTCCTCGGCGATTCTGCAGAGAACTTCCTCATTCCATAACTTACGAGTTCACCTAATTTTCAACATTCTTCTGTAGCAACACATCACAAATACTTCGATCCTCTTCTGTTCCGGTTTTCCCACAGTCCATGTTTCACTACATACAATGCTGTGTTCCAAACGTATGTTGTTGTTGTCTTCAGTCCTGAGACTGGTTTTATGCAGCTCTCCATGCTACTCTATCCTGTGCAAGCTGCTTCATCTCCCAGTACTTACTGCCACCTACATCCTTCTGAATCTGCTTGGTGTATTCATCTCTTGGTCTACCTCTACGATTTTTACCCTCCACGCTGCCTTCAATGCTAAATTTGTGATCCCTTGATGCCTCAGAACATGTCCTACCAACCGGTCCCTTCTTCTTGTCAAGTTGCGCCACAAACTCCTCTTCTCCCCAATTCTGTTCAATACCTCCTCATTAGTTATGTGATCTACCCATCTAATCTTCACCATTCTTCTGTAGCACCACATTTCGAAAGCTTCTATTCTCTTCTTGTCCAAACTATTTATCGTCCATGTTTCACTTCCATACATGGCTACACTCCATACAAATACTTTCAGAAACGACTTCCTGACACTTAAATCTATACTCGATGTTAACAAATTTCTCTTCTTCAGAAACGCTTTCCTTGCCATTGCCAGTCTACATTTTATATCCTCTCTACTTCGACCATCACCTATTATTTTGCTCCCCAAATAGCAAAACTCCTTTATTACTTTAAGTGTCTCACTTCCTATTCTAATTCCCTCAGCATCACCCGACTTAATTCGACTACATTCCATTATTCTCGTTTTGCTTTTGTTGATGTTCATTTTATATCCTCCTTTCAAGACACTGTCCATTCCGTTCAACTGCTCTTCCAAGTTCTTTGCTGTCTCTGACAGAATTTCAATATTCTCAAAAATTAGTTCCTCAAATTAAGGTCTATGTTAGATGCTAGTAGACTTCTCTTGGCCAGGAATACCCTTTTCCACATTACCAGTATGCTTCTGAAATCCTCCTTGCTCCTTCCGTCATTGGATATTTTGCTGCCTAGTTAGAAGGATTCCTTAACTTCATCTGCCTCGTGACCATCAATCCTGATGTTAAGTTTCTCGCTATTCTCATTTCTACTGCTTCTCATTACTTTCGTTTTTCTTCGATTTACTCTCAATCCATATTTTGTACTCATTAGGCTGTTCATTCCATTCACATATGTAATTCTTCTTTACTTTCACTCAGGATAGCAATGTCATCAGCGAATGTTATCATCGATATCCCTCCACCCAGAATTTCATTCTCACCCTTGAACCTTTCTTTTATTTCCGACATTGCTTCTTCGATGTGCGTATTGAACAGTAGGGACGGAAGACTACATCCCTGTCTTACACCCTTTACAATCCGAACACTTCGTTCTGAGTCTTCCACTCTTATTGTTTACTCTTGGTTCTTGTACGTTTTCTATATTATCCGTCTTTCCCTATAGCTTATATCTATTTTTCCTAGAATTTCAAATATCTTGCACTGTTTTACACTGTCGAACTACTTTTCCAGATCGCCAAATCCTATAAATGTGTCTCGAGTTTTCTTCAGTCTTGCTTTCATTATCAACCGCAACGTCATAACTGCCTCTCTGGTGCCATTACCTCTCCTGAAGCCAAACCTATCGTCATCAAACACAACCTCAGTTTTCTTTTCCGCTCTCCTGTATCCTATTCTTGTCAGTAACTTGGATGCATGAGCTTTCAAGCTGATTTTGCGGTAACACTGGCACTTATAGGCCCTTGCTATCTTTGGGATTGTGTGGAAGATGTTTTTCCGAAAGTCTGATGACGTATCACCAGTCTCATACATTCTACATATCAACGAGAATGGACCCGCTTTTGGCTGCCACTTTCCCCAGTGATTTTAGAAATTCCGAAGAAATGTCATCTATCACTTCTGCTTATTTGATCTTATGTCTTCCAAAGCTCTCTTCAATTCTGATTCTTATACTGCCTCCTCTTTCTTTTTCTCTCTCTGGTCTGTCGACTCCTGTTTCTTCTTCCACACACAAATACATATTTGTAACTTAAACAAAAAATTCTTGAGTAACTGTGACAAGATCCATGTCGTGTCTCGAAGGACAACCATCGGTGTCAGATGTTAATAAAAGGTAACAATAAATACAGGTTTCTCATCATATAAAGAACAATGCACAACGGAGATTGACAGCACTGGACATACTCCGACAGTATTGTTTTCCAAGGAGCAATTCACATGAGCTTAACTTTGGAAATGCTTCCAGACGATGGACTGAAGCAACCTAAGGTCTCATAAATAAAGAAACCAAAAGTTTAGAGTCTATTTACGTTTTTCTTTTGTTTGTACCATAAGAAATGCGTACGTTTAGATCGCAGAAAATTAATACAATCGTATAATACGTCGATTACCGCGCCTGTAAGAAGCTACAACGATAATGACAAATGTGTTTTGTGTGATGCTCAGTATAGGATTTCATTGACATTGCATAGGATAAGGTTTAGCGCGACGGGCCACCCATAGAAAATGTGTAATAAAATCCTCTTATAATTGTAGTAAATACTTTACGTCGTGTGTAACTGGGTAATTATCTTCTCTATTTCGCTACAACAGGCTCAGAGGTCATAAATTTTCATTATTAAGATAAATAGAAACATGTGCCCATAGATACAGTCAAAACGACTGGTTTTTTACATTGGGGCTGGCAGTTTCCGTGAATGGATTACAGTGTAATAGCTTTTGCATACAACACATATCTAAATAAGTATCAATATATTTCTTTTTATTTGTTTTTACGAAATTGTTGTTGACATCTGGTACCTGATAGAAGGAAAAGAACCTGAAATATTTGACTGATTATCAAAACACTTACAAACTATTAGAAAACATATAGTGAAACCAATTAAATTTTGTTCATTGTGGCCTACTTACGACAAAAGATTAGATAAAATTCGAAGTGACCAATTCAAGACAACTCGAACTGCATTGCTTAGCAACTAGTCTCCGATAACAGCTCGTAATTTAGTGTTGTGAACATGACAAGACGTAGTGAGGGCTGCAGAAATTTTATCGGCATTACCATATCCCTGCGGTATTTCAGTCATTAATGCTAATCACTTACAAGAAACAGCACTAATCCTTCAGTTTTTCACTATTGCCTTATGTCTTCGTAGAACAACTCACCATCAGATGGGGAATCTTTGGCATCACGAGGTAGACTTAAGGAAAGCTAGTATGCGCTGTTGTTATTCTCCGCAGAGAAATCAAGGCAGCCTATCGACGGAGCCGGCTCTTCGATAGCAACCTTCCCCCGTATTTCTTGTCGTTGGTGTTCTGCCGTTGTGATTCTCAGTGACCTATTCAGTCCTTATAGGCTGACAGATAGGGCTACTAATGTTCGATGATCTTCAGGTACCAGTTTTTAACGTTACTAGGCATAGCCCCATAATTATCATCTCGAAGAAATAAAGCTATGTAATTGATACTCTATATCTCAAAATTATTTTTCACGCTGAAGTGGAGTGCAGATTAGTTTAAAAAGTTCCTGGCAGATTAAAACTGTGTGTCGGATAGGGACTCGAGCCAGGGATATCTGCCTTCCCAGACAAATCCTCACCGACTGAAGTATCCAAACACGTCTCACGACCTGCCCTCACACCTTCGCATCCTCCACTACCTCATGAGGGGAATCGGGTTAGGAAAGGTCGGGAGTTTGTTTGGATAGCTCCTTTAGTACAGCACTTGCTCATGGAAGGGGAAAGTCCCCTGTTCGAGTCCCAGTTTCTGTTTGCCCGTAACCTTCAGTATTTTGTTAGTTTCCATGAACATGCGCTACAGTGCTGGCTAGAGGACACAAAACAAAATGATGCTTCACATTTCATCGGTAGGATGTGTGGAGATTTAGATGTGTACCAAGCATTTCTGCCATTTACTTGCAAGTAAACAAAATTTTAATTACATACTCTACTTTTTCGTGGCGATAATTAAAATCTTATGACTGCTTTTGGTCTTCAGCTGGTTTGTTGCAACTCTTTTCGCTAGTCTATCCTGTAAAAGCCTGCACTTCTCAGCATAGCTACTGAAACCGACACCCCTTTATTATACTCAATGCGTCCCTCCCTCACCTAGCCCATTACGAAACTCAATATTCTTTGAAACATCAGGATTTTACCTATCAGCTCATAGCTTATTTTTGTTAAGTAGTTCCACAAATTTCTTTTTCCACAATTCGATTCAGTACCTTTTATTAGTTATTCGTTCTACCTATGTAATCTTATCTGGGAGCAAACACTTCTGTTTCTCCTTGTCTCTCATCACCCGTGTTTTACTTCTATACAAAGCTACACTCCAGATAAATGTACTCACTAGAGACACCCAAACTTTTAAATTTATGTTCAATATTAAAAGATTTTTTTTTTTTAGAATTGCGTTTCTTGCTATTGTCAGTCTGCAGGTTATATGCTCTCTACTACGGGCATCGTCAGTTGTTTTTCTACCCCGACAACAAAGCTCATCAACTATTTTGAGGGTCTCAGTTTTGAACCCTATATCCTTATTATGGTATGATTTAACTGCACAGTGCACCATTTCCCTTGTTTTACTTTTGTTGAGGTTCTAACATTCTGCGTGGTATCTGTTTGTTCTAAGTCGTGTCTCCTACCACTTTCGCGCAACGACGCTCTGAGCGTGTTTTTTCGGGAATTGACTAGTTTGAACCTGGGACCTGATGCTGGTAAGGAGACGCCAGAGCACACATGACATGTAGAATTCAGAAGAGTTCAGTGAGACTAGCGATGATATAACCAAATACTTAATGATTTCAGCGTCAGCTCCACTGCACTCCCTGAAAAAGAATCTTAATACTAACTAAATTTAGTGGAAGGGGTCCAAGGCTTTCCAATTTTTAGTTATCTGGTAAAATAACGTCGAAAAAGCAGTTACGTTTACCATTGGAAGTTTTATTCTACTCACAAAACTTCGTTTATAAATTGCACTATTGATAAAAGGAAATGTTTTAATACAGGATGGTAAAAACTAACTGCGTTCAACAAAAATGTGAACGAATATTCCCTGAATGGGTTTCCAAGTTCTACAATGGATCGAAGGATGACCTATGCCATATCACATCTATAATCTAGGTTTAAATTAAGTTTCACAAAAGAGAAAACTATCAAAATGGTCTACAGTGACCCTCAATTATCTTTAATTACTTATCTAACTTGTCGTGAATTACAGCGGCTGATGTGGCTTTTCAGTAACTATGTAACAGAAAAATCATCACGTTTCAGATTTTTTATTTCAAGTGGCAAATGTGAACACCATGAGCTTTAATTGACGATCGACACTAGTATTACGCAAAAAGGGGGTGTAACAGATGAGACTTCTGCAGTTCTGAGTGAAGCTTTATGCGCTGTTATGCGGCATCGCGTGCGTTCATTACCTTGTCGGTGTTCGTCAGGGGGCGTCGGGCAGCACAGCTCCGCTCACCTCGCTGTCTCGGAAGTAACTCTCTCCTAACTTCTCCTTACTACAATTTACCGAAGTTGGTTTAAAAAAACTATCTGGCTGTGTTTTCATCTGACCAATCAGGGTCTCAATGTTAACCTTAAGCTCCGCCTACAAAAATTCTGTCTATCCAATGAGAAACGTTATACTTTTCGTGGTGGGGCAATGTTTTTTAAAGTTTGCAACGTAACAGAGACGCGAAAAAGTCTCACGCTAAAACTTGCGGGTGGTGTGGTCTTAGCGGTTAGCTGGCGACGTGGGTGTCCGTCCGTCCCTTATAGTAGGGTCTTCCAGCTTAACACGGTTCTGCTCTCGGCTTGTATTCTCGTTTCTCCCCTCGGAACTGCGTCTGTCTCACGGTGGGAAGGTATGACATGCATTTAGGCATTCTTGTGTTGGTCTGTGGTATTCCATTTGCTCACTCGTTACTCGTATTACTTTGGTTAATTTAATGTCACGATTTATTCGGAGCTATGTGACATACTACTGGATTTGCTTATCATGTCAGGGTTTTCATGGAAGGTGCTTTCGAGATAAGAATGTAGTCCCTTTATACGCTCAAGAAAAAGTTGAATGCTGAAAGAACATATTTTACAGAATTGTTTACTGCGTTCAGCAGAGGAACATTTCAGAGTCAATGATTGTATGAGCACGGAAATGCACGTGTTATAAAGCAGCATCTGTAAGACAGTGGTTTGTGGACAATAACATTCCTGAAATGGACTGGCCTGCCCAGATAATAAGGTGTAGTACTGAAGGGGACCAGGCTGAATAGCCACTTCTGTGCAAAGCTGGGTTGCCTTGATAGGTCGTGGAAAGGTTGTAGGGTGTTGGCAGTTAAGAGAAACATCAGAAAAAATGGTTCAAATGGCTCTCAGCACTATGGGACTTAACATCTGAGGTCATCAGTCCCCTAGAACTTAGAACTACTTAAACCTAACTAACCTAAGGACATCACACAACACCCAGCCATCACGAGGCAGAGAAAATCCCTGACCCCGCCGGGAATCGAACCCGGGAACCCGGGCGTGGGAAGCGAGAACGCTACCGCACGACCACGAGATGCGGGCAAACATCAGAAAGTCAGACATTTTATTAAGGTTCATGCTGCTGCTCTCATAACGCTGCGGCGCGGCGGCACACACCCACTGGCGCGTGGCGTGGTTGGCTTGTGGTGCACTGTGGTGTTCCAGGTGGCGGTCCAGTAGGTGGTCGTGACGTCTGCGCCAAGCAGTGCTTGCACCCAAAAGATCCCGCTCAGCAGCATTCGCTCCAATTAGGTGCGGCGTGCCTGATCTCAGAAGGTGTCTGCGGCGCAGAGGATTGCCGAATACCAGCAGAGAAGGTAGCCTCTGAATCTGGACGTTCCCCTGTGGATGAAGGCGCTTGGCACCAGGCTTCCACCACCAGTATAGGAGGACTGGCAGCTGCACAGCCCTGGTCACGATCTGCTGCTGGAGTGAGCTTGGGGGTGGCCCACCAGTAGGAAGGCACCAAGTCCAGAGCGGAGAACTTGGCGCTCGAAGATGGTACGGTGGTGGCCTAGGCTTAATTTTTTTGATGGCTGCTTGCTGACCCATTTCGCTCCAGCATCTGGTGACATCTTTTAGTTGCCGTATGTGATTCCAGACTGCAAACACCTCTGCTAATATTGGCGGTTATTTATCCTGGTTAGAAGCACCGAAGAATTGCTTCCAGCCACGCACAGAACAATGTACGTGTCCCGACGGTGTAGAAACCGCTTGGGCACCCCCTTCTGTCCACAGCGTTGACAGGACTGAGGTGCTCGGGCTTGTCTGGCTCGCAATGTACAAGCACTTCTGTTGCTGCAACTGGCATGCTGAGGCAGTGGCACCTGGAGGCTGCTTATGGACTCTTTTTTATACTGTGGCTCAGATGCTGTTTTCCAAAGTAACGCCCAGAAAATAGTGATGGCGCTACAATACCAAAAGTGAACTATGGAAGAGATGGTGTGGCGGCATGTGGGGGCTTTTAGTGGGTAGAGTGTGGTCCGTTTATTGCGGTTAAGAACTTACCTCCAATAAATAATTGTGGAAAACGGGAGCAAGATCTGTTCTGAGATGAAGAGCCTGACATGGAAGAGGAATTCTTGCCAGGTAGCATCAAACTAGTGAGGAGACTGATGACAAAAGCACGTCTACAAGCGACGTTGGCGTGATCAGCATCTAAATCTGCATACATATTCTGCAAGGCAACGTGTGGTGTATGGGTGGTTGTACCATATACCACCACTAGTCATTTCCTTTCCTCTTCCCTCGCAAACAGAGCGAGGGAAAAACGACTGTTATAAGCATCCGCACAAGCCCTAATTTCTCTCATTTTATCTTCGTGGTCCTAGCGCGAAATGCATGCCGGCGGTAGTAGAACTGAACTGCAGTTGGCCTCAAACTCCGGTTCTCTAAATTTTCGACATTAGTACATCGTAAAAGAAGCGTCGTCTTCCCTTCGCAGATTCCTGTTTTAGTTTGCGAAGTTTTTCCGTAATACCTGAGTGCTGCTATCAAATGTAGCACCACACCTCTAGATTGCTTCGATGTCTTCCTTTAATTTGGCCTGGTGGGCATCCAAAACACTCAAACGGTACTCGAGAATGAGTCGCAATAGCGTTCCATACGCCGTCTCCTTTAAGGATGAGGTATGCTTTCCCAAAGTACGCCCAATAAAACGAAGTCGAGCATTTGCCTTCCTGACTATCAATCTGAGTGCTCATTCCCTTTTATATCGCTTCGCAGCGTTACTTCCGGATATTTAATCAATACGAAAGAGTCAGGCAGCACATTACTAAAGCTGTATTCGAACGTCACAGAAATGTTTTTCCTACTGTCTTACATTTTTCTACATTTAGAGCTAGCTACCATGAACTAGACATTCTGTCTAAGTCCTCTTACAGTAACTCAAGGGCGACGACTTCCCGTACACTGCATCTCCATTAAAAACAGCCTTAAATACCTGTTAGTCCTGTCCACCAATTCCTTTATACATGTAGAGAAAAAGAGCGATTCTATCACATTTCCTTGGTGCGTCCTGACGATACCCTTGCTCTCATGAACACTCGCCGTCGAGGACAACATAATGGGTCTTATTACTCAAAAAGTGTTCGAGCCATTCAGATATCTGGGAACCTAATCTGTAAGCTAAAACCTTCGTCAGTGGTCTGCAGTGAGGCACCGTGTCAAACACTTTCCGTAAATATCGGAGTATGTAACCAAAAATGGTTCAAATGGCTCTGAGCACTACGGGACTTAACATCTGTGGTCATCACTCCCCTAGAACTTAGAACTACTTAAACCTAAGTAACCTAAGGACATCACACACATCCATGTCCGAGGCAGGATTCGAACCTGCGACCGTAGCGGTCACGCGGTTCCAGACTGAAGCGCCTAGAACCGCACGGCCACATCGGCCGGCAGAGTTAGTAACCCGCTTGTTGCCCTTCGCCCATAGTTCGCTGTGTATCATGTGAGAAAAATGCATTCTGAGTTTCGCACTATAGTTGGTTTCTAAATCTGTGCTGGTCTGGGCAGAGAATCTTTTCTGTCTCAAGGAAATTTATTACATTCGAACTCAGAATGTATTCAATAATTCTGCAGCAAACCGATGCTAAGGGTATTTGCCTGTAATTATACTGTCCGTTCTTTTACCTTTCTTATACAGGGTGGTCCATTGATCGTGACCGGGTCAAATATTTCGAGAAATAAGGGTCAAACGAAAAAACTGCAAAGAACGAAACTCGTCTAGCTTGAAGGGGGAAACCAGAGGGCGCTATGCTTGGCCCGCTACATGACGCTGCAATAGGTCAAACGGATATCAACTGCGTTTTTTTAAATAGGAAACCCCATTTTTTATTACATATTCGTGTAGTACGTAAAGAAATATGAATGTTTTAGTTGGACCACTTTTTTCGCTTTGTGATAGATGGCGCTGTAGTAGTCATATGACTCACAGTTTTAGACGAACAGTTGTTAACACCTAGGTTTTTTAAATTAAAATGCAGAACGTAGGTACGTTTGAACATTTTATTTCGATTCTTCCAATGTGATACATGTACCTTTGTGAACTTATCATATGTGAGAACACATGCTGTTACAGCGTGATTATCTGTAAATACCACATTAATGCAATAAATGCTCAAAATGATGTCCGTCAACCTCAATACATTGGCAATACGTGTAACGACATTCCTCTCAAGCGAGTAGTTCGCCTTCCGTAATGTACGCACATGCATTGACAATGTGCTGACGCATGTTGTCAGGCACTGTCGGTGGATCACGATAGCAAATATCCTTCAACTTTCGTCACAGAAAGAACTCCAGGGACGTCAGATCCGGTAACGTGCGGGCTATGGTATGGTGCTTCGACGACCAATCCACCTGTCATGAAACATGCTATTCAATACCGCATCAGCCGTACATCCATCATGTTGGAAGTACATCCCAATTCTGCCATGCAGTGAAACATCTTGTAATTACATCGGTAGAGTATTACGTACGAAATCAACATACATTGCACCATTTAGATTGCCATCGATAAAATGGGGGCCAATTATCCTTCCTCCCATAATGACGCACCATACATAAACCCACCAAGGTAGCTGATGTTCCACATATCGCAGCCATCGTGAATTTTCCGTTGCCCAGTAGTGCATATTACGCCGGTTTACGTTACCACTTCGTCGCTAAATAGAACGCTTGCAAAAAATCTGTCATCGTCCCGTAATTTCTCTTGCGCCCAGTGGCACAACTGTACACGACGTTCAAAGTCGTCGCCCTGTAATTCCTGGTGCATAGAAATATGGCACGGGTGCAATAGATGTTGATGTAGCATTCTCAACGCTAGATGAGATCCGTTCTTTGTAGTTTTTTATGCTTATTTCGTGAGATATTTGGCCCGGTCACGATCAATGGACCACGCTGAATACGGGAGTCATCTGTGCTTTTCTCTAGTACCTTGGGACTGAGCTCTCGGCAAGAGATTCGCCAGCTAAGTAAGGGACCAAAACCGTAGAGTGCTCTCTTGTCGGCTTATTTTTGTGTACAATTCTTTCGTTGTTTCCCTACGCCAGGGATGGCTATTTCTACGTCCTCGTTACGGGAGTCTCTGTGGCGTTCAAACAATTGTACATTTGTGATGCCCTCTGAGGATGACTAAATATCTATCGCACATTATTGTATAAGTGTAATTAGTACCCTGGAACAGTTAAGCCGCTTTGGACGTGACCGGCTTTCGGTCTCGTATTCGGCGGCGAGTGTGGGCCAGATACTGACTGTGGTTGCGCATGGCTTGTATTGTGGCGCCCCCGCAGAAGAGCGGCTCGCGCGCCGCCCTGCCGGAATACTTGCGGTCGGCGGCTGCAGCGGCGGCGCCGCCCACCGCACCTGGCCGACCGGGCGCAGCGGCGAAAGTAGCAGCCGCGGCGGCGGCAGCGGCAGCGTGCGGCCGCGGGGTCGACAAATGTCACGGCCGAGACGGCCATGCCCCAGCACCGCCACCGCCGCCGCGCAGCCACAGCCCTAGCCCCGGGCACGCACGGCGCGGCCTCTGCCCGAGGCACTTCCTCGTCGGCCGGTATTACCGCGACACGTGACGTGTCTTTGGCCGGTCGTCCGATGCTCCTTGTCTCTGTCGAGGAAAGTACACACCCGCCTGGTCCAGAAGCGGTTTAACTACGTTGTAATTGCTGTGGGTTCCACGCTGTCAGAGATCCCGCACACAACTGCCCTGTCGGATCTGCACACGCAGTGCCTTCTGGCTGCTGTCTTACCTGAGAATGTTGTTGGCTAAACTTCACGGGAACTATGCAACTATATCTGTCTTGTGATTCTTCAACTTCTTCCGGCGTATTTCTTGCTCTAACAGTCCACGGGTGTACTGCCGGTCCATAGTGTCCAACGGGCACAATATTTCGGCGATCAGACATGTCGCCATCGTCAGGTGCGCTGACGGACTGAGGTCCTGAGGGCGGGCGGCCGTCTTAAATCCACTTCCCCCGCAAGGCGTTCTCTCCGCGGTCGTCGCCTGCGGCCACGCGTCGGCTTTTCTTCTAGGACGGACGGGATGGCCGAGCGGTTCTAGGCGCTACAGTCTGAAATAGCGCGACCGCTACGGTCACAGGTTCGAATCATGCCTCGAGCATGTATGGGTGTGATGTCCTTAGGTTAGCTAGGTTTAAGTAGTTCTAAGTTCTAGGGGACTGATGACCTCAGAAGTTAAGTCGCATAGTGCTCAGAGCCGTTTTTTTTTTTCTTCTCCTGCTCCAAGGAACAATGCAGGCTGTTTGAGATCCGACCCATTAGATATCTTTTCTTTGTGTGTCGTCGTCTCTAAGGATTTATCGCTTTGGTGATTTGTTCTTGTGCGGTGACAGATTAGTGCGGCGCCAGTCACAGCGTCTCATACACCACGCGAGCCCGATGTGCGACCTCCAACTGCTTTGCTCCGCCCTTCTCGGAAGTATTCGGTAGAAAAATGGTTCAAATGGCTCTGAGCACTATGCGACTCAACTTCTGAGGCCATCAGTCGCCTAGAACTTAGAACTAATTAAACCTAACTAACCTAGGGACATCACACACATCCATGCCCGAGGCAGGATTCGAACCTGCGACCGTAGCGGTCACGCGGTTCCAGACTGAAGCGCCATTAACCGCACGGCCACACCGGCCGGCCCTATTCGGTAGAGCGAGACATTTCACTTAGTGCTGTATTCGGCATGTTTCGGTCGGGACGACAGTCTTCATTTCGGCAGAATCGTGGCATTAGCCCTATGGAAATGGAAATGAGCGTTTGGTGTCATTGGCCGGGAGGCCCCTTACGGGGCAGGTCCGGACGCCTTGGTCAGGTCTTATTACATTCGACGCCACATTGGGCGACCTGCGCGAAGGATGGGGATGAAATGATGATGAAGACAGTACAACACCCAGTCCCTGAGCGGAGAAAATCCCCGACCCAGCCTGGAATCGAGCCCGGGACCGCAGGACTGCAATCCGTGACGCTGACCACTCAGCTATCGGGGCGGACATTAGCGCTATATATTCGTGTTACAAGGGAAGTTCACAGGTCCAATGGCTTTTTGCACAAAACGAGGCAGTCCATCGGTCTGTCGTCACAAGCCTGTAAAAATGAGTGCAAGTGATAGAACAGAATGTTGAGAATTCTTAATATCTATTATACTGTATCATACAATCTACGGGCATATAATCTACGGGCATCGAATTTGCTTTGGAACGACACTGCAACACCATACTGAAGGAATTGGAAGACGTAATTGAGAATGAAAGACCAAACTATTACTCCGATCGACGGACGGGACTCATTGTTCTCTACATCAAGAAGTACTTTGTGATAAATTTGCTGGAATGGAGCACGTGATGAAAATGGTGATGCGAATAATAACAGTTTTCGATGTAACTGAACGAAGAGTATGGAGACTACATATATTACTGCAAAGTACGTTTGTTACGTCACGGGGCGTGCCTGATACAATTACTTGGCTTTAAACCCGCTAGTGTTGGATTTATGAAGGGAAAAGGAAAACAAGAACGAAAGTTACAACGTCTGGGATGGATTTCCGATCTCACATTTTAAGTGGGCTAGACTGTGTACTGCCCACAGTAAGGCTGCCAAAGAAAACGCGAGTTCTGAAGAATTCGTTGTGGCTTTGAAAGAATTACAAGAATAGCATTCTAAACTTTTGGAGGGCACCCTCACTCTTGTATCTATTTTCGAGGCCGTTTGCCGTTTCAATTGGAAGTGTTTCTGTGAACGTCCAGATGGCGATCTGCAGTGTGATTCCCATCTCAGTGGCAGTCTCCTTTACGCTAAAACTTTCCAGGAGGTCTACGTTGTTTTCCTCAGTAAGGGTTTGCACGTGTCCGTAATAAGGTTGCAAACATGATAAAAATATTTATATCAACATATGTCTTCGAAAGGCTTTCTTTTCATCACGAAACTAAATAAGTCACTGTTTTGTGGCAGCATGAATGCGAAATTGTCTACGTCTGTCCATATGTAGACACTTTGTACCGCATAAAAATTAAAGCGTGGCGTGTTGCCGAGGCAAGTGTACGGCCAGGCCATAGAGCAGTGGCACTTGTGCCAGGACACGACTCACGTGAAGAATTCTTTGCTGCCACTGGATTAATGGGTAGGTTATCTCTCTATCACTTCCACAGGAGCGTTGGGCACACTATTTGGGCCTTTCGTCTTCTGGTTTGGTGGAACTCTCTTGTTTATAGGATGAAGACTTTCAAGACCGGATGACATTCCTACTGATAAACCTTCGGGCCAAAGGTCGTGGTCCACGAAACTCTTCTGTTCCTAACGTTTCGCCCAGAACTGCGCTGTACATCTTCAGAGGCGTTGCTCATCGGTCAAGCACTCCGATCTGTGAAGGATAAATACCCTCCTCTGCCAGCATGTGGAGTATACAAAATTCTGCGTATGTTTGTAAAGTTTATATTGAAACAACCAAGAGAAGCTTGACTACACGACTAAAGGAACACGAAACTCTATGTTGACTAGGGAAAATAAACAAATCGGCTGTAGCAGAGCATGTCCTTCAACGAGAAAGTCACGAACCAAAGTTTTCTGAAACAAATTTTTTACCTGCGACCACGAAGTATTACACACGGCTATGTATAGAAGCCATTGAAATATATAAACATAGAGATAATGTTAATAGGACACAAGGAACCATGAAACATAGCGACATATGGATAGTAGCTCTGCAAAACCGCTAAACAGATTTCTGTCTCTGACAAGACGACAATCGACAGTTAAATTTTATATTTGACAAAGATCGTCTCTGTTTATCACGTGTAACTCCAGCCTCTGGATCACGACCTCATACCCCGAAAGGTTTGCCAGCAGCAATCTGTTCTCTTTGGTGAATAGTACCATTTATGCTATCTAGTTCTTTTAATAGTTGTTTAGTAATTTTAACTTGGAGTCTCCAATAACTGCTCTTGGTTCTCAGTGGCCTGGCTCTTCCTACTTTTCACAGCTAATGTACAACGTCTCTGCTTGCGGCTACTTTGTTGAAAATTCTTTGCCTTTTCTCTAATCTTTTCGTTGAGATATTTCTGTCCTAGTTCTCAGTGGACACCATTCATATGTGTCCTCCTAGACATCACATTATGCATTTGTTCTGTAGAGGATGTAATTTTCTGAGGATGGAGATACAGTTCGTTCCCCATGAAGTCGTCTCATGTACAACTGTTGGCTGTGTTGTAACTATGCAAAACTTTAGCTTCGTGACAGCGCTCAAGACCATACTGATGAAGAAAGTTATCAGTGTTTCGATCATCTTAGTCAAATTTTGCTTTCGTTGCTGATCTTGTGTCGTGTGTGTAAGTACAATCCATAGATATTTGACGTTATTACACCATGGCATCCTTTGGTTACACATACGAAGACAGTGACTTGTTCTCGAAAGAACAGTTACTGTTGATGACCGTGCAGCTTTTTCCTGGAATGATGTGCGCGAGTAATGAGTGGGTGGGCAAATGTCTATAAGGTACAATACATATATAGAATTGTGGACAGTTGGGAATGTGAGTCTCACGGGAAGCGTCCAAGGGATAAGTCCCTGCAGCCGCGCTATTCATCTGTTTCTTCGGTGGCTCAGATGGATATAGCGTCTGCCATGTAAGTAGGAGATCCCGGGTTCGAGTCCCGGTCGGGGCACACATTTTCAGCTGTCCACATCGATGTATATCAACAACACCTATCGGCAGCTGAGGTTATCAGTTAGTTATCCTTTGGTTTTTTCGGATTTCCAACTTTGTCCTGAGTATTGATCTCTTTTCTGTAAAGAGGATCTTTACTTTCTTAGCTGGGACGATAAGGATTTGGTTAATTTCCACACATGGTTCTGCCCTCATAGGATAATACGTACTGAGAGTAAATCGAGGAAACGCGAAAGTAATGAGATGTAGTAGAAATGAGAGCATCGAGAACTTAACGTCAGGACTGATGGTCACGAAGAAGGTGAAGTTAAAGAATCCTGCTACCTAGTCAACAAAATAACCCAAGACGGACAGAGCAAGGAGGACTTAAAAGCAATGGAATTCCTGGCCTACAGTAGTCTACTAGAATCAAACACAGGCCTTAATTTGAGGAAAAAATTTCCGAGAATGTACGTTTGGAGGACAGCATTGTATGGCAGTGAAAGATGGGCTGCGAGAAAAATCGGAACAGAAGAGAATAGAAGCATATGAGATGTGGTGCTACAGACGAATGTTGAAAAGTAGGTGGACTGATAAGGTAAGGAATGGGGAGGTTCTGCACACAACCGGAGGGGAACGGAGTATGTGGAAAACGCTGAGAAGAAGAAGGGACAGGATGACTGGACATCTGTTAAGACGAAATGACTTGCATGGTACTAGAGTAAGTTATAGAGGACAAAAACTGTAGAGGAAGACAGAGATTGGAATACATCCAGCAAATAATTTGAGGACCTAGGTTACAAGTGTTACTCTGAGATGAAGAGGTTGGCACAGGAGAGGAATTCGTGGCGGACCACATCAAACCAGTCAGAAGACTGATGACTCAAATAATTTTTTTTTTCTTCTCGTGATTGCTTGTGGAATGTTTCTTCCTCTCGGCATATACGCTAGAGCTAGCGTGGGGAATCTTTGACACGTCGTTGACATGTACATTGATGGAAAAATTTTCAATACCAAGGGGGAGTTGTGTGACAGAAACGAAAGTTGGTAGGTGTGTTTCTACAAATTAAAGACGATGTCTGTTCAGATTTCGCGCCAGTCGCATAAGAGTGACCCTTGTAGCGCCTGTATGAGGATACATATCAGGTTTGCTTCAAATACACGCTGTAGCGGCAGTGAGCGTCAGTGACTTCGGAGAATGGACTTGGGTCAGATGATGTTAGGGAAGAATGCCTTTACGGTGATAAAGACGCCACTATTAACACCTCACTGCGTTTGAATGAGGCTGTGGAATAGCGCTAAGAGAAGATGGCCGGTTCTTTTGCGATAATGCAGTAGGACTTGGTAGGAATGTAGCCACTGAACGTGATTGATGGCAGCGGTGGTCACGAGAAGGTACGCTCGTAAAAGACCGGACGGCCATGTGGCACTACCAGGAGGGAAGACCATCGTGTTCCGCCTATGTGTCTGGTGCATCGTGCTACAGCTGCAGTAGCAATATGAGCATCAGTTGGCACCACAGTGCCACATCAAACCGCCCGAAATCAAGGAAAAATCGAGGACAGCGAAGAGCCACACTCCCTGTAGAGTCTAGTCCACTGGCTCCAAACAACCACCATTTGCTACTTCTGTGGTGTCTAGCGAGAGCTCATTGGAAAGCAGAGTGTAGATCTGTTACGTTTTCTGATGAAAGCTGGCTCTTCCTTGGTGCCGATGATGGCTGTGTGCTGGTTAGAAGGAGCCCAGTTGAGGACCTGCAACCAACCTGTAAGCGCTGGTCACACTGGACTTACACCTGGAGTTATGGTGTGGGGTACGATTCCGTAAACCAGCTTGAGCAGCCTCGTGCACCAGTCTCACGGCTATTCCAAGCACCTTGACTGCAAATTTCTATGTCCATCTGGTGACTCGACCTGTTGTGCTGCCGTTCATGAACAGCATTACAAAAAATGGCTCTCAGCACTATGGGACTTAACTTCTGAGGTCATCAGTCCCCTAGAACTTAGAACTTAGAACCTAACTAACCTAAGGACATCACTCACATCCATGCCCGAAGCAGGATTCGAACCTTCGACAGCAGCAGTCGCGCGGTTCCAGACTGTAGCGAACAGCATTACAGCGGGTGTTTTCCTACATACAGCTGTTGCAGGTCAAAATGCTGCACAGAGTGTCGACAAATTGCCGTGGCCTGGTCGACCACCAGATCCGTCTCGAACTGAGCACATTTGGGGCACCATCGGACGACAGCTTCAGCGTCATCCGCAAACAGCATTAAGCGTCCCTGTGTTGACCTACCAAGTGCAACAGGCATGGAACTCTGTCCCACAAATTGATATCCGGCACCTGGAAAACACAGTGTACGCACGTTCGCGTACTTCCATTCAACATTCTGACGGTTACACCGATTACTAATGCACCAGCGTTCCACATTTGCTGAGGCTTATCTCGCGCTTACATTAACCTGTGATCTTGCAATGCAAATCACTTAAATATTTGACCTAGGAAACATATTCCAGAAATTTCATTCATCCACATTAAGTTTTTTCGGTGTTGCGAGTTTTTTCGGTTTGTGTATGTTAATATATAGAGTCGATGCCGCAGGTCCTGCGGTGTTGCCATCGTCGTGGTTTTGATGTCTGAGCTTTTGTCTTCGATTTGTGTAAGAAGTTTCCTGTCCTGTAGAAATCTGCAGATGGTTTTTATGTAGTATATAGAAGAACATTAATAAATCCGACACACTGCAGGGATGAATTCCTGATGCAAATGGAGGAAAAAAGGTCCAATGAACATGTGTCCGGAAATGGACGGTGTAGGTGCAACGATATCATATTGTTCCGGAGCACAGTACAGAGCTGCATCGCATCCACGTCACAACACACGATCAAAGCGTCCTCCATGGGACTGCAGGTGATAGGGGTAGTAGCAGTTGTCATACAAGATACACATAATCGTACATTGGATTACGCCATGCTGGCTGGCCGCTTGCCTGGAGCTTCCTCTCAATAACCTGTAAAACTCTGTCCTCAAAATCTGGTGTGCGCACCGCCCGCCGCCTCTTTGCACGTTCGTCCGTCTGAAACGACCAAAAAAGAAGCTTTCAGTGTTGTGTGATGTGGTTGTTGTCTGTGAGGGTATTTGTTTTGGTGTAACTGTGCAGCCTCTCGACTGTTTCCATCTGCTTGGAGGCCGGCCGGTGTGGTCGAGCGGTTCTAGGCGCTTCAGTCCGGAACCGCGCTGCTCCTACGGCCGCAGGTTCGAATCCTGCCTCGGGCATGGATATGTGTGATGTCCTTAGGTTAGTTAGGTTTAAGTGGTTCTAGGGGACTGATGACCTCAGAAGTTAAGTCCCATAGTGTTCAGAGCCATATGAACCAGCCTTCTGCTTGGTCGTACACAAAGACCATCTAGGCTTGTTCCCAACGTGAAGACTCCATCACGCTGCTACTTTCGGTACACTGCGTTAGTTATACAGCCTGCAGCACACAAGGAACACACTGCACATGGTCAGAGGAACTTTCATTCTTCAGCGCCGTCTGCCGCGGCAACGATGCGTTTCCGGATATATGTTATATATGTTCATAGGGCCTTTCTTCCCTCTATTTACAGTCACGAATCCATCCCTCCAGTTTGTTGCTTTTATTAATAGCCCCCTTTAATGTTAATGTTAATGTTAGGGATCTGGCAGCGTAATGTTACTACCAGACTCTGTCTTCAAATTTTATCGTATGCTTCTTTCTACATGTAATAGTACTCATATGGTGGAGTTGAGAGTGTTCAAGTTTATTTGTATATCTTCGATAATTTGTAAACGTTGTAGTTATGGCCTTGGAATCCGAACTGCTCCATCCTGATGATGCTTCGTTCTTTTATGCGTCTCTTAATTGTTTGTAATAGCACTCTTTCTCGTATTTCACAAGCAAAATAGACAAACAGTTGTGCTAGTTGAGAAGTTATTTTATTGTAATTTGTCAACCACTTTCTGCAATTCAATATGCCATTCTTGGGCCCCATATGTACTTCATGAGATCCATTTGGAGCCTGAAGGTGGAGTACTAAAATAACCGAAACGGGTAATCAAAATAAAATAACTTCTCAAATCGCACGGCTGTTTGGCGATTTGCCTTGTTAAATATTTGACCAGCCGCTATCTCGCGTCCACAATCAATCAACAGAGACTTCTTCGCATTTTCCAAGGGGCTGAAAGCAGGCTGATCAGTCTGTCGTTGCTGGGTAACGTCAGGTCCTTTCCTCTCTTGGGGATAGCTCTAGTTTCACTGTCTTCCATGAAGTCGTAAAACATTAATTAACGAAGCAGCTGCTTCTTAGAAATTTGTTAGCCTTCCTTGGTAGACATTTTCGTTTTGCTTTGGAGATGTAGTTCTTTCCTTGGGGCGGAGTTGGTATAATTAACCTTCTTACTTATCCCTGCGGGAGCGGTTAAAATCGGTCTCGTTTTAGACGAAGTTCTGAATTTCCTCTATATGTTAGCAAAATCTTTTCTCTTCCTGTAAGACGTCTTGGTTTTGGTTCTGTGGCGTAGAAATTTGATTCTCTTAGACGGGGACGAGACGGAGCGTAGAATGTTGGAAGTTTGAATGTAATAGGGAAGCTAAGAAAGCCTAAAAGACAAGTTAAAAAGCCCAATCTAGATATAATGGGAATCATTTCCGGTCAGATGAATTTAAGGCAATATCAACAGCGGCAGAAAATGGTGTCACGGGAGTAGGATTCGTTATTAATAGGAATGTAGGGCAGACAGTGTGTTACTGTGAACTATCAGATTCGACAGCTAACCAACACCGACAACGATAGTTCAGCATTATATGTCGCCGTCGCAAGCAGAAAATCAAGAGATAGAGTAAGTATATGACGATATTGAACAGGTAATTCATGGTAGACTGGAATGTGGTTGTGGGGGAAGGATATGGTTACTGCAACAAGTAATAGCTCAGTAGGCAGTCAGTTAAAGAGGAATGGACATATCTATAGAGGGCACTCTCGAAAACTAAAGACAAGCATAGGTGCAAAGACGGTAACTGCGAAGTAACCATATGTAACAGAAGAAATATTTCAGTTGATCGATGACAGAAGGAATACAAAAATAGTCAGGGAGGTTCAGGAGTACAGAAATACAAGTCGCTGAGGAATGAAATAAACTGGAAATGCAGGGTACCTAAGACGAAATGGGTGCATCAAAAAAGTGAAGAAATCGAAAAAAAACAAGTTTATTGGAAGAACTCAGTCAGCATATAGAGAAGTTAAAACAAATTTCGATGATGTTGAAAGCAAAGATGATGTTACTGATCACAGCCATGTCGCCTCACAAGACCTTTCTGAGCAGAACTCACGGCACCTGGTCTGGCTGAGTGTCTGCATTCATTCTATCGGTAATGCTCAACTCATTGATCATATTTTTACCATCACAGGCACAGCTATTCTGGCTGCATGTAGACAAGCGCAGGGAGTTCCATACACTCTGTATTCTCTACTGTCTTATCAATGAACGCTGTCCCTCATATCTTTCCTCGATTTTAACGCCCTTCTATAAACAACATGGCAGAACCACCCGTTTCCATCAGAGCACATTCTTTCTGTCACCACTCCATCGTTCTGCCACTTTCTCGAAGTCCATCTCAGTAGTAGGAACCTGACTCTGAAATAACTTTCCGCTATATATTAGAGAAATGAGTAACTTTTCCTACTTTATAAAATAGCTAATGACTTACCTACTAAAGTAATCATAACGATTACCATTTCCCTGTACCCACTCGTTTCCCTCGTACATCCTTCTTCCCCACCAGATCACCTGTTTTCCCAGTGTTTTTGGTTGGTGCAGTCTCATTAAATTTCCTTTTCCCAGAACAAGCTTTATCAGGAAACTTCTATCTTGTACATCTATAAAGTCTTTTTACATATGCCAGCATGATTACTGTTGCTATTGTCGTTATTATTATTATTACTATCACTATTAGTAGCAGCAGCTGCAGCAGTGCAAGTACCTACTGCCAGGTTTAACTTAATTAGTTCATAACAATATTTACTCTCATTGCAACTTCAAACAGTCAAATAATATAATAATAGTAATAATAATAATAACTATTTGTGACGTTAAAATTGTTAATTCTAAGGAAAACATGATGTTAAAAATGTGCGCAAAACCCCGGGCCGATGTAACAGAGGACCTGTTGTCTCTAATCAAATCAGGTTAAATAAATGAATAATATCAATGATGAGTGAAAAATAGAAATTTACGACAGCGAAGACCACCAAAAAGAGCCATCTGTGTACAATTTTCAACATTCGTCTGTAGCACCACATCACAAATGCTTCGATTCTCTTGCGTTCCGGTTTTCCCACAGTCCATCTTCCACTCCCATACAATGCCGTACTCCAAAAGTACATTCTCAGAAATTTCATCCTCAAATTAAGGCCTGTGTTTAATATTAGTAGAATTCTCTTGGTCAGGAAGGCCACTTTTGCCACTACTAGTCTGCTCTTGGTGTCCACCGTAACTGGTGAAACGTCCCCTTAGAAAAATTTATGAATTACTGTGCTGATAAACCTCTTACATTATTTGATTTTCAAACAGCTGAGCAGAACTGAAAGTACTGAGACATTTCGCTCTTTACCTATTCTGATCAACACTAAACTGACACACAAAATTTTTTGCGCAACACAATCTGACTTTAAATAATACCTACAAAAGAATGGCCTTGACTAACATTAACCTATACCTTTCAGAAATCACTTACGTCACAAAAATCTTCGTTACTCGAACTACTGCAATACAGCGAGCGACACTACAGCCAGCTAAATAAAAGATTCAAACTACTGAAGGCACTAACTATTGATAGCCATAGTTAGCAAATGAAAGATTTTGATAGAGAACAAACAACGTATTTACCTTAATAGCGTTCAAAAATCATTATATATATATATATATATATATATATATATATATATATATATATATATATCAGTTCATGACATCCAGTCTTACAAATTTACTGACTGTGATGGACGCACGTCTAGATCATCCGCTCTCAAAAATCCGTCATCTCTCCCCACATCTACCACTGCTGGCGGCTCACCTCCAACCGCGCGACGCTACGCGCTGTTAACAGCCAACAGCCCAACACTACAATAGCATGTACTCCAACAATGCAAACCAACCACAGCCTTCACACATCACAGTCAGTGATTTTCATATAGAGCGCTGCGTGGCGTTACCAACATAAAAACCTAAACAGCCTACTTACACTGGTTATTTTGCTGCCTAGGTAGCAGAATTCTTTAAATACATCTTCGTCTTGTCAATCGATTCTGATGTTAAGTTTTTCGCAGTTCTCATTTCTGCTACTTCTCATTACTTTCGTCTCTCTTCTATTTACTCACAGTCTATATTCTGTACGAATTAGACTATTCATTCCATTCAGAAGATCCTGTAATTCTTCTTCACCTCCACTCAGGACAGCAATGTCATCAGCGAATCTTATCACTGATATTCTTTCACCCTGAATTTTAAACACAATCTTGAACCTTTCTTTAATTTCCATCATTGCTTCTTCGATGTATAGATTGAACAGTAGGGCGACAGACTACAACGGTGTCTTACACATTTTTTTAATCCGAGCACTTCGCTCTTGGTCTTCCACTCTTATTATTCCCTCTTGGTTCTTGTACATATTGTACAATACGTGTCTCTTGCTGCACATTACCACTTTTTCCACAAAATTTCGAACATCTTGCACCATTTTACATTGTCGAAAGCTTTTTCCAGGCCGAAAAATCCTGTCTTTATTTTTCTTTAGTCCTGCTTCCAGTATCAACCGCAACGTCAGAACTGCTGCTCTGGTGTCTTTACCTTTCCTGAAGCCAAGCTAATCGCCATCTAACAGATCCTCAATTTTCATTTCCATTCTTATTTATATTATTCTTGTTAGCAACCTGGATGCACGAGCTGTTAAGTTTATTGGGTGATAATTCGCGGACTTGTCAGCTCTTGCAGTTTTCGGAATTGTGTGGATGATATTTTTCGGAAAGTCCTGTGGTATATCTCTAGATTCATACTTTCTACACAACAACGTGAATAGTCATTTTGTTTCCACTTCCCCGAAAGATTGTAGAAATCCTGGTGGAATGTTAAGATTTTCATCCTGTGTCTTCCAAAGCTCTTTTGAATTCTGGTTCATACTGAGTCCCCTATTTCTTTTATATCGCCTACAGTTTCTTCTTCTATCACATCAGGCGAACCTTCACCCGCGTAGAGGACTTCACAGTACTCTATCGGCTCTCTCCTCTTTATTTAACGTTTGAAATTGACATTGCACTCATTGAACTTGCACAACCTGCATGTTTGGGCGGAAGAAAATCCGCGTGCAAGAACGATTCAAAATCAACAACACTGGGTCTGTATTAACATCTGGCCCAGAATAATTGGTGACCATATCACTGGGCTATATCTACTGCCAAACAGCCTAACAGGACCGCTGTACCTCAGTTATTTGTTAGAGATACATCAAACGTATTCACTGTTGCGAATATGGACCACATCAGCTGTATGATGAAATAACGACAGTGAAAATTTGTGCCAGGCCGGGACTCACACATGGATTTCCCGCTTATCGCGAGCTGTCGCCTTACAATGTGACGATCACACCAGGACCCACGGCCATATCCAAACTTCCATGTCTTCAACTGTGTAAGGTGTATGTCAGAACTCTCCATTACACTGGAAACAATATAGCCAACTTAACGCTATTCTTTACATTGTGTAAGCACTCAGGTATCGATAATAACAATCTGAAGGCGAGACATGAGAGCACGATTCCAAGCATTGTTGCGAGCCGAGGTCCGTCTGCGAGAGTGGAGGTAGTAATGTCGGTCGAGAGCTCGGAGACAGAAGATGTGTCACGTTGCCCTCAAGTCGGTGATGTCAGAACTTACCACACTCAAGGCCCGATTTAATTTGTATAGCCAGAAGAGATTTAGACGGAATTCAGGGTAAAATTCGCAAGCGTAGCGCAAAAGCAATCGCAGGGTTAGCCTCGTGATTGTTAGACCGAGTTCGCAATAATCCCATGTTTTGCTTGTCAGTTAAAGAAGCCTCCTTATCCTCCAAATGATAATATTTATTCTACACATCTAAATAATATGCTGTGGCTATTAAACGTTAATGTAACTTTGAAATTGAAATAATTTGTTAATCTGGCACTCTGCCATTATTGATACTTGTGTAATTGTCATTGCCTATTATTGGTCATGAGATTTCTGAAGTTTTTAAATAGACTTAATTTTTGAAATCCCTTCTTACAAGTTATTTACTGGTTAACAGGGACCCAAACGAATTCCTTTTTATTAAATTCATTCTTAGCAGCAGCAAGCTTTAGCCGTTGCTGCTACATTCTGCTGCGAATTGCTGCAAACCACATGGAAAAAGGCAGTCATCGGGAGAGGTGAGTGCAAAACGTAGGGTCAAAGCAGAGACACTAACACACCACAACATGTCATGTTCTCTAATCCAGTAAATTTCGTTACACGAACCAGGTTCTGTATCACTTGTAAATTTTTGTTCAAAAACGCAGTCATATAGCTTAGGTATTCACTGTTACAGGTTCATTTGTTCCTGTAGTTTTTCATATTCAAATGCATAGACAGATAGCCTATCCAAATGTTAGTTTTAAGTTTTTCATGTAACGATCTGTTGAGGGCTTAAATGACAGTGAAACTGACACTCATGCAACACGCACACAGTATTATGCAAGTTAGATTCCGATTACTGATACCTCAGGTTGCTTATCGTGTCCATTTTCACAGACGAACATGGGCTTATTTATTGAATATATGTTACATTGTTGCAGGTAAGTTACAACTGTCGCTTTTATTAGAGATTTTTTGCCTTCCCTATTGAATGCAGTGACACTAAATGATCGGATGGAAATGTGGCTGCAGCACGAAAGGGCCCTGGCACACTTTGATGTAGATATGTGGAATTACCTCAACATGGCATATACCAGTTTATGATCTGGTGGGGATGGAGCAGTTCCTTGGCCATCACTGTCAATCTTACACCTATCGTCTGTTTCCTGTGGGGTGGTTTGGTATGAAGAGTATGGTGAATGGCACACTTGTTACGTGAGTGGACGACATAATGCTCGAATCCACGACGTGACTGAAATACTTCAAAGACAACCGCACGTATTCCATTATGTGCGAGAGACTCAGCAGTGCCAATGTGGGCTGTGCATTGCCGTAGGAGGCACGCAGTTCGAAGCCCGTTTGTAACGTTGACAGTCAGATGTGTTACTCTTGTTGGGTTTATTGACGTAATGTGGAACGCACACACATCTCAGACTGCGACGCTCTCTAGCGCCCAAGCTGTGCCTTTCTGGTTATGGGTTCCTACTTGAAAACCGATCATTGTGCATTCTTGCTGAACATACTAAGCGTTGTCGGTGTGTTTTTGGTACACCGTTTATATGTCACTTAGGAAAGAAGTAAGTAGGAAGTGCAGGGAAACCAGGTTCAACGGCTGCAAGAAAGATTTGAAAAAACAAAAAAAGGGTCGTCGCATGGACTGATTCAGCTTGTAAAAAACATTCCTTGAAATTAAAAGCAAAAACGGCAACATTAAGAATGCATTGAGAATTCAATTGTCAAATGCAGAGGAGAGCGGGTACAAGGAAAGAGCATACTGAATGCTAGTCTGATGACGTGATAGGAGACTAAATGGGAGTTTACGCGGGATCAAGTTGAAATGGTGGGCAGGTGGGTAGTGCACTGGTAAGATGCTGGGCTTTAATAAAAATCCATAATAATTTGAGCAAATTTACTGAAATATCGAAAAACCGAGGGTCTAGACACAGCTTTAACCTTTCCTATTACAATACAGTACGATCGCAGTGGACGATAGGAAATAATAATTTTGATCAGAATGAGTTTAATTTAGACAACGACAACCAAAAGCAATTACTGAACTCACAATTAAAAACTTTAAATGGTTCAAATGGCTCTGAGCACTATAGGACTTAACTGCTGTGGTCATCAGTCCCCTAGAACTTAGAACTACTTAAACCTAACTAACCTAAGGACATCATACGCATCCATGCCCGAGGCAGGATTCGAACCAGCGACCGTAGCGGTCACGCGGTTCCAGACTGAAGCGCCTAGAACCGCACAGCCACATCGGCCGGCTAAAAACTTTAAGCAATTTAAATAATTTCTTCAGCCACTAAAATCTCGTATAATACAATGACGATGCTTGAACTTTAAGACAGTAAATCATTAATGTTTAGAAGACGTTCTTTAAAGAAAAGAACATACAAAGTTTACGACTGTAATTTCCAGAAATGGCGGCTTGCATGCTCTGCCGTACAAATGGTTCAAAAGGCTCTGAGCACTATGAGACTCAACTTCTCAGGTCATTAGTCCCCTAGAACTTAGAACTAGTTAAACCTAACCAACCTAAGGACATCACACACACACATGATTTATCTTATAATGCTTTTCAAATCCTAAACATTCGATAGTTTTTCTTTCATAATGAAAATAAGTTTAAAAGTTAATATTTATATTTTGTGTCAGGGTGAGAGTCAATGAGAGTGAATGTGATTGTGCATGTGTGACATACATCAAATTTCAATTCTACATTGTATTACGCCTTATGTAACTAGCAAGTGTTACGCCACGATGGAGTCATGAAAACTGTAAATCCCCCTAACTGGTGGATGACGTACGAGTGTTTACTTTCCAGTTCTAAAGTATATTTAAAGCATAGTTTTAGTTTTCGTTTGGTTTGGTTTGGTGGAACATTTTATTAATAATTGCAGCATGACACGACTGTAAATTCATCTGCAAATGTTGATTGATGTAAAACAGTTTAAGCGCGAATATGATCTTGAGAGATTGATCTGATTGGCTGTTCATTTTGATCAACCAATCAGAGCAAAGTCTTTCCCGCGCACTGGAATGAGTTATATGCCCTGAAAGCAACGGCATTGAGACAGTCATGGACTAGCTGCCGGACGAGAAGGTCATGTTAGAGGTGTCCGAGAAAGTTATTTGTAAAATGAAGAAGTGACTGTTATTTCGCGTTGTGTTTATATTGCCGTGCAAGCAGTTGTGTTTATGGACAGTTCTGTGAAGTTTGGGAGATTTTGGAGTGTTTGTTGCAGAGAAAACTGCTTGCGAAAGTATTGGCCTTTGTGAAGAGTTCTGCGTGGCGTGTTCAGTATGCATTCACAGAACATCTTTTGGCGAGCATCTTCATTTGAAGAATCCACTGAAAAGGACCGAGTGCGAAACTCATTTCGTAGCAGAGTATTGACTGCATCAATCCCGTAGTATTTCGGGTTGGACTTAGTACATTTCTGGCTGTCTTGCGTGTGATATAAGCTTCATGAACTAGTAGTAGATGTGCTATCGACGTAAATGTGGGATTGTTGACACCATAACTAAAAGACAATAAAAAACATTAGTATAGAGAAGTGGACATTTTCAGTGAAGGAAGGAAGCATCCACTTTTGCCCGTTATTACTAGAGATTTACAGGTTTATTTTGTTACCTGAGCCGGCCGCGGTGGTCTAGCGGTTCTAGGCGCGCAGTCCGGAACCGCGCGACGGCCACGGTCGCAGGTTCGAATCCTGCCTCGGGCATGGATGTTTGTGATGTCCTTAGGTTAGTTAGGTTTAAGTAGTTCTATGTGCTAGGGGACTGATGACCACAGATGTTAAGTCCCATAGTGCTCAGAGCCATTTGAACCATTTTTTGTTACCTGAGTTACGCGGGCTATGCAATCGTAAGTATGGACGATGGTTTTCTTCAACACTGCTTTTAACGTCGTCTACATAGTACCTACGAATACAGAGCAACGGATGGTGTACGAACGCTGTACTGAGGTAGGAGTACATTAATTTGCAGCGTGCATCACTCAGTGCTAGCGACCTTTGTAACACCGCTCCGCTGCACAGTGATCCCTCCGCTTTCCTTTCCTTTCTTCTCCTCTCCACCTTCAATTAACATATAATATACTGTATAACATGTATAATATACTGTATAACATCTCCGAAAGAACAGACACCACACATTGTTACTAGTTCATTATGTAACAAATCTTCAAGTTTCTTCTCCATTCTTCTCTTCATTACTTTTCTGAGCATCTTAAGTGCCGGAGCTGATAAGCTGATCGTGTGACAGTTCTGGCCCTTATCTGCCTTTGCTGTCTTCGGAATTGTGTGTATAACATTTTTCTGAAAGTCTGATGGTATATCTCCAGTTTCATGGATTCTATACACCAACTTATATCATCGTTTGTTTGTCCCTTCCCCCAATGAGTTTAGAAATTCAGAATGAATGTTCTCCGATCCTTTTGCATTATTTGATCTCATGTCTTCCAAAGCTCTAACCCTTATGACCCTTGGCGTGCGATTTGTCGATCACGCTTGTGGCGAGTCAGTGATCTTTGCTCTTGCTGGAGAGGCGGCGTCTTCGGTGGTTGTCATCAGGGGACAGAATGAAGATGGGTGGACATAGAGCCGCGCAGGTGAGGGTAGAGCTCTCTGGCGACAGTGCTATTAGACTAGTAACAAGTGGCACTGCTTTGGTCTGCAAACATAGTGGGCGCGGTGTTCTCGGCAAGAACGCTCAGCTGTATTTCCGGGTTTGGCCTAGTGCAGGAAAGGGTAGTGCCGTGGGGAGTGCATTTCATAGCAAGCAGGAAGCAGCAGGGCCCAGCCTCCTCAAGAGGTATGAATTTTTCAGGAGGGTTAGCTGGCCAGGCTCATAGCAGACGGTTTCACCTCTTCAGCGGTTTGTGTTAGCAGAAGCCGTTGCAAGAACGGCTTAGCAGTTCGGCAGTATGTTCAGACTTGCACTCGGTCATGCTGTGGTTCGTACTATGTTGTTCGACCACCTTACTTCGAGCGCACTGCGTCTGTATTAGAATGGTGAGCACCTTCCTTCACTAAGTTCCTTCAAGAATTTGCCGCTTCGTCTAGGGAGCTAACTGTCATCCGATCTGTCGCACGGTGGTTTCTTAAGAGTTCACTGAGAGTGCATTGTAATCTAAGCTGCATTCAGAATAACGTGCGACATCAAGTAATACTCATATGTGTCCCGTTGCCTTGCATGGAGGGGCGTTTTACTGTTTACCAAAGGTTCCTGTGTAATTCTGACCCGACTGAACGGCGGGTACTATTATAATCAATTTATGGCAGCGGTTAATCATAATGTCTCTGTTTCTGGCCTATAAACTTCCTGAGCTGTTGGAAAATTATTTCAAATAAAGTACTTTAAAGCTGGTAGCTCACTCTGCTATGGCCATTGTGTAATAATTTTGTCTTCAAGATTTATGTACTTCCGGCTATTGAAGTTATTTGTTGTATGTGCTGTATTAACTGTGTTTATGTTTCTATGTATTTAGTGTGTTAAAGATAACTTATCTGTTCTATTGTAAAAGCCTTGAAACTATGAAAGTTTACATGAAGGTTGTGGCATACATATACTGAACAAATGGGATTCGTTGTGACCCTCCTACAATTTGTACGGCAGAGCCGGCCGAAGTGGCCGTGCGGTTCCAGGCGCTGCAGTCTGGAACCGCGAGACCGCTACGGTCGCAGGTTCGAATCCTGCCTCGGGCATGGATGTGTGTGATGTCCTTAGGTTAGTTAGGTTTAACTAGTTCTAAGTTCTAGGGGACTAATGACATGAGAAGTTGAGTCTTACACCACAAAGGGATCATACACCTTATATGTTGCATAAATTTGAACTTGACAGTCTGCTTGTCCCTGAGAAAAAGAGTTCCCAAGAATCGAACAGACAGATAGACAGGCAGTCTAATGGACAACAAAGTGATCCTATAAGAGTTACGCTTTCACATATTGAGGCACGGAACCCTAAAGAAGGCGAACGAGTGAAAATGAATGTACCTACTCAGAAACAGATGTTCTAAATTCACTACTTCCAGAAGAGAGTAGCACACATGTTCTGACCGGATTTTCAGTGTTAGGTTCCCCAGTTACTCCAAATCGCAGTAGGAAAACGACGAGATTGACCCTTTGGTTGCTCCATGTAATGTTTTCTGGGGTATGCGATTTTGTTTCACCACTTTATACTTTTGTGTGACTGGCATCCGATGACATTGCAATTTTTACGGCGTGGGGTTTCTATTCGATCATATACAGGGAGTTAAAAAAAATGTTTCAAATATTTTGAGAGATGGTAGTACCAGTTGAAACAAGAAAAATAATCTAATAAACATGGGTCCGGAAATGGTTACTTTTTGCGATAAACAGTGTTTACAGGGAGTGTTCGACGTGGCGTCCATTCATGACAACGCACCCCTCTGCCTTCCGTCGTACAGAATGACGCACCCTTTGACGTATACCCTATTGCTTTTGTACCTGCTGGAGTGCATTTTGAAGATGCGTTTCTGTAGTGTCCGCATATCGTTGATTGGCGTGGCGTAGACCAATTCCTTCAAGCGTTCGCATAGCCAAAAGTCTAGGAGATTGAGGTCTGGGTAACGAGCAGGCCAAGATATGCGACACTCCCCTCCCTCCTCCCCCCCCCCCCTCCCCGACCAATCCTGAGGTTCTGAAAAGTCTACGGCGATGCTCGCTTACATTATGACGAATGCGTGCTGGTGCTCCATCGTGTATAGAGCACATTTGTAATCGTCGCTGCAATGCACAGCCTCTGTCAAGGCAGGAAATACATAAAGAGGAAGTCAACATAATGCGTCCAGTTAATCTTTGTAGTAGCACGTGTGGCCCTATTAATCTGTCGCCAAGTACACCTGCCCATACGTTGATTGAGAATCAGTGTTGGTGCCCTCTTCCCTGAATTGCATGGGCTTTACATCTGCGAATACATGCTGGTTACGGAAATTCACAACACAATCTCTTGTGGACCCTGCCTCATCGATAAATGAAATCTTGGATGAGAACAGTGGATCTGCGGCAAACTTCTGCTACAGCCACTGACCGAACCACCATTTTCCATAACGGTCCTGTTGCTACAGCCACTGACCGAACCACCATTTTCCAAAACGATCCTGTGGCCTTACGGTCCGAAAGCGCTGTAGATGATAAGGGTACAGACACCAACTATCGGTGCGGTGAGCTGCAGCCCCCCCCCCCCCCCCCCATTCCACCAGATAAGAGAGTCAGACACACATAATGCTGCTGTTAATCGTCGCACACTGGTCTCAGGGATTTCTTCCACCGAACTGGCCCACGCTCCTCCAGTCTTCCAAGGTTTAAGCATAAATGTGCCCGTCAGACATTGGAAAAGTCTGCCGAACAGCTAATCAGAAGGCACTCTCTGCTGTGGATGTTTTGCAACGCACTGCCTTGCTGGCTACGTCTGTTTGCTAAACCATAGCACAATATCGTATCTACCATTTCACTTGTCGAATACGCCGGCCGGGGTGTCCCAGCGGTTCTAGGCGCTTCAGTCCGGAACCGCGCGACTGCTACGGTCGCAGGTTCGAATCCTGCCTCGGGCATGGATGTGTTTCTGATGTTCTTAGGTTAGCTAACACTTGGTTCAACAATCATAAAAGAAGGTTGTATACATGGAAGAATCCTGGAGATACTAGAAGGTATCAGATAGATTATATTAAGACAGAGATTTAGGAACCAGGTTTTAAATCGTAAGACATTTCCAGGGGCAGATGTGGACTCTGACCACAATCTATTGGTTATGAACTGTAGATTAAAACTGAAGAAACTGCAAAAAGGTGGGAACTTAAGGAGATGGGACCTGGATAAACTGACTAAACCAGAGGTT
Organism: Schistocerca americana; assembly: GCF_021461395.2. Classification (NCBI taxonomy): domain Eukaryota; kingdom Metazoa; phylum Arthropoda; class Insecta; order Orthoptera; family Acrididae; genus Schistocerca; species Schistocerca americana. The sequence goes on along the minus strand of NC_060121.1, from coordinate 789,848,906 downwards.
GTACAGAATTTCAGGGAGAGCATAAGGGAACAATTCCCAGGAATGGGGGAAGGAAATACAGTAGAACAATAATGGGTAGCTCTGAGGGATGAAGTAGTGAAGGCAGCAGAGAATTCAGTAGGTAAAAGGACGAGGGCTGGTAGAAATCCTTGGGTAACAGAAGAAATATTGAATTTAATTGATGAAAGGAGAAAATATAAAAATGCAGTAAATGAAGCAGGCAAAAAGGAATACCCTACGACTGATCTTAGAAGCTAGATTAAGAAAAGGCAAATCTACGTTTCTAGCATTTGTAGACTTAGAGAAAGCTTTTGACAATGTTGACTGGAATACTCTCTTTCAAATTCTGAAGGTGGCAGGCGTAAAATACAGGGAGCGGAAGGCTATTTACAATTTGTTTCATGTTTATTTACCCTGTCGTTATCTCGAAAATATTCGTAATTAATTCTGTTTCTTGAGTCTCTGTTTTGTTGAAGTATAACAATGAGTAAAAGTAAAGTTATTAGAAATCCTCTGAAGGCTTTTAAGAAAAGGAGAAATGTTGGAAAGCCAAAGGTATGTCTTATTACTGTAAACAATAAAGACGATAACCAAGTGAGTGAACCTAACCTCTCAAGTACACCTGCCCACAGCAGTCAAAGTGGGAAAGAAAATACTTCACAGAAGAAGCTTGGTTCAATGAGTGAAAACTATGAACGTTTTATGGGCGAATCGGATGTGAATGAAATATTTGATATGTCGGTTCTCAAAGGAATTTTTTCAAACTGTGTAAGATGTATTCATTGTAGTGAAGTTGGTCTGGAACTCTCCATAATAAAGCACGTAGGACTTGCTAGTGAAATACAACTGAAATGTGATAAGTGTTCATACACGACCACCTTTTGGAACAGTGTTGCAGTAACTGCAACTGAAGAAAATGGTAGCAAAATTTTCGAACACAACAACGAGCGATGCTTGCTTTAGACAAGGAACGCCTTCGGGCTGCAGACAGGGCTGTAAAGAGTCTAGAAATACAAGCGAGAGTAAACAGGAGGAGGAACAAGAGGAAGCTGGAGGAGGAGTTTGCAGAGGATGAAGATAATCCATCCTATGGACCTGGAATGCACTAAAAAGTTAATCCAATCTTTGTCGCTCGATTCCCAAAACTTTTATTTTCTCATACTAATTACATGTTTTCTAAGGATCTTCCAAACATATTTGTTTCAAACTTTCAATAAATGTTACACAGTACCTTCTGCATAATTTAACACAGCCTTTTTCCAAAAAACTGTATATTTTTGAATATATAAATAAAAATTGCAAAAAAATGTTGTGAATTTTCATTACAATTGAAAAAAAAATCATCTTTAATAACTGAACTAAAATTTTGTAAAATCCCTGTGTTAAGTTGTAGCCCATATTCCAATAAATAATCTGTAAAAAGTTCAACTTCCTACCTCATATACTTTGTGAGGAAAGATGTAATTTATAAGCGTTATTTTAACATTGCAAGTATAGGGCGTTCCGGAGCCCCTTAAAGTAGTAAAGGAGTTTTGCTATTTGGGGAGCAAAGTAACTGATGATGGTGGAAGTAGAGAGGATATAAAATGTAGACTGGCAATGGCAAGGAAAGCGTTTCTGAAGAAGAGAAATTTGTTAACATCGAGTATAGGTTTAAGTGTGAGGAAGTCGTTTCTGAAAGAATTTATATGGAGTGTAGCCATGTATGGAAGTGAAACATGGACGATAAATAGTTTGGAAAAGAAGAGAATAGAAGCCTTTGAAATGTGGTGCTACAGAAGAATGCTAATGATTAGATTGGTAGATCACGTAACTAATGAGGAAGTACTGAATAGAATTGGGGAGAAGAGGAGTTTGTGGCACAACTTGACAAGATGAAGGGATCGGTTGGTAGGACATGTTCTGAGGCATCAAAGTATCACCAATTTAGTATTGGAGGGCAGCGTGAAGGGTAAAAATCGTAGAGAGAGACCAAGAGATGAATACACTAAACAGATTCAGAAGGATGTAGGTTGCAGTAGCTACTGGGCGATGCAGAAGCTTGCACAGGATAGAGTAGCATGGAGAGCTGCATCAAACCAGTCTCAGGACTGAAGACCACAACAATATATATATATATATATATATATATATATATATATATATATATATATATATATATATATATATATGACCCAACTATTTTTCTTGCAAGTCATCCTCTTGCATCTCCGCCTCCAGCTTCCTTCCCTTCCAGTTACTACAGCCATCGAGCAGTTTCATCTGTATGTGACGAATGGCAGAAGAATGCTACTGCTTCTGCTTGCCTAATACCAGGCTCACGTGCACGTTGGCAGACTTCTGCTGTAATCATAGCAACTGTTACACTCATCATGCCTTAGGAAAAAAAAAAAGCAGCCGATTGCTATCCCCTTGTGTAAATCAGACATGGTGCAGCAGGTTTTAAATTTATCAGCAATGTGTGGAATTGTTAAATTATCTGTCGTTATCTGTGTTCATTATTCAAATTTCCATTGCTGTTGAGTTCTAAAAGCCAGCCGTGGTGGCCGAGCGGTTCTAGGCGCTTCAGTCCGGAACCGCGCGACTTCTACGGTCGCAGGTTCGAGTCCTGCCTCGGTCATGGATGTGTGCGATGTCCTTAGATTAGTTAGGTTTAAGTAGTTCTAAGTTCTAGGGGACTGATGAACTGTGATGTTAAGTCCCATAGTGCTCAGAGCCATTTTTGGACTTCTAAAGGTTTCTCATTTTTTAAAGATTATTCACAACCCAAATAAATACATACAAACTGTAACTTCACCATGTCACGTGGTATTAATTGTGCACTGATTTCTTATGGTGTGTTTCAGAATAAACTGGTCGAAAAGATCACTGACGCAGTAGTTTTGCACGGTTTGAATAGTCTTATGGAACAGATGGTGTATGTCGTTTATCACGAGTAATCTGAAATATGCAGTAATTGACTAATACACATACAGTTGTGCAGTAGCTCTACAACATCACATGAAGTAATCAGTAGGACTGACACAGCTGTCAGTATTATCACGCGACTCATTCTTACCACCACTCAATGCTTATTGGTGTACCTCTTACTGGGGTAGATCTAAAATTCTTCCTGAACTGCTCGTCTGAATAATTCCTGTGCTCCTGTACAGAGATATCTCCATATGACAACGCACAAATCCATCGTTATATTCATCAAATCATTGTAGTGCTCTTTTGAAATACTGTGATCGTAAATTCTGTATTCAGTTGGGAAGATAGCTACGACGACGCATTACCTGTTCCAGTTGGAATTGCTGTACATCAGCAATGATTCGCACGCTAATATACTGGGCAGCAGAGTTAAAGGCTCACTTCTTTGAAACTCCTAACTGCCTCCCACTGCGACGCATAAGTTTGAAACTTGGCTCTAATGTGCCTACTGCCTTCCTCTGTAATGGTGCAAAAAGCGCGGCTCGGTGGCTCTTCAAACAGCAAGGAAAGACCACAGTTCCTAAGTCAATGTTGGCTGTAGGTGTTAACGGTGTCACATTGGCACCTAATTTCACAACTGTGCGCGATTCTATCGTGGACGGGTCAAAAGATTGGAACGCCGGCACAGCTCCTCTTACACACATTTCACCTTTTCTTTTGACACCTCTGCGATGGATGCCAGACCTGCGAGTCCTAACGTTGAAATGATGCGGTTTTCTAACGGATCGCCGAGGAAAACATTTCAGGTTCACCGCTACTCAGAATCGACATGAAAAAGCCTCAGCGTATAGCATAAAGAGCGTCAATGAAACCACGTCTTTCCTTCGGACGTTGATTCCCACACATTTCACGGTAAAAAACGACAGCAGGCAGTGCGATAAGCAACAGGATGATATTATTGACACTGCTGCCAACCCATGGGCGTTTCAACCCTATTCTAAGGAAATAGTGGGACTGCAACACCATTGAAAGTCACCTGGGGCTTTTAGAGTACAATGCTCTCTTTTATAGGGTGGAACCAACAGGAACGGTTCAAAAGCATTCGAAGAAGTATGAACGTAATCTGAAGCAGAAGAAGGTACTTACGCTTTTTCAAACCTCCTCTCTCGCGCCCTCCTGTGGTGTGATCACGAGGGAGTGAAATTTCAGTATGTGCGTGAATTAAACGGCATCACTCAATCACGATCGCCAGCGTCAAGCTTCAGTTCTCCAGGTAAACGACATACTCTGATATGCCCTCTGCCGTGATGCAGGAAAAACTGTTCCTGCAAGAGGAAACAGTCAGCTGTTGAACTTTATGTCTGTGACGGGTTATAAAGTAACTTACACTCTCACATATCTTACGAAAGCGATATAAAGGGGGAACAGGTACGTGAAATGAGAGTGCAACATTCCAGTCGTTAAAATGAAAAAAAAACTCTACATTTGTGATGAGGCACAGATGATAAATTCTTTTTCATCCAGCAGAGTCTTTACTTTTATATGAATAGATGAAAATAGTATCTGTTCTTTCGGTGACCGTGCAGCTCTCTAGAACGAAATTATCTATATTTTCGCCTGTCGGCGGCTTAGGGTCTTCATTTAATTGTCATTTCACTTACTGTTACTCGTCCTCTTTCAGGAGAGACGAGTGAAGGTACGACGTGGTCTGCCAACGAGCGTCGGTGCTTCCATGATACTCGTGGCCAGCACGCATGCCATAACCATTACCCGTTTCTCAAAGACATTTAAATAATATTTTTCTTTTTTCAATTCTCTGCATGTAGAGTTAATCGAATGGTTTGTTTGAAAACTCTGCAGCAGTTGCAGATCCTCCATAGCGGTGCAGCTGTGCTCTGCTCTGCAGTTAGTTACATGTTCTGCATGTGCTATAAAATTACGGAGAAACGCCACAAGAAGGAGGGGGACCTTGAAAGCAAAGATGGGGCTAATTACTTAAAAATACGATAGAAGATGGTGTTCTTGTATGTGCAATCTAGCCGCATAATACATAGCATTAAAATGTATGAAAACGCTTGTCTTGAAGCGAAAAAACGGAACGGACCATGTGGCTCACCTTGTTGTTGTTGTTGATGATGATGATGATGATGATACCTTACAACCTTTCGGCAGTCTGTCTACTGTGTAAAGTTTCGGTCAGTCATGGGCTGCCAAAAGACTGCAAATGTAAAATCAGATTTTAACCAGTACGTTAACTTGTTGTGGGTTTCTTGAATATCTGTATCGTTCTTGGACGACACGAAATAGCTTGTGGTGTAGTCATGTACCCATGGTCGTATTGATGCAAAGGCTGCCGACCTTGGTTATTACTGCGTAGCGTCCTTTTGCTTTGATCTCTGTGTTGGGAACTGGAGGAGTGTTTTGCAGTCTTGAGGTGGTCACGTTACAAGGCCACACAAGCGACGCATGCGTTATTGCGAACAGCGTTTTGCCAGAATGGCCGTCACCGGACGACCTTTGGAAGTTGAGGAAAGGAGGACCTTAGAGTAGCCTCTGACGTTTGCTTCTTTTGGTTTAACTGCCCTGCAGTTCCTAAACACTGAGAGCGTTCTTGCCGTATTACAGGGCTTAAATTACTTACTTAACATGTTATTGTGATATAGATGCTCAACGTAGTATATGGTGTAGCTAGAAGGCATGGCCAAACTTTCGCGAAACATTCCTCACGCACAGAGGCATAAAACGTTTTAGACTGTCATAGGTCCGGGAATGCTTTATTTCCACGTTTGAGTTCGTTTCTTCTTTTCTTTTCAATTGTAATAATCATGGGAAACACACAGAAACAGAATGCAGCGGCACGACATGAAATCTTTTCTTACATGAAATATTGAAAGTGCCTACTTGGTTACGATTGCTTAGCATACACGGTGTTGTAATTCTTACGTTCATCGCAAGTGTTTCCTGTTTCAATTGAACGAAGGTAATGTCGACATGCGATTTACTTCGTTGCATGTGTTGACAAGTGATTACCCGTATTTTTCTACTAGCATGAAGGGCAAAGCATCAACTGTTTACTGTTCATCACGTTCTTGGCTTTTGGTACAGTCCAATGGAGCAATGTCGGTATATGCCCGTTAGCTCTACGGATAAGCAGATGGTAACGGCCAGTGAGATTTCAAGAATGCAGCTGCAACAAGTGACGTTGACAAGATGACTGTCTGTAGAGTACTACGTGACAAACTGCTGTTATCCGTACCTTGTACAGCGTGTCCAAGCACTATCAGCGACTGATTTTCCTGCAGTGGTATACTCTCGCAAATGGCTCATTCAGCAGTGTTTTAGACCTCACTTTAATGCAAAAATGCTGTTTCAAAGTGGGCTTCTTTTCAAAGTAAATGACCCGTTACTGGCTTTCCGCTGCCTGGTTCGATGTGCACGCTGCGAATTTAATGCAGTAACTTACATAGTACCAGAGGGAGCTGCAGAGTTTAAAAACTGTAGCGGATGAAAGATATTGGATCACATGTATTTGAGTACGTAGTTTACAAGTGCAGCTCTGAGATAAAGAGGTTGGCACAGGAGTGAAATTCGTGGCAGACGCATCAAACCGGTCAGAAGAAAAAAAAATTCTATGGGCATGGGCAGCAGATGGCGTATGCGAGTATCTTTGATAACAACACGACGTCACTTGCAGCTCCTCTCCTGGGATCCCAACCGTATTGATTGGACCCTAGACGAATGGAAAGCCATGGCCTGGTCAGATGAGTTCCGATTAAAGTTGGTAAAGCTGACGGTGTGATTCATGTGAGGTGCAGACCTCACGAAGCCATAGACCCAAGTTGCCAACAAGATACTGTGCAAGCTGGTGGTGGCTCCATAATAGTGTGGGTTGTATGTGCATGGAATCGACTGGGTCTTTTGGTATGTTCGACTACTTGGAGGCTATTTTCAGCCATTAAGGGATAATTTTTATGGATGGCAATATGCCATGTCAGTGAACCATAGTTGTCTGAGAATGGTTTGAGGAGCATTCTGCACAAGTCGAACGAATGATTCGGCCACCTAGATCGCCCAACATGAACCACACTGAACATTTGTGGGACATAAACGAGAGGTCGGTTGCAGCAGATTTCCTGTCATCCTGTCCCTTCTTCTTGTCAGTGTTTTTCACATATCCCTTTCCTCTCCGATTCTGCACAGAACCTCCTCATTCCTTACCTTATTAGTCCATCTAATTTTCAACATTCGTCTATAGCATCACAGCTCAAATGCATCGATTCCGTTCTGTTTCGGTTTTCCAGCGGCCCCTGTTTCCCACCCATAGAATGCTGTTCACCAAACGTACATTCTCAGAAATTTCTTTCTCAAATGAGGGCTTATGTTTGATATCAGTAGACTTATCTTGGCCGGGAATACCCTTTTTGCTGGATAGTCTGACTTCGATGTCCTCCTTGCTCCGTCATGTGTTATTTTGCTGCACAAGTAGCAGAATACTGTACCTTAACTTCATCTGCTATGTGATAACCAATTATGATGTTAAGTTTCTACAGCTTCTCATTACTTCGTCTTTCTTCGATTTACTCTCAATCCGTATTTTGTACTTATTACACTGTTCATTCCATTCAGCAGATCATGTAATTCTTTTTCACTTTCATTGAGAAAAGCAGCGTCTTCAGCAATTCGTATCATTCACATCCTTTCACCATGAATTTTAATGCCACTCCTGAACCTTTCTTTTATTTTAGTTATTTCTTCTTTGATGTATAGAATGAACAGTAGGGGCGAAAGACAATATCCCTGTCTTATACCCTTGCTAAGACGAGCACTTCGTTCTTGGTTTTCAACTCTTATTATCCACTCTTAGTTCTTGTACATTGTATATTACTTTCGATCCCTACAGCTTACCCCTACTTTCGTCGGAATTTCGAATGTCTTGTACTATTTGACCATTTGAAATTATCGAACGTTTTTTCAAGGTCGACAAATCTTTAGTCTGGCTTCCATTATCAATAGCAGCGTCAAAATGCCTTTCTGGTGCCATTACATTTCCTAAAGTCAAACTGATCCCCATTTTCTTTTCCATTCTTCTGTATCTTACTCCTGTCAGCAACTTGGATACATGAGCTTTAAGCTGATTGTCAGCTCTTACAGGCTTCGGAACTGTGTGGGTGATATTTTTCCGATAGTCAGGTGGTAGACCACCAGACTCATACCAACGTGAATAGTCGTTTTGTTGATTTTAGAAATTCTGATGTATGTTAGCTATCCCTTCTGTATTAATTGATATTAAGTCCTCCAAAGCTCTTTTGAAGTCTGAATCTAATACTGGATCCCCTATCTCTTCTATATCGACTACTGTTCCTCCAAAGCTCTTTTAAAGTCTGAATCTAATATTGGATTCCCAATCTCTTCTATATCGACTACTGTTTCTTCTTCTATCACACCAAGCGATTCTTCCCATTCACAGTGCCTTCATTGCACTGTTTCACCTATCGGTTTTCTTCTCTGCATATAACATCGGAATTTCCATTGCACTGTTTATGTTACGACCCTTGATTTTAATTTCACCGAAGAGTATTTTGACTTTTCTAGATTCTGAGTGAGTCCTTCCGATAATCATTTCTTTTTCGATTTCTTCACATTTCTCATGCAGTCATTTCATCTTACCATCCCTGCATTTGCTGTTTATAGCATTCCTTAGAGATTTGTATTTCTGTATTTCTGAATTACACTGAACGTTTTTGTGCGTCCTTCTTTCGTCAATCAACTGAAATATTTATTCTGTTACCGATGGATGCTTCGCAGCTACCTTCTTTGTACTTACTTTCCTTTCATTTTTGTGATTGACCTTTTGAGAGATGTCCATTCCTCTTCAATTGTACTGTCTACTGAGCCATTCCCTACTGCAGTATCTATACCATTAGATGACTTCAAGCGTATCTCTTCATTCCTTAGTACTTCCGAGACTCACTTCTTCGCGCATTGATTCTTCCTGGATAATCTCTTGAACTTCAGCCTACTCATCAAGACAACTAGATTCTGATCTGAGTCTACAGGGCGATTCACGAAGATATGCAAATATTTTAACACGCTATTCTTCAACTAAAACTAAAGAAAAAGTTCATATAAACGTAGGTCCACAAATGCTTAGTTACTGGTAATAAAAGATTTTGCCTGAAATTTACCAACTTCGCTAACATGAAGCCATCGAAAAACTGTACGAGGTTAAAGTAAAGCACGATTGTTATTTTTTTTTAATTTTTTTTGTTATTGATATGGTGAATCTAATAAAACATGTCCCAGATTTGTATCTACAGTAGTTTTTCAGAACAACCAGAGAAGCAAAGAAGTAATTTCGTAATTTTTTAAATTTATTAACTACTTGGACAAATTTGTTTTTTAAATTCCAGAAAATTGTACAAAGTTTTCAATAGAAGTTGTAGGGAATTTAATACATTTACAATAAATGTTCAAAGCATTTAGCTGCGCGTGTGTGAACAGATTTTGTTGCTCGTTTCAGTTTCCCAATGTTGTTCTTAATTTCGTCTATTGCATTCATAATGCGAGCAAGTAATGCCTCAGGTATATTGACTTTGTTCTCATAAACTACGTCTTTCATCCATCCCTATGCACAAAAATCAATTGGTGTTAAATCGGGCGATCTAAGTGTCCACAAACGTGTAGCACCACGGCTAATCCATTTCTAGGGAAAATGGTCATTTAAATGTGTAGTAACGGCGTTGTGGTGGCGCGCCGTCATGTTGAAAATACATTTGCAACCGCGTAGCAAATGGAACATCTTTGAGCAAGCGGGGGATTTCTTCTTGAAGAAATTGTAAGTATGTCTCGCCAGTTAGACGTACTGGGAAAATGAATGGTCCAATAAAGTATGTGCTGATTATACCACACCACACATTCATGCTAAATCGCTGCTGGACATTGCATTGCACTGTTGCATGTGGGTTTACTTCAGATCATACGTGCTCGTTACGTAAATTGTTTACACCATCTCGAGTAAACTGTGCCTCATCGGTAAATAAAATGTATTTCAGTAACTGACAATTAGTATTTAATCAGTTTCGCAACTCCAAGCGAAGAGCAGGATCTCCCGGATGTAAATGATGCACTTTTTGTTTACGGTAAGGATACAGATTATTGAACTTCAGTGTACGCCATACCTTAGACTGTGAAATGCCTAATCGTTGAGAGATACGTCGTGTACTGGTACCCGGGCTACGTTGAACAGCATCCATAATATCCTCATCATAGTCTTGACGTATCGAGCGCTCGCACTGATTATCAACCCTGGTTAGAGAACCTGTCTCCTGTAGCTTTCGAAATACTCCACTAATGGTTCGTACATTCGGAATCCTCCGAGTTGGATAACGTACGCGATATTCGTTAACTGCAGCCGTAGCAATACCATCACATTTGCCATAAATAAACACCATATCGGTGTATTCCTTTGTTGGAAATTTGAAAGGCATTCCTATTTGATAAATAAACTACAAGAGTTACTATGTGGTTTCACTTAAATATACTGTTGTTATTATGTTCTTTCACTGAACGATACAGAAAACTAACTCGTTTCAAGGTTAAGAAACGACTGAAACAACTCACTGACAATGACATAAAAGTTTCTACATTCTTAATGGAAAGTAAACAAATTTACTTGTATAATAATCTTTGCTTTCTGTATGTTCTGGAAAACTACTGCAGATACACGTCTGGGACATGTTTTATTAGAGTCACCAGACCAACAACAACAAAATAAATAGAAATCATAGTTTACTTTAACCTCGCACAATTTTGCGATGGCTTCAAATTAGCGAAGTTGCTAAATATCAGGCAAAATCTTTTCTTAGCTGTAATGAAACATTTGCGGACCTATGTTCATATAAACTTTCTTCTTCAGTTTTACTTGTAGAATAACATACTAAAATATTTGCATATCTTCGTGAATGACCCTGTATATCTGCTCCTGTGTACGCCTTACAATCCAGTATTTGATTTCGGAATCTCTGTCTGACCGTCATGTAGTCTATCTTAAATATTCCCGTAACCACCCGGCCCTTTCCAAGTATACCTCCCCCTCTTGTGATTCTTGAACAGAGTATTCGCTATTACTAGATGAAATTTGTTACAGTACTCTATTAGTCTTTCATTCCTAGTACCAAGCCCAATTTCTCCCGTAACCCATTCTTCTACTTCTTCCCCTACAACCGCATTCCACTCCCCCATGACTACTAGATTTTTATCTCCCTTTACGTACTCAATTACCCCTCAATATTCTTATATACTTTCTCTATCTCTTCATTTTCTTCTTGTGGTGTTGGCATGTATACCTGAACTATCATTGTCGGGGTTGATTGCTGTCGACTCCGATAAAAACAACCTTATTATTGAACTGTTCACAGTAACATACTGTCTGCCCTACCCTCCAATTAATAAAGAATGCTACTCCCGTTACACCATTTCCTGTGCTGCTGATATTACGTTATATTCGTCTGACCAGAAATCCTTGTCTTCTTTCCATTTCACTTTACTGACCCCCACTATATCTAGATTGAGCCTTTGCGTTTCCATTTTCATATTTTCTAGTTTCACTACCATGTTCAAACTTCTGACATTCTGCGTGCCGACTCGTAGAACTTTACCTTTTCGTTGATTCTTTTTCTCATCGTTATCTCCACTTTGACACCCCCCTCCCAGATATCGGAATAGGGGAATATTCCGGAATCTTTTGAAAATGAAGATATTGTGAATATCACAGTAATCACGTAGACATATCATCATGATACTTTTTCAATTACAGGCCGCACGTTCTGTGGATCCATATTATGTGTCTTTAATGCAGTGGTTCCTGTTCGATAGCTCCGCCAGTACGCAGCCCTTTTATATCTTGTGTACGTAATACTACAGCTGTCTGTATACGCGCGTATCCGTATCCCAATGCTTTTGCCACCACAATGTAGTACCATGAATTCTTCTCTTTGTAATCGAAAAAAAACTCTTTGAACTCTATAAACATTAGAAAATAGTCCCGGAGGCACTTATTGGGTCTAACACCAATTTTGGATACTTGGAAATCAACATTAGAATGCAACGATGTGCATACATTTTAAACATAAAAAATAATTATATCATTATTTTCTCTTTCTATGCCAGCCCTAAAAAAAGAAAATGAGCATTAGTAAATCGATAAGCTCAAGCAGTTATTCACAAAATCAGCCAATGGTAAACCCGAAGTAAATAAAGCGGTAGATGCTTTAACCAACTCACGGTAACCGATTTGCTCTTAGTTGTTGTTGTTGTTGGTTGTTTTTTGGGGAAGGAGACCAGACAGCGAGGTCATCGGTCTCATCAGATTAGGGAAGGACGGGGAAGGAAGTCGGCCGTGCCCTTGAAAGGAACCATCCCGGCATTTGCCTGGAGCGATTTAGGGAAATCACGGAAAACCTAAATCAGGATGGCCGGATCCGGGATTTAACCGTCGTCCTCCCGAATGCGAGCCCAGTGTAATCACTGCGTTGCTCTTAGTCCTCACACCGAATAGTTGCTCGATTCAGTACAGATTCTAACGCACAACCACAAAAATACATTAAATTTACATAACACATAAATGGCAAATAACATACAAGCACCCAAACGTGAGAGAGAAAATCGTGACAAACCAGTGAGTTCTGATTGACCACCAAATACTTGCGGTTATGTAGCACAACGTACATAATTATATGAATTACAGTGCCCACATGGGCCTTTAAATCATGATTGTCAATAAAAAAATACTTAATACACCTTAACCCGGACAGTACATGCATCATAATTAGTGATAAAGGCAAATCCTTCTAAATCAGAATTAACTGATAATAAAAGATTTTAAAGATACCTAAATCCAGAAAATACGCGCACCAGTAGTGAACGTAGAGACATATATTTCTAGATTAGGGTTAACAAACAACGAGAAAAGTTTAAAGATATGTAAACAAATGATGCAAAATGTTCGAAATTCTGTGGTAAATAGGAGTAAGCTATACGGAGAGACGTGTAATATACAACATGTACAAAAGCAAAGAGAGAATAATGACAGTGCAAGACCAAGAACGAAGTACTCAGATTAAAAAGGCATGTAGCCTTTCGCGTCTATTGTTAAATTTATGTACCGAAGACTCAATGATGCGAATAAAGGGAAGGTTTAGGAGCGGAATTAAAATTCAACGTGAACGGGTATCAATGATAAGCTTCGTTGATGACATTGCTATCATCAGTGAAAGTAAAGAAAAATAACATCGTATGTTGATTGGAATGAATATTCTAATGAGTAGAGAATATGGATTGAGAGTAAATCGACGAAAGACGAAAGTAATGAGAAGTACCAGAAACAAGAACAACGAGAAACTTAACATTGGGATTGATCGTCACGAAGTGGATGAAGTTAAGGAATACTGCTACCTAGGCATCTAAACATCCCATGACGGACAGAGCAAGGAAGACATGAAAAGCAGACTAGCACTGGCAAAAAGGATATTCCTGGCCAAGAGAAAGTTACTAGCATCAAACATAGGTCTTAGTCGAGGGAAGAAATTTGTGGGAATGTATGTTTGGAGCACGTCATTGTGTGGTAGTAAAACATGAGCTGTGGGGAAACCGGAGCAAAAGAGAATTGAAACACTTGAGATGTGGAGCTACAAATGAATGTTGAAAACTAGTTGGACAGAAAAGGTAAGGAGTAAGGAGGTTCTGCGCAGAGTCGTAGAGGAAAGGAATATATGGAAAGCGCTAACAAGAAGTAGTACAGGAGGATATCTGTTAAGACATCAGTGAATGATTTACATCGTACTGGAGAGAGCTTGTTCTTCTTCTTCTTCTTCCTCTTCCTTAGCGTTTGTCCCGCATGCTGGCGGGGTCCGCTGTTTTGGTTCGTTGTCGCCACTTCTTGCGATCTTGTGCGTGATCAGGGTGAAGGCCTGAGATCTTGAAGTCTTCATGCAGGGTGTCAAGCCATCGCTGCTTTGGTCGACCTGCTGACCGTTTCCCACTTACATTTAGGTTGTAACTAGTCTTTGCCACTGATCCCTCATCTGCTCTAAGAACATGCCATTGCCAACGTAGGCAGCTTTCTCTCATTTTGTCTACTGTTGGTGCAACACCGTAAAGTCTGCGAACTTCATTATTTGTGACGTCGTCATGCAATGTTAATCCCGATGTCCACCTAAGCATTTTCGTCTCCATAACAGCAAGTCTTAGTCGTACTTGAGTGGGCTGCAGAGGGTAAAAACTTTAGAGGAAAACAAGACAGTGGAACACATCCAGCAAATAATTGAGAACGTAGGTTGCAAGGGCTACACTGGGATGAATCCTGAGGAGTCCATTGCAGACTGCATCAAACTTGTCAGAAGACAGATGACTAAAAAGTCCAGAAAACACAAGCACCAGTAGCGTCGGTAAAAGACAGAACAAGGTAAATTAAATAACTGTTTAACTCGATCATGATTTTATCATTGGGAATGCTGACGACGTTAAGGGCTTCATCCAAAATAATGGCCAGCAGTATTAGCCATACTAGTTTGTGGCAAGCTAAATTCAGGAACAAAAGCACATGGGTTTTCACGAACAGCGGCAGACACATTACTGCTCACAATAAATGGTGCTGACCGTTTACTGCGTGAGACCTAGAAGAATTAGACAGCAAGAAACAGGCCTGGTCAAATTCCAGATTACGCTCCGCGACCGCACGAGCTGTGAGAAGTGGCGACTTTCCAGTAGCTGTTGGTGCGCTCCTCAGAGTAAACAGCCGCCATTCGAACGCTGTGAGCGGACCTTCACGGCTAGCAACCTCAGGCCATGCTCCCTACTCTTTCCCAGACAGTGAACCCTCAGGACACTGATCTCTATTGTGAGCAGCGCGCATTCTGAAATCACACTCGAGACTTCAGAGAAACTGTAGCTAGGTAAAGAAACCGAAAGATATTCGAGAAGCAAACATACTGATATGAGCGCGCGCAAGGCTCAATGTTCTTCTGGTCGATTTCCTCGAACGTCGTGAAACAATACATAACTACAGATAATATGAAAAACATTAAGTAGGGTGAAAAAAAAAGCGTCAAGGGAAGTTGTGCGCAAAGCTTTTTTTATTCGTGACAATGCATAACGCCACAAAGCCATATGAACTGAATGGATCTTGAATGGTTTTGGGTTGGAGCGTTTTGTTCAACCACCATACAGTCCCGATTTTTCTCTGAGATATTTTCATATATACCTCATATTAAGATCTGGCTAGCAACACAGTACTTCGGACGATGATGAAGAACTGCAAGCAGGCGTCCACAATTGATTGAGGTCTCAGGCTGCGCCATTCTGAGTCGATGGAAATACAAGTCGGAGTATCGTTATAAGTGTATTTACTTACATGATGATTATGTCGCAAAATAGCTGAGCAATGCGCATTTGAATGTAAATCATAAAAAGAATTTTCTTTCGAGTGTTTTTACTCTAAAACGTATGTTATGTTCCGAATAGACCTGGTACCATCAAAATCACGAAGGAATGTCGCACATACACTACTGGCCATTAAAATTGCTACACCAAGAAGAAATGCAGATGATAAACGGGTATTCATTGGATAAATGTGTTACTCTAGAACTGACATGTGATTACATTTTTGCCGGCCGGAGTGGCCGTGCGGTTCTAGGCGCTACAGTCTGGAACCGAGTGACCGCTACCGTCGCAGGTTCGAATCCTGCCTCGGGCATGGATGTGTGTGATGTCCTTAGGTTGGTTAGATTTAATTAGTTCTAAGTTCTAGGCGACTGATGACCTCAGAAGTTAAGTCGTATAAAGCTCAGAGCCATTTGAACCAATTGATTACATTTTCACGCAGTTTGGGTTCATAGATCCTGAGAAATCAGTACCCAGAACAACTACCTCTGACCGTAATAACGGCGTTGATACGCCTGGGCATTGAGCCAAACAGAGCTTGGATGGCGTGTACAGGTAAAGCCGCCCATGCAGCTTCAACTCGATACCACAGTTCATCAAGAGTAGTGACTGGTGTGTTGTGACGAGCCAGTTCCTCGGCCACCATTGACCAGACGTTATCAATTGGTGAGAGATCTAGGGAATGTGCTGGCCAGGACGGCAGTCGAACATTTTCTGTATCCAGAAAGGCCCGTACAGGACCTGCAACATGTGGTCGTGCGGTATCCTGCCGAAATGTAGGGTTTCACAGGGATCGAATGAAGGGTAGAGCCACGGGTCGTAACACATCTGAAATGTAACGTCCACAGTTCAGAGTGCTGTCAATGCGAACAAGAGGTGACCTAGACGTGTAACCAATGGCACCCCATACCATCACGCCGGGTGATACGCAAGTATGGCGATGATTAATACACGCTTCCAATGTGCGTTCACCGTGATGTCGTCAAACATGGGTACGACCATCGTGATGCTGTAAACAGATCCTGGATTCATCCGAAAAAATGATGTTTTGCCATTCGTGCGCCCAGGTTCGTCGTTGAGTACACCATCGCAGGCGCTCCTGTCTGTGATGCAGCGTCATGGGTAACCGCAGCCATGATCTCCGAGCTGATAGTCCATGCTGCTGCAAATGTCGTCGAACTGTTGGTGCAGATGATTGTTGTTTTGCAAACGTCCCCATCTGTTGACTCGGGGATCGAGATGTGGCTGCACGATCCGTTACAGCCATGCGGATAAGATGACTGTCATCTCGACTGCTAGTGATACGAGGCCGTTGGGATCCAGCACGGCGTTCCGTATTACCGTCCTGAACCCACCGATTCCACATTCTGTCAACATTCGTTGGACCTCGACCAACGCGACCAGCAATGTCGCGATACGATAAACCGCGATCGCGATAGGCTACGATCCGACGTTTATCAAAGTCGGAAACGTGATGGTACGCATTTCTCCTCCTAACACGAGGCATCACAACAACATTTCACCAGGCAACGCCGGTCAGTTGCTGTTTGTGTATGAGAAATCGGTTGGAATCTTTCCTCATGTCCGCACGTTGTAGGTGTCGCCACCGGCGCCAACCTTGTGTGAATGCTCTGAAAAGTTAATCATTTGCATATCACAGCATATTCTTCCCGTCGGTTAAATTTCGCGTCTGTTGCACGTCATCTTCGTGGTGTAGCAATTTTAATGGCCAGTAGTGTAGCTTCGTTTGACATCTCCTGCTCGTCGTTATTTCTTATACAGCTTTCGATCTTATTCTCGGTCTGATTCTTCTTCTACTAACAGATTTTTAGGTCCTCACTTTAAATACCTGTGTTCCTGTCTTTGTGTAATGTCGGTATGGATTCGCATAATTCCTGTTTTTGATAACGTGTATTAAAATATTTTGTTCAGTGACCGTATGTGAAATATATTTCAACTGTAACTTCTTCTTACAACATTTCCCTCCATGGTGTGTAAAGTCTTCACTTATTTTACGGTTATCTCCTACACATTTCAGTTGTTTAAAATTATCTCGTCAATAATAACAATACAGATGATGTTGGGGAGTTCCCGTTACACACTTCTGGGACTGTTAGAGTGAGTACATACTATTTTGAACAGGAACCCATGTCCGGAAACATACTGCTTCCGTTATACGGTAGTTTCAGTTCATAAGTGTAACACGTCCAGATCTGCTGAGGGAAAAAGAAAAGTCTCACAGTTACCTGTCCTGGTATACAATTGGGTTATGCAATGGAGAAGGCAGGGAATATACTACTGCTTGTGCGGCCGTATGCATACTTCAATTTACGAGACTCTTGTAAAGACAGAGGAAGATCTGATGACACGAGGTCTGGCCGCCGCACTAAAAACTGAACACACAGCAGGTTGGATTGAGAGAGAACAAGCTGCGTAGGTACAACGTCTGCAACAACGTTGGTGGTCGCCGATGTTGTAATGCATCAGTACTGATCTGTACCTTTAGTATTCTGGTTCTTTTTTTGTTTTCGAATAACGTAAACACGTATCTTTTAAATGTTAAAACAAACAAATGTGTCTGATAAATGGATGTATCATTATGTTTCCCTTAGAACTGTTGCCTAGTGATCGTACTGCGTCATGCCTAATTCAATTCCTCAAACAGAGATGGATGAGTTAAACATTTGAACTGAAACCCTAATGGAAGGGAACATTTGAACTGAAACCGTAATGGAATGGAAAGGGTACGTTCACAGACATGGACTATTATTCACAATATGATGCACTCACTCCCCTCAACAAGTCGTAGAAGTCTGTAACGCGAATTTCCGAACAACCCGTATATTTATTTCTTAATGCCTTTTCTCGCTGATATACTTCTTTAGTAGCTGCATAACGTTTTTTCTTGTCAGACTTCACATCTCTGTTATTTATTAAATACTAAAGACTGAACTCCACCCTAACAGGCCATGAAGGCCCGACAGTACGGAACGGCCACCGTGTCATCCTCAGCCCACAGTCGTCACTGAATACGCATATGGAGGGGCATGAGACTGGAGCCGCTACCCCTCAGTCAAGTAGCTCCTCAGTTTGCCTCACAAGCGCTGAGTGCACCCCGCTTGCCAACAGTGCTCGGCAGGCGGGATGGTCAGCCATCCCAGTGCTAGCCCAACCTGACAGCGCTTAACTTCAGTGATCTGACGGAAACCGGCGTTACCACAGCGGCAAGGCCGTTGGCATTTATTAGATAGGGATCGAAATTATTTTAATATCTTTAACTCTGCTCCATCATTTCGAATGACCGAAGTTTCTATGTTTTCGTTTTGTGTAGTTGTAGTACATTTTCCACATTCTTCCTCACGTTTCTGTGTTATGAGGTAGCACAGCAAAAATAATATGTGAACGGTATCTGGCCGCCTGTAAACAGAAGTGTGTGAAGGTATTAGCCGCCAATTTCCATAGCTATTGTTTCCTCTGGTCTATGGGTTGCGTCTTTGATTCGAATCGGAACGTCCTCGGTCCCGGGTTCTAAACTCCCCGCAGCTCAAATTTTGATTAATAATCAACACTGGCTACCGAAGATTTCCGGCTTAAGGAGTCACCCTCATTCGCCCAACGGCCAGAAGAGAGCGCAGGAGAGGACAGAGCATCAGGGCACACACTGTCCTTGGGATGGGAAACTGCCCCTAAAGGCGGATCAATGGCGTGAAAATGCAGAAGCCAATGGAAATCACTGCATTAAAGACACATAACGTGTGTCCACAGGACATGTGATCTGTATTTGAGAAAGTGTTGCGATGATATCTCCGTTTTCAAAAGATTCCGGAATAGTCCCCCATTCGGATCTCCGGGAGTGGACTGTATAGGTGGAGGTGACCATAAGCAGAAGAATCAACTGAAGGATAACGTTCTACGAGTCGGGACGTAGAATGTCAGAAGTTTTGAAACATCCCCTCAAAAAAAATTATTAATGACAGTGCTGGAAAACCTCTAGGTTATTAGATTTTCAAACAGCTGAGCAAAACTGAACGTACTCACCCATTTCTCTCTTTACTTATTCTGATCAACACTGAACTGACACACAATATTTTTAGCGCAACGCAATCTGACTTTCAATAATCCCTACAAAAGAATGGCCCTGAATAACAATATCCTATACATTTCATGAACCACTTACCTCACAAAAATCTTCTTTACTCGAACTACTGCATTACAGCCAGCGCCAATACTGCCAGCTAAATAAAAGATGCTAACTACTGAAGGCTCTAACTATGGATAGGCATAGTTAGCAAATGAAAGATTTTGGTGGAGAACAAACAATGTATTTACCTTAATAGTGTTCAAAAGTCACTGACGGACACACGTCCAGATCGTCCGCTCTCAAAACTCTGCCATCTCTCTCCCTACATCCACCACTGCTGGCGGCTCACCTCCAACTGCGGCACGCTACGCGCTGTTCACATCCAACTGCCCAACGCTACAATAGAGAGTATTCCAACAATGCAAACCAGCCACAGACTGGACACAGCACAGACTGATTTTCATACAGAGCGCTACCTGGCGTTACCAACATAAAAAACCTAAACAGCCTACTTACAGTTTGAACATGGTAGTGAAGCTAGAAGTCTGGAAAGAGAAACGCAAAAGCGCAGTCTAGATGTAGTGGCGGTCAGTGAAGTGAAATGGAAAGAAGAGACGGATTTCTAGTCAGATTAGTATAGGAAAATAGCAACAGCAGCAGAGAATGGAGTAACGAGAGAATGTGTTACTGTGGACAGTTCAGTGACAGGGCTGTTCTTATTAGAATCGACAGCAACCAAACACCGGCAACGATAGTTCAGGTATACATGCCAACGTCGCAAGCTGAAGATCAAGAGATACAGAGAGTATATTAGGATACTGAAAGGGTAATACCGTACATAAAAGGAGATGAAGATCTAATGGTAACAGGGGCTCGAATGCACTTGTAGGATAAGAAGCGGAAGACCGGTTACACAAGAATATGGAATTGGGAAAAGGAATGAGAGAGGAGAAACACTAATTCAGTTCTGTAATAAATTTCAGCTAGTAACAGCGAATACTCTGTAGAAGAATCACTAGGAGGTAAACTTGAAAAGACTGGGTGATACTGGAAGATTTCAGTTACGTTACATCATGGTAAGACAGAGATCCAGAAATCAGATACTGGAGTGTAAGGCATATCTAGGGGCAGATTTAGACTCAGATCACAATTTAGTAGTGATGAAGAGTAGGCTGAAGTTTAAGGGATTAGTCAGGAAGAATCAGTAAGCAAAGAAGTGGAATACGGAACTATTAAGGAGTGAAGAGATACGCTTGATGCTCGTCAAGGCTATAGATACTGCAATAAGGAATAGCTCAGTATGCAATGGTGTTGAAGAGGAATGGACTGCTCTAAAAAGGACAGTCACAGAAGTTGGAAAGAGAAACATAGGTACAAAGAAGGCAACTGCGAAGAATCCATAGACAACATAAGAAATTCTTCAGTTGATCGATGAAAGAAGGGAGTACAAAAATATTCACCGAAATTCAGAAATACAGAAATAATAGTCGCTGATGAATGAAATATATAGGAAGTGCAAGAAAGGCTGCGTGAAAAATATGAAGAAATCGAGAAAGATATGATTGACGCAAGGACTGACTCAGCATATAGTGAAGTCAAAACAACCTTCGGTAAAATTAAAAGAAGGGTTGTAACACTAAGAGTGCAACGGGAATTCCACTGTTAAATGCTCTGGAGAGAGCGGCTAGGTAGAAAGACTACCTTGAAGGCCTCTATGAGGGGGAGAGATATGTCTGATGTGATAGCAGAAGAAACAGGGGTCGATTTAGAAGAGATATGGGATCCAGTATTAGAATCAGAAATTAAGAAAGCTTTGGAGGACTTAAGATAAAATAAGGCAGTAGGGGTAGATAACATTCCCTCAATACATGTCTGGCGACATACCATCTGATTTTCGGAAAAATATCATCCATACAGTTCCGGATATTGCAAGAGTTGACAAGTGTGAGAATTATCGTACAATCAGCTTAACAGATCACGCATCCAAGTCGCTGACAAGAATAATATTCAGAAGAATGGAAAAGATAATTGAGAATGCTTTAGGTGGCGACCAGTTTGGCTTTAGGAAAGGTAAAGGCACCAGAGAGGCAATATTGACGTTGCTAATGGAAGCCAGACTAAAGACTTGTCGACCTGGATAAAGCGTTCGACAATGTTAAATGGTGCAAGGTGTTCGAAATTCTGGAGAAAATAGGGGTAAGCTACAGGGAGAGACGTTGAACATACAGTATGCACAAGAGCCAAGAGGGGATAATAAGACTGGACGACCAAGAACGAAGTGCTCGGATTAAGAAGAGTGTAAGACAAGGGTGAAGTTTTCCACCCCTACTATTCAATCTGTAAATCGAAGAAACAGTGATGGAAATAAAAGACAGGTTCAGGAGTGGAATTAAAATTCAAGGTGAAAGGACATCAATGATACAATTCGTTGATGGCATTGCTGTCCTGAGTGAAAGAGATGAAGAATTACATAAACAAAAACGGCATGATCAGTCTAATAAGCACAGAATAAGGATTGACAATAAATCGAAGAAAGAAAAGTAATGAGAAGTATAGAAATGAGAACAGCGGGAAACTTAACGTCCAGATTGATGGTTACGAAGTAGATGAAGTTAAGGAATTCTGCTACCTAGGGAAGAAAATAATCAACGGACCGACGGAGCAAGCAGTAAGAAATTTCTGAGAATGTACGTTTGGAGCACAGAATTGTATGGTAGCGAAATATGGACCGTGGGAAAACCGGAACAGAAGAGGATCGATGCATTTGAGATGTTGTGCTACAGACGCATGTTGAAAATTAGATGGACTGACAAGGTATCGGAGAGGAAAGGAATATGTGGAAAACACTGACAAGGAGAAGGGACAGCATGATAGGACGTCTGTTAAAACATCAGGGAATGAGTTCCTTGGTACTTGAGAGAGCTGTAGAGGGCAAAAACTGTAGAGGAAGACAGAGAGCGGTATACATTCAGCAAATAACAGAGGACGTAGGTTGCAAGTGCTACTCTGAGATGAAGGGGAGAGGAATTCGTGGCAGGCAACATCTACATCTACATCTACATCCACACTCCGCAAGCCACCTGACGGTGTGTGGCGGAGGGTACCCTGAGTACCTCTATCGGTTCTCCCTTCTATTCCAGTCTCGTGTTGTTCGTGGAAAGAAGGATTGTCGGTATGCTTCTGTGTGGGCTCTAATCTCTCTGATTTTATCCTCATGGTCTCTTCGCGAGATATACGTAGGAGGGAGCAATATACTGCTTGACTCTTCGGTGAAGTTATGTTCTCGAAACTTTAACAAAAGCCCGTACCGAGCTACTGAGAGTCTCTCCTCCAGAGTCTTCCACTGGAGTTTATTTATCATCTCCGTAACGCTTTCGCGATTGCTAAATGATCCTGTAACGAAGCGCGCTGCTCTCCGTACCCTATCTGGTACGGATCCTACACTGCTGAGCAGTATTCAAGCAGTGGGCGAACAAGCGTACTGTAACCTACTTCCTTTGTTTTCGGATTGCATTTCCTTAGGATTCTTCCAATGAATCTCAGTCTGGCATCTGTTTCACCGACGATCAACTTTATATGATCATTCCATTTTAAATCACTCCTAATGCGTACTCCCAGATAATTTATGGAATTAACTGCTTCCTGTGGTGTCACCGCCATACACCACACTTGCTAGGTGGTAGTTTTTAAATCGGCCGCGGTCCATTAGTACATGTCGGGCCCGCGTGTCGCCACTGTGTGATCGCAGACCGAGCGCCACCACAAGGCAGGTCTCGAGATACGGACTAGCACTCGCCTCAGTTGTACGGACGACGTAGCTAGCGATGCACACTGACGAAGCCTCGCTCATTTGCAGAGCAGATTGTTAGAATAGCCTTCAGCTAAGTCAATGGCTACGACCTAGCAAGGCGCCATTAGTAACATTGCATGTATCTATGGAGTCTCACTTATATCGTCAATTGCGATGTACCAAGGATGGATTAAAGTTAAGTATTCCAGAAGCTACGTACTTTTCTTTATAGCATTCATTACGTATCCTGTTACAGACCAATCTCTTGCCTGCGTCAACTAAACGCGTGCCTTTCGGCTACTTCCGTGGCGTGGCTGTCTTGCTACGCCACAACACTTCCAGTTGCTGACCCGCTATTTTGTAGCTAAATGATAAGGGATCTATCTTTCTATGTATTCGCAGCACATTACACTTGTCTACATTGAGATTCAATTGCCATTCCCTGCACCATGCGTCAATTCGTTGCAGATCCTCCTGCATTTCACTACAATTTTCCATTGTTACAACCTCTCGATACACCACAGCATCATCTGCAAAAAGCCTCAGTGAACTTCCGATGTCATCCACAAGGTCATTTATGTATATTGTGAATAGCAACGGTCCTATGACACTCCCCTGCGGCACACCTGAAATCACTCTTACTTCGGAAGACTTCTCTCCATTGAGAATGACATGCTGCGTTCTGTTATCTAGGAACTGTTGAATCCAATCACACAATTGGTCTGATAGTCCACATGCTCTTACTTTGTTCATTAAACGACTGTGGGGAACTGTATCGAACGCCTTGCGGAAGTCAAGAAACACGGCATCTACCTGTGAACCCGTGTCTATGGCCCTCTGAGTCTCGTGGACGAATAGCGCGAGCTGGGTTTCACACGACCGTCTTTTTCGAAACCCATGCTGATTCCTACAGAGTAGATTTCTAGTCTCCAGAAAGGTCATTATACTCGAACATCAAACCAGTCCGAAGGTTGGTGACTCACAAAAAGAAAAAAAATGATTACCAGATGAAGAAGCAATTATGGCCATTGCGTACCTACCACCATAAAAAATACTGAATGGATTAGGCTCTACGCTCGACGTACACTGACGAAACAAAAAACCGCAACACCAAAAAATAACTAATGTAGAGTAATGAAATTTCGCGAATTTATTTATCTAGGTAACATATTTAAGTGTTTAACAATACAAGATCACAGGTTAATGTAAGCGCAAGATAAGCCATTAAAACTGTGCAATACTGGTACACTAATAATCGGTGTAACCACCAGACCTTTGAATGCAAGCTTGCAAGCGTGGTTTGTGTTGTACAGGTGCCCGATATCAGTTTGTGGGATGGCGTTGCAGACGTGTTGCACTCCGTCGTTCAATACAGGGGTGTTTACTGTTGTTTGTGGATGATATTGGAGTTGTCTTACTACGTCCAATATGTGCTAGAGCGAAGACAAATCTGGCGATGAAGTAGGCCAAGGCAACATGTCGACACACTGTACACCATGTTCGGTTACAACAGAGATGTATAGGCGGGCATTATCTTGTTGGAAAACACCCACTGGAATGTTGTTCACGAATGGCAGCACGACACGCCGAATCACCAGACTGATATAGAAATCTGCAGTCAAGGTGCGTATTACAACCACGAGAGCGCTCCTTATGTCATACGAAATTGCACCGCAGACTATAGCTCCAGGTGTAGGTCCAGTGTGTCTAGCATGTAGATAGGTTGGTTGCAGGTCCTCAACTGGCCTCCTACACAAGATCATAACTAGCACCGAGGCAGAACCAGAACGCAATAGATCTTCAACTTCCCTCCAATGAGCTCTCGCCTGACACCAGTGAAGTCGCAGATGGCTGTGGTTTGGTGTTGGTGGAATGCACGCTACAGGGCGTCCTGTTCGGAACAGTTCTTGGAGTATCCCGATTTGGAACAGTTAATTGTGTCACTACGGCGACCAATTGTTGCTCACATTGCTGCTGCAGATGCAGTACGATAAGCCAGAGCCATCCGTTAAACACTACGGTATTATCTCTCCTCGGTGCCATGTGACCGTGCGGAGCTTGGTCTTCTTGCTACTGTACATCCTCGCGACCACCAATGTCAGCAATCATGGACAGTGGCTACATTCCCACGACATCGTAAAGGAGCATCCATCTTCTCGTAGCCCTATTACACGACCTAGTTCAGACTCAGTGAGGTGTTGATAATGGCGTCTTTGCCGTAAAGACATTCATGACGGACATCAACTCCCCACGTCCAGTTTCAAAGTTAACGAACACTCATGATCGCTACAGTGTTTATTTAAAGCACACCTGATTTTCATCCTTATAGTGTAATTACTAGCACCACTCTTACGCGACTGGCACGAAATTTGGATACACTTCACCTTTCAGCAGCAGAAACACTCCTACCAACTTTCGTTTAAGTCGCACAAAGCCTTCTAGTTTTCGCAATTTTTTCCCGTCGGTGTCTTTCGAAACCATGCACAGTAAAGCAGGAAAGTCGTTTTGTGTCGGAGTATGCTAAGCAGCAATGTGGTTGAATCTCTTTTATATTGGTTCAACACAGTTTCTGCTTCGAATTAAAAATCAGACGTGATGAACAGAAATGACTTGATGTAACAATTATATTGATAAATAGTGGCAAACGTACCGTACCTGTGAAACACACACAAACACACACACACACACACACACACACACACACACACACACACACACACACACAAACACACGCCTGCTCAAGCACGCGCACACACAATGGTCTTATCGTGAAACTTCATGAACAATTAAAACTTTGTGTTGGACCAAGACGCCAACTAGGTTTTTTGCCTTAAGTGGACAAGTGTTATACAAACGGAGTTACTCAAACTTGGGTGTCTAAGTTCACAGAGCACTTGCCCGCGAAAGGTAAAGGTCCTGCGTTTGAGTCTCGATCGGTCACGCGGTTGTAATCTGCCAGTAAGTTTCATATCCCTGTGGAGTGAAAATATCATTCCGACAACATCACACACAGAGTGTCAAAAGAAATGCGTTGATTTCAATATCAGTAACAAAACTGAAGGTGATGCGTTCCGTCACAATCTTTAGCAGTAGCAGACACAAAATATGAATTGTCAATAGCGGATGATTCTTGTTGCTACAGTCATGAAGCCTGTAAATATTCATTTGCCACTTTCGACCTCCTGTCGTAATGACACGGTTGCTTTTAACTAGTGTCCGCTGTATGTAGCAGTTAGGGCACACTGCTGTGCATTGTATTCTTTATTTAAATGGTTCAAATGGCTCTGAGCACTATGGGACTTAACATCTGAGGTCATCAGTCCCCTAAAACTTAGAACTACTTAAACCTAACTAACCTAAGGACATCACACACATCCATGCCCGAGGCAAGATTCGAACCTGCGACCGTAGCGGTCGCGCCGTTCCAGACTGAAGTGCCTAGAACCGCTCGACCACATTGGCCGGCATTCTTTATTTAATTCACACATTCATTCAGAGTGATATCTGTGTTAGGACACTTTCGCATATCACGGAGGTATTTTCCATCTTTCCAATTAAATGAAAAGCAGTTTGTTTTTTGGCATCTACGTTTCGCTTCTTTTATGTATGAAGCATCTTCAGTGGCTTGTAATACATGTTTGTTTTTCAATAAATGATAAACGCATTATGTGTTAGTTACAAATTAGTTACTCTGTAACGGTTTCTCTTGTTTTTCAGATTAAAAGCAACATGTGTAGTACAGGCTTCGTTAGGACAAGTTATCGTTTGGTGTTGCTTACGATTTTCATTGTTGCTAGACCAAGTGTGTGGTGCTGGAGCTGTGTTTATTCGGTCCCTATGCATCATCTCGTTGATTTGCGAAGTTTTTTGCCCCACATTTATCATAACCCATCACTTGCACTGTTCATTCCCTGATCCCCATGTGCGTATGTTTGGTGTATGGTGCAGCCAATTCTCGTTGTGTATATATCTTTCGTCTTTTCTTTGTGTTGTGTGTATGTTTGTGGGTTGATATTTTTTATTTCTCACAAAGAATGACACATTCACACCCTACAAAATACACACACACACACACATACTTATATACACTCCTGGAAATTGAAATAAGAACACCGTGAATTCATTGTCCCAGGAAGGGGAAACTTTATTGACACATTCCTGGGGTCAGATACATCACATGATCACATTGACAGAACCACAGGCACATAGACACAGGCAACAGAGCATGCACGATGTCGGCACTAGTACAGTGTATATCCACCTTTCGCAGCAATGCAGGCTGCTATTCTCCCATGGAGACGATCGTAGAGATGCTTGATGTAGTCCTGTGGAACGGCTTGCCATGCCATTTCCACCTGGCGCCTCAGTTGGACCAGCGTTCGTGCTGGACGTGCAGACCGCGTGAGACGACGCTTCATCCAGTCCCAAACATGCTCAATTGGGGACAGACCCGGAGATCTTGCTGGCCAGGGTAGTTGACTTACACCTTCTAGAGCACGTTGGGTGGCACGGGATACATGCGGACGTGCATTGTCCTGTTGGAACAGGAAGTTCCCTTGCCGGTCTAGGAATGGTAGAACGATGGGTTCGATGACGGTTTGGATGTACCGTGCACTATTCAGTGTCCCCTCGACGATCACCAGTGGTGTACGGCCAGTGTAGGAGATCGCTCCCCACACCATGATGCCGGGTGTTGGCCCTGTGTGCCTCGGTCGTATGCAGTCCTGATTGTGGCGCTCACCTGCACGGCGCCAAACACGCATACGACCATCATTGGCACCAAGGCAGAAGCGACTCTCATCGCTGAAGACGACACGTCTCCATTCATCCCTCCATTCACGCCTGTCGCGACACCACTGGAGGCGGGCTGCACGATGTTGGGGCGTGAGCGGAAGACGGCCTAACGGTGTGCGGGACCGTAGCCCAGCTTCATGGAGACGGTTGCGAATGGTCCTCGCCGATACCCCAGGAGCAACAGTGTCCCTAATTTGCTGGGAAGTGGCGGTGCGGTCCCCTACGGCACTGCGTAGGATCCTATGGTCTTGGCGTGCATCCGTGCGTCGCTGCGGTCCGGTCCCAGGTCGACGGGCACGTGCACCTTCCGCCGACCACTGGCGACAACATCGATGTACTGTGGAGACCTCACACCCCACGTGTTGAGCAATTCGGCGGTACGTCCACCCGGCCTCCCGCATGCCCACTATACGCCCTCGCTCAAAGTCCGTCAACTGCACATACGGTTCACGTCCACGCTGTCGCGGCATGCTACCAGTGTTAAAGACTGCGATGGAGCTCCGTATGCCACGGCAAACTGGCTGACACTGACGGCGGCGGTGCACAAATGCTGCGCAGCTAGCGCCATTCGACGGCCAACACCGCGGTTCCTGGTGTGTCCGCTGTGCCGTGCGTGTGATCATTGCTTGTACAGCCCTCTCGCAGTGTCCGGAGCAAGTATGGTCGGTCTGACACACCGGTGTCAATGTGTTCTTTTTTCCATTTCCAGGAGTATATATATATATATATATATATATATATATACAAAGCAAATGAAAAATATCAAACCACACAAACAAAAGACGAAAAATAAATACTCAGCGACAGTTAGCAACACTACACACTGTAAATACACACGTAGTGGTCACACAATGAGAAGTGTAAGCTATGTTTTGTAATGCGAGAATGAAAAAACGCCGGTAATCGGGAACTGGGGTTTGGTGACCGAATGAACACATCTCCAGGATCATATACCCGGACTGACAACATTGGAATTCATAATTAACACCAAACGATAATTTAAATTCACGAAACTTGTGCTACAAAACCTGTTTCTAATCTGAAAAACAAGAGAAAGCGTGAGAAAACGTAAATGAGTTACTTTTTTGTAGTTACTACATCATGCATTTGTTATATATAGAAAAACAAACGATTTGTACAGGCTACAGAAGACGCTTCATAAGTAGAAGAAGCGAAACGCGTATGGAGAAACAATCTATCTTTCGTTTAGTTGCCAAGATGGAACATACCTCCATGAATTTTGAAGCAGCTAAGGAACGATGGCATAAGGAAAAAATTATGATTCCATATATGAGTCAGCAGAGGCAATAGTATCCATAGACGATATAGAATTTCGAAAATTTTCGACGTCTTACTAGATAATAATCACTATATTTTTCAGTTGCTGTTAAAACAGAGGGCTCTGCGGTGCAGGCGCAAAAGAAACTCTGCAACAGTACCATCTGTTTAACGACGTCACGTCATGTACGAGAGAGAGAGGTTGTGTCATAAGCTTATTTATATTTCTGAATCGCACTTTTCTGCGTATGGAAATTGCAGTGACAAGTGTTGAAGGAAGGGCGGGGAAGGATGAACAAGACAATCGACCATGGCCTCTACGAAATTAAATTCCAGGCATATGCCTGGAAAATTAAGGGAAACCACGGAAAATCGAAACTGGATATCTGAACTGGAATTTGAACGGTTGTCCGACTGAGAGGCCAATGTACTACCACTGCGGCAGCTCGAAGCGTCGGTGTAGCGAACGCAGTATCTTTCATTCACGACCTGAAAACTTAATTTTGGCATTATTGTGGAGAAAATCGCTGTGGAGCGTGACTGATAGTACAATGCGTGGAGTACCTAGGTACGGTGACAGTACCTAGTTTCTGCAAAGAGAGAAACGTGTAGGACTTTCAGCGAGGTGCTGTAGCTGTTGCGTGGCGAATTACAGCAGCTTCTCTAAAGTAAGTGAGTATGTTGACAAAGAGCAGCTGTGCCCTGTGTTTACAGGTAGTTAGCATTGGTTTGCTTTCGTCTGGTTCCTGCTGAAAAGTCCATGCGCAGGTGATGTAGCTGAGAGTCCTAGCGTCAGGACAATCGGAACAGCTGTATCCAATCTTTCCAGAATTAAAATTACTTTTAGCTGCACAACATTCACCTGCATATCTATAAATCATGGTGGAACGAATAGATATTGTACTCCATTGAATAGTACCTCTTTAACCACATAGCTTTATTGCAGTAAAACTCAGGTTTTTAATACAAGAGAAAACGCTCATTTACGATAATTGGTGATGAGTATCTCTTTATTATACAAAAACTCGCAAGTAAGACATATATTTTTATACCGAGATAGCCGTTGAGTAATTGTCTCTGCCCACCCAGCTTCACGTACAAATTTGATGCCTATGGCTGTCTTCAGTCAACATTCGACAATCGTCAATAATTCAAGTCACTTTCCTGTTTAGTTTGTTTAACGTTACTGCTATTTGCAAATAGAGATTAAAATAAAGTACGACCGTTCCAGATACTGAAAGTATTTTTAATATAAAAAGTGCTGGAAGACTGTGAGTAGGACTGGTACTCTGTACAATCTTAATTATGTACATAAATATCCTAGCCTACATGAGTCATCCAACTGGGAAAAGGGACCTACAGTTTAACGTGGAATCTGAGCTACATATTGTTTCATGAGACTCTTCACGTTACTGAAAGGGGTCGGCAAGCTTAAAACGAAGACTGAAAAATCCGTGGTCCTATCAAGACTCTATCCTGCGACCTTTCATTTCCAGGGACGCGATTTAACTTTCGCCTCAAGTGCCGCAAGTCTTAAGACGCCACATTGCTAGACCACCAGGCCTGACATCTATCTACATAGTTCATGTATCGGTTTTGTCGGCCTCGGTACTGAGAGATTGGTGCAGCGGATTGCTACGAGAAGGGTCCAAGGTTCGATTTCCGACAAGGTCGGATATTTTCTTCGCTCGGTTAATGGACGTTGTGTTGTCCTTTTGTTCGTATCATCACAACTGGCCATTCCACTGTTGAGAGGGCTGTTCGGGTACATCCCGAAAGCCAATAAATTGGAAGGAAAGAAGAAAGAAACCATGGGTTTGGTTGAGTGAGTTTCCGAGCATTAGAACATGTGACATAAATACCGGTCTCTTTCCATTTCATTGACCTGGAACTTAATTTTTTTTACAACTTCAATGAGCTGAAGACCTCAGTACCTGACCCAAATTTCAACTTCAGAACTCCATCTGTTTCTGGGAAAAAAGAGTCTTAATATACGTACAGACAGACAAACAGACGGACAACAAAGAAATCCTATAAGGTTTTATCCTATTGATGTACGGAACCCTAAACGTGAAAATAACATTACGTTAAACTGTTTTGCATGCGCACTTCCTCTGTCTAGTGTCAATAACATGGGCACGTGTTAAGCACGAGCGGCATCCGGCTGTCATTTACGTCATCTTGCTGACAATGTGTCGGTTCACACGCCTCGCGTGGAACAGTCTCAGAATATTTTCGCACAACCCTAATGCCGATCTATGTACGTCATCAGCCAGGCTTAATGAAACGCAAGAAAAGCAACGTAACAAAAGTAATTCCACAATGTTGCAGGGCTATTGCCATAGGAAACACATCTTGCGGCAAGCATTACAGGAGCACTATATAGCAAAACGAAGCCTCAGTGATCGAAAATATTAAATATCCAAGAGGATTGTCCCAAGGAATAAAGAACGTCATGCTGTAGACTGTATTTCAGAGCTCAATTACCTTTTCATACAGCCTGTCCTTGCAATCACAGTGGGATGCGATTTGCACATATCGAAACTGCGCGGCAATCTCCAGACCTCTGATTACTAACAATAACCGTTAACCCGACGAGAATAATGCCGAGACGATGCAACATGGCCCGGCGCTGACTCTATGAGAATGATATTCTCGTTTTTCGTGTTTCCTGAACGGATCATTTTACGCTGCAGCTACAGAAATTATACGCCTTGATTGCCACGTTTGCCCAATACGTTTCAGAGAAAATCGAGAGTTGTTGTTACTGGTATAAATTATGCGTCGTACGGAATTCAGATCTGGAAGCTGAACAGATCTGGAGAGATTGAATTAAAACTCCTAACCTGTCGTCTTCTAAAGTTGTGTTCCCACCGCAGAAGACAGCTCGTCGGTCGTTGGATCTTCTTCGGTGGAGGCTGCTATGCTGTCAGGTTGAACTTGTGATTGTTCTTATTCAGATTAGTCTCTGTATCTGTAGTACTGACAATGATGGTAGGCCACACCTTTCATTAATGCATCCTGTTCGTTTATATTTCATTAATCACACATTTTACACTCTCTTATAAAGCACACGACATAACTTTCTTAATTGTACCGTAACTTTTCTGACACCTTACGTAATAGAATACGACATGTCCGTCCCTCCTGAAGCGACAGATGGTACAGTATGTACCACTCCCGTGGGAGAGTCCGCCAATTCTACTGAATCAGGAAGCACTGATGAAGACGCCGAGGTAGGAAGTCGAAATACGAGGGCTGTCCAGAAAGTAAGTTACGATTGATCGCGAAATGAAAATCACAGTGAAAATCAGAAATGTTTCATTTGTAACAGTTAGCTACACGTTTCAGCTACTTCTCTACGTAGTCGCCGTTCTGACTCAAACATTCGTCGTAGCGTTGTACCAACTTTCCAATACCCTCATCATAGAAGGCAGCCGCCAGTGCTTTCCGCCAATTGTCTACGCTAGCCTAAAGCTCGTTGTCTGTGCCAAAATGTTGTCTTCATAGCCAGCGGTTTGTTTGAGCAGAGATGAAACTCAGTGGGAGACAACTACGGGCTGTATTGTGGGTAACCAAACATTTCCAATTGAAACGATGCAGGAACATCTTCATTGCCCCTGCAGAATGAGGCTGAGAATTGTCTTGAAGAAGAAACCGCACGACAGTTATGTAATGTTTGTTGCATAGCTTCAGGGGAAAATTTTCACCAGGCCCTCGTACTTGGCGGGAGACACTTTTTTCTATAACATCTTTACGCGCTCACTAAGAGCTCAGGAATGAAAAGAGCGACATGATTCTACCTAGAGTCATACTAGAGACACTGCCCAACACATGTTTGCAAAGCTTTATCGGATTTTCATAGTCGTTTCCATTTCGCGACCGATCGTAACTTACTTTCTGGTCAGCCCTCGTATTGTGTTAGAAAAACGCAGACCACCGGCAGTACACCCGATTCAACGAGATGTCACAAAATCGCCGTGAAATCTAAGAAATTAGAGAATACAACATGTCCATCACTCCTGAACTCCCGAAACAGAGTGACTAGCGCAGCCGAAGTACTTCGTCTCCCAGGCGCGCCAAGGCGGCCCGAAAGTGTCCGAAGCACTTTGGTTGTAATATCGTTACTATTATGTTTCCCTCTGTCGCTCGTATCTCACTCCACTTTTGTAGCATATGCTACTTCGCGTGTATCAAGCTGCGTCAAGGCGAGCTTCTAGCAAGATAAAATACTGGCGGCCACAGCCAGGAATATTACACTGGGCCCGGGTTCCCGGGTTTGATTCCCGGCGGGGTCAGGGATTTTCTCTGCCTCGTGATGGCTGGGTGTTGTGTGACGTCCTTAGGTTAGTTACGTTTAAGTAGTTCTATGTTCTAGGGGACTGATGACCATAGATGTTATGTCCCATAGTGCTCGGAGCCATTTGAACCAATCACACTGTGAAGTAAGTTCATCACGTTTAGACGTTTAGGGTTAACTTTCAGAACTGAAGTTGCTATTTCTCCTGTGGTAGGAAAACCTGCATTAGATTCGACAAATTGAGAAAACCTTCGAAAACAGGGAAATCCCAAGGAACTAGTGCCGAAGTTCAGTAGTTACATATTTTCTGTCTTCGAGCGTAAGAGACTATACAACAAGTACGTACGTGCTGCAGAGGGATTCCACAAAATACTCGTCCTACTAGAGGTATACTGCAGCCAGTGCTATATGTGTGGAGGCGAGACGCGAATATGCCAAGTTCTACATCACTGGTCGGTTTTTAGGGTTCCGTGCCTCAGTCCATAAAAACGGAGTCCTTGTAGGATCACTTTGTTTTCCATCTCTCTCTCTCTGTCTGTCTGTCCGACTGTTCAAAACCCTCTTTCTGAGGTGCGGGAAGACGTGTCAAGTTGAAATTTACGTCACACATTAAGGTCTACGATCCCTTGAAAATGTAAAAAAGTGAAGCTTCTGACTCAATGCAATCAAAATATATGGCCATATATATTGAATATTTTTATTCTAGTACATTGGCTCATGATAACTTACAGCTGCTTTCCGCTGACCTAAAAATCATGAAATTTAGCAAGGAGCAAGGTTTCACACTACAACCAAAGGAAAAACTCTGCAAGCAGTTAATTTATCGTTAAACACACGAAATAAAATTTCTGTCATTTGTTATCAGACTCTGTCTGTCTGTTCATCTGTCAAGACACTTTTTTCTCAGGTAGACATATGAAGCTGAAATTTATGTCAC
Organism: Schistocerca americana; assembly: GCF_021461395.2. NCBI lineage: Eukaryota > Metazoa > Arthropoda > Insecta > Orthoptera > Acrididae > Schistocerca > Schistocerca americana. The sequence continues at coordinate 789,814,375 of NC_060121.1, read as the reverse complement.
TTACTGAGGTCTATAGTCACTTGGTGGTGTAATAAATGTAAGCTCCTAAGCCAATGTAACGAAAAGCTATGCCCACTAAATGTCAGATATTTTGACACTCGCAAAATGAGTCATTAAAACCTATAGGGTGCTTCCCCTTGAAGCAGAATCCAGAAATTTGGCGGGAAGAAAGGCTTCACAGTACAGGTAAAAGGAAGGAAAACAAAAATTGTTAATGTGTAATTATATTACACGAAAAAATTTTCTTTTGTCATTTGTTATCCGGCTTCGAACTTGAAATTAAAATATTCTCAAAAATCTTGGAATCACTTCGGCCAGTATCTTGCAAAGAGGCAAAAATGTTCGAAATCCTCGTTTTCTGGAATCGGTGAACGGTTTATATACATAACTAAGTATGCACGGAACCCTCAGTGTGCCAGTCCTACTAGCACATGGCCAGTTTTCTGAACCATCAGAAATGTTCTCGTATTCCTTCGTGTACTATGAAGAGGGAGGCATGAATAATATTAACAACTGTCGCCTAAGGCATTTGGTTAGTGTGGGTCTGTTGTTGCTTCTCTGTTGCCGGAGTCGGTGTCCCTTCATCGCATGCCTTTGCTCAGCGTTCCCAAGCCTGGAAGACTCTGGACTGTGGCTTCTCACAAATGGAAGCTAACAAGTACATGCTTACCTGCAGGTCTCATGCAACTGTATCGCAGGAAAGCTTGACGGGAATAATAAAGGCCCATTTTTTAAGGTAACACATTAAGCGGCACCAGCAGGGCGATCCAGTCGGGCAGTTCCAGGGATGTCACTGCACTCAGTGAGCGAAAAGGCGTAAGTGGTCAGCACACTTTACTCGTATTCGGGAGGACGACTGTTCAAACTCCGCCCGGCCATCCAGATTCTAGTTCTCCGTTATTTTATCAAGTCGCTCTTGGCAAATACCAAGCTGGTTCAGCTGAAAAGAGCGCGGGCGATTTCCTTCCCCATTTCTAAGTATCCGCGTTGTTCTCTATCTCTAATACAGTGCTGTTGGGACGTTAAATTCCAATCTTCCTGACTTCCTTTTGGAGCCTAGAGGCAATTGCAGTGTCTACTGTGAGCCCATTCGTATCAGTTAGCGCTTCTGGTTTTCCCTCTCAGTTTCTCCCACCTTAAATGGAAGCTGTTGCCACTAACTAAGAAAGAATTTTCAGTAACGAACAGCTACTAATTAGTTTCGTCATATAAGAGCCCTAATGCTGTTCAAGTTGATGTGAAGTATCTGTGAGACTAGAGGAATTCCATAACACTTTCGGAATAATATCAACAACACAATGGTAAAGACAGAAAGGGCAGAAAAAAAGCGAGAACTCTTGCACAGTCAACTCACATCCAAGTTGAGGAGGAGGAGATCAGTGTTTAACGTCCCGTCAACAACGAGGTCATTAGAGACGGAGCACAAGCTCAGATTAGGGAAAGATATCTACCGTGCCTTTTCAAAGGAACCATCCCGCCATTTGCCTGAAGTGATCTAGGGGAATCACGGAAAACCTAAATCGGGATGGCCGGACGTGGGATTGAACCGTCGTCCTCTCGAATGCGAGTCCAGCGCACTAACCACTGCGCCACCTCGCTCGGTCAAGTTGTTGAGAAGAATGATAGACAGATGATTGTAAAGGAAAATATATGATGTGTTACATGACGGAAAGTTTGGCTTCAGGAAGGGGAAGTGTACCAGAGGGGCAACTGACCTTGCACTTGGAATCAAGACACTTTTATCTGTTCGTCGATTCAGAAAAAGCATTTGACGAAGTAAAATTGCGCAAGATGCTTGAAATACTGAGAAAAGTTGGCATAAGCCTTAGGCTAATACGACGAAGAAGTGCTCAGATTACAGAGGTGTAAGACAACGATTCAGACTTTCTCCATTAACGTTCTACCTATACATCAAAGCAGCAGTGACAGAAATGCAACAAAAGTTCAGCAATGGAATTAAAATTCAGTATGAAAGGATAGCAGTGATAACATTCTCTGATGACACCGTTCTCGACGGTGGCTGCGAGGAAGAATTGAAGGTCTGTTGAATGGACTGAGAGTAAACCAAAGAAATACGAAATTAATAAGGAGGATCGGAAATGAGATTAGCGGTAAACCTAACATCAAAACTGCGGGTCACGAAGTGAAGAAGTTCTGCTGTCTTGGGAACAAGATCAAGCGTGATAGACGAAGGAAGGAGAATATAAAAAACAGGAAAAACCATTGTCTGAGATTATGTTCCTTCCTAAAAGAAATCTGTTAGAACAAAACAGACCTTATTGCGAGAAAGAAATTCCTAGAATGTACATTTGGAGCTCAACATTGTGTAGTAATGAATCATGAACTGTGCGAAAACCGAAAAGAGGTGGCGCGTTTCACATCTGGTGCTATCAAAGGGTATTGAAAACTAGGTGTAGTGGTAAGCCAAAGAATGAGGCTGCTTGCAGAAATACCTAAGGATGGAAAATGTGGAAAAACTGGTAATAAGAAGGCATAGTTTGATACGAGACGTGTTAAAGCAATGTGGAATAACTTTCATGGTATTAGTGGGAGATGTAGACGGTTGGAATGATCCAATAAATAATTAACGAAATAGGGTGCAAGCATTACTCAAAGACGAAGACGTCGCAGAAGAGGATATCGTGGCGGGCCGCATCGCACCCGTTAGAAGACTGACGGGAAAAAAAACTGTTGGTACATTTCGTAAATTAAAGTCACACGCCTCATTTGTCTGAATATGAAGGCTAATGTCACTACTGTAAGGAGTTACATACGGTTTTCACTAACAGAGAGACTGACACACGGGGAGTGTTACTGTACATAATTTATCACCGTGACCACAGACTAGTCGTCGGACCGTAGACACTTAGTGATATCTGTGAGAAGCCGAGGCAGGTCGCTAGTTTCTTACAATTGACATTAACCAAGATGTGCAAGCGAAAAATCGATAAGAATATAGCGAGTTTGTGCGAAACATTCGAAAGTGCAGTTAAATAAGGCCTTTAACAGTCTGACAATATGAGAAATAGTAAAAGTCAACAAGACATATAAGGGAAAACATGGTCAGCATAGAGCAAGAGCTTTGAAGTGAAATAGTTCAAATGGCTCTGAGCACTATGGGACTTAACTTCTAAGGTCATCAGTCCCCTATAACTTAGAACTACTTAAACCTAACCAACCTAAGGACATCACACACATCCATGGCCGAGGCAGGATTCGAACCTGCGACCGTAGCGGTCGCGCGGTTCCAGACTGTAGCGCCTAGAACCACGCGGCCACCCAGGCCGGCCCTTAAAGTGAAAGGCAAATAATTTGTTATAATGCAGCAAAAAGAGAAAATATTTTTTCTCTAAAAAAAATTTGTCTTAAATGCGGTGTACATCGACAGGAGAAATTGGTATTTCATCAACAGAAGAGATTGGTGTTTCACGGACCATAAAAAACTATTCTTCAGGCTGTCTACTTACGGTCTTTCTGTAGTTTGATTTTATTTCATTAGCTTTATCGTACAGGACAATGCTTCAAAGATAAACAAGGTCGCTTATTAGGTGTATATATGTAAAAAGCAACGTCAGCACTGTATATTTAACAACCCTGCTCATGCAATGGAGGACTGTCCCGTTTATACCTTGATAACAATCCCGACACACAGTCTATATTCTCTGGCAGCTATCTCAAAGATGCACTGTGCTCCAAAAATTGATGATGAGTAAAGATTTCCACTTCACTTGGTCACCCCCCTAAATGAATATTATACTCCGCTACGTCGAATTAAGTCTAACGGAGAATCCCTTGAGTGCAAAGTCGAAAAAGGCCGATGATGTTTACTCCATGCAACGCCTCACATACTGTCTAGCATGCAACCACAATATTTTACGTTAATGGCAACAGAGGGCGGGACTAGAGGTACCTAATGGTGAGCACAGCATGAGGCTACGGAGTGTAGCTGAACTGCTTAGTGTACGAGTACCTCACAAAAGTGCTAAAGTGCTAATTGTGTCTGTACAAAGCAGAGCTATGGCAAAGATAAGCAAGGCAAACATAACATTGTATCTACAACAACAGTAGACATTTCGTCTGTAAGAAACCCAAGGAGTTCAGCAGAGTGAGAAAGAAGTGGCAGATGAGCTATTAGCGTGTAGATGAGTCAGTGAAATGTATGGTCTCATATACGCTCGACTGTGCGAACAGTGTGCGTAAGGAGTACAATGCTGACAATACATGCTTAACAAGTGAAAGTGATAGGGAAACGTGTCGAGTCATGTACTTCTTCATGTTTGTCGGACGGGAAGCCACAAATCCCATCTCCAGTAAAACGTCGTAAAAGACAATCGTTTTCCAAAAGCGGGTAATAAGCATAATTACGTACAAGGAACATCATCCGCATCGTAGTAAAAAAACAATTATGAATAGATTTAGAATACGTCCGTAGCAATATGACAGCGTAGTGCATAAGGAAAAACAACGGGTATTCAAGAGAGGACAAGGCGCACTTTTTACAAATACTGGTGTTTGCGCGTTTCAGGGATGCTCAATACAATTTACGGGATGTGCATGATAGTGACCCACTACGACATGCACATCAAATAGCGCACAACATAGGTTTTAGTGATTTCAAGGGTAGCAGTGGATGGTTGCATAAATTCAAACAGAGCTAGAGATTTGGAAGACGTATGATAACGAAATTTCAAACAAAGCGTCAACTTGACGGTCCACAACAAACTGCGGAATCGGCCCAAACATTTGTAGATAAGATAAACAAGCCTACACCAACGTTCAGTAAGGAACGTGTTTTCAATTCCGTCCAATCGGGATTCGAAGAGAAAATGCATATGAAAGTAACCCTGGAAATTAGAAGTACCAAGAGAATTGTACCAAGATCAACTAACATCAATGCCTTGACGTATTTGTACACAATTATGCCGACTGTTATTCTGGATGGTAAATTGGCTTTAAAGTTATTTATTGTCCTGCGAGAAATTGGAAGTGCTCCACCTCATACGATTCCTTCTCGTGTGTGTCATCTTGCAAGGACAGTAGGAAATACTTGCGTCACTGCAAGTAGAAGTGGGAAAATGTGCGTAAGAGAACTACATTTATGGTATAAGAACTGTTTTTGACCAATAGCTGGTCGGAATAAGTTTATTTTACTTCATTCTTGGTCTGCATATATATAAATCATACTCCTTTAGAGCAAACTATCCCTCCTGAAAAATGTGTGATGTTGCAGTTCATACCAGATGGAACCATTCGACAAATTCAACCTCTTGATGTTTGTTTTTTTCCGTGCCTATAAAACATATGATCGCAATATCAGTAGCTACGCCGCAAAGGACAGCCAGTTTCACGATAAGCTCCATGACAGGTTGTTTCTGATTCTATTGCATGCCATGACATTTCATCATTTCTCATCACCCCGTTACACCAATATGATTCTATATGCGTTTTTTAGGAGTGCGTACCTATTTGAACGTCCTGCACGGTTTGTAGCTCCCAATGAGTTCGCCTTCAGTATTGATGGTGGAACCCTTGTAAACACAGTGGCTCGCAATTTTTCATCCGGTGCTCATGGCGCAAGTTAATGGTTTGTTTTGAACATTTCTTGAATGTAGACGATGTGCATTTTGTGAAGTGTAATACAAATACACCATAGAAGGTTGATCTCTGTACCTTCCGGACACTCATTTACTGTCGCCCTACTGATGCATATGGTGAGTCATTAGCAGCTAACATTTTTCTTGTCACAACTGTTAACTTTTAACCCTTACTAATGATCGAATTTGCGACAACGCGCTCAAGGAGTTAATTGTTAAGGACTTTCTTCTACACTCCTGGAAATGGAAAAAAGAACACATTGACACCGGTGTGTCAGACCCACCATACTTGCTCCGGACACTGCGAGAGGGCTGTACAAGCAATGATCACACGCACGGCACAGCGGACACACCAGGAACCGCGGTGTTGGCCGTCGAATGGCGCTAGCTGCGCAGCATTTGTGCACCGCCGCCGTCAGTGTCAGCCAGTTTGCCGTGGCATACGGAGCTCCATCGCAGTCTTTAACACTGGTAGCATGCCGCGACAGCGTGGACGTGAACCGTATGTGCAGTTGACGGACTTTGAGCGAGGGCGTATAGTGGGCATGCGGGAGGCCGGGTGGACGTACCGCCGAATTGCTCAACACGTGGGGTGTGAGGTCTCCACAGTACATCGATGTTGTCGCCAGTGGTCGGCGGAAGGTGCACGTGCCCGTCGACCTGGGACCGGACCGCAGCGACGCACGGATGCACGCCAAGACCATAGGATCCTACGCAGTGCCGTAGGGGACCGCACCGCCACTTCCCAGCAAATTAGGGACACTGTTGCTCCTGGGGTATCGGCGAGGACCATTCGCAACCGTCTCCATGAAGCTGGGCTACGGTCCCGCACACCGTTAGGCCGTCTTCCGCTCACGCCCCAACATCGTGCAGCCCGCCTCCAGTGGTGTCGCGACAGGCGTGAATGGAGGGACGAATGGAGACGTGTCGTCTTCAGCGATGAGAGTCGCTTCTGCCTTGGTGCCAATGATGGTCGTATGCGTGTTTGGCGCCGTGCAGGTGAGCGCCACAATCAGGACTGCATACGACCGAGGCACACAGGGCCAACACCCGGCATCATGGTGTGGGGAGCGATCTCCTACACTGGCCGTACACCACTGGTGATCGTCGAGGGGACACTGAATAGTGCACGGTACATCCAAACCGTCATCGAACCCATCGTTCTACCATTCCTAGACCGGCAAGGGAACTTCCTGTTCCAACAGGACAATGCACGTCCGCATGTATCCCGTGCCACCCAACGTGCTCTAGAAGGTGTAAGTCAACTACCCTGGCCAGCAAGATCTCCGGATCTGTCCCCCATTGAGCATGTTTGGGACTGGATGAAGCGCCGTCTCACCCGGTCTGCACGTCCAGCACGAACGCTGGTCCAACTGAGGCGCCAGGTGGAAATGGCATGGCAAGCCGTTCCACAGGACTACATCCAGCATCTCTACGATCGTCTCCATGGGAGAATAGCAGCCTGCATTGCTGCGAAAGGTGGATATACACTGTACTAGTGCCGACATTGTGCATGCTCTGTTGCCTGTGTCTATGTGCCTGTGGTTCTGTCAGTGTGATCATGTGATGTATCTGACCCCAGGAATGTGTCAATAAAGTTTCCCCTTCCTGGGACAATGAATTCACGGTGTTCTTATTTCAATTTCCAGGAGTGTATATTCCACTACATCGCTTAAAGCATATCTAAGTAAAACTAGGGAAATGAACAACGACGTTCCCAACCATCATGTAGACTTGTTCTGAAGTTTATGTTCCGATATTTTTTGCCCTAAGATTATGTTTTAGATTTGGAAAATGTAAATCAGTAAATTAGTGTACTTAGCATGTTTCAATTCACTGATGTCTTATGAGATAATATTACGGATAAACCTTCACTTAAAAAATATTCATTATACAAAAGCAAGTAATTAGAATTATGTGTGATTTTACACACGTACGTCTTAGATGCATTTGTGTAAAAAATTAGAAATATTAACCACTAATTTGAAGTTCTTTGACCATTGCGGATCGGTACACTTCACATGTCGATCGTCATTGACTTAACGATGTTACACACATAAACAGATACATGACTATGCAATACACCCTATTAGTCGGTTATATGTATACCAATGATAATATAAGAATAATTCCAAACCCCCAGTTTCGACCAAGGTTTCCGCGAGGTTTCTCTTAGTTGTAAGACAAATACCAAAAATGGAAATCCTTTCCCAGTTATTCCAAATTGCAACTCATCTCTGTCCGACTACCAGCTCGTCTGGTATTTGACAAAAAAAAAAAAAAAAAAAATAGTGGTCCCTCTAATGGTTCGCATCTCGTATAGTCGGCTTCACTCTCTGTGGTGGAGAATGAAGAGTAGTAATTACAGTACACTTACTTATCGATGAAATTTGCTATCAATAATCCTTTGCGTTATCAAAGCGGCAGAAAGATCGGTATTCACAAATACAATAGTATGGGTACAAGAAATGTTCATTTGTACTTCCCTCCACTGAATCTTGGCACAGAAAGGAGTGAACTATTGTAGAACACTGACAGTGAGCACATGGAAATAAAGGTACGATAAACAGCAGAATTGTTCTCAAATGTAAATTAAAGTTGTTTTTCTTCCTGTAACATAGAGAGATTCTCGCACAGAAATAAACAGTTAATTAAATGGTTAGCACACGGGCACATATACCGAAATTGTTTTTAAAATGGATCTCACAATCTTTTGTTCAAGTAATACGCCACACGTCGTAATGTTTACCATGAATGTGATCTACGGAGCGTGAAACGGACGAAGCAATTAACACCGCATTCTGTTATCGTCGTGAATCTTGCACCACATTAACAGCCTACCAACAGGCAAAAATAGATCTGCGGTCAGCATGAAGAAGTTTGACGTTTTGGAATAGCCGCATTATCAATGTGGCGAACCTCAGATGGTGGATATGATGGATGTCTCACTATTTCCAGACAGATTGAGTTAGCGCTTGCTGGTACCAGTGTCACTATTTATTCCAGACTCGAAGTAGATGTTCGTTAAATATGCAAGTAATTAACATTACCTTCATTTTTAATACTAGTCATAACTGTGTTTTGCTTTCCATTAATTAATTGATGTACATGCCATTGTATTACAATGTCTTTAATTTTCCATTTGTTGAATGCTTTCACAACTATTTTTTTATTTAATTTTGTTATGTGCCAATGTAGTACATGTATCTTTTTCTTGTTGTTGTTCTTGTTGTGGTCTTCAGTCCGAAGACTGGTTTGATGTAGCCCTCCACGCTACTTCATCCTGTGCAAGCCTCTTCATCTCTGAATAACTACTGCAAATTACGTCCATCTGAAACTGATTACTGTACTCATTTCTTCGTCTCCCTCAATGATTTTCACTCCCCACACTTCCCTTCAGTATTAAACTGGTGATTCCTTGATGAATTAGAATGCATCCTGTCAACCAATCCCTTCTTCCAGTCAGGGTGTGCTACAAATTTCATTTCTTCGCAGTTCTATTGAGCATCTCCTCATCGGTTACGTGAACCACCCATCTAATCTGCAGCATTCTTCTGTAGCACCACATTTCATGGCCCTTGTAGTCTGTTCCCTTCGATCCCACAAACCAACCAACCACACTTCAAAAGCTTTTGTTTTCTTCTTGTCTAAACTGTTCATCGTCCATGTTTCATTTCCATACAAGCCTACATTTCATACAAATATTATCGGAAAAGACTTCCTACATCGATGTTAAGAAATTTCTCTTCTTCATAAACGCTTTTGTTGCCATTTTCATTTTACATTTTATATCCTTTCTTCTTCGCCCATCATCAGTTATTTTGCTGTCCAAATAAATTAACTCATCCACTACTTTAAGTATCTTGATTCCTAATCTGATTCCCTAAGCATCACCTCATTTAATTCGAATATATTCCACTACCCTAGTAATGCTTCTGTGGATGTTTATCGTATATTCTTCTTTGAAGACACTGTCCATTCCGTTCAATCACTCTTTCAGTCTTCTGCTGTCTCTGACAAAATTTCCATATCATCGGAAAACCTGAAAGATTTTATTTCTTCTTCTTGAACTTTAATAGCTACTCCAAATTTTTCTTCGGTGTCTTTCACTGCTTGCTCAATGTACTGATCGAATAAAATTGGGGATATTCAAATAACTTTCGGGGATGAAGCCAGACGACGTCGTTGACAACAGTCGATATTTCGAGAGGAGCACACCCTGCCATTTTCAAGGGAAAATTTCAGCAAAGTAAGGGCTGTGCAAGCGAATTTAAAACCCCAGAAAGATAACAACACACAGACACACACACACGCATGCACACATGCTCACACACACACACACACACACACACACACACACACACACACACTGCAAACACTAGCGCCACGTTAAACCAAAGATGACCGACGTCAGAAGTTATCGATAGTATAATCAATAATCAACGGGTGAGGTAACATAAAGTCTGTTTTCTGACAAGTGAGAGAGGATTCCATGCTGGATTTAAACAAGAATCACAATATCTATTTATAAGGTTACTTGCTAATTTCATTTCAAGAGCTTCCTTAATAATACTTTCCCAATAGCTAAAAGTGGCTGCCAGAATCTCCGTGTAGTTATATTGCAAAGGATGACGAGTGCCAAGACAGTGTTCTGCAATGGCGGATTTGCTCGGCTGTTGTATGTGTGTGTGACGCTTATGAGCAGTACACCTGTCCTCCAAAGTCCTAATAAAATGGTTCAAATGGCTCTGAGCACTATGGGACTTAACAGCTCAGGTCATCAGTCGCCTAGACCTTAGAACTACTGAAACCTAACTAACGTAAGGACATCACACACATGCATGCCCGAGGCAGGATTCGAACCTGCGACCGTAGCGGTCGCGCGGTTCCAGACTGTAGCGCCTAGAACCGCTCAGCCACGCCGGCCGGCAAATTCCTAATAGTCTGACCAATATATGACATCCCGCAGCTGCATGGAATACTGTAGACACCCGCCTTTCTCAAGTCAAGTTCATCCTTTACGGAGCCTGAAAAAACCCTGTTGTTAGATGGTAGTCGAAAAACACAATTCACATCATATTTCCGCAAAATACGACCAGTCCTGTTCGAAATGCTCCCTGTGTAAGGCAAAAAGATCGTAGACTTTGGTGCCATCTTGGTATTATTATCACTCACGTGACGCGCAGTTGGTAGACAGCGCAACGCATGTCTGATCTGTCTTTCATTATTACAGTTCCAACGAAAGATGACTTCGAGATGGATTAGCTCAGCTGAAAAACTGTCAGGGCCTGAGATCATACGGACGCTGTGAACGAAAGTACGAAGTAGCCCTTCACGTTGAACAGCATGGTGACGGCTGTCAGTCCAAGTCAGTGTGAGCAGGCTTCTTATAAACGGCGTGTCCCAATGTACCATCCACCTCCCTCCTGCCCAACACATCAAGGAAGGGAAGACAGCCATTCTTTTCCACCTCCATTCGGGTGTATTGAATTCATGTGTTCTAAAAAGTCTTCAAAATTCTCAGAGCCCTGAGGCCAAACAACAAAAGTATCGTTTACATATCTATAAAAAAAAAAAAAAAAAAAAAAAAAAAAAAAAAAAAAAAAAAAAAAAAAACCTTTCTCGATATGTCCCGTAAACACACTGGCAAAAATAAGTGACATTTGGCTTTCCATCGCAACTCCATCTGTCTGCTCGAAGGTCAACACATGTCAAAATAGGTTACATTAATTCAGCCGCCGTCCGCGGTGGTGTAGCGGTTCTAGGCCCTCAGTCCGGAACCGCGCGACTGCTACGATCGCAGGTTCGAATCCTGCCTCGGACACGGATGTGTGTGATGTCCTTAGGTTAGTTAGGTTTAAGTAGTTCTAAGTTCTAGCGGACTGATGACCACAGATGTTAAGTGCCATAGTGCTCAGAGCCATTAATTCAGTCCCAAACCTATACTCATTAACTGTAGGGAACCAGACGGAGCAGCACTAGTGAAGGGAGAAACCACATCAAGCCTTATTAGACTGTCAGAGTCATTCAAATTCATTCACTCTAATCAACATAAGAAAACCGCCGAGTTCTTAATGTGGTGCTCACACCGAGCTAGTATGGGGCTCAACAGCGTAGCAAGGTGTTTTGCTACGCGATATGTCGGAGCAACAATGTTACAATCCAAAACAACGGCAGTATTTCTCTTGCCCAAGGCTGAAATAACGATATCTGGATCAACTCTAGGTGAACGTTAAGCAGCCTCCTCAGTCGCTGTAACATTACTCTCGGGGGGACGTACCACAGTCGACACGCGACATGCCTCCATCCTAGCCTCCACTGCAACATTAACAGGTAGTTTAAAAAAAAAAGCCTGTTCAACAGAACTAATAAATTCAACCACTGGAAAGCGCATGGGATGGTGTAAACTTTTCTTGGAACGGATGAAGCTGCGTCGTCAAAAGCTTTCTCCGTGAGATTTATCACAGAACGTCGAGATACAGTATTAGATAACGAACTTCGCCAAATTCGGAGCAGTTACAGAATGAAATTCCCAGTCAGATTCCGGCCATGAAGCACGGTCCAACCAATTCCAAGAAAAAGCCGAAATTTTTGAAGCAACCATTAAAAGAAAACCGAACAATTTGTAGGGATCAAAGTCTTTCTTGGAAACAAAATCCATCTGTCGACGAGTGTAGTAATTTATTTCGCGAACTAGCTAGGCCAGAGCATTGCTTGATGCGACTGTGGGAGAATTAATAGAATGCAAAAATTTGACAAGCGTTTGGAACAACATGTTGATCACGACATCTCAGCACAAACCACAACGCACATTGCAATCTTACTCTACTGCTGCGAAGTTTACCCAACCTCCGCAAGCAACGATACATTTCCTCCCCGTAGAGATAAACAACGTGATACCTTCGTTTCTCCCGTCGTGTGGAATGTTCAAATAACTTCCGAGAATGCAACCAGTTAACGACGTCGACAACCATCGATATATCGACAGCAGCACACTCTGCCATTTTCAAAGCAAAGCTGCAGCAAGTAAGCGCTGTGCAAACAAGTTTAAAACGTCTGTTTTTAGAGAAACTCCGGAAAGGTAAAACACACACACACACACTCACACACACACACACACACACACACACGCATACACGCACACGCTCATACACACATTGTAAACACTAGCACCAAATATGACCGACGTCAGAAGTTATCGATAATGAAATTAATAATCAATGGGTAAGTTAGCATAAACTCTGTCCCTCTGTTTTTCGACAAGTGAGAGAGCAGGATTCCCTGCCGGATTTAAAATAAAACCACCATTTCTATTTATAAGGTTTTTTGCTAATTTAATTTCAACAGCTTCCTTAATAACACTATCACAATAACTGGAAGTGCTTGCCAGAATCTCGGTGTTGTTATATTCCATAGGATGACGAGTGCCAAGACACTGTTCTGCAATGGCTGATATGCTTGGCCTTATTGATGTGGTTTTATATACTGTTAGCGATACTGAAAAAAGAAAGAAACATTAGCGTTTAACGGCCCGCAGGCAACTAGTTACTGATACGAAAAGAGGAGGAACTCTTTCTGTCGAGCCTTAGTCATGAATTATGGCGGAGGAATGTGTACATATTCTAGGGAAGTGAGTATATTCTAGGGAAATAAGTATAAAATTTTACGTGGGTAGAATTTTCTAACAGTGTAGTAACTTTTAAAGACAGCAGGTCTCCACAGCGCTGTGTTCAGTTATCTATCCACCAATCCGCGAACGAACTCCGGGAGATCGGATATGATGGAGAGTTATGCTTTTCTATATCTTCAATGTAATTACAGGGATGGAATTTCGGGGTTCAGGTTACAGCCCTCACAATGTACACTGCGTATATACGCAACAGAATAAATAGTTCTCTCAGTAATAACCCCGAAGATGTAGAAAACCTCTACCATAGTCACTATCTCAGAGTACAATATTTACAAACTCACGTAATTTAATGTGGAGTTGTTATTCTTAGAGCAACAAAAACATTCTGCAACCACAAACAAAATGTTTCATTTCGAATCCATATGTTCCAAAGTTTCCAATAAGATTACCTAGAAATTCCACAAATATTATCCACCATAACACTGACCACAGTTCGTTGAAACGGATGATATTCAAATGCAGACGTCATTAGGACACATCAAGTCAAAGTAGTACCATACTGAGCAAATGGATGTAAGTGAGCAGATGCAGAAACCCCACATCGCCGTTCCAGGCCAGGTCCTGGTGGAGGTGGTTTGCCACTTCGCTCCTCCGACCTGCTGTGAAGTGTTAATTGTGTATCTGTGTCTGGTGGGCTGCTGCGATAAGTGCTGGTGTGAAACTCGGTACCGGCATATGCCTACGTCTCTCTAATAGCACCTTGGGGAGCCAGCAAGCCTATCGTCACCATCTGATGGGCGGATCACCATCAACAGTTTCTTTCTTTCAATCTTCCATGGGCCCCAGCTGTCTGCATCTAGTGTAAGTCATGAAATATTGCGAACGTTTTCAAATGTCAGTGAGTCGTGTAACTGGGGCGTAACTTGGGGACCAGCCCGGTATTCACCTAGCGGGATGTGGAAAACCGCCTAAAAACCACATCCAGGCTGGCCAGCAGACCGGCCCTCGTAGTTAATCCGCCGGGCGGATTCGATCTGGGGCCGGTGCGCCTACCCGACTCCAGGAAGCCAGCGCATTAGCGCTCTCGGCTACGCTGGCGGGTGGATCACCATCAACAGTGTCAGTCCATATTTCTTTTTTAGTGTCTTCTGAAGTGTCATAAGATACTGAAGAGAGATTAAGAATTTTATCCACAACATTGGCTCAAAGACCGGAACTTTACGCCAATACCTCTCCTCCCATTGCCGTCCAAATACTGGAAGTGAAAATTATCTCCCACCAAGATTCGAATCGGCGTACGTTCGAATAAAGCGCCATCACACAAGCTTGCGTTAGTTACCTCTGCTACAGAGACGATAATTAGGCTACAAAGACAGTGAAAATCGAACTTCAGCGTTGTGTTTCTGGGAGGTGTTCTGACTAGCTGAAATCCAAAATTATCCCTTGCGAATAAGGGATCTGAAGCGCATTGCATATAATTAGTATATATATTTGTTACTGATACCGGAGGGTATTGGACGTTTTGACTATTTTTCATAGTCACAGATAGAGCCCTCGAAAACATTGGTCTTCACATTAAAATATTGTCAGGATATACGGACACATCATCTTTAATATCTATTACTGAAATAGGGGAAAATACATGATAATCTATTTGAATACTAGCCGGTTGTCAGATAATGGAGAATCCGTATTTAGGTAGAGCCACTGAATTCAGTTTTAAATATTATCCTAGTCAATAGAGATGTACTTGAAATGTAATCATCTCTTGCAAGTCCACTTGTAATGCTGTTCATAAGCCACCACACAAGTACTGATTATATCTGAATATTGTCTGACACTGCCCGGTGATCGTGAAACAAAACGACTATTTGCGTTGGTGTGTAAACTGGCGATAGAACATCTGACTTTCAGAAAAACATCATCCACACAATTCTGAATACAGCAAGAGTCGACAAATGTGAGAATTATCGCACAGACAGCTAAACAGCTCAATCATTCAAGTTGCTGACAGCAAATTATACAGAAGAATGAAAAGAAAAGCTGAGAATCTATTAGATGACGATCATTATGGCCTTAGGAAAGGTAAAGACGCCAGGGAGACAGATCTGACGTTGCGGTTGATGACGGAAGCGAGACTAAAGAAAACTCAAGACACGATCATAGGACCTGTCGACCTTCAGAAAGCACTCGACGGAGCAGAATGGCTCAAGAAGTCTGAAATTCTGAGAAAAGTAGGGGTAAGCTATAGGGAAAGGTTCAAATGGCTAAATGGTTCAAATGTCTCTGAGCACTATGGGACTTAACATCTGTGGTCATCAGTCCCCTAGAACTTAGAACTACTTAAACCTAACTAACCTAAGAACATCACACACATCCATGCCCGAGGCAGGATTCGAACCTGCGACCGTAGCGGTCGCTCGGTTCCAGACTGTAGCGCCTAGAACCGCACGGCCTCTCCGGCCGGCTATAGGGAAAGGAAAGTAGTATATAATGTATACAAGAACCATGAGGAAACAATATTAGTGGGAGACCAAGAATGAAATGTTCTAATTAAAAAGGGCGTAAGACAGATATGTAGTCTTCCAACCCTATTGTTCAGTCTATACATCAAGAAGCAATGACAGAAATAAAAGAAAGATACAAGAGTGGAATTAAAATTAAAAGTGAAAGAACATAAATGATAAGATTAGCTGATGAGAAGTAACAGAAATGAGAACAGCGAGAGACTTAACATCAGGATTTGTTATCACGAAGTAGATGTAGTTAAGGAATTGTACTACCGAGACAGCAAAACATCCCATGACGAACGGAGCAAGGAGAGTACAAAACGCAGATTACCACCAGCAACAAGGGCACTCCTGGACAAGAGAAATCTAATAGTATCAAATATGGACTTTAATTTGAGAAAGAAATTTTTGAAAATGTGCGTTTGAAGAACAGCATTGTATCGTAGTGAAACATGGTCTGCGAGAAAACAGGAACAAAAGAGAACTTAAGTATTTAAGATTTGGTGCTATAGAAGAATTTTGAAAATTAGTGGCTCTGGTAAGATAAGAAATGATGAGGTTCTCCACAAAATCGGCGACGAAAGGAGTATCTGTAAAACACTGACGAGAAGAAGGGAAAGCATGATAGGAAACCTGTTAAGACATCAGAGAATAACTTCCAGAGTAGAGGTATTCGTGGTGGGCTGCGTCAAATGAATCAGAAGACGGACGACTTACAGAAGAGAAAAGGAAATGTACTTGCCATAAGAAAAACAGACTGCCATGACACAAAATAGTGTGATAACAGCAGACCCAGATACATGCTGAAGACAGTGCCTGAGTTTTGTGGCGTGTGTTATATCTTTGGCACATGCCGATGGTCTAGACCATGCACATCGTGGCTTTTGAGGTTGCGTCACAAACATCGATTAACTACCCCATGTGACCTCTGGCCACACAGGTTGATCGTCTGTGGAACCACGTAAACGTCCATATCAGGTCTCAGAGCAGGCGGAAGTCAGTTTCTCTTCGGGCAGCCACATTAACCATCAGCGCCAAGCCACCGTCTTCTCACCGTCACTACCGCTGCACTTTGATTATGACAACACTCTGCTCATCTGGACTCTGTAGTATTCTCCTCCTCGCCCTGCTCTATAGACTCGAATGTCCGTCAGCAGTGCTCAACTACAGGAGACAGACTCGGAAAAATTTCCTCTGGATATCTGCGCTGTGATGGCATAGGTCTTGTGCAGCACTGAAATACTCGTAGCTTACGTTGTTATCAAGCGTCATTAATTGCACCCTTTGTTAGACACAACAGTTCTAGAAAGTCAAGCATCAGTTCCTTCAACTACGTTTATTTTCCTTTATTGACTGCCAATTACAACGATTTGACGATTTTACTTTTTATAATAATAATGTTTGATGTCCACGAAGGTTTCAAATAGATTATATACTGATAAGACAGAGATTTGGGAACCAGGTTTTAAATTGTAAGACATTTCCTGGGGCAGATGTGGACTCTGACCACAATCTATTGGTTATGAATTGTAGATTAAAACTGATGAAACTGCAAAAAGGTGGGAATTTAAGGAGGTTGTCGAGAGTTTCAGGGAGAGCGTTAGGGAACGATTGGCAAGAATGGGAGAAAGAAATACAGTGGAAGAAGGATGGGTAGCTTTGAAAGATGAAATAGTGAAGGCAACAGAGGATCAAGTAGGTAAAAAGACGAGGCCTAATAGAAATCCTTGGGTAACCGAAGAGGTATTAAGTTTAATTAATGAAAGGAGAAAATACAAAAATGCAGTCAATGAAGCACGCAAAAAGGAATACAAACGTCTGAAAAATGAGATCGGCAGGAAGTGCAAAATGGCTAAACAGGGATGGCTAGAGGACAAATGTCGGATGTAGAGGCATATATCGGTAGGGGTAATACTGCCTAAAGAGACCTTTGGAGAAAAGAGAGCCACTTGCATGAATATCAAGAACTCAGATGGAAATCCAGTTCTAAGCAAAGAAGGGAAAGCAGAATGGTGGAAGGAATATGTAGAGGGTCTATACAAGGGCGATGTACTTGAGGGCAATATTATGGAAATGGAAGAGGATGTAGATGAACATGAAATGGGACATACGATACTGCGTGAAGAGTTTGAAAGAGGACTGAAAGACCTAAGTCGAAGCAAGGCCGCGGGAGTAGACAACATTCCATTAGAACTACTGATAGCCTTGGAAGAGCCAGCCCTGACAAAACTCCACCATCTGGTGAGCAAGATGTATCAGACAGGCGAAATACCGTCAGACTTCAAGAAGAATATAGTAATTCCAATCTCAAAGAAAGCAGGTGTTGACAGATGTGAAAGTTCCCGAACTATCAGTTTAATAAGTCACGGCTACAAAATACTAACGCGAATTCTTTACAGACAAATGGAACAACTGGTAGAAGCCGACCTCGGGGAAGATCAGTTTGGATTCCGTAGAAATATTGGAACACGTGAGGCATTACTGATCCTACGGATTATCTTACAAAAAACAGGGCTATTACAAATGATTTAAGCGATTTCATAAATTCACTGTAGCTCCATTCATTGACATATGGTCACGACACACTACAGATACGTAGAAAAACTCATAAAGTTTTGTTCGGCTGAAGCCGCACTTCAGGTTTCTGCTGTCAGAGAGCTCGAGAGCGCAGTGAGACAAAATCGCGACAGGAGCAGAGAAAGCGTATGTCGTGCTTGAAATGCACTCACATCAGACAGCCATAACAGTGCAACGACACTTCAGGACGAAGTTCAACAAAGATCCACCAACTGCTAACTCCATTCGGCGATGGTATGCGCAGTTTAAAGCTTCTGGATGGCTCTGTAAGGGGAAATCAACGGGTCGGCCTGCAGTGAGCGAAGAAACGGTTGAACACGTGCGGGCAAGTTTCACGCGTGGCTCATGCCACAACTGGAGACCGACAGCGCCGACTTCATCTTTCAACAGGATGGTGCTCCACCGCACTTACATCATGATGTTCGGCATTTCTTTAACACGAGACTGTAAAACCGATGGATCGGTCGTGGTGGAGATCATGATCAGCAATTCATGTCATGGCCTCCACGCTCTCCCGACTTAACCCCATGCGATTTCTTTCTGTGGGGTTATGTGAAAGATTCAGTGTTTAAACCTCCTCTACCAAGAAACGTGCCAGAACTGCAAGCTCGCATCAACGATGCTTTCGAACTCATTGATGGGGACATGCTGCGCCGAGTGTGGGAGGAACTTGATTATCGGCTTGATGTCTGCCGAATCACTAAAGGGGCACATATCGAACATTTGTGAATGCCTAAAAAAATTTTTGAGCTTTTGTATGTGTGTGCAAAGCATTGTGAAAATATCTCAAATAATAAAGTTATTGTAGAGCTGTGAAATCGCTTCAATCATTTGTAATAACCCTGTAGATTAAGGAAAGGCAAATCCACGTTTCTAGCATTTGTAGACTTAGAGAAAGCTTTTGACAATGTTGACTGGAATACTCTCTTTCAAATTCTGAAGGTGGAAGGGGTAAAATACAGGGAGGGAAAGCAAAACGAGGATAATGGAATGTAGTCGAATTAAGTCGGGTGATGATGAGGGAATTAGATTAGGAAATGAGACACTTAAAGTGGTAAAGGAGTTTTGCTATTTGGGGAGCAAAATAACAGGTGATGGTCGAAGTAGAGAGGATATAAAATGTAGACTGGCAATGGCAAGGAGAGAGTTTCTGAAGAAGAGAAATTTGTTAACATCGAGTATAGTTTTGTTAGGAAGTCGTTTCTGAAATATTGGTATGGAGTTTAGCCATGTATGGAAGTGAAACGTGGACGATAAATAGTTTAGACAAGAAGAGAATAGAAGCTTTCGAAACGTGGTGCTACCGAAGACTGCTGAAGATTAGATGGGTAGGTCACATAACTAATGAGGAGGTATTGAATAGAATTGAGGAGAAGAGAAAGTTGTGACAAGATTAGACTTGAAGAAGGGGTCGGTTGGTTAGGACATATTCTCAGGCATCAAGGGATCACCAGTTTAGTATTGGAGGGCAGCGTGGAGGGTATAAATCGTAGAGGGAGACCGAGAGATGAATACACTAAGCAGATTCAGAAGGATGTAGGTACTGGGAGACGAAGCTTGCACAGGATAGAGTAGCATGGAGAGCTGGATCAAACCAGTCCGTGGACTGAAGACCACAACAACAACAGCTTACAGGAGAGGACGTAACTGAAGACGCTGGTTATGTCTATGTGGACGTGTCAGACGTACACACTGTGAGCGACGTTCTTGCAGCCACGGCGCACAGTGTACGAAAATAGAGTGCGGCAATCAGCGAGACGGTATGTGTGCCGGCTGCGCTTGAGCGGCAGACCTCCCCTGCAGCTGATCAGCGCAGGCAGCGCACGGCCGCCTGCCCCAGCGTCGGCAGCTCGCTTGTCGTACGTATATTAGGCCTGATGAACTGGCCATTCCGGACACGTGCGGCTACTTGGCACGGCTCGGCCGCTGCTGCAACCGCCTGTGTATGAATGCAGCTGACATACAAAGACGCGCGCCCAGTCCGCTTGTTTCTATGCGTAAAGTGTGTGATAGATGCGACGGCTCGTCTCGCCGCGGAGGCACTGCCGGCCAACTGAAAGAGAGAAACAAGGCGAGGCGCGTGTTCCCGTGAATACCAGCTGTGCGAAGCAGCTCTGCGCGAATAATTACAAAGTCTCCGTTGCACCTTTTCATAAATAAACGTAGCATTTGTTGCGAACATTAGTCCTGTGCAGGATATTAGAAAAGAGTAGGGGAAAACGTCTTCTGCGGCTACAGTACGCCGTCGATTATGTGACGGAAGCTAATTGCTCAGTTACTCCGAGGTAACGAGTTACAGACAGTCGCACAGATCGTCATGCCATTACCTAATGTGCAAGACCAGCCGCCGCGTACAACAACAGAGAGCTCGAATGTAGGAAAGGAAGACTGTCAGCGGGATGACCGGCTAAACTAAATAATTCGGTACTACTCACTCTTGGCAGCGCCTACTTTTTCTGGAATTTGAATCCTTCTTCTTGAAGTATGTGGGTATTTTGCTTTTCTCATATGTCACGTACAGCTGCCGAAATAGTTTTGTTATGGCCTGCTCTCTCAAGAATCTCAATAATGCTGAATTTATGGTCAGCGGTTTCATACCTCACTTCATCTACAGTGATGCCTGATTGTCCCATTCTTAAACAGTGGGTGGAAATTCCATCTCTGTGCCATCTTCTAGCCAACAGAAGAAAGTAATGTCACAGACAACACATTTGCATATATGTAAACACTATCTAAAACTGAATATGATTCGTGTTGCGAGGACCGCGCACTCTCTTTGACGACAGTATTTACAATGTAACAACAACGAGCAAGATCACGCACTGGTTAAGCTGGTAGACTCGGAAGGATGCCGGTTAAAATCACTGTTGTGCCATTTACATTCAACTTTTCATTCGTTCCCCCAACTTAAGAAATTCCAAAATGGTTCTTTTTGGAAAGAATACGGTCGATTTCTTTACCCCTCCTTCCCCAGTCCGACAGTCTCTAACGACTTCGTAGCTTTTCAACTTTAATAAATTTCGTTTTCAGACACAATCGCAAAAGACTTATTAACGGTATCGATGGTTAAGTCGTCTTTAAATACCTAGACTTGTTACGGCTCGCGATCCGTCTGGGAACATTGTGTCCAGTACTCTTCCATGACCGGAGGCACAACTTCCGATCGGCAACACTTGTGCAAGTTGTTTACGATAGTGAGTGAAAATAAAATTGTTTCATAATAAATTACAATCCTTGATGCTCTGCCATCATACGGCCCCTCGGAACAAATTAAACTCTAATCTCCCATTTTTCAGTCCTACCTTCCGCTGAACCATCTGTGGAAGACGTGACAATGATGGCAATATCTGTTGATTTCATCCTCCTAATGCCTGCTTTTTCTGGTATTAAAAAGTACATATCTGCATAAAATTAAAAAAGGTCAAACTTTCCAGTTTGATGACCTCTATCGCCACGGAAAAGGCTCCTCATTGATCCCGCGGCCGTCGTGATCGGTGCAGTGCTTGGGTTACCCCCGTGCTGCTACAACTCTGCCAGACCTCGAAGCCCGGCCGACTCCCTGTGAAACTGCCACTACAGAGGCGAATCTCACAACTTCGTTGATAAGTCCGAAATGTCCAACAGAATTTTTTGTATTATCGGACAGTATTCTGCGTACGTTGGTTAAGACTTTCTTCCAGGCTATTTCGGAAAAAGGTTTAGATAAATACAGTGCAAGGATCAACATGAATGTATGAAGTCTATAGGAAAAAAAAACCAGAAATCAAGTTTTTGTGCTGGTAGCGAGATCCACAGTAATCATCCCTGAATTTTTTTTTATAATTTGATCGGACACTGTTGTAATATTCCTTATTTCATGCTGTACTCCGTAAGTTGCCGCATGTAACAGGAGACTACAGGACACTGGCTCAATAGGGTTGTACTGTTCACACAGTAACAGCGATAGTCACAGAACAACCGCATTTGTTGTCGCGCTTCGATGCTCGAGAAAGAGCTCTGGAAAGTAACTCAGACGCCTTTTCGTGTTCTGTTGTTGGCTGCCTGATAGTATTAGTGAGTTTTGTTTTACCAAATGAAAGCAGGTATCTTTTGGAAAAAGTCGCATAATACATAAGACTAAATGACACTTCTGGAGGTGAGCTTCCATGCGACGGCACGACATGAGCTGATGAAAGAGATGCTCTCAAAGCGAATTGCATTTAATATACACCGATGATGTTGTATAGGTGAATGCTAGCTCCTGTCTCTCTGTACATGGCTTCGAATAGCTTCCGTGACATAGAAAATTCAATGACCCCCCCCCCCCCCCCCCAGCTGCTCTCTGTTCTTAACATATACACAAAAATTCTTGGTCGTAGATTAGAGTCTACATATAAGTAGTGCATCTCCACTTACGTTCTACGATTCTCTGTGCCTATAAAAGTTACAAGCAATAGATCTGCAATAGCATGTTCTGCAGCGACCATAGCAGACAAGTTCTTTTTGCAGCGCGGCTCAACTGCATCAATTTCTGTTAATCATAAAAACAACACTTGTGATGATTATACAAAGCGCATTGTTCTAGTTCTATATATCTTCTTCGACAGTGATCATCGCGAGGCATTCGTCATGGGAAAATTGCTGTAGAGTTGACTTCTTGGAAGTGTTCATCGTAACAGGGAAATAAGGGAATTCGGGCTTGACAGTAAAATAAACACACTGTATAACAAACTAGTTACCCCCAGTGGACATGATGCTAATAATGACTCATGAAGGGACGGTCTGACATGTAGGTCACCGATTTTGATCAAGTTTTGCAAGTACGTTCTAAGCTGAAAACAAAGAGACAGTTGTTTCTGGTTTTTGTTGGACACACCCTAGTTTTTGAAAAAAAAATCGATGTCGAAGATGACGACGCAAAACAGAACTTCCAGTGCTATAATCCAAAGATGGTCTAAATATAAACATTTTCATTAATATGATATGCGATCCAACGTTAGTAATGATCGAGTTATTAACGTTTTCGTGTTTTCATAGTGTACCTTGGTCAGCCGTCATTCAATGTGTATAGCAGAGCGAGGTCGGCGGTCGAGCAGTGCGAACGTGTTGTGCGTTTCGCCTTCGGGGCGCACGCTCGCTATAGTTCACTTTCAGCGGCCGTGACTTCAGTGTCACTTACGAGTGCCTAGAACCATGTCCAACCGTTTTCGAAAATTCACACTGCGATTCATCTTCTGCAATGACCATCCTCGACCAAAAGCTTTGGCAGTGGAACGCTTCATACGTGACCTAGATAAGATCCCAGATCGAGACATTTTGGGCATCCAATTGCCCATCTTAAGCAGTACGGTGTACGTCAAAGTAGTCAATGACGCAGCGTGCGAACGAATACATCGTGGCACTAAACATGGACTACTCTTTTGCCACGCTGACGGCAAAGTCGACCTCGCAGGCTTGGGCATGAGCACCATACAAGTTATCGAACTACAATTCGAGCTCTCGTTGGCAGACATTACCGCGGCCTTCCACCCTATGGCGTTGTACATAGTCACACAACTCAACGCTGGCCGCAGTTTCACACGAACCTCATTCTTAACGGTGTGCGACAGACACCATCCATCTCCGTTGCTAGGTGACTTTTTATCCACAAATCAGCGGATGTCGCGCGTTCATGATAAACAACGGCCAACCCAAGACTTGTTCCGGGTGCGGCTAAAAAAGGCAACCTTAGGCCTGAGTGTCTACAGTCAGTTGCCGCCCGCTTCAGTGGCTCCTCCAACTCGGACGAAGTTTCACCATCACCTACCCATCGGCGGTCTCTTCTCCTCCTCCTCTTGCCATCCGTCATCAGTCTAACCGTGTCCCTCCGAGCTGCCGGATAACGCCTGGGTCGACGCGTCGCGTTCATAACCTGACGCGACTCCAGCTCCACTATCAACAGCGATGCCTGCCGATCCCCTCCCGGCCGATCATCTGGACGTCATGTCGTTTATCGTCTCTGCGACGGCCTTCCTCTCGGATCGCTGTGACTCCTTCCCGTCTTCCGATACCGAGGTCCGGACACGCAAACAAAATGGCTCAAATGGCTCTAATCACTATGGGACTTAAAATCTGAGGTCATCAGTCCCCTAGACATAGAACTAATTAAACCAAGCAACCTAAGGTCATCCATGCCCAAGGCAGGATTCGAACCTGCAACCGTAGCAGCAGTGCGGTTCCGGACTGAAGCGCCTAGAACCGCTCGGCCACAGCGGCCGGCGACACGCAAACAGTGTTCGCCTAAACCGCGTGTAGACGGCGTCGTCCAGTCTCAGGAAACTCACCTCTCCCTCAGGCTCCAGAGGCCAGCAGGCCCGACCAGGCCTCCGAGAACCTGAACGACGACAGGAATGACAACAGCGTCACGCCGAATCTCTCTGCGTCGGTACCTACTTCGCCGTCTCGCCCAGGTGCACCTCAACCTATGGACTCTGCCGTTTTTATCGCCGCGGAGGCGTCCTCCGCTGCCACGGACGAGGTGGAACGCCACAACAACAGCACCCTCGACGGCATGGAATGACGACGTTGACGATGACGCGAACCACACGCCGAGGCATAGTTACCGCTGTTGGAGACCTAGTTACACCATCAGGTGGTGTATGGCATCGCTCGTCAGTGTCTCGCCTCTCTTCAACCTTCAACCCCCCCCCCCCCCCCCCCCCCGCTGCTGCTGATGGAATTCATCTCCACAGCGGGGCTCGAACTTACCGAATAGCAACGATCAACACTAACATTAGCTCCCGAGTTAAAATCAAACTTCAGTGAGAGATGGTATGGTCATCGGATGCCGACATCGCACTATTCCAGGAACTACAACTGACCACACTTCCCGACGTCACGGGCTATAACACCAATTCCTCCCCTGGTGACCACTTAGGAAGTGGCGTGGCCATCTGTGCCCCTGAGCGCATCGCAGTAGCTGATGTCACATACCCTCCGTCCGACAGAGGCATGGCGATCACCGTCATGGGGACACGTATTGCCAACATTTACTCTCCGTCAGGCTCCACCCGCAGACACGACAGAGCACGCTTCTACTCAGAAGAAATTGCCCCTTTATCTCTTGGGCGTTGTGACTATTACTTGCTTGGAGATGAGTCCTGTACCCTAAGGATCAAATGACCCATTAAATACCTGTCAAGAATTGCGCCTTGTTGTCTGTGATCTGTTGCTCCGCGATAATTGGGAAGCTCGGCACTGTGACGCACCTGGACATACTTACCAGACGAGTCACTCCGTGAGCCACCTTGACAGGATTTAGGTCTCTCGGCCTCCCACATCTGCTCTCCGAGGTGCAGAACTTCGGCCCTTGGCATTTTCAGACAACTATGCCTACATCTGCAACATTCTCCTCCTGCAACAAGTGGTCTGGAGCAGTCGTGCTCAGTGGAAGTTAAACGCCTCCCACATCCACGCCCCCCAATGTCTTCAACGTGTTATAGAGACGTGAGTCACCTGTGAACGCCACTTTCCACAGCACTTCACAACCTTGACTTGGTGGCTGGAATGTGCAAAACCTTGATTCAGTAAAGGAAGGAATCAGGTGCGTGGCTCCGACACACTACCGACTATTTCTACGCCAGTCTCCGCTGCCTGGACGCCCAGCCACCCACCCAGATGGATTAAGACACTAATCGTGAAGCTAACACTGACACACAGTAGACTGCAGAGGGATGGGGGGGGGGGGGGGGAGACTGCTGAGAACCAGACATCTAGATTCTGCAGCACACGAACACCCCACCATGCATTGTATTGTCTATGATGGGAAAAAACAACTCATCACTGAGATCTACACCTGACGCACCAAGTACGTCACTTGCCACGCCGAAATCGTCAGTGTCTTTTTAGACCACTACCACACAGTGCACCGGAAGAAGCCTACTAACATTCCGTGCTGAGGAGGTTGTTACCACACGTCACACTAGCCAGACGGTTGACGAAGCCGGTTACGTGCGACGAGGTTCGTCCACGATGCTATCCACAAAAGTGCTGTGAAGTTTCTGGCGTCGACGAATTGCCGATAGAATTTCATCGCACTTTCCTTGCGATAATGGCGTCACGGTGGAAGACGGAGTTTCATGAATTGCTGAAGACGGATAACGCAGTACCTCTAGTCTTCGTCACGGGAATTATTATACCCATCCGGAAACGGACACCGTGAGCGACGACAGCACATTACCGTCCCCTAACTCTGCTTAACTCAGACTATAAAGGTTTTCCACAATTCCTGGGCTCGTTGCCGCAAGTCACTCCCTTGTATTTTGTCCGCAGAAGAGATAACTCCAGAGGGTTCAGTTAACATACCGACCGCCACAGGGGAATGTCGCGATTTGATTGCCCTGGCAGCGGCGTGGACACTGCACCCCACTGTGATTGCAATTGATTTTGATTGTACATTCGACAAGGTGGGGAATCGTTTTCTGTTCTCCATAATGGACTGAATGCATTTTCCAACTCCCTTTATTGCTATCATTCGGCTCCTGATTCAGAACAGTGGTCGTTTGGCGGGACCATTAACAAATTTTTTTTTTTGGTCATCAGTATTCTGACTGGTTTTATGCGGCCAGCCACGAATTCATCTCCTGTGCCAACCTCTTCATCTCAGAGTAGCACTTGGAACCTACGTCCTCAATTATTTGCTACATGTATTCCAATCTCTGTCTTCCTCTACAGTTTTTACACCCTACAGCTCCCTCTAGTACCATGGAAATCGTTCCTTCATGTCTTAACAGATATCCTATCATGCTGTTGCTTCTCTCTATTAGTTTTTTCGACATATTCCTTTCCTCTCCAATTCAGTGCAGAACCTCCTCATTTCTTACCTTATTAGTCCACCTAACTTTGAACAACCGTCTGCAGCACCACATCTTAAATGCTTCGATTCTCTTCTGTTCCGAGTTTCTCACCATGTTTCACTACCATACAATGCTGTACTCCAGATGTACATTCTCAGAAATTTCTTCCTCAAATCAAGACCTATGTTTGATACTAGTAGACTTCTCATGGCCAGGAATGCTCTTTTTGCCATTGGTAGTCTGCTTTTGATGTCCTCCTTGCTCAGTCCGTAATTGGTTATTTCACTGCCTGGGTATTAGAATTCCTTAACTTCATCTACTTCGTGACCGTCAATCCTGATGTTATGTTTCTCGCTGTTCTCATTTTTGCTACTTCTCATTACTTTCGTCCCTCTTCGCTTTACCCTCATTCCATATTCTGTACTAATTAGATTGTTCATTCCATACAGCAGATCACGTAATTCTTCTCCACTTTCATTCACGATAGCAATGTCGTCAGCGAATCGTATCATTGCTAACCTTTCATCTTGAATTTTGATTCCATTCCTGAACCTTTCTTTTATTTCCATCATTGCTTCTTCTATGGAAAAATTGAACAGTGGGGGCGAAAGCCCACAATCCTGTATTACACCCTTTTCAATCCGATTACTTCGTTTTTGATCGTCCGCTTTTATTATTCCCTTTTGGCTCTTGTACATATTGCTTATTACCGTCTCTCCCTATAGCTTACCCCTATTTTTGTGAGAACTTGGAACATCTTGCACCATTTTACATTGTAGAACGCTTTTTCCAGGTCGACAAATCCTGTGAACGTGTCTTGATTTTTCTTTAGTCTTGCTTCCATTATAAACCACAACGTGAGAATTGCCTCTCTCGTGCCTTTACCTTTTCTAAAGCCGAACTGATCGTCATCTAGCGCATCCTCAATTTTCTTTTCAGTCTTCTGTATATTACTCTTGTCAGCAACTTGGATGCATGACCTGTTAAGCTGATTGTGCGATAATTCTTCGGAATTGATGGATGATATTTTTCCGAAGGCCTGACTGTATGTCGCCAGACTCATACATACTACATACCAACGTGAATAGTCGTTGTTGCCACTTCTCAAAATGATTTTAGAAATTTTGATGGAATGTTATGTATCCCATCTGCCCTATTTCATCTGAAGTCCTCCAAAGCTCTTTTAAATTCTTATTCTAATAATGGATCCCCCATCTGTTCTAAATCGACTCCTGTTTATTCCTCTATCACAACAAATCTTCCCCCTCATAGAGGCTTTCAATGTATTCTTTCCACCAACCCACTGTCTCCCCTGCATTTAACAGTGGAATTCCCGTTGCACTCTTAATGTTACCAACCTTGCTCTTAATGTCACCGAAGATTGTTATGATTTTCCTGTATGCTAAGTCACTCCTTCCGACAGTCATTTTTTTTATTAATTCTTCACATTTTTCTTGCAGCCATTTGCCGGCCGCTGTGGCCGAGCGGTTCTAGGCGCTTCAGTCCGGAACTGCGCTGCTGCTACGGTCGCAGGTTCGAATCCTGCCTCGGGCATGGATGTGTGTGATGTCCTTAGGTTAGTTAGGTTTAAATAGTTCTAAGTCTAGGGGACTGATGACCACAGATGTTAAGTCCCATAGTGCCCAGAGCCATTTGAACAATATTCTCCAAATTATCCGCAGGACAGTGCGACAAAATCTCCTCCACAGACTCGATTCTTTACAACGTGTCGAATACCTCAGTAAAAATGTGGGACCCAAGATGGTCCACGAAGCACAGGGTACTTCCACTGCCAACAACTACTGAATGGTGCGTCCAGGCCACGTTCGGATCCGTTTTTACGGCGGTACCATCTGTAAGGACGGTTACAAAACACTTACCCCTCCCCCAAAAAGCGGGGACCTGGTCTTGACAATGTGCGACCCCGAGCGGCGTCTTTGTACATGGTCACCCTGTTCAAGCAGAGTAACAGAGGCACCTGCCTTTCGCGACGTTTTCTGGATGTACTTAACACTCACGACTGTATATCCACCAGTGCCAGTAGGCCACATCACGCACTATATAGTGCACGTTTCTGATTTCATCGTCGACTTCAGTTATGCACAAACTCATTTAGCAAGCACGCGCTTTCGTCGAAACAAGAATTTCTACGCCACACTACTCTGTTGCACGTACGGCAACAACATCGAACTGAAACATCCATCGACGTGATAGCCCACGATTTTGCATCATATCCACTGGCGTTTCCTTTCCTCCAGCGTCCCGGGAACATGGTACCATGTTGCATGTGCAAAATTTGCCACAAATCAACGTCTTCGCGCTGCAGGACAGTAGGACACACCGTTTTGTACAGTTTTCCACCTTGTGGACGATGTCCACCACCTGAGTTGTGCTACAAAAAGTGACATCTGGAAACTGTGTCGAGAATTCGTTGCCCGCTACCTGCGCGTTCCGCAGGGCCCGATTCACCCATTTACTATTATCTATCCAGAGGATGCTCATTTCCCCGCCACCAAAAATCATGCGATTGTATGGGTCAAGGGGTGAACACTCATTTACCTGTAAACTGATAGCGATAAATTATTCCTTTACTTCTGGCAGTCTGCTCACTATCACATCGAGTATCTTCGGCGGGCGATATTTACGTCACCCCTGCTCAGCTGGATGGCGCCACACTGTGATGACATTCTCCCCCCCCCCCCCCTCCAAGGTTGACGTATGACACTCCGCTTGCTACATTTCTACAAGGTACCCCAAAGCGAGGTAGGCGCATGCACACGCATCCCTTTCTTTAATGCACTATACCAGAAAAAGCCAACCATTGCCCCCCCCCCCAACTATGCTGTCCCTTCCTCCTTGGCTTCCGCCCCCCTTTCGTGCGCTTCTGACAGGAAGTGGTGCCTGGGACATCGTGGCTGGACATCGCATGTTGACCCCTGCCGACCACGCCCCCCTGCCCCATCTGCCAAGCCGGAGGATGCCTGCAAGTCATACCACGCCTCTGACCTCTCTTCCGTCTATGGTGTCATACCTCTTAGCTTGTTTTCAGGTCTTTTTCTATTCTTTCCTTCCCAAACCTTCTTATAAAGACGTTTGCACACATTGTAAGTGTAGTGTCTAAAGTCAGTTCTTCCGGAAAGGTGGCCCTTATGTTGTATTTATAATTCGATGAATAAAGATATTTTGTTTAACCTGCATTCTGCTCAAAAAAAATTAAAAATACAGAAAAAGTACGTTAAGGCAAAAACGAAGCGTGGTTAGAGTAATTGCCTGCAAAATAATTTTAAAAAAAGCAGTCAAGACAGTACCGTACCAAACCGCTGGTCCATGTTCAACTCTTGGTCGTGGCTTTTATTCCACGCGATATTTATTTTAGTGTAACTGATAGTAATGTGATTATAGCAATACCTTTCTTTCCTTTTTTTGAAGTAAAACATCGATTAATAATCAAATAAATGTGTATAATGTATGATCTGTACAATGTATAATGTTCATCATGATACATGACACTCTAGATAGGACTTTCGAATATAATAATGCTCAACCGACCTGCAGCGTGAAGGTGGTACCACTGGAATATACTATCAAGCGGAAAAGTATCCGAGCGACCTTAACTGTGACCCGCCTCATTTGCATGCAACCAACATAACGTAGCTGTGTAGCGAGTCCTTTAATCGCTTTGTGGTACAGTCATTCTACCTTACGAAATGGATACCACGAGAGACCACTAGACAACACTGTTCTTTAAGACAATCAGTGTAATGTAACATCACACCATGATACTGCAAAAACTAGAGAAACATTTAATTAGAGATGGGTTAGTCCCTAACGCTTGTACAGGTTACAATGATTTTCAAAAGCGTTACCATCTCATTACAAACTGAAACAACTAGCTATGGGACATAAACAATGTAACAATCCTTAAACAAAGTAAATGTTTGCATGAACAAGATATTCTGAGACAGTCTCTGGACTAATAAAGGTCTACCACAGTTCGAGGTAATTTTTTTATTTTTTATTTATTTATTTATTGTTCCGTGGGACCAAATTAAGGAGAAGTCTCCATGGTCATGGAACGAGTCAATACATGAAATTATAGCACGATATTGGAAACAGATAAAATGAAATATAAAAAAACATATTCAGGTGAGAAGTCGTAAGTTTAAATGAAGAAAATCAACAATGTAACACTGGAATTTGCTTAAATTTTTAGCTCTTCCAGGAGCTCCTCGACAGAATAGGAGTGAGCCATGAGGAAACTCTTCAGTTTAGACTTAAAAGAGTTTGGGCTACTGCTAAGATTTTTGAATTCTTGTGGTAGCTAATTGAAAATGGATGCAGCAGAATACTGCACTTTTTTCTGCACAAGAGTCAAGGAAGTGCATTTTACATGCAGATTTGATTTCTGCCTAGTATTAACTGAGTGAAAGCTGCTAACTCTTGGGAATAGGCTAATATTGCTAACAACAAACGACATTAAAGAAAATATATACTGTGAGGGCAATGTCAGAATTCCCAGATTTTTGAATAGGGGTCGACAACACGTTCTCGAACTTACACCACATATAGCTCGAACAGCCCGTTTTTGAGCCAAAAATACCCTTTTTGAATCAGAAGAATTACCCAAAAAAATAATACCATACGACATAAGCGTATGAAAATATGTGAAGTAGACTACTTTTCGTGTTGAAGTGTCACTTATTTCAGATACTGTTCTAATGGTAAATAAAGCAGCATTTAGCTTCTGAACAAGATCCTGGACATGGGCTTTCCACAACAGCTTACTATCTATCCGAACGCCTAGGAACTTGAACTGTTCCGTCTCGCTTATAATATGCCCATTCTGTCTGCTCAAAATATCGGTTCTTGTTGAATTGTGAGTTAGAAACTGTAAAAACTGAGTCTTACTGTGATTTAGCATCAAATTATTTTCCACAAGCCACGAACTTATTTCATGAACTACATTATTTGTTACTGTTTCAATATTACACACAAGATCCTTCACTATGAAGCTGGTGTCATCAGCAAACAGAAATATTTTTGAATCACCTGTAAAACTAGAAGGCATATCATTTATATAAATAAGAAACAGCAGTGGCCCCAGCACCGAGCCTTGGGGAGCGCCCCACTTAACAGTGCCCCATTGGGACTGAACATCACTACCACTCTCAATATTGCGGAGAATTACCCTTTGCTTTCTGTTCTTAAAGTAAGAGGCGAACCAATTGTAAGCTACTTCCCTTACTCCATAATGGTCCAACTTCTGCAGTAATATTTTATGGTCAACACAGTCAAAAGCCTTCGTTAAATCAAAGAAAACACCTAGCGTTCGAAACCTTTTATTTAATCCGTCCAAAACCTCACAGAGAAAAGAGAATATAGCATTTTCAGTTGTTAAACCATTTCTAAAACCAAACTGAACATTTGACAGCAAATTATGTGAATTTAAATGCTCCAGTAACCTTGTATATACAACCTTCTCGATAACTTTAGCAAACACCGATGGCATAGAAATAGGTCTAAAATTGACAACATTATCAATGACTCCCTTTTTATAAAGTGGCTTCACTACTGAGTACTTTAATCGGTCAGGAAACCGACCACTCCTAAAGGAAAAGTTACAGATATGGCTGAGAACTGGGCTAAAATAATAGAACAATACTTCAGTATTCTGCTAGATACCCCGTCATATCCATGAGAGTTCTTGGTCTTTAGTGATTTAATTATTAACTCTATCTCCCTCTTGTCAGTATCATGGAGGAGCATTTCAGGTAACAGTCTCGGAACACTTTTTTCTAAGAGCGCTATATGATTCCCTGTTGGGACTAGGTTTCTATTTAGTTCACCTGCTATATTCAGAAAGTGATTATTAAGTACTGTACATATATGCGGCTTATCAGTAACACGGACATTCCCACTACGCACTGATTCTATATCCTCGACCTGTCTCTGCAGACCAGCAACTTCCTTTCCGACTGACCAATGGTTTTAATTTTATCCTGAGACTTGGCTATTCTATCTGCATACCACATACTTTTTGCCTTCCTAATAACATTTTTAAGCACCTTACAATACTGTTTGTAATGGGCTGCTGCATTTAGATTTTGACTGTTTCTAACGTTTTGATATAATTGCCACTTTGTTCTACAAGATATTCTTATCCCTCTAGTCAGCCGACCAGGCTGCCTGTTTGTGCTAGTACCCTGTTTTAAACGTTCTAACTGAAAGCAACTTTCAAAGAGCATGAGAAAAGTCTTGAGAAAAGCATTATATTTATCGTCTACTGTATCAGCGCTATAAACATCTTGCCACTCTTGTTCCTTTATAAGGT
Organism: Schistocerca americana; assembly: GCF_021461395.2. Classification (NCBI taxonomy): domain Eukaryota; kingdom Metazoa; phylum Arthropoda; class Insecta; order Orthoptera; family Acrididae; genus Schistocerca; species Schistocerca americana. Next base: position 789,780,920 of record NC_060121.1, on the reverse strand, counting down.
TTACAAAGGTCTCTACAGCAACTGGATCAGCTTTCCTGAAGAGCTGATGACTATATTTAACTCGTGTTGTAGCACAAAAATATTTTAAAGTTAAAATTTGTGCTTCATGATCTGAAAGGCCATTCACCTTTTTGCTAACAGAATGCCCTTCTAGTAATGAGGAATGAACAAAAATGTGGTCTATGGTTGTTCTACTGTTCCCTTGCACTGTCGTTGGAAATAATACGGTTTGCATAAGATTATATGAATTAAAGAGGTCTACCAGCATCCTCTTCCTTACACAATCACTTATGCAATTAATATTGAAGTCACCACATATAACTAACTTCTTGTATTTCCTATCAAGTGATCCAAGGACCTCCTCTAGCTTTAACAAAAATGTTGTGAAATCGGAGTCTGGGGATCTAAAAATAACAATAGTTAGAAGTTTAGCTCCGTTAAATTTAACCACACCTGCACAACATTCAAACACCTTTTCAGTGCAGTACTTTGAAACATCAATTGACTCAAATGGGATGCCGTTTTTCACATATATGGCTACTCCCCCTCACCGCAAAGAGCTCCTCGAAAAGCTGCCAGCCAACCTGTATCCTGGTAAAGGAAGCCTCTGAATTATCTCCTTATGTAAGAAGTGTTCAGATATACCAATAATTTCAGAGTCAACATCTATAAGCAGTTCACTAACTTTATCTCTAATACCTTGTACATTTTGATGAAATATACTAATTCCCTCATTACTCGGATACCTAAGCTCTGTCAAAAGTGATTCCCTTGTTAGAGAGACTTCCCTTAAGCAGGAATACCTATCAGCTGACTTCAATCTAAAAAAGGTGCAGCTCTAACACCCACTACTGCAGGAATTTTCCCATGAGTGATACCACCAACCCCACCTATGCTGTCACCTATAAGCTTTGCCAACCTCCCCATCCCATACCTGTTGAGGTGCAGGCCATGTCTAGTGAAACCCGTCCTGCTGATAGACTCCACCGACACCACTGAAATGTGACCCATGCTTTCTGTCATCAGCGCACCCCCAAGTCTCATGTTATTACTCCTGACGGCTGTATTAAGATGAGGCAGATCGTGACGCTGAAACAGTTCCACGAAATGCACATTCGTGTTGCCAGTCTGAGTGGCTATCTTTTCCAGGTCACCATCTATGTTATACTCCCCATCCCTATCAATACTATTACCAGCCCCACCCACAATCACTACATGATCCTCTTTAGTAAAATCCAAATATAACCCCCCTATGTTAACAGTCACCTGAGCCAACCCTGCATTAGGCTTCACAATGCTGGTGACCTGGTACTCACTCCCCAGCACTGCAACTGCTGGCCTACACCTCTGCCATGAGAACTACCTAACAGCAGAACCTTCTTCTTCCTCTTCGACTTTGCAACTGTTGTAGGCACAGTAACTACTGAGGTCTGCTGCATACTTCCTACATCTACAGCTACTAGAGATTCCTCTCCACTAGACTCTGACAGTTGGTCATATCTATTGTAAACACCAATAGTAAAACTATCTGAAAATCTTCTTCTCCTAGCAGATCTCTTGCCAACAGCCAGCTCCCATTCCCCAACCCCCTTCTCCCTCCTCATCCTATCTAGCTCCTCCTGTGCGTTTTTCAACTGCACCTGAAGGGCACAGATCTTACGCTCCTGCTCCTCTATCAACTTACTCTTGCTACATAACCTGCAGTTCCAGGAGAGGATCTCACCAGAATGCCCACTGACTTCCCCACTGCATTCCCCCCAGTGAAAATACTCCGAACAAGTCTCACACCGCAATCCACTACTCACAAACCTACGGCAAAGCCCACACTTCTCACTCATGGTAAAATTGTACTTTTTCTAAGTTCCGCTACTACAATAAGAAGATGTTAAAAACCTGACTACAATAATCACAAACTTACTCCACAAGGGAAGTAACTACTATTATTAACAGTATTAATAAACAACAAATGTGAATATAACAAAAGACTAATACAAAAAGAGAATCAAACGCCTAATGACACAGTAACGAAGCTCAAAACAGTTCCCAAAAGGTTCTTCTGAAATTATTTCACCAGAAAACACCAAGAATACCGGTTGAAGACTACTTAAGTTCCTAAATAAACCACTATACACAAACAATTAATTAGTACTTAGCTTTCGATGCGCCGCTACAGCTGCAACTGGTCAGCGCGGAATGTAAACACAGGCAAGAGGTTAAGTTGCTCGATACGAAACACTCGCAAATATCAGGTCACAACGCAAGAAAGGCAGAGGTGAATGAAGAAACCACTAATACGTCACTTATATAGTAAATATTATCACAAAAACCGTTAAAATATGTATCTGAAACCTAAAAATCATCTGTATAAGGTTTTTCCGCACCTGCTAAATGTCCCAGTGACGATAGGTTTTTGCATAAACTGGTCGTTAAAGGAACTAGTTAAAGAAAAAGCGATAAACAGCGGTAAACGCTCTATAGAAACCGCAGTATTAAGGGAATATAATCAGTAACGTCACTGAACTAATTATCCATGAAGAACTATTTGGCCACAGATTTGGACTATAAATGACATGACGAAATTTTTAGTTCTAGATCTGGACATATACCCAGCAGATGTAACCACTACTAACTAAAATACACTTTCGCACCAGCCTGGGAGTTGATCAAGACAACGATCATCAATGCTGACTAGCCGTAAAGAGACGTGAAATATAAAGGTTTTCACCTGTATTAGTTAACACATAGGAACTTGACACGAAAAGAAATTATTTCTACTACATCAAAACCACTATCGCCCTGTTAACTAACCATGAAAGACGTTTAATATACTCTCCTTCACAAGTAACCAAGTATGCATGTGCTGAAAATTGGAATGCTATGATTTAAAATGTTATGACGGGATTTTCTACCCAGCACGTTATCAGATTTTTAACTAAGTAAAATCAGATGTTAAAAAACGAATTTATTTACCAGCAGCGAGCTGTATCAATATGAATTTATTTTGCTTGCCCGGAAATCGAACCGGGCACGTAATGTCGCTGTTTCCCATCCATAAATAGACGTTACGTATCAACTGCTTGCTCACGAGTAGTTAGATGCTCGCATGCTTCACTAGGAATAACGTTACCTATCGTTATTGTTGACTGTTTATGAACAGACATTAAATATGCAAATTACTTTTCGGTAGTAGGTAAGTGTGCACGTGCTATGGCGTAAAATGAAATTATGAATATGTTTGTGCTGGAACAGGATTGTAACCCAGATACGTTCCATTCCTAGAGATCTGAATTCGAATTCCAGTCGAGGACCAAAAATTGAAAAGTCTCAAGTTCAAATTAAATATGAACACTGTGAACGAAGTAATCATTCGTAAATTAAATTAAATAAAGTTTTTAGTGCTAGTTTACTGGTGACAGAGTTTGTGCCTTTGGTGGCTGCCGCCTTTGTTATGGCGCCATTTAAACAGGCTTTGAAGCTGTTGGTAGTGAAGGGATATTGTGTTTAATGCGGATTCTGAACCACTGTGCGACCTAACATTCTCGACTTGGCTTTAACATAGGTTAATTAAATCTCTTCGTGAATGTTAAAAAGTGGACCCCACGAGTGAGAAACGAACGTATATCCTGCAATTAGCAAACTAAGATCAACCCAGCGGACCACTGCAACTCACAGTTGGCAACGTCCTGATTATGTTGTTGTGTCCGGCGATGCGCCTAGTAGCTGTGAAAAAATCCTGCTCTCTCGTTTAGCTGGTTGATTACCTGCTAGTTTCTAATGCTAGTATTACTCTAATCTCATGACTGCGTGATGTAAGGACCATTCTAAATGTCAAGTGTTTGCTTTACAGATGACTTGGTCAGACTGTTGTGAATCATATGGGAGTTACATTGCTGTTGATTAATATCTCCCTCAATTTTGTGTGTCGTCTTTAATAAACTACCGGAAAGACCATCTGCAGTATGCAATATAGTAATAAAAATTCATTACAACTTATCATGATAGCGGTACAAAAATGTCTGCCTTCTTAAGGCAAATTAACCCAAATCATTACGAATTAGCAAGAGAAAGTTGAAAAATCATTCCGTGCCACACTTCAGTCAATATTATTGACAGAAGCAGAAAAATGTTGTGTCCACACATCCACGGACTAGGGAATAGAGGTAGCGATATAATGGCGGAGAGGTTTTCATTCGATATCTTTACTGATTGTTGATCTGCCTTCGAGATTCTATTTTACAGAGGAGGAAAAAATATGTAGCCACGAGAATTTAAACCGACAGAAAGCGCAGTTTACAATTTCATGTCCAAACTCTTTATCCCTACGCTAGCAGCCATCTGCAACAAACGTTCCAACCTTGTCGCCGCATTCGTAGATTTGTCAGCTAAACAGCGGCGTAAATAGCGAAACCAGCTGTAGTTTCTGTTGAAACGAGCTTCCTGGAATCAAAATTATTCATTTGATAGCTTATGTATCATCGTCTAAGGGAGAAATATTCAGGATATTTAATGAGAATGATGAGACGTTAATGAGTGAATTTAAAAGGGAACCTTAAAACCAGCCCAGGAAGTAATTCGAAGGCGACATTGCTGCTAAATGTATGCTGCAATGTTGCCAATTCTCTATTAGACTGGCGACAGGCAAAGACGCCTGCTACCGCGAAAAGTCTCTTCTGCTTGTAACCGTACGACAAGCTTGCGTAACAGAGACGTGGCAGGGCGGGCGTTGGCGCTAGAGCCGGTTGCTACCACTTTGACCGGGACGTGCATTAACAAATGTAAAGGCCAATTAGCTACCGATTGCAGCGTGAACATCAGATATAAATATCGGGAAAATAATTTACGGGGCCCTCCTTTTAAGTAGCTGTCATAGCAATTTTTCTTATTGTGTCTTATAAGAACTGCAAACAAAAATAATTATTCCCCAAAAGTGATTAGGTTCTGTAGTATCACCTAACGCCATTAACAGAATGAGTAAATAATTTTCTTTTTGGTGTTAAATACATATATTGCAGAATTTAAGGATTTAAGGCCTTGCATCAATTCCGGTTCGGGTTGTGCAACATCATACACCAGCACTTGATTCTGTAATCACTGTAACCTCGCAGCACGAGAGGTTTAATTTCGTCCCTCCATTTCTGCTGGGAGATTTGTTTTCTTATTGATCAGCTCTTTTCCTTCCTGCCAGCGAAATGTAACAAAATTTGGTCTGTAATAGATCCACAGCCCCCTATTTTAATGTTGTTGTAGGTGAAGGACTTTAGTTTCCTCTTAATACGTATTAAGCACCAACGTTCTCTGATTTCCCAAAAATAAAATGCTCATTGTTTAGGTAGGAAGAGTTTTAAATCAAAGTCCCCAAAGTCTGGGGTAGGTATACCTCTTCGTCTGACGGCACTGGGTAAGTACTTATCATAAGATGTATCACAAGTTGTGCTTGTATAGCTGTAGAAATCATTAGTTGAAGCAAAGTTTAGTACCTGTAGGTATGGTACTGCTAGAAATACAGAAGTATTACATAATGAAGGCTGAGTTCATCTTGAAACTGAGGCGTATTTATAATACGGAAGCTACTGCATATTAAGTGTTCTTGATTTCCTCCACAGAACATTCGAAGGCGTATACACACAAAACTACAAATAATGTAAACGGTAAAAGCATCATTGTCCATCTAAACTAGTAACTCGTTGTTTACATCAAATTAAAAAATGATTGTAATGACAGGATTCGTACCTCATTCTATAAGTTTTCAAACCTAGCGCTTTAGCCACTACGCTAACCCGCCACTGGCTGAATGTGTTGTTACAGACGTGTATGGCGTGCTTTATTGAGAGCGCCATGACCTGAATCACTATATGAATCTAAATGTTGCTTTAAATCTCTAAAAACAATTTCATTATTACTGTGTATGAAGATTAGAGACAAAATAATTTCCTTGATATTCAAAATAATACTTAAGAGGAACTTATTGATGAAATATTTTTCGTAATATGTAGACGGGAATGAATGTGACTTCTGAGGCGAAGAAAATGCTGTCCAGCTTGTATGGCACTTCGTTTCCTCTTGCCTTGTCGCTAGGTTCTTACCTGCAATATCTCAGCTCAAGGAATTCGATGAAGGTGGCATTCTTGCGCTTTATCAAGATTCATACTGTATCAGCACCATTTCCCGGGCCCTAGGATACAGCAAATCTACGATTCAACCCTGGGTAAAGAGGGTGGCGGATGAAGGCCACGTCAACCGCCGTCGTCTCCCTGGGCGTCCACGGACTACCGAGGAGTATCAAGACAATAGTACACTCCAATGGATTGATAACGACCCATTCGGGACCAGCACAAAAATAAGGAACATCCTTCAGCTAAGCGTCGACCATACGACGACGTCTCAACGAGAAGGGAAGGTATGGACGAAAATCCGCGGTTATGGAAATGTTGAAAGAGCAGCATGGGGGTGCCAGGTTGAACTACGCTCTGGAGTACAGGAATAAGTCACTTTCATACTGGGAGCAAGTTATATTTACGGACGAGAACGTGTTTTCTACTGCGCCAAATAGTTCTGTCCTTGTATATCGTCCACGTGGAGCGAGATTTGACAGAAACTGTTTTCATCAGAGGCAAAGGTGTGATCGAACTTCTGTCACAGTTTGGAGATGGACATCAGCAGATCGTTGTGGCCTTTTGTGGGAACTCGACCGTCCGCTTGCCAGTCATTACTACTGCCAAATACTGGAGAACATAATGCTTCCTTCTGTTCGTCAGAGGTTTTCGGGAGGCAGTACAATATTCCAGCATGACCGTTCCCCAGTCCATACAGCGAATTGTGTAAAACAATGGTTTCCAATGAATGGACACATCGATCTCCTGGACTGGCCTCCAAAAGGTGCTGACCTCAATCCTGTAGAGCACGTCTGGGCAGAGATGGAGAAAATTATTTGGTGTAGAAGACCTACACCAACAACCAAGGCATCGCTGTCCGAAGCAGTTCATGATTCATGGGATGAGCTATCGCAGAATAACAGATTCATCCGGAAACTTGTTGCCTCTGTTCCCCGGCGGCTAAATGCTGTTGTAGAGGAGGATGGAAACTGGACACGGTACTGAATCCATTGTGTCATTAGGGAGGAAACTTTATGACAAAAGAACGTTTTGTTTACCGTTCGATTACTCTTATTGAGCATTTACGTTACTATGAACAAAAGGAAAATGTGTTTGCCTTAAACTTTTTTTTAAATGAAGGTATAACATAACTAAATCGAAAACGATTGATCATCACCAGCTAATACATTTAATTGAAAGAAGAAGACCATGATATACACATAACTGTTCAAATGTGTGTGAAATCTTATGGGACTTAACTGCTAAGGTCATCAGTCCCTAAGCTTACACACTACTTAACTTAAATTATCCTAAGGACAAACACACACACCCATGCCCGAGGGAGGATTCGAACCTCCGCCGGGATCAGCCTCACAGTCCATGACTGCATCGCCCTTAGACCGCTCGGCTAATCCCGCGCGGCTATACACATAACTCAATTAGTCTATTTCACTCTTCTTCAGTCATTGAACAAGACGACTATGGGAAAAATATTTTTTTTTTCACATGGCAAATGACGTCAAGTCCGATGAGGCCATCAAAGTGAAAGAATTAATTTTGTTTGACGTCAATTAGAAGGCATATTACTTTGAGTTATTTGTGCAGGCACGTCTCCACTACCGTCGGGAGCATAAAAGAGAGATTATTTTTATTTAATACTGAGTGGAAAAAATACCGAAAGTGAATAATCAGAAAAGTGCGAGTATGACTCACAATATGTGGGTTATGTACAACCACAATTACGTACTTAGATAACAGTAATTCCTTTTGCTTCATGCCCTGGTGCAAGTTTTTGTGTTGGACACCACTTCGGTGACTTGTGCGTCCCTAAACTACTCCAGTCATCCAAGCGGGGAGAAGCCAAGTACAGTTAAATAGGTAAACCGAAACACGTGATATTTCTGGCCAATCGTTACATCATTGAGAGATGAACACTAGGTTAAAATGATGGCTGAAAAATCATAGTATAAACGAGATTCGTTCCTGAGATTTTTCTAATTGCAGGAGCGCACTTTACCGCTTTTTAAAAAAAATTAATTTTTGATCTAATTTTGTTCGTTGTATATGATCGGGGCGGACGTCTCATGACACCCGTTAGGGTTGTTCGTTGATCCGTTCACTCAGTTGTTTTATTACAGAGGGTAGCCAACCCTCTGACCGAACACGGTGAGCTAATGCCGCTAAACCAGTAGGGCCAGTGCTTCCGACAAATATTCGTCTGTAGCTTTTATGGATTACGTTTGCGAGTGTCAGAACGTTTGGCTTACCAGGCTGTATCTTTCGAGAGAAGTAACTTAGGAGCTTAAATTTATTTACACAGTCACGGAACCGTAGACCTTAGCAAGTGGCACAAATTTCTACTTCATATCTTTACATGTCCTGAGAACAAGAAGTCTTAGCAGACGGAAAGACAGGCAGATGGATAACAAATGGTAAAGAAAATGTAATTTTCCCTGCCATATCATTAAAAATCATCAATTTTCGGATTTATTCCTTTACTTGTACTTTATTACTTTATGCATCTGCACACACTGCTAAATTCCAAACTTTTGTGGTTGTTCTGTGACGCTCCTGTATGACTGTGGACTGAACATAGACAAAGAGAATTTCGCGGCCGAATTTACATAATCTGTTGATAATCCTTAACGACTTGGGGGAACTTGAATTAATCAGACAGACGTTTTTAGTACCTTTGTCGTGATAAGTTGTAATTCATTTTTCTGAGTATAGTGCATACTAAATATGGACTTTAGTTACTTCTGTGAAAGAAACATCATCCCCCATATAAATCGTCGCATGAACGACAAAACAGATATAGAACTACGTGACCACGAGATAGTAAAGCTACAGAAATTACTCATCAGTAGAATGGGCACTGCACCTGCAAGTATACCAACTGGATTATACACAAAGTATGCGAAATAACTTGCTCCTTTCCTAACATCATTTTACCGTAGATGACATGATGAGCCATCCTAATGATTGGAAAAAAGAACAGGTTATTCTCATTTTCCGGAAGGGTCGTCGGAAAGATGCACAAAACTATACGTCTACATTTCTGACTTCGGTCAGTTGTAGAGCTTCGTAATATGTTTCATGCTCGCACGTTAAGCAAGTTTCGGAGTTTCAAAATCTACTCTGTAAGAATCAACACGATTTCAGTAAACAAGGATCGTGTGCAACCCAGAACGCTCTGTTCACCCACGAGATTCCAGAAAACAGTAGACACAGGTGACGAGGTAGTTGCCATGCTCCTTGACTTCTTACAATCGTTTGACCAGTACCTAAGTACTGCTCATCATTCTGAGATCCGTACCACGTAGGATAGCCAGAAAAGAGAAGATCCAAGTAATCCTTTAGTTACTGGATTATTTAGTAAGCACGAAAACGTCAGAGAGTTGCTCATTCACTTCCAGGCGAAGACGCTGCAAAAGAGGCAGCCTGCAAGGCGGTATGGTCTACTGTTTAATACCTAGACTGTAGGTAACTTGTATTGTGGGGTATTAAATTGATGCTTGCTACTTATATCTCGCAGAAAGGCCGTGATGATAAAATTAGACAGATTAGAATGCACATAGATGCTTACTAGCAATCGTCCTTCCCACGAAACATTCGTGCCTGGAGCAAACAATTGGAGAAGTGATAGTGATGTAGAGAGTGCCCTCTATCACACACCGTAACGTAGTTGTGAGATGTAAATGAAACAATGTGTTATTCATAGTTTATGAAATGTCTTTGATGATGTTCGCGTTATGAAATCAGTGTCATGTTGTGGTTTCATCTGTCTTATTATGTGTCAGTAGTAGCGCCAAAGAAAATCCTACGTGATACCAGTTATTTTCACGCATTTAATAGCAAATAGAATATTACTTACTCATTCTGTTAACGGTGTCAGGTGATACTACAGAATCTAATCACTTCTGGCGAATAATTTTTTATGGTTTGCAGTTCTTATAAGACATAATAACAAAAATTGCTACAACAACTAGTGCAAAGGAGGGCCCCGTAAATTATTCCCCCGACATTTATATCTGATGTTCAAGTTGCAATCAGTAGCTAATTGGCCTTTACGTTTGTTTCCGAACAAAGTGACAAAATTGCACACATGTTAATCCCTTTTTTCTGCTTCTGTCAATAATATTAACTTAAGTGTGGCACTGAAAGATTTTTTAACTTTCTCTTGCAAATCCGTAATGATTTGGGGTATTTTGCCTTAAGAAGGCAGACTGTTTTGTAGCGTTATCATGATAAGTTGTAATCAATTTTTATTACTATATTGTGTACTGCATATTGTATTTCGGTAGTTTATTAAAGACGACACACAAAAATGAGGGAGATATTAATCAGCAGCAATGTAATGCCGATATGATTCACAACAGTCTCACCAAGTCATTTGTAAAGCATATACTTGACATTTAACGGCAGACATTAACATCCCAGCATTTTGAATTGTGTTTTACCTCATGATTTCGCATTTTACAAGCATCGTTGCTAAGCGCAAATAAATAAAGAAAAGCAACACGATTTCTGCTCACAAATAAAGGTTTCAGCAATTAATTTAATTTTAATGTGATTAACGAAGATTTGGAGCTTTCCGACATTAAATCGAAAAGTATTCCCTCTACATGGAAGGAACTACATAATTACTATATTTGGTCAGATGGCTCTAAAAATGGTCAAAGGGCATATATCTTTCCTTCAATCACATGTGTAGCAGCAGCATAATGAAGACAGTAATAACAGCCATGACAGTAATCATCGAATTATCTGGTAACCTCACGCGCTGCAGTTGTATTTTTCGAACTAAAACATTAGTTGTCACAGAAAAAATTTCATACTGGCATCAAATCGGAACTATGAAAACTAGAATGGTCCTTATATCACGCACTCATGAGGTTAGAATAATACCTGCATTAGAAAGTAGCAGGCAATCAACCAGTTAATCGAGAGAGCAGGATTTTTTCACAGCTGCTAGGCGCATCGTCCGTCACAACAACGTAATCAGGACGCTGCGAACTGTGGGTTGAAGTGGTCTGCTGAGTTTATCTTAGTTTGATAATTGTGGGGCAAACGTTCGATTCTCACTCATAGCGTCCATTTTTAGCATTCACGAAAAGATCTAATTCACCTATGTTAACGCCAAGGCCAGGATGTTAGGTGGCACAGTGGTTCGGAATTCGCATTAAACACAATATCCCTTCACTACCAACAGCGTCAGAGCCTGTTTAAACGGCGCCATAACAAAAGCGGCAGCCGCCGAAGGCACACACTCTGTCGCCAGTAAACTAGCACTAAAAGGTTTAATTCATTTAATTTAGGAATGATTATTTCGTTCACAGTGCTCATATTTAATTTGAACTTGAGACGTTGCAACTTTTGGTCCTCGACTGGAATTCGAATTCGGATCTCTAGGAATGGAACGTATCTGGGTTGCAGTCCTGGTCCATTACAAACATATTCATAGTTTCATTTTACGCCCTAGCATCTGCACACTGACCTACCACCGAAAAATAATTTGCATATTTAATGTCTGTTCGTGAACAGTCGCCGGCCGAAGTGGCCGTGCGGTTAAAGGCGCTGCAGTCTGAAACCGCAAGACCGCTACGGTCGCAGGTTCGAATCCTGCCTCGGGCATGGATATTTGTGATGTCCTTAGGTTAGTTAGGTTTAACTAGTTCTAAGTTCTAAGGGACTAATGACCTCAGCAGTTGAGTCCCATAGTGCTCAGAGCAATTTGAACCATTTGAACCATGAACAGTCAACAATAACAATAGGTACCGTTATTTCTAGTGAAACATGCGAGCATCTCACTACTGGTGAGCGAGCAGTAGATACTTAACGTCTATTTATGGATGGTAACCAACGACAGCACACGCCAGGTTCGATTCCCGGGCAAGCAAAACAAATTGTACCCTGACCTCATCGATACAGCGCGCTGCTGATAAATTAATTCGATTTCTAACATCTGATTTTACAGAGTTAACAATCCGATAAAGTGCTGGGCAGAAAATCCCGTCATAACATTTTAAATCATAGCATTCCAATTTTCAGCACATGCATACTTGGTTACTTGTGAAGGAGAGTATATTAAACGTCTTTCGTGGTCAGTTAAAAGGGCGATAATGGTTTTGATGTAGTGGAAATAACTTCGTCATTTCGTTTCAAGTTCAGATGTGTTAAGTAATACTGGTGAAAACTTTTATATTTCACGTCTCTTTACAGCTAGTCAGCATTGATGATCGTTGCCTTGATCAACTCCCAGGCAGGTGCGAAAGTGTATTTTAGTTAGTACTGGTTACGTCTGCTGGGTTTTTGTCCAGATCTAGAACTAAAAATTTCGTCATGTCATTTAGAGTCCAAACATGTGGCCAAATAGTTCTTCATGGATAATTAGTTCAGTGACGGTACTGATTGTACTCCATTAATATTGCAGTTTCTATAGAGCGTTTACCGCTGTTTAACGCGTTTTCTTTAACTAGTTCCTTTAAAGGCCACTTTATGTAAAACCCAATCTTCACTGGGACGTTTAGCAGGTGTGAGAAGACCTTATACAGAGCAAAAATACTTCGAACTGCCATAGACCTTTATTAGGTCAGACATTGTCTCAGAATATCTTGTTCATGCAAACATTTACTCTGTTTAAGGATTGCTACATAGTTTACCTGCCATAGTTAGTTGTTGAAGATTGTAATGACAAGGTAACGCTTTTGAAAATCGTTGTAAACTGTACAAGCGTTAGGAACTAACTCATCTCTAATTACATGTTTCTCTCGTTTTTGCAGTATCATGGTGTGATGTTACATCGCACTGATTGCCTTAAGGAACAGTATTGTCTAGTGGTCTCTCATGATACCCATTTTGTATAGTCGAACGACTGTACCGCGTAGTGATTAGTTGACCCTGTAGACAGCTACGTTATGTTGGTTGCATGCAAATTAGGCGGATCGCAATTCAGGTTGTTCTGATACTTTTGCGCATAATAGTACCTGTCTTCGTCCACCGTGTGATGCTCACTTTTTCTGGTAGGTAAAGGATTTCATCGCGTGCCTTCTAAATCACGCGACTTCACAGGAGATCAGGGAAATAGAAGGTAGGGCAGGTGCTATGAGATTTCATGTCTTGGTTCATAAACAGTTGTCCAAGTCTATCCTTCAAGATATGCTTTTATGCACTTGATACGCATCCAAATTGACATCTTACATGTGTTATCAACAACGTGAATCAGTTATTTTTTCCACGAGTAATGTATCGGAAAACATGACAATGCGGCGAGATTTCGTTCGTTTGTTGCACATGGTGCGAGCAATATTTTATTTTGTGTATGTTTCTATGAAAAGTTTAAGACCACTGATTGCGAGAACGCTCACGAATAGACGATCAGTTAGGATTAAGCAATAACATACTTGAGGTGTATTTACTACATCATAATATATACTTATTTCACTAGTAATCAAACCTCCCAATGTTTTACTTAAAAAAAAGACAAGAAAAGTATTCCGATTATCACAATATTCTCAGATGCACCGAAAAAAATACCGAGTGGTAAGAAATCCAAAACCTTGAATCGAACACGGACCAGCGGTTTGGTTGGATAATGGCGTGACCGCTGGACCGCCGACGTCGCTCTGCTATACACTGAATGACAGCTACCAGGATACACCACGAAAACTCAAAAACGTTACTAACTCGAACATTGTTAACGTAGGACCCAACAATATATAAATAAAAATGTTTATTTTTAGACTATCTTTTGATGTATAGGATTGAAAATACGATTTTCCGTCATTAACTTTGACCTCGATTTTTCAAAAGCTAGGGAGTGTCAAGCAAAAAGGCTGAAACACAAGTCTCTTTTTTCTCGGTACAGAACGTCCTTGCAAAACGTGAACAAAATCTTTGACCCGTATGTCAGACTCTCCTCTTGTCGATTCGGCAGGTGTGCCATATCCATCTCATGCCACTTGTGATGATTAGACCACGTAGAACTATCAAAATGCAGAGATTATGATTGTTACGTTTCGTCCGTTATTCCAAATACTTCCAGACATATCGAATTAATGTGATTTATTGGGCCATAGGTCCGAAGCTCGTGGTCTTGCGGTAGCGTTCTCGCTTCCCGCGCACGGGATCCCGGGTTCGATTACCGGCGGGGTCAGGGATTTTCCCTCCCTCGAAATGACTGGGTGTTGTTGTGGCGTCTTCATCATCATCATTCATTCCCACTACGGTCAGAGGAAGACAATGGCAAACCACCTCCGCTAGGACCCTGCATAGTCGGTGGTGCGGGTCTCCCGCATCGGCCCTAAGCTCCTTGGAGTATGGGACCTCATCATCATAGGGCCATAGAAGTGTGTTATGGTACCTGAGAATTCGACGAACCCAGAACGTACGCATGCAACCATATGAACAAGACAGTTGCCATCCTACAAGACAGGAGTGTACGTAGCACATTAATAATGAAGATGTAGGATAAAGAGCAACATTTGGTCACGAAGAATGCTGTAATAGACATACAGGTTTTTTTTCAGGGTAAGGTAAATGTGTTTGAATAAATCGAAGTGTGAAAACCATCAAAACATCACCGAACTACCTCTAGCATAAACTACACGCTCCATTCACTACAGGTTAAACTTGTCACTGAGGCGTCGATAGATTCTATACCTTTCTTCATTTGAAAAGTGCCTTCGGTCATCTACTGTCCGGCTTCTGTGTTGTGTGGCCCGTTGAAGGCATGCAGTGGCATGTGGCGCTGGCAGGTATGGCTTTCTGAGAGTTATCCGAATCCAAATTCACATTGCTCACAGTTTCCTTCGCAATGTTCTTTCCTAAACTGGATGAGATGGACCTGCATACATGGATAGTAGCATTCCTTGTCGATTACTGTTATTACGCAGGGTTTCTTTGCTGCGAGTGGTATAAAATTCCACCCACAAACGTTAGAGTGTGTTGATACACCAACTACTCAGACGGCTTCATTCGATGTGGTCAAGGACATATCCAGAACATAGTTCCATTCCGCCATTCTGTCAAGTCTTCCCGTTGGCCCAAATTACTGAACTGATTCGATACAGACTCGAGGCACATTCCCACTTGCCTACCACAACTTACGTTAGCAATGGAAAGCGTCACGATCACCTGGTACTAGGTATTCACTTTCTATGGCACTCCAAATAGATCGAAGCATCCTTTTAAGGGACTGACTACTATTCTGTTTGGCGATTTCATTAAATGTGCTTACAGTTTTCGTTGTGTTTTTTTACAGTGATTTGTACTATCACTTCTCTTGTGTTTAACAGTTTTGGAGCAAGTCTAATATATATTTTAACCAGTGTAATAATTAAATATCGGAATACTATTAATTGCTTACGTAGAACATGCTAATGCGTGTAGCGACAGCCATTGAACTTCATAATGAACTGAAGTAAAATGAATCGCAAGACATCTGTAATTGGTGATTTCTTTATTGTTACGACCGGTTTCGATGCATTAATACAGCGTCCGTAGGTGAAAACAGTGTCATAGTGGTGCACTGAGACGCATCCCAACGTAGGTAATCAAAACTGAAAACCCTGAAGAGGGGAAAGCGTCGAAACAAATAAGCAGGACATCAGAGCAAACTGCAGAGTGGTGCAACTGTGGTCGTTTCGAGGGTGCAGCAAGGATGGCGGTCAGGCGTGTGGGCAGCGATGTGTAATGATGCCTGCAGTAAAGCACCATAATTTGAAAGCGGCAAGAGTAACTGCTTCTAGGTGGAATGTTGTAGCATCGTCCTGGATGTATCAAGAAACCTTCGGCACCGCTATGTGGCGAGAAAACATCGCAACTACTCTCTTAAATCAAAAGCTTTTTTCCCAACAGTGTTAAATTTTGCTTCTACGGTAAAGGCACTTAATGGTAGTGAATATAATACGAGAGCACCGTAACAACAGATTACCACGCCTAAAACGGTGTAAGGAAGCAGTTGGTACCTAAAACCGCTTCCAGTCGTCTCGTGGGGATAAATACTGGTCCTGTATGGTTTCCGAGGGAATGTTGTACCATTCCACCTGCAAAATAGTGGCAAGGTCAAGTAACAGTGGTGGAAGTGGGTAGTGACCACGCGCCATGATTTCCAAAGTAGACCACGAAGGCTCAATAATGTTGACATCTGCTGACTGTCGTAACCAAGGGAGAAGAGACAGTTCATCATCGAGCATACAAAACCAATCCTGGAAGATGTGAACTGTGTGAAAAGGGGCCTCTGCCGTCTTCAAACACAGCACCACTACCGGGGAACAAACATTGCACCATGGGATGGACCTGATCAGCCAAAATGTTCACATAATTCTTGGCAGTAATGCGATGTTGCAGAGTAAGCATGGACCCATAAAATACTACGATATGGCAGCGCAAATCATTGCTGAACCCGAGCCATGTTTCACTCTTGGGACGTAGACTATCTAGAAGTTGGGAAAAGCGTGAAACAAGGCATCCGCCCAAATTACTTTCTTCCGTTATTCGACAGTCAGATTTGATGATTTCGGCACGACTTTTTCCTGGCACGGGAATTTGCATCACGAGTGGTTTTGGAACTCTATCTCGTCCTACGATTCCCATCTTATGCACCCACTTTTGCGCTGTTTCGATGCTGACAGGGTTCGCGAGTGCGATGTACAGTTCTGCGCTGACTTTCGCAGCTATCATTTATTTTCCTCCACAATTGCCTCACGAACACTCAAATACACATTCATCCGCGTTGTGACCATACCGATAACGGTTTTGTCACTTTCCTTCAATACAGTGACCAGTCAGAACATTATGACCACCTACCTAAGGTACCTAATAGTCGGTATGTCCACCTTTGGGATGGATAACAAAAGGCGGCGAATCATGGGATGAAAGCAATGAGGCCTTGGTAGGTCGGTGGAGGGAACTGCCATCATATCTACATACACAAGTCAACTAATTCTAGTAAACTAGGGGGGGGGGGGCGATTAGCCCTGACGCCAAGTTCAATCACATCCCAGATGTCTTCGATCTGGTGCGGATCTGGCGAGTGAGGCTGTCAGCACGTCCGTTGGAAATCGCAACTGTGTTCCTCGAACCACTCCATCACACTCCTCACCTTGTGACTTGATGCATTGTCTTGTTGCAAAATACCGCTACCTTTGGGAAACAAAAATGTTCAAATGTGTGTGAAATCTTGTGGGACCTAACTGCTAAGGTCATCAGTCCCGAAGCTTACACACTACTTAACCTATATTGTCCTAAGGACGAACACACACACACCAATGTCCGAGGGAGGACTCGAACCTCCGCCGGGACCAGCCGCACAGTCCATGACTGCAGCGCCCCAGACCGCTCGGCTAACTTCGGGAAACATGCGACCCTTTTACCACACTACTTGCCTTGCACGAGCTCCACTGAACCCATGGATTCCGACGTGAATGTTCCGCAGAGCATAAGAGAGAAGCCGCTAGCTTATTTCCAACATGCAGTACAAGTGTCCAAGACTAGTCCCCTAGAAGACGTCAAATTCGCGCCCTCCCATCGACATGATAAAGAAGGTAGCGGGATTCTCAGAACTTGAAATGCTCTGCCACTGTACCGCCGTCCAGTGCCAATGGCCGCGTGCCCATTTCGGCCGTAGTGGCCGATGTTGTGGTGTTAACATTCCACATCGATGAGTCGTCGGATGCAGGGGTCCATCGTTAGGAGTGTTCGGTACAGTCTGTGTTCAGACAACCTTGTACTACGACCAGCATCAAAATCTGATTTTAGTTCCGCCACAGTTCACCAACTTTCCTGTTTTGTCACTCTGTCGACCCCGTCAGGTGGCTTGCGGAGTATGGATGTAGATGTAGATGTAATGAGGAGTGACTGCCGAACCCCACGACGTCTGGACCTGGTTTCATCTTGGTTTCACCACGTGCTGAATACACTCAACACAGCACTCCTCAAACACCAGAAAGGTCGTGCAGCTTCCTAAATGCTCGTGCCGAGCGTCCAGGTCATCACAACCCGCCTTCGCTCAAACTCACACAGATCGCACGCCTTCCCCGTTCTACACACGAACAGCCCTCTCGCAGATACTAGATGTATGTTTCTCATTAGCAGTCATTCGTTGACAGGTGACGCTGCTATCGTCCGGACGGGTTTATACCGGTATAGGTCGGTGGCCATAATGTTCAGGCTGATCAGCGTAAATCTTCTATTCGGTGTGTGTTGAAGCGCCAAACACTACGGCTACCTTGGTTACTAAAGCGCCCTCCATACGTGCATCAATAAATAGTACACGCTGGAATTTGCTTAATTTAACGTAATGCACTCACAACGACTCAGCAGACCGTTTTGGCCCCGACTAGCACTTTCAGCAAATTGAGGACACTGCACAGGTACCGTTCGTGTTTACACACAGCAGCGAAAGCTCCATTTACACTGAAGAGCCAAAGAAACTGGTACACGTGCCTAATATCGTGTGGAGCCCCCGCGGGCACGCACAAGTGCCGCAGCACGACGTTGGATGGACTCGACTAATGTCTGAAGGAATGCTGCAAGGACTGGCACCGTGATTCCTGCAGGGCTGTCCGTAAACCCCAAGAGTACGATGGAGGTGGAGATCTCTTCAGAACAGCACAGTGCAAGGCATCCCAAATATGCTCAATAATGTTCACGTCTGGGGAGTTTCATGTCCAGTGGAAGTTTTTAAACTCAGAAGAGTGTTCCTGGAACCACTCTATAGCAATTTTGGACGTGTGGGAAGTCGCATTGTCCTGCTGGAATTGGCATCGTCCGTCAGCATACACAAAGGACATGAATGGATGCATGTGATCATACTGGATGCTTACGTACGTGTCACCTGTTAGAGTCGTATCTAGACGTAACAGGGGCCCCATATCACTCCAACTGTACACGTCCCACACCCTTACAGAGCCTCCCCCAGCTTGAACAGTCCCCTGCTGACATGCAGGTGCCATAGATTCATGAGGTTGTCTCCATACCCGTATACGTCCATTCGCTCGATGCAAACGATACTTGTCCGACCAGGCAACATGTTTCCAGTCATCAACAGTCCAGTATCAGTACTGAAGGGCCCAGACGAGGCGTAAAGCTTTGTGTCGTGCAGTCATCTAGGGTACACGAATGGGTCTTCGGCTCCAAAAGCCCATATCGATGATGATTCGTTGAATGGTTCGCACGCTTACACTTGTTGGCGGTCCAGCACTGAATTGTGCAATATGCGGAAGAGCTTCACTTCTGTCACGTTAAACGATTGTCTTCAGGCGTCATAGATTCCGTTCTTGCAGGATCTTTATCTGCGCGCAGCAATGTCGGAGATTTGATGTTTTTCCGGATTCCTGATATTCACTGTACATTCGTCAAATGGTCGTACGGGAAAATCTGTAGTTCATCACCACCTCGCTGTGTCTCATAGTTTGTGCGCCGACTATAAAACACCTTCAGACTCTCTTCAATCTTGATAACTTGCCATTGTAGCAGCAGTAACCGATCTAACAACTGCGTAATACTGTTGTGTTATATTATCGTTACCGACCGCAGCACCGTATTCTGCCTTTTTACATACCTCTGTAGCTGAATACGAATGCATATACCAGCTTCTTTGGCGCTTCGGTGTGTATTCAAGCATGCGTTTTAGTGGTGTTTCCATATTTTTGTTCAGCCCCTGTAGTTCGCCACTCCTTGACCACAACTTATTGAGTAATTTGTTAACCATGCCTATTTCCGTTTAAATGTCAGTGGTTTGGTATCGGTTGTCTGCAGTGAATTCTTCGCTCCAACCTTACTTTTGATAAAGCTGGTCTCCGCACTACCAAAGTTTCTTTTAATATATGAATATTTCATTGTTTGTTGTAACCTCTGTCCACCTCCTAATATCTTGATAAATTTATTGCCAGCCTGCAAGTAGGGACGGTTTAGTTTGCCCCAGCCGTTCAAAACTGCTAACGGGAATCGTAATTAATTTCTCACAGATAGGGCACAAGGTGAACACACATACACAATGCTGTCCCCGTTTATTCTCTACCAAGCAGTTAAACTACACTGCTGGCCATTAAAATTGCTACACCAAGATGATGACGTGCTACAGACGCGGAATGTAACCAACAGGAGGAAGATGCTGTGATATGCAAATGATTAGCTTTATAGAGCATTCACACAAGGTTGGCACCGGTGGCGACACCTACAACGTGCTGACATGAGGAAAGTTTCCAACAGATTTCTCATACACAAACAACAGTTCACCGGCGTTGTCTGGTGAAACGTTGTTGTGATGCCTCGTGTAAGGAGGAGAAATGCATACCATCACGTTTCCGACTATTGATAAAGGTCCGATTGTAGCCTATCGCGATGGCGGTTTATCGTATCGCGACATTGCTTCTCGCGTTGTCGACATCCAATGAGTGTTAGCAGAATATGGAATCGTTGGGTTAAGGAGGGTAATACGGAACGCCGTGCTGGATCCCAACGGCCTCGTATCACTAACAGTCGAGATGACAGGCATCTTATCCGCATGGCATTAACGGTTTGTGCAGCCACGTCTCGATCCCTGAGTCAACAGATGGGGACATTTGCAAAACAACAACCATCTGCACGGACAGTTCGACGACGTTTGCAGCAGCATGGACTATCAGCTCGGAGACCATGGCTGCGGTTACCCTTGACGCTGCATCACAGGCAGGAGCGCCTGCGATGTTGTACTCAAAGACGAACCTGGGTGCACGAATGGCAAAACGTCATTTTTTCGGATGAATCAAGGTTCTGTTTACAGCATCATGATGGTCGCATCCGTGTTTCGCGACATCGCGGTCAAAGCACTTTGGAAGCGTGTATTAATCATCGCCATACAGGCGTATCACCCGGCTTGATGGTATGGGGTGCCATTCGTTACACGTCTCGGTCACCTTTTATTCGCATTGACGGCACTTTGAACAGCGGAAGTTACATTTCAGATGTGTTACGACCCGTTGCTCTACCCTTCATTCGATCCCTGAGAAACCCTACATTTCAGCAGAATAATGCAAGAGCGCATGTTGCACGACCTGTACGGGCCTTTCTGGGTACAGAAAATGTTTGACTGCTGCCCCGGCCAGCACATTCTCCACATCTCTCACCAACTGAAAACGTCTGGCAACTGGCTCGTCACAATAGACCAGTCACTACTCCTGATGAACCGTGGTATCGTGTTGAAGCTGCATGGGCTGCTGTACCTATACACGCCATCCAAGCTCTGTTTGACTCTATGCCCAGGCGTATGAAGGCTGTTATTACGGCCAGAGGTGGTTGTTCTGCGTAGTGATTTCTCAGGATCTGTGCACCGAAATTGCGTGAAAATGTAACCACATCTTAGTTCTAGTATAATATATTTGTCCAATGAATACCCGTTTATCATTCGCTTTTCTTCTTGGTGTAGCAATTTTAATGGCCAGTAGTGTATTAGCCTTACCTGGAGCAGCAGCTAAGCCGGGGCCCTCGGTGTGTTGCAGGAAGGAGACGGAGGCGCAGTACGTGTCTGCGTGGCTGCAGGGCGCGGCGGCCGCCTCCGAGCCCTGGTGCGCCTCTTCGCACCCCGGCTGCGCCACGCCGCCCGACGGCTTCCTGGACGCTCGCGTCATGGCGCTCTGGAGGGCGGCCTCACGCTTCGTCAGGATCCGCTTCCGCAGCGCAGACTAGAGCGCCAGCCCCGCACTAAAAAGCCCGCTTTGTACGCGGTGCACGGCTCTCACTGCACGGATATAGTATTGCTGTAATGAACAGGAGCATTGGAGCTTAAGGCCGAGTTCTCATTCATTTGAGCAAAAAGTAGGCACAATTTGGAATTCTTTTTGAGACAGTAAAAAGACGTCAGAGGATCTGTTTTGGATTGTGACTGATCATACCGGTACTTTGAACTTTATTTTAGATTTTCGATACAAAAAGTAATGGCTCCTGTAATTATTGTTTGATCAAGGGCCTGCGAGTCTGAAGTACACAGACTACGTGCAGCGTAGCCCCTCAGGAGTTATCTGGAACCAGAAACGGATAACATCAGTCGGTACTTCATTAAATTTGTGGGAACTTATACCTAACCGCAATTAAATAACCTTAAATTAATAATATGGTGCTAACTCGAAATGTTAGTTAGATTTTTCGGCGTTTGTTTCGTTCTTTATAGCTTTACGAAAAATATAAATACAAAAGATAGAAATTAACAGACTGAATCGTTTTTATTTTATGCTGCACGCAATTACGAAAAATCGTTTCTCTAGAAAAGCCAATTTAAAAAAAATGTTTAAATGTGTGTTACTTCTTATGGGACTTAACTGCTAAGATCATCAGTTCCTAAGCTTACATACTACTTAACCTAAATTATCCTAAGGACAAACACACACACCCATGCCCGAGGGAGACCTCGAACAACCGCCCATTTAAAGTTTAGGGAAAATTTTTATATGAATTATTAATTCAATTTGCATAAACACTACATCTTATTACGTATTTTTGATATCGCTGAACACTACGTGAAGTTAGATTTCCGAAGTTCAATATGGTTAATCCAATGGGGCGCACGAAAAATTACGTTTTCACCACTTGTGACCAAAATTTGATAAAAAAGTTTGTAGCGTTACTTACGTTTAGTATGCAATTCCAGGACCGTATATTAACCCTTCCTCTAACTCTAATTGTTCCTGGAGAGCAATTTTCTTGTTCTTCCTGGCCAGAAAAGCCAATGTGGCTGAGGTGGGTATGCTGCGTTCGCAGCCGGCAAATATGTTTGCATGCCTACTGCAATATAAACCGTTTTGTGAACGTGCGTCACGGAACGAAAAGTATTCTACCTGAGCTGGCTGAGAGCATCCCACGGCGACCGTGACACTACTTCGAACAATGGGCTGCAGAAACTTTTGTAACGCATGGATTAAAAAACCTTTTCGTCCCTCATTAAAGACACATATACCTTTCTAAAAAATGCAATAAAATTCGAATTTTCGATCATTTGAACGAGAACCTTGCCTTAAGCCGTCAGTTTGTTTTAATGTAACGAGAACTGACATTTCGATACTGTTTCATGGATCAGATCATATTTTACCTGCTGTGGTAAACATATGCTCAGCTTCATTTTTCAGTAACAATACTATTTTGACGATGTGTCGTATATGATTTCCAGTCAGGACGATCTTTGTGTCCACGTACGACTGAAATGTGAATTTGTATTCCAGATTTGACAACATAAATCGATGATAAATATAACGCCGTTTTTGTAGTACAATCTATATATTACATTTTGTATTTGTCTTTCCTTTTTTAAACTTTCATTTTGTCTTCTTGTCCTCCTTTATTTCCTCACTGTTTTGAACCATACTTATATATACGCTAAAAGTGATGCTGAATCGTAGTGGAGCATATTAAGGACGGAAAAGTAAGCTCACAGAGTGAACAAGTTATAAAAAGACACTTAAATAGATGGCTACAGCGCCCAGACAGAAGAATAATGCTCAGGCAAAAAGAAAACCACACAGGTAAGTAAGTATGTATTCAGTTATAAATTCATATCGTATTTCAAAATAGCTTTCCACATAAGCTAATCATAAACGGCACTAAACAGCCCTGTAAGAAAGTATGGATCACTAGAGGGATTAAAGTAGCATGTGAAGGGAAAAGGGAAATATATCCGTTCGCAAGAACAAGCAGATCCTACAACAGTTGCAAACTAAAAAACCTACTGAAAGTTGCTGCAAAAAGTTGTTATATAGTCAAGAAACATGAGTAATATGTCAGAAATCAGTAATTCCGATTACACAGCTTAAGGCTCTATGAAATGTAGCGAAACGAAAGACAGGACAACCAGCCACACAACACGAAAAGATCACTACTGAAGTGAATCGAAGGGCTATTAATGTTAAGTCGCAAGTAAAAAATATATTTAACAGTCATATTCCTAAATATAGTAGAAAACATAGGAAGAAACAGTTCAAGAGAAAAATC
This sequence comes from Schistocerca americana, assembly GCF_021461395.2. Taxonomy (NCBI): domain Eukaryota; kingdom Metazoa; phylum Arthropoda; class Insecta; order Orthoptera; family Acrididae; genus Schistocerca; species Schistocerca americana. The sequence continues at coordinate 789,756,867 of NC_060121.1, read as the reverse complement.
ACAGCAATATGTTACAAAAATAGCACTCAGGATTTCAATCATATTAATGTATCAGCAGCTCTTCCTTTTGAAATCAAGCAGACTATACATTCTCTCAAAAATAAAAGCTTATTGGATTTTGATGGTGCTTTCAATAGAGTACTAAAGATTAGTTGCCATATGTCTTATCTGAAATAGATTAAGCATCACTAGAACAAAGCATTTTTATAGAATAACTGAAATACGTCTTTCCTATACGACTGTATAAGAAAGGTGATAGGAGAGTGAAAGAAGAAATGTAAAATATGTGCTTAAAAGTACTATCGACTAGTTTTCTGCGAATGATCACACCCTCAGTTTTAAAAAACACATAACATATTCAGTTCTGCGCATCAGTGATAACTGTAGCACATACTGAAGAAACGATAAATGGGTGGAAACTTCAAAATTTTTATGTATCCATAATGATGAAAATAAAAACTAAAAAAAAAAAACACACACACTCTTAGAAACTTTAATTCAGCCGCTTTCACAATTATAATCATTGCAAATATTGTGGACAAAAATATCAATAAGCTGACGTATTTCATGTAATTTCATTTCATAACGTCATGTGGAATAATGTTCTGGTGCAACCTACTCGTATCTTTGAAAAAGAAAGGCTTCATTTCTGAAACGCGTGCTGTACGAATAAAATGCGATGTTCATCCACCGTCATCCTGTAGAGATCTGTTTAAGGAGTTAGGCATTGTGACTAGCCAACTGCCTCATATTATATTTATTCCCTCATTAAATTTGTTGTAAATAATCCACTGAAGTTCATAAGGAACACTGATATGTTTCATTACAACACTAGAAGGAAAAAGGGCATTAATTAGTCCACATTAAGATTTTCTTTTGTATTAAAACGGACGCACGAAGCTGCAAACTAAATTTTTGCTCACTTGTTGGACAGATAGCAAAGTAAAATATGGAAAATAAACAGAAAAGTTTTCTCCTTGCCATATCCATCTATCACGTAGAAGAATTTCTATTACTGAGATATGTGAAACGTGGTGGGTAAGAATTACTAACGCACATCTGTATGTCTTCTTTTAAAATAAATAAGTAAATAAAATACTTGTAAAAGATCATAATTTAGGCATTTTTTCAAAATAACTTGTGATGTGAATATAAAACTACTCTTTCCCCATAATTACGATTTACGTTGTGTTTTCTGTGTGTCTACTTAATCAGTCCCAGTGTGGGTTCCCAGGCCTTGCTGAATATATAATAAAGTGTTAAAGAAACTTGTACACCTACCTCATATTGTGTAGGGCCTCCGTGAATTCGCAGAAGCGCCGTAAACTGCGTGGTATGGGCTAGACTAATGTCTTAAGCAGTTCTGGAGGGAACTGACACTATGAATCCTGCAGGGCTGTACACAAATCCTTTAAGAGTACGAAAGGGTGGAGATCTCTTCTGAACAGCACGTTGCAGGGCATCCCAGATATGCTCAATAATTTTCATGTCAGGGGAGTTACGTGGCCAGCGGAAGTGTTTTTGCTCAGAAGAGTGTTCCTGGGGCCTCTCTGTAGCAGTTCTGGACGTATGCGGTGTCGCATTGTCCTGCTGGAATTTCCCAAGTCCGCCGGCATTCACAATGGACATGAATGCATGCAGGTGATCAGACAGGATGTTTATGAAGCAGGGTCCGTGGATTTATGAATTTGTGTCAATACCCGTACACGTCCATCCGCTCGATACAATTTAGACTCGTCCGACCAGGAAACTAGTTTCCAATCGTAAAAAGTCCAGTGCCGGTGTTGACGGGTCCATGCGAGGCGTAAAGCTTCCTGTCGTGCAGTCATTGAGGATACACGAGTGGGCCTTCGGCTCCGAAAGCCCATATCGAAGTTGTTTCGTTGAATGGTTTACACGCTGACACTTGTTAATGGCCCAGCATTGGAAACTGCAGCAATCTGTGGGAGGGTTGCACTTCTGCGACGTTGAACGATTTTCTTCAGTCGCCATTGGTCCCGTTCTTGCCGGATCTTTTTCCGACCGGAAGGGATATCGACGATTTGCTGTTTTACTGGATTCCTGATACTCAAGGTACACTCCTGAAATGATCGTACGGGAAAATCCACACTTCCTCGCTACCTCGGAGATGTTGTGTCCCATCGCTCGTGCACCGCCTGTAATACCACCTTTAGACTCACTTAAATATTGATAACGGGCTATTGTAGCTGTCAGTAGCCGAACTAACAACTGCACCAGCCACTTGTTGTCTTATATAGGCGTTGACGACCATAGCGCTGTATCTGCCTGTTTACATATATCTGTATTTGTATAGGCATGCCTACACCAGTATCTTTGGCGCATCTGTGTTTGTCACCAGCTGAAGTCCCTCGTCCATGGAATAAGATGGACATCCACATATGACTTTTCTAAGTTTCTCTACCGATGATAGTTGCCTCAGTTAGTGTTCGTCATTGCACCTCGGAACACGCATTAATGTCTCATGTTATATAAATTATTTATATAACGCGGGACATTAGACCTTGCAAGTAATTTTATAATAGTGGCTGATGCCTTTTGTTTTAAATCGCTTGAAATGATTTTAATTTTTTAGTAATAAGAACTCTTAACTTGGCAGGAGAGCAGCACAACTCTTAAAAATATTTGTACAAAAATTTTTCCCAGATACACACATGAGGATGTACCTGCATGATACGAAACCGGTTGTACCAGTCTGTGAGCGGCCAGAATAAAACAACTAACGCGGCAAACTGGATTCTTAATCAATTTGAACAGCTTTTCATCATCTCAATAAATTTAATTTATCTGAATGTGCCTTTCAGTATGCTGATTTCCACAATTTTGTTCAGGCTATTTAGTTGTGTTAGGCTGCCAGATACTTCCTTCCAGCAGCCAGAACCACTTCTCTGGCGCCTCTGATGTATTCATGCTCGAAGGACCGTTCAAATTTAGTACAAAGAGCTCCCTTACAAAAGTAAACGCTGAAAATTACGAACTTCTGAATTAATCGCAGTTCCTACCAACAAAAATTATGGACAATACTTCTGCCTGCAGAAAGACGCTGCTGTCAAAACACAAAGAAGACAAATACGCTCGTCTTTAAAAGACTCTGACGGAAAATTGGGGAACCAGCTGCCTCAAACCTCATACCGGTTTACTCAGGAAAAAAACTTGGCATGCGAATACATCCGCGCTCTTTTAATACAGAACATTCTGAATCAGTGGTCCTGAATCCTTTTTGCTCAGGCGCCAATATTGACATTGTAGGATGGCACTTCGGGCCGCATATGTACAAATCTTATTATTAATGGTAACCTACATAAATTAGTAGGCGTAAGAGGCCATCTGTCGTACCGGTGCCATAAGTTGGCAGCTGGCCCCTCATGTGTTGGTCGTTGACAATCGGCACATTTCGTGTCAGTTGTTCTTTGTTTCCGATTGCTGCCACGCTTAGAGACTCCAGTGTTTTGATAGTGTAATTGCCTAACGAAATCTTGTTGTCTTATCTATGTCAGCGGACGATTAATTGATTAATACCAGTAACTATACTGATTTTTAAATGTATTATGCAATATGAGACCGATCACAAATGTTTACTAAATGTTTTGCATGTCATTTTTCTTCTCCTCATCGCATTGTACAACAGCAGCTTTAATTTAGTTTCATGTTTCTCGCTACAAATATGCATAAATTTGAAGATAACCGTCTCTATAATGTGCATTCATGTATCCACGTTACTTCCGACTCAAAATTCATAGCATAGCAGCAGGGTGACGGCCGCTGTTCTAAGTCCTTTTACCCAATCTATCTTTGTAGTTAAACGATACACAGCATCTCTCTCACTGCCTCTATGTTTCTCTCCTTTTGCTCCCAGTGGAACTTTCTCCTCTGTCTCTTCCACTGCCTTCAACCCTTTCTCTAGCTCTTCCTCATCACTATCACCTTCTCTGTCACTTCAACTGCGTCTCCGTCCCACTGCATTGTCTCTGACCCATTATTTTTCTCTCGTTTTGCTGCCGTCTCTTTCCTTTTCGCTTACTGTCTGCTGTCTTTATCTTCAACCACAATTGTCTCCTGTTCACACACGTCCTTTTAGCCTATTAGATGGTTTGCTTGGGGTTTTGACCACTATGTGGCGGGCGGACATTAACACATGGGTGTAGGAAGGTGGGGTAAAGAGAGCAATTTTTTTGTGTTAAAGTTAGCCAGTTTTGGGAGGAAGGGTCTAAAGGCCGCTTTCCCCCCCCCCCCCCCCCCCCCCCCCCCCCCCCCCCGCTGAGCTTATGCATAGTTTTCACTCATCTCTCTTTTTCATTTCCACTGACTCCACTGCGCCGGCCGAAGTGGCCGTGCGGTTAAAGGCGCTGCAGTCTGGAACCGCAAGACCGCTACGGTCGCAGGTTCGAATCCTGCCTCGGGCATGGACGTTTGTGATGTCCTTAGGTTCCCCCAATTTCTCCGCCAGAATCTTTAAAATGAAGCCCTTTTTATGCTCCAACAGGGGCATTATTCAGCTGGATCCCTTCATCTCCCTCTTACAGCTGGATGAGCTGCTATATAAAACTAATTGTGTAGGTCAATAAAGTTTTTACAGTTAATTTAGATACTTCGATACGTTTATGCACTTTTACGCATATAAACAACAAAAAAGCACGCATAACATATGTTTAACTCAAAATCGTCTCCCGTGCAACGCAACAATTTTAGGCAACAACTACATTATACAGAAGAATACCGTGTTTGATTTACAAGTACAGAGAATTTCGTGTGAGAAAATGATTTTTGTAAGATGCTTACGCTGCCAGATGTGACCATCGAATGTTTTACGGGTCAAGACAACCTGTGAAGGTGTGATGTGCTCATTATACAGAGAGAGCGCGTCATAACATTATATTGGCGAAAAATGCTGACCAAAAACATTTTTTGATGTTCCCAAGCAACTTGCGGTGACCCCAGCGCCTTACCATGTGTTCACTACGTCGTTTAATACCACACACATCAAAAAAAGTTTTGCATCATCTCGGCTCTCAGAACTCTTGAATGGAAATGAGCGTTTGGCGTCATTGGCCGGGAGGCCCCTCGCGGGGCAGGTCCGGCCGCCATATCGCAGGTCTTATTGCATTCGGCGCCACATTGGGCGACCTGCACGCCGGATGGGGATGAAATGATGATGAACACAACACAACACCCAGTCCCTGAGCGGAGAAAATCTCCGACCCAGCCGGGAATCGAACCCGGGCCCAGAGGACGGCAATCCGTCACGCTGACCACTCAGCTACTGGGGCGGACAGAACTCTTGAAGATAGACGTTGACTGTGGATATTGTATCACAGGCACAGTCCCTTTGACTGTTCAGAGATGTCACTAATCCCGTTCAAAGATGAAAACAACCATGCATGAGCAGCGCCTATTACACGGAGGATGTTCGACAGCCGATCAGTTCCAGTCATTCCATTAGGAAGGAATTACACGGATCGCGCTGTCTGTAGTTGAACCATGCCTAGACGGTCAATAATGCAGTTCGATCGCGTCGGCATTGTTATTCTGTGCCAGGAAGAGCTCTCAACAAGGGAAGTTTCCAGGCGTCTCGGAGTGAACCAAAGTGATGTTGTTCGGACATGGAGGAGATACAAAGAGACAGGAACTGTCGATGAGATGCCTCGCTCAGGCCGCCCAAGGGCCACTACTGCAGTGGATGACCGCTACCTACGGTTTATGGCTCGGAGGAATCCTGACAGCAACGCCACCATGTGAATAATGCGTTTCGTGCAGCAACAGGACGTCATGTTACGCCTCAAACGTGCGCAATATGCTGCATGATGGGCAACATCACTCCCGACGTCCATGGCGAGGTCCATTTTTGCATCCACGACACCATGCAACGCGGTACAGATGGGCCTAACAACATGCGAATGGACAGCTCAGGAATGGCATCACGTCCTCTTCACCGATGAGTGTTACATATGCCTTCAAACAGACAATCTTCGGAGACGTGTTTGCAGGCAACCCGGTCAGGTTGAACGCCTCAGACACACAGTCCAGCGAGTGCAGCAAGGTGGAGGTTCCTTGCTGTTTTGGGGTGGCATTACATGGGACCTACGTACGCGCTGGCGATCATGGAGGGCGACGTAGCGGCTGTACGATACGTGATAGCCATCCTCCGACCGATAATGCAACCATATCGGCAGCATACTGGCGGGGCTTCGTCTTCATGGATGATACTTCGAGCCCCCATCATCTTGTGAGTGACTTCCTTGATGATAACGACATCGCTCGACTGGAGTGGCCAGCATGATCTCCAGACATTAACCCTATCGAACATGCCTGTGATAGATTGAAAAGGTCTGTTTATGGACGACGTGACTCACCAACCACTCTGAGGGATCTACGCCGTATCGCCATTGAGGAGTGGGACAATCTGGACCAACAGTGCCTTGATGAACTTGTGGATAGTATGCCACGAGGCATACAGCCATGGATCAATGCAAGAGGACGTGCTGATGGTTATTAGAGATACCGGTGGGTACAGCAATCTGGACCACCACATCAAGGTCTCGCTGTGTGGTGGTACAATATGCAATGTGTGGTTTTCAGGAGCAATAGAAAGGACGGAAATGATGTTTATGTCGATCTCTATTCCAGTTTTCTATACAGGTTCCGGAACTCTCGAAACCGAGTTGACGTAAAACTTTTTAGTTGATGTGTGTACATTTACGCCTCAGACCGGATACTGCATGCATATTTTACAGTAACTTGAACCAAATGATAATTAAATCGACATCCTAGCTGCAGACAGGCATTGATATACACACTGGGGATATGATGAAAACGTGTCACCTGATCGGGACTCGAACCCGGGTCTCCTGCTTACAGGGCAGACGCTCTATCCATCTGAGCCAACGAGCGCACAGAAGACAGTGCGCCTGCAGGGACTTATCCCTTACACGCTCCCAGTGAGACGCACATTCCCATGTCCACACTACTACATTCGTAGTGCGCCTAATAGATGTTTGCGCAACACACTCATTACTCGTGGCAGATTAATCTACCAAGTCCCATACGCAGGAGATCCCGGCTTCGAGTCCCGGTCGGGTCACACATTTTCAACATGTCCCAAATGATGTATATCAACGTTTGTTTGCAGCTAGGGTGTCGATTTAATTATCATTTTATTCTAGAGAAGCTGCAAGGTCATCAGTGGTATCTGCTCATACGGGAACAGATACTACCTTCATTTATAGTAACTTGAACTTCTCTATATCGGCAACGGATTGTGATATCGAAAATACTTTCGAAGCTCCACAAGAACATCACCTCAAGAACATAAGGTTTGCCATTAACAGAAATTATAGCTGTGACCATCTTCCCTTCACTTGGCACTTTTAGTACCCAAAAATCATCGTTTTTCTGGGTTTTCTTAGGAACCGCCCATTAAAAAATAGCACTTTTACAGTATAAGCCACCCAAGATCCACCCTTAAGTACACATAATCCAAAAGAAGCAACCAATTTGCTCAATTCGCCTGGGGTGGTTGATGTGCGTAGTATTTGAATTTTGACCCTGCACTGTAGGCTGGGTACAACGGTCGTTCTTCCAATAGGCATAGAGATGGCCGCTAGGCCAAGAGCTACCCAAAGCACTTGCCCCTTAATCTCTGTGCTCAATAGAACACGAGATATAACCGCCTTAAAAATCGTATTTTCGCTGGCGGCTTTTTGCGTCATATTGGCACCGTGCACTGTCATGTACGAACTAATACCAGGGAATCATTTACTAATTTGTATATCCCGTTAGCCCTCGCAATACATATATAAGGGAATTTAATTTTCGTAAAAATAATTAATATCATTGTGAGCCTCAACGGTTTGTTAATCTCTGATTAACCTCATTCTGATGTCCCTATAAAGGTTGCCACCCCTGGTGAAAGTTATCTCAAAACTACAAACCAGAAGATTCAATGGGTTGTATGTGTGAAAGACCCTCCGGCGAAGATATCACATACACAGTTGGTAATTTCCGCAGGTGCAGAAGCATTTAAAATTATTAGACCGACAGCAGGAAAGAAAATCATTAATAATGTTTTTCAAAGAATTAATGTTCCTTGCATACTGACACTGCTGTAATGTGACACAAAACGCAATTTATGTGGAACAAACAATAGAATAGGAACAATTAATATAGGACGCGAACAGGAGAGTGAATAACGTAGAATGTTACAGTCATTTGCATGTAAATGCCAATTATTGTGCCTCTAATGCAATCAATTCAGCAGCAACATCCATTAGAAACCCAGTCTTGATTTATCAAAGCCACCTCTGGGAAAAATACGTATTGCTCATCTCCCAGACGTCTCTTCAAGGAGATAGGCATACTAATCCTACCTTGTTCAAATTCACCATAAACGATCCAACGCAATTTGAGAACAATAGCAACTCAATAACAATGTCCAAAACCAATATCAGAAAAAGTTGTCACTTACCACCAAAAAAAAAAAAAAAAAAAAAAAACTTTCGGTGCCTCAGAAAGGTGTCGGCCGTTGTGGCCGAGCGGTCCTAGACGCTTCAGTCTGGAACCACGCGACCGTTACGGTCGCAGGTTCGAATCCTGCCTCGGGCATGGATGTGTGTAATGTCCTTAGGTTAGTTAGGTTTAAGTAGATCTAAGTCCTAGGGGACTGATGGCATCAGAAGTTAAGTCCCATAGTGCTCAGAGCCATTTGAACTATTCTGTGTGAACTGCCTCATATAGGGAGGGTAACGATTTTCTGCTGACTGTCATTCTGCATACACTCAGATGCAGCTGCACAGCTAATACGATTCGATTTAATACCTGTTAGTTTTCTCGTTTAAAATAGACATTACACACTTCCATGTCCGAGGCAGGATTCGAACCTCCGTCCGTAGCGGTCGCGCGGCCCCAGACTGTAGCGCCTAGAACCGCTCGGCCACCTCGGCCGGCCACACAGAATGCATGTGGCGCGGATGACTGGCGGCGGGACGGCGAGGTGCCACGGCGGAGACATGGTCGAGGAACTCTGCAGTGGCTATAGAATGTCGTCTTCATTAGGAAAAGACAGGGATACACTGAATATTTTGCGATTCGTAAGCCTTTAGCAGTGGAGAATATACTTGTTGTGTTAACCACAGTTTTAAAAATGAGGATAAATGTGGATTATTGGACGAACTGAATGAACTGAACATCTATTCCAATCATTTTCGGAATATTTTGGCAAAGTCTCCAGTATGTTTCTATACTGCGTCAAACAAAATGTATGTTGTTGTTGTTGTTGTCCTGAGACTGGTTTGATGCAGCTCTCTATGCTGCCTTATGCTGTGCAAGCTTCTTTATCTCCCAGTTCATACTGCAACCTACATCCTTCTGAATCTGCTTAGTGTATTCATCTCTTGGTCTCCCTCTACCATTTTTACCCTCCACGCTGCCCTCCAATGCTAAATTTGTGATACCTTGATGCCTCAGAACATGTCCTACCAACCGGTCCCTTCTTCTCGTCAAGTTGTGCCACAAACTCCTCTCTCCCCAATTCTATTCAATACCTCCTCATTAGTTATGTGATCTACCCATCTAATCTTCAGCATTCTTCTGTAGCACCACATTTCGAAAGCTTCTATTCTCTTCTTGTCCAAACTATTTATCGTCCATGTTTCACTTCCATACATGGCTACACTCCATACAAATACTTTCAGAAACGACTTCCTGACATTTAAATCTATACTCGATGTTAACAAATTTCTCCTCTTCAGAAACGCTTTCCTTGCCATTGCCAGTCTACATTTTATATCTTCTCTACTTCGACCATCATCAGTTATTTTGCTCCCCAAATAGCAAAACTCCTTTAATACTTTAAGTGTCTCATTTCCTAATTTAACTCTCTCAGCATCACCAGACTTAATTCGACTACATTCCATTATCCTCGTTTTGCTTTTGTTGATGTTCATCTTATATCCTCCTTTCAAGAGACTGTCCATTCCGTTCAACAGCTCTTCCAAGTCCTTTGCTGTCTCTGATAGAATTACACTGTCATCAGTTAACCTCAAAGTTTTTATTTCTTCTCCATGGACTTTAATACCTACTCCGAATTTTTCTTTTGTTTCCTTTACTGCTTGCTCAATATACAGATTGAATAACATCGGGGAGAGGCTACAATCCTGTCTCACTTCCTTCCCAACCACTGCTTCCCTTTCATGCCCCTCGACTCTTATAACTGCCATCTGGTTTCTGTACAAATTGTACATAGCCTTTCGCTCCCTGTATTTTACCCCTGCCACCTTTAGAATTCGAAAGAGAATATTCCAATCAACATTGTCAAAATGTATGACGACAGCACTCAGCGAAGATGGCAGATGAGAGGAAAACTGGAACTTCCTGGCAGGTTAAAACTGTGTGCCTAGACTCGAACTCTGGACCTTTGCCTGCCGCGGGCAAGTGCTCCACCATCTGAGCTACCCAAGCTTGACTCACACCCCGTCCTCATAGCTTCACTTCTGCCAGTACCTCGTCTCCTATCTTCGAAACTTTACAGAAGCTCGCTTGCGAACCTTGCAGAACTAGTACTCCTGGAAGAAAGGATATCTACATCTACATCCATACTCCGCAAGCTACCTGACGGTGTGTGGCGGAGGGTACCTTGAGTACCTCTATCGGTTCTCCCTTCTATTCCAGTCTTCGTGGAAAGAAGGATTGTCGGTATGCCTCTGTGTGGGCTCTAATCTCTCTGATTTTATACTCATGGTCTCTTCGTGAAATATACGTAGGAGGGAGCAATATAAAAAATGGTTCAAATGGCTCTGAGCACTATGGGACTCAACTGCTGTGGTCATAAGTCCCCTAGAACTTAGAACTATTTAAACCTAACTAACCTAAGGACAGCACACAACACCCAGCCATCACGAGGCAGAGAAAATCCCTGACCCCGCCGGGAATCGAACCCGGGAACCCGGGCGTGGGAAGCGAGAACGCTACCGCACGACCACGAGATGCGGGCGGGAGCAATATACTGCTTGACTCCTCGGTGATGGTATGTTCTCGAAACTTCAACAAAAGCCCGTACCGAGCTACTGAGCGTCTCTCCTGCAGAGTCTTCCACTGGAGTTTATCCATCACCTCCGTTACGCTTTCGCGATTACTAAATGATCCTGTAACGGAGCTCTCCGTTGGATCTTCTCTATCTCTTCTATCAACCCTATCTGGTACTGCTGAGCACTATTCAAGCAGTGGGTGAACAAGCGTACTTAACCTACTTCCTTTGTTTTCGGATTGCATTTCCTTAGGATTCTTCCAATGAATCTAAGTCTGACATCTGCTTTACCGACGATCAACTTTATATGATCATTCCATTTTAAATCACTCCTAATGCGTACTCCCAGATAATTTATGGAATTAACTGCTTCCAGTTGCTGACCTGCTATATTGTAACTAAATGATAAGGGATCTTTCTTTCTATGCATTCGCAGCACATTGCACTTGCCTACATTGAGATTCAATTGCCATGCGTCAATTCGCTGCAGATCCTCCTGCATTTCAGTACAATTTTCCATTGTTACAACCTCTCGATATACTGCAGCATCATGCGCAAGAAGCCTCAGTGAACTTCCGATGTCATCCACAAGGTCATTTATGTATATTGTGAATAGCAACGGTCCTACGACACTCCCCTGCGGCACACCTGAAATCACTCTTACTTCGGAAGACTTCTCTCCTTTGAGAATGACATTCTGCGTTCTGTTATCTAGGAACTCTTCAATCCAGTCACACAATTTGTCTGATAGTCCATATGCTTTTACTTTGTCCATTAAACGACTTTGGGGTACTGTATCGAACGCCTTGCGGAAGTCAAGAAACACGGCATCTACCTGGGAACCCGTGTCTATGGCCCTCTGAGTCTCGTGGACGAACAGCGCGAGCTGGGTTTCACGCGATCGTCTTTTGCAAACCCATGCTGATTCCTACAGAGTAGATTTCTAGTCTCCAGAAAAGTCATTATACTCGAACATAATACGTGTTCCAATATTCTACAACTGATAGACGTTAGAGATATAGGTCTATAGTTCTGCATACCTGTTCGACGTCTCTTCTTGAAAACGGGGATGACCTGTGCCCTTTTCCAATCCTTTTGAACGCTACACTCTTGTAGAGACCAACGGTACACCGCTGCAAGAAGGGGGGCAAGTTCCTTCGCGCACTCTGTGTAAAATCGAACTGGTATCCCGTTAGGTCCAGCGGCCTTTCCTCTTTTGAGCGATTTTAATTGTTTCTATATCCATATGTCGTCTATTTCGATGTCTACCATTTTGTCATCTGTGCGACAATCTAGAGAAGGAACTACATTGCAGTCTTTCTATTGCGGAGGCATGGCTTAGCCACAACCTGGGGGATATTTCCAGAATGAGATTTTCACTCTGCAGCGGAGTGTGCGCTGATATGAAACTTCCTGGCAGATGAAAACTGTGTGCCGGACCGAGACTCGAGCTCGGGACCTTTGCCTTCCGCGGGCAAGTGCTCTGCCATTTGAGCTACCCAAGCACGACATTGGACACAAAGGACAATGGTTCCGCTTAACAAACAGGACTTTATTTGAAATATGTTCTCAGGATTCACAGATACTAACTATTTATTAAAGTTGTACGGCATGATCGGCTGGAAGAGCCCAACGAGATGTTTCAGCCGCCTGTATCAGAAATGTGTTTTTTGTCTTTCTCACGTAGGAAGCTTTCCTTTGCAAAGTGTGAGTGTTGGGTGTTGCAGAAGTGTTAGATGTAGGTGACAGTAAGGTATGTGTGTGTGTGTGTGTGTGTGTGTGTGTGTGTGTGTGTGTGTATGTGTGTGTGTGTGCTGTCATGTATGTGTTGGATGATGATGAGAGAAGGGAGACAGTGGAACCCAGTGATGGCACACAACCTGCTGCCACTCGAATAGCACCAAGGGACCACCGAGATTAAAGTCCCCATCTGACGGACGCATAACCATTAACATTGTCGCATACCCTCTCTTTACGAGACATTTGAAGAGGTTTGGGATTTAATCTAGGGCATCGGCGAAAAGGCGGATGTTCAGGGTTTCACGCCACCGTCCATCGTGTCCGTTCTGCTATAAAGGAAAAGAAAACTTATCTACAGCACGGATGTACCCGGACGGTCACCCGTCCAATACATGCCACGCCCCACAGTGCTTAACGTCCGGGAGCTGGTGGAAACGGGTGTGTCAACTGTGGCACGGCCGTAGGCAGAGATAATTTATTTGTAATAGTCGACATAGTTCGATGTAATTGCAACATCGATAGACGAGCGTTTCACTACTGTAACTTTAGACCATCTTTGCAATGAGAATATCGTAACTTACTAGAATCAGTTAACAGATGAAACTCATGAGGTTACTCTCTGTTTTCTGGGAGATTAGGCGTCCTTCCTTTGCATAAATGAGACAAAAACCATTCTCAAAGAGTCAGCTAACAAATGAGCGAGGCATGTTAACAGGAGAGTGTTAAGGACACGAAAATCATTAGCATTCCTAATTTGATACCTTAATGTCAAAAACCAAAATTATAAATTCGCCATTGTGTTGCAAATTTTGCGCAATTAATGGTATCATTTAAGTTCTTTGTCAGTTACACAGCGTCATGCCGACTTCTGACGGAACATTTTCAGGACATCAGTAGCCCAGTACCACAATGGGAAACCAAACAGTAAATAATTACGACAACAGACACCTGCGCAATACATTAGGTAATATTTTTACACACACTTCCTAAAATGCTCTCCCAGTTCATTTAATGACAGATATTGCAGTGACTAGACACTAAAATAGAAGAACCATCAATTCTAATTTTCTTTAGTACACTGACCCAAAGCAACTGATTAGCTGCTCCATTTTATTTAATGCCACCTTATCGGATACTCTTGAAGCTAGCTGTCTCTACTTAACAACCTAGAAAGACAATAAATCTATTATTCTACATACTATTATATTTAATTCTACATCTACATCTACATGGATCCTCTGCAAATCACATTTAAGTGTCTGGCAGAGGGTTCATCGAACCACCTTCACAATTCTCTGTTATTCCAGTATCGTATAGCGCGCGGAAAGAATGAACACCTATATCTTTCCGTAAGAGCTCTGATTTCCCTTATTTTATCGTGGTGATCGTTCCTCCCTATGTAGGCCGGTGTCAACAAAATATTTTCCCATTCGGAGGAGAAAGTTGGTGATTGGAATTTCGTGAGAAGATTCCGTCGCAACGAAATACGCCTTTCCAGCCCAAATCCTGTATCGTTTCTGTGACACTCTCTCCCATATCCTGCGATAATACAAAACGTGCTGCCTTTCTTTGAACTTTTTCCATATACTCCGTCAGTCCTACCTGGTAAGTATCCCACACGGCGCAGCAGTATTCTTAAAGACGACGGACAAGGATAGTGTAGGCAGTTTCCTTAGTAGGTCTGTTACATTTTCTAAATGTCCTGCCAATAAAAAGCAGCCTTTGGTTAGCGTTCCCCACAACATTTTCTATGTGTTCGTTCCAATTTAAGTTGTTCGTAATTGTAACACCTAGGCATTTAGTTGAATTTACGGCTTTTAGATTAGACTGATTTGTCGCGTAATCGAAGTTTAACGAGTCCCTTTTAGCACTCATGTGGATGACCACACGTTTTGTTATTTAGGGTCAACTGCCACTTTTAGCACCATTCAGATAGTTTTTTCTAAATCGTTTTGCAATTTGTTTTCATCTTCTGATGACTTTATTAGTCGATAAATGACAGCGTCATCTGCAAACAACCGAAGACGGCTGCTCAGATTGTCTCCTAAATCGTTTATATTGATAAAAAACAGCAAAGGGCCTATAGCACTACCTTGGGGAACGCCAGAAATCACTTCTGTTTTACTCTATGACCTTCCGTCAGTTACTACGAACTGTGACCTCTCTGACAGGAAATCGCAAATCCAGTCACATAACTGAGACGATATTCCATAAGCACGCAGTTTCACTACGAGCCGCTTGTGTGGTACAGTGTCAAAAGCCTTCTGGAAATCCAAAAATACGGAATCCATCTGAAATCCCTTGTCAGTAGCACTCAGCAGCATGGCTACGACAGTGGATGAAGAGAAACTAGATAATGCGAGGGGCGTTCGAGAAGTAAAACATTTTTTCCTGGAAGCAGGTTCGTTTTGTTCAGAATTCCAATGCACCATAAAATTCCCCAGTCTTTTGGTTACAAAACCCTATTTTTCAGCTTAATCTCCATTCAATGCGACGGTCTTACGCTACCTTAATTGGATTGCCTATATGCCCGCATGGTACTATTCTACTGCTCGGCGTCGGAGCGAACATCACGTAAATGAGGAAGAACAGTCCTGTGAAGTTCCGCGAGCTCCTCTCTGGTGAGCTGACTTGCGTGAGGCCTTGCGGTGTCTTGGGAGAGGAGAAGTCGTTTGCATTTTGGTGTCGACGAAAACACTAAGCCATTTCTTCAATTCCCTGAGAGTACCTTGATACACCTCAGAGTAGATCGTAGCAGCACGTGGGAGGACATCAATCAGAGTAATCCCTTCGGAGTCTCAGAAGACTGTTGCCACGGCTTTATCAGTTAAGGATGTGGCTTTGAACTTTCTGTTCGGAGGTGAGGTTCTAAGTACGCTGTTTAGGTTTTTGTGTTGATAACCCCACGTAGTGCTCTGTATGAAAATCGCTGACTGCGCTGTATCCAGTCTGTGGCTGGTTGGACTCATTGTTGGACTATTTGCTTGTATACTGTTGGGCTGTTGGATGTGAACAGCGCGTAGCGTTGGGCAGTTGGAGGTGAGCCGCCAGCAGTGGTGGATGTGGGGAGAGAGATGCCAGAGTTTTGAGAGCGGACGATCTGAACATGTGTCCGTCAGAAAAAGGAAATTTGTAAAACTGGATGTCATAAACTGATATATATACAGGGTGGTCCATTGATCGTGACCGGGCCAAATATCTCACGAAATAAGCGTCAAAAGAAAAAACTACAAAGACGAAACTTGTCTAGCTTGAAAGGGGAAACCAGATGGCGCTATGGTTGGCCCCCCAGATGGCGCTGCCATAGGTCAAATAGATATCAACTGGTTTTTTTTAAATAGGAACCCCCAATTTTTATTACATATTCGTTACTACGTAAAGAAATATGAATGTTTTAGTTGGACCACTTTTTTCTCTTTGTGATAGATGGCGCTCTAATAGTCACAAACATATGGCTCACAATTTTAGACGAGCAGTTGGTAACAGGTAGGTTTTTAAAATTAAAATACAGTACGTACGTACGTTTGAACATTTTATTTCGGTTGTTCCAATGTGATACACGTACCTTTCTGAACTTATCATTTCTAAGAACGCGTGCTGTTACAGCGTGATTACCTGTAAATACCACATTAATGCAATAAATGATCAAAATGATGTCCGTCAACCTCAATGCATTTGGCAATACGTGTAACGACGTTCCTCTCTACAGCGAGTAGTTCGCCTTCCGTAATGTTCGCACATACATTGACAATGCGCTGACGCATGTTGTCAGGCGTTGTCGGTGGATCACGACAGCAAATATCCTTCAACTTTCCCCACAGAAAGAAATCCGAGGTCGTCAGATCCGATGAACGTACGGGCCATGGTATGGTGCTTCGACGACCAATCCACCTCTCATGAAATATGCTATTCAATACCGCTTCATCCGCACGCGAGCTATGTGCCGGACATCCATCATGTTGGAAGTACGTCGCCATTCTGTCATGCAGTGAAACATCTTGTAGTAACATCGGTATAACATTACGTAGGAAATCAGCATAGATTGCACCATTTAGATTGCTATCGATAAAATGGGGGCCAATTATCCTTCCTCCCATAATGCCGCACCATACATTAACCCGCCAAGGTGGCTGATGTTCCACTTGTCGCAGCCATCGTGGATTTTCCGTTACCCAGTAGTGCATATTATGCCGGTTTGCGTTATCGCTGTTGGTGAATGACGCTTCGTCGCTAAATAGAACGCGTGCAAAAAATCTGTCATCGTCCCGTAATTTCTCTTGTGCCCAGTGGCAGAACTGTACACGACGCTCAAAGTCGTCGCCATGCAGTTCCTGGTGCATAGAAATATGGTATGGGTGCAATCGATGTTGATGTAGCATTCTCAACACCGACGTTTTGGAGATTCCCGATTCTCGCGCAATTTGTTCGCGACTGATGTGCGGATTAGCCGCGACAGCAGCTAAAACACCTACTTAGGCATCATTATTTGTTGCAGGTCGTAGTTGACGTTTCACATGTGGCTGTACACTTCCTGTTTCCTTAAATAACGTAACTATCCGGCGATTGGTCCGGACACTTGGATGATGTCGTCCAGGATACCGAACAGCATACATATCACACGCCCATTGGGAATTTTGATCATAACAGCCATACATCAACACGATATCGACCTTTTCCGCAATTGGTAAACGGTCCATTTTAACACGGGTAATGTATCAGAAGCAAATACTGTCCGCACTGGCGGAATGTTGCGTGATACCACGTACTTATTCGTTTGTGACTATTACAGCGCCATCTATCACAAAACGAGAAAAAGGGTCCAACTAAAACATTCATATTTCTTTACGTACTACAGGAATATGCAATAAAAAATGAGGGTTCCTATTTTGAAAAAAACGCAGTTGATATCCGTTTGACCTATGGCAGCGCCACCTAGCAGGCCAACCATAGCGCCATCTGGTTTCCCCCTTCAAGCTTGACGAGTTTCGTTCTTTGTAGTTTTCTCGTGAAATATTTGGCCCGGTTACTATCAATGGACCACCCTATATATATTATGACTTTTGAACACTATTAAGGTAAATACATTGTTTGTTCTGAATCAAAATCTTTCATTTGCTAACTATGCCTATCAGTAGTTAGTGCCTTCAGTAGTTAGAACCTTTTATTTAGCTGGCTGGTGCTCTCTGTATTGCAGTAGTTCGAGTAACGAAGATTTTTGTGAGGTAAGTGATTCGTGAAAGGTATAGGTTATTAGCTAGTCAGGGCCATTTTTTTGTATGAATTATTGAAAGTCAGATTGCGTCGCGCTAAAATATTGTGTGTCAGTTTAGTGATGATCAGAATAAGTAAAGAGAAAACTGTCTGAGTACGTTGAATTTTAGTCAGCTGAATCTGTATCAAATAACGTAAGAATTTTTCCAGTACTGTCATTCTTAATTTTCAAAGGGGAAGTTTCAATGTGGCGTGGCGCCACTTCATGGATAGCCATTTCGTTTCCGGTTCGAAGTGATGAATCCGTGTTTCATCGTCTGTGACGATGTTCGACATGTAATGTGTCAGGCAAATCCAACACCCTCCATGAAAACCCTGACATGCTAAGCAAATCCAGTAGTATGTCACATAGCTCCGAATAAATCGTGACATTAAATTAACCAAAGTAATGCGAGTAACGAGTGAGCCAATGGAATACCACAGACTAACACAAGAATACCACTTATAAACAAACAATTAAGAATGATGCGAGATAAAGAGGATGAAGAATTAGAATGGTATGCACAAAAGGGGGAATCGCCTCAATTCATGTTAGAAGTTCATAAAGAAATCGACGAAAAATTGCAAGAAGTTCAAGGTATTTCGGAACACAGTAAAAGAGAATTAGAGGGTATTTTACGAGATAAAGCAGAGGTATTTTTACCTAAGACTGGCAGTATTAAACACTTTCAGTACAAGTTTGAAGTAAAACAGCACAAACCATTTAGAGTGCCACCCTATACAATCCCATTAAGCTACAGGAATAAAGTATTCCAGGAGATATCTAAAATGTTAGATGACGATATTATTGAACCAGTTACCTCCACATACAACAGCCCGCTCCATATTGTACAAAAACGAGATGGGAGCATCAGGTTAGTACTTGATTCCAGACAGATCAACACATTCATAATCACTGAGACAGATCGCCCAGAAAAATTAGAGGAATTGATACAAAACGTCCACGGTGCTAAGATATTTTCATCAATTGATTTACGGAGTATTATCTGGCAAATAGGATTGGCTCCAGAATGTAAAATATTTACAGCATTTATCGTATTCAGTAGATGTTACCAGTTTAAACGATTGCCATTTGGGTTAAACATATCATCAGCAGCGTTTATTAGGGGATTTTATACCACACTCAGTCCTGAAATTTTACAAAAAATTACTTGTTATGTTGATGATGCGATTATAGCAGAACTCTCTTGGGAACATCACAACGACACATTAAATAAGATTTTACAGATCATGAAAGAGCATGGGTTCACAGTAAATATAACAAAATCCAAATTTGGAAGGCGAGAGGTCAAATTTCTAGGACACATAATTTCCGAGAAAGGGGTAATGCCCGACCCAGAAAAACTAACGCCAATCAAAGAATTCTGTACTCCATATAATAAGAAAACTCTCAGAGGATTTCTAGGTCTCACCGGATTCTATAAAAAATTTATTTGGATCGACTCTCTCGCAGCACCACGCCTATGTGCATTGACTGAAAAAAATACGCCATAGGTATGGGATCAACAAGCCAATGAAGAAATTTTAAAAGTGAAAAACGCATTAACAACAGCACCGATTTTAGTACATCCTGATCTAACACAAAATTTTTGTATGGCCACTGATAGCGCGAAAACAGGTTTAGGAGTTGTTTTATTCCAAGAATACAGGCAAGGCTAAGATCATATAGAACAATTGCATTTGCCTGTCGGGTACTCACAAAAAGCGAGAAAAACTATTCAGTCACGGAGCTGGAAGCATTGGCCATTGTATGGGGCTTCCAACGTTTTCGATACTTACTATTCGGAAGAAAAACATAAGTATACACTGGCCACAAAGCATTAGAATTTCTGTTATCCGCCAAACTAACTCATGGGAGGTTAGCCAGATGGATGCTAATACTACAAGAATTTGACTTCATCAAGCAGATGCTTTATCACGATGTTCACAGGGTGGATCCAATAACATAGGTTTGGAAGCAGCAGAAGACCAGTTTACAATGTACTATATGAAACAAGTACCTTTCGAAAACTACATTACGACAGCATTGAAAAACATAGGCAAAGAACAGGACAAGGATCCCGAAATACTAGGAATCAAACACAAGTGGAGAAGTAAGGATTTTCCAGACATTCGACAGCACTATCTCGTAAAAAACAATGTTTTATTTTTTAGACGAAATGTTGCAACGAATGAATGGTTAATTTATTTCCCAGATGAACTAATTAACAAGTACATATGGTATACACATTTAAGTAATGGCCACTTTGGACCAAAGAAATCCTTTTTAAAAATAAAACAAAAAAAATGGCTCTGAGCGCTAGGCGACTTAACTTCTGAGGTCATCAGTCGCCTAGAACTTAGAACTAATTAAACCTAACTAACCTAAGGACATCACACACATCCATGCCCGAGGCAGGATTCGAACCTGCGACCGTAGCGGTCACGCGGTTCCAGACTGAAGCGCCTTTAACCGCACGGCCACACCGGCCGGCCAAAATAAAACAAACAAGCCATTTTCCTAATATGGAAAGAGGAATTAGAACAGTATTAGTCAAATGCAGAAAATGTATGCGGGCTAAACATGTCACTTTCCAAACCAAACCACCTATGTTTCCAATAATCCCTAAAAGATTAAAACAAATAGCTGCAACAGATTTGATGGTGCCCCTCCCACGCACAAAAAATGGATATATTTTCATATTTGTCGTTTTGGAACATACTTCTATATATGGTACCTTGACACCATTTAAACGGGCAACAGGTCTTACTATAAATAAAGCATTTAGACAAGATTTTCTCAGACAAGTGGGTCGAGTGGAACGAATAATTTCGGATAATGGCCGACAATACAAATCAGTGCAGTGGCAGAACACGTTAAAGCAACACAAAATAAAACCCATCTGTATATCTAAGTACAAACCTAGCGTAAATCCAGCAGAACGATCTATGAAGGACATAGGCACTTTATGCCGATTATATGCAGGCAAAAGATACAACACTTGGGATATATACCTTAAAGATTTTCAAGAAGTAATAAATGAAATGCCAAATAGCACTACACTACTACCTCCAGTTACTGTACTTAAAAATATTGAACCCCCAAACATAACCAGAGAAAATGTTAGATTTCCTACTGTACCACGTAGACAGCACAAACAAGTCATAGCAACAGCACTCTCCAACATCAGAAAGGCAGCCATTAAAAGAAAAGAAAGAGGAGATAGAACAGCAATTAAAAGAACATTCTCAGTAGGGTAGAAAGTATTTGTAAAAACACACCATCTCTCCAGCAAACAGAAACACTAAATACACAAGTTTTACACTGCATACAAAGGACCTGTCATAATTAGCCAAATTGCTCATGATAATGCTGTGGAACTAATGAACCTAAAAACAGGCAGAACCTTAGGACTTCACCATGTGAGCCATATCAAAACGTTTGAAGATTAATTTTATTACTGGTAAATAATCAGCACAATATTTCAAGATTATGTTGCAGATAAGATCGTCAGGAGAAAGAAGAATGAAGAGAGAGGAAGGTGGGAAAAAGAAAGTAGTTTCAATAATAACACCAATAGCACCATAGATTAAGGTGAAGGGATAAAGCGTAGATAGTCTAACAGCATGAAATACTAAAATACTATACACCACAACACTACACAAAAAATAAAAAACGAATTTGAGGATTCTTTTGGAAGCTAAGACTCAAAATATCTTAGAATTGTAACATTGAAAGGGCGCCGAAATTTGTAAAGCTTTTTAAGAAGGCGTAAAACAATGTAGGTACTAGACATATGTTAGATGATTATAAGAACCATTGTAAAAACTCCAGCAAGGATGAGATGCAACGAGCCACTAGTTGCAACAAGAGAAGTATCAAGAAAGAAAAGGACGTAATTAGCAAGACACGATTCCTACAAGGCTAGAGCGTCGAGAGAAAGGAAAGGACAGCGAGACCAACAGAAGGCCCTTGTATTGAAAGTGGGCAATAAATCTGCCCGCTAGGCGGAACCCTGCTGGGACGGAACACAGAGCCGCACAGTGGCGGAGCCCTGCAGAGACACGATGGGACGCCGAACACCGGAAGGGTCTCCGAGCGCCCCGACTTGGCAGAGCGAGGAAAAAATGGCCCAACGAGAAAACCGCTTGGGCAAGCCACCACTGGCAAAAAAAAAATATATGTGTTAAAGTCACACTACTGCTATTAAACAGCACGCTGATGCACGAAACTGAAGAAAACTTCCACAAAGTAAAAATGACACGCCCAAACAATTTATCAAACTGTTACTAAGAGGAGAACTTCAAAGCGACTAATTATCAATAAATATTTCCATATCCTGCCCAGAGAAGAACCAAGAAGCAAGAAAAAGCAGGAAGAACAGAAGTTGAAGATTGGAAAGATTGAGACCAAGAAAGAAGATGGGTGAAAAATAGATGACATAGCTTCCCAAATCCCTATCCTATTGTAAGCCAGTCGTCTGCGAAGTATTACAACGAAAAGCGACCGCTTTCAGCGACACATAACGATGAGTTTCACGCATACAAAGCCAGTAAACCACGAGATTCTGCACTCACAGCTCCATTCCATTATGGGACCTCCACAACAGCAACACACACTTGCAAAGCCAACAAGGAACGACGAACGAAGCTGTACATCAAATACTTGCCCGCATCCATCTCGCTCAAGTCCATCACCTTCGTGCAAAAACATTCGCCAACCTCATGCTTAAACATTCATAGGATTGTGTGAATGTGTGAAATCAAATTATGTGATGTAAGAATTGTGCAAAAGAAACGTGTGAAAAACAAAATAAGTTAAGCACACCAGACAGCTAATAAACTACAAAATAACCGTAACTGACTATGGACTTAAGTAAAAAATAGACTATCGATAAAAATAAGTCATTAGTTCTGAAATGGACAGCATATAAAGAACAAAACTAAGGCATAATAAACACTAAAACTATATGCCACTTATTTTCTCCTCATAAAAATAAAAGAATAACTATATTTTACTTATTTTCTCCTTATAAAAACAAAGAATAAAAAATTATCTTGTTGGAGGTTTTCCTTTATTTTTAACATTTGTACCATTTGTTAGGATAATATCTCAATACTTGTGTATGTATATTTCTTTGTCAAAGCAGTTCTTGGAAATAATTCTTATTTGTTAGTGTAACAATGTTGAAATGAGTGTTTAGAAAAAAAAAAACATTTAACTTGTACATGATATTTAGAAATTGTGTTAGGAATAGATTTCACTTAATTACTACATTTATATAAAAATATATTTCTAAGAAAATCGATGTGAAAGACTCCTCACTTTCGATAACAAACCTCTTAAAAAACAAACTTCACATTTAAATGAAGAAAGAAAATAATTAAAAATTAATAATAGCACAAAAATATCCTTCTCTTGTCATTTTTGAGAATAATGTGGAAGAATATAAAAATATTAATTAGTAATACAAACTAGCATAGAACCAGAATAACGTGGCTGAATAGTAGGCAACAAAATTTAGATAAAGGAATAATTTCTGACTGACTTAGACTTCGATTCAATCATTGCCTAAATTCAGTGCAAAAATTAAGTTCGAAGGGTGGTGATATGTAAGGTGTCAGGCAAATCCAACACCTTCCATGAAAACCCTGACATGATAAGCAAATCCAGTAGTATGTCGCATAGCTCCGAATAAATCGTGACATTAAATTAACCAAAGTAATACGAGTAACGAGTGAGCGAATGGAATACCACAGACTAACACAAGAACGCCTAAATGCATGTCAGACCTTCCCACCATGAGACAGACGCAGTTCCGAGGGGGGAAACGAGAACAGAAGCCGAGAGCAGAACTGTGTTAAGTTAGAAGGCCCTACGACAAGGGACGGAAACCCACGTCGCCAGCTAACCATTAGGACCAGCCCTCAGCCCATGTTAAAAGCTAGAGCTCTCCAGAAGAACAGTATAGATCTTACGATAACACAAAAAGGGCCACACCGCCCGTAAGTTTTAGTGTGAGACTTTTTCGTGTCTCTGTTATGTTGCAAACTTTAAAAACATTGCTCCACCACGAAAAGTATAACGTTTCTCATGGGATAGACATAATTTTTGTAGGCGGAGCTTAAGGTTAACATTGAGACCCTGATTGGTCAGATGTAAACACAGCCAGATAGTTTTTTTTAAACCAACTTCCGTAAATTGTAGTAACGAGAAGTTAGGAGAGAGTTGCTTCCGAGATGGCGAGGTGAGCAGAGTTGTGCTGTCCGCCGCCCCCTGACGAACACCGACAAGGTAATGAACGCACGCGATGCTGCATAACAGCACATAAGGTTTCACTCAGAACTGCAGAAGTCTCATCTGTTACACCCCCTTTTTGCGTAATACTAGTGTCGATCGTCAATTAAAGCTCATGGTGTTCACATTTGCCACTTGAAGCAAAAATCTGAAAAGCGATGATTTTCTGTTATATAGTTATTGAGAAGCCACATCAGCCACTGTAATTCACAAGTTAGATAAGTAATTAAAGATAATTGTGGGTCACTGTAGACCATTTTGATAGTTTTCTCTTTTGTGAAACTTAAATTATAGATGTGATATGGCACAGGTTATCCTTCGATCCGTTGTAGAACTTGGAAACCCATTCAGGGAATATTCGTTCACATTTTTGTTGAACGCAGTTGGTTTTTACTGTCGTGTATTAAAACATTTCCTTTTATCAATAGTGCAATTTATAAACAATGTTTTGTGAGTAGAATAAAATTTCCAATGGTAAACTTAACTGCTTTTCCGACGTTATTTTACCAGCTAACTAAAAATGGGAAAGCCTTGAACCCCTTCCACTAAATTTAGTTAGTATTAAGATTCTTTTACAAGGAGTGCAGTGGATCTGACGCTGAATTCATTAAGTATTTGGTTATATCATCGCTAGTCTCACTGAACTCTTCTGAATTCTACATGTCATTTGTGGTCTGGCGTCTCCTTACCAGCAACAGGTCCCAGGTTCAAACTAGTCAATTCCCTAAAAAACACGCTCAGAGAGTCGTTGCGCGAAAGTGGTAGGGAGACACGACTTAGAACAACAGACACCACGCAGAATGTTAGAGACAAAATGCGCAAGCAGTTCCGCACAGATGGTCCTTCGTTACTGTTTATGCTGTTCTGTTAGACTGCGAGGAACCCAGAGAACGCACCTTAAGCACCCCACTGGTGGACGAGTGTGTCAGCACTTCCAAGAGAAACGTCCAGTTGAGTGGCGAGATGTCTGACTGTGATCCGTCGATTGCCTCGCATGAGAGTGTCCGCACGTTCTAACACTGCAAGAGTCACAGCTGATTGCAACCGACCGGTACCCGGATGATCGGACAGGTTGCACGACTTGGTTGCCATGATGACAGACACATCAACCAACAACTCACCGAGCTTCGTTCACTGCCAGATCTCTGTAGACATTCTGGAAACACCTATAAATATCTACAATGCTCTGGTTTCCCCCGCAAAAGAAACTCAATGGCAGCTCTCTGCGTCTCCGTTACAGACGTTATTTGGAAGGCTTGAATGAAAGCACCACCTACCACAACTTCATGAAACTATAGGGGCTGGAAGAGAAATACTCCATGATATCCGACAGTTAATTCCGCATTCTTTCAACTGAAATAGGCCGAGAAAAAATGTGCTGCATTATTTATCGAACGCCCTCGCTAACATTGCATCAGAAGTAGTTTTGACTGGAATGATGACAAAAGGAAGAAGAAGACACGGCATAATGGACGATATCAAGGTGAATGAATCACCGCGAAATGATAGAAGGAAACCGAAGGGACTGGAGACAGCTGGGCTTGCAGAGGTGGGGCAGCCTAATGGACAGAGCACGTCATCTTAATCTATTCAACAGCGTTCACGTTTTGCTAGGGGAACACGACGGCGACTTCTTTCCGGTATAAGCTAGCATATTTTGCTCAGCATCTAGCGAGGTGTGTGACGAACACTCCGTTTTCAGGTCTGTTCGAAACATCTACTTATTTGAGCGCACTGCGAGTTCGGCTATCTGCTGGCCACAAGTGACAAGGCCTGTTCCGCAGACGAGTCGCATTTAAGGAGCGCGGCGAGGCAGCTGATGGCTCGGCTGTACTTTGGCCGCGACTGCCAAAGACGCTAGCGGCTATGCCTGGATCGGACCGCTTCCCTATAAGGCGAAAAGAATCGCCACGCCTATTCCACGAGATGTCCACACGAGATAAAAATGCCTGTCGGATGACAACCCCTGAAAACACATCGAGACGGCGAAGCCAACACTCTCTCCCAAGGTTCCCGCCGGTCTTAATCCTCTGCGGCGACGCCGTAAATCTGAGTTCCTACCCTAATCTGACGTAACACTTAATTACATACAGCAAGTCGTTTTACGTAAGGCGTAACCGATATTGAGCATGTCAGTTACTGGGTTCAGCCGCGTGCAAAATCTTCGCGCCGGCACATCAGGATACGGTGTTTATGGAGAATAAAACCTCTCCTGAAGTTAACTGCCAATGTCGGCCGGTATACCGCAGAAACTGGATCTCTTATTTGGACTGTGGTCAAATTTACAGTCCGAAACACCCAGACTTCGTGTTGTTCTTAGATTTTATGATTAACACTGAGATAAAACGGAGAACTTGGTTAGATGTTGCCTATGAAAAGATAAAAACATGTGCCGCCTCTGATTCAGAGCTCGTCTTCTGCTAACGAATGAGGATGACGAGCGGCTACGTCAATCTGTGAGAATGCAGTGTCTGAAAGTAGTATTCTTCTTTTGTGATTTCATTATGTTACTCGATATATCCATTTACTGAACTAGTTTTTTTTTGTTCCTTCCTTGGCAGTGGTACTCAGACATTACATTTTATATTTGTGTGGGAATATCAACATGTCATCACAAAATACACACCGTCCGTCCAAAATGTTCCGAGACTGGTTTTATTCTTGGCGTACAAGCGACGTCAGCGCTGTAACTATTGTGGCAGATTGAACTAACAACTGTAAACAAGAGATGTGCATTCAATCAGTCAGTCGTCAATAGGCAACATTAAGTAATTTTAGGTACTGGATACGGCTGTAGTGTGTCAGTGTTGTCTTACAAATCTCAGTGAAGCCATATCTGCAAATTAAGATATCAGAAAGGTTTCCATAATGTTATGAAGAAGAGAAAAGTGTGTGCAAAGTTTGTCTGGCGCACCTTGATTCCCGAGAAAAACTCACTACGCGTGGACGCCAGCTGTGTCTTGACTTAAGTGCAAAATGTGGACAGTTCTTTTCTGGAAAAAATCATCACGGCTGACAATAATTGGTGTTGTCAACATAAACCCGCCATTAAGCCACAATGCCCAGAAATTCACATGAAGGGCCATTGGTTTGATGACATAACCGATACTGAAGACAATGGGATGCATGAGTTGAAAAAACGTCTCTAACTACTATTCTGACAGTTTCATGTTGTTTTATTAACAACGACTGCGTTATACTCAAGTGTAGAACATCTGAACGATTAAAACCACCATCTACCCTTTCTCCATTCTTTATTGATCGAGTCTGGAAATTTGTAGTGTTGGCGGACATCTGTCCGAGACGCTTTGTAAAAATGAGAATGACCAGCTCAGATTTCCGGTGGGTTACAACGCTTCGTTGGTGACCCAATTTATCGGGAATCGAACATACACTGATGAAAAAAAGTCGCAACATCGAAAAGTAACTAGAGTAATGAAAATTTTGAAATACATTTGTCTAGGTAACATATTTAAGTGATCAAAATTGGAAGATCACAGATGAATGTAAACGCGAGATAAGCCAGCGCAAGTGTGGAATGCTACTACATTAATTACCCGTGTAACCGCCAGCATATAAACGTGCATCCATTGTGTTGTATAGGTGCTGGATGTCAGCTTGTGCAAAGGAGGTCCATGCCTGTGGCACTTGATCAGTCAAGGTACAAACGGTTAATGCTGTTTCTTGATGACGGTGGAATACTCGTCGGCTGATGTCCAATATGTGCTCGATTGGAAACAGGTCCGTTGATATAGAAGGCCAATACAACATGTCCATACTGTGTACAGGATGCTGGCTTGTCACAGTGGTGTGTGGGCGAGCGACACCCTGTTAGAAAAATCCCTTGAGTGGTGTTCATTTATGGTCTCATCATAGGTCGAATCACGAGACTGACGTTCAGTTTCGCAGTTGCGGTGCTTGGGATAACCATGAGAACGCTCCTGATGCCACACGAAATCACGCCCCAGACCGTAACTCCACGTGCTAAAACGCAGACGGGTTGGTCGCAGGTCCTCTACTGGACTCCTTCTAACCAACAAACGGCCATCACTTGCACCGAAGCAGAACCAACTTTCAGCAGAAAATACAATAGGCCTGCCCTCCAGCGAGCTCTCTTGACACCACCGAAGCCGCAAACGGCGGTGGTCTGGGTCAGTAAAATGCACGCTACAGGACTTCTAGCTCGGAGCTGTCTTTGAAGTGGTTTTTTTTTTTTTTTTTTTTTTGTACCAGAACGTTCTATCATTAAGGTGCCAACTGTTGCTCATATTGTTGCTGCAGTTGCAGTACGATGCGCCACAGCCATGCGCCGGACACGATGGCCTTCCCTCTCGGTAGTGTTACCCGTCCGTCTGCTGCCTGGTCTTCTTTTGACCGTACAATCTGGTAGCCACCGCTGCCAGCAGTCATGTGCAGTGTCTGCATACCTGCCAACTCTTTCTCCGGTATCACAAAAGGAACACCCAGCTTCTCGTAGCCCCATTAAACGACGTCGTTCGAACTCAGTGAAGTGTCGTTATCGCTTTATGGGGTTGTTGACTAACATCAGCTCACCACGTCCAACTTCAAAGGTAACTAGCTCTCAGCACCAATACAGCGTGCTTTTAAAGGAAACCTGACTTGCATCAATTCGTATGCGACTGGAGCGAAGTCTGAGTAGACATCATCTTTCAGATGCAGAAACACACCTACCAATTTTGGTTTATGGCGCACAACTCCTTCTTGGTATTCGGTTTGGTTCAAATGGTTCTGAGCACTATGGGACTCAACTGCTGAGGTCATTAGTCCCCTAGAACATAGAACTAGTTAAACCTAACTAACCTAAGGACATCACAAACATCCATGCCCGAGGCAGGATTCGAACCTGCGACCGTAGCGGTCTTGCGGTTCCAGACGGTATTCGATTTCTTTTTCTTTATTTTCGTCAGTGTATACGACATTTATCCATTTATTGATGTTACGTAAGTTTTTATTAGAGTGCTATATAAAATCTTATTAACATTTTCAGTTGCTAATCCTTTATGCTTTTATGGATTCGCCCAAGCTTTTGTTTCTCAATAAGGTTTTGGCTTCATCTAAAGTGGCTGCTGCTGCTGAGAGCATCTCTGTACCTGTCTGTTTCCAACAAAACTAGAGTTGAGAAAGGCTCATATAAGACTGGTCCATTCTGCCTAACTTTGCTGGTTATTTCTCTTCTTTTAGTCTCTCTTTTACTCTCCGTTCTTCAAAGTAATTGGTGCATTACTCCAGCATACATCTGGTGTCACAGCAAGTTTTTCGTCTCCGGTGCTCAGAGTTTCTTAATTCCCTTTTTTACGAACGGCGTGCTGCAAAGTAATGTCTCCAAATTTTTTATGTGAAAACTCTTGAAGCTTTTTAAAAAAGACAAACGTTATTAGTATTCTACATACTTATTATTTATGTAGACATATTTCCATCTCTCTGCTGCTAGAGGGCGCAGAATATTAGCGTGTAACATGGCGGTGTGTAACGTAAGTATACTATTCAAAAGAATGAGGAGGACACAAGCATCAACATCTATAATGTTAACTCTTTTTTGATACAGGCTTGAGATCTTCGCTTTCAGTGTAAGCCATAGTTAAAATCATATGCCATCTACTGAATGCGCCATGCTTTACAGTGTCAGGTGACTCGTCAGAAGGAAATCAGTACCGGTTTTCCATTATTTTTCAATGAGATACGCAGATGACTGTTCTCATTTCTGGACGTTGTATTCAAGCAAGCACATGTAATGCGACTTATTCAAGTAGTGCAAGTTGCAAGGGCGATCTTTTCGATACAGAATGGATGGACGTTCGGCAGTGTTGCTGAAGATTCCAGTTCCCCTCCATGTCATCCATTGGCTGTGGACACGTTACAGGGAGACGGGTCAGTACATCAGGCGAGCTGGACAAGATCGCCGACGGATTACAACCCCGAGCGGAGACCGATGTCTGGTCACCTCTGCGTTGGGCGTCGTACAGATACCGCCAGAGCACTGCCTGAAGCTCTCAGAATGGCGGCTGGAGCGACTACCTCCGATCAATCTGTAATGAACAAGTTACTAGAAAGGACCCTACGACACACACGTCCTACGCGAGTACCTCTCTTGACCCAGCGACATCTTGTAGCTCGCCTTGAGTTCTTTCGTTCCCATGTCAACTGACAACTTCGTCACTGGGGAAATGTGTTGTCAACATACGAGTCCAGATATCCTCCGACGCAAGCTGATGGCCATTTTCCTTGTTCAGAGACCAGTGGTGAGCGGTATCTGCGAAATGTTGCCAGTAATGTGATGTTGTAGAGAGGCTTCAATCTTGATAGCCATACGGACCTTGTCGTTGTCCATGATCACCTTACCGCCAGGCAGTACATGAAACAGATCCTGTGGGACCATGCGATTTCTCTTGAATACGGTGGTGGTCCTGAATTCCTTGGCGGGCTTCAACAGTGATGCGCTGTGCTGACCGGTGACTGACATAATGGAATGAGTCTCGACCTAATGTGCATATGTGGGACATCTTTGACGGAGGTGTTCGTGGCCGTCCTGTTCCACAAGAGACTCTCCAAGGTCTCTTATGGATTTTCAGTGAAGAATGGGTTCGGATACCACTGAGTGATAGAGTATCTCCGTAGACTTCCACAAAGGCAGTGATGAATGCCCACAAAGGGCATACACGTTATTGACGTTCTTAAAACCCAATGAAAAACCTCCTGAAAGACGTGATGAATGATAGTTTCGACTTTGTTTTTGTCGACTGTCGGGCATTTCATTTTATTTTTATTTTTATTTTTTTGAAGAGGATCAAGGATCTAATGACGATTTCTTGTGTACTTAATTTTTGAAAGGTGTATAATTTGATAAGGTACGTAGTCCGTCACTGTTGTTCAGTGGAGTATGGCAGACGACCAAAGTTATGCGGAATGTATGTCGGTAAGTGAGAAACAGCGTGCTGTAATCGAGTTTCGAATTCGAAGAGTTACCCACAGATCGAGCAGCCTCTCCTGCTGCACGACAATGCCAAGCCACACACGAGCATGGCGACGTCTACAACAACTCGACGCCTTGGATTCACTGTCATCGGTCGGTCCTTACAACCCCTACTTGGCCTTTTCCGATTTTCGTCTGTTTAACTTAAACGATACCTTCGAGGACAACACTTGGATAGTGATGAAGCGGTGCAAGCAGAGGAGAGGTTTGGCTCCGTTAGAAACGTTCTACAGTGACGGTATCAACAAACCGAACCCTCGTTGGGAGAAATGTTTTCGTCGCTAGGGTGACCATGCATAAAAATAAATAGGTTGACACGAAGAATTAATGTGTAGAATTTTAATAACTTTTTTAAGTTTTACTGGTTTTCCTATAAAAATTCGGAAGCATTACTTTTGAACACGCCCTAATATGTCCTTTGACCATTGTGTCCTGATACTGAAGGCGCTTCTAGTATCCTGTCCAGAGGAGAGGAACATCGGATGAAGTTCGCGATATTACACTACTGACCATTAAAATTGCTACTCCACGAAGATGATGTGCTACAGACGCGAAATTTAACCGACAGGAAGAAGATGCTGTGATATGCAAATGATTAGCTTTTCAGAGCATTCACACAACGTTGGCGCCGGTGGCGACACCTACAACGTGCTGACATGAGGAAAGTTTCCATCCGATTTCTCATACACAAACAGCAGAACGGTCGGATTGTAGCCTATCGCGATTGTGGTTTATCGTATAGCGACATAGCTGTTCGCGTTGGTCGAGATAAAAAAAAAATGGCTCTGAGCACTCTGGGACTCAACATCTGAGGTCATCAGTCCCCTAGAACTTAGAAATACTTAAACCTAACTATCCTAAGGACATCACACACATCCATGCCCGAGGCAGGATTCGAACCTGCAACCGTAGCAGTCACGCGGTTCCGGACTGAAGTGCCTAGAACCGCACGGCCACCGCGGCCGGCTGGTCGAGATCCAATGACTGTTAGCAGAATATGGAATCGGTGGGTTCAGGAGGGTAATCCGCATGGCTATAACGGATCGTGCAGCCATGTCTCGATCCCTGAATCAACAGATGGGGCCGTTTGCAAGACAACAACCATCTGCACGAACAGTTCGACGACGTTTGCAGCAGCATGGACTATCAGCTCGGAGACCATGGCTGCGGTTACCCTTGACGCTGCATCACACACAGGAGCGCCTCAGATGGTGTACTCAACGACGAACCTGGCTGCACCAATGGCAAAACGTCATTTTTTTGGATGAATCCAGGTTCTGTTTACAGCATCATGATGGTCTGTTTATAGCATCATGACGCCAGCACATTCTCCAGATCTCTTACCAGTTGAAAATGTCTGGTCAATGGTGGCCGAGCAACTGGCTCGTACAATACGCCAGTCACTACTCTTGATGAACTGTGGTATCGTGTTGAAGCTGCATGGGCAGCTGTACCTGAACACGCCATCCATGCTCTGTCGTATCAAGGCCGTTATTACGGCCAGAGCTGGTTGTTCTGGGTACTGATTTCTCAGGATCTATGCACCCAAATTGCGTGAAAATGTAATCACATGTCAGTTCTAGTACAATATATTTGTCCAATGAATACCCGTTTATCATCTGCAATTCTTCTTGGTGTAGCAATTTTAATGGCCAGTAGTGAAAGTGGCTCCTGTAGGGAGTTGCAGCGCCAGGAATATAGTTTAATGATGCACTACTCGCAGGCATTTCTGGAGCGTCAGGTACTCTAACACCGGACCTATTCTTATCTTACACAGCTACGCGAAGATATGGAATCAGCTTGGACACTGGTTTTTGCAACGGATACAGCTTTCTCACTCTACCCAGCACTTCGCCTCTGAGATGTCTGAAGTGCTTGAGTCAGGTTAGTCTGAAACCTTGTGATGGCATTTCAACTTGGCACTCCAATGTACCGGCATTCCATAAACCGTCTAACAGGGGAAGGCTATGTCGATCTTCCTCCGAGTGCCGATGTTTGTCTCTTCTCAGCGTTGTTATAAAACGCCACATCTTTGTCGCAGAAGGTGAGTTATGTGAAAGCAGTACAAAGGCGAATATGAGACGCCTTAATCACAAACTAGAGCTTATCTTAGCAATTTTTCTCTTCATAAATCCTACACAAGAGGTGAAATAGTTTTGTTACGCACGTTTCTGTCAAAGATCTTCATAACTATGAGGAAATTGCGTCTACTCGCAGTGCCATTTATGAAGTGATACCTTTTAGCGCGCTTTCAGATTCTTCTCTTAGTATCATATCACTCATTTCGTCATCGTTTCCTGTAATATTGTCAATAACTTTCATTTTTATACTCTTTCTATATATTCATTCGCTCTTAGAGCCGTCTGTCACATAATTACAGTTGATGTCTTCGAGTTCAACTACATTATCAGATGACTTCTAAGTTTTTCCAGCTTATGAAGACACTTTGTCTCGTTATTACCTCGAGACTTGCTTATAATTAACAGGATACGTTTTTCGATGGATGTATACTGCGCCCGTCCAATTGAATAATTTATCTTCAGTGTTGCCTCTCTGCCGGCCGTTGTGGCGGAGCGGTTCTAGGCGCTTCAGTCCGGAACCGCGCTGCTACTACGGTCGCAGGTTCGAATCCTGTCTCGGGCATGGATGTGTGTGATGTCCTTAGGTTAGTTAGGTTTAAGTAGTTCTAAGTTCTATGGGACTGATGACTTCAGCAGTTAAGTCCCATAGTGCTCAGAGCCATTTGAACCATTTTTGATGCCTCTCTAACAGTGATCCAGTTCCCTACGAGTCGGTGACCATCAATAGACTTTTGTAGGACACTGAAGTTGTAAGCACTGAGATGCTCCTTTGTATTTGACCACTAATAACTTAA
Organism: Schistocerca americana; assembly: GCF_021461395.2. Classification (NCBI taxonomy): domain Eukaryota; kingdom Metazoa; phylum Arthropoda; class Insecta; order Orthoptera; family Acrididae; genus Schistocerca; species Schistocerca americana. The sequence goes on along the minus strand of NC_060121.1, from coordinate 789,722,678 downwards.
TACAGTTCTGGAATTCGAATTCAATTTAAGGAAAAGTGTTAGGAAAACTTGGGATGTCTCGTGACCTAAGTTCTAGTAGGCAATTAAATTAAGAACTTGCTTTAAATCATGACTCTAAGAATATGCTGTAATACCTTACATATAGTTCCCAAAGGGACCATGAGGACCAGATTAGATTAATTACAATATACGCAGAGGCATTTAAGGAATCATTCTTTCCGAGCTCCATATGTCAATAAAACGGGAAAAGGCCGTAATAGCTGATACAAAGAAACGTACCGTCTTCACGCTCTTAACAGGGGCTCGCAAAGTATAGATGTAGATGCAAAAGCAAAAATTACTCCTTTCCGCTAAAGAAAGGAACTTCAATCTTACTTGAACATGTAGTGTTTCAATTTCAGAAGCAATACCGCACACATTCTAAAGCAGTTACTGCAAGATTCACACTATACTTGCCCGACAACAGAAAGGGCGCTACACCAGAGAAACACCTACCTTGAAACTAATGTATTCGACAATACTCAGTGTCATAGTTATACACTGTAAATGAAGAATTGAATAACTATCATTTAAAGTGCTATGATAACTTCGAAATATTCCACATGAAGCGTATACAATACACAAGAAGACAATTTCAAATTCAGATAAAGAAGGTAAAACACCTGTAACATAATTATGAAACCAAAGAGTTAACTTCACCGCCGACATAATAGAAAAAAGAAAAAGCGCCTGCTACTTCTTGTCAGTAATTTAGAACACAATTCTAATTGCTGTTCTATTAAAGAGCACATTAACTTCTGATTCTAATATCGATCTCTCGAAATTAATGACGATAAGAACATCAATCAGGGAAAAAATCAGCATACAGACACAAATAATGACGCTTTAAAAAGTGACACACTTAACACAAAATTTCAGAAAAGGCAGTGCGGCCTCCATTTTCAGTCTAACGTTAATCTAAAGGATTTCCCTTACATCTGCTTTCCTACTTTCCTAACTACCTATCTAATCTTCAGCATTCTTCCGTAACAACGATAACATCCTCCTCCAAAAGCTTCTGTTTCTTTCTTATCTCTATTGTTAAACGCCCATGTCGAACAGTACATCTTTCAAGATGGACTTCCTAATTCTTAAAAGAACATTCGACGCTAATATATGTATCCTTATCAGAAACGCTTTTCAGTCTTCTGCTGCCCATCTGCCTTTCGTATCTTCTTTAGTTTGGCCGTCGTCAGTTGTTTCGAAAATACAAAAATGCATCTACTTACTAATTTAATGCCTCAATTCGGCTACACTCCATTACCCTTAATTTAACTTTATTTATTCTAACAACCTATTGTCAATAGACTATTCACTCTTTTCAACTGTTTTTCCATTTCTTTCACTGTCCCCAAAAAGACTGCAGCATCGAAAGATTTTGCGCACTATGTTTCGCCTTCTTAAACTATAATTCTAAACTGTAATTCCCTTCCAAACTTTCGCTTGCTTTCATTTAATGCAACATCGTGGGGAGGGGGAGCTCCCACTCTGCGTCACTCCGTTCTGAATTACAGCCTCCCTTTGAATCAAATGTGAATTTTCAAGTTGCGTTAATATGAGTAAAAGACTGTAGTTTTTGGCAGGTGTCTCCGTTATCGTCATCAGAAGTAAAATACACTGACCGCTGTCGTTGGTACGATGTTCCGCTTACATAGGCGCGTTACAAGCGTCATATTATGTAAATTGAAGGTGGAGGGGGCAGAAAGGAAAGGGAAGGAACTAATTGTATCAGCTGCATCGGGACCATACGCAGAATCAGCGGCAGTGAGTGGAAATGAGTGCCGGACTGGGACACGAACACGGGATCTCCTGCTGACAGGGCATTTGCGAGAATCACTGCGCCATCTGGACACAGCGATAATCTCAAATGCGCCGACTATCTCGGCACGTTCCTCAGCCGACCCACATTCCCACCTATCGCTACCTATACACAGTCCCTATCCATGTCTCCCATGGTCGCTAAATTTTTGGATTCCCGTGGAGGTCGAAGGCATATGTGTATCCTCACTGCTGGCTATGGATTAATTGTGCGATGTCTTCCAGTAATCGAGAGCGGTGCAAGAAGTATCGACCACCGCTGATATACTGCACAGCAGAGCGTTATCACGAGGTGCCAGTGACATGCTAGGACGAATCGTTGAAGGTGTAGAGCAACTAGCCACAAACTGGTTTTAGGTTATTTATTCAAAAAGTACTGTCACCGGTTTCGAATCTTTTTATAAATCATCATAAGACGTTGGTTTCCTGTGAGTTGCTCTAGGAAAAACAATACTTTACAAATTACAAATGTGCAACCGAAATGGTTGCGCTACGTATTTGTGTAGAGTGAAACTTACGTGAAATGTCCATCTGGCGCATTTCTATTACCAGTTACTTTGCAATGAAGTACGTTCTCAAGGATGTTTGTATTTTCACAGTCACAAACGTTGCTGTGCACCACCAACAATTTATTTTATATAACAGCCACGGTCTCCAACCATGTCTGTATGTGACACAATTGTATTCCATGAAGAAGACGTGTCTCCTGTAGTTCCGAGACGCCACCGCCGCGTCTCTGCCCTGAAATAGCGTCGCCAGAGGCCGGGAGCGCAGTTGTGTTCGTGGTCGGTTCATGCCCATTTCGAGGAAGTTCCTAAAGGAGTACCGTCGTTGTGCTGCCTTCTCGCCGTGACGCAGCCGGTGGCAACCGTCGGGGGGGGGGGGGGGGGGGGGGGTGAAGAGACTTCCGTCTCCTGTGAACTGTGCCGACACAATCAAAACTGTGTCAGCAAGTTTCTACGAAGTTGTGTTTTCTAGAAACTGTAGTGAAGCCACAATACGGTCATTCTGAACTTGTATCAATTCGCCACTCAGTAATTGTGGTTCATTTAATGTGTTCTGAGCTGCAAGTCCCGTGTGCGGTGTCATAGCTTAGCCTAGTCTGGGGAGCAAAGATAAATTTTGCTGTAATTAATTCAGGGCGTAATTATTCAGGGTGTTCTAACTAACTGTATTAATGCTAGCCACCTCCAGTTCAAAAATGGTTCAAATGGCTCTGAGCACTATGGGACTTAACAGCTGTGGTCATCAGTCCCCTAGAACTTAGAACTACCTAAACCTAACTAACCTAAGGACATCACACACATCCATTCCTGAGGCAGGATTCGAACCTGCGACCGTAGCAGTCGCGCGGTTCCGGACTGAGCGCCTAGAACCGCTCGGCCACCGCGGCCGGCCAGCCACCTCCACTGTACAAGAAATCGGACACAACATATTGCCCATCGGGGCGAAGCAACTATGTAAATGCATGGTGTCCTTTTTTTTGGGACATGTCCGAAAGAATAGACACCATGCATTCATAAGAGAGTCTAGTTCCTTCCACGGAAGTCCTGAGTGACGCATGAGCGGGAAGATGCGTTGGGCAGCTCAAAGCAGCAAGGCCGGCCACGGGATTGTGTGACGTCAGGTGGCACACTGTACTCCAGTCATCAGAAGAATAAACCCCATGTAAAAATTACAGTATGTATTCTTCCGCGTTTGCTAGATCCTCATTGGATTTCGTTCCATATGGTACAGAAGTCAATCTGTCTCGAGTACAATCAAGTACGATAGTGAGGATACGTTTTATGCTGTGCGTTACGCGTACATCGACTCAGCGATAATAGGCAACAACAGCTTTACCGGCTCATTTAACTTGGAAAGCACTTGCCAGCCACCTGGTCCGACTAAACTGCAGTGATGTGAACAGCTGTAGTAAAGCCGTAAGAAGTGACGAGCGGGGAAAAATATAGTATTGAATGTCATTTAATTTTTGAATTTTTGTGCATAAGGAAACAATGATAAAACTCAGGCGACACCCTTCTTAGGTGATTTGAAGGAAACCATGTTCTCGATCTTAGCTAACATAGTACTGTAATGAAAAACGAGACTAATGAAAATTCCTGACTTTAACAAGGGTAATATTTCTGCAGGAGCTACAGTACGTGCAGCGTAAAAGTGCACTGTTGGGATTTCATCACGTAGTTAAATATTGAAGCCACTGGAGGTATTACAGTCGCTCGTCTGGAAATCTATGAACTTCTTCCACGTCGGACTTCGAGGAAAGCGGTACATGTTAGTACTGCTACACTGATAGCGAGGCGATCAACAACAGAATACCAAGCCATCAGAGTGTCCCCATTTCTTCTTCTGCATTTTGCCATCGTTTGGCACTAATGTGTCATAAAGCTTCATGCATTAGTTCCAGTAAGTTTGGCAGCTTAAATGTCTTGTTATTTCTCGCGAGAATTCACTCAACTTGACACCAGATAAATTCTATTCGGTTCAGATAGCTGTGGTACTGTGACAACTGTAAAAATGCAGCATTTTTACAGTGCGCTTGCCGCCATGAAAATTATTATTTTCCATGTTTCTACGACGCTTATCACTCTCACTGCTGTGAGACCACATGTGTCCTATAGAAAGTGGGCATATTCAAATAAAGACCATTTGATTTTTCATTTTTCTCCAAAAAATTTAATTGTCTAATGTTTTCTGAACTTCAAAATCTGTAACAATTTTTTATAATATTTCAATAATTAAGAATGTGTATTTGCACTGAAAACCGGAATTCTGCGTGTGGTATGTAACTGAAAACCACAAGACGTGCATTTTTCTTGAAAAAAAAATGATGCTTAAGTGTGAGTTAATTACCGAATATCGATAAATTTTATATTTAAATGAGTTAGGTATTCAAACAGGACAAAAAAATTGTTGATCACAAAGAGTTTCGCCCAGACAGCGAGGTCATCGGTCTCATCGGATTAGGAAAGGACGGGGAAGGAAGTCGTCCGTGCCCTTTCCAAGGAACCATCCCGGATTTGCCTGGAGTAATTTAGAGAAATCGCGAAAAACCTAAGTCAGGATGGCCGGACACGGGATTGGACTATCGTCCTCCCGAATGCGAGTCCAGTGTGCTAGCCACTTCGTCAACTCGCTCGGTGATACAATTAGATTATAGACACATATGCTACGGAACAGCGGCAGCCAGCAACGCTCCAAACACTCGACACTTTTTTTTGAGTCACCAGTCTTGTGATTGTTTTGATGCAGTGCACCACAAAAGCCTCTCCTGTGCCAACCCCTTCATCTCAGAATAGAAGTTGCAGCCTACATCTTCCATTAAATGTTGGATGTATTCCAATCTCTGTCTTCCTCTGCAGCTTTTACCCTCTACTGCTACCTCTATTACCATGGAAGATATTCCTTGATGTATTAACAGATGTCCTGTCATCCTGTACCTTCTTCTCTTCAGTGTTTTCCATATATCCCTTTCTTCTCCAATTCTGCACTGAACCTCCTCATTCCTTACCTTATCAGTCCACCTAAGTTTCAACGTTAGTCTGTAGCACCGCATCTCAAATGCTTCGATTCTCTTCCGTTCTGGTGTTCGTACAGTCCATGTTACACTACATAACAATGCCGTGCTCCAAATGTACATTCTCCTAAATTTCTTTCTAAATTGAGGACTCTGTTTGATAGCAAGATGCTTATCTTGGCACGGAATGCCCGTTTCGCAAACGCTAGTCTGCTTTTGCTGTCCTCCTTGCTTCGTCCGTCATGTATTATTTTGCTACCTTGGTAGCAGAATTACGCAACACTATCTGTTTTGGAGCATCAGTCCTGACGCTAACTTACTCACTGCACCCATTTCCACTACTTTTCATTATTCTCGTTTTCCTTATGTTCCTAGTTTCTTAGTCCATATTCTGTACTCATTAGACTGTCCATTCCATTCACCAGATCCAGTTGTTCTTCTTCACTTTCACTGAGGATACGAATGTCATCAGTGAATATTATCATTGATATCCTTTCACCTTGAATTTAATTCCACTTTCGAATCTTTCTTTTATTTCCATTATTGCTTCTTCGATGTGTATTTGGGTGCAGCGGAACTATCGTGATTGTATGGAAGAAAGGATATCCCTGAATACCTGGAAATAACAAGTAGATGCAAAGTAAGCATCTCCACAGGGAGCTATTGAATATGATAAACTCCCTCTCACAGATATGATACCCACGCTCAGGAACGTGTTGTGATCGTACTGGCAAGAGAACTGGTCGCTAACAGCTACAAAGGCAGTCACTAAGCAGTAATTAATCCCACCACTCCAAGAGTAGCATTTTATAACAAGACACATTGAGAAGCTTCAGGACAATATAGGATGGCTGTAGTTCACTCATTGAAAGTCCAACAAACACCTTTATTGGGTCAACTTGAGGGCCACTACTCTGTGAGTTTGCAGATATGAAGATGATCCAAACAATGCATTCCTACAATGTCCTCGATACACGTGTCAAATGTACTTGTAAGTCATCTTCAGCCTCTTTGTCATCAATTCTCAAGCAGCCTCCAGACTTTGTTAGCACCCAACATAAAGCAACTTATAACATACTGTACAAGTTCGCCAACAGTGTCAGCATCCCAATACGACTCCCTGCGCTGGCTGCTAATGTAATACTCTTGGTAACTTGAATGAGTCCAACGCACAATTAAGTGACTATATTTCCACGTGCTATTCGGCATGGAACGTTCAGCCTATAAATGTATGCCACTGTGTATCTCTTATATGTAAATGTATGGGTACCTGTGTATCTATACGTGTGACTGTAATACCCAAATCTGGTTCTTGTACACTGTTCTCATCTCAGTTTAAATCGTACTTACAGACATGCTCAAATGTTTAATTTTCTATCCGCAGCTTTCGTAACAATTCTTACGGTACATAGAATAGAACATTTTTTTGCTGATTTAGATACACAGTTATTAATGTGGCCTGAACTGGGAATTCCTCAAATGTGTACTAACAGCCATTTACTGTTACTTATTATGTTACTATAGGAGTTTTACAGGATACATTTTCATTGTGTTTACTCGTTTCATTACAATGTGGGTGTAATATTTGTTTTATGTCGGAATCTGCACTTTGTTACTTCTGTGTGTGAAACTTCGCACCAGAATACGACTTAAACTAATGTACACTCTTAATTGTCGGGACAAACTGTAGTATAACATTTCCAGTGCTGGGATGGCTTTATTCCCATGTACCGAAAGCCAATACATGAAAAAAAATACCATATGTACCAACTGCAGCAGTTTTGCCATGGTCAGATCTCCAAAGAATATCAATAAGTGTGAGAGAATGTTGCCTACACACCTGCTTTGTTTCGATGTGGCCATTTCAATTCAAATTATTATCTCAGAATATTTTCTCTCACGCAACATCCACTTTCTTTTTCATTTACCTTGCAGTTTGTTCTTTTCTTTTGCCCTTCTATACATTTTTTTACCCTTTACTTACTACCAACTTGCCATCGAAGCTGTTGATGTTCATACAGCCGCTTCTCTGTTCTCCAACAACTTCTTTTATTTTCCTGAACGCGGCATCTATGGTTCCGATACTTACGTTTGCTTCTAAGTTTTGCATTTCTCTAGCCATTCGTCCTAAGATATTCTGAATATCCTGTCAGTTTCAGTTTTTGGACATATTTATAAACTTTCGAGCGTGTCACATACTGCCTTTCATATTTTATCATTTTATCATTTACATTTAATATGTCGTGTGTTAGTCAAGGATTCTTACGCGGCTTTGCCTTTTCGGTTCCTCTTCCTTTACTTCCTTTACTATTACACCTCTCAAAGCTACACATTCATCTTTAATTGTTTCTTTCCTCTATTTTTGTCAGTGGTAGCCTAATATCCTCTTTAAACTCTCAATAACTAACAGTTTTTTCTATTCATCGATAGTACATCTCCTCAGTTTCCTAATCTTTAGCAATATTTTCATCGTCAATCTGTGTTTCATGTCTAATCAATTACGGACAGAGTCTATATTTGCTTCTACAAACGTTATGCATTTTTGACTTTACATGCAATTGTGATATATTACATAACTGTATTACGTAATTTTTCTGAAAGCTGAAATAAGATTGTTTAACAGTTCAGACACTGGGTTGAGGCGTTTCTAAGCCGTTGGTGTTGTACTAACAACGTGGTCATTAACTTGTGACATAAAAATACATTACTGCGAAGCTTCTGGGCATGTGGTTCAATGGTTATCCCACTGTTCCTACACATCACGGCACGACAGAGCATTAATACTGATCGCTGATTCTCATTAGTTCAAAGTGTCTCAGGTGACTTCGCTCTAGGTCGAACACTTGCTGTCACCTTCACTGACCCTAGCCACGTGTCTAGTCGACTGCAATGTCATCACTCATCATCTCGCACGAGGGGACTCCAAAAATTAACTTACACGTTGTTATAACAGGATAAGTAATTTTTATTAAATGCTGCAATACATGTGAACGTTAAAGGTTTGCTTATAGATAAAATGACATAAATATTCTTATTACAGGTCGGAGCTACGGTCTCTCAAATAGAATTTCTACTGTCGTCGGACAAGGAAACATCAGACTTCGATATTTAAAATATAGAGGTTGCTGGTCTGAAAGAACACACATATGATACGAGACTGCTAATCAAATGATATTTAACATACCGCTGATGACTTACTTTATCAACTAAATAGCAGTACGGCGTCTGGTCGGTTACACTAAGACGTTCCTCTCCAAACTCTAAGAGACAGAACGGAAGAATAATAATTATTGAAAGTTTTTGTCTTTTGTTTTAGAAATAATAATTATCTGCCATATTATCTCTTACGGCTATTACATGTATATAAATTAATTTTTGCCGCTACTAGGCATGTATATTCCACGCAGAATTTTTCTTTTACCTTAAAAGATGTATTGGTCTGCCCCTAAATAGCGAGGCTGAGTGTCAAAGTACAGTCGAACTATTTACTTCTAGGGTTTGTTCACAATATTTTTCAAAAACATACATATACCAGTTCTCTTTTGCATTTATATGCAATAATCAAATGTAAATTCTCGCGTAGTGTTACTTGGGGCATTATTCTTGTCTCACTGCCAGCAGAATACGTCACACAGACGGTTTTTCATACGTCAGGTTTTTCAGAATAACGCATGCATACAACATCCATCTGGTGGTCTTCGTGGTGGCGATTCATTTGGGAACAAGTGCCATAGAACACTCGTTCTTTACGGAACCGTGTCGAAGAGTGTCGACCTCTGTTTTGGATGCTGTACTTGACAGGTGTGTTGTAGGGTCATTTCTGAGAACATTTTGCCCTCCAAATTCCACAACAGTTCTCAGACCCGTAGTTTTCACTCGTTTATATTTGTTTTTTGCTACTTGTCGTAGCGTTACACACGTCTCACTGTACACTACGCTGAACTCCAGTGTTTCAATTCACCACAGTTTATGGTGCCTTAGAAAATTCCTTTCATCGTTTGTACGATTTCGTTCGTTTTTTTTTAAAAAAATGGTTCAAACGGCTCTGAGCACTATGGGACTTAACTTCTGAGGTCATCAGTCCCCTAGAACTTAGAACTACTTAAACCTAAGTAACCTAAGGACATTACACATACCCATGCCCGAGGCAGGATTCGAACCTGCGACCGCAGCGGTCGCGCGGTTCCAGACTGTAGCGCCTGGAACCGCTCGGCCAACCCGGCCGGCGCTTTTAAAAGTTTTCTGTTCAACTACTTCTGTTATCCTAAAGATCCTACTATACATTTGTTTATGCAGCAATATATTCTGAAAGTATTTGGTTTCATCCTGTATTTTGAAATGTAGTTCGTTTCTAGGAATGATTTTTGCTTGTGTCAGGTTCATGCTTGCTCAGTCTTCTGTCGTTACCGTTACCCAGAAAATTCCTGAGTGTTTGGAATAGCCTTCATTATGCACGATTAGAAATTAAATCATTTATCATGTAGAGGTCATTTTATCATAATAAACTTTTCCTGCTCACCGTCTCTTCTTTCTTCTTAGCTACTGACCTGAAATAAAATATCTTAGACGATTTTGTGTATTTGTAAGCTGTACATACGGCGTTGTGCTTTACATCCGTGATTTGTGATCCACTGCCTGCTTGTCTCTTAACGACTTTGTTTCTGCTTTCATATGAAACTTACGTAAATCTCTACGATTGTATATCTAACTACTCTGTTTGTAAGAATACGACCCGGCTTGTGGAATGCGAGCAGTGATGTATGTACCTTCATAATGAAACGCTCACTTAGAGTTACGTCGTTTCAATGCACAAGATTTTGGGTGAGTACGCCAAAGTACTTTGATGGCTACTGTAAATTCCCGAGTTCGTTTTATAGTTTTGTCAAATTCCTATTTTCTGATTCTGGCGTTATTTCCTAGGGTAATTGAACCGTCTCGTATCTTTTTCTCGTAGGATTCTGGTAGTTTCACATGCTTTAGTCATATATTGGCAAATGTTGTAAGCGTTCTCGAAAAGACACAAACAGTTCATCCTCTTGGAATTATTCCCTGATGTGTACGTTTGCATAAAATGGTTTAGTTCCTTGAATACTCTATCACACGGATTAAACTGAGAGCTATATCTTGAGGTAAGGATAATTTTGATATTATCTTTCAAAAACTTCCTCCGCTTATAATCTCTTTAATATGATACATTGGGCGAAAGGATGGTGACAGGTTACCAACGGTAGGTATATAATCTCTACTTACCCGTTTAATGACTGTGTTGGCTGTCACGCTTTTTATGGGATATAGTTTCACAAATTTTGCGAAAAGGTCACACAGAGCGAGTACATTCTTGACAGTGCCTCTACTTCTAGGATACGGTCCACTTATGTCTGTCGCTAAAATTTCTTTAGGTTTACTGGGAATAATCAGATTCAATTCTACTTTACAACCTAGATTCTCAGGGTTTGCTTTTTGAGAAACAGTATATGTTTTGATAAGTTTGTGAATTTTCCTTCGCATGTTTGTGAAATAACTGTAAGTGTTTAGTTTCTGCATACATTTCTTTGTGCCATAGTGCCCTCAAGTAAAATGTGTAAGCCAGATTAGATTTGCTTCTGATTCTTCTGGAATACAGACGAACCATTAATTACTAAAGAACGCAGACGGTAGAATAATATGTCCTGATATAGTTTATAATGCTTTCCAATAACATGGCCACGGTTATTTGCTATTGTCGATCTTACTTTGCTCCTCCTACTGTCAGCCTTCTGCAATGTTGAAATATTTCTCCAGAAGTCCAGATAATATTTATGGCACTGTTTGTCCTGCATGAGCATAATGCGATAATCTTTCATCTGTTCCAGATCACCTACGTCATGAGATAGTCCCTGAGATATACGTGACAACGCCTGTTTAATTATGTTGTCTTTACCTTTAATGTGTACTATTCCGAACTAGTAGTTGTGCAAGGTCATTGCCCATCTCGATAATCGTACATGTACGAGCGTCCATCAGTAAAAAGTTTAATGCCTGGTGGTCAGTGTACGCCTTCACGTCTTAGAAAAATATAATACTAAATTTCTTAAAAACCCATAGTTTCCAAGGTTTCCAACGCCAGAAATCACTTCTGTTTTAGTCCATGACTTTTCGTCAATCACTACGGTCTGTGACCCCTCTGACAGGAAATCACTAATCTAGTCGCATAACTGAGATGATATTCCATAAGCAAGCAATTTCACTACAAGCGGCTTGTATGATAAATTGTCAAAAGCCTGTGGAAATATATGAATACGGAATTCATTTGAAATCCCTTGTTAATAATACTCTAAATTGCGTGTGAGTAAAGATCTAGCTGTGTTTCACAAGAACGATGTTTTCTAAATCCATGTTGACTGTATTTCAATAGACTGTTTTCTTCGAGGTAATGGATAATGTTCGAATACAATAATGTTCCAAACTCCTGTTACATATCGACGTTAATGATATTGGTCTGTAATTTAGTGGGTTACTCCTACTACCTTTTTTGATTATTAGTGTGAACTGTGCAACTTTCCAGTCTTTGGGTACGGATCTTTCATCGAGCGAACGGTTGTATACGATTGATAAGTATGGAGCTATTGTATCAGAATACTCCGAAAAGAACCTAACTGGTACACAGTCTGGATCGGAAGACTTTCTTTCGTTAAGTGATTTAAGTTGCTTCACTACTCCGAGGATATTTACTTCTACATTACTCATGTTTGCAGCTGTTCTTGATTCGAATTCCGGAATATTTAATTCGTCTATTTAGGTGAAGGAATTTCGAAAGACTGTCTTTAGTAACTCTGCTTTTGCAGCACTGTCGTCGATAGTATTCCCTTTACCATCGCGCAGAGAAGGCATTAATTGTGTCTTGCAGCTAGCATATTTCACATATGACCAGAATCTTTTTGGATTTTCTGTCAAGTTTCGCGACAAAGTTTCGTTGTGGAAACTATTATAAGCATCTCGCATGGAAATCCTCACTAAATTTCGAGCGTCTGTAAAATATCGCCAGTCCTGGAGATTTTGCGTCTATTTAAATTTGCTATGTTGTTTCTGCAACAGTGTTCTTACTCCTTTTGTGTACCAAGGCGAATCAGCTAGGGCGTTTGTTAATTTGTTTGGTATATATCTCTCAACTGCTGCCGATACTATTTCTTTGAATTTAAGTCACATCTGCTCTACACTTAAATTGTTAATTTGGAAGGAGGGAAGATTGTCTCTCAGGAAGGCGTCAATTGAATTTTTATCTCTTTTTTGAATAGGTACATTTTCGTTTATTTTGGGAGGGTTTGGGGGTTACAATATACAGTCTCGCTACGAAAACCATGCATTAATCCCTCTATCCGTTTTGATGCTTGTTTTTAGCTTAGGGTTATTTGTTGCTAAGAGGTCAAGTGTGTTTCCACTTCCGTTTACTAATCGCTTGGGTTCATGAACTAACTGTTCGAAATAATTTTCAGAGTATGCATTTACCACAATTTCGGATGATGTTTTATGCGTACCTCCGGAATTAAATATGTATTTTGGCCAACATATCGAGGGTAAATTAAAGTCACCAGCAACTACAATTGTTTGAGTATACATCTACATCTGCATCTACATCCATACTCCGCAAGCCATCTGACGGTGTGTGGCGGAGGGTACCTTGAGTATCCCTATCGGTTCTCCCTTCTATTCCACTCTCGTATTGTTCGTGGAAAGAAAGATTGTCGGTATGCCTCTATGTGGGCTCTAATCTCTCTTATTTTATCCTCATGCTCTCTTCGCGAGATATACGTAGGAGGGAGCAATATACTGCTTGATTCCTAGGTGATGGCATGTTCTCGAAACTTCAATAAAAGCCCGTACCGAGCTACTGAGCGTCTCTCTTGCAGAGTCTTCCACTGGAGTTTATCTATCATGTCCTTAACTCTTTCGCGATTACTAAATGATCCTGTAACGAAGAGCGCTGCTCTCCGTTGGATCTTCTCTATCTCTTCTATCAACCCTATCTGGTACGGATCCCACACCGGTGAGCAGTACTCAAGCAGTGGGCGAACAAGTGTACTGTAACCTACTTCCTTTGTTTTCGTATTGTATTTCCTTAGGATTCTTCCAATGAATCTCAGTCTGACATCTGCTTTACAGACGATTAATTTTATATGGTCATTCCATTTTAAATCATTCCTAATGCCTACTCCCAGATAATTTATGGAATTAACTGCTTCCAGTTGCTGACCTGCTCTATTGCAGCTAAATGACAAAGGATCTTTCCTTCTATGTATTCACAGCACAGTACACTTGTCTACATTGAGATTCAATTGCCATTCCCTGCACCATGCGTCAATTCGTTGCAGATCCTCCTGCATTTCAGTACAATTTTCCATTCTTACAACCTTTCGACATACTACAGTATCATCCGCAAATAGCCTCAGTGAACTTCCGATATTATCCAGAAGGTCATTTATGTATATTGTGAATAGCAACGGTCCTACGACACTCCCCTGCGGCACACCTGAAATCACTCTTACTTCGGAAGACTTCTCTCCGTTGAGAATGACATGCTGCGTTCTGTTATGTAGGAACTGTTCAATCCAATCACACAATTGGTCTGATAGTCCATATGCTTTTACTTTGTTCATTAAACGATTGTGGGGAACTGTGTCAAACGCCTTGCGGAAGTCAAGAAACACGACATCTACCTGGGAACCCGTGTCTATGGCCCTCTGAGTCTCTTGGGCAAATAGCGCGAGCTGGGTTTCACACCATCGTCTTTTTCTAAACCCATGCCGATTCCAGATAAGTCATTATATTCGAACATGTAAATGTTTGAAATTGAACTCAATTTTCCTTGAACCTTTCAGCAATGCATCATCTGAACTGGAAGGTCGGTAAAAGGATCCAATTATTTTATTCCGTTTGCCAGAACTGACCTCTGCCCATACTATCTCACAGGAACTATCTACTTCATAAATTTCGATGACATAGTCTCCGGAGAGCAGCGACCTGGTGTTATATTTACGTGAAAATGAACAGTCGAGATCACATTTATATTTCTACAAGCCATCTTCAGAATTTCTTGGCCCCCTATGGCTGTTGCTGATGGCCCTTCGCGACTCACAGTCTACGATCGTGTTACCACGACAAACCCGAGGCACCATCAGCTCCAGCCATGGAGGCCAAGAAATTCTGAAGATGGCTTGTACATAAGCTGAAAGCGGTCAGTATAGAAATTTTAATGCGACGTCGACTTTCTCTTTGACGTAAACTATATATCTCAATTTCACGACAAGATACGCTACTTCTAACAGCAACATAACACGTCACCGCCAACTGAGTTTAGCCTATACTTTCGGATCACAGTTAGTTTCCTCGCAAATATTTCGGCTTATGTGGTATAATGCCTTCACAACTGATTATGTGTCCCAAGGGCTTAATCTCATTTCGCGTGAACTTTGATTTCTGTAGATTTGTTGTAACACCAGCTTGAGCGAATTTACATAATGTCTTTTGTAAAATGTATGTGTCACCTTCCCATGTCTGTGTGGCTATAAGATTGTCATCAAAGTACAACGTTACCTTTTTCAGTAATTCTGTACCTAGAACTGTATCTAGAGCAGCAATGGAAACACCTGAACTTACATTGAGTCCGAATGGTATTAAGCAAAATTGGTAACTGCGGCCAGCAATAATAAACGCAGTGTACTTCCTTCACTCTTTGATTAACCGTACTTGGAAAAACGAATTTTTTAAATCTACAGTTGATAAGTGCTTTACCCCTAAAAATTTCTGGTTTTGTGCGAACTAGCACGATGATTTTGTTGATTGCGCGTGCATCCAGAACCAAGCGTATATTTCCGTTTGGTTTGATAACTGTTAATAATGGTGTACAATAAGGAGATATTCATGATTCTATGATGGTCCACTTAAGTGTTTGCTTGATTTGTTCACACACCGCAGGCTGCTTCGTCAGAGGAATCTTATATGTGTTATTGCAAAACATTTCGTGAGGTTTAACTTCCATGTTATACACGAGGATCATACACAAAATTTGGCTATACAAAAGAAACGTGTACAGATACAGAAAAAATATTTATTGTACAAAAATGTAAAACTGTTAAACTACTTTTCTACATAGCTTCCGAAATTTTGTAGGTACTTATCATAGCATGGCACAAATTTTTGTATGCCTTCTTCATAGAAGGTTGCCGCCTGTGTATTCAACCATGTGGTAACATGTTCTTTCAGCTCGTCATCATCGTTAAAGTGTTGACCACCAAGGACAGATTTTAGGTTTAAGAAGAGATGAAAGTCGCTAGGAGCAAGGTCCGGACTGTACTGAGGATGATCAAATGTGGCCAAGTGAAATTCCCGTAAGAGTTGTTTGTTCACATTTGCCGTGTGAGGTCGGGCATTATCGTGGAAAAAACAACACCTTTTGACAGTAATTCTCGGCGCTTGTTCTGTATTGCGCGGCGCAATTTCTTAATCGTTTCGCAGTAACCTTGCCCATTGATTGTTTGGCCTCATGATAAGAAATCAGTCACCAAAATGCCTTTTCTGTCCCAAAAAACAATGTACATGACATTTTGAGGTGTCAAGATTTGCTTAGGCTTAACCTTCGTTGGGGATTGCCTCTTTGTTTCATGAATGTCGTACGATACCAAGTTTCATCCCCCGTGACTACCCGAGAAAGAAAAACATCGCCTTCTTCATTGTAGCGTGTAAAAAACTGAAGTGTACTGCCCATCCATTGTTTTTTTGTGTCGCTCAGTAAGAATTTTTGATACCCAAAGTGAGCAAAGTATTCGAAATTTCAGTTTTTCAGTAACAATTTCATGAATTAGTGATCGTGAGATTTGCGGGACTTTCATAGCAAGGGCACTAAGTGTAAACATAGAGTTGTGCTTAATCTTCTCTTCAATTGTGTGAACGAGTTCATCGGTAACCACAGACGGGCGTCCACTTCGTTCTTCATCGTGCACTTGATCACGTTTTTCATTGAACAGTCTGACCCATCTTCTAACCATTGAATCACACAGACTATTTTGTCCTTAAACCCCTTCGATTTGCCGATGAATGTCCTTTGGTTTAACTTTCTTTGCAGTTAGAAATCGTATCGCGGATATGATTTCACACACGGTAGCATTTTCAATTACGGCTGACATTATAAAGAAGCACTACAAAGCACACGTCGGCAGCAGCAATCTGAAAATGGCGTACATGTCTTCTCCTTGAGTCAGAGGAACTGCCGCGCATGCTCGAAACTGCGATGGAAGAGCTGCCGCGGATGAAAATAGAAACGGAACTTACTTTGTGGACGACCTTCGTATATGCATATTGATCACACCTGGTTTCGTTGTAAATACGTAGACGTAGTTTAGCAATAGTTTGTACAGTGTTTCTTGTTGTTGCTTGTTAATAGTTGTAGTTTCATTTAATTTATCATTAAATAGGGATTTTAAGTCTTCCATCTCACAATCAAATACAGGTTAATTGCTACTAGTGCCATCTTGTTCGCATACTAGCTGCATCTTGTACCTCGAACAGCTTTTATTGTCGTTCAGTGTCTGCTGATCCAGATTAATTTCGATCTGTGTTCTGTTGTGCTTCATAAAACATATACCTTGTGAGAGGTCAACTACACTGTCCTCCTTACTTAACAAATCTATACCAGTCAGGCAATTAATGACCAGATTTTCTACAGCAAGGAACGACCATTCTTTTGTATCATTTCCTACTTCCATAGTCATAAATATTTCCTTACTTACCCTGTTTGATTTCAATCATACCACAGTCAAGATTCGGCATTTTTGAAGAGGATATTCAGATATCGATCCCAATTAAATCATTTGTTTATAAAAATTGTGAGATACGGTGCTAATAGCCTCTCCCGTGGCAGTCACAGTACTCATCGGTATACTAACTACAATATCTTTAGTCGTTGCTAGAAGATCTCTTATAGATGTGATCGGCACTGAGTATGATTCTCAAGTAGCTCGTCTGTTAAACTTCCATCGTGATTGTACCCTTGTGAAAGTATGTGAGGTTTGTTTACATCGCTTGTTATACTTGTGGTTCAAAATGGTTCAAATGGCTCTGAGCACTATGGGACTTAACATCTGTGGTCATCAGTCCCCTAGAACTTAGAACTACTTAAACCTAACTAACCTAAGGACATCACACACATCCATGCCCGAGGCAGGATTCGAACCTGCGACCGCAGCAGTCGCGTGGCTCCGGACTGAGCGCCTAGAACCGCGAGACCACCACGGTCGGCGTTATACTTGTGTTTGCGTACTGCTTTTTCATTCGCTGCGTCAAACACGTCTGTTATTTTATCATCCCCCCCCCCTCCCCGCCCATGCATTCTTCAGTCACCACCTGGGAGTGAGTTGTGATCTTATTTAATTTGTCGAATGTGTGGTTGTTGGGGTGACTTCACTCGGCACCGCCACAATATTTACACTCGGTTTCTGTCTGCTCCACTCACCGTTTTGTCTAGGTGTGTGTGTGTGATGTCGTGTTTTGATTTGTCATATTATTGTTGCTTGGTCGCCACTTATTCCTTAAATTACTCTTTTGCTGCGTAACACATGGAGGTGGTAGCCACAGGCTTTTGCTGGTTATTAAAGTATGAAAAACCACTATGTCCGTAATTGTTTCCGTAGAACTATGGTTGCGGATTGTTTTGGTACTGTGAGTTTCGCGTGTCATGCTGACCGTAATTGTGATTATTTCCACGTCAACTGTTGTTGTTATTGTTAGAGGCTTTTCCTTTTCTTGTTTGGATTGTCTCCATGTGAAGGTGTAAATTGTTATTATTGCACGAAATCAGACATGGTTGCATGTTTTGCTGTGCCATGCAGATGACGTTATTCTGCACGTGTGGATTAGGTTGGCTAACCAGCGCTGTTTGCATTTCTGACTCAGTCGTGCCGTAATTGCAATTTCGCCGGCTCCCCCAAGTCTTCATTAATAATATCAAGTGAACGTAAGACCGAAAGAAACTGTTCTACATCATGATTGGTACCTGTATTTACTTTTTCCTTACGTGGAATGGTAATCGTCTTTTTAATACACGGATTACGTCTCGCGGAGGCACGGGATCATCCCACCATGTTCAAATACTTTTCAAAGTAACTACGAGTATTAGCTTGCCATTAATTGAACGTTTCTGGTTCTAACACCATTTTTTGAAGCCTCTCCTGAACCGAAGCTGAGCAGAGTTTGTTTAGAAAAGCTCACTCGAATAGTTCATAATTTGTACAACGATCGGCAGCGTTACAAGCCCATATGGCTACTTCACATTTTACGAATCCGATGACATACCTTTTGCCTGTCTGTCCACGTACGGGGAAAAGCGTTTCCAAAAGCTTTGAGGAAAACAATTGGATGGACTGTTCTCTTTTCATGGATGAAGACATGGAATTGCCAGTATTTTCGTAAACTTTCATCCTGTAATATTTCTGGTAATGCATTTGCTACCCCCTGGTTTAAAATCTGCTCATTTCCCATATGCATTGGAGACAGCATATTATTTGTTTACTCTTGTTCTTGCTGAATCGGCTCAAAAGAATATCTACGATTAATCTGTTCGTTTGCATATGAGTTGGTAATCGTATGTTTTGTGTACTCATTAGGTATGTAATCACTTGACTGTTTGTGGTTGTATGTATCAATTTGGGGTGGAAAATATGCTGTACATGTACTACTCTTAAAAATTTCTTTAACTGTATTATTGATAATCGTAGGTAAATTTTGTTGTAAACAACTTTCAAAACGCTTATCTTTTTCCTTCAGCTAAGTGTGAAAATCTTTGTTAACTTTACTAAAGTGATTGTCGGTTTCCAATTTCAAACTGCCTTAAAAAGCGTTTGTTAAGGTATATACCTCGGCATTTGGCTCTGTGACACGTGTATTTACAGAAGCGTGTATTTACAGAAGCTCAGCAACAGTTACTTCTTGTGTGATTAATGTATCACGATCAGAACACAGCTTCTCAACACCAGACACAAGTAAATTTCGCTGATCCTCATATTTCTTATTCTGATTAAACAAAGTTTCAATTTTAGTAACTGATTGACCTTGTTGCTCACTGTTTCAATGTGTGTGTGTGTAAACCTGTAATCTGAGCAGTGAGTCTAACATTTATTTCGTCAATTTTGGTGTTTAGTGCAGTTTTTACAGTGTGACTAACTCCGCTTTTATGTCATCATATACGGAACTTAAAGTGGTGAGATCAGTTTGAACGTTATTCAGTTTGGTTTAGATTGTGTGCAGTTTGTCCAGTTTGCTTAATATGATTTGAAATAGGTCAGTGGCGTTTGACGACGGCGCAGGCTGTAGCGTCTAACAATAAAACGTCGGCTCCCGTCAAAGGCTCTGACGTAGCTTCATTCATACCACTAATCATATTTCCTAACAGATTTTCATTATTGTCTACGTTTTGTGTAGTTACTGCGATATTATGTAACACAACTGGTCATTTCCATTATTTACAACAATGTCCGTGTCAAAATCTGCATTTTCAATGTTAGGCTCCATTTTTTGCTAATTGTGTACTTGGTTTAACCATCCCGGTACAAAAATTCTATTAATAAAGTTTTATTTTAACCGAAAATGTCTGATTTTTAAACACCCCTGCTGCCACAATTCATAAACTGAAATTTAAAAAAAAAGAAAGTTCTGTTTCAGCATAATTTTCTTGATAGCGGCTCGCCATTTTATGAATGATGTACCCAAATGAAGCTATCTTGTTAGAACAATGTTTTACGTTTTATAGTTATGCTCTTTTGTAGTGTCAGTGTATGTTATATGAATTTTGAAATGAAAAGTGCTGCATCAATTTTAAACTAAACAACATTTCACATAGCAAAATCTACGACGCATATGCTCCTTTGCTAATGCGCTGCCGCTAAGCACTGCTGCAACTCACCTTTTCTGTTTCTTCTCAAGTAAATTCTCGTTTTCATATTGTCGTCAGGTAAATTTTACTTTTCGGTTTCAGTGGTTCTCCGAACATCATCAGTTTTGTAGCTTGAAACAACAGTTGAAAAAAAATTAGCACACAATTACAATAGTTTTTCACGCACGTCGCCAATAAAGGTCGGCTTGTTCATAAAATGACATAAATATTCTTATTACAGGTAGGAGTTGCGGCCTCTCAAATAGAATTTCTACTGTCGCCGGACAAGGAAACATCAGACATCCATATTTAAAAGATACAGGTTGCCGGTCTGTAAGAACACATCTACGATACGAGGCCGCTAAGAAAATGATATTTAACATACCTTTGATGACTTATTTTATCAACTAAATAACTGTACAACTTCTGGTCGATTACGCTAAGACGTTCCTCTCCAAACTCTAAGAGACAGAACGGAAGAATAATAGCTATTGAAAGTCTTAGTCATTTGTTTTGCAAATAATCATTATCTGAGATATCATCTCTTACGCCTGTCACATCCATGCAAATAAATTCTTTGCCACTACTAGGCATATTTGTTCCCTACAGAACTGCTCTTTTCCCTTAAGGCATCTGTTATAAATCGAAATGTATATATGCCCCTATTTTTCAACGTAGTCACCAAGTCCCTGTAAATAACGGTAAGAACGTTCTACCAATTATTCAATTTCTCTAAGACAGCAATCCACTCCTTGGCTACGGAGCCATTCGAGAACTGTTGTATCCTTGTCGCTGGAATATCTTTTGCCGAGAAGATGGATATTGCATGGTGCCCGGTTTAGACTTCCCGATGAGCATAACCACATCCGTGCTGCCTTGATCAACTTGCTGACACCATTTCACATCGGCTGGCCGTGACTTTGCGTTTGATCCATGTATCGATAAAATTTCACGGTAAATCTGTGTGCAGTTTAGGCGTCTATCTCATAAGAATCGTTCTGTCTCACGAACTTCAGTTTTAAACTACTTTCACGGTTGTAGCGCCATTTCACTCCTAGACTGTGATGCGCCTGTTATTCGTTCCTCAGCAAAGCTGTAGCTACAGGAAACCCAGAAAATAGATTCTGTCCTGGCAATAGGCCTCGCTTCTGGTGCGATAGTCTTTTCCCAGGACTTAAAACATTCTGAAGTCTTCACGCATCACGATCTCAGTTGTAATCAAAACTAGCTGGCAAATTCGAAATTGGCAATTTGCTGTTACTAGCGGACTCAATAGACTCTAAGCGAGATGATCCCGGACTGATTCTGTAGGCTGAAAATAGCTGCTTCGTTTGTCTACAGTGATATTTTGTAAATGACTCTATGGCAACGCCTCTTGGTAGTCCTATAGACGGCTATTGTCCTCGCTTATACTTGTCTGCGCTTCGCTGTTGAAAGCTTTCAAAAGCACTACCAGCGGTCAGGAATTGCCTTGACTCCACTGTTTCTGCAGTTATAAAGGATGTAATGTATTAAAACTTCATGCATGATGCGGTATTTACGGACGCATTTCAGTGTTTATGATGTCATATCTCTTAGACTACGTGTCGCACATTGATATATTTGTGCAAGTACATTCAGCGGCATATGCGGATACTCTCTGTAAATTACGTTGCGAATAGAATTAGTAGCAGAGAAGTAGTAAATTTAAACGTCGTCCATAATGCGGTAGTTTTTCACGTATCTCATTGTCTCGGGGACAAGTTGGGACTGTTTGGAGGATGATCGATTACAGTGAACCCAATTTTAAGAGAAAACCCATATTGTTGTAGTGACCACTGAAGATGCGGTAGAACATAGCGAAACGCGTCTGACCTTTGTAATACTTTTATTATAGTTGCAAGTTGATTATGTGCAACTGTGGAAGAAAGGAACCGAAAAAGATAACAGACAACACCAATTGTAAAGATATAGAATATTAATAACGTTTCTTTTATTTATTCATGTATGTTATTCATGCAATAGCACCACGCGAGGTACAATCCATCAATATCACTTTTGATGGTTGGCCTCCTTTTTGTCCAAATTAATTTATCGTTTCACAGTGAGGTTTCTTTCTTTCATAAGACCACGGTGTTCCAGTCCGTTTTCTAATTGGAAATTTGTGGAAGGTGTTGTGGGACCAAACTACTTAGGTCATAGGTCCCGAAGCCTACACACTACTTAATCTAACTTAAACTAACTTACGCTATGGACAACACACACACCCGTGCCCGAGGGAGGAATCGAACATCTGACGGGGGGTGGGGGGTGGGGGGTGGGGGGAGCCGTACGGACGGTGACAAAGGCCCTTCCATACAAATATCTTTTGCCAGATTTTTTTTAATGTCTGCAACGTCTGCTTGAGTTATTCCGGCTACTAAAGATCCTCCTTAATGGTGGCGATCCATTTAACTGGCTCAGTTTTGGCCTCACTTCTGTTTTCATAGAATTCAACTATTTGTTTTGTCAACCTAGTGGTTGCCATTCTTTTAATATGACCACAAAACTTCAGTCTTCGTTTACTCATGTCATCATGTATTTCTGTGTATTCTTCTATTCCCTTATTACTTCTCAGCCTGTAAGATCCTCCCTAAGTAATTTTGGGACCTAATATTTTCCTAATAATTTTTCTTTATTTGTTTTGAATTTCTTCAATATCCCTCTTTCTATTTAAGATTAAAGTTTCTGCTTAAAGACATTCAGGTTTGATTACAGTGCTGCAATGTCTAACTTTACCGGATTTAGAAAGCGATTTGTTATTATAAATATTTTGTGTTAATCTGAATGCAGTTGTCACTTTTGACAGCGGCTTTGTTTGCAGCTTTTTCCAGACCTTTTTCTTGTATGATTTCCCCCAAGTATTTAAACTGAGAAACCCTTCTTATTTTTCTACACTTTGTGCTCAAAAAATTTGGCGCTTGTTTGTTGCATGTCATATATTCCTTTTTTTCGAATGATATTTGTAGTCCTCCTTTTTCCGCAACTTCTTTAAGAATTTCAAATTGTTTTTAAGCTGTGGTAAAGTGCCTAGTCAAACTTTCCAGATCACCTGCAAAGGCAAGGCAATCTACTTTAACATTACTTCAGCCTAACTTGATTGATTGGTCTACATTTTCACTCGACTTTCGCTGTCGCCATTCTGTTATCACCTTTTCCAAAACACAGCTAACAATAGTGGAGAGAGTCTGCCCCCTGTCTAACACCAGTCTTTATATCAAATGGTACAGAAATTTCTCCCATGAACTTAACTTCAGAGCTAGTGCCAGTTAATGTTTCCTTAATCAGTGTTAGAGTTTTATTATCTAGCTCTTGCTGCTTTAAAATTTGGAAAAGAGATTCACAATCCATTGAGTCACAGGCCTTTTTAAAATCCAGAAATGTACATGCAGTATTGTTACCAGAAATCCTTTGGTGTTTAAGGATTAGTTTTAAATTAAGAATTTGTTTTGAACAAGATCTGTTTGGTCTAAAGCATGCTCGGTATTCACCAGTTTTAGTTTCTAACTGTTCTTGGGCTCGATCAAGTAGACAATGAGAGAGAATTTCCGATCTCACCGGGAGAAGAGAGATTCCTCAGTAATTACTAAAATAGGTTCTATCCCCTTTTTTAAGCAATGGATGAATTAGGGCAGTTTTCCAGTCCTTAGGTATTTTCTCAGTTTGCCACATATGCCCTACTAGTTGAGTGATCACTTTTATAGTGTTAGGGTCAGCTGATTTTAGTAGTACTGCAATTGTACCGTCTTCTCCGGATGCTTTATTGTTTTTAAGTCTCTTAATTTGCTTAATTATTTCGTCAGGTTCTTTAGAGTTAGTGTTGGTGGTTGAAATTTATTCGCTGGTTCTGGACAGTTATTTTTCAAAATAATTAGCAAGTATCTTACAATTTTCCTGGTTGTTAAGATCCAAACAGCCATTTTCATGGTTGAAACAAAGACTTTGAGGTTGGTAACCACTTAATTCTGTTTTGAATGTTTTATACAGTTTATTGCGTTATTCTTTTGGAAGTCTTTTTCGATTTCTAGAAGTTAGGCATTTTAGTAGTTTCTTTTAGTCTGTAGAATTACTTTAGATGTTTCTTTTCGTACAATTAGAAAGGTGTTGTACGTATTTTCAGTTTTGTTACTATTCCAAATTTTGAATGCCTCATGCCTAGATGTAACTGCTGTTTCACAATCCGTTTTCCACCAAGGTTGTTTTTGTTTCTTTCGAAACGGAATAAATTTTGTGCTGTTGTAATGAACTTTTCTTTTAGGCTTTGCCATTTGTTGGATTATTTTTAGTCAAGTTCGCTTGTCAGAGTTGGGGGTATTTTAGCAGTGTCAAATTTTGGAATAAAATTTTTTGTTTTGAAAAGTTTTTGAGGTTGAAGTTTTATTTTTATTCGCATTAAATAATGGTCAGAATCTATATTAGCCCCTTTCCTAACTCGAACATTTAAAATTTCTTTGTAGTTAGAGTATGAAATTGCTACATAATCGATTTGAAATTCCCCAACAAATGTTTTCAGTGCCCCCAAAATTTTTTGTTTACAACAGTTCTTTTTAAAAACACCTTGACATGATTTTAAGGTTAAAATTTTTGCTCGTTTTGACAAGTCTTTCGCCATTTTGGTTTGTCCATTTATGTGCAGGAAATCCACCAACCGTTTTCTTACATTTTTTCGCTTTCCCTAATTGAGCATTAAAATCATCCATCAAAATTTTGACATGGTTTGAAGCAATTTTCGAGATGATGCTTTCTAACATTTCCCAAGCTTCATTCACTTCTTCACGATTTTTTTACGTTAATCATCATTGACTGCCATATGGACATTAATTAAAGTGAATGCCTTATTTGCACATGTAAGAGAAATTTTCATTAGCTCATTATTAATGGGTTTTACCTACTTTATTGAATTTAAAATATTTTTGGAGACTGCAAAAGCAACCCCAAATGTGGTGTATTATTAAGTATTCTTTTACCAGTTTTACTTTTAAAAAGACGATACTTACCGAAATCCATGGTCTTATAGTCCGTCATTTGTGTTTCTTGAAGTGCCAAAATTTGAATCTTCCGTTCTTTCAAGGTAACTTTCCAGTGAATGGCTGGAAAAACAGTAATAATTTTCATAAAATTTATGAGGGTCTAACTACATAATGTGAACTCCGAATACAAAGAAATTTTAGGACAATGAAAGTGTTTTAAGGATTAAGATTTTGATATAAGAATAATCAGAATAGCTTTGATATAAACTTAATTATATAAACATTCATGACGGTCAGTAATTTAAAATTTCTCCTGCCAGTCTATATTTGAAGTCTATAGACTTATTAACTAGAATAAGATTTTCACTCTGTAGCGGAGTGTGCGCTGTTATGAAACCTCCTGGCAGATGAAAACTGTGTGCCGGACCGAGATTCTAATTCGGGATCTTTGCCTTAGACGGACAAGTGCTCTACCCAAGCACGACTCACACTCCGTCCTCACAGATTCACTTCTGCTAGTACCTCGTCTCCTACTTTCCAAACTTTACGGAAGCTCTCCTGCGAGACTTGCAGAACTAGCACTCCTGAAAGAAAGGATATTGGGGAGACATGGATTAGCCACAGCCTGGGGGATGTTTCCAGAATGAGATTTTCACTCTGCAGCTGATATGGAACTTCCTGGCAGATTAAATCTGTGTGTCGGACCGAGACTCGAACTCGGGACCTTTACGACTTATTAATTACTTTTCTTAGAATGCTTAGAACTTTGTGCACGTATTTATGACATTGTTATTGATGTGTCGACAGAAGTGCCGACACAGTGTGATTTGAGGGGACCGCAATGCACGCTATAAACACACGAAGAATGGCATGAGGTCTGAAACAGGATACGTAATGAATGCTATAAAGAAAAGTACGTAGCTTTCGGAATACTTAACTTTAATCCATCCTTGTTGTATACATCGTTCTTGATGAGACATGCTTTATACGATAAGTATCAATTGCTATGTAAGGCTAATGGCGCCTTGCTAGGTCGTAGCCATGGACTTAGCTGAAGGCTATTCTAACTATCTGCTCGGCAAAGGAGCGAGGCTTCGTCAGTGTAGTTGCTAGCAAAGTCGTCCGTACAACTGGGGCGAGTGCTAGTCCGTCTCTCGAGACCTGCCGTGTGGTGGCGCTCGGTCTGCGATCACTAACAGTGGCGACACGCGAGTCCGACATGTACTAATGGACCGCGGCCAATTTAAAGCTACCACCTAGCAAGTGTGGTGTCTGGCGGTGACACCACAGTTATCTAAAAAGTAAACTACAATCAAATGATTTCAACCAATAGTTTTTACACTATAAATACATAAATTAGACACTCAAAATTAAGGTACTATTTTTATAACTAATAAGGGTATATTTTTTCCTTCTGGTGATAGTAAGCTGGTATCTGTAGTCTACTTTTCTTCAAATGGTAGCATGCAACATCACAGTAAATGTCAGACCTCTAGCTCAAATAGGTTACTCCCCTCTGTTGTTCTTAGGTCCCTC
This sequence comes from Schistocerca americana, assembly GCF_021461395.2. Taxonomy (NCBI): domain Eukaryota; kingdom Metazoa; phylum Arthropoda; class Insecta; order Orthoptera; family Acrididae; genus Schistocerca; species Schistocerca americana. The sequence continues at coordinate 789,695,881 of NC_060121.1, read as the reverse complement.
CTGTTGTATAATATTCTTGGCTTGTGTGTTCCTCGTCTTCTCTCTTCTTTTTCTTGTTCCTCTTTGCTATTCTGGCCTGTTTAGTTGCCTCAAGAACCCATTTTCCGACCTCAACCACTCTCAAGGACTCAGTTGCCATCAGTGCTTGTCTCATATTGAAACCAGGAGTTAGACCCAACACCTCTAAAACATCACATTTGATAACTGCCCCATCATTAAAGCAAATAATTGCATCTGATATATCTAATCTCATGGTATTGAAACCAACCAACACAGTTTTAGGCAGGTATTCCCATAGCACATGGTTGAAACATTCATTAACATTTTGTGTCTTTCCAAGTAAGCACCGTGACAATAGTTAGTGTCGCTTGCACCCCATATATGGGCTTAATTTCCTCCAATACCTCAAATGGCAGGGAGTGTCGGTGTGCATAAGTCTCACCATTTACTACTGCTTTTTTGTATCCACACCATGTGTCTACACCACTGCCATGGAGAGCATGCTGTGGATGGTCAACCGTAGAAGCTTTATGGAAGAAGGTAGCCCATACTTCTTTCTTCATGGCCTCAATATAGTCTCAATTCCTTCTTATGGTTAAACCATAATAGAGCTGCAGTTTGTCCGCCCCTTACTTACTAAGACGACCCTGACCACCAGTTGGTTTCCCATCACTGAGCTTTTTCTTCATATCTCTTATTAGCTTATGTAAACGTGTGCCCATCCTCTTTTGGACATGATCAACACACTCTAGCTTTGCAGTTTTTACAGTTCTTCCATATGGCATATTTTCCAACACATTTGAAGACCCTTTGGAGTCTCCATCTCCAAGGTACTTCACAAAATGTACACCATAATTCTCTTCTGACCTTTGAAATATTCTGAGAACTCCCTCTTATTCCATATGACCACTGTACCCAGAAAAATTCTGTATATAAACATGAAGCTGGTTATTTCCTTTACAACTATGGCAGTACTTTGTCATACATTATGTGTCAATCACCTTTCCCTTTACTAGGGATGTTGCGATGACAACACCATTCAATGACAGGTGACGAAGTGTCTGCCATGTCCCATCAAAGGCGGCAGCTACGTCAGTGTCACCTTCATTGCATAACACAGTTCCTTCTACTGCTTTCTTCATTGACACTGCACTCACATGACCAAGTCTTTCAATACGTAATTGTGTGTACTTCTCAAATATTGTGGGTGGATGCAAATTCATGATAGCACAAAATGCTTGAGCTGCCTTTCTACCCTTCCCAATACACCTCATTCCATACACAAGTCTGATATTTGTTTTATAAACTCTCTCTCGCCACAACCCAGAAGAATAACCAGTTTTAGTTACCCCACAGAAATCACAAAACATTTGTAACTTACTAGCCACACCTTTCCTTCCTTCAAAATCTTCGACGATTTTAATACTACCTTTTTCACAAAGCGCACACACAGTAGCATATTTTTAAAAGCGAACATAAAGCACTCAATTTAGCAATTATGGAAACACATTCCGTTACAGTGTTTTGATAATATTTTATAGAAATGTCACTCTGGGTACTCAAATATTTTAGCGTCTGTCTTGAGGCACTTGGCGGAGTCGACATATCATCCAGTTGGTTTGTAGATGTAATTACACAGTCTCTTCTTTCCAACGAAGTAAACTGATTACCATAAAACTTAAATTTTCCCATTCCAAAACACTTTTTTGGAGGCATAAATACTTCCGAGAATGACACAGTACCAACAGCTCAACACGGAAGTTTGAACACAAACAACTCTCGAAAACCATAGATATACGAAGGAAAACAAAGGAGCATCGGAAAGCGTGTGTCCTAACAGGGCTGCCAACTCAAAACACTATTACGCAGTGTATCTTTTCGAAGTGAAAAAATAATAGTGACGCCATTTGACATCCGACCGCAGCGGAAACACAATCGTTGCTGCACACCGACATATATTTAAATTTGTTTTTAAAGATGTTCCCGATGTTCCAATCGATTCATTTAACCACCATTTTGTTCACAAAACTCTAAATATTGATTTAAGACGGAAAAATTCGAATTTTTGAAGCAGATTCACTAGCAAGTGGCCTTAATGTTTCTCCAAGTTTATATAGTTTACCTGCTTGCAAAAGTGTTAGTATGTTAAATGTTGCAAAAAATGTATTTCTTTTGGCTTTAAGTTGGCCAGAGGACTCCGACTTCTACTGTTGAATCTGTGATATTCGCTATTTTCGACTTCATTAAAATAGCAAATACGAGTAGTTAATACTTTCAGCCAGAAGGCAAATACTTGTTTGTAAATAATGATTAATGCATAATGAGGCGTCGCATGGCGACGGTGGAATTTTCTAAATAATGTAATTCGTCGTCTTTGGGTGGCAATATAAACAGAAATACGGATAGATATGCGATCCTTCACTATTTTGTTCGCTGGAGAACAAATGAAGCCTTGAGCGCTAAAAAGACTTGTACTGTTTTTCTCAAGTAAGACGGACGCAGATTTGTGGCAGTCTGATCTAATTTTTACTAAATGTATAAAAACGTGTTATGTCTAAGTTTGAGTGAAGTGTAAAGAACTGTTATAACTTACCGTGACGACGCACGAGCGACTCAAAGAAGACAATGGCTATATAAAAGAGCGCTCAATGGACATGATACGGACATAAAAATCTACCGTCATTGTTGTATTAAGCTTAAGGTACGATATATGTTTTAGTTATAATAAATATTTGTTCTGGAAATACTGAATCATTTAGCAGTGCTCATTCCTATTACCTCCTCAGTATTATTTTCATTTTAATTATGCATTTTGCTAATATTACAGACACCAAGATCAGCAGTCCAATGTGCGTGTTACATTGATAAAAAGAAAACTGTTTTATCGTCTTCTTGCATAAGCTTTAATATCGAATTTCCCTTTTGTGTGATGTTACAGTTGTTTTTGCGCCCTTAAGAACTTTCTGGTCCCTTAGGAAATTGTTTTGTCATAACAATAACTTCACAACCGGGGATGATCGTATCTACGATCATGAAGTAATTAGAAAGACGATAACGCAATTTCTTAATCAATAGCACGCTAGTTGAGACTGCCTCAAGCCACGCGAAACTGCAAGTAGAAACTATTCACATCTCATAATGCAATATTTTATGACAATGGTCAATCCATGATTCTTACGCCAATTGCGATTGATAAAACAGTAAGCTAAATCTCAATTTCCAACTTTCCATTGAATAACAACATCACTTTTATATTGTAACATCACACTTGGCGCCCGAACAGGGACTGGACCAAAAATTAGTTCAAATTCTTGGAAAATTTTCTATGTGCTTGTGTTAATAAATGTTCTGTCGTTTCATGTACACATCATCTCTCTGTGAGTAAGACAGAAAATACGCTGGTCGATAACGCAGTTTAATTATCGTGAGAAAGGAAAAGAAAAGAGACGCGAATTTGCTGAGACAACCCAGTGCAAACCAAGCCATCAAAAAGTAAGTCAGAATTTTGCATACGCAGTGTAGTGCTTCAGTAGCAACGTTGCTTTTCCAAGTCGATCCACATCCTTTCTATCTCCTTCCCGCTATAGAAAATCTGCTTTATTTTATCTTTCAAAGTAAAATTATTCGTAGTCTGATAATAGAAATTATTTCCCCCATTGTTAGTATAGCTGTATTACATTTTCAACATGGTGGATAGTGTGTGCAATTTGCAGTGAAGAGCATCTTCATTCATTTGTCTGAAACGTTTAGGTTCCATCTTGTCTTCTCGCCAGATAGAATTTCATTTGTTGCTCACGCGAGAGCGGTGCTCTTAGCGGACTCACCACGTCACTGACAAACGACGAAAGCCTTACGTAGCACGTGATTTACTGACGAAAATGGCAGATAGTAAATAGAGACAGGTGACAACAGGAGACGGGAGTGAAGACGTTAATAGTATTTCATACCCTTTACGATCGCGAACGGTAGGTTCCCGTGTGGAAACTGAACTAACCATGTCTGTAACAGGGGAAAGTGACCCTAAAGTCCAAATTCTTCCCGCTGCAGCTACAAATGACCTCGGTTCGTTAATGGAAATGCTGAAACAACAGTTTGACGCAGTAAATGAGACTATAAAAACACAAAATGAGACTGTTAACGCCCGATTAGATGCAGTGAAAACACAAAATGAGACAATAAAAACACAAAATGAGACTGTTAACGCTCGATTAGATGCTGTAAGCGAATCAGTAAAAACACAAATTGAGGCTGTTAACGTCCGATTAGATGCTGTAAGCGAATCATTAAAAACACAGCTAGGCACAATAAAAACAGATCTGCATAAAGAAATTACGGCTGAATTAAATACCCATTTGGGTGAGGTGCAAACTAAGATCAGTGATCAAATTCAGAAAATGCAGAAGCAGGTAAAAAGTGAAATAGCTGAAGTATCTGGAACATTAAACACAAAAATTCAGGCAGCTACCAAAGAAATAAACTCAGTTAGAAATGCAGTATCTGACATTGAAGGTGTAGTGGAGGATCTGTCGAGGCAGATAGACTCAATCAATATTGAAGAACAGGTTAAGAGCACCGTGAAAGCACACGCGGAGGCATTGTCGGAACACTACGGTGAATGGATAAAGGGTAAAAATATTTTTATCGAAAAGAAGGTCAGGGAGGAGCTTAGGGAGACTGTCAAGGATGTAACTTATGAAATCTTAGCTGCTCCTGGTAAGTCTGGAGACACAGTGGTTTCTGAATTGGGACAGATTCGGAGGACACTTACACGGGATCTTCCCGAGTGGAGGCAGCAAGTAGTGGACGAAGTCAGAATGCTGAGAAACTGGGTAGAAAATCCGCACACGCATACGCAAACTATAGGGAACAACTCTTAGACGGTGACGAATGTCAGTCAACTCCTTATTATTCACCGCCTGATTACATCCAAAACGACAGTCCTGTTGAGTCCCGAGTAGGGAAAATAATGATCCGCCCACAATCGTGAGTTTAATGCAAGAGGAAAGTGTGATTAAGCATCGCACTTTTCCTGTTTTTCATCCGCAGAAGCGAGAAATACACCCCATCGTGTTCCTAAAGAATTTTTCCGGCATATTTCCCAGGAGCTGGACAGACAGACAGCGTATTCAGTTCGTCACTGGCTTTATTTCTGGTGATGCAGCATTATGGGGAACGGAAATGGTAGACACGTGTAGGAATTATGAAGAGTTTGAGAAAATGTTCTTGGCAAAATTTTGGAGTAATGGGGTACAGCAAAGATTAAGGAAGGAGGTGTATGGTGTGGAGATTTTCAATGAGAAGCATGGAAGTCTCCGGCGATACTTCGAGAAGTATCTAGCAAGAATTAAGTTCTGGGATTCTCCGATTTCTTCCAAGGACGTAATTATGATTCTCAAAAGCAAACTCCCTGTGTCTATTAGAGAGAAACTAGTAAATGTGTCCGAAGAAGACACGGATGCATTCCTTTCTGTGCTGGATTCCTTAGATTTAATTAGCGAGGATGTGCGCTCCAAGGTTGGCAGCGGCAAATTCTTCCCTGGCAGCCAGCAGAATGCATCGCACGCGGACAACAATGCGCCGAAGGAGAGAGCGAGCTACTGCGACCGCTGTTGCCAACCTGCCAGCCGTTATGAAAACGCAAACGGCAATAACTTTAAACGGAAACAGAAAACCAATTACAGCAATCAGCAGAGATACCACCCAATTTACAACCACCAGGTACAACATCAGTACGGAAACCCACCCTTTAATTCTGCGCCTGAGCAGCATGGAAATTCTCCACAAACTAGTGGTAATTTTTCAAATGGGCCAGTGTACAATCAAAGTTATAGGTCGAAAAATAGCAAGTGGCATGGGCAAGGCAGAGGCCACCCAGCACATCAGAACAACTTTTCACAGAATAGAGGACCGCGGAACAATTTTCAAACGGTACCAAATGCGAACTTTCCTTCACAAGGAAATGGTTCTGCCGGCAACCAAAAGATCGGGCGACAGCAGCCGTCTCGAGTATTTTATTCACAAGTGAATGCACACAGTGGATTTTACCCCGCTACACCGGCATTTGTACCACATAACCAGCACCAATATGAAACGGAACAAACACTTAAGGCCATGAATGACAAACAGGTTAAACATCCTGCGGAAAATTAGAGGCAGCACCTTTCAGCCTCCGAGAGGTCGCTGCCGGTTTCAGTGGGGGTACTAACGAATACTCTGATTCTGAGTATGTTAATGCGATACGGTACGACCATGAGACCGACTTACGAGATGACCTTGCACCTGACCTAGAAGCTCAAGACATTAATGACATTTATGATGAACAGGTCCAGGCTTCGATTAAGATTTCTATTGCCAACATTCCTGTCACAGCCATTGTTGATACAGGAGCAAACATCAATGTGATGTCATCATGTCTCTTCAGACAGGTGTCTTCTGTTTCAAAAGTTTTATCATTGCCGATTCAGGGCTGCTCCATATCGGGAGCGATTGGTCCATAGAAACAGAGAGTTAGTTTACAGACACAGCCTCAACTGCAGATAGAATCTGTTTCGGTTTCCTGCCTCTTGCGTACTGGAAATTTCCTTGTGTGAACTGTTAATGATAAGTATTGTGTTGAACAGCGCACTGACTACATGGTAACGGCTACTACATGTAAACTTTAAGTATTAAATGCTATGTATGGAAAAATTGTTTATAGTGATGGACATTGAACTGATATTTCTTCAACAAGCTGAAGCAGGAAATAGGGGTTGCACCAAGAATTTCAATTTAATTTTAAGTTAGTATTAAGAAAAAAAAAGTGCTTGCGAGGCGATTGCCCGGAGCTATATAAATATGTAAAGGTGAGAAATGGAGAAGGATGCGTAAATAAGCACTTCCCTCAAGGTACAAGAAGATTTATAGATTTATTTTTAGTAATGTAAGTACTTGAAGTTCTGTTGTAAGAGCCCAAATTACCTGCTCAAAAAAAAAAAAAAAAAAAAAAAAAAAGGTACATGGTCAAACAGTCCAGACAGTGGACAGGAGTAGAAGAAATAGCTTAAAGTTCAGTTAAAGCGTGCTGTTAAATGGGAAAACAAGTGGTAACCCACATGTGTTCACGCAAGGAGACAATAAGCTGTAGTAAACTAAGTTAGGTTAAATACAGTACAAATAGAGGCAAACCATGAAGCATCAATAATGTAGCGTAAGTACTCCACGAGGCCATTAATTGCTATGAAAGTAAACTATTTCCCTGTGATCTGTGCCCAATGTAAAGAGTATATGAGGAATGTTAGCTGACGAATTGATTTCAGTAGAATCAAGGTACTAAATAACCACACAGCAAGCCCCCTGTATCATAAATAAGTCCAAGTAAAGATCGTCAGAAGATTTGTAGTGTAATCTAGCGACCATTCAATACCCTAATTGAAGGCTAATCTAAAGAACAAGCAATGCAGTGATATTTAAATTAATACTGACTATAACCAGAGTAAGACGTAGAAGTAGCAAAGTATGCTGTAATGAAAGAGGTTGAAATTTATATATGTGCCTATGTTTATTATGATAATTTTATTTACATGCAGATTTTATGGCAAAAATATCTCCTAAGACACTCCTCTTATGAAATCCATTTTCCGTGTGCCCGTTCCTTTTGATCCTGGTTCACTAACCCAGACCAAGGGTCGACTTGTAAAAGGCACGTGTGCTTCAAGGCAAAGCAGTGCTTATGAGAAATGAGACACGTAGCGTGATGAACTTCGCTAGCTTTGGTCATGTTTGTTATGGACCGGTTGCGTAAACCCAGTGAACTGTCGGTCATTCCATTCATGCGAAAAATAGTAGACACGCGTTACCCAATTTCTTTTTTAACAGAGAACGATTGCTGAGTACATGAAGCGAAGAGGGAGATCTGTTGTTATCCAGTCTGCCCTCAAATATAAAAAAAAAAAAAATTGGCAAGCACAAAGGAAAGCACAAAAAAAAAGATTCAGCGTTAAATGCGTACTCGTTAAGTAGTAGATATGCTGCGTGGCAGTAGAAAATGATCTTGGGTGCACTAAAGAATAAATGCAACGAGTGTTGCGAAACCTGTAGTTTTCATAATGAGGAGATGAGCCCTTTAAAGAAAGTTTGAAAGAATATTTTTAGGTTCACTAGTGAAAGTAAACCTTGAGATATAAAGAGTCCATTCATAAAGCAGTTGTTCACTGGACTTAACAAAAGGAGTGACCATTAATTGTAAATATTAGCTCGTAAGTGATCTTTTGTAAATAGTCGAATATAAGTCTTTCTGTACCAATGGAGGAAACCTGCAAAATTGATTGTTTTGTAAATGAACTCTATCGGCGAAGGAACTAAGCACGAATGCTGGGTGAAGATGCACACTAAAGTGCGACGTGCATAATAAAAATAACTGTTCACTGTATATTAGTGGTAGTGTTGTACTGCAAGTGTAAAAAGAAGTCAAGGCTACAACAACAGGTGCAACGCAAAGTTCAGTGTTGTTCTAAGTGCAGTGACAGCTAAAACATTCGTCGTCACTTACCTGTGAGCCTCATGGGAGGCAGTTGACAGAGAAGTATGGAGGCAGCTTCAGTGTCTGGCTCCTCCGATGGAAAACGCGCGCGAGGTGTTTGTATCGATGCACTCGTGTGATACAAAGTTCACAAAAAAAAGGGAGCAATCGACGACCAGCAGCTCTGTTACAGCCTGAGCGCGAACGGATACTGAGTATTGGAGCTCACGCAACACTGTGCAGCCGCTGTGAGTGGCTGACGTGTGGGTGACGAAACAACCCAAACTTTAAACTGCTAACCGCCATGACTTCCATCGTACATACTGGAGGAAACACATTTGTACACTTGTGTGACTACATTTTCATACGTAAATTAAGCAGTTTTCTTGAGTTGAAGTTAAGATGAGTAAGAAGTAGATTGTTAGATTACTCAGACCTTAAAGCCATTAATACCGGCACTCCTGAACACTGCTAAAATGAATTATAATCCTGTCTCTTGATGGACAAAGAAAATGAATGTGCACTATAGGAAGACCCTAAACTCCAGACCAGTCCCGATCCTTAACAAATGTATCCAATAGGTTGTAAGTTATACTAATAATTTTCCACTTCTTCTGTTTCATATTGTAAATAAAAACCCGGGAAGCCACTTGAATTCCTGGCACCACAGTGGAAAGGACAGATGTACTGCATGATGAACGCCGTAGACAGCTAACACAGAAAGTGAAAGCATCACGAAGTGTAGTGCTACGTTATTAAACTGTAATTAAACCACAATGAGTCAACAGATGCTCGAACATTGTCCACTCTAGTTTAGTGAAAATAAGCACTCACTGTACTCATGTATTAGTTGTTAAGCTCAAGAGAAAGTAATTTCTGAATTCTATCCCATGAAGAGCGAAATGAACGTTCACTTATTGTTATAAGCAAATATGAACCAAACTTAAATATGCACATAAATGTTAATCTTGGTATTATGGAATGAAATGACTGATGAACAAAGAATGACAAACTTTATTTTGAAAAATGATAAATATCTGATATATGTTTATAAATGTAATATCAATTTATGTACATAGTACGCCAGTAACATTATGTAAATGTCACACCAAAAATCACGAATATCTCATGAGGACATGAGGATCGAGGTAATCCTTCGGCATTCCCTCTCTCCTCATGGGAGGCAATGTGATATTCGCTATTTTTGACTTCATTAAAATAGCAAATACGAGTAGTTAATACTTTCAGCCAGAAGGCAAATACTTGTTTGTAAATAATGATTAATGCATAATGAGGCGTCGCATGGCGACGGTGGAATTTTCTAAATAATGTAATTCGTCGTCTTTGGGTGGCAATATAAACAGAAATACGGATAGATATGCGATCCTTCACTATTTTGTTCGCTGGAGAACAAATGAAGCCTTGAGCGCTAAAAAGACTTGTACTGTTTTTCTCAAGTAAGACGGACGCAGATTTGTGGCAGTCTGATCTAATTTTTACTAAATGTATAAAAACGTGTTATGTCTAAGTTTGAGTGAAGTGTAAAGAACTGTTATAACTTACCGTGACGACGCACGAGCGACTCAAAGAAGACAATGGCTATATAAAAGAGCGCTCAATGGACATGATACGGACATAAAAATCTACCGTCATTGTTGTATTAAGCTTAAGGTACGATATATGTTTTAGTTATAATAAATATTTGTTCTGGGAATACTGAACCATTTAGCAGTGCTCATTCCTATTATCTCCTCAGTATTATTTTCATTTTAATTATGCATTTTGCTAATATTACAGACACCAAGATCAGCAGTCCAATGTGCGTGTTACATTGATAAAAAGAAAACTGTTTTATCGTCTTCTTGCATCAGCTTTAATATCGAATTTTCCTTTTGTGTGATGTTACAGTTGTTTTTGCGCCCTTAAGAACTTTCTGGTCCCTTAGGAAATTGTTTTGTCATAACAATAACTTCACAACCGGGGATGATCGTATCTACGATCATGAAGTAACTAGAAAGACGATAACGCAATTTCTTAATCAATAGCACGCTAGTTGAGACTGCCTCAAGCCACGCGAAACTGCAAGTAGAAACTATTCACATCTCATAATGCAATATTTTATGACAATGGTCAACCCATGATTCTTACGCCAATTGCGATTGATAAAACAGTAAGCTAAATCTCAATTTCCAACTTTCCATTGAATAACAACATCACTTTTATTTTGTAACATCACAAATCACACTGCATTTTAACCTGGCCGCCCCAGAATCCGAAAGTCCAGTTGCGCCAGTAATACTGGCGGTGGATTGACCAACTGGGGTACTACTGCGGTTACCAAAATGGTCCACGATGATTGCACCTGGAATCAGGAGGGGTTGAGTAGACTCACTGCGTGACCTCGGAGTGTTGAGGCTGGAAGGGTTAGTCGCAGTAAATAATTTCAGCCGCACCACTGGTGAAAAGACACTGACCACTTTGCCGCTAGCTACAAGACAGACGCAAAGTAGATTTGTCTTTATTTTGCCTTGGTCCGGGACTGCTTAGTGTGTACTCGCAGCTGTCCACCATGCCTTGTGGAACGTTCACTGTCCGTCACCTGTCACCTGTCCAATATCCTAGGCATGATCGGTTTCTTAGACTTTCAGTTACAAAGTCTTGAAGAGTGGAACGTTTGTTTTATTTCAGAAACTTTAAAATTTTTCACATAAATAATTCGGAAACGTTTCTTTTTAGCATCCCTTATATTAGTGTACCTTAGCCATGCAAGAAAGCATCTTAAGTTTCTAACGGATGGGTTGGAAAAGAAATAATAAGAATAAAAGTAGCTTGGGTCGATTTCGGGAAACTAACTAGGGTATTGAAAACTCAGCTACTGAAGATCTGATATTTGGAAGCTTACAACAGTGTGCAGTATCATTGTTAACTTACAGCAGTGAGCTGTGGTCTTGAAAGTGAGAGCCATCCAAAAGCTGAGTGTTGTTAGGCGAATAATGGACGGGTACACGTTGGATATTGCTAAGAGAGTCAGGGAAACATTCAAACCGGTAGTGGAATAGGGTGGAGTATATGGCGTGATTGTATCCTTAAAGCAAATGAAAGTGCGAGGGCTATTTAGCGAGACGAATGGATACTAGATGAAGAAAGTTCTTTGCTGGAGTTCAAATAATACGAAGAGATCAAGGCGACTGCCTAATGGAAGATGCCAGATGACATTAGAAAACAAGAAGAAACATAAATGCATAAATCTGACGACTGAAATTCATGGGAAATTATACAGAAAGCCTTTATTTTGTTGTAAATGTCAAATGGCTGCTGCTGATGTACTGATAATGACGAGGGTGAGTGGATCGAAAACAGAACTTGAGACAACTATCTCAAAAAGGCCGCATCGTACAAAAAAAAATATCCTAGATTAAAAGTTAATGGTAGTAAAGCGGATATCTGTCTGTGCTACATCTGGCCACTTTCTAACCACCCCTACTGTGTGGACGGGGTCAGCTATGTATTTTCAAATGGGAACCCTCCCTCATATTTTATCGCGTGTTCGGGTTCTACACCAAAAAATACGAACTGCTTACTTAAACCATTGCTTTTCGTTCGTGCAGAGGGCTATTATCGGTAAATATCAGGTTGGCCTGTGTTTAGGTTAAAAACTGACGCATTTGATTGTACATGTCATACACGATGTAAATGTAAACATTTGCGTTCTAAACATTGGTATTTATGTCCGAAATTTATGTTAGTGTTGCAAATTCGATCGTAAAGTACAATATGGTTATCAGTTTCAACGTCTGGCTAGAATCTACGTTTAGCGTGATCCAGGAACAACGACGTGAATGTCATATTTTTCAGTTCACATCGTGATACTTGATACCGATGAGTCCTTTTGCCTCACAAGGTCAGTCACCTTGCCTTTCACTACTGAGGTGCTTGATTTCTGTGAGCACTCATGGCACGTTTACCTGTTGGTATTACTTCATGGACATTTTTCTTTATTACAATGGTTATAGTCTGTATTGCACTGGTAGCTGCGAAGCGGCCAGAGCTAGAATCACTGCTGTTGGATGGAAACACACACCGAAACCAATGACCCCAAATGGCGGGGTTCGAGGACGGCTGCCTAAATCAAGCATTTAGATGCTTTGGGTACTCGCCACAATCGACACTGTAAGGAACAGAAAACTACATTACCGTGCAAGTATCTTATTTTCCAGAGCTGTCAATGTCTAGCCACATTATTTGTGCCGCACAGTCACATTTGGATAACGCAAGTAACGTTTGAACATCAATATCAACTGTTTGAACACAAAGGTCTACACTCACATCGTAAACGAAATGTAGAATCAAATGCGTCGGTTCTTAATCGTAAAAACAGTAATACTTTTGACGATTACAGTGGCATCTGCCACGAATGGGAAACAATGATTTGACTATACCGTACGTATTTTTTGGCGTAGTATCCGAATATGTATTAACAGTGGGCGGGGAGGGGGGGGTTCCCATTTGAAAACACGAAGTTGTCCCCCGTCCACGCAGGGGAGGTGGTTGGGTGGTTCGGAGGTGGCTGGTTGTAGCATAGATATGTGTTCCCTTTACTAATATCAACTATTCACCTAAAACCTTTCTTTCCTACGATGCGTCGTGTTCGAGATATTTGTCTTGAGTAAGAAAAAAGAAAAAATCACTCTGTATACCTCTGCGAACCAATGATCTGGAACCCACCTCCATTTGTTTACACCGTACAACATATTTCTTCGTTTCTCAATTAGTCCTGAGGCATGGAAAAACTGTGTCGAAATTGAGGTCACTGAACACGAACAAAAAATATTATGTTCATAATTCCGGTCGGGTAGTGTGAGAAACGCACAAACTGACTCTGCGTATTACACTAAAACAAGAACTTAATCTATCTCCGAATGGCACATGAAAGAAAGTATGAAATATACGTAGCCTCTCAGAATAAAACTTCCTCCTGTTCTCGCAGGTATCTGTTGCATTGCTGTTGGTCTCCCTCTAAATGGCTGTTCTCTCGAAGGATTGTTCAAATATGGAGAGACAATCGCGACACGTGTTGCATTGAAATCGCGGGTTCCGTGGGACGAGACTACAATGCGCTGTCCCTTGGACATTCAGACGCGTCCAGTCATAAGCGCGGGATCCGGCCGGTTAAAAGCGAATCACAATTAACCGCCTGCTAGGCTTTATGTCTCGCAGCCACCTCCCAGCAAGGGAACTGGCCTTCAAGTCCTACACTGTTGCACTGCTCGCGCACTTAAGGACTGAAACACTGCAAGCTTGTTTTCTTTCTTAAGCAAATATCGTGCGGCCAACGCAGAGTTGTGCATTTGCGTAAAAGTGCATTAGCTGTAATGGACAACATTACCGAGCATAATTTATGGCAAGTATAACAACTCATTGTTATGAACAACGACTGGGAACGTAGTTCATTATCGTGATGTTAAAACATGGAACAGCAGTCTAGTGAATAATGACACACCCGGCCAGGGATGTAAGCAGCAGTGCCTTGAAAATAGATTCATGAATTTTACGCCAATGATGTATACTCCGACTCCTTATTGCCGGAGACCGTATGCAGTATGTTCATGTGATTCTACCTGCTTCAGTTCCGTTTCCTTCAACTTTGGACAATTTTCACCACCGTCGTTTTCACACTAAGATGAAAGACGAATTATTGACAAGAATCGCAGCTTGAATGAAAAGAGTAAATGGTTTGTAGTCCTGTTTCCATGTTTTTGGGACTCGAACGTCACTTGATAAAAACGGAACCTGAATAGGATCTCTTTGTTGTCCGTCTGTCTGTGTGTCTCTCCGTTTGTCTGCGCCTATTAAGATTACTTTTTCTAAGGAAGGGCCAGGCGTATCAAGTTCAAATGTATATCACATACTAACATCTACGGCTCCGTGACAGTGTAAAACTTTTAAGCTTCTAAATCAATGCAATCAAAAGATACGGCCATTTATGTCACATATTTAGATACTCGCAAACTCACTCGTCCAAGCCTATAGAATACTTCCTGAGACCTAGAATCACGAAAGATCCAAGGTTTCACCGTATCGGTAAAAGGAAAAAAAAATCCTATAACTCTTAAATTGTAGTTATAGTACGTAAAAATATCTTTTTGCCATTAGAACTTATATAACAGTCATCATCCGTCGAAAGCAAATTAGAAAAATATTACTGCATGAAAACATAAAATGTAAACTGTAATCACGTTTTGGTAAGTACACTACTGGCCATTAAAATTGCTACACCAAGAAGAAATGCAGATGATAAACGGGTATTCATTGGACAAATGTATTATACTAGAACTGACATGTGATTACATTTTTACGCAATTTGGGTGCATAGATCCTGAGAAGTCAGTACCCAGAACAACCACCTCTGACCGTAATAAAGGCGTTGATATGCCTGGGCATTGAGTCAAACAGAGCTTGGATGGCGTGTACAGGTACAGCTGTCCATGAAGCTTCAACACGATACCACAGTTCGACAAGAGTAGTGAGTGACGTATTGTGACGAGCCAGTTGCTCGGCCACCATTGGCCAGACGTTTTCAATTGGCGAGAGATCTGTAGATGTGCTGGCCAGGGCAGCAGTCGAACATTTTCTGTATCCAGAAAGGCCCGTACAGGACCTGCAACATGCGGTCGTGCACCATCCTGCTTAAATGTAGGGTTTCGCAGGGATCGAATGAAAGGGTCGTAACACATCTGAAATGTAACGTCCACTGTTCAAAGAGCCGTCAATACGAACAAGAGGTGACCGAGACGTGTAACCAATGGCAGCCCATACCATCACGCCGGGTGATACGCCAGTATGGCGATGACGAATACACGCTTCCAATGTGCGTTCACCACAATGTCGCCAAACACGGATGCGACCTTCATGATACTGTAAACAGAACCTGGATTCGTCCGAAAAAATGACGTTATGCCATTCGTGCACTCAGGTTCGTCGTTGAGTACACCATCGCAGGCATTCCTGTCTGTGATGCAGCATCAGTGGTAACCGCAGCCATGGTCTCCGAGCTGATAGTCCATGCTGCTGCAAACGTCGTCGAACTGTTCAGATGATAGTGGTCGTGCAAACGTCCTCATTTGTTGACCCAGGGATCGAGACGTGGCTGCACGATCCGTTACAGCCATGCGGATAAGATGCCTTTCATCTCGACTGCTAGTGATACGAGGCCGTTGGGATCCAGCACGGCGTTGTCTTGCAAACGGCCCCATCTGTTGATTCAGGGATCGAGACATGGCTGCACGATCCGTTATAGCCATGCGGATTACCCTCCTGAACCCACAGATTCCATATTCTGCTAACAGTCATTGGATCTCGACCAACGCGAGCAGCAGTGTCGCGATACCATAAACCGCAATCGTGATAGGCTACAATCCGACCTTTATCAAAGTCGGGAACATGAAGGTACACATTTCTCCTCCTTACACGAGGCATCACAACAACGTTTCACCAAGCAACGCCGGTCAACTGCTCTTTGTGTATTTCGCGTCTGTAGCACGTCATCTTCGTAGTGTAACCATTTTAATGGCCAGTAGTGTAAATATAATATTTTATTAAATTTTGTCTCTTTGCATATATGAACTGAACTCACTTGCTCGCTTCCTTTTGCACGACCGGAATAGTCTCATGAACTAGTGTAGAGATTCTGATACGGTATCGGAATTCCCGCAACCGATATCTTGCCAGTATCGATATCGTTAACAGACAAAAGTCGTCAAGATTCTCGATTCTCGGAGTGGATTAACTATCTGTACAGGATGAGTCAAGAAACGTTTACAAACGGACATGGCACATGGGACGTACAAGGATCAAAAATCACATAGGAACCGAGTCGCAAATGCCACGAGAGAGCGCTCCGATCACGAGACCGAAGCTTCACGTCCAGTGTCCTCTTTACCGATGAGGCTGCGTCCTCAGTCGAGGGTGCGACGAATGTTCACTACTTGCACGCGTGGGCGGATGTGAACTCACATGCTGCACGTACGCGTGCCTCACAATGCAAGCTTACCATTAACGTGTGGGCTGGCATCGTCGGAGATTTCAGTCGACAGGTGAGGGCACACCTGCAGGCAACTTTTCCGGGCCGCTGGATTGGTCGCGGTGAGACAGTCGCATCGCCACCACGGTCACTCTTCCGTCCACACTCGATTATTTCCTGTGGGGTGTATCTGAAAGGCGCTATGGTTACGAGACGAAAGTTTCACATCTTCATGATCTGTTATGGACGGAGTTTAGTAACGTCGTTATGATACTGTAAGATGCCGTTTCCTTCTTTAACAGCACAAACAGTAATGTCATTGTTGAGGAACGACATCATCGAGTTTTCACATACTTAGGCAATCAGTTGACACAACGTTTACACTCTTCAAGTGGTTTACTGTTCCGATTTCAAATCACGTTACATTGCCGAAGGACCTAGTGGGTAGGATTTTTGCAGGATCTGGATGTCTTCGAGATACAAAAAGTCTCTTTGGGAGAAAGTGCCGTTCAATGTGGCGTAGAAGTCATACCTGTGGGAGTCCATTTGTAGCATGGTAGTAAATAACAACAACGCCATTTAACAGCCTCGAATACCCTTGGCGACCCCCGGTTCCTGTGTGATTACTGATCCTTGTTGTAGGCCTGATGTGTGATGTCAGTTTGGAAATATTTCTTGCATCACCCTGTATACAATAATCAAGTTTGTACGGAATCCTCAATGGGCATGTCCTACTCGCACTTGGCCAATCTTTTGTTCTGTCTCCGACGGATCCACCGTCCCACTGTGATGAATCGTGAATGGTGAATGCATCTTATGGCCGGTCGGAGTGGCCGTGCTGTTCTAGGCGCTACAGTCTGGAACCGAGCGACCGCTACGGTCGCAGGTTCGAATCCTGCCTCGGGCATGGATGTGTGTGATGTCCTTAGGTTAGTTAGGTGTAATTAGTTCTAAGTTCTAGGCGACTGATGACTTCAGAATTTAAGTCGCATAGTGCTCAGAGCCATTTGAACCATTTTTTTTGAAGCAGCTTATGTTGAGACCAGAAACCTGTCAGATCGTGCAGAAAAGTTTTCAATTAAATGTAACGTCATTATGTTGCTTCTTTAATGATAGGTACAGTAATCCCACTGTTGAAGGACGACGTCATCGAATTTTCATACTCAGGCAATCAGCTGATAGCTGTTCAGATTTATCACAAAGAGTGAAATGATGTAATGGTTTAGATGACAGACCAGAGAGATAAAGTACCACTGAGTGGCAACACTGCGACCAGAGTGAAGCAAGTTGAACGTCGCTCCGCTCTGTTTTCGTAAGTCAAGTAAGGGACGTGCTACACGATAGTGCACAAGAAAATAACAAAACTAGATTTTTTTCGTTTAGAAATTATAGCCAGAAACGATATTACCTCTGCGTATAGAGCACTAAGCACACGACACGTGTCACCTCTTGACTGTGTCAACTGCTTTCATTTAAATACAGTAACGCAGAGAGTCAGCAAAACAGTACTCACTTGAAATATTCGTACTTGTATTGCTTCTGCAAGCGCAGTTATGGGCTACGCAAACGCTTGCATAGCTTCGTTAAAAAAGAAGAATAAAAAGTGGGAGACCGTTTGTCTCACAATTTTGCACACGTGCTATCTCTCCTTCAGAGCAACCACAGATTGACTAGCATTACAGCGTGGCACCGCAAGAAGCGCAGTGTAACGTGTGTGAGTCTATATTCTATGTCTCTGCAACAGATTCGTATTTCAAGAGACTGGAGCAAAAATCACATTCAGCTGTTATAATTTAGCGTTTTCTGAATGATGTATGAATGCTCCCACGCCACCTCTCCAAGCTCCAGAAATCCACAGATCTGTTTACTTGAGGGAAGCAAGATATCATTATCTATTTATACATTTATTCTGCCTGGGCAGATGACATAAAGATTCTATTTACAGCTTACATTGTAACATCACTAACACATTGTAAAAGATTTACACTATTAGTAACAACAATAACAATAATATTTGTTGCAGCAATGTTAATAATTATTACAAAAATGTTCATTCCATTAAGAACGTAATAAATCCATTCCTCTTACTAACAGAAAGACATGGAAGCAACAATGAAAGAATTAATTCTCGCAAAAATCTTTTTACTCTGGAGTAGGGTGAGAGAAAAATAGGGTAAGGACCAATAGCAGCGTGTTGATATGTATAGACCTTTTGTTATATTTTATTTTAGGCCTCAATATACACCATTTATACCAGTTCAAAGTTAAAGGGCCTTTTCAAAAACATCTAAGTGATTTCAAATACATTTTGCATTATTTTCTAAATCAGCAAAATAAACAAAGACGCACGTCTCTCTCTCTGTCTCTCTCACGCACACAACCACCCACCCACCCTCCCCCGCACACACACACACACACACACACACACACACACACACACACACAAACAAACATAATCCAAAACGTAAACTGATTGGTTATACTTTTCAATCTAGTTTTAAAACGAATGAATTTATGAATGTCTATAGTCACTGTTGTCAAGAATATCAGCGGACAGACGGATGATAGTGTAGACGTTCTGTGAAAAAGGTTTTCGATGTAACAAACTCTGCATTGTGTGTATGGAATGTTGATAAGTGTTCGATTTACAATGTTAGATATTGAGGGATTTGGTGACTAATAAACGGACGAAAAAGTGGCGATATCACTCCATCTGTCTGATCACATCCACCTTAGTGGAGCGGACTAAAATGATTAATCAAGCCAATGTTAGACAGATGTCTGATGATAAATATTTTGTCTAGCTACTGAAGTTAGGTGTTTCCACTGTTTGTAACATATTGAGCTGCGTTACAGTAACAGAGACACGATAGGACGAACTAATAGACTAGTTTTTGTTGAAATATTTTTCAATGGGTCTTTCGTATATTAAGCAATTTTTAAAAATGCTATAATTAAGTAAAAAATGCATAGAAATAGAAGGTATCTTTTTTTATTTTAATCTACATACACTCCCATTTAATGGCGGAAAATTACATCCAGCAAATTTTAACCTCCATGTTTCGGCAGGCAGTCACTCGGTCTACGAAGTTCGTGATGACCCTATCACAGACATCTGTTGATGTCGTCGATGACGCGTTGAATTTCTTCCTTAAGTCGGATAACTATTTTTGGTTTGTTCTCGTAGACTTTGCATAGCCCCATAAAAAGAAATCGTATGGAGTAAGGTCACAAGATCTGGGAGGTCCTTCCATTTCGCCACGAAGTGAGATCACAGACTCAGGGAATTGTTCATGGAGTAGGGTTACTGAAACCAAATATTGGCCGTATTCATTTCATTTAGGAGAAGCTAGAAGTAGTTTCCGATTATTTCACGAAAATACTCACCGCTAACTGCTACTACATCAGCGTCGAAATCACCAAAACGAAGGGGCCGGTCGCACCACTTGCCTTCAAGCCACATGATGCCGTGATTCGCGGTGGATGAATGTGGCTCTCTTGGATCACTCAAGGATTTTCTTGACCCCAATTAGGGCAGTTTTGTAGCTTAACAAACCCACACACTCGAAAATATGTTTCCTCAGAGAAGATTATTCTTTTTGCAAAACTGTTAACCTCTTGTTGTTTTGTGAGGATTCATTCGCCGAAATTTCTTCGTTTGGAATGATCTGTGTGTTTAAGGTATTGTGCCACCTTAATGTCGCATGTTGAGTATGAAGATACCTTTTCAAAATTCGTGGTAAAGAGGCTGTAGAAATTCTCAGTTGTTGAGAACGACGTTGAAGCGACTAGTGAGAGCTCACAGCCGCCCTATCCTGACCACTGCAAGGTTTTGGTCCGTACGAATCATACTCTTCCATCCAGGCTATTTTATGGCTGCAATGGACCCGGCTTCCTCGAATTTCTTTATCTATAGTAGAACAGATGATACTGCAAGAACATTATTTCGTCTACGAAGTATACGAGCAGTCTCTGGTTAGCACTCACCAGTTCTGTAAGGGGTTTTCACGATGATAACACGTTCCTCCTTTGTGAACCACTCCATGGTAAAAAACATCCTGAAATACACAAAAAAACTATTGATCAAGTAATCGGAATGACAACCGATATTAATAGCAATACACTACCGGCCATTAAAAATGCTACACCATGAAGATGACGTGCTACAGACGCGAAATTTAAGCGACAGGAAGAAGATGCTGTGATATGCAAATGATTTGCTTTTCAGAGCATTCACACAAGGTTGGCGCCGGAGGCGACGCCTACAACGTGCTGACATGAGGAAAGTTTCCAACCGTTTTCTTATACATAAACAGCAGTTGACCAGCGTTGCCAGGTGAAACGTTGTTGTGATGCCTCGGGTAACGAGGAGGAATACGTACCATCACGTTTCCGACTTTGATAAAAGTCGGATTGTAGCCTATCGCGATTGCGGTTTATCGTATCGCGACATTGCTTCTCACGTTGTTGACATCCAATTAGTGTTAGAAGAATATGGAATCGGTGGGTTAAGGAGGGTAATACGGAACGCCATGCTGGATCCCAACGGCCTCGTATCACTAGCAGTCGAGATGACACGCATCTTATCCGCATGACTGTAACGGATCATGCAGCCACGTCTCGATCCCTGAGTCAACAGATGGGGACGTTTGCAAGAAAACAATCATCTGCACGAACAGTTCGACGACGTTTGCAGCAGCATGGACTATCAGCTCGGAGACCACGGCTGAGGTTACCCTTCACGCTGCGTCACAGACAGGAGCGCCTGCGATGGTGTACTTAACGACGAACCTGGGTGCAAAAATGGCAAAACGTCATTTTCTCGAATAAATCCAGGTTCTGTGTACAGCCTCATGGTGGTCGCATCCGTGTTTGGCGATATCGCGGTGAACGCACATTGGAAGCGTGTATTCGTCATCGCCACACTGGCGTATCACCCAGCGTGATGGTATGGGGTGCCACGTCTCTGTCACGTCTTGTTCGCATTGACGGAACTTTGAACAGTGGACGTTACATTTCAGATGTATTACTACCCTTGGCTCTACCCTTCATTCGATCCCTGCGAAACCCAACATTTCAGCAGGATAATGCACGACCGCATGTTGCAGGATCTGTACGGGCATTTCTGGATACAGAAAATGTTCGACTGCTGCCCTGGCCAGCACATTTTCCAGGTCTCTCACCAATTGAAAACGTCTGGCCAATGGTGACGAGCAACTGGCTCGTCACAATACGCCAGTCACTACTCTTGATGAACTGTGGTATCGTGTTGAAGCTGCAAGGGCAGCTGTACCTGTACATGCCATCCAAGCTCTGTTTGACTCAATGTCCCGGCGTGTCAAGGCCGTTATTATGGCCAGAGGTGGTTGTTCTGGGTACTGATTTCTCAGGATCTATGCACCCAAATTGCGTGAAAATGTAATTACATGTCAGTTCTAGTATAATATATTTGTCCAATGAATACCCGTTTACCATATGCATTTCTCCTTGGTGTAGCAATTTTAATGGCCAGTAGAGTAAATACAATGATGAAAACGAAATTTTACTTTTCAGTTTAACGACTGAATAATATATGACAGACACTGTAATATATTTAATAGCCTGTAGGAAAGTGGCAGAATTTCTGAGTGCTGTGTCAGTCTGTTCTGGACAGTTTACAGTCTCATTCTGAATTATGCTGAGCTGCGTTTAATAGTGTGTCACTGTACCATGTAGGATTACAATAAAAGCTGCTTCACTGAAAATAGTCATTCAGTCTTTCGATACAATAAAAGCATAAGTAGATTATTGAGACTCAGTTCGAGACGTAGTTTTTTATCTGGCCTTTGTATGGAAAAATTTCAGCATGCATGCTTGAGATGGAGGAAGTGCTGTTCTTCGGGCTTGCTATTAGTACAACTAAATATCAATTGCATAGAAGTGATAGTTGCGGCAAAGTGAAGTAGAGGGGATATCATGCTATGCAGGGAAGGAAGTAACGTGCAGGAACTGACCCTTTGGTAGCCGTGAGACCACATTCTTCCAACGCTGACTTTGCCCTTCCCAAGATGACTCGTAAATGTTCAGCTCTCAGTTAGCTGTAGAATCGCACGAGTTTACAGTTCACCAGGTTCAGGTGCCTTATTTTCAAAAGTACAGTAATATGTGTGGTAGAGCGCCTTGTTGTTTTTAAGTATTTATAAAATGACCGGTTCTCGTGTGTGCATGATGCTTTGACATTGTAAGTTACATGAAATAAAATACTAGCCTGTGTAGGCTTGAGAAGATCGATGTATCTAATGTGTATGACGTAAACTCCATTCTAGATAGGT
Source organism: Schistocerca americana (assembly GCF_021461395.2). Lineage (NCBI taxonomy): Eukaryota > Metazoa > Arthropoda > Insecta > Orthoptera > Acrididae > Schistocerca > Schistocerca americana. The sequence continues at coordinate 789,673,053 of NC_060121.1, read as the reverse complement.
TGTTCATGAAAAGCATGCTCTAAACCTTTTGATATGCGGCACAATAAACCTATCGGCCAATAATTACCTGGAACTTCTAGTTCGTCATTCTTTGTAACATGTCGAATGAAGCTTTATTGTCACTTAGTAGGTTATATACAACTATCAAGAGAGAGTTTGCTATTAGAAGATAAAAATAAACAAATATGAAACAGTAGATTGTGTTTGACTGGAATGGAGTACTGAAATGGCCCTGCTTTTTTGAAAGTGACCATTGCGACGTTCACTGTGACTTTAGGGTAACTATAGAAGAGTGAAATGTGTTTTCCAGGGTAGGTGTCCGAATCCGCTTCTTCCGAATATGAGCAAAGGATTTTATCGTGTCCTCGAAGCGTTTTCCTGTTTCCAACGACAGATAATACAGCACAAGGCGAGGATGACTTCAAATGTAGTTTCCCTCTAATGTTGTTCGTCGATACAGCTTTGAATTGGAAGACGTGCGCTAAGCTTAGAGGTGTCGCCTTAATAACGACTTCTGACTTTTACATATATCTTCTTCATTCACTGTGTTCTTTTTCTTATTATGCTATACATCTGAACTCATTCAACATTTGATTGATGAAGGATTCATCATCATCATCATGTTCACCATCACAAGTGGCTGCGCTCACTGCTGAGCGTCGTGATCCCATGAACCAAGCGTGTCAGTCCTGAACGGTTATCAGCTTGTCTTAGAACCTGCTGAAGAGGTAGACCCAAGATCCTGGATTGATCCATCCACCCGTTCGCTGCTCTTACTCTCGGTCTTTTCCACTTCCTCTTCCCTTCCATGATTATTTTCTCTAGGTTTTTTCCATCTCTTCTCACACCATGTCCTAGGAATTGGAGAATTTTTAGGTTGAGAAGAGAAGAAAGATGAGTGCAGATACTGATTTACTGAATAATGGACACGTTTGTTCTTCTTTCACTTTATTTTATGCGCAGAACCTTCACCATCACCTATGTTCAAATGCATCGATGCGCTGTTTGTCTCTGGCTTTACGGGCCCATGTCTCGAAACCATAAAAAAAGACGGAAAACAGGAGTGTTTCAACAAGACGGGTCTTAGTAGTGTTTGTTATTGCTCTGTTCTGTCAGATCTTTGTGAGCTTCTTCCACTCGCCCAAGCGTGATCCGTCTTCGTATCTCATCTTCACAGTTTCCCAAGTCACAGATGGTTGACCCAAGACAGTTGAGAGAATGCATGCCATCGCGTTTCTTTAATCGACCAGTGAGGTGCACCTGTACTCCTCGATCAGCTATCATCAATCTGGAAATGTTGAGATTGAGGTCCAATCCATATTATAGACTAATGTCCTTTACTTTTGTTAACAGCTTAGTAAGTTCGTCTTCGCTGCTGGCTAAAATTACCGTGCTATCAGTAAAACGGATACTGTTAGTAATTCCTCCACCAATTGATATACCCTTAGTCCAATGATCAAGAGAATTCTTAATGATATGTTCTGCACACACATATTGTACAGTTGTGGCGATAGAACGCAACCCTGTCTGACGCTTTTCGTTACACCGAAGGAACCAGACGTGCAACACTTGTTCTCGCAGCTACGGGCTGATTATTGCACCTGCCACAATTTTTCCCAGGCTACACAGTCAAAGACTTTCTTATAGTCTAGCAAGCAGATAAAGACAGGAACACAGAAATCTCGCGCTTTCTCGATTATTTATCCTGTATTGAGAATCTGATCGCGAGTTCATTTTCCTTCATCAAAACCTGTTTGTTCTGTGGATATTTGAGGTTGAATGTATGGCTTCAAACGCTGGTTCAGGATGTAGAGCAAAATTTTGCTTTCGTGGGATATGAGAACAGTGGTTCGGTAGTTGGAGTAATTCTTGATTCGAAGATTAAGACATAAAACCAGCAGAGTGTATCATCTGTCGTTCATGGCTGATATATAGGGTGCATCAAAAAGAATCATCCGATTTAAAAAAAATCGTAACTGTTATATTTTTTCAGATATGTGCGTGAACAATGCACTGTTGGAAAGAGCAAACTCTTGAATTTTACATGGTTCCTGCTAGGTAGCAGCAGTGTGCACTCACTTCAGTGCTAGTAAAAATTGTGTCGGGACAACGGAAAGCGTTCAGTGTTCTACTTTCGTATGGTGTCAATCCTCCTACAGCATAGAGCATTGGACGATGGCATCAACAATTCCGAGAAACAGGTTGTTTGTGTAAATGCAAATCGCCGGGCCGTCCCCGAGTGTCTGACACAAACGTCGAACGCATCCGCCATAGTTCCACAAGGAATCCGCAGAAAATCAGTTCGCAGTGCAGCTCGACAGCTCAACATGCCCCCGATGTCAGTCTGGCGTGTGTTGCGTCGGCGTTTACACATGAAACCATACAAAATTGAGCTACTGCAAGCTCTTCGTAAATGTGACGAACAACAACGTGTGGAGTTCTGTAATTTCGTTCTTGACAAGATGGAGGATGACAGTTTTCTTTCACGCTTAGTGTTTAGTGATGAGGCAACATCCCATTTAAGTGGAAAGGTAAACCGTCATAATGTGAGAATATGGGGTACGGAACATTCATACGACGTAGTACATCTTGAGTGGGACTCTGCAAAATTTAATGTACTTTGTGCTGATTCACGGGGAAAATGTATGGTCAATTTTTCTTTGCCGACAACACTTTTACAGTAAACATATATCTCTATATGCTTGAGAACTTTCTTTTCTGGCATTTGGAGACTGTTTCAAACTTCATTTACCAACAGGATGGGACACCGTCATATAGGCATCTGGAAGCGCGGGAATTTTTAAATCAAAGGATTACTGAACAATGGATCGGTCGCATTCGGTCAGCCTTACATTAATGGCCTCCAAGTTCACTGGACCTGACTATGTGATTATTCCTTGTGGGGGTTTATAAAAGACTCTGTTTATGTGCCTCCGTCACCAACAACAATGAGTGAAGTGAGACATGGTATAATAACAGCTGTTGATGCCGTAACGCAAGACACGCTCACTGCAGTGTGTGAACAATTTGAATACCGCATTGACACATGCTGGGCACATCGAACGCACATGAAAATGTATAAAAAAACTTTTTGAGTTTCCCGTTCATCAGAAAACAAAATTCATTAGTTTCAAAAATATAGATGTGCGAAGTCGGATGATTCTTTTTGATACACCCTGTATATTTAGCGGATGTTCGAAGATTAACGGATGACATCTGGTGGAACTGCGTTAATTTATTCGAGCAAGAACGAGTGGGAAGACTAATTCGTCAACAGTCATGATTCTATGGACAGTACCAGTACTTGGTGGAGAACCTATTCGTTGAAAATAAGACCCTGCACAGTCCGGTGCTTATCCTTACAGAATACACGTGGGTAGCTCTCAGTAGAAGGATGTACGGCCTTGTCCGCCATTAAGAGCCCTGCTACCGTTGCAAAGTGTGTTCCGAAGGTCATACAACGTAAAGGACATTCGAGCTACATCACGGTGTTGTTACGAGCATCACAATTTTGCACGACGCTTTCGGTCTTTGTGATGACCCCATTGTTTGCGCGATTTACTTCAATATGGTTGTGAGAGATTTATGTTGCACTTCACGGCGAAAAAAGTCATAAAGAAGATCAATTAATTACTTTGTCAATGTGTCATGCATTCGAAACATTCACTGAGGTGCAAGTTGAAAATTAGCTTTTTATTTGGAGCTTTTAATTATGTTTGTGTATTTTTCTATTTCTTTTTGTATATATATTAGAGGAAATCCAAGTAACTTATTAAATTGGTCCAAATAGTACTTTTATGAGTTGCCAGATCGTTACGATAAAGAACATAACAATCCAAGAAGTACAGAGATCTTTCTAACCTACCATGGTAAATAAATATTTTTAGGCTATAAATTCGGTCAGTATCGCTAGTTTTTACTTCTGAATACATGCGTAAAGAAATACATCTGCTATCATATGATTGCCTAGAATAATTCTGATTCTTGCAACAAAAAAAAATTGTTCAAATGGCTCTGAGCACTATGGGACTTAACTTCTGAGGTCATCAGTCCCCTAGAACTTAGAACTACTTAAACCTAACTAACCTAAGGACATCACACACATCCATGCCCGAGGCAGGATTCGAATCTGCGACCGTAGCGGTCGTGCGGTTCCAGACTGTAGCGCCTAGAACCGCTCGGGCATACCGGCCGGCTGCTGTATTGCAGATTTATGCTACAACGGTGAGCAAAACTTATGGATAAAAGTAATTTTCGCATGCTGTGTTACCGACAAGTAACATAGCTCGATGATCTTGGACTACACTTAGAAAGAGCTGCTACAGTATGCTACACTGAGCAGACAAAAGTCATAGGATACCTCGTAATATCATTTAGGAACTCCTTTTACCCGATTTAGTGCCGGCCGAAGTGGCCGTGCGGTTAAAGGCGCTGCAGTCTGGAACCGCAAGACCGCTACGGTCGCAGGTTCGAATCCTGCCTCGGGCATGGATGTTTGTGATGTCCTTAGGTTAGTTAGGTTTAAGTAGTTCTAAGTTCTAGGGGACTAATGACCTCAGCAGTTGAGTCCCATAGTGCTGAGAGCCATTTGAACCATTTTTTTACCCGATTTAGTGAAGCAATTCGACGTAGCACGGACTCAACAAATCGTTGGTAGTCCCGTGCAGAAATATTGAGCCATCTTGCCTCTATAGCCGACCTTACATGCGGAATTGTTGCCGGTGCAGAATTTTTTGCACGAACTGACCTCTCGATTATGTTCCTTAAATGTCCGATGGGATTCATGTCTGACGATTTGGATCGACAAACCATTCTCTCGAAATATCCAGAACGTTCTTCAAACAAATCGCGAACAACTGTGGTCCAGTCACATGCTGCCTTGTCATTCATGCAAATTCCATCGTTGTTTCGGAATATGAAGCCCGTAAATGGACGAAAATGGTTTCCAAGCAGCCCAACATCCAGACAACCAGTCGATTCCATGTAAACGCAGCTCACAATATTATGGAGCCACCACCAGCTTGCCAAGTGCCATGTTGACAACTTGGGTCCATGACTTCGTGGGGTCTGCGCCACATTCGAAACCTATCATCAGCTCTTACCATCTGAAATCGGGACTCATCTGACCAGGCCACGGTTTTCCAGTCGTCTAGGATCCAACTGCTATGGTCGCAAGCCCAGCAGAGGCGCGGCAGGCAATGTCGCGTTGTTAGCCAAGGCACTAGCGTCGGTCGTCTACAGCCATAGCCCATTCACGCCGCAGTGTCGTAACGGATACGTTCGTCGTGCCTCCCACACTGATTTCTGCGGTTATTTCACGCAATGTTGCTTGTCTGTAAGCACTGACAACTGTACGCAAACGCCGCTGCTCTCGGTCGTTAAGTGATGGCCGCCAGTCATTGCGTTGCCTGAAATACGGTTTTCTCGTTACACTCTTGACACTGTGTATCGCAGAATATCCCACACGTCTAGCTCCAACCACCATTCCGCGTCCACAGATCGTTAGTTCCCGTCGTGCGGCCTTGATCACATCAGAAACTATTTCACATGAATCACCTGAGTACGAATGACAGGTCTGCCAATGCCAAGGTACTGCCGTTTTTTACTTTGTGTGCGCGATACTATATGAGCATATTTCTATCCCATGAGACCCGTCAGCTAACTGTATAGAAGGTAACTGAAAGAAATACGCAATAAGACGGACAGCAACGATACATTTATTCAGAGGCAATAAATTCAGCGATCTACATTGAAATACAAAATCAGGAACAACGTTTATCATTTGGTAGGATTAGTCGCCTTCATCATTCATTTATGTTTAGACTGTAATTTATAGAATTAAGACATCGTAAGATCTGCTTCAGTGGGTAGTCAGACAGTGCCAAATCTTCATTTTAGCTTTTATTATTTTCCGTTGCACACATTCATTTTTACACCCACCTGGCGCAGCATCTTGGAATGTACACAGCTAAAAGTGCCCTGAAACATGAAGGACCAGTTAAAGTACCTAAGCCAATACCCAAGACATCAAGTGGAATTATCGCCTTCCTCGTTCCTGCCCTCGCAGGTCCCTCTACGATGGGTTCTCTAGCTGGTGGTGCTACGGCTATTGCCAGAACAACGAAGAACGCAAAGAACTCCCAGCAGCAGCTAAAGGAAGCATGGAGACATGATCGCATAATGGAAGCAGCAGCGATCAGAAAATGATTATACCTTAAGCCATACCAGAAAGGACTTGGCAAACATCCGGCAGTAGTCCCGATTATTCCAAATGTCAAGATCTCGCCGGGAAAGCCTGAAGAGTTAGTTCATTTCTCTATTTTACTTATCGGGGATACATCACATGAAGGTTACTTTCGTCCTTAAGTTTTGCACACCAGCATAGTATTCAGATTTTGTGTCATCTGTCTTCTGACTGGTTCGATGTGGCCCACCACGAATTCCCCTCCTGTGCCAACCTCTCGATGTAAGAGTAGCTACTGCAACCCAAGTCCTCAGTTATTTGCTGGATCTTTGTCTTCCTCATTGGATTTTACGCTCTACATCTCCTTCTGATTCCATGAACGTTATTCCCTGATGTCTTGTCCCTACATCTTTTCAGAGTTTTCCTTATATACCTTTCTTCACCGATTCTGTGGAGAGCCTTCTCAATCATATCAGTCCATCTAATGTTCAACATTCTTCTGTAGCACCATGTCTCAAACGCTTCTATACTCTCCTATTTCGCTTTTCCCACAGTACATGTTTCACTATCATACAATGCTGTGCTCCAAACGTACAGTCCCAGAAAAATGTTCCTCAAAATAAGACCTACATTTGATACTAGTAGACTTCTCTTGGTTGTAACTATAGAGCAAATTTTCTTAAATTATACACACATCAAAACAAGTTATGCATCACCCTGGTTCCCAGAACTCCTGAAGATAGATATTGACTGTGGATGTTGTACCACAGACACAGCCCATTTGACTGTTTAGAGATGTCAGTAAACCCACCCAAAGATGTAAACAACCATTCATGAGCAACGCCTATTAGACAGAGGGGTCCGACAGTCCATCAATTCGTTATTCCACCAGGAAGGAGCTATACGGCTCGTGTTGTCTGTAGTTCAACCATGCCTAGACGGTCAATACCATTGTTCGAGCGTGTCCGCATTGTTACCTTGTGCCATAAAGGGCTGTCAACAAGGGAAGTGTCCAGGAGTCTCGGAGTGAATCAAAGCGATGTTGTTCGGACGTGGAGGAGATACAGAGAGACAGAAACTGTCGATGATATGCCTCGCTCAGGCCGCCCAAGGGCAACTAATGGAGTGGATAACCTCTACCTAAGGTTCATGACTCGGAGGAACCCTGACAGCAACACCACCATGTTGAATAAAGCTTTTCGTGCAGCCACAGGACGTCGTGTTATGACACAAACTGTACCCAATAGGCTGCATGATGCGCAACTTCACTCCCGATGTCCATGGCGAGGTCCATCCTTGCAACCACGATACCATGCAGCGCGGTACAGATGGGCCCAACAACATACCGAATAGACCGCTCACGATTGGCATCACGTTCCCTCCATCAATGAGTGTCGCATAAGCCTTCAACCACACAATCGTGGGAGACGTGTTTAGAGGCAACCCGGTCAGGCTGAACGCCTTAGACACATCGTACAGTGAGTGCAGCAAGGTAGAGTTCCCTGAAGTTTTGGGGTGGCTTTATGTGGGACCGACGTACGCCGCTGGTGGTCATGGAAGGAGCCGCAACGGCTGTACGATACATGAATGCCATACTCTGGTCGATAGTGCAACCATATCGTCAGCATATTGCCGAGGCATTGGTCTTCCTGGACGACAATTCGCACCGCCATCGTTCACATCTACATCTACATCTACATTGATACTCCGCAAGCCACCCAACGGTGTGAATGACTTCCTTCAGGAAAGGACATCGCTCGACTAGAGTGGCCAGCACATTCTCCAGACATGAACGCTACCGAACATGCCTGGGAGCATTCTGGAAACATCCCCCAGGCTGTGGCTAAGCCATGTCTCTGCTATATCCTTTCTTTCAGGAGTGCTAGTTCTGCATGGTTCGCAGAAGAGCTTCTGTAAAGTTTGGAAGGTAGGAGACGAGATACTGGCAGAAGTAAAGCTGTGGGTACCGGACGTGAGTCGTGCTTCGGTAGCTCAGTAGGTAGAGCACTTGCCCGCGAAAGGCAAAGCCCCGAGTTCGAGTCTCGGTCGGGCACACAGTTTTAATCTGCCAGGAAGTTTCATGCCTGGGATAGATTGAAAAGGGCTGTTTATGGACGACCCACCAACCACTCTGAGGGATCTACGCCGTATCGCCGTTGAGGAGTGGGGAAATCTGGACTACCAGTGCCTTGATGAACTTGTGGATAGTACGCCACGACGAATACAGGCATGCATCAATGCAAGAGGATGTCTACTGGGTATTAGAGGTACTGGTGTGTACAGCAATCTGGACCACCACCTCTGAAGGTCTCACTGTATGGTGGTACAACATGAAATGTGTAGTTTTCATGAGGAATAAAACTGATGGAAATGAAGTTTATGTTGATCTCTATTCCAGTTTTCTGTACAGGTTTCGGAACTCTCGAAACCGAGGTTATGCGAAACTTTTTTTGATGTGTATATATTGTGTTGCTGTTGCTGATTCATATAATCGAAAAGATAAACATTTATGTTGGCTGTATTCTAAATAACAATGGTCGAGGTTTGTATATGTATATAAACTGATAGTACAAAATATAATAATAGATTTCGATATTTCTGCAAATCTGATAACCCTACAGGGCGCCTTCGTAGCTGCTTGGTTAGAGTGTCTGTCTGTCGTGTGGAAGACTTGGTTTTAGGTCCCAATAGGACCAGGGATTTCCTGTTGGGGGGGGGGAATGGAACTGGGTGGACTCGGCTATGTGAGGGCGACTGAGGAACTACCTACGAGGTGCATTCAAGTTCTAAGGCCTTCGATTTTTTTTCTCCGGACTGGAAAGAGATAGAAACATGTGCATTGTTTTAAAATGAGGCCGTGTTCATTGTCAATAAGTCCCAGAGATGGCAGCACTGTACGGCAGATGGAATTTTACCGCCAGCGGCGAGAATGAGAACTGTTTTAAATACTTAAAATGGAGACGTTTTCCTTACTTGAACAGCGTGCAATCATTCGTTTTCTGAATTTGCGTGGTGTGAAACCAATTGAATTTCATCGACAATTGAAGGAGACATGTGGTGATGGAGTTATGGATGTGTCGAAAGTGCGTTCGTGGGTGCGACAGTTTAATGAAGGCAGAACATTGTGTGACAACAACTGAAACAACCTCGGGCTCGCACAGCACGGTCTGACGACATGATCGAGAAAGTGGAGAGAAATGTTTTGGAGGATCGCCGAATGATTGTTGAACAGATCACCTCCAGAGTTGGCATTTCTGTGGGTTCTGTGCACACAATCCTGCATGACGACCTGAAAATGCGAAAAGTGTCATCCAGGTGGGTGCCACGAATGCTGAAAGATGACCATATGGCTGCCCATGTGGCATTTTGTCAAGCAATGTTGACACGCAACGACAGCATGAATGGGACTTTCTTTTCGTCGGTTGTGACAATAATGAGACATGGGTGCCATTTTTCAATCCAGAAACAAAGCGCCAGTTTGCTCAATGGAAGCACACAGATTCACCGCCACCAAAAAAATTTCGGGTAACCGCCAGTGCTGAAAAAATGATGGTGTCCATGTTCTGGGACAGCGAGGACGTAATCCTTACCCATTGCGTTCCAAAGGGCACTACGGTAACAGGTGATCCTACGAAAATGTTTTGAAGAACAAATTCCTTCCTGCACTGCAACAATAACGTCCGGGAAGGGCTGCACATGTGCTGTTTCACCAAGACAACGCACCCACACATCAAGCTAACGTTACGCAACAGTTTCTTCGTGAGCCGGCCGAAGTGGCCGTGCGGTTCTAGGCGCTGCTGTCTGGAACCGCGAGACCTCTACGGTCGCAGGTTCGAATTCTGCCTCGGGCATGGATGTGTGGGATGTCCTTAGGATAGTTAAGTTTAACTAGTTCTAAGTTCTATGGGACTAATGACCTCAGAAGTTGAGTCCCATAGTGCTCAGAGCCATTTTCTTCGTGATAACAACTTTGAAATGATTCCTCATGCTCCCTACTCACGTGACCTGGCTCCTAGTGACTCTTGGCTTTTTCCAACAATGAAAGACACTCTCCGTGGCCGCACATTCACCAGCCGTGCTGCTATTGCCTCAACGATTTTCCAGTGGTCAAAACAGACTCCTAAAGAAGCCTTCGCCGCTACCATGGAATCATGGAGTCAGCATTGTGAAAAATGTGTACGTCTGCAGGGCGATTACGTCGAGAAGTAACGCCAGTTTCATCGATTTCGGGTGAGTAGTTAGTTAGAAAAAAAAAATCGGAGGCCTTAGAACTTGAATGAACCTCGTACTTGAATAATTAACGAATCGAGGGTCTGGGAAGCTGACGACGCATCAAAAGGGGGCCATATGGCAGAGGATGATAAGGCACTCGACCAGTATCGCGGGTCCTTTGGGACTGATCGCTGAGTCACATTTTTAATGTTGATGTAGCAGAATTGAAAATTAATAATTCGAATAATTGATATGACTGATTTTGCCTTACAATAAGAGCTAAAAAGTAAGAAATATATGCTCCTCGTTATTCGGTAATAACTCGCTGCTGACAGACGTGAATGAAGGAAAGAAGATTATATCTAGTAGATAGCTAATATTTTATTCCATTATTAGATGAGTAATTCAAAAATCTTCCGTCTGCTGGAAAATTCGTAGAGTGTTTTTTTTGGGCCATTAGACTGGTATCATGCGGCTTGTCACGTTATATCTCCCTTGTGTTAACCTCTTCGAATCTCATTTGCACACTAGGTCCTCAGTTATTTGTTGGACTCTTCCAATCTATATCTTCCTCGACATATAAATTTCCTATAGTTTTTTCTAGTACCGCGGATATTATTTCCTGATGTCTTTAGAAGTATCCTGTCAGCCTGTCCCTTCTTCTTGTCTGTTCCTTTCTTCGACGTTTCTGAGAAGAACTTATCTTGTCAGTCCTTCTACTTTTCAGCATCCATCTGCAGTACCACATCTCAAACGCTTCAGTTGTCTTCTTTTTCAATTTTCCCACAGTCCGTGGTTCACAGTATACATCGCTGTACTACAAATGCACATTCTCAAATTAAGACCTGTGTTTGATACTAGTAGCCATATTTTGGCTAGATATGCACCGTTTGCCTGTCTTTGTCTACTTTTTATGTCCTTCTTGCTTCACCCGTTATTTATTATTTTGCTTCATAAGTAGCAGAATTCCTTAACTTCGATAATCTGTGATTATTACTTTTGATGTTAAGTTTCTCTCCATCCTCTTTTCTGCTGCTTCTCATTACTTTCTTTGTTTTACTCTGAGTCCATCTTCCGTACTCTTTACACTGAAAAGTGCGTCCAACAGGTCGTGTAATTGTTCTCCCTTTCGCTGAGAACGGCAGTTTCATCAACGAATCTTGTAATCGATATCGTTTAGACTGAATCTTAATTCCACTTTAGAACCTTTCTTTTGTCTTCGTCATTGATTCTTCGGTTTAAAGATTGAGCAGTAGAGGAGAAAGATTGCGTTCTTGGTTCACACCCGTTTTAATTCGAGAATTTCGTTCTTCTTATTGCTCCATCTTTCTCTATTGTTTCATCCCTGTTTTTTTCTAATTTCGAACATCTTGCGCCATGTTAATTGTTCAACGCTTTTATATAGGTAGATGGATCGTCAGATTTACTCCCAGTATCATATCAACGTCAGGACTACCTCTCTGGTTCTTTTATCTTTCCAATCTCAAACTGGTCGTCATCTAATAGATTCTCAGTTTTTTTCGGCCTTCTACTGCATATTAGCGTTGTTGGGAAATCACGCGCATGAGCTGTTAACCTGGTTGAGTGATAGTTCTGACACTTATCTGCACTTACTGCCCTTGGAATTAAGTGGCAGATACGAGTCGTGTTTTTTAATTAAGGTCCGTTTGAACATAAGTTCACAACGAAAGGCTATTTCAAAAAAGTAAATTTATCTTCAGAAAGTACATACTTCACTCCATTTTTCGACATAGTTGCCAAGTTTGTTCAAACACGTATCATACTTCTCAACGAATTTTAAATTACCCTCTTTATAAAAACTTGCCGCCTGCTCTGATAACCAAGAGGTCACTGCCGTTTTCACGTCGTCATCATCATTGGAACGGTTGCCGCTGGGTGTTGTTTGAGCTGGAGGAACAGATGCTAATCACTCGGCGCAAGGTCAGTACTGTAGGGTGGGTGGTCCAAAACTTCCCAGCCAAAACTGTCCAATAAATTTCGGGTCTGACCTGCAGTGTGAGGTCTTGCATTGTCATGGAGAAGGACAATTCCCTTTATCAGCATGCTGCGTCTTTTGTTTTGAATCGCTCTGAGTAGCTTTCTCAGGGTGTGGCAGTATGCTTCTGCATTGATAGTGATTCCTCGTTGTATGAAGTCGACCAACAGAACACCATACCTATCCCAAAACACCGACGCCATGATTTTGTGCTCGGACAGAGTCTGTTTGGCCTTCACCTTTACTGGGAGTTCAAATGGTTCACATGGCTCTGAGCACTATGGGACTTAACTGCTGAGGTCATCAGTCCTCTAGAACTTAGAACTACTTAAACCTAACTAACCTAAGGACATCACACACATCCATGCCCGAGGCAGGATTCGAACCTACGACCGTAACGGTCGCGCGGTTTCAGACTGTAGCGCCTAAAACCACTCGGCCACTCCGGCCGGCTTACTGGGAGTGTGTGTGTCTCCATTCCATGCTCTGTTGCTGCGATTTGGGCGTGATATGCCAAACCCATGTTTCGTCACTAGTTGCGATTTGACTCAAGAAGCCGTCACCTTCTTCGTGGTAACGAGTCAAAAACGTCATCGCACACTCAAATCGTTGGTTTTTGTGGTCCTCTGTTAGGAGTTTCGGGACCCAACGGGAGCACAGTTTCCTAAACTTTAGGAGTTCAGAAACAATGTTGTAAAGCACTGATCTCGACACGTCAGGAAATCCATTTGAGAGACCTGTTATTGTGAAGCGCCTGTTCTCACGAATCCTCACTTCAACTGAAGCCACCAAATCGTCTGCAATCAAAGAAGGGCGACCGGAGCCCTCCTCATCATGGACGTTGTCAAGTCCATCTTTGAATTCTCGTACCGACTTACGCACTTCGCTTTCATTCATAACAATATCACCGTACGCTTCGCAAATCTGTCGATGAATTTCTGCAGCAGACAGGTTCCTTGCTGACAAAAACAGTATCACTGAGCGAACCTCACACGCGGTGGGCGAGATGATAGTCTTAAACAATTTGAAAGCACAGAACAGAACCGTACAGGTTAGATACAGAGCTGAAACAGCACAGTTGCTCTCGAGGCATGCCGGTACACGACGCATGCTCTCGTTGCGGAATCCGCGCGAAATACTAGTGTATACAACAAAACGGACCTTACTTAAAAAAACACGCCTCGTATATTACTGAAAGTCTCATGCTATCACTTCGGTCTCATAGATTACACATACTATCTTGAATAATTGATCGGTTGTCACTTTCTTCTATGATTTTAGAATATCCAAAAGAATGTAATCCATTCCTTCTTCCTTACGTGATCGTAACCTCCTAAAGCTCTGTTAAGCACTGACACTGGTTTGCCTCTGTCCTCCATATCGATTCGCGTTTCCTTCTCTCTCACGTCATTAATCAAGTCCTTCGTTCTTAGAGAGACCTTGAATGTCAAAAATGTTCAAATGTGTGCGAAATCTTATGGGACTTAACTGATAAGGTCATCAGTCCCTAAGCTTACACACTACTTAACCTAAATTATCCTAAGAACAAACACACACACACACACACACACACACACACACACACACACACACATGCCCGAGGGAGGACTCGAACCTCCGCCGGGACCAGCAGCACAGTCCATGACTGCAGCGCCTCAGACCGCTCGGCTAATCCCGCACGGCCCTTGAGTCCTTTTTCCTCCTATCTGCTCTCTCTCCTCTGCGTTTAAAGGTGGTATTCCCATTAAACACTTATTTTTGCATCCTCAGTCTTCCAACGACAATTCTTTTTCGATTTCGTCACAGTTTTCATGCGCCCACTTGGCCTAGCTTCCTTGCACTACCTATTTATTTCACTCCTAAATGACTTATGTAAGTAGGCTGTTTAGGTTTTTTATTGGTAACGCCAACTCTGTATGAAAATCAATGGCTATGCTGTGTGCAGTCTGTGGCTGCTTTGCATTGTTGTAATACTCGCCATTGTAGTGTTAGGCAGCTGGATGTGAACAGCGCGTAGCGTTGCGTAGTTGGAGGTGAGCCGCCAGCAGTGGTGGATGTGGGGAGAGAGATGGCGGAGTTTTGAAATTTGTCATGAACTGCTATATTTATATATGATGATATCAAGGTAAATACATTGTTTGTTCTCTATTAATATCTTTCATCTGCTAACTATCCCTATCAGTAGTTAGTGCCTTCCATAGTTTGAATCTTTTATTTAGCTGGCAGTAGTGGCGCTCGCTGTATTGCAGTGGCTTGAGCAGCGAAGATTTTTGTGAGGTAAGTGATTTGTGAAAGGTATAGTTTAATGTTAGTCAGGGCCATTCTTTTGTAGGGAATTTTGAAAGTCAGATTGCGTTGCGCTAACAAAATATTGTGTGTCAGTTTAAGCACAGTCATGTATAATTGTTGAAAGGGGAAGTTTCATATGTCGACCCTTAGCCTAGGATACCTCACTGGAATCTTCTGATTTTTTTCTTGTAGTTTGTGTAATTAGTGTAGCTATTGTTTATTGCTAGCGCGTAATTGTAGAGAGAATCCCCTTTGTAGTTGTAGCCTTTCATTGTTGTACAGTAAAACAGTTTTGGCATGCATGTAGATTTGCACCAAGTATTTCGCAGCTGCAATTAACTAGATATTATTTTCAGTGCTATTTTAATGTGTTCTCCTATTTTTGCACTTCAAATTGTGCTTTTCTGTGTTATCGTGTGAAATATTGTGACAATAATGGCGTGTGAAAAACGTAATGCTAGGCTCCAAAGTAAACTGAGAAATGACAGTGAAAATGAAAGCAGTGTGTTAGCGCCACCGAGTAATGAATTAACTGATGTTCAAAGTAGTAATTTGGTAATTGCGCATAGGGAAATGGAGCGGGCGGCAAACAATGGTGTAGACAGTGAAACAGGTAGTGAACTGGGAAGCGTTATCGATCGATTGGTCGGCAACAGCTCGCCTCAGGAATCGGGAATGACAGAACACAATATTGCAAATACTGCAGACTCAGGTTTTGGGTTCTCACCGTTTTCTCAAATGAGTCAAGACACATTTTCCGCTTGTCAAAATGTGAATGTTGCCGGTGCAAATTCACTGCCGAAAAGCACTGAGGAACATGTTTCAGACACCAGTGCATTGTTATTACAATTAATGCAACAAATGGGACAAAAGCTTGAAAAGTTAGACACAATGGAACAAAATCAGAGACAAACACAGCAAAAGTTAGACACAGTGGAACAAAATCTTCAAAAGTTAGACACAATGGAACAACACCAGAGACAAACACAGCAACAGTTAGACGCAATGGGACAAAATCTTCAAAAGTTAGACACCACACTTGAACAAACACGTGAAGATTTAACTAGTGAGTTACATAACATTGAATCGAAATGTCAAAAAGTCTGTAATGACATAAAAACACAAATTTGTGAGCATTTTCAACCCATTTTTTCGCGGCATGAAAATGTATTACAGAATCACGAAGCAGCCATAAAAGAACTGCAAACCATTGTTCATGAAAATCACAACACCTTGCAAGCTAAAATTGACTCAGTTGCATCTACCGATTCGGTTACGCAACTTGCAAAAACTCAAGAAAACTTAAAGGACACAGTAGATACGATTTCAACACAAATGGACACTCTGATACTTGGTTCAGAAAAACACGCTGAGGAAATGTGTTCACTATCGGAGAAATTAGCCGAACTTTCGGATAAGGTCACTAACTTATCTACAAAGGTAGATGATGATCTGAATGACACAAGACCTGTAGCCTTCACTGACACAGAAGTGTATGAACAAATTAGAAAATTCAAACAGAATCAAAATCAAATCAATACACAGTACAAAAGAGAAATCCGAGAAGTACAAGATCAGCTGACACAGGTAATACAAGAATTACGTATTTCAGAGGATACTCGCGCCCCAATACGGGAAGAGGGACACAGAAATACGGAACAGCCACAAAATAATAACACAGGGCATTTCGGAAGTTATGAAAGAAATTGGCAAGGTGCACCGAATTTTGAAATGGAACCGCCGAAACGACGTAACAATGACCGATATGCGACTCGCCGACGTGATGACTTTGACTATAAGCTGTTCACTACTACACGTAAATTCAAAACATTTAAGAATTCTGGCAACGACATTCATCCACAAGCATGGCTCCATCAATTCTCTCATTGTTTTCCTCCCAACTGGTCATTAGAGCACAGATTAGAATTTATGTGTGGCTACTTGGAGAATGAACCAGCTGTAAGAAGGCGATCGGTAATTCACGATTGCCACAGTGAAGGAGAGTTTTACCATGCCTTCCTCTCAGCATATTGGTCTCAAGCTACACAAGACAGAGTAAAACATGGCATCATAATGATGAAACATTTCGAACAATCTGAATTCTCCAGTCTTGTGAAATATTTTGAAGACATGTTGCACAAGAATCAGTATCTTTCAAACCCATACAGCCCCTCAGAACTCATCCGCATTTGCTTACTCAAATTGCCTGAACATTTACGACATATTATTTTAGCAGGACGTTGCAAAGAAGACATTGAGGCTTTTCAGGGACTGTTACAAGAACTGGAAATTGACACAGACAGTCGCGGGATGCGAAAACAGGAAAACAATCACTACAGGTCACTTCCGTCACAATTCCGTGACGACAGAAACAATAACTGGACACGACAGGTCTATTCTTACAACGCAAATCGTGACCAAAATAGACACCACCCGTACGACAACCGTTGGCAGAGTAGTAATAATTACAGGGAAAGATCACCTCTCCGCGGTAGTGACTATCACAGAGACAATCAGAGAAACAGACAATATGGGAACCAAAATAATTATTATTACGGGAGACAGAATAACTTTAGACGCAACGGTCCAGCGCGCAGTTACGATTCAGGGAGAAGTTCTCCTCCACTGAACCGACAAGAAAGAAATTACAGGAACTACCGACATGACGACAGACGATGTGATTGTAACGACAGACCTGAATTGCATCAGAACTGGCGGGATTCAAACAGGGCAGGGCCTTCTCGTCAGAGTGAATTTGTAGAAGTTAGGTCTCCTAATCCCAATAACGGCGCTCGCCAACAAAGAGACAGACAATGACTCGCACAGCAGGCAGCCGCGTGCACCCGCTGGCTCCGAGAAAAATAACATAAGACGCTAGCCTGGAGAAAAATTTTAGCATTCTTTACCGATGTATACAACATGATAATTGCTTTGAAGTTGAAACTCTGTGCACTAGGAAGAGTAAAGGTTTACACCACATTTCACATGTAAAACCGTTTATTGAAAGATAATCTGCTTTTTAACTTTGTCTTTGCCATAAAACGTTTCACTTCACGTTACTAGTATGCTTTAGAATCTGTTACCATGCAACAATGTTTGAAGTTAAATATCCAGTCAAGAACCAAGATAACTTATTTAAACAGAAATTACGAATCCATTGTTATAGTGAACAGACGACGCAATGTTGTTATTTGTGCATTCTTGCTTGTTAGTTGCACGATTACGTAACGACTATAAGGCTCACATACTTAGAACATTTACCAGTACTGCTAATGAGATTTTAATGCAACATTTTGGTTTACTTGATAATATATTCTGGATTTAAAGTACTTTCAGTGAGATACCAGATGGCACAGTGGTTAGTTTATGTGACAGCTACACGATTTTATCACGACGCTACTAATGAGTGACAATTTACAATGTTGCTTTTGCAGTGTATCTGTTTTATATCTGCACAGTTTTCTGAATTCTTCTAGGAAGAAAAACATGTTTTAGTAGTAACTTTTGTGGTATAGCAACAATGAGACAGCCTTTTTTGTGGCATAACAATACGTTACTGTACAGTACTTTCTTCATCACGCCAATAAGCATAATAACTAAGATATCTCTACGCAAAGCATTTCACTTTTGTTTATCATGAGGTAAGTACATTGACTTCTGCAGAACATAACTTTCGGAGGACGATAACTACGACACTTCCACAGAGATTATCTTACAACAAGATGCACATTTAGCGCTGCAGGACACGCATTTCAGTGATTAATGTGTACTTAAAACATCTATTTTTAAAGATTTTTGAATTACAAAGAAAGTTTTCCGTGATACATTTCATTCCATTGCTGTAATCTGTAACACCTGAGGGTATAATTACATTAATCCTCAGGGGGGTATACGCCTACTTTGTGTACCATGTGTTTGGCAACCACAAGGAACCCTAGCTAATATGGTATTTGCTTATACAACTTTACACATCGGTACCATATTTCTCTAACACACAAATTACACAGCTATCTGATCATGTAACTGAGAGATAAACTTTTTTTATTACATCAGTGACAGATGTTTACGCAATTACACAGTTGGATAACTTCACACTTACGAAATTGTATTTTGTCTGTACTTTGTGAAATGCTCATATTTTTTTGGAACCATTGTGATACTATGAGAGCTTTGAATGATGTATTTGGTATGGATTCATGATTTTTAAAGTACGTTTGAGGCAGATGACACTTTTGACATGAGCAGAGAATTTTTTTAATTATTGGAGGAAGCTACGACGATTTTGAGATTTGACTGAGGTGTTATGATGTTATTTTTACGACGACGATGTGTATTATGCTGTTGAGATATGTTTATGATCAATAAGATGATGCTACCGTATATGAGGAATAAGAAGTATGTTGGAAACCAAGAATCGTGCTTTAAGAGTTATGTAATGCGTGTGTATATGCGTGAATGTATTACAATGCAGACGAAAATTTTTTGGACACTGTTATATCAATAGCATTTTGTTTCTACAGATTTGGAACGCTAATTCTTGACCTGTGAAATATTTTTATGTGAGACTGTCACTGTAGCGGAAACTGGTGTCGTAAATATTTCCGTAAGAAAGTTAAGTGACCACCTGCACGTAATGCGTTGTGGGCACGCAGCTGTGTCAAACACCTGGAGAACAAGCCATTAGGGTGTGCCTTTCCGGAAGCACAGGTAGAAAAAAAAAAAAAAAAGGAAAAAAGGCAGGCCCTTATCCTCGCCATTGACATTCCTTTAGAGAAAATATTGCAAATGCGACACCCTCATTACTTCCATTAACCTTGCTATTGACATTCCTTTGTAGAAAGCATCGCAAATATTACACGGTCATTACCTGAAAACATATGGTTACTCGTACTTTGTGCTAATTACTGAAATGCTTATGAATTGATGGGAAATATTCGTACATCTGCACACCTGATTATGACAAGTGTCTTTCTACGAGAGTTGAGAGCTACTGAGTTACGAAATGCCACATGACTATTGAATGATGTTTTTATGCTTTGGTTTGCGTAATTGCTTATTTCATTTGACATCTGGTTTCCAGCTGTGTTGCAGCATTGCTTTTATAAAATAAAATGCATTTGCTAATGTGAACACTTTCTGTCAACAGATCTATTAAATAATTATTTTATGATCCACATTCTTTAAAAAAGGAGCACTTGGAAAGGAAAGAACAATAAGAAGGAACTAGTAACAGTAACACATAATTTTCTTTTCAAGTACATGGTAATATTTCTTTTTACAATCAGTTGTTGTGGTGCACCACTTTAATTACGTAGATATTAAGATGTGAATATACATTTCCCTTATCTGCATTGTTGTTTTTACTGTAATATTTTTTCTGCTTGAGCTATGTCATGTTTAGGTATAAGTTACTGCTGTTTGCCAGGCGTAGTGTTACTGAATTTGACTTTGTGTTACTCTGCTAAGCCAATTTTACTACTCATTTATTTTTCATGTTGCTGCACATTGGCTCATATTAGTTGTAATATTGCAATTGCTTTGCCAATTTGAATTTTTTGTCATTGATTTTTATATTAATTGTTTTATGCTGCTGCATTGCCTCGTCCCTTAGTTTAGCATCTGAGCTCAGTAGATTTAAGTTAGCTTAAGAGGGGGTAGACTATATAAGAAACTAACTATGATGAATTGGAAGAAATGCATTGCGAAGCTATAAGAAAATGGTTTGGCAAAAAAAAAAAAAAAAAAAAAAAAAAGAAAGAAAAAAAAAAGAATTTAGAAAGAGGATATGAACCAAAAAAGTAGGATTTGGGGCCCACAGGTTTAGGTAGGATTTTCTTGGAAATAAATGATGAGGTAAGATAATGGTAAATAAATAATGAGGTAAGAAATGTGTGAACATATAAATACAGAAAGCATGCTTGGATAGAATTTTTTTGGTGGAAACAAATGTTGAAATAAGAGGAAAGATATATCGATTGAAGTTTTGGGGTGGACTGCAGTACCAAATGTCACACTGAAAACAAACCCTGTCCTGTATTTTTGTGTTATTACACTATGTGAATTTGTGTTTTTCCTGTCTTAATGTGTTTAGCTAATAAGAGTTATGTTGTAGAATTTTTCTGATAATATGTTATTTTCTTTGTAAAGATGTTTAGACATTTTTTTTATTCTGTTTTGTTTTAATGCTCGAGTGTAAAGTTGATATTCCGAAAGTTATTCTGGTTTTTTATCTATGTACTCATGTCATAATTCCTGTAACATTGATGTATATGTTTATTTCTATTCTGTTGTAAACCGTGTACTTCAAATGTTATCTGTATTGTTATGTTTTTAATGATGTATTTTGTACCTTTGTTATTGTATTCTTATGTTATAAAATTGTAATTGTCACCAGTTCATGATATTATTAACTTGTTAGTTACATTTCACTGCACACGTTTCTGTTGGTCATAGTATATGGACAATATGTGAAAAGTTGGGACTGTTAGTGTTTGCACGTGTGTTACTAATTCAGCAAGGGACTGGATAACAGCATTGCTGGTTCTAAGGACAATTCCAGAAACTTTGTGAGTGCACAAGTGGTGGTTTATGGATTTGCTATATTATCCGCAAGACTCTTCGATGGTGATTGTGCACCTGCACAGTCACAACACATGGCTGCTGGCCATCTCTATAAGGACTACAGTGGGTCTGCATCTTTGATGGCCCACCAATACCATTATTTCTACAAGGACTACAGTGGGTCTACATCTTTGATGATCCATCAATACCATTATTTCTACAAGGACTGCAGTGGGTCTGCACCTCTGGTGGCCCACCAATACCGTAATCTCTACCAGGACTACAGTGGGTCTGCTCTGTGATGACCTACCTACCAATACTCTTCAAAATTTCGACTGACTCTGCTGTGGGTTTGCTCTGTTGTGGCCCATTACCTGTATGCATGTCAAGAGTCAGCACTGTCATTCCGTTGGAAGGACAACACTACTTCTTCGAGATTGCATGGAAATCCACTACTTCTGTGTGCGTTTTCCTTTACTGGTCAGACTTTGAGAAAAACACTGCAATTTTACTGTGACGAATGATGAGGACTGTCTTTATGGACTGTGAGAAATTTTTAGCTTTTGACCAACATTGTATCAATAAGTGTGTGCATTTGATTTCTTTGTTTTTGTAATTATGAAAAATTTTATTTCAAATCTGTATTGGCCACTGCCCAATCCAATTTGTAAAAATTTTTTGTGGGGAGCATGGGGGCTATGTAAGTAGGCTGTTTAGGTTTTTTATTGGTAACGCCAACTCTGTATGAAAATCACTGGCTGTGCTGTGTGCAGTCTGTGGCTGCTTTGCATTGTTGTAATACTCGCCATTGTAGTGTTAGGCAGCTGGATGTGAACAGCGCGTAGCGTTGCGTAGTTGGAGGTGAGCCGCCAGCAGTGGTGGATGTGGGGAGAGAGATGGCGGAGTTTTGAAATTTGTCATGAACTGCTATATTTATATATGATGATATCAAGGTAAATACATTGTTTGTTCTCTATTAATATCTTTCATTTGCTAACCATCCCTATCAGTAGTTAGTGCCTTCAGTAGTTTGAATCTTTTATGTAGCTGGCAGTAGTGGCGCTCGCTGTATTGCAGTAGCTTGAGCAGCGAAGATTTTTGTGAGGTAAGTGATTTGTGAAAGGTATAGTTTAATGTTAGTCAGGGCCATTCTTTTGTAGGGAATTTTGAAAGTCAGATTGCGTTGCGCTAACAAAATATTGTGTGTCAGTTTAAGCACAGTCATGTATAATTGTTGAAAGGGGACGTTTCACTTATATTTGCACACTCTTCTCCTTACCTGAATATTTTGTACTTATGTTCTTTCGCCGATCAGTTGAATTATTTCATCTGTTACCCACGGTTTCTTCTCTGTCTGTTTCCTTGTACATCTGTAATTACAAAAAAAAAATGGTTCTGAGCACTATGGGACTCAACTGCTGAGGTCATTAGTCCCCTAGAACTTAGAACTAGTTAAACCTAACTAACCTAAGGACATCAGACACATCCATGCCCGAGGCAGGATTCGAACCTGCGACCGTAGCGGTCTCGCGATTCCAGACTGCAGCGCCAGAACCGCGCGGCCACTTCGGCCGGCTCTGTAATTACACTTTTTAGATTTTTCCATTCCTCTTCAAATGAACTACCTACTTTGGTACTCATCATCGCAGTATCTAGTGCCTTACAGAATTTCAAACAGATCTCATCATTCCTCACTACTTCGGTATTCCACTTAATTCCACAGTGATTCTTGCAATCGATTCTCTTAACCCTTAGGTTACTCTCCATCACTACTAAATTGCAATCTGAGTCAGTATCCGCTCGTGGGTACACATTCCATTCCCAAATCTGATTTGGGAATATCTGTCTGACAATGACGTAATCCACCTGGTGTCTTCCCATGTCTCTGGACCTTCTCCACGTATATTTTCTCCTCTTGTGATCATCGAACGGTGCTTCGCTATCACTAGCTGAAGCTTCTTGCAGATCTCAATTATTGTTTCTAGTCTCTCATTCCTACTACCAAGCCAATATTCTCCCATAACTCTTTCTTCTGCTCCTTTCCATTCTGCCACATTCAAATCCCCCCAGGGTTATTCCATTATCTTCCCTCCCCATATGCTGAACTGCACTTTCAGTATCCTCATATACTTCGCCGCTTCCTCATCTTCTGCTTACGACTATGAAAATTGACTTTACCTTTCGACCCGCCTTTCTTCACTTTGTTTATTCAGTCAAACTGATAGTTACATGCTCTGTGGTCAATGAGACAATCAGAGAGGACTGAAAGTGGTTATAATTCTTAATTAATGAAGTTTGAGAAGGAGGAGACGCACATTTATTTTTGGTCCGACAGCGACGGCTGTGGCAAGTGAGACTAAATGGTGCCATTTCAGAGAATAGGACAGGTTACAGGTACAGAGAAAGTGAAGATGACCTGGGACGATGCTTCAACACAGCGGATGCCATCACAGAGCAGTCGGTCTGAGCCACTCCAGTCAATGGCCACAGGGAGCAGACAGCCAAAGAAGGGCCACAGCGTATTATCCCTGAAGACAAAGAAAAAGGGAAAGCGCTGCCTAAATCGTAAATAACATTAAATAGAAAATATAAACTCTTTTTAGTGCAATGTTTAGGCACTCTTAGTCAAGCACTAATTTCGAGTATCTTTACTTATTAACAAGTTTCATCAACTTAGAACATGAGTTTTTAATGTGCCTTGTTTTGGCCTCTATCTGTCCAGCTATTTAATCAGTTACATTGCTATTAGCACTGGAAGACTTAAGTCGACCTAAGTCGAAACAAGGCCCCTGGAGTAGAACTACTGACAGCCTTGGGAGAGCCAGGCCAAACAAAACTCTACCATCTAGAGAGAAAGATGTATGAGACAGGCGAAATACCCTCAGACTTCAAGAAGAATATAATAATTCCAATCCCAAAGAAAGCAGGTGTTGACAGATGTGAAAATTACCGAACTGTCAGTTCAATAAGCCACGGCTGCAAATAGTAACACGAATTCTTTACAGACGAATGGGAAAACTGGTAGAAGCCGACCTCGGGGGAGATCAGTTTGGATTCCGTAGAAATGTGGGAACACGTGAGGCAATACTGACCTTACGACTTATCTTAGAAAAAAGGAAAGGCATATCTACGTTTCTAGCATTTGTAGACTTAGAGAAAGCTTTTGACAATGTTGACTGGAATACTCTCTTTCAAATTCTGAAGGTGGCATGGGTAAAATACAGGGAGCGAAAGGCTATTTACAATTTGTACAGAAACCAGATGGCATAAGAGTCGAGGGACATGAAAGGGAAGCAGTGGTTGGGAAGGGAAGTGAGAGAGGGTTGTAGCCTATCCCTGATGTTATTCAATCTGTATATTGAGCAAGCACTAAAGGAAACAAAAGTGAAATTCGGAATATGAATTAAAATCCATGGAGAAGAAATAACAAAGATTGAGGTTCGCCGATGACATTGTAACTCTGTCAGAGACAGCAATGGCCCTGGAAGAGCAGCTGAACGGAATGGACAGTGTCTTGAAAGGAAGATATAAGATGAACATCATCAAAAGCAAAACGTGGATAATGGAATGTAGTCGAATCAAATCGGGTGATGCTGATGGAATTAGACTAGGAAATGAGACACTTAAAGTAGTAAAGGAGTTTTGCTATTTGGAAAGCAAAATAACTGGTGACGGTCGAAGTAGAGAGGATATAAAATGTAGACTGGCAATGCCAAGGAAAGCGTTTCTGAAGAAGAGAAATTTGTTAACATCGAGTATAGATTTAAGTGTCAGGAAGTCTTTCCTGAAAGTATTTGTACCGAGTGTAGCCATGTGTGGAAGTGAAACGTGGACGATAAATAGTTTGGACAAGAAAAGAACAGACGCTTTCGAAATGTGGTGCTACAGAAGAATGCTGAAGATTAGATGGGTAGATCACATAACTAACGAGGAGGTATTGAATAGAATTGGGGAGAAGAGGAGTTTGTGGCGCAACTTGACTAGAAGAAGGGATCGATTGGTAGGACATATTCTGAGGCATCAAGGGATCACCAGTTTAGTATTGGAGGACAGCGTGGGGGCTAAAAATCGTAGAGGGAGACCAAGAGATGAATACTCTAAACAGATGCAGTAGGATGTATTTTGCAGTAGGTACTGGGAGTTGAAGCTTGCGCAGGATTGAGTAGCATCGAGAGCTGCATCAAACCAGTCTCTGGACTGAAGCCCACAACAACAACAACTTTGCTATTAATATTTTTGGAAATTACCTATCATTTTTTAAGTTTAAAATGAAGTTTCGGAGCATCTCATTATTTCTTAACTACATGTTATCACTCCAAATAAGAAAAACATATAAACTCTCTTATGCTTAATATTATTTTCCTTTGTGTTCTGATATAACAGTCTTGTGCAGAAGATGTTCACAGCTGAAAATTTTATTTCACTCGTAGAGAGTTTTATAGGGTTCACAATTGACTGTAAATAGCTTTCAGAACTAGCGATAACACTGCGCAGAAATAACCCACACATAAAAATGACTGCAGACGGTTTCTTCCTGTGTCATAAGTTGACTGGTGTGCACCTGTTGAATCAATCACATTTTGAAATTTAGAAGTGAATGTCCGTTCCTTGAAAGCATCTTGAGATGAGGACAACGATTTTTGGCTGTTGGAAAAGATTAGTGCCGCTCCTGGGTAAAGGAATTCCCAGTCTGACGACTGACATAGGAGGTTAGGCCTGCTCCCTGGCGAATAAAAAAACAGGTGACCAGGAAGTCATCTGGATCTGCCAGTTCTGTAGGACAATCTTTGCTATATGGAGAGGCTAATATTATGATTCTGTGGAGATGCGCAGACTAAAACCCATGTCCATTTCACATTCTTTATTATCGTTTTCATACGACGCCATTTTTTTTCTGCAGGTCTCCGTAAATCTTCAGTGGGGGTTAAGGGCATAATGGTGTTAGTCGTGAGGACTATTCATTGAGACTTGGATCTGGAAAGGAACATTCGCGGGAGTCTCTCAACACTTAACGTAAAGCGCAAAGTCAGCCACTCGAGCTGCTATGCAATGACAAGATTATGTAAGGAGCTAATTCTCCCACGCAGGCTACTAAAAACGTACCTGGCGTTATGGCTCGCAATAAGACTACGAAAAGTAAGAGGTGCGCATTGAAATCTGCGTTGTTCATCTGCTATCAGCCTCACCGAGCTGGCTAGTCGAGCAGCTAAACTCTCCTTTCGGCTGCCTCGCATAGCACCTTGTTGCTGCTTTTTGTTTGCGAAAGACCGCGGAGCTGCGCCACAACACCTGCCCGCCAATTTCGGCCCCCTCTTCCTGGTCTGTCAGCACGTAAAGCGACTCCCGCGAGAAGGGGCGGGGTGGCGGGTGAAGGCCGCCGATGCAGTTTTTTTGCGCGCCGCTCGCCTCCGCTCGTATCGATAAGTTCGCGCGCCTTCGCCCAAGGCCGCCTGCCGGCCGCGAGCCCGTTTGCCAAAAATTGCTCAGCCAGCTTCCTCACGGACACGCGCTGCTCGCGTCTTGTTCCTTTTCCCCCGTGTTTTCGCCAGCCTTTTTTCTTGCTTTCTTCCGCCTCACTCTCCGTCCACGCGGCGGTTGCGTCAGCAGCTGCGCATAATGCAGATAAGACGTGGGACCCACGACTTTTCGGAAGTATCGAGAAAGCGCATTTTTACAGCCTAAAATGCACAGGAAAACCAGCTTGCATCGAATTCAGGTGTTATTACTGGCTCGTAATCTGAACTCTAGTTGCTATGCTTAAACAATCAAGCAGGACAAGGTTTTCTCACGTTTTTATATGAGAATTAATTAAAACTGCATTCTAATGCGAATACAAAAATGTGATTAATGAGTCAGTTGCACACGTATCAGCATCACTATTTTTTGCCATATTGATAAATCCATTTGAATCACGTTCGGGCGAATCATTTATTTTGACAGACGCTGTATTTATCCGAAATTCAACATTCCACACACAGTGCACGATATTTATAAACATTGTAAGTGAATTAATTCTGTGGTCTCATGGGTGAACCTGGATAAACCCATTCTTTTTTTTTTTTTTTTTTTAAAAAAACCAGGTTATACAAATTGATGACTGCTAATGTCATCTGTCATAAGATGCTACATAATGGAGTTTATATCTGTTCCCATTCCCGCCTCACAGAGGCCTCTAGTGGTTAAGTGTATTTGTAATCAGTCATTCTCTAATGCAAGAACCCGCCAGGGTAGGCGAGAGCGCAGAAAAAAAAAGAAAAGAAAAGAAAAGAAAAAAGAGCAAGCTAACGCGCTGCTTCCTGGACTCGGGTAGGCTTGCCATGCCAGCCCCGGATCGAATCCGCCCGGCGGATTAACGACGACGGCTGGTGTGTGCCGCCCAGCCTGGGTGCGGTTTTTAGGCGGTTTTCCCCGTACTACTAGGTGAATACCAGGTTGGTCCCCACATTCTGCCTCAGTTACACGACTCGCTGACATTTGAAACACCTTCACACTATTTCGCGATTTACACTAGATGCAGACAGCTGGGGTACACTGATTCTGTCCCGGGGGGTATGGGTTGGCGGCAGGAAGGGTATCCGGCCACCTCTTACAATTAACTATCGGAAATCCGTACTTAACCCTGCCGACCCTGTGCACAATTCGGGGTAAAGGCAGTAGCAAAAGAAGAGGAAGAAGAAAGAAGATTCTCTAATGCAAGAATCAGATGACTAAACAAAAGAACCAGACTTTTCTGTTGGAAGAAAGCTTGACTTTTCAATTTGAGTGGAGCCTAATAATTGAGGTACTATACTTCGGATTTAAAACATTGAAATATGCTACTGATTCGATAAACATATGGAAAGCATGTTAACAGTTTCAACATATTCAATTATTGTTTATATGTGACAATGATGACTGCTCTGTAGAAACTTTTATTAATTTCAGTGATTATACAGTTCTGACCATGAAGTAAAGGAAAATATTAAATATAAGGATCGTAAATGCACACACGAAATTTAATACTCATATATTTATAAATAACCATAGAGATATTTCATTAACAGAATACTGAAATAGAAGAGTCATTATACTAGACACAAAATCGGGAGACATAATCCTAATAGAAAATACCTGTTTCCAGAACACTCTGAAAGAAAGCTTTGTACTGATAATGCACAAGTACCTACAATATACATCTTCTTCACGCATATTTTCAGATCAGAAGTTATTACACATTTTCGCAAACCCAATTTGGACACATGTAAACAGTGGGACTTGCTAGAGATGTCTCTAACAGAAACAGAGAAAATGAGCAGCCTAAGAGAAAAACAGCTACACATTCAGAAATACTAAAAAACCCAAACGCAAATTAAGAACGATTTTCAGAGTGTTGCTGGAAGTGAGCAGTAGCATTTGGTATGAAGCAAAGCCTACCACCTCCACACGTACCAATTAGTGTTACATTTCATTTCAGGCAATTGTGAAAGCAAAATCTTGGAGTCCACGACTCTAAAGGAGTATCCCACATGCATATTTCGTCAGAAGATGTCGCTGAACGGGGATCACAGTAAGCACCATTCTTTTATAGGCATTCCTCAAACTAGAAGAGTCTAAAGAAGCCAAACACCTGATGACATGGTCAGACTCACGCCGAAGAAAAAAAAAGTAATTTTGGTATCCTTTTGATACTACGTTTTTTATGTATGGAAATTATTTCATACACTGGAACATAAATTTCCTATATTTGTTTTGTAAATAAAAACCGCCTTTTCTTGCTCCAATGTATTTTATTTCTTCAAGATGCGTTTCACCTTGTACTTTAAGGCATCATCAGTAGAATCTACACTGATACATTTTTGTTTTAACATGCGATATTTGTAGACTATAAAACATTTCACGTCTTGCTTTTGGTTGGCATCTGAGTTTCCTCTCATCTAGTGACTCGTAAGAGATCGCACTGTAACTTCACTTACGAAACATAAGCACGTTTTCATTTTATGAACTTTTTTCTTTACAGTTTTCATATTCCATTTGATGGGAGACTTTAGTGCACAAACTGGCAAGTAAACGAAATTCAACAGAACTTCACCAAAGATATAATGAAAACTAATTTTGATGCACAAATAGGTGTAATCTTTTCTGACTATCACCTGACGTTAATTAAAGTTAAACTCGAGCCAAATAAAACTAAATCGACAATAATCAAGGATCTAAGAACTGATCCACAATTTCTTAAAGAAAACTAGGACATCATATGTGCAAACATACTCAGCCATGCCTCTTCCAGGAGGATTAACATGCAAGATACTCCCTTACAAGCTTCCCACAGCATTAGTACACCCTGCCCCCTCCCCTCCCACCACCACCATAGAAAGGTAATCATAGGTGGTGGAATTAAATCTGTGACAAGCCGTTTGTGCAAAGAATTAATTGAAAAGACTGGACTTTGCATAAAACTTCAGAAAACTTGCATGAATTCACCACAATCCAGAAACAGACTTCAAATATAATTCGATCTGTAAAACACCTTATGATAAAAACAGACTAGCAGAAACACAACAAAAGCTCAAGACAAGTAACGTGCAGATTTTCTATAGAACTTTCGGAGAAAAAATATCAGCGTATCCGGCACCCAATCTCTGTTTCAGATGAGTAGATGGGACTCTGGAAATAAATAATAAAGAGAATTTTAAACTCTTAGAAAACCACTATAAAGATCTGTTACACTTTTAATTTCCCACAGCCGAATTCACATTTGAAAAACCTGAGCCAAATACAAAATCAGAATCCCTAATAATAAAAGAAGTTGACAAAGCAATAAACAATAAAACTCAAGGGGAAGATGCAATAGTAGCAGAAAAGTGGGAAATAGGTGATAAATGCCTCATGTAGAAAATTCATAAAGTTCTTACATACGTTTAGCAGGAGGAAACAATCCTTGGATAATGGCAAAGTGTCTAACCCGCCCTTCACACAAGAAAGTAGGTGAAAATTGAAATAAATAACAGCAGAGGAATCGCTTTGTTTCCAGTTATTAACAAAAATTGTTACGCTTATAAGGCCTGAAGCACAAACGAACCATTTAATTGGCGAATAGCAAGCAGGTTTTAGGAATAGCTTAGTAGAACAAATTTTCAATCTCAAGACGTCTTACAAGTCCGTAAGGGCGGACGAACGTTCTTCAAGTTTGTAGACTCCAAAACAACATATGATTCAGTAGACAGATGGACACTCTTCAATATAATAAAATAATCTAAAGCGGTTACAAAGACAAGGCGGCTGATAAAACAAGCGTTAAATAATACCAGATTAGAAGTTAAATTCCAAGGCGAAATCTCTGAACCTTTTGATATAAAAGCAGGGTCCAACTGGGAGACACACTATCCGCCTTATTGTTCAGTCTTGTACCAGAGAAAGCAATTAGAAGCAGAGAAATATAAGTAAAAGTAATAATCATTGGAGACTACTGAAATTAAAATTAATTTATGGTATTTATCTTAAACTGACGATCCAGGAATCTTTTCAAAAAAATAAAAATAAAAAATGAAACAGAGAAGAGGTGATTAATTCCCTTAAAAACATCCAGAAATAACAGCTAAAAGTTGACTGAAATTTTTTTATGAAAAAACGCAGTACGTGAAAGGTTCTCCTCTACACACAGATGGATAAGCTATCTTTACACAGTTGACAAAATATCTCAAGTATTAAAATTTAAATACTTAGGAGAAATCATCCAACTCTCTGGATTAAATTGTGAAGCAAACGAAGAGAGAATATGTCGAAATAACCAGCAACCAGTTGCATAAAATGAACTGGTTGCTGTTTATTTCTATTTATACAACTGCTGCTGCTGCAGAGGATGGATAAAACACCAAAGAGAGAATCCTTAAATTACAAAAATGTGTGGAATTATACGGAATAGGTACAGAAAAAAAACAGGACTTCGTAATGCAAAATTAAAATATTTCATCTCAGCAGCCAAACCTGAAGCTTTATATGCCTCAGAGACTGTAATCTTAGGAGGGTCTCATTATCTAAAGAAATAGAAAATGAAGAACCAAACATTAGAGTTTCAAGTCGTGCCGTTGACAGCGCGGTCATTATAGACGGAGCACGAGATCGGATTACAGAAGAATGGGGAAGGAAATTGGCCGTGCCCTTTCCATGGGAACCACCTTAGCATTTATCTGGACCAATTTAGAAACCACGGAAAACCTGTATCTGAATGGCCGGAGGAAGATTTGCACCGTCTTTCTCCGGACTGAGAGTCTAGTGAGCTGGAAAATGAGGAAAATACTAACAAGTATTTTTGGTCCGGTTTGTGTTGAAGGAATCTGGAATGAGACGGATTTCTAACGTGTTACATCAAAATCTGAAGAAAATCACCGACACTTTTAGGAGAAAAGTCCCAATCTCAGAATGAACGATACAGACTGGCCAAAAGGATTCTTTATCCTGCACTTTCAATGGAATCTAAAAACGTAATTGCAAACTTGAAACTGAAAAAGAGCTTCAGGAAATAGGCATTACAAACAAAATTCTATACGAGAGAATTTTATATTCAGAGCATTTGCAGTTCCTGAGGGTCATGATGAGTGAAAACACCGACAGCTGGTAAAACGTACTTTTAACTGAGCACACTACCTGTTTCATGACTTACAGCCGTGTAACAGGTGCAACAAAATTTATTACATTAATCCCTCATAGGTGGGCCCAATATTATTAGTCAGCATGTTACCATTCTGAGAATATTGACAAAATTATCAGAATAGCAATACTTTGACTAAGAACGTTGGGTTCACCACTGACGGGTAAATGTAATAATTTCTGTTGCACCTGAAGATGCGGCTGTAAGCCGTGAAATTGGTAGTGTGGTCATTTGAAGCCAAGTTTTACCAGCTGTCAACGGTGTTTTCATTCATCATGACCTATAGGACAAAGCTGCATTCAAAATTTTAACTGAAAAGCAGCAGTTTAAAGCTAAACCAAATGCTATGTCTGAGAGCAAGAACGTAAGAAAAACCACAGTGAGAAGATGAAGGTATTTTGGGGGAAGAAAGCAAGCACATCCGCGAAATAAATTCCGTCACACTCTACAGCTGGGCAGAACGATGGGAAACAAGTGAGAAGAGAGCGAGAGCGAGAGGAAGAGAAAGAGACACACAGAGAGAGAGAGAGAGAGAGAGAGAAAGAGTGAGAGAGATAGACAGACAGAAAGAGCTATGTGGAGAGCTTCCAGGAGGAATAGCTGACGCTCATCGTTTAATTCCTTTTAACTGATGTCACAATCATCACCACCACTTAACAAAGTCTCAAGATCCACCCATACGCCTTCTATTTTTCCGTCATTAAAAGTCCATACAGACATGATTGTCTTGCCGTTACTGTCTATAAGCTCAACTCTCATGTTTTAGTGAGCAGATAGCTGTCTCGACAATATCATAGAAGAATTTATCTTAGACAAGCATTCTGATTCACCTTCAACAGGTTCTTCCTTTGACTCGTAGATAAACTACTTTTTCACTTTCATAGGACCAATTTTCATGTAATTATCAATTAAATTCTCCAGCAGCCGTGGAATTGAGATGTTACTTTACTTTATTTTATTTTCTCTACCAGTTTTGGCATTCCACTACCATCTTCAGGACCGATATGCGTCTCTCAAAAACAGACGATATTCTCAAATAGTGCCATATATTCCTGGATGTCATGAATTCAAAACCGTATCACAAGTGCTTCATTCCAAGACTTGATTGCAACTCATTTATGTTTCAAAGTCTGAATGAGATTCAAGTTTCTCACAAGCACTTCTGCGTACGTTATCACACCATGAAAGTCCTCTTCTTACCTCATCTTTTTCAAACACTTTCAACTAGATACATAGCTCTCTTGCGGGTTTACACTAATTCTTTGGAAGGCTCTGCTGACATAAGTGCTGACTTAATTTCACACCAGACCAATACACAACAGAGAAATCTGAATTCTGGCGCCCCTTTCAACATGCCGCTTCTGCTCCTTGGATTTTAAATCGGCCCTGGATAAAGTATCATAAATGTGGAGAATGGTAGCACGAGGACTATACGGCTTATTACGAAGGTGTATGAAGTTAAATGGCTCTGAGCACTATGCGACGTAACTTCTGAGGTCATCAGTCGCCTAGAACTTAGAACTAATTAAACCTAACTGACCTACGGACATCAGACACATCCATGCCCGAGGCAGGATTCGAACCTGCGAGCGGAGCGGTCGCTCGGCTCCAGACTGTAGCGCCTAGAACCGCACGACCACTCCGGCCGGTGTGTATGAAGTTACCTCAGAGTCCATTGCTGAAGAATTTCAGACACGAACTGTTGCTCGACGGAATGCATGTTCTTATTCACCATTGCCGGTACTTGTATGTCCGTCTTGATACTAAAAATGTATTATTTTAACGCTTTTTATTATGTGAAATCCTAAATGACAGATTGTTTTACTAGCGGATTAGAATGAAAGGTCGAGTATATATTTACTCAGTTTCTTAACTGCGCAACCTTTCCCGAAACTTCGTTACCATCCGCCACATTCCATAAAATAAATTATGTATTTCAAAGACTTCATGTTTCTTGTTTAGTGCCAAAAATGAGAAAAAATCTTTTCCTTTTGCCACCTCACGTAGCAAAGTGATTTGTGATGTATGAGAGTGACTAAAGCTAGTTTTGTGTCAGTGACATTTGCGCCGCTACATTGGTTTGACCTGAGATAAAATAAACGCTATATCAGAAGTTGAGCTAAGAATTCTGAATACCGGTTAGGTTCTAAACTTCTCTATTCAGCGATCACATTCTATTGTATTGTTGCTGTGACATGAAACAAGCATCTGGCACACAACATTTACAGTACCTTGAATACTGAACTACAAGAGGAAACCTGTTATCTGAAGTCAGTAGAACTACCACTGTCGTATTTGCCCATGTACTAGCAGAAAATTCTTGGAACGTAAGTTCATTCTCTTGCTTAAGTACCACTCTCACCTGTTTTTCAGAACTCATCCACACAGATGTTTCCAAAGTATAACGATAACTTTCCTTAGAAAGAACAGTATTGGATTTTTTCTGTTGTCATCGGTTCCAAAGAGCTCAACATTTAAAGGTCATTCTCGTATGGATTGAAGTCCAGTTACGACAGACTTCAGTTTGACATTCACAGCAATAAAGCTTCCACGAAACGGGATTTTACTTTATGTAATTGCCTGAGCGGTTCATAGTTTCCAAAAGAAACGAAGTTTTCTTCATTCCTTCAAAATAATTGTTAACCCTCACAGTATCAAGGTGGGTAGGCAGGATATTTTACACCCCACCTTCTGAAAATATTGTAATCTAGTCATGTACTTTATACTTTAAAATTTGGAAACGTGTTGTTCTAATCATTTTTATACCAGATTCCGTAATAGTTTTAGATCTTTCTATGAAACATAATCCAAAAATTCAAGTTTTAATAATACAGTTCATAGTAACATTTTCAATTTCTGGGTCCTTCTTAAACATCTGTATATCTTCAAAAAGAATGTTGTGAATAAAAGTAAACGACAAATAACGAAATCTGTATTTTCTTTAAATTTTTTGTCATCATAATGTATCCGTCTCCTCTGGGTACACATCACGGAAAGTGCGTTAGTATTATTAAGATTGTGCTATTTTCATGTTCTGGAACCTACTTATACATCAGTATCTACTCAAAAATGGTGGTGTTCATAAAAGTTACAGAGAATTTACTTTTTTGCGATGGGCATAAGTTACCCCTTCTTAGGTAGTACGAGTTACGGAAAATGCGTTGGTAGTGCTAGGGTTAATTATCCAATGAGAATTCTGTATCGCCGCGCGGGGTAGCAGTGCGGTCCAAGGCACCTTGCCACGGTTCGCGCGGCTCCCCCCGTCGGAGGTTCGAGTCCTCCGTTGGGCATGGGTATGTGTGTTGTCCTTAGCGTAGGTTAGTTTAACTTAGATTATATGGTATGTAGGCTTAGGGACCGATGACCTCAGCAGTTTGGTCGCATAGGATCTTACCACAAATTTCCAAAATACTGTATCGGTATAACACTACTCCACGAGAAGCAGTTCCTCAATGTACGAGTCTGTATTCTTTTCAAAATACTTGCATAACTAACAGTAGTGATACTAAAAATATTTTTCTTTCTCAGTAATCCGTATGTTGAGAAAATAACACGTCTAGTCTCGTAACAGTTGCGTGACGTAATGCCAATTCGTGGTGAGTTTAACTATCGATGCAGTCCTACATTAAGCAGAGTGTTGTACTGTTTCTAGTGCACATTAATCAGTGTCCAATGTAGTGACTTATACTTGAATCTGAATATAAATAAATGGAATACAATGATGAAAACTAGAGGGCACTGATAGATCCTTAGCAGCAAGCTTATGATTGAAATTTCCTTCAACGTAGGACTCATTATAGGCTAAAAGTCTTGGAGAGGATAAGTATGGGATGGTAAATGAGGCGTGGCCAAGTATGGGATGGTAAATGAGGCGTAGCCTTTCGAAAAGGATCATAACCTCGATCCCTTATGGTTGGACAGGGACATGAACTCCGCACCACTCGAAAACGAGTGCCCTGGGGCTGCAAAAATCGTTCATATACATTAACACATATGTTCTTGGTGATACCAGAACGAACAGGTCTGTAAATATTGGTCTGCTACACAAACACACAACTGAGATTCATCGGTGCGACCCTAGAGAGTTTCAGTTTCTCTACGCCAACAAAAGCTCAGAGTGTACTCCTGTAAAGTACCTGCTTAAGCCGAAGGCTGAAGATGATTAATTTAACAAGACTTGCACGATCTCAGTCTAGTTTGTTAGCTCAGCGTTGAGTCAATACAGATGAACTCAATAGGATCCAACTAAAAGAGGGGAGGCGTCCATGTTTCACACGGCGCAGTTTTTAAAATTTCATAAAGCTGTTTAGAGGATGGTACTTGACGACATCGAGAAGCGACTGTGGTTTGTTGGGCCGGGAGAGGAAGTAAACAAATGTAATACTTCAAACTTTCGGAGCTGTCGGATTAACCTCAATAAGCAACGTAACAAAGAAACAGGCAGAGCAGTCTACTTGACTGTAAAGTACACATTTACCCTTCGTCAGCAACGTTGTGTATTGCTTTGGTGCGGCACTTCAGAAGAAACGAATACAGGCAGTCTTCTCCAACGATCACAGGA
This sequence comes from Schistocerca americana, assembly GCF_021461395.2. Taxonomy (NCBI): domain Eukaryota; kingdom Metazoa; phylum Arthropoda; class Insecta; order Orthoptera; family Acrididae; genus Schistocerca; species Schistocerca americana. Next base: position 789,636,623 of record NC_060121.1, on the reverse strand, counting down.
TTTGGAATTTCCTTGACTCAAAAAAAGACACTGCGAACGGTTTGCAGGTAACTGGCGTGTGTGAAATGGTAAGTGCTTGTACACAGGCCTGCACAGGTGAAATGGACAGATTATTCGAGAACTCATAAAGGAACACAAGAGCACACCCGCTAAAACAGCCAACGAGATACGTATCTGCCGAACATCAAAAGCAGTGTGGGAATGTAGACAATAATAAAACGCAAGTGTCCTCCAGAAGCATTGAAAAATGTGCCAGGGGAAGGTGCGAGGAGCTGAAGAGCTGACAAGACGCACCATTACTTGCAACGGAGTCAACTGCGAAAAGCTTAACTACAACCTACGGAATGTGTATGCCTGCCAGTGATGATTAGGGCCTACAACAGCTTACACAGATATAAAAATCAACTAAAACTATCTTCCAGTTTAGTCCATTTCTGTTCAACAACTACAGTAGCTGTCACCTGCTACATATTGTGTCGTCTTTATTGATGTAAGCTAGCAGTTATTCAAACTGCCAATGAAGCGCCTCCTTAAGACAGACGTGCAAGGGCAGAGCTGGACACCGCTAGTAACTCACATCATTGTCGATGGGCCTTTTAACCATGATGTTTACTGTTTCATTGTAGAACAGGGAACGTGGGAAAGTGTCAGAGCCATGCAATTATGGTCTTTCTCCTCCAGAGTTCTCCATCACTTCAACAACAAAAATGTAAAACTGTTACACATGGGAGATAGAACTTCCATGAGATCAACATAAATTTAATCAAAGTGCAGATGAATACGAGGTTTATTAATGGAAGTATAGAATCACGAGGGCATTTTGTTCATATATTTAGCTTACAACGTCGTTTGCTGAAGTCACGTTGTAAATGACAATGTTTTGACGGAAAATTCAAAAGCTGCAAGAACTTTTATCAATAACTTTCTAAATGTAGCCTAAAAAATAGGTCCGCCTCCGCAGCTGATTGGTCATCTCGGCTAACTGGCATGCGAAGGCCCTCAGTTCGAACCCAATATTGGCAGCTATTATTCATTGGTGCGAGTACTGGTATGGTGTGCACTTAGTTTCAGAAGGCTTCCCGTTGGTGGATCAAGTCCTCTCTCGGGCATGGACGTGCGCGTTGTCCTTAGCATAAGTTAGTTCAAGTTGGATTGAGTAGTGTTTAAGCCTAGGGCCGATGACCTCAGCTGTTTGGTCCCTTAGGAATTTACCACAAATTTCGAAATTTTCATGAGGCCAACTGAGGAGCTGCTACATAGTTTAGAAGCATTTCAGAGGTCAAGAAACTCGACAATAACGAAGAGAGCGGTGTGCAAAACACATACCTCTCCATACTAAATATGTTGACGCTTTAGGCGGAGGACGACACGGCGGTCGGTTGGGCCCCATTGGCCCGTATATGGTCAGAAACCAGAAGTTTTTCCTCAATGTATCAGCAAAAATAGCACCAAGTTGTTCAGTAGAAAAATCAAGAGAGTATGTTAACAATGTATAAGAACTTTAAGCATCTAGAAGGAGCACCAACACCCTTCACTGAAGTTAACAGAACAATAAAAACTCTGAAAAACAAAAGATCATTTGATGCTGATGAAGTTTCAAACAGAATTCTCAAAACTTATTCTAGCTTCATAAGTAAAATGATGTATGTAATGTACCTCTGGGATAGAGATTTTTTTTTATCAAACAGATTAAAAGATGCAGTTGTTAAACCTCGTCATAAGTAAGATAACAAAAAAGACTCAAATGATTATCGCCCAGTTTTCGTACTGACATCTTTTTCCAGAGTATCTGATAAAATAATATACTCAAGACTCACACTGAAGTAGAAAAAATTTTCTCGTATTTAGCATGTCACAGTTTGGGTTCCAGAAAGGCTGGTCGACTCACATTGCTACTCATACATTCACTCATAAACTGTTTCAAGGTTTCAGTAATGAAATACAGAGTGATACAGAAAAACGGGAATGTTTGAAATGGTAGATGGCAGCACTGCACGGTCGTGACAGTGAGTAAACAGTCAGTAATTTCAGGAATCGTGGTTCAGTGGAACGGACAAAAGCGTGCGTTAGCCATATAAATGTGTTATAAAAACAATGATATTTTGGTAGCGGCGCAGGGAGAGTTTCAACGTTTGTATGATTTAGGACGTCATGATGCCATTCCGTCGAAACACGCGATAAAATGTTGGATTAATCACTTTGAAGAGACTGGATGTGCCCTCAAGAAGAAACCAACAGTACGACCTAGGAGTGTGCGCTCTCCAGCGAACAGTGGTGTTGTACGCGAGTCTGTCTTACGGAGCCCACGGCGTTCAATTCGTAAGTAAGCAGCAGCGGTTGGAATGTCCCGGGGGAGTGTTCGCAGAATTCTTCATCTTGATTTAAAATTTCATCCGTACAAACTACAGATGGTGCAACAACTGAAGGACAACGATTACCTGTTACGATTAGGATTCTGTCAACAAATGATAACAAAAATAAACAATGACGATGAATTTCTAAACAAGTTGTGGATGTCAGATAGGGCACCATCTCACAGGTTATGTGAATGAACAGAACTACCGCTACTGTGCAAACAGAAATCCTAATGACGTTCATGAACGCTCTGTACACGCGAGTAAAGTGACAGTATGGTGTGGTGTTTCATCATAAGTGATTGTCAGACCGTATTTTTTCACAAATGAACAGGGAAACACAATAACTGTCAATGCCGATCGTTACGTGGAGATGTTACGAACTTTCGTTACACCTTCATTGAACAACTTTGCAAACGTTCAAGAAGCTTTGTTTCAACAGGATGGAGGGACTTCACAGACTGCACGGCAAGCAGTGTGAGAATGACAACCGTGTGGTCTCACGATTCGGTAACATTCTCTGCCCCCCTAGATCACCAGGTTTATCCGTTTGTGATTTTTTTCATGTGAGGCTACCTCAATAGCAGAGTTCACACGACTCGACCAAGAACCCTGATGCGGTAGCGTTCTCGCTTCCCACGCCCGGGTTCCCGGGTTCGATTCCCGGCGGGGTCAGGGATTTTCTCTGCCTCGTGATGACTGGGTGTTGTGTGATGTCCTTAGGTTAGTTAGGTTTAAGTAGTTCTAAGTCCTAGGGGACTGATGACCATAAATGGTAAGTCCCATAGTGCTCAGAGCCATTTGAACCAAGAACCCTGGATGAGCTAGAACAGAGGATTCGGGATGTAGTTTACAGTATCCCAGCTTATATGTTGCAGCGGTCAATGAGAAATCTGAACAGCAGATTTCACGTATGTATTCGTACAGGAGGACGCCATCTAAAGAACGTAATTTTTAAAAAATGGTAAATGCCATCAATGTTTCGTAAATGGCAAAGTTGTAAGCTTTCAATTACCATGAATGCAATTTCTTTCCTTCATCACTTCCAGTGTTATTAGATTGTGGAAATGTTTCCGGTTTTCTGTGTCACCCTGTATCTCCAGCTGGTATTTTTGTAAGCTGTCCAATTCGTTTGGCTGTGTACATCATATTACGTTCTTTGCAAAATCGATGTTTTACGAATTGATTTTTTACACACAACCAGTTTGAGCTATATTTAACAAAGAGACTGAATAACTGAAGCAGAGTTACAAGTATCGAAAAATTTAGTGAGTGGGGAAGAAATAACGAAGATTTTGATTTTGGGTCCTATTTCTTATATATGTGAATGACCTCCAACTTAACAGTGAACAAGCAGAATTGGCACTTTTTTGCAGACGATAGTATTGTTATGATAAGGTCTAAGAGAGAGAAAGACATATAAGACATTTTTCAAGCCGGCCTGTGTGGCCGAGCGGTTTTAGGCACTACAGTCTGGAACCACGCGACCGTTACGATCGCAGGTTCGAATCCTGCCTCGGGCATGGATGTGTGTGATGTCCTTAGGTTAGTTAGGTTTAGGTAGTTCTAAGTTCTAGGGGACTGATGACCTCAGAAGTTAAGTCCCATAGTGCTCACAGCCATTTGAACATTTTTCATTTTTCATGATTTTTTTAAAGAATTATTAAGTGATTCTAAGAAAATATTCTCTCCATATTTTCGAAAAAACATATTCAGTTCTGCACAACAAAATGTCACACCAACAGTTGATGCTTCACGTGGAATGGAGTCAGTAAATAGGATAGAATGCTACTAATTTATGGGTGTGCATTCTTATCAAAACTTTAATTGGACGAAGCAAATCTCGGAGCTCCTAAAATAATTAAGTTTAGGTATTCTTGCGCTTCGTATAATTGCTAGACTTAGAAACAAAGGATTCAACTTCCTGACATATTTTGCATATTACCACTGAATGATGTCTTACTAAATAATTTTGTGGGGTCAGTCGCCACTTAGAAAACCGAGAGAGGTGGTGCAGTGGTTAGTACACTGGACTCGCATTCCAGGACGGCGGTGGAAACCAGCGTCCGGCCATCCTGATTTAGATTTCCGAGATTTCACTACATAGCTTCAGATAAACGCCGAGATGGTTCCTTTCAAAGGGCACGAACGACTTCCTTCTCCATCCTTCCCTAATCCGATGGGACCGACGACCTCTCTGTTTGGTCTCCTCCTCCGAATCAATCAACCACCTGGGATAAGAGCAGCGACTGCACAAAAGCGAGGATTTACGTTAATATTTGGTTTTCACTGACGGTTATAATGTAGGCACATCTTTAAGGAATTAAGCATTTGAACTGTGCGTCACAACAAATATATACGCTAACCAAATTCGTCACAAATAAACCATCGCAATTTAAGATAAATAGCGATATTTGTACCTACAACACTATATGAAAGAAAAAAAGATTTTATTACACATTGTTAAAGCTGTCAGTGGCTCAGAAAGGAGTTCAATAAGCAGGAACAAAAATGGTCATGAGATGAGGAATAACACAAAATTTCTGGCAGGTACCAAATGGTTCAAATGGCTCTGACAAGGGAACCTCCCCATCGCACCCCCCTCAGATTTAGTTATAAGTTGGCACAGTGGATAGGTCTTGATAAACTGAACACAGATCAATTGAGAAAACAGGAAGAAGTTGTGTGGAACTGTGAAAAAATAAGCAAAATATACAAACTGAGTAGTCCATGGGTGACATAAGCAACATCATGGACGAAGTGTGCTTAGAAGCGCCGTGGTCCCGTGGTAGCGTGAGCAGCTGCTGACCGAGAGATCATTGGTTCAAGTCTTCCCTCCACTGAAAATTTTACTTTCTCTATTTTTGCATAGATATTATCTGTCCGTTCGTTCATTGACATCTCTGTTCACTGTAATAAGTTTAGTGTCTGTGTTTTGCGACCGCACCGCAAAACCGTGCGATTAGTAGACGAAAAGACGTGCCTCTCCAATGGGAACAGAAAACATTTGATCGTAAGGTCATAGGTCAACCGATTCTTCCACAGGAAAACACATCTGATATATTCTATACGACACTGGTGACGGCATGTGCGTCACATGACAGGAATATGTTGTCGACCCACCTAACTTGTACACTTGGCGAATGGGTAAAAAGATTCTTCTACCTTGCCCGATTTAGGTTTTCTTGTGGATGTGATAATCACACCCAAAAAAGTGATGAAAACATAAAAGTTTGTCACATAAACTGAAAATAAAAAATTAAAATTCACACTTGATGGAAGATTTGAACCTAGGACCTTTCGTTCCACAGCTGTCCACGTTACCACGAGACCGCGGCGCTCCTACGTTACTATCTTCCTTATTGTTGTTTATCTTTCCCTAAACTACTCAGTTTGTATATTTTGCTTATTTTTTCACAGTTCTACACAACTTCTTCCTGTTTTCTCAATTGATCTGTGTTCAGTTTTTCAAGGCATATCCACTGCGCCAACTTATAACTAAATCTGAGGGGGGTGCGATGGGGAGGTTCCCTTGTGAGAACTATGGGACTTAACTTCTGAGGTCATCAGTCCCCTAGAGCTTAGAACTAATTAAACCTAACTAACCTAAGGACATCACACACATCCATCCCCGAGGCAGGATTCGAACCTGCGACCGTAGCGGTCGCGCGGTTCCAGACTGTAGCGCCTAGAACCGCTCGGCCAACCCGGCCGGCCGGCAGGTACTAAACTAGGTTTTAAATGTAACCTAAAATAATTTCACCTGGATAGCTCCTTCTGTCCTACGAACGAAGTTCCATCTAAAAAAGTTCAAAACACTGTTTTGAATGTAGTTGTATGAAAAGGACTAAAAGATAAAGTTTTTATTAACGCTAACAGTAATCACATACACATATCTTGTAAGCTCAACATTTCGAAGTCATTCCCACAAAATAATCGTCAAATGGTCTATGAAGCATGTAACTAGGTAACTAAGTAACTAATTAACTCAGCCTCTAATTTCTGTCCGTTGCTCAGATTTCAGACTCTTGTCGAGTGAAAAGTCGTTATACTTTAAATGATATAATTCAGTAGTATCTTTAATTGACATTTATCTAGTGTCGTCAATTTTGATTTTTAATTTTATGCTGTGAAGCACCCAGACAGCGGAATATTCTGCTCAAAATAATCGTGAGTCTTGAGCCTTGCGCATTCTTGTCCTCAATTGGAATAACACGACTTCATTTAGCCACGATTTTGCTGTACCGATCACTATAAGCAGTGAAAATGACGATGTATTTCTAAACCAATTTGTCCTTTCCAATGTAAGAAACGATTAACAAGGCGAACACTTTGCACTTTGTTATTTGGAAGTGATATGTCCGTAATAAACACACAATTAGTGTGCTGCTACTGAGACCTTGCGAACTGTGTCTCATCTCAAAAAAATGGTTCAAATGGCTCTGAGCACTATGGGACTTAACATCTATGGTCATCAGTCTCCTAGAACTTAGAAATAATTAAACCTAACTAACCTAAGGACATCACACAACACCCAGTCATCACGAGGCAGAGAAAATCCCTGACCCCGCCGGGAATCGAACCCGGGAACCCGGGTGTCTCATCTCGTAGACGCTGCCAGACTCCACAATATTACTAACGGGAAAAATTGAGTTACCTTTGGGACCCGTCTGTTTACTTTTCCAGAGCGTCAGCCAAAAGGGCATTGGTGTGGCGCTCGTGGCAGCACGAGCATTCGGGCGCGCAAACACTTGACGATTCCAGGGAGACCGTCTCAGACAAATGCACATCGCCTCACCGCTCGTTTCGAGGAAGGAATAATTCGCCAGCGGCCTCCCTGCCTGCCTGCGTGCACCTTTGCTATTTGCTGAGGCCGCTGCGCGTGTTGTGTGTTGTGTGTACGTGGACTGCCTGGGGCTCGCCGTCTGCCTCTATATACACTAAAAATGTCGAAGATTCATTCGACTTTTCATTATCAACTCAGCAGCGTGACCATTTCTTGAAAGCGACCAGGTATGGTTTATAATGTTCAAGTTGGTTTCCATATACGCCAGAGCACCAATAAAATGAATGTGAAGGCGGGCTTCTGCACTTTTTTAACTTTAGCCGTCTGTTAATGTCGACTGGAGTACACTAACTGAAATTATATAGATTGCAGAGAAAAAAATACAGCGAGCGAAAAGTTACCTTCAGCTGGGGCAGAAAACAGACTACAGGTTTCGAAGGGCGTGGAAGGGAGGCAATCGTTCAAATTTTAGTAAACGACGGACAAATACACTACTAGCCATTAAAATTGCTGCACCAAGAAGAAATGCAGATGATAAACGGGTATTCATTGGGCAAATATATTATACTAGAACTGACATATGATTACATTTTCACGTAATTTGGGTGCATAGATCCTGAGAAATCAGTACCCAGAACAACCACCTCTGGCCGTAATAACGGCCTTGATAGCCTGGGCATTGAGTCAAACTGAGGTTAGATGGCGTGTACACGTACAGCTGCCCATGCAGCTTCAACACGATACCACAGTTCATCAAGACTAATGACTGGCGTATTGTGACGAGCCACTTGCTCGGCCACCATTGACCAGACGTTTTCAATTAGTGAGAGGTCTGGAGAAAGTGCTGGCCAGGGCAGCAGTCGAACATTTTCTGTATCCAGAAAGTCCCATAGAGGACCTCCAACATGCGGTCGTGCATTATCCTGCTGAAATGTAGGGTTTCGCAGGGATCGAATGAAGAGTAGAGCCACGGGTCGTAACACATCTGAAATGTAACGTCCACTGTTCAAAGTGCCGTCAGTGCGAACAAGAGGTGACCGACACGTGTAACCAGTGGCACTCCATATCATCATGCCAGGCGATACGCCAGTATGGCGATGACGAATACACGCTTCCAATGTGCATTCACCGCAATGTCGCCAAACACGGATGCGACCATCATGATGCTGTAAACAGAACCTGGATTCATCCGAAAAAATGACGTTTTGCCATTCGTGCACCCAGGATCGTCGTTGAGTACACCATCGCAGGCGCTCCTGTCTCTGATTCAGCGTCAAGGGTAACCGCAGCCACGGTCTTCGAGCTGATAGTCCATGCTGCTGCAAACGTCGTCGAACTGTTCGAGCAGATGGTTGTTGTCTTGCAAACGTCCGCATCTGTTGACTCAGGGATCGAGACGTGGCTGCAAAAACGGTTACAGCCATGCGGATAAGATGCCTGCCATCTCGACTGCTAGTGATACGAGGCCGTTGGGATCCATCACGACCTTCCGTATTACCCTCCTGAAACCACCGATTCCATATTCTGCTAACAGTCATTGGATCTCGACCAACGCGAGCAGCAATGTCGCGATACGGTAAACCGCAATCGTGATAGGCTACAATCTGACCTTTATCAAAGATGGAAACGTGATGGTACGCATTTCTCCTCCTTACACGAGGCATCACAACAACGTTTCACCAGGTAACGTTGGTCAACTACTGTTTGTGTATGATAAATCGGTTGGAAACTTTCCTCATGTCAGCAAGTTGTAGGTGTCGCCAATGGTGCCAATCTTGGGTGTATGCTTTGAAAAGCTAATCGTTTGCATATCACAGCAGCCTTTTCCTGTCAGTTAAATTTCGAGTCTGTAGCACGTCATCTTCGTGGTGTTGCGATTTTAATGGCCAGTAGTGTATGTAAACTGAATTAAAATTGAGGGAGAAGTAACAAAACTGTAACGTTTGCCGATGATGTAACTGTGGTAATGGCAGCAAATAACTTGTATGATCAATTGAACATAATTTATAAGGAAAAGATACAAGATAAACTCCAACAAAAGTATAAAACAAGTAATGGAGTGCAGTCGAATTCAAGCAGATGATGTTCAGGATTTTAGTTACGAAAAGAGAAGGGAAAAGTAGTGGATAGCTTTGCTATTTAAGCAACAAAATAACTGCCGACGGCTAACGTAGAGAGGATATAAACTTCGGGCTGACAATAAATAGAAAAGCTTTTCTGAAAACAAAAATATGAGAAACATACTGACATCGAACAGAAATGTATGTTACGAAATCATTTCCGAAATTACATATTTGTGTGGCATGTAGAGTTGTTCGAAACGTAGACAATAAATATTCTGCGCAGCATCGTAAGGGTCTACCACTGGGACGCATAAGTTTGAAATTTGGCCCAAAGGTGCTGAAACGTCCCCTTAGAAAAATTATAAATGATTGTGCTTACATTGACGCACAATATTTTTAGCGCAACGCAATCTGAATTTCAAAAATCCCTACAAAAGAATGGCTCTGACTAACATTAACCTATACCTTTCACAAGTCACTTACCTCACCTAAAATCTTCGTTACTCGAACTATTGCAATACAGCGAGCGCCACTACTGACAGCTAAATAAAAGATTCAAACTACTGAAGGCACTTACTACTAATAGGCATAGTTAGCAAATGAAAGATCTTGATAGAGAACAAACAATGTATTTACCTTACTAGTGTTAAAAAGTCATAATATATATAGCAGTTCATGACATCCAGTCTTACAAATTTCGAAACTCCGCCATTTCTCTCCCCACATCCACCACTGCTGGCGGCTCACCTCCAACTGCGCAACGCTACGCGCTGTTAACATCCAGCTGCCCAACACTACAATGGCAGACAACAATGCAAACTAGCCACAGACTGCACACAGCAAAGCCAGTGATTTTCATACAGAGCGCTACGTGGCGTTACCAACAAGGAAACCTAAACAGCCTACTTACAGTGCCTACAATCTTTCTATGTTGTGATGCAAAAGAATAGCGCCCTGCGACTTCACCCTCTGGCTTGACGACGTTTCGAACGTTGCTTCGCCAAAGATGACAAAGTAAATATTCCTGAATTCGAATCAAGAACAGCTGCCAACATGAGTAACTTAGAAGCAGATATCCTCGGAGTAGTGAAGCAACGTAAATCACTTAATAATGGCAAGTTTTCCGGTCCAGATTGTAAGCCTATTATGATTCTTTCAGAGTATGCGGAGTAGTTCATACCTAAAAATCTTATACAACTGCTCGCCCGACGAAAGATCCATATTCAAAGATTGAAAAGTTGTAGGCAACAGCAGTAATTCACTAAACTACAGGTCCATATCATTAACGTCGACACGCAGCAGTATTTTGGAACACCTATTATGTTCGAACACTAGGTATTATCGTGAAGAGAACGGTCAAATGATACACAGTCAACAAGGATTTAGAAAGGTGTTTTTTGATAAATACAACTAGCTCTTTACTCACATCAAGTGTTGAGCGCTATTGACAAACAATTTCAAATTGAGTCCGTATTCTATATTTCCAGAAGGCTTTTGACACTGTGAGCTACTTGTAGTGAAATTGCGTGCTTATAGAATATCGTCTCAGTTATGTGACTCGGTTCGTGATTTCCTGTCAGAGAGGTCACAGTTCGTAGTAACTGACGGAAAGTCATCGAGTAAAACAGAAGTGATTTCTGGCGTTCCCCAAGATACTGTTGTAGGCCCTTTGCTGTTCCTCACCTATATAAATGATTTAGGAGACAACATGAGCAGCCCTCTTAGGTTGTTTGCAGATGAGGCTTTCGTTTATCATCAGAAGATCAAAACAATTGCAAAACGATTTAGAAAAGTCATCTGTACGGTGCGAAAATTGGCTATTGACCCCTAAAAACGAAAAATATGGGGTCATCCACATGAGAGCTGAAATGAATCCATTAAACTTCGGTTACACGGTATATCTAAAGGCCGCAAAATTACGAACAACTTAAACTGGAAGGAACACATAGAAAATGTTGTAAGGAAGGCTAACCAAAGACTGCGTTTCATTGACAGAACACACAGTAAATGTAACAAATATATTAAATAGACTGCCCGCACTATGCTTGTCTGTCTTCTTTTAGAATACTGCTTCGCGATGGGGAATCCTTACCAGACGGGAGAGACGTAGTACATAGAGAAAATTCAAAAAAGGTCAATACGTTTAGCATTATCGCGAAATAGGGGAGAGAGTGTGTCTGAAATAATGCAGGATTTGGAGTGGACATCTTTAAAACAAAGGAGTTTTTCTTTGTGGCAAAATCTTCAGCCGAAATTTCAGTCACCAGCTTCCTCCTACGAATGCGAAAACACTACTGGCCATTAAAAATGCTACACCATGAAGATGACGTGCTACAGACGCGAAATTAAACCGACTGGAAGAAGATGCCGTGATATGCAAATGATTAGCTTTTCAGAGCATTCACACAAGGTTGGCGCCAGTGGCGACACCTACAACGTGCTGACATGAGGAAAGTTTCCAACCCATTTCTCATACACAAACAGCAGTTGACCGGCGTTGCCTGGTGAAACGTTGTTGTGTTGCCTCGCGTAAGGAGGAGAAATGCGTACCATCACGTTGCCGACTTTGATAATGGTCGGATTGTAGCCTATCGCGATTGCGGTTTATAGTATCGCGACATTGCTGCTCGCTTTGGTCGAGATCCAATGGCTGTTAGCAGAATATGGAATCGGTGGGTTCAGGAGGGTAATACGGAACGCCGTGCTGGATACTTACGGCCTCGTATCACTAGCAGTCGAGATGACAGGCATCTTATCCGCATGGCTGTAACGGATCGTGCAGCTACGTCTCGATTCCTGAGTCAACAGATGGGGACGTTTGTAAGACAACAACCATCTGCCCGAACAGTTCGACGACATTTGCAGCAGCATGGACTATCAGCTCGGAGACCAAGGCTGCGGTTACCCTTGACGCTGAATCAGACACAGGAGCGCCTGCGATGGTGTACTCAACGACGAACCTGGGTGCACGAATGGCAAAACGTCATTTTTTCGGATGAATCCAGATTCTGCGTACAGCACCATGATGGTCGCGTCCGTGTTTGGCGACATCTCGGTGGACGCACATTGGAAGCGTGTATTCGTCATCGCCATACTGGCGTATCACCCGGCGTGATGGTATGGGGTGCCATTGTTTACACGTCTCGGTCACCTCTTGTTCCCACTGACGGCACTTTGAACAGTGGACGTTGCATTCCAGATGTGTTACGACCAGTGGCACTGCCCGTTATTCGATCCCTGGGAAACACTACATTTCCGCAAGATAATGCCCGACTGCATGTTGCAGGCCCTGTAAGGGCCTTTCTGCATACAGAAAATGTTCGACTGCTGCCCTGCCAGCACATTCTCCAGATCTCTCGCCAATTGAAAACGTGTGGTCAATGGTGGCCGAGCAAGTGGCTCGTCACAATACGCCAGTCACTACTCTTGATGAACTGTAGTGTTGTGTTGAAGCTGCGTGGGCAGCTGTACCTGTACACGCCTTCCAAGCTCTGTGTGACTGAATGCCCAGGCGTATGAAGGACGTTATTACGGCCAGAGGTGATTTTTCAGGATACTGATTTCTCGGAATCTATGGACCCAAGTGGCGTGAAAATGTAATCACATGTCAGTTCTAGTATAATATATTTGTCCAATGAATACCCGTTTATCATCTGCATATCTTCTTGGTGTATCAATTTTAATGGCCAGTAGTGTATTTTGTTAACGCCGACAGACATAGTGAGAAACGATCACCACGAGAAAATAAGGAAAATCAGATCTCGTACGGAAAGATATAGGTGTTCGTTTCCTCTGCGTTCTGTACGAAATTGGAATAATACAGAATTATTGTGAAGGTGGTTCAATGAACCCTCCGCCCGGGACTTAAGTGTGACTTGCAGAGTATCCATGTAAATGTAGATGAAGGCGGCGACACATGAGAAAAAAGGCCACGTATCAGAATTTCATGTGAGGTGTAAGGTAGGTGTCACACTGGCACCAAATTTCACGGCAGAGATGTCAAAAGCCACTGTGGACGTGACACATGATTGGAAAGTCGTTACACGCCCTCCCACCCTCACTTCAGCCCTTCCTTTGATGCTTCTGCTTGAACTCCCGCCCCCTGTTCGGCAACATCCTCAGTGCCACCAACGCTTTTCGACCACTTCAAAAATGTACTTTCGACACCGATTCAGCTAAGTGGTGCATCGTGGATACTGTAGGGTGCTGAGGGCAGCAACCCCTTCGACACTCCTTAGGTGAGGATTTCTGCTTGCAGATACTGCAGCAGCCACGAGGCACTACTGAGCTGACTCTGCGTCAGTGTCGAAGTCTCTGACAGGCACGTTTTTAAAGTACTCAAAATGCTGCGTGTGTGCCACCTAAATGGGTGGTCTTAGAGTGGGCCTTTTGCCGTTTCATTCACACACATGTTAATTTTGCACCCTCTCCTCTCCTCTCAACCCCCCTACCGACATCACACCAAAGGAGGACGCGAAACAGGTCTGAGAAACCGTAGGCACCTTCTGCTTCGGATCAAGTTTAAATTTCGTCGAATGGTTTTGAAGGGTCTCTAGCGGTTCCATACTGTACACCACTGCAACTATTACAATCGCACTCTGTTTCGAAGGAATCACATCAGGTTCAATGGGGTTGCAGTTCCACGATGACTTTAGATGGGTCTGAATCGCCCAGAGAGTGTCAGGAACGCGTCTGATTGTTCATGAGACTGCGAACTGTCGGTTTCTACCACAATATGTTTGGGAATAGACGCCCGAAGAGAAGGGAATTCTTTCATTTATCCCTTTATTCCACATTCTGAGGGAGTTTCGTGTCAATTCTGCTCAGTGGTGTGTCTGAAATGTTTTCCTCGGCCACCCATAAGGAGACTGCGTGATTTCAACGTTAGGTGTCGAGGCACCTTTATCAAATGCCTCTGAGCACTATGGGACTTAACTTCTAAGGTCATCAGTCCCCAGAACTTAGAGCTACATAAACCTAACTAACCTAAGGACATCACACACATACATGCCCGAGGCAGGATTCGAACCTGCGACCGTAGCGGTCGCGCGGTTCCAGACTGTAGCGCCTAGAACCGCTCGGCCATTCAGGCCGGCGCACCTTTATCGCAGAGGCATCATAAGAAGGGGTGAATTATGGGTAAGAGGGATGTGACAAGCTTACCACCTTTCGACACGTCCACAGTGACGTTTGGTAGAATTGTGGGGAAATTTAGCGCCAATGTGACATCATTATCCCACGTTACACCTCAAATGAGCCTCTGAGTTCAGGCCTTTTTTTCGCATGTTTTGACAACTTGCTGTCTGGGCTTGGGTGAAGTCACAGCGCACCACACGTTTGCTCAATGACAGAGGAAGCTTGTAGGTGCCTTTGAGCCATATCTGAAACTATGTGTCGCAATGGGAATCAATTATGAGGTTTCGGAAAAGCGGTCGTTTAATTTTGTTGCACCTTATTGCTACAAGACGAGATTGGAACCTTTTGAAATTTGGAGTTTACAGAAGAATGGTGAAGGTGAGTAATTCAGATATCTAATAAATAGGAACTGAATAGAACTGAGTAGAAACGATATTTATGGAATTTGTCCAAAATGAAAGATCACTTGATGGGGCACATCATAAGACATCAAGGAATATTTAGTTTGGTGATGAAAGTACGGGGAGTAAAAATTGCAGAATGAGACGAAAACATAGCTGCAGAAGGCCGGTTCAAGTATATGTCAGGTTCAGTATTCACCCAGAGAAGAAGAGGCTTGTATAAGCTGGACTAACTGGGAGAACTACATCAAGCCAGACCTGAGAATAAACATCAAACCAAACCTTTGATTGAAATTCCTCCTTGAACAGTAATTAAAGAAGGAACGACTTTAAATGGAAATGCTTGTTATCGATATCGATACTGGCAAGGTATCGGTCTGGGGAATTTCAGGATTTTCAAGAACGATGTATTTCATTTTGGTGTTATAAAATTACAGATCACAAATTTTCGAATTCTGTCCTTTGATTAAACTACGAAACCTTGCTACCTGTCAACTTTCATGATGCTAGGTCACCGAAAAGTGCGCTACAGGTTTCCATGACTGAGTTTGGGAGTATCACACTATGTGACATAAATAGTCGTATCTTTTCATTTCATTGACTTAAAAGCTCAAATTTTTACACTGACATGCAACCATCGACATTTTATGACATAAATTTTATCTTGATACAGCTCCCCCTTCCTGAGAAGAACCGGTCTTAAGATGGAAGGACAGACAGTCAGATAGCAAATGACAAAATTCTTTTTCGTGTAAGATAATTAGAAATTAACAATTTACATATTTTTCTATTATTCGCACCGTGCAACTTTGCTTATTGGCAAATTTTATAATTATAAGTCAGTGAAAATACCTTATAGGTTTGGATGAATTCGTTTACGAATAAAAAAACATGTGACTTAAATTTTGATACCGACAAGGGACTATAGACCTTAGTCTGTAACATAAATTTCAACGTAATGCGTTTAAGTGCTCCTGAGGAGAAGGGGTTTCAGACAGACAGATGGACAACAAATGACCCTATTAGGATTTCGTTTTTACCAACTGAGGTACAGAACCCCAATTTTTAAAAAGTGTATATTGTATCTGAAATTCAGTCTGTTAGTTACTGCTGTGAGAAAATAAACAAGTGTTTCACACCTCACTAGAAAAGTGGCCCTGAAGTGGATCGCAAAACTATCAACTATAGAAGAAGTTCGGGCAGATACGTCAAAATACACTGAAGTGCCAAAGAAGCTGGTATATGAATGTGTATTCAAATACAGATATACGTAAACATGCAGAATACGCCGCTGCGGTCGGCAACGCCTATATAAGACAACAAGTGTCTGGTGCAGTTGTTAGATCGGTTACTGGTGCTACAACGCCAGGTTATCAAGATTTAAGTGAGTTTGGACGTGGTGTTACAGTCAGGGCAAGAGCGATGGGACACATCTCCGAGGCAGCGATGAAGTGGGGATTTTTCCGTACGACCATTTAACGATCGTACCGTGAATTTCAGGAATCCAGTAAAACATTAAACCTCCGCCGCAAAAAGATCCAGGATGAACGGGACCAATGTAAAGAGAATCGTTCAACGAGACAGAAGTGCAACCCTTCCTCTAATTGCTGCAGATTACAATGCTGGGCCACCAACAAGTGTCAGAATGCGAACCATTCAACAATACATCATCGATATGGGCTTTTGGAGCCGAAAGCCCACTCGTGAACCCTTGATGACTGCACGACACAAAGCTTTACGCCTCGCCTGGGCCCGTCAACACCGACATTGGACTGTTGATGACTGGAAACATGTTGCCTGGTCGGACGAGTTCGTTTCAAATTGTATCGAGCGGATGGTCGTTTACGGGTATGGAGACAACCTCATGATTCCATGGACTCTGCATGTCAGCAGGGGACTATTCAAACTAGTGGAGGCTTTGTAATGGTGTGGGGCGTGTGCAATTGGAGTGATATGGGACCGCTGGTACGTCTATATACGACTCTGACAGGTGGCACGTACGTAAGCATCGTGTCTGATCAGCCGTATTCATTCAATCCATTGTGCATTCCGACGAACTTGGACAATTCCAGCAGAACAATGCTACACCCCAAACGTCCAGAATTGCTACGGAGTGCCTCCAAGAACACTATTCTGAGTTTAAACACTTCGGCTGGCCACCAAAGTCCCCAGACGTGAATTATTGAGCATATCTGGGATGCCTGTTCAGAAGGTATCCCCGTTCCCTCGTACTCTTACAAATTTATAGACAGCCCTGCAGGATTCATGATGTCAATTCCCTCCAGCACTATTTCAGACGAGTCTATGCCACGTGATGTTGGGGCACTCCTGCATACTCGCAGGGGCCTTACACAATATTAGGCAGGTGTAGCAGTTTCTTTGGTTCTACAGTGTACTTTCCTGTAGAAGAATGGCGAAATCGGGTTACATTTGAAGTCCACAGCTCACTATGTAGAGTAGCCAAAAGCGAGAGCAGACTTTTATTCCATGTGTAGGACGCAGTAACCTTATGAACATTTAAGACATTCTTTGTCTAGCACTGGCGCCCAGACATAGATCCTGGAGGCTCAGAGAGCCCTGTGTTGTGTTCCCACACACAGTGTCTGGGAGGTCGCGGCCGCGCGCCGGCTGTATGTAGTCGGGTGCACACGTGGCCATTCACCGCGGCGCCGCCCGCCGAATGACAGATCGTGTCTGGCGGGAGCGCCGCCAGCTGGAACACACCTGCGCTGCTCCACTTGGCTGGCCACACACACACACAGACACACAGCTCTCACTATCCACCAAACACCCGGCCACGTGTCGCGTAAATATCACTCGACACTATGGAAAACATCGTGCTACTGTGAAACGGTCACGCGCACACACCAACTCATATGTACAGTACTGGCCATTAAACGGATTTCTCATACACAAACAGCAGTTGAACGGCGTTGCCTGGTGAAACGTTGTTGTGATGCCTCGTGTAAGGAGGAGAAATGCGTACCATCACGTTTCCGACTTTGATAAAGGTCGGATTGTAGCCTATCGCGATTGCGGTTTATCGTATCGCGACATTGCTGCTCGCGTTGGTCGAGATCCAATGACTATTAGCAGAATATGGAATCGGTGGGTTCAGGAGGGTAATACGGAACGCCGTGCTGGATCCCAACGGCCTCGTATCACTAGCAGTCGAGATGACAGGCAACTTATTCGCATGGCTGTAACGGATCGTGCAGCTACGTCTCGATTCCTGAGTCAACTGATGGGGACGTTTGCAAGACAACAACCAGTTGCACGAACAGTTCGACGATGTTTGCAGCAGCATGGACTATCAGCTCGGAGACCAAGGCTGCGGTAACCCTTGACGCTGCATCACAGACAGGAGCGCCTGCGATGGTGTACTCAACGACGAACCTGGGAGCTCGAATGGCAAAACGTCATTTTTTCGGATGAATCCAGATTCTGCTTACAGCATCATGATGTCGCGTCCGTGTTTGGCGACATCGCGGTGGACGCACGTTGGAAGCGTGTATTCGGCATCGCCATACTGGCTTATCACCCGGCGTGATGGTATGGGGTGCCATTGTTTACACGTCTCGGTCACCTCTTGTTCGCACTGACGGCACTTTGAACAGTGGACGTTACATTTCAGATATCTTACGACCCGTAGCTCTACCCTTCATTCAGCGTCTGGTCAATGGTGGCCGAGCAACTGGATCGTCACAATGCGCCAGTCACTACTCTTGATGAACTGTGGTATCGTGTTGAAGCTGAATGGACAGCTGTACCTGTACACGCCATCCAAGCTCTGTTTGACTCAATACCCAGGCGAATCAAGGCCGTTATTACGGCCAGAGGTGGTTGTTCTGGGTACTGATTTCTCAGGATCGATGTACCCAAATTGCGTGAAAATGTAATCACATGTCAGTTCTAGTACGATATATTTGTCCAATGAATACCCGTTTATCATCTGCATTTCTGTTTGGTTTAGCAATTTTAAAGGCCAGTAGTTTATTATTCGACAAAGCAAAATGAAGGCCTGGCCACGGTGGCAACACTGTCTTGTTGACTCTTTACGAACAGGGAAGAGAGGTAGTAAGTACTCTTCCAAGCGAAAGGTTATCCTATCGCGACGAGACCTAACGGTTATTGCTGTGATGTTGCTCATCCAGACAGCATCCTGTACGAGCAAATCAGCTGCGTCTTTACCAGTGATCACTCGTACTTTAGGTACCTGGGCTACGGAAGACTCAACTTGAAAAGAACAGCTCGATTTAGTCATAGTGTCGAGCCACGCACCTCTGCTTTCATGCTCTGCAGGTAATTCGCTGCAAATAATAACCCATAGCTGTGATCCTGCAGTCAAATAGCCTGGGCATTGGGCAGAACTGTGAATTAATAAAATACACAGGAACACAAAATAATAGTTAAGTGATTAATTTAATAACAAGGGTTCTGTTCTAAAGCCTGCAATTGACGTGTTTATTCAGTAAAGAACACCTTAAATAAACGGAAAGTGGTCTCATGTTATTCAGTTAAAAAGCAGACGGAGAATACTCGTGACAACTGAACTTATTTTGTTATGATACACGGAAGATTCACCAGCACAAAATAGTTCAGAGTTCAACGTGATGATTCACAAATTAACTCATGTGACACGAAGAATAGTAACTCATACTCTATTCTGAGTTCCGTATAACAAGCGGTATAAGTTTGACTCCTTCGCTGGAGCACGTTCAGACCTCTCGAAATGTAAGGTCCCTTCAAAAGTTAGAGTACTGTAGCGGCCGCTCACCGACCAGACACAATCACCTATATGACTGACTGGTGCACGCTACTCTAGATACGGCGGCCTTCTTCCAGAACTCGCCACAAAGTAATCAGAATCGCTCTCTTGAGTTCTCCACTCCAGAAGTGCCAGTCTCCACTTGACTCCTGTAGTGTTTTGCTGCTGTCTGGTTTTCCGTTGGCTGGAAGCGAGCCTCACCAACAATAAACAGTCCTTAAGCTCTACAGATATGATTTGATTCAAGTTGACCATTTCCGCCACGCGGGATTAGCCGAGCGGTCTAAGGCGCTACAGTCATGGACTGTGAGGCTAGTCCCGGTGGAGGTTCGAGTCCTCCCTCGGGCATGGGTGTGTGTGTTTGTCCTTAGAATAATTTAGGTTAAGTAGTGTGTAAGCTTGGGGACTGATGACCGTAGCAGTTAAGTCCCATAAGATTTCACACACATTTTTGACCATTTCCCAGACTAAACCAGTATAGTAGAACAATATGCAAACTAAGAAATGTTATAACCATTCCGTTACACTCAGGTATTTCATAATGATTATAAGTGAAGGTTTGTCCCTAAGGATATATGCTAATCTTCTTTCGCAAATGCACTCACATCAAATGACAACGAATTGTTGTTAAATATTAGTTAAATAATTACTTATGGTTTCCTGACAGAAGTCTCTTTTGTTTCTCTTTTGAATTGTGGTGGCTACTAGCGCATGCGGCTGACTGCTTTTAAACTAGCACAGTTTTTTTAAAGCACTTGGAATCAACATTTAAATGAAGTTACTGGCAAAATAGTAAACTATTGAGTAAATAAAAACAGAAGTGTGACAAAATATGAGGGACTTATTCTGTGTTCGTTTGGTGTGTAAATATGGAGGATACGATGTTCTCATGAACATTTGTATAATAAAAGAGCTAAAAACGTAATAAATCAAAAAATGAAAGACAGATATGTAGCTTTCAGAAATGATAGCTATTACGCAGTGCTATCATTGGAGGAAACTTTTGCTGGTATCACATAATAAAAGTTGTTAATTCTGTGGATTATTGTGAAAATGTTTACTCGCTGTGAGTTATTAACTTCTGTAGTTTTAAAGGTATTGAGATACTGTCGTCACTGGATGCGCCTCATTTTTCTGAGATCGCGGAAGTATTGCATTAATATGTGATGTGAGTTACTATAGAATCTCAAAGAGCTGTAACTTAGACATTTAAAAGATCATCTCAGACTCTGCCATTTCTTGCAGCACCTACTGCACATAGGCAATGTGAGTAACAGCAATCCAAATTCCCAGCTTAGGGATTTTCCCTGTTTCCGGCCACGTGGCCCTTGCCTAGAGCGTCCGCTGCTGCCGTCCTGAGCGCGGGAACGCTAGCGTTCAGCCGTACACCAAACTCGTCTTACCTCGCAGCAATTCTAGGCCGCCGATTACCTCTCCTATATACGCGTAACGTTACAACACGCTACATGTCTGTACGGCACTCTCATGTCCACATCTACAAACGATCAAAGACAGGCACTTTTATTTCAAAATATAACTCTGATGATGTCACAATTTATTCAGCATATAACAGCGTATATATGTATTCTCCCTTCCTCTAAATAAACCGCTGTTCACTATGACAAGAAGCGATAGTTCCGTGTGTGGTCAAGTACTTCAACGTAAGACAGAAAGTTAGTTCATGGTCAATATACACTCCTGGAAATGGAAAAAAGAACACATTGACACCGGTGTGTCAGACCCACCATACTTGCTCCGGACACTGCGAGAGGGCTGTACAAGCAATGATCACACGCATGGCACAGCGGACACACCAGGAACCGCGGCGTTGCCGTCGAATGGCGCTAGCTGCGCAGCATTTGTGCACCGCCGCCGTCAGTGTCAGCCAGTTTGCCGTGGCATACGGAGCTCCATCACAGTCTTTAACACTGGTAGCATGCCGCGACAGCGTGGACGTGAACCGTATGTGCAGTTGACGGACTTTGAGCGAGGGCGTATAGTGGGCATGCGGGAGGCCGGGTGGACGTACCGCCGAATTGCTCAACACGTGGGGCGTGAGGTCTCCACAGTACATCGATGTTGTCGCCAGTGGTCGGCGGAAGGTGCACGTGCCCGTCGACCAGGGACCGGACCGCAGCGACGTACGGATGCACGCCAAGACCGTAGGATCCTACGCAGTGCCGTAGGGGACCGCACCGCCACTTCCCAGCAAATTAGGGACACTGTTGCTCCTGGGGTATCGGCGAGGACCATTCGCAACCGTCTCCATGAAGCTGGGCTACGGTCCCGCACACCGTTAGGCCGTTTCCGCTCACGCCCCAACATCGTGCAGCCCGCCTCCAGTGGTGTCGCGACAGGCGTGAATGGAGGGACGAATGGAGACGTGTCGTCTTCAGCGATGAGAGTCGCTTCTGCCTTGGTGCCAATGATGGTCGTATGCGTGTTTGGCGCCGTGCAGATGAGCGCCACAATCAGGACTGCATACGACCGAGGCACACAGGGCCAACACCCGGCATCATGGTGTGGGGAGCGATCTCCTACACTGGCCGTACACCACTGGTGATCGTCGAGGGGACACTGAATAGTGCACGGTACATCCAAACCGTCATCGAACCCATCGTTCTACCATTCCTAGACCGGCAAGGGAACTTGCTGTTCCAACAGGACAATGCACATCCGCATGTATCCCGTGCCACGCAACGTGCTCTAGAAGGTGTAAGTCAACTACCCTGGCCAGCAAGATCTCCGGATCTGTCCCCCATTGAGCATGTTTGGGACTGGATGAAGCGTCGTCTCACGCGGTCTGCACGTCCAGCACGAACGCTGGTCCAACTGAGGCGCCAGGTGGAAATGGCATGGCAAGCCGTTCCACAGGACTACATCCAGCATCTCTACGATCGTCTCCATGGGAGAATAGCAGCCTGCATTGCTGCGAAAGGTGGATATACACTGTACTAGTGCCGACATTGTGCATGCTCTGTTGCCTGTGTCTATGTGCCTGTGGTTCTGTCAGTGTGATCATGTGATGTATCTGACCCCAGGAATGTGTCAATAAAGTTTCCCCTTCCTGGGACAATGAATTCACGGTGTTCTTATTTCAATTTCCAGGAGGTAGATAATTCCCTTCCAAATATTGCAACTTCTCCTTCACTGTTTATCACCGTCCACGGAGAGTAATGGTTGAACCAGTTCATTTGAGGGTTATTATACCAGCAGTAGATGTTACTGCACTTCTGTATGAAAAATAGACTATGTTACAGACGGGAAAGATTCAAAAGCATGGATCGGATTGTCTTAGACAACAATGTTCAGAGCAAGGTTTTAAGAGATGTGAAGGACTTACAATGGTCTAATAGCCGTGTATGCTGCGGAAAGAAAGAGAGCTTCATCACAGATTGAAGAAAGTCAAAACCTAGCTGACAAAAGCTCAACGACACGAAAACGAGCGTAAAGAGAACAATGAGAGAAGCTTTCAATAACATTGAAAGCAAAAATTTTTCAACGAATCCGACTAAAAACCCTAAGTGGTTTTCTTACGCAAAAGCAGTAATTGGTTCGGAATCATCTATTCAACACTCAGAGGCCATTCAGAAACTGGAACGTAAGATAACAGAGAGAAGGCCGAAATTGTTTCCCCACGGAAGGTAGTAGTAATGTCTCTCTTTTCAATCATCGTACGAATGTCTAAATGGCATACATTGAAATAACCTACTGCGGAACACAAAAGCAATTCCAGTCGCTTAGTAGTGCAGAGGCATCAGGGCCAGACGACGTACCTGTAAGATTCTATAAAGATTACGCGAAAGAGCTTCCTCTCCTTCTAGCAGCAGTTTATCGTAGTTCACTAGAGAAATGAAAGGCACCTTGTGACATGAAAGAAAAAAGAAAAAAGAAAAAAAGCGCAGTTCATTCCTGTTTTCTAGAATAGTCGTGGGGTAGGTGCACATAGGCTGGGGTAGGTGCGCATAGGCCTATACTGTTGTAGAATTTTGGAACATGTTTCATGCTAAAGAATTATGACGTTTTTGGAGAATGAAAATCTCCTCTGTACAAAGCAACATGGATTCCACAAACAGAGATCTTACGAAATTCAGTTCTCGCAGTTTCTCCATGAAAATGACACAAATAAAGAACAAAAAAAATAGTTCCGCCCTGAGATCCATAACGCTGACGATATAACAGTTCAGGCTGATGCCTTGTCCGTCGATTTCAGGATGGTATCTGACATTGTCCCACACTGCCATTTAGTGAAACGAATACGAACTTACCGAGTATCAGACCAGTTTTGCAACTGGGTTCAAGGCTTCCTAGCTGACAGAACTCAACACATCGCTGTTAGAGAACAAAACCACCAGCCTTTGAGGTAATTTCTGAGGTACCCCAAGCAAGTGTGAGAGGAACGGTATTGTTTACAGTATATAAATGATTTAGTAACAAGCGTCGAAAGCTCTTTAAGACTATTCACTGATGAAGCGTTTGTATATAACAAGATAGCAACGCCTATAAGACAGTATGGTTCAAATGGTTCTGAGCACTACGGTCGCAGGTTCGAATCCTGCCTCGGGCATGGATGGGTGTGATATCCTTAGGTTAGTTAGGTTTAAGTAGTTCTAGGGGACTGATGACCATAGATGTAAAGACCCATAGTGCTCAGAGCCATTTGAACCATTTTAGGAAGTGACTGATATTGTGCAATAAAACACCCTCTCGTGCCAAGTCGTGCATTTGTGATTTAAAATTCTATCAAATTGTAATTCTGTCAGAGACAGCAAAGGACTTGGAAGAGCCGTTGAACGGAACGGACAGTGTCTTGAAGGTAGGATATAAGATGAACATCAACAGAAGCAAAACGAGGATAATGGAATGTAGTCGAATTAAATCGGGCGATGCTGAGGGAATTAGATTAGGAAATGAGACACTTAAAGTAGTAAAGGAGTTTTGCTATTTGGGGAGCAAAGTAACTGATGATGGTCGAAGTAGAGAGGATATAAAATGTAGACTGGCTATGGCAAGGAAAGCGTTTCTGAAGAAGAGAAATTTGTTAACATCAAGTGTAGGTTAAAATGTCAGGAATTCTTTTCTGAAAGTATTTGTATGGAGTGTGCGGCACCGAAGTCGGCATGGCACCACGTCCCTGTGGGTGCCTTCCAGAAACTCACTGACTGTCTTCCTGCACGTCTCGCAGCTGTCTGCGTGGCAAAAGGTGGTTTCTCAGGCTTTTGAGAGGCGGTCACTTTAATGTGACTGGGCGTTGTGAAACGATAAAACAACTTTACCACCGACATTCGGACCGTCCTTATATTAATCTTCTTCGAGACTAATTATAGTAGTTATATCTGAAAAGAAAGTAGAATAACAAATAATAGTGGAAGGGGGCTGGTGGAAGAGGGAAGAGGAGCATATGCAGTAAACTGAGACAAAGAAAAAATCAAATTTTGCCGTCGCGTCAACAACGAGATCATTAGTGACCGAGCACAGGCCGAGAAAGGGGAACGGAGCGGGTGGCAAAGGAAGAAAATTGTCAATGGCGTTTAAAAAGAAATCGTCAGGCAATGCATTACGCGGATTAAGTGAGGACTGCTGGACGGACGAGGTATCAAATGCCATTTTTCCGACAGCTAATCCACTGCATCAACAATTACGTCATCATGCTCGGTATGGAATCATTGGCAGAGGTTAGTAATGATGGTTATTACGAGTGACATGGAGTGTACAGTACGTTGTTAACGTACAGACCCTGTATGACAGATAGCCAAGGTAGCCTCCAGAAGAGAATTTCTCAGTAACGTGAGAGAAAGATTCACCCTCACTTGTCAGTCGCTGTCAAGTGGCAGCGATTAATCAGACTGTGAGCGTCGTCGGCCAGCCAGCTACCGCCCAGCCACTCCTCACGAATGCGTGAAAAGTAGCCTTGTGTGCCCATCTGTATGGCCGGCGCAGCCTCTGCTGGCTGCTTCTGCGTTACAGGCTTTGTCTGCTCCTCGATTGCTGACCTCTACTTCCAGTGCCTCGCGGATTGTTGAGAGAATCTTCTTAGCAGAATTTAGCTACCAGGTCTGGCCTCTCAATGAACTTGTGAAGCTTGTGTGATAATGATTTTGTAACTGGGATTAGAAAAATAAGTGTTATTCGAAAAAGAGGATCAAAATTTGTTTAAGGTTCAGGTGAGTGACAAGAGACCGCGAGGAAGGCTGGTGGAAAGAAGGCACCAACAGGCCACTCAGGTGGTGTTTCCACAAGGACAACGCTACCCAATTTGCCCACATAAAACTAGTGGTGAGGCACCGCACGCTCGGCAACCCTTCCATAACCCTCTCATGGAAACTCACGCAGAATTAGTTAGGTTAATTCTTTTGGCTGTATTGTGAGCCAATTTTATTAAGGCCATAATAAAAGTCATACAAAATTCACGTGTTTGCGGAGCAATTCCCAGAAAAAATGTACTACGAGTATTACAGCTGCAGGTGCCCCGACAACAGAGTAGGTTGTAATCACTGGGTTCCATTTTAAATAGTAACAAAAACGAGAAACGTCAGCGGTAAACGCCAAATCAAAGGTCAAATTCTTCCTTACGTGAAACACTCTTTATTCTGTAGAGACGTTTGTCGCTATAGTTACTTTTATTTGTGGTAAGATATGCTCCCTTCAAAATCTCAAAATAGTTTCTTCGCGTTTCTAAAGATTTTTGTTGATCTCCATTATGAGAAATTAAGAGAAGATACGAACAGAAAGAAATGTACTAAAAGTGTAACATCTTTGCATACTTATGTGAAACCAAAACAGTCAACAGTGTGAGATGTATTTTAGACGTTTTCCAGGGTCTTGCATTCGTCTTCTATTCATGATAGTAACAACTACTGCTTTTGTACCATCTAGGCAGCTTTCGGTAATACTGAGACTTTGCCACTTAGCATTCTGTCCATAGAGGCTTTCATCGATAAGGAAATTATTTTTAAATTCTTCTTGTCTCTACTCCATCTATGTTTTGGTTTGCTATTCTTACGTGGGAAACTCCCCACCGTACATCCTCTGATTTAATGGTCTAACATTCTGCGTGGTGTCTGTTTGTTCTAAGTCGTGTCTCCCTATCACTTCCGCGCAACGACGCTCTGAGCGTGTTTTGTAGGGAATTGACTAGTTTGAACCTGGGACCTGTTGCTGGTAAGGAGACGCCAAACCACACATGACATGTAGAGTTCAGAAGAGTTCAGTGAGACTAGCGATGATATAACCAAATACTTAATGATTTCAGCGTCAGCTCCACTGCACTCCCTGTAAAAAAATCTTAATACTAACTAAGTTTAGTGGAAGGGGTTCAAGGCTTTCCTATTTTTAGTTAGCTGGTAAAATAACGTCGAAAAAGCAGTTAAGTTTACCACTGGAAATTTTATTCTACTCACAAAACATTGCTTACAAATTGCACTATTGAAAAAAGGAAATGTTCTAATACAGGATGATAAAAACCAACTGCGTTCAACAAAAATGTGAACGAATATTCCTTGAATGGGTATCCAAGTTCTACAATGGATCGAAGGATAACCTGTGCCATATCACATCTATAATTTAAGTTTCACAAAAGAGAAAACTATCAAAATGGTCTACAGTGACCCTCAATTATCTTTAATTACTTGACTAACTTGTCGTAAATTACAGTGGCTGATGTGGCTTCTCAATAATTATATAACAGAAAAATCATCGCGTTTCAGATTTTTACTTCAAGTAGCAAATGTGAACACCATGAGATTTAATTGACGATCGACACTTGTATTACGTAAAAAGGGGGTATAACAGATGAGACTTCTGCAGTTCTGAGTGAAGCTTTATACGCTGTTATGCGGCATCACGTGCGTTCATTACCTTGTCGTTGGTTAGGCAGCGTCAGGGGGCGGCGGGCGGTACTGCTCCATACAGCTCGCCGTCTCGGAAGCAACTTTCTCCTAACTTCTCCTTATTGCAATTTACCGAAGTTAGTTAAAAAAAACTATCTGGCTGTGTTTTCATTTGACCAATCAGGTCTCAATGTTAACCTTAAGCTCTGCCTGCAAAAATTCTGTCTATCCAATGAGAAACGTTATACTTTTCGTGGTGGGGCAATGTTTTTAACGTCTGCAACGTAACAGAGATGCGAAAAAGTCTCACGCTAAAACTTGTAGCTGGTGTGGCCCTTTTAGTGTTATCGTAAGATCTATACTGTTCTTCTGGAGGGCTCAATCTTTTAACATGGGCTGGGGGGGTGGTCCTGGCGGTTGGCTGGCAACGTGGGTGTCTGTCCCTTATCGTAGGGCCTTCTAGCTTAACACGGTTCTGATCTCGGCTTCTGTTCTCGTTTCTCCCCTCAGAACTGCGTCTGTTTCACAGTGAGAAGGTATGACATGCATTTAGGCATTCCTGTGTTAGTCTGTGGTATTCCATTTGCTCACTCGTTAATCGTATTACTTTGGTTAATTTAATGTCACGATTTATTCAGAGCTATGTGACATACTGCTGGATTTGCTTATCATGTCAGGTTTTTCAAGGTGTGGGATTTGCCTGACACCTTACATATCACTACCCTTTGAACTTAATTTTTGCACTGAAGTTAGGCAATGATTGAATCGTTGTCTATATCAGTCAAAATTATTCCTTTATCTAAATTTTGTTGCCTACTGTTCAGCCACATTATTCTGGTTCTATGCTAGTTTGTATTACTAATTTATATTTTTATATTCTTCCACATTATTCTTAAAAATATGTTTATATTGACAAGAGAAGAATATTTTTATGCTATTATTATTATTATTAATTTTTAGTTATTTTCTTTCTTTATGTAAGTGTGAAGTTTGTTTTTTGAGAAGTTTGTTATTGAAAGTGAGGAATCTTTCATATCGATTTTCTTAGAAATATATTTTTATAAATGTAGTTATTAAGTAAAATCTATTCCTAACACATTTTCTAAATATGATGCACCAGTAAAATGTTTTTGTTTCTAGACACTCATTTCAACATTGTTACACTAACAAATAAGAATAATTTCCAAGAATTGCTTTGACAAAGAAATATACATACACAAGTATTGAGATATTATCCTAACAAATGGTACAAATGTTACAAGAGGGAAAACATCCAACAAGATAATTTTTTATTTTTTGTTTTTATAAGGAGAAAATAAGTAAAATATAGTTATTCTTTAATTTTTATGAGGAAAAAATAAGTGGCATATAGTTTTAGTGTTTATTATGCCTTACTTTTGTTCTTTATATACTGTCCATTTCAGTACTAATGACTTATTTTTATTTGATAGTCTATTTTTTTACTTAAGTCCATAGTCAATGACTGTTATTTTGTAGTGTATTAGCTGTCTGGTGTGCTTAACTTATTTAGTTTTTCACATGTTTCTTTTGCACAATTCCTACATCACATAATTTGGTATCACACATTCACACAATCCTATGAATGTTTAATCATGAGGTTGGCGAATGTTTTTGCGCGAAGGTGATGGACTTGAGCCAGATGGATGTGGACAAGTATTTGATGTACAGCTTCGTTCGTCATTTCTTGTTGGTTTTGCTAGTGTGTGTTGCTGTTGTGGAGGTCCCATAATGGAATGGAGCTGTGAGTGCAGAATTTCGTGGTTTACTGTCTTTGTGTGTGTGAAAGTCATCGTTATGTGTCGCTGAAAGCGGTTGGTTTGCAATACTTTGCAGACGACTAGTTTACAATAGGATAGGGATTTGGGAGGGTATGTCATCTGTTCTTCACCCATCTTCTTTCTTGGTCTCAATCTTGCACATCTTCTGTTCTTCCTGCTTTTTCTCTGCTTCTTACTCGCTTCTTGGTTCCTCTGTGGGCAGGATTGGGAATATTTATTGATAACTAGTCGCTTTGAAGTTCTCCCATTAGTAACAGTTTGATAAATTGTTTGGACATGTCATTTCTACTTCGTGGACGTTTTCTTCAGTTTTGTGCATCAGCATGCTGTTTAATAGCGGTAGTGTGACTTTTATACATATTTTTTGCCAGTGGTTGCTTGCCCAAGTGGTCTTCTCGTCGGGCCGTTTTTTGCTCGCTCCGCTGAGTCGGGGCGTTCCGGGGCCCTCTTGGCCTTCCATGTTCTGTCCGAGCAGGGTTCCGCCACTCTGTGGTTCTGCTTGGCAGCAGATTTCTGCCCACTTCAGCTACAAGGGCCCTGTGTTGGTCTTGCTGTCCTTTCCCTTCTCTCAATGCTTCTGCCTTGTAGGAATCGTGTCTCGCTAATTATGTCCTTTTCTTCCTTGATACTTCTCGCGTTGCAACTTGTGGGTCATTGCATCTGGTCCTTGCTGGAGTTTTTACAATGGTTCTTACAAAAAGTTGTACTTATAATCATCTAACATATGTCTAGTACCTACATTGTTTTACGCCTTCTTAAAAAGCTTTACAAATTTCGGCTCCCTTTCCATGTTACAGTTCTAAGATATTTTGAGTCTTAACTTCTACAAGAATCCTCAAATTCGTTTTTTATTTTTGTGTAGTGTCGTGGTGTTTAGCATTTTAGTATTTCATGCTGTTAGACTATCTACACAATATCCCTTCACCTTAATCTGTGGTACTATTGGTGTTATTCTTGTTTCTGTTTTTGTTGCAACTACTTTCTTTTTCCCACCATCCTCTCTCTTCATTTTTCTTTCCTCTGACGATCTTATCTGCAGCATAAACTAGAAATATTGTGCTGACTATTTACCAGTAATAAAATTAATCCTCAAACTTTTTGATATGACTCACATGATGAAGTCCTAAGGTTTTGCCTGCTTTTGGGTTCATTAGTTCCACAGCATTATCATGAGCAATTTGGCTAATTATGACAGGTCCTTTGTATGCAGCGTAAAACTTGTGTTTTTTGTGTTTCTGTTTGCTGGAGAGATGGTGTGTTTTTACAAATACTTTCTGGCCTACTGAGAATGTTCTTTGAGTTGCTGTTCTATCTCCTCTTTCTTTTCTTTTAATGGCTGCCTTGCTGTTGCTATGACTTGTTTGTGCTGTATACGTGGTACAATAGGAAATCTAACATTTTCTCTGGTTATGTTTGGGGGTTCAATACTTTTAAGTACAGTAACTAGAGGTAGTAGTGTAGTGCTATGTGGCATTTCATTTATTACTTCTTGAAAATCTTTAAGATATATATCCCAAGTGTCGTATCTTTTGCCTGCATATAATCGGCATAAAGTGCCTATGTCCTTCGTAGATCGTTCTGCTGGATTTACGCTGGGTTTGTACTTAGATATGTAGATGGGTTTTATTTTGTGTTGTTTTAACGTGTTCTGCCATTGCACTGATTTGTATTGTGGACCTTTATCCGAAATTATTCGTTCCACTCAACCTACTTGTCTGAGAAAATCTTGTCTAAATGCTTTACTTATAGTAAGACCTGTTGCCTGTTTTAATGGTGTCAAAGTAACATATATAGAAGTATGTTCCAAAACGACAGATAGGAAAATATATCCATTTTTTGTGCGTGGGAGGGGCACCATCAAATCTGTTGCAGCTATTTGTTTTAATCTTTTTGGGATTATTGGAAACATAGGTGGTTTGGTTTGGAAAGTGACATGTTTGGCCCTCATACATTTTTTGCATTTCACTAATACTGTTCTAATTCGTCTTTCCATATTAGGAAAATGGCTTGTTTGTTTTATTTTTAAAAAGCATTTCTTTGGTCCAAAGTGGCCATTACTTAAATGTGTAAACCATATGTACTTATTAATTAGTTCATCTGGCATATAAATTAACCATTCATCGTTGCAACATTTCGTCTAAAAAAGAACATTGTTTTTTACGAGATAGTGCTGTCGAATGTCTGGAAAATCCTTACTTCTCCACTTCTGTTTGATTCCTAGTATTTCGGGATCCTTGTCCTGTTCTTTGCCTATGTTTTTCAATGCTGTCGTAATGTAGTTTTTGAAAGGTACTTGTTTCAGATAGTACATTGTAAACTGGTCTTCTGCTGCTTCCAAACCTACGCTATTGGATGCACCCTGTGGACGTTGTGATAAAGCATCTGCTAATACATTCGCTGGTCCTGGTATGTGTGTAATAGTGAAGACAAATTCTTGTAGTATTAACATCCATGTGGCTAACCTCCCATTAGTTAGTTTGGCGGATAACAGAAATTCTAATGCTTTGTGGTCAGTGTATACTTTTGTTTTTCTTCCGAATAGGAAGTATCGAAAACGTTGGAAGCCCCATACAATGGCCAATGCTTCGAGCTCGGTGACTGAATAGTTATTCTCGCTTGTTGTGAGTACACGACTGGCAAATGCAATTGTTCTATATGATCTTAGCCCTGCCTGTTCGCATTCTTGGAATAAAACAACTCCTAAACCTGTTTTCGCGCTATCAGTGGCCATACAAAAATTTTGTGTTAGATCAGGATGTACTAAAATCGGTGCTGCTGTTGGTACGTTTCTCACTTTTAAAAATTCTTCATTGGCTTCTTGATCCCATACCCATGGCGTGTTTTTTCCAGTCAATGCACATAGGCGTGGTGTTGCGAGAGAATCGATCCAAATAAATTTTTTATACAATCTGGTGAGACCTAGAAATCCTCTGAGAGTTTTCTTATTATTTGGAGTACAGAATTCTTTGATTGCCGTTAGTTTTTCTGGGTTGGGCATTACCCCTTTCTCTGAAATTGTGTGTCCTAGAAATTTGACCTCTCGCCTTCCAAATTTGGATTTTGTTATATTTACTGTGACCCCATGCTCTTTCATGATCTGTAAAAAATGATTTAGTGTCGTTGTGATGTTCCCAAGAGGGTTCTGCTATAATCACATCATCAACATAACAAGTAATTTTTGTAAAATTTCAGGACTGAATATAGTATTCAATCCCCTAATAAACCCTGCTGATGATATGTTTAAACCAAATGGCAATCGTTTAAACTGGTAACATCTGCCGAATACGATAAATGCTGTAAATTTTCTACATTCTGGGGCCAATTCTATTTGCCAGAAACTACTCCATAAATCGATTGATGAAAATATCTTAGCACCGTGGAAGTTTTGTATTAATTCCTCTAATTTTTCTGGGCGATCTGTCTCAGTGATTATGATTGTGTTGATCTGTCTGGAATCAAGCACTAACCTGATGCTCCCATCTCGTGTTTGTACAATATGGAGCGGGCTGTTGTATGTGGAGGTAACTGGTTTAATAATATCGTCATCTAACATTTTAGATATCTCCTGGAATACTTTATTCCTGTAGCTTAATGGGATTGTATAGGGTGGCACTCTAAATGGTTTGTGCTGTTTTACTTCAAACTTGTACTGAAAGTGTTTAATACTGCCAGTCTTAGGTAAAAATACCTCTGCTTTATCTCGTAAAATACCCTCTAATTCTCTTTTACTGTGTTCCGAAATGCCTTGAACTTCTTGCAATTTCTCGTCGATTTCTTTATGGACTTCTAACATGAGTTGAGCCGATTCCCCCTTTTGTGCATACCATTCTAATTCTTCATCCTCTTTATCTCGCATCATTCTTAATTGTTTGTTTATAACTGGTATTTCTTCTAATTTTAGCTTTTGATCAAAGAGAAGTGTGACATTCCCGAATGTTACGCTACCTTTCCCCATATCTATTATCGCTCGTCTCTCGTTTAAAAAATCTGCACCTATAATCAAATCTACAGTTAGTTTAGGTATAATCACGAAGTTGGCTTCGATCTTTTGACCTTGGCACGAAAGAGTTAACCTTGTTTGTCTCGTAACTTCCGCAGCTTTGTTTCTAATGGGACCTCTTACTTTAATCTTATGTGTTTTCAGAACTGGCAATTCCTCATTGGCATTACACTGCATGAATAAATTTTCTGAGATCGCGGTCAGTTCACTTCCGCTATCAATTACAATACTGACTGGGATATGCTTCACAATTGGTTGAATTTGAAAGGATTGGTTCTGTTCTTCTTCTTGCATCAACGAATCCTCCACTGAATCATACATGAGTCTTTTCAGGAATTTCCCTTGTGAATTCGAGCTTTCTTTAGGATAAGCTTCGACTGCTACTTCTCTCTCTTTTATTTCAGCTTTTCTATTTCTTCCTTCATTTATGCTTTCTTCAACATTCTCTACTTTTCCTCATCCTTGTCTATCTTCTCCTTCTTCGTTGCTACTTCCACATAATCGCATTTAAATGCTCTAATTATCGCTTCATAACTTCCTTCATTATATACGTTGGGCTGTGTGCCCACTAGTAATTTATTTTCAACTTCTGTCGACTGTGCATTATCCTCATTGAATTCGCTTTCCCTGGTTTCCATCTCAAATACCTCTGCAATACTCATTACTTCGTCCTTTCCTCCTACATTCGTTGTACATGCCTCTGGTAATTCATCTTCCTCGTCAGTATTCTTCCAATTAATTTCGTCCCAGCACGATATTGTTGTTTTCCTGTCTTCGTTTTCATCTGGTCCCTGCGGATTTGTTTCTTCCTTCTTCTCTTCTCGTGATAAGGTATTTACTTCTCAGTTCAAACAAGGTGCTGCAATTATCCTGGGTCGGTGCGTCATTCTCTTTGGCATGGGCGCTTAGCTGTCAATTCGAATGTTTATCGGGGTTTGGTGGTCTTACCTCCACCTCCTCTATCTGTATTCTCTTTTCTTGCTCCGCTTGTTGATATTGGTTTCTTTGTTGATAATTTGTCGGTCTATTGGTTCTCCAATACCCATTCCGGTTGTCATTGTTCCCTCTGTAATAGTTGTTGCCGTTCCTGGGTGAATTATAGTTATTGCCGTATTCTCTTCTAAATCCATAACCGTTTTTTTGTTGAAATCTGCTGTCGTTTCTTGGTGCGAAATTATCACGTGGTTCGTAATTATTGTTTCTTCGTACTGTGTCTTGTGGATTTCAATGCTTTTTGCTTTCGTTTTCACGTGCGCTTTGTCTTTTTCTTGCGTCATCTTCCGAAAATATAAACTCTATTTCCCTTAGAATTCCTTTAAATGCTTCGACGTCTTTGCCTCCGCGACCTACTAATGATTGCTGGTATTTCAATGGTACTTCATCACGCATAATTTAATCAACTCTCTATCACTGTATGGTACATCTAAGCATTGATTTTTCTTTGCCATTACTTCTAAAAATTTCACGGGACTCTTCTCTCCTGAATTTTCAAAATATGGGTTCTGTAATAATTCGTACTTCACTCTGTTCAGTGATTCGTTGGACCAATATCGTGAGAGAAACTTCTCTCTGAAATGTTCGTACGATTGGCATGTCGCTGCAACATTCTGCATGGTTTCTGCGACTGTTCCTGACATGTGTGCACATATAAAGTCTAATTTGTGTGCTAGCGTCCAGTGTTCTGGTAATCCTACTCGGAATTGATCAATAAAAGTTCGTGGATGTAACGAGTTTCCTTCTCGAAAGTGTTGAAATTTTCTGACTGTGAGGAAATAATCGTTGTCGTACTTCGTCATAGTTCCATATGAAATTCACGATTCTTCGCCACTTTTGTTTCTGATCATTTCTCCCGTCGTTCTTTCCGGTTGTGGTAGATCCATTGGATATGTCCACTGTAACTTTCGCCTACCCTTGCGTAGTATCATTGGAGTGGTACGCAATAATTTTCTTCCATCGGTTGTGAACGTGTAGCTGAATGCATTGCACTGTACTCTTCTCGACCTGGCTTTCCATTGTCACCTACTGGTTCGGTATCTTTTCTGGCGGCCTTTGCCGCTTCATTGCACGATCCAAACTGTCTTGAAACATACATTTGTGGCTCCGCATGTGTTTGTGGTGCCGTTTGTTCATCAAGAATTACGAAACGTGTTTGTTGCTGTGCAGGCTGTCTGACTTCACGTATGTTACTTTTCGCCTGTGATTGGAATCCCAAATGCGTAATATCGTCGTTAATCGCTTGTTTTTCCGGTGCTGTTACAGATACGTATGTGGTTGCAGACTCAGTGCTTGTTCGATCCTGTTCACTATGCTCATCAATAGTTTGCAACAACTCTGTTAGCAATTTCTGAAAATGTTGCTTCGTTTGCGCTTCTATTTTGACTATGCGATTGTCATATCTTTTCAGCGCTGCTTTTGTGATACGTTTGTGTAACACACTGTTTTCAACAATTTCATGCGCTGTGCCTGCTGCTTGTCTAGTTATTACGTTTATCTGTTTCTCTAGTTTCTTGACTTCTCCGTGGGTGTTGTTACTGTGGTGTCACCACCAGACACCGCACCTGCTAGGTGGTAGCCTTTAAATCGGCCGCGGTCCGTTAGTATACGTCGGACCCGCGTGTCGCCACTATCAGTGATTGCAGACCGAGCGCCGCTACGGCAGGTCTAGAGAGACTTCCTAGCACTCACCCAGTTGTACAACCGACTTTGCTAGCGATGGTTCACTGACAAACCACGCTCTCATTTGCCAAGACGATAGTTAGCATAGCCTTCAGCTTCGTCATTTGCTACGACCTAGCAAGGCGCAATTGCCAGTTACTATTGATACTGTGAATTATGTACTGTCAAGAGCGACGTTCACCATTAATTGATTAAAGTTAAGTATTCCACCAGCTACGTCCGCTTTTTTTAAATTCTAATTTCCTTGTCCTGTTCCTGACCTCACGCCAGCCTGCGTGAGCTAAAACGTGTCCTTTCGGCTTTCTCTAGTAACACGGTGTTGGCTCTCCTGCCAACCACAACATTGGCGACGAGGCAAAACCGCGTTCTTAACTATACTGTCCTGATTTACTTGTGTAATGGCTTCGCCACCATCTCCAGATGTACTGTCCGAATTTTATCGGTTACAGAATCAGCAGACGCAGGCCTTACTGGATGCCCTTGGACAGCTCGTCCAGGGCCAACATGCGATGCAAAACGACGCGGCAGCCGCCACTCAACCGCTAACGCAGCCACAACACGCAGTTGAACCAACTTTTCGTCCTTTTGATACTGCACTGGAATGCTGGGAGGAGTGGTCACGCCAATTTGGATTCCATCTCGCCGCCTGCAGAATTCAAGGTAACGAGCGGCAGCCGTTTTTGTTGTCTTCGGTCGGCATACAAATGTACTGTGTGATAGTCAAATTATTTCCCCGACACGACGTAGCAACTCTGTCCTACGACGAAATTATGTCTGCATTGGATGCATATTTCAAAGAAGCAGTCAATGTAGTTGCCAAACGGTATACCTTCTTTCGTACAAAACGTATGGGAGGTCAGACTAATCAGGAGTGGGTTGCAACCTTGCAAGGCCTTACTAGGGATTGTGCTTTAGAGTGTCAATGAGGACTCCCTTATTCAGATACTATGGTATGTGATGCAATTGCACAGAATTATTCTGATGTTCGTATTAGGGAACAGATTTTGAAACTAGTCAATCCCTCCCTTCAACAAGTGATGGACATATTGGATCGGCAGGACACACTTGACTTTGCTCAGGAATCATTTGCAACTTCGCCACCTGTGTGTCAGGTTAACCGGCCCGCCGGGCGAGCTACACGGAACAGTGAACAGCCCTCGCGTCCGGCCGCGCCGCTGCCGCCACGCTCTCAGCCACGTGTACCGCGCCGGCAAGCAAATGCTGTGCTAAAATCATGCCCGCGGTGTGCTACTAGAGTTTCGCGTGAGAATTGCCTGTCATGCCAAGCTATTTGCTTTTACTGTAATAAAAAAGGACATGTTCAAAGTGTTTTCCAGAAAAAGCTCAGATCGGAAACTCAAAATCATTCCAGGCCCTTTGCTTCGCGCCGGAATCGGAATCGAACCAAGGATACTCAGGCTCGCGAAACTTCGCCCATGGAAATTCATGTAGTCCATTCCAGTCTGCCCAGTGCCACTCTAACAGTGACTGTGCTCGTCCCACAAATACTGTGCGTCGACATCGCTGGAACTCCCGTCAAGTCGCAAGTGATTCTGTACCAGTGTCAGTTAACGTTGCACAAGACAGTCACTCTTGTCGTCAGGAGGGCAATAAATTTTTTGTGGACTTGGACATTAACGGCAAAGTGATACCATTCCAGCTCGATACCGGGGCTGCAGTTTCACTGATCAATCAAGACACTTGCAAACTGCTGGGCACACCTCCGTTGCGTGCCGCAACTGTGAAGTTAACTAGCTATTCAGGTCAAGAGATCCCTGTGTTAGGACAGTGCAGCCTTCTTGCAACATACAAGGGAGAAGCAAAACTTGTGTCATTTTACGTCCTTCGTTCTTCTTCTGCAGTGAACTTGTTTGGTTTCGATTTATTTCAGTGGTTTAACTTGTCTATAGTAAATCAGGTCCTATCAGTGAACCATACTGTGCCTTCAGACAGTGTTTCTCGTCTATGTGAAGAATTTGCAGACATTTTTGCACCAGGCCTCGGTTGCGCTAAGAACTATAAAGCACATTTGGAACTGAAAATAAACGCGTAACCGAAATTTTTCAGAGCGCGCAATGTTCCTCATGCATTGCGTGATGAGGTCGCAAAAACATTACACGATTTGGAATCACATGGTGTAATTGAATCTGTGCAGGCTTTTCTCTGGGCATCACCCTTAGTAATTTTGCCAAAACCTTCAGGACAATTGAGACTTTGTGTGGATTCAAGGCAACATGAATCCACAACTAGTGACTGCAACTTTTCCTTTGCCCGCCTGGAAGATCTTTTTGACAAACTGTGCCCGGGTAAATATTTTTCGAGGCTGGACCTAGCAGATGCGTACTTGCAAATACCGGTGGACGAAGACTCCTAGCGCGTTTTGGTGGTTAACACGCATCTTGGTTTGTATAAATTCAAACGACTGTCATTCGGGTGTGCATCCGCCCCTGCATTGTTTCAGCAATATCTACAAACTGTTTGTGCGTCAGTCCCCACTGCAGCAAA
This sequence comes from Schistocerca americana, assembly GCF_021461395.2. NCBI lineage: Eukaryota > Metazoa > Arthropoda > Insecta > Orthoptera > Acrididae > Schistocerca > Schistocerca americana. The sequence goes on along the minus strand of NC_060121.1, from coordinate 789,598,306 downwards.
CTATCTGGACGATATTGTGATCTCCGGAAGGATGGAAGAAGAACATTTAGCCAATCTCAGAACATTATTTCAGGTCTTGCGACAAAATGGTCTTCGCTTGCGGAAGGACAAATGTGTTTTTTGCTCGTGACTTACCCTATCTGGGACATGTTCTCAATGCCCAAGGCATACATCCCAGTCCAGAGCACCTTCGTGCCATACAAGACTTGCCTTCGCCGCAGAATTTGAAGCAGCTACAGAGTGTGCTGGGAAAAATTAACTATTACCACAGATATGTGCCACATGCGTCTTCCATTTCAGCTCCGCTTCATCGCTTACGCCGTAAAGGTGTTCCGTTCGTCTGGACGACGGAATGCGAACGCGCCTTTCGCCAGTTGAAATCGGAGTTGCTTTCGAATACTTGCCTTACGCCATTCGATCCCCAGAAGCCCCTTTTGTTGATGGTGGATGCATCGGATTTCGGGATCGCTGCTGTGCTTGCGCACAAAGATGGTTCGCACGATCGCCCTATTGCCTTTGCATCCAAATTGCTCTCGTCTGCGCAAAGAAATTATTCACTGATCGAGAAAGAAGCATTGGCTCTCGTATTTGGTGTTACAAAGTTTCATGATTTCTTGTATAGTCGTCACTTTATCATCATCACAGACCACAAATCTTTGACATCGCTTTCTCATCCGACCAAGCCTGTACATCCACGTACAGCGCAGAAATTCATTCGCTGGTCTATTTTCCTCTCGCAGTACCGCTACGATATCTTGTATCGGTCCACTGCTAAGCACTGAAACGCCGGGTCCCGTTTGTCTGTTGCTGAGGATAGAGCATTCGATTCCTCCGAACTTGCTTGCATGTTCATTGATTCAGAAACCGATGACGTGGTCGAATCGTTTCCGATTGATTTTCGTCGTGTAGCTACAGCCACAGCTGCCGACCCTGTCCTTGATACCGTTCTGCGTTTTCTTGCTACGCAATGGCCCTTGTCAAAGTCACGGATCGGGTATCCGTTGGTTCGCCGATTTTTTGCTCACCAGGAGAGACTTTTTGTACGACGTGGTGTTTTGCTGTGGCGTTCTGATAACGATCAGTCCAGGGTCGAGGTCCCACGTTCGTTACAGTCCTCTGCCTTACAGCTTCTCCACCAAGGACATTGGGGTATAGTTAGAACGAAACATCTTGCTCGTCAGCACTGTACTTGGTTCGGAATCGATGCCACGATTACGAATATGTGCTCTCCTTGCATGGTGTGTGCCGAACAAGAATCAGCACCACTGCGGACATTCTTTGCATGGCCAAAAGCCACTTCCCCTTGGCAACGCTTACACATCGATTTTGCTGGTCCATTCTGGAATGCTCGACGGTAGGTTGTGGTAGATTCATTCAGTAATTTTCCTTTTGTTCCCCGAATGTCTTCCACGACGTCATCTGCCACCAACCAAGCGTTATCTGCTATCTTTAGCATCAAAGGTCGTCCACAGACTATTGTTTCCGACAATGGCCCACAATTCATGTCCGCAGAATTTCAGTCATTCTGCAAGGCCAATGGTATTCAACATCTGACGTCCACGCCGTTTTCGCCACAGTCAAACGGTACCGCTGAACGATTGGTCAGGACCTTCAAGTCACAGATGTTGAAGTTGAAAGAGTCGCATTCTCGGGAGGACGCGTTATTCTCTTTTTGTCCTCGTATGGCTCTCAGCCCCGAGATGGTCGCTCACCAAGTGAGTTGCTCCACGGTCGCCCTCATCGAACCCTGATGTCTTTGCTACATTCGGCTTCCTCTACTAATACGGTGTTGGCTCTCCTGCCAACCACAACAGTTACGTAATGTTTTGATCTCGTCCTGAGTGTCATTACGCAATGTTTGTACGTCTGCTTGTACCTTGTCAATGTCTGTTCTCAGTTGATTGTGACCTGTTACTAAGTTTCCTATCACTTCTCGAGATTCTTTTGCCTCGTCTTCAATATGACTTAGGTGTAACTGTTTTTTTTTTTTTTTTGTTTTGTTCTGTAATCTCACGCATTTGTCTCGTGGTTTCTGCATTCTGAATTTGAATTTGGTTCGCTACTTCTTTATTTTGCCTTGTCATGGTTTCTGTAATTTGTTGTAATAATTATGCCAGATTGGTGGGTCCTATTGCGTTTTCTTCCGACGTCCTACGCTCTGTGTTTTCGCCCAAGTGTTGGTTCGCAACCAATTGCATGAACTGTGCGGTGACACGTTTCTGCTCGCCTTCCTTGTACTCTGTGGTGAGGGAGCTCTGATTACATGTACTATGGGTTCTACGTATTCAAGACGCAAGTTAGAATCCTCATCGACTGTCTCTCTGCTTTCCTGCTCCTCTGTCGTATGCTGACTTACGTTTTATATGCCTTGACGTACGTTATCCTCGTTATGGTGCGTTATCTGTCCTATTTCTCGCGATACTGCATCGTCTGTTGTACTGTCCTCTATTCTCTGTCCCTCTTCATGCTGGCTTCTACCTCAATTCGGTCAATGTCTCGATCTGCCATTGCTAATCTTTCCGAATTCCTTATTTTCTGTTTTAAAAGCAATTCATGCGCCCTACTTCGGGTCAACATGCGCTCATACGATCTAACGCGTTTCATAAACTTTATGTTCACACGACTTGACACTTATTATACCCAAGACTGACAAACCATTCACTTACTTGTTGGGTGAGAACCAACTTGTCAACGATGTATCCGCCACCTATGCGCTTGCATTGGAGAGAAATCTTAATTCTAACAATATTACAATTCATAACTTAATTATGCTATTGTCTCTGCTAGAATGTCTCACTTTCTATTGAATACTTTCTTACTATCTATCGCTGCAGCTACTGTTTTCAACTATTTATGCCTTTAAAAAAAATTTTTATTACGAAAATTTTTTAACAGGATATTTTTCTGACCTAGTTAGGCATGTGGTCGACCTTCAATCATGGTATTTTACCATCCTGGCAGGGTCGCCATTCTCTAACATTCTGCGTGGTGTCTGTTTGTTCTAAGTCGTGTCTCCCTACCACTTCCGTGCAACGACGCTCTGAGCGTGTTTTTTAGGGAATTGACTAGTTTGAACCTGGGACCTGTTGCTGGTAAGGAGACGCCAGACCACAAATGACATGTAGAGTTCAGAAGAGTTCAGTGAGACTAGCGATGATATAACCAAATACTTAATGATTTCAGCGTCAGCTCCACTGCACTCCCTGTAAAAGAATCTTAATACTAACTAAGTTTAGTGGAAGGGGTTCAAGGCTTTCCTATTTTTAGTTAGCTGGTAAAATAACGTCGAAAAAGCAGTTAAGTTTACCACTGGAAATTTTATTCTACTCACAAAACATTGCACTATTGATAAAAGGAAATGTTTTATTACAGGATGATAAAAACCAACTGCGTTCAACAAAAATGTGAACGAATATTCCCTGAATGGGTTTCCAAGTTCTACAATGGATCGAAGGATGACCTGTGCCATATCACATCTATAATCTAGGTTTAAATTAAGTTTCACAATAGAGAAAACTATCAAAATGGTCTACAGTGACCCTCAATTATCTTTAATTACTTAACTAACTTGTCGTAAATTCCAGTGGCTGATGTGGCTTCTCAATAATTATATAACAGAAAAATCATCGCGTTTCAGATTTTTACTTCAAGTGGCAAATGTGAACACCATGAGATTTAATTGACGATCGACACTAGTATTACGTAAAAAGGGGGTGTAACAGATGCGACTTCTGCAGTTCTGAGTGAAGCTTTATACGCTGTTATGCGGCATCGCGTGCGTTCATTACCTTGTCGTTGGTTAGGCAGCGTCAGGGGGCGGCGGGCGGTACAGCTCCATACAGCTCACCGTCTCGGAAGCAACTCTCTCCTAACTTCTCCTTACTACAATTTACCGAAGTTGGTTTAAAAAAAACTATCTGGCTGTGTTTTCATCTGACCAATCAGGGTCTCAACGTTAACCTTAAGCTCCGCCTACAAAAATTCTGTCTATCCAATAAGAAACGTTATACTTTTCGTGGTGGGACAATGTTTTTAACGTTTGCAACGTAACAGAGACGCGAAAAACTCTCATGCTAAAACTTGCAGCTGGTGTGGCCCTTTTTGTGTTATCGTAAGATCTATGCTGTTCTTCTGGAGTTCTCTATCTTTTAACCCCTCAGGTGGTCCGGGTGATTGGCTGGCAACGTGGGTGTCTGTACCTTATCGTAGGGCCTTCTAGCTTAACACAGTTCTGATCTTGGCTTCCTTTCTCGTTTCTCCCCTCGGAACTGCGTCTGTTTCACGTTGGGAAGATATGACATGCATTTAGGCATTCTTGTGTTGGTCTGTGGTATTCCATTTGCTCACTCGTTAATCGTATTACTTTGGTTAATTTAATATCACGCTTTATTCGGAGCTATGTGACATACTGTTGGATTTGCTTATCATCTCAGGGTTTTCATGGAAGGTGCGGGATTTGCCTGACACCTTACAATGGATAAGATGATCCTGTCGATAGTCTGTTAAAAGACACGAAAACAGGAAGAAGGTGTACTGAACTGTGCAAAAAGAAACAATATAGAAACAGTGGATGATCCGAACACAAGATGTGCAACATCGAGGAAGGCATCCGTGTTCAAATCCGCCTCTTTTCTTTGCAAAATTATGACTGTCCATCAGTGACATGTTTGGTTGCTATATTCAAATTTGTGTCCTTGTCATGGTGTAACGTCCGTTTGCAACAGTGAGTTCATATTTCTTCAGATGTTCAACTGTTGTAGACCTTTACAGCCTTATAATACAAAAACAACAAGTTATAGGCAAAAATTTGTATTAATTTGATGTTGTAGCATCATACAAAACTCTTCGACGCCAGACGTCTCTCCTCTCGTACATCTGATATTTGATATATGTCTGCACAATATTTATGGAAAGACGCCTTAAAATTAAGAGATATGCGTCAGTATAACAAATACTGTTGAGAAACAAGCAAACTACGTTTCTGTTCAGCCAATATCTGTTTATTTCAGTGCGGTTTCAGGCTTATTAGACCAAGAAGACGAAAACCGATTAGAAACAAAGAAATGTTGGTGGAGCCAAAGCGTAGTTTGATTGGTTTTCAACTTTAAATGTGAGATTGTGCCACCGAAAGTGACGGAAGAATCTATAAATAAAAATGCCTGAGGACATTATGGATTATACCAGTTCACTATTTCTTTAAAAAAAAGAGTTCGTTACTAATGACAGAAAGTTTTATAAGCTCAGAATTACACAAAATATAAATGGCGTCAAACCTTTACATGTTGAAACACGAAGAAAATAGGTTTTTTCAGAGTGTTGTAATTATTATTTACCACACATCACGCAGTGGTTAGACACTGGACTCGCATTCGGGAGGACGACGGTTCAATCCCGCGTCCGGCCATCCTGATTTAGGTTTACCGTGATTTCCCTATATCGCTCCAGGTAAATGCCGGGATGGTTCCTTTGAAAGGGCACGGCCGACTTCCTTCCCCGTCCTTCCCTACTCCGATGAGACCGATGACCTCGCTGTCTGGTCTCCTTCCCCAAACCAACCAACCAGCCACACATCAGAAGAGGACAGTATAATCACTGATGAAGCACTTCAGTTAAGAAACATTACCGTGTCACTCACCAGTCTGAAAGTATCTTTATAAAACAATTTGAAAGAATAAACTAAACTGAAAACAACGGGGAGATAATTATTTCCCTCTACTACGGAAAACATTGGAATCCAGAGGCCAATGCCTCAGCCTCAAGCTAGGCGATTCTGAAATATTCTTTGGTGGTATATGTGTCTGAAATATAAATAGCTCGAAAGGCCATTCGCATATTTGATATGTATACAGTAAAATGAAAATATGGCGGAAGAATTACGTTCAGTGTGGGAACATGACGTAAACTACGCCTTGGGTCGCCATACGCCTGACGTAAATCAAGAGGACTGAGTTTACGAGCTGGAAAGTTTAGTGGATGGACTCTGCTTCTATGGACTGTTACTTGTTTTGAATTTAGACAAAGGAAACTAAATTAAAACTAACGTCATTATTTCATTCCTATATTTATAATTAGACTCTGCCTATACAGGTTGTATGTCACTCTTACCGGTAACTGTTACACACGACCTGCTCATAAAAAGAAAAACATTCTGACTATATTAAAAGATGCGAAGAAAGTAAATATAGGGTAGAGTTTCGCAACAGTCGTTTTCGAAAGTGAACAAGAGAATATACAGTAGCTGTATTTAGTGAAACAGAACCTGTTTATCTCATTTATTGTGATTTATGAAGCGCCGCTTGAAATTAAGAAGAGAATTATGAGACACTGCCTGGCTATATGAATAATATTTTTGAGCACACCGGATCCAGCTACTTTGTGATTTATACCGACTATGTTTATTCGTATCTATAATTACTTTGAAAGAGGATACGCGTATTCGTTTAACTGCGCATGAATCACTCGTAGAAGAGCATCAGTTTTGTTTCATTTTATAATTAAATATTTGTATATCTACGGGATGATTCAAGTCAGCTTTCTGCCCACGAAAACTACGTGTCCGTACTCAGATATCGGCGAGGAACACAGTTTCAAGCTGTCACATTAGACTACACACCTGACCAAGAATATGTTCCACGTCAGCCGTCATTGTTATGAACAGCCTGGTAGCTTCATGTAATTAAATTTTCCTCGAGACGGGCTTTGTCTTCCTAGTAAGCAGGAGAGCTGGGTTCAAATCCCGAACTTAGCACAAATTGTAATCCATTACTTAAGCTTCTACCATTATCGAAGATGTCTGGTAGCCATTTTAAAAAACAAACCAAGTATCTAAAATAATGTAACGGGTGTCCAGAAGCCCTTCCCTTATTGCAAACATTCATATCGCGTAAAATATTGCACACCGACATTTTATCTTGAATAGTATGTAACGTATACAACTTTTTATGTACGTACATACTTAATGTTACTTTGTTTGTTACAGGCCTCATGTACGTAACAACAGCGAAATGCAGACAATGTGTACTCAAAGCAGGAGAGAGTTCAAATGGTTCAAATGGCTCTGAGCACTATGGGACTCAACTGCTGTGGTCATAAGTCCCCTAGAACGTAGAACTACTTAAACCTAACTAACCTAAGGACATCACACACATCCATGTCCGAGGCAGGATTCGAACCTGCGACCGTAGCAGAAGAGCGGTTCCGGACTGAAGCGCCTAGAATCGCTGGGCCACAGATTTAGGATATTCAGGGCTTAATTTTACAATTACATGATGCACCACTTCATCTAGAGTTAGATTTTCGTGCCTATTTGCATAAAAGATTTCGGGAAGATGACTGGATGTTGTGATCCCTTGAAACTTCCGCCGTGATCACTGAACACCACAACGGATTTCTTCTTTCTGAGTTATGTCAAGATCAACTTTGCCGGGCACCAGTGAGCGACGTGGCAGCATTACGGCGCAGAATTACTGACATCATAGCATCAGTCCCTCACGAAATGTTGATCAACACTCAAGTGGCATTGGAATATCGCCTTGATATCCTTCATCCGCTGGATGAAGCACACGTCGAAATTTATTAATTGTGTGTGTGTAAAAATACTTGAATACGTTTACTGCACTTCAAGGTAAAATATACGTGTCTGTGTGCTATATTATCTGCCTTATGCGTGTCTGTAATCAGGGGAAGACTTCCGAGACACCCTTGCATTATCCCACTTTCATGTATTAACGTTTCTTTAATGACAACCAGAGTCTAACATAACAGTCGCGGTACTTCGTCTCGTTTTTGTTACCCCAGCAACAGCAGCACCCCAGGGGGCCAGTAAGCGACATTTCTAAATACGATATCAGATGATTGCGAATACTAACGCTTACGTTGATTTATACCACAGTTTTTACGACAGACTGCGCATGTAGTGACATAAAAATCGACGATAACAAAAAAATTACACGACATTCGTGATTAGTTTCCTGCAGACCTTGCGGATACAAAGCGCTGCAGTTTACTTACGGTTCTCTTGTAACGTTCAGACGTTTACTGGAAAATGTCGTTCTCCTTTAATAACAAAAAACTGGTAGTAAATACCAGAAGATCTGACCCTTTGCGGAAAGACGTTGTATATCTATCCAACAAAGCAGAGGTTTGTTCGCTACACCTTCAGCCAAATCAGTAAATGTGGAATGTAATACCTACTTTGTTCGAGGTATCAAGTAACCCATCACTACTATAGCTTAAGAAAAACCACACAGACGTGATAAAAAATCATCGGAAGCAATAAAACTGTTTCCTAACACAGGAGAAACCAATTCCACAATTGTTGGTAAATCTGAGCCACAAACGGCAATAATCTTCAACACATTCGGTTTTGAAGCAATAGTAATTACATTTACAAAAATATTCGTTTAGTAGGAAGTCGAGCGACGTGTAAGAAAGAGCGAGTCGTTGGACTTCATAAAAAAATTTATGTTTCAAGGAAAGTGCCTATGATATCAACAACAGATAATAGAAATATGTGCTTCTCAAGCATGAAATGTATTTATATTCTATTGCTTTCAGTGGAATTAGCTGCAAATGTAGACATATTCGAAAATATTTCTTCATGAATGAGTTGTAGCTTATGTTATGGAATCAGTGTGATTAGCCTGTTTTCATGTATTTCACGATAATTCAACTTACTAGCTCATGGACCGGAAACTTATACCCACTATGTCGTTAATTTAGTAGAAAATAATTAAAATCAAACACTATCGTCACGATGGATGTGACTGTCTGCTTCCTCACCAATTGTAGCGTTACTGTCGCTTCAGCTGTCAAACGTTAACAACCTTTGCACCAGAGAGTGTTGACTGTATTTATTAGACTACGTGAGAACTCTTGGGTTATTGACTCGTCCGAGTGAGAGGCATCGATAACGTGTTATGTACAGCTGCATCTTTACATGTTCACCTTCCTTGCCCCGAGGGGACAACCGGGGTATGCCGACTTACGGGTAGCGGTGGTGCTCGCTGAGGCGGTCGTGCGCTGGTATGCTGGAGGAAGTACGTGCAGTGTTTCCGCTCACAGGTCAGACGTGCTAGATGGTCATATCAATTCCTGTTGTGGCCGACCAGGACGCTTCCACTTCGGGCCTTTGTTTCTGGTGCGTTTCTTGCAGTACTGGCTGGGCTGTTAATTTTGAGAAGAGCCTTGAGAATAAAAGTGAGACCAAGTGCATTAAAATTGGCACATAACACCGACGGCTATGAAATCGTTCTTCCACGACGGTCGCAGAGGAATGTTATTTTGGTGACAACCTTATGTTACACTGTTCATTCAGATCTCACAGGAGATGGCCAATGAACTTCAATTATTGTCATCTGTCATGGTGGACATTTTGTGTTTGTGTTCACCAGCATTATTTCTCCTGAGTGATAACATGTACTGCTGTGCCTCTGAGTCTCCGGATAGCTGTTGAATACTGCCTTTCCTTTCTATTATTACCTATCCGGTGGAATCCTACTTTACTATAAACGTTGTTCGTTGTTTTTGAGTTACGTTAGGTTTGGGAGTGCCAAAGCAGAATATAGTTTGCAGCTCTTAACCATAAATCTCTTGTTTATATTCTGCTTTAATTTTAAATCAAAAATTTTGTAGCCAATTATGTTTATGTATGTTCAGTGCTTTCAGTGGCCAGATTTATTTGTGCTCAAACTGACGTTTTAACGTTTTGAATGATGCTTTTTAATTCTGTTGCTTTCTGTCTGTTACAGTAATCCATTAGTAGTAGGACAAAGTTCGTGTCACTCCCCCCCCCCCCCCCTGCATTTTTGCCAAATTTATTTTAGATTGCGGATCCAAGATGGCGGCGATAGATATAGCAACATCGCAGTGTCATGGCGGTAGGTTCAAATTTTGGCGGAAAATAGGTCAATTGGGGTACCTTCACTAATCTTACCCTCTCCCCGCTCCTCTTCCCCAGAAAATGGCGGGAAATTCAAATTCCACCAGGACAATGCAACACACCATGGCTATCTTCACTATCCTAAGAAAATGGCGGGAAGAAAGGTCGCGTGGGCCACCTTCACTGCCCTAAGTCATCCGACCGCCACCTCTTCCTAGGAATTGGTGGGAAAAGGACCCAGTCTGTGCTGTGTAGGATGTGCATAAGTCTTTATTTTGTTGACAGGCTTTATTTAAACAATTTGAGGCAGTAGCTCCATCCAGTGTGTTTACCATGAGGTCTGGAGTCCAACAGACCTGGTGCACAGTACCGGCACCAGAGGATGCTGTCGTCCCTTCTGTGTGGTAATCATAGATAGCGGTCTTTTGGGAAAATGGCGGGAAATGGTCTCAGCCTGTTCTGGGCTGCTGGAGAGAGGAAAGAGTGTACTTTATTTATTTTGGATCAGTTTATTTTGGGATGTATTTCACATAGTTCATTTGTTACACTAAAACACAAGACTCGGTCTGACATGCTTGGGGTCACAATACACAGCCTACAGAACTTCAGACTACTCGTAAGTCACTGAAATAATGCAGCACACTGATGTGCACAGACACAAAAACAACTCGTAAATTACCCAAATAATGCAAAACACAGCATACAGACTTGCAAACTACTCGTAAACTGTCGAAATAAGGCATGTAAAAGGCTCTGCAAACACGCTCACAACGCTTAAACAGCAGAAATTAATGCACCGCACAAACACTCAGTGACGGTAAAAAACGCTTTCGAACTGTCGTCAACCGTGACGTATCAGAGAACTCTCCCAACGTGGGCATGCACTGACACTGCACAGGCACTTTGCAGGGCCAGCCAGATGCAAGCCAGTGCTGGAGCGCGAAGGACTTCTCCATTGGTTCCAATGCAGGTACGTTGTTGAATGGAAAAACTTGATTCCAAATCCCAGGCAGCATTTCTACCGGATAGTGTAACACTAGAGATCTGCAAAGACCGTCTACATTTCTTACAACTTCAATCAGCACACCATCTACTGCCGGCCGGTGTGGCCTTGCGGTTATAGGCGCTTCAGTCTGGAACCGCGTGACCGCTACGGTCGCAGGTTCGAATCCTGCCTCGGGCATGGATGTGTGTGAGGTCCTTAGGTAAGTTAGGTTTAAGTAGTTCTAAGTTCTAGGGGACTGATGACCACAGATGTTAAGTTCCATAGTGCTCAGAGCCATTTTTGAGCCACACCATCTACTGTTTGTGATCCTTCTCAATCAACCTACACATATAACCAAGTGGATTTATCGCAGAACCTCTGACATGGCATCGAGACAGAATGCGTTACAAATACTGTAGAAATATCTAGTGCCGGCATGAGGGGGTTGCAAAAACTGGTTTCATGCCACATTCCTTAGCCAAATCATTTTCTAAATTCTGTAATTTTATTATGAGGCCTCACCATCGGTGACGTGTAACTGCACTGTTGGTCTGGTAATATACACTACGGCGACCACTGTCTATATTCAGTGTTACGGTATTTGTCTAGAAAAAAAACATTCGGAGGTAATGCCAACCTCGGTTTTTAAAGCCAGTATAGCTTTTAACATGGATATTTGTATGCACCTGTTGAACGAAGACCGATTGTGATAGTAATATGGCCGTGTTTTTAACATCTGGCGGTTTGCAAGACGATTAAGCCTCTCTTTCTAAGACACAGTGGTAGCACAACCAGGAAAAACTTACGAGACACGTCCAGCCATCGCTGATTTTTCTCTTAGTTGTTTTGTATCGCCAGCAATCAGTTATGGGCAAAGTATTATACTCAGTAGCAGAGGGTGCATGATAGGGTCACCATGAGCATCAGGCTTAGGAAATATGTGTGTGTGTTCCGACATGTGCAAAGGAAATGAGTATGTCCTGTTGTACGGAAGGTATGGATTTGATGTGGAATATTGTGACAGCAAAGGGAAAAGTATGTCAAGTCATAAGAATCGTACATTTATTTCTATTTTCAGGGCCACAGCCGTCAGCAGGGTGTATTTCCGATACTTCGATCATTGTCAAATGTTATCCAATTGAGACCACGATCGTAATATACAAATACTGTAATGCAGAAATACGTATGTGACCAGTATCCTAGGACGATTCTGTCTGCAGCAGTGGCCTGTGGCGGTGATTTTTTTTTTGTTTTTTTTTTTTTGTTTGTGGTTTTAGGGCGCACAACTTCAACGGTCATTAGCGCCCAGTGGCGGTGATGATTCACATTTTCGGCTAATGGTAGGAGCTGTCCGAATGGAGAGGCCTGTTGAAATGCAGGAATGTAGCTGACTTAAGCATGTCGTCCTCTAGACGGACGAATAGCGAACTAATACTTCGTATGTCTTGGATGATCACATGAAAGTTTGAGAAGATTTAATATGGATGTGTGTTTACATTGGACCATCATTCTCTGCTATGTAAAGGGAGGTGGCGGTCTGATGACTTAGGTTATTGGAGGTGGCCCAGTTTACCTATTTTCCCGTCATTTTCTACATCTACATCTACATTTATACTCCGCAATCCACTCAACGGTGTGTGGCGGAGGGCACTTTACGTGCCACAGTCATTACCTCCCTTTCCTGTTCCAGTTGCGTATGGTTCGCGGGAAGAACGACTGCCGGAAAGCCTCCATGCGCGCTCGAATCTCTCTAATTTTACATTCGTGATCTCCTCGGGAGGTATAAGTAGGGGGAAGCAATATATTCGATACCTCATCCAGAAACGCACCCTCTCGAAACCTGGCGAGCAAGCAACACCGCGATGCAGAGCGCCTCTCTTGCAGAGTCTGCCACTTGAGTTTGCTAAACATCTCTGTAACGCTATCACGCTAACCAAATAACCCTGTGACGAAACGCGCCGCTCTTCTTTGGATATTCTCTATCTCCTCCGTCAGCCCGACCTGGTACGGATCCCACACTGATAAGCAATACACAAGTATAGGTCGAACGAGTGTTTTGTAAGCCACCTCCTTTGTTGAGGGACTATATTTTCTAAGGACTCTCCCAATGAATCTCAACCTGGACCCGCTTTACCAACAATTAATTTTATATGATCATTCCACTTCAAATCGTTCCGCACGCATACTCCCAGATATTTTACAGAAGTAACTGCTACCAGTGTTTGTTCCACTATCATATAATCATACGATAAAGGATCCTTCTTTCTATATATTCGCAATACATTACATTTGTCTATGTTAAGGGTCAGTTGCCACTCCCTGCACCAAGTGCCTATCCGCTCCAGATCTTCCTGCATTTCGCTGCAATTTTCTAATGCTGCAACTTCTCTGTATACTACAGAATCATCCGCAAAAAGCCGCATGGAACTTCCGACGCTATCTACTAGGTCATTTATATATATTGTGAAAAGCAATGGTCCCATAACACTCTCCTGTGGCACGCCAGAGGTTACTTAACGTCTGTAGACGGTTCTCCATTGAGAACAACATGCTGTGTTCTGTTTGCTAAAAAATCTTCAATCCAAGCAGATTAAAACTGTGTGCCGGGCCGAGACTCGAACTCGGGACCTTTGCCTTTCGCGGGCAAGTGCTCTAGCAACTGAGCTACCCAACCACGACTCGCGCCCCGTCCTCACATCTTTACTTCTGCCAGTACCTCATCTCCTACCTTCCAAACTTAACAGAAGCTCTTCTGCGAACCTTGCAGAACTAGCACTCCTGAAAGAAAGGATATTGCGGAGACATGGCTTAGCCACAGCCTGGGGGATGTTTCCAGAATGAGATTTTCACTCTGCAGCGGAGAGTGCGCTGATATGAAACTTCCTGGCAGATTAAAATTGTCTGCCAGGAAGTTTCATATCAGCGCACACTCCGCTGCAGAGTGAAAATCTCATTCTGGACTCTCCAATCCAACCACACAGCTGGTCTGATATTTCGTAGGCTCTTACATTGTTTATCAGGCGACAGTTCGGAACTCTATCGAACGCCTTCCGGAAGCCAAGGAAAATGGCATCTACCTGGGAACCTGTATCTAATATTTTCTGGGTCTCATGAGCAAATAAAGCGAGTTGGGTCAAACACGATCGCTGTTTCTGGAATCCATGTTGATTCCTACAGAGTAGATTCTGGGTTTCCAGAAACGACATGGTACGCGAGAATCATTTTCTTACATTAGTGGAGGTAGCCATGGTATGTTGCATTGTCTTGCTGGATTTTGAAGTTCTCGCCATTTTCTGTGGCACATGAGGGGGGAGAGGAGGAGGGGAGGGGGTAAGGTTTGTGGAGGTAACCCAGTTTACCTTTTTTCCCAAGGAAATCTGAACTTCTCACCATGACGTCATTGCGACATTGCCATATCTATCGCCGCCATCTTGGATCCACAATCTTGAATAAATTTGGCAACAATTCAGAGTGGGGTGACATGAAATTGGTCCTACTTGTTCCATTATTTGTAAACTGCCCATCTGTTATCACCACTCGAAGGCGCAGGTCGCCTGGTTATGCCAACACCAGTGACCCTGAAGTGTCCTTAATTTATACAGCTAGTTAAAATCATATTGTTTTTTCCCTGTTGATTTCAGTATATATAGTTTTATAATGAAATGTGTAGAAAAAATTACGAATAAAAACTTCTTGCTAATATCCTGTATGAAACTACCCTCTGCACCTTGAAACAACTTCACGACCAAACTGGCCTCCTTCCCACCTTTTCAGATATTCCGAATTGCAAGCAATAGAAGATATTTGTGAAGAAACGGTGAACCGATTGAACAAGTACCAATGGTGACAAAATCAGTAAAGTTGGAAACATTGTCAAGAAGAGTAGCTTATCTTCATACTACACTACTGGCCATTAACATTTCTACACCACGAAGATGACGTGCTACGTACGCGAAATTTAACCGACAGGAAGAAGATGCTGTGATATGCTAATGATTAGCTTTTCAGAGCATTCACACAAGGTTGGCGCCGGTGGCGACACCTACAACGTGCTGACATGAGAAAAGTTTCCAACCGATTTCTCATACACAAACAGTAGTTGACCGGTGTTGCCTGGTGAAACGTTGTTGTGATGTCTCGTGTAAGGAGGAGAAATGCGTACCATCACGTTTCCGACTTTGATAGAGGTCGGATTGTAGCCTATCGCGATTGCGGTTTATCGTATCGCGACATTGCTGCTCGCGTTGTCGACATCCAATGAGTGTTAGCAGAATATGGAATCGGTGGGTTCAGGAGGGTAATACGGAACGCCGTACTGGATCCCAACGGCCTCGTATCACTAGCAGTCGAGATGACAGGCATCTTATACGCATGGCTGTAATGAGACGTGCAGCCACGTCTCGATCCCTGAGTCAACAGATGGAGACGTTTGCAAGACAACAACCATCTGCACGAACAGTTCGACGACGTTTACAGCAGCATGGACTATCAGCACAGAGACCATGGCTGCGGCTACCCTTGACGCTGCATCACAGCAGGAGCGCTTCCGATGGTGTACGCAACGACGAACCATGGTGCACGAATGGCAAAACGTCATTTTTTCGGATGAATCCAGGTTCTGTTTACAGCATCATGATGGTCGCATCCGTGTTTGGCAACATCGCTGTGAACGCACATTGGAAGCGTGTAATCGTCATCGCCATACTGGCATGGTATGGGGTGCCATTGTTTACACATCTCGGTCACCTCTCGTTCGCATTGACGGCACTTTGAACAGTGGACGTTCATCCGATCCCTGCGAAATCCTACATTTCAGCAGGATAATGCACGACCGCATGTTGCAGGTCCCGTACGGGCCTTTCTGCATACATAAAATGTTCGACTGCTGCCCTGGCTAGCACATTCTCCAGATCTCTCAGCAATTGAAAACGTCTGGTCAATGGTGGCCGAGCTACTGGCTCGTCACAATACGCCAGTCACTACTCTTGATGAACTGTGGTATCGTGTTGAAGCTGCATTGGAAGCTGTACCTGTACACGCCATTCAAGCTCTATTTGACTCAATGCCCAGGCGTATCAAGGCCACTATTACGGCCAGAGGTGGTTGTTCTGGGTACTGATTTCTCAGGATCTATGCACCCAAATTGCGTGAAAATGTAATCAAATGTCAGTTCTAGTATAATATATTTGTCCAATGAATACCCGATTACCATCTATATTTCTTGCTGGTGTAGGAATTTTAATGGCCAGTAGTGTATTTGTCATTCAGCTCATCTCAGTGTGGGCACCGGGAAGTCTTCAACGGCAAGTGTTGTCGCACAAAGGTTGCGACTAAAGTGCAAACAATCTACATCGTGATGGGAACATTTGTAAAAGTGCTCCTGTCTACTGACAGTCTATAGAACTACTGATTATGATGTAAAAATACTAAAAGTCTCTCTGCAGTTTTAATGCATGTAACCGTGTTCAAATGGTTCAAATGGCTCTGAGCACTATGGAACTTAACTTCTGAGGTCATCAGTCCCCTAGAACTTAGAACTACTTAAACCTAACTAAGCTAAGGACATCACACACATCCATGCCCGAGGCAGGATTCGAACCTGCGATCGTGGCAGCAGCGCGGTTCCAGACTGTAGCGCCTAGAACAGCTCGTCCACGCCGGCTGGTAAAGCTGTGTTCCTAAGGTTCTTATCTAATAAAAGAAGGCAGGGAACATTATGCCGCCAGTAGATAAGCGTTAACAGCGTCATATGACGATTAAGAGAGCGCAGTGGCAATGGTCGTACATTTCCTCACAAGCCACCCATGTCTCTAGCGGTGCCCAGTGTGGTGAAAAAAGAGACGCCTCTGCGCAGTGGATGACTGGAAACAATTGATTTGGAGTGGGGAATAACGCTGTACCCTGTAGCAATCTGATGGGTTTGGGTTTAGTGAATACTAGGAAAATTTCGCCTACCACTATGTGTAGTACCAAAAGTACGGTAGGGGGGTATTTTCCATTATTAGGATGTGACCCCCTTACTGCACTTGAGAGAACACTAAAGGTAAATCAATATGAAGACATTTTACAGCATTGTGTGCTGCATGCAGTAGGACATTTCAGTGACGGTGACTATTTGTATGAACATGACAGCATACTCTGACATAAAGCAGGAACTGAAACGGACTGGCCCTCCCTATTTCTGATCTGACCCGTCCTCAAGGAATCACCCAGACTCCTGAGTCCGACATCACTGCATACTCTGTTTTCGACTCCGGGGGAATAATGGGCTGCCTTTCAACCAAAGACACTCAGACACCTCTTTGAAAGTGTCCCCAGCATACATCAAGTAGACATAAAGTCGAAGGATGGGCACACCTCATATTAGCGTCCACTATTAGGTGTCCAGCGACCTTGCTCCAGTGGTCACACCGGTTCTCGTCAGATCAGCGAAGTTAAGCACCGTCGGGCTGGGCTAGCACTTGGATGGGTGACCATCCGGTCTGCCGAGCGCTGTTGGCAAGCGGGGAGCACTCAGCCCTTGTAAGACTAACTGAGGAGCTACTTGATTGAGCAGTAGCGGCTCCGGTCTCGGAAACTGACATACTGCCGGGAGAGCGGTGTGCTGACCACATGCCCCTCCATATCCGCGTCCATTGATGACTGTGGACTGAGGATGACACGGCGGCCGGTTGGTACCTTTGGGCCTTCATGGTCTATTCGGGAAAAGTTTAGTTTTTTAATTTGGTGTCTGGATACTTTGAATCAGAAAGAGCAAGTCCTCAAATTTTTTGTGAGTTAATAATCACAAATAACTTGAACTAAACTGTGATTAATACGCTATTCAACCTGTAACTGTATGGTTGTAGAGGTCATCTTACTCGGGATTATGACATTTTCTTTCATGATCAGCATGACCCATACCTGACAAATGTTTCCTTTCTTGACTCCAGATGCCTGGAACAAGTACCGTCATAAGTTGTAATAGGAAGCCTCCTTTGTTTATTGATGCTCAATAAATAAAAGAGACTTGCTAATGCAAGTTACGACCGTACTGCAACTATTCATTTCATTAAAGATAAGGCTGCGGTCCTATTTCAGCTCAGGGATGCTGGAGACCTGTCAAAGTACACGACTGTTTATGCAAACGGAAGGAAAACATTTCATTACAATTTTATTTATGTGAATAGTGTGGATATTTCCTTATGCTACCTCCATCACCCATTGTACCCCTGTATCACCTGTGTGAAACAGATCAGACCTCCTGTTTGTTGGTTCACTTATGTCATTGCACATCTATAGCCGGATTTCAGTCTGTTTCTGCGTGAGCTTCATGTTTGTGTCGGTAGGAGACTAAGCCCAATTACGTGATTGTTTGCTACTAATTATGATCTCTTTCTCTATTTCTTATTTTGTCTTCTCCAAAAAAGAATGTGAGACGGTTGTTTACTTGGCTGAAATCAGCTGATATGCAAAGAATTCGAACTATACTGTTAGCTGATGTCACACATATAGAAATCGTACTAGCATTTGCTACCGAGAATGTTATGCATAACGGTTGTTGCATTGACGAATGTTCCTTACTAAATGAATATCAATCAGCTGTTGCATGTATATAATCTAGAAGGGGCAAAAGTTTGAATGATTGTATATATTTTTCCGAAAATCGAAAATTAATTGATTTTAAGTCACGTATTTGATGCGCAAAGTCGTTTGACATTTATTTACATGAGACGTCCATCTGCTTAGCTGAGTAGTAAGGTATACACCTACCACGTAACGATCTCGGGTTCGATTTCCGTCCGGGTTTGGGTTTTTCTCAACTCGAGAACTGATTGTTGTGTTGTCCTCGTCATCCTTTCACCATCATCGACGCGCAAGTAGCCCAATGTGGTGTCACCCGAAAAAAGACTTGCACCCTGCAGCCGAACTTCCCCCATGGGGCCTCCCGGCCAGCAAGGCCACACAATTATTTCATTTCAAGTGAAAAGGTTCAACGATCCAAGACTCCAAGTTGACAGATTCCAAAAGCGTAAAAGAATTGAATACTGCATAATCGATCTACACAATCAAAAAATAGCAATAGCCACTAAAAGATGTGCGTATGGAAATGTCTTAATTGCGCTAAAAATTAAAAATTAAATATAATGTACATATACAGGAAATCTGAAAAAAGTTGTGTATTTCGCAGTTAAAAATTCGATCTATGAGTAATTTGGATATTTTCGCAAGCACATGATAGCCTAATGTTCTTGCGAGTATTTATCTTACCGAAAATTGACGTTTTGAGAAACGTTCCAGTAGTACTACAAGGTTTATAACTGGAGCTGCAACTAGCCTCAAGTATACTTTAACAACGTTTATTTGGATCAAACCATGACCAGTTTCGGATTTCTTACTAAACAATCTTAAGATGGTTGTAACAAGGTTTCGTTGTTTTCTTGCTGGGGTCTCGTTTTGTATCCGTTATTGGTTTGCTGCGCTACGATAGGGAAAATGCTTGTTTTCGTTATTTGGTAAAGTCTACAACAAGTTTCGTTCTTTGACCTCTGTCAAAGCACTTACGAAAGGGTTTTAATGTTATTAAAACGGGAAATGTGGTGAAAACTTACGTGCTGTATAATTTTGTGAGGCGAAATTTTAAAATCAACACATTTGTGGTCGTGCACTAGTGAATATTGAAGTAGTTTGATTTTCTATGTAATCTAGCAGATGAGATTGCTCCCATTATGGTCAAAGGGACGGTAAATGTACAACTGAGAATTTTACGAGCACAGCTGTCTGCGACGCTGCAGCCTACGGTTCTCCCAATAACTGCGACGTAATCGTTAAAAGTATCTGTTCTTGGATGTGTATCCGATTCTTTTCAGTTGCCGACAATAGAACGCTACATTCTTTCAAGGTCTCGATTCTGTGTTGCTAATGAATCATTCAAGACATCAGAACGTATTCACGTAGGCTCTCAGAGACCCTCATATGGATGTTGACCGTCAGTATTTCTGCTCCCTCCTCCCTTTCCGCACAATTAAGTTTGATAAACTGGATCCACAGCGCAGCGCGGAGTGCAACTGCATCACTCATCACTACGTTCGGCGTCACGGGCACGCTGTGCATACGTTCTGGAAGCCTCTGTGCGAGTGGGGTGATTTTACTTCGTGATCTTCTGAACAACGAGCGTTCGTCTTTTGTTCGTTTTTTGTTGTTCTATTTATTTATTTCAGTTCTTCACCGTTTCATTTCTTATGTTTTAACTTTTAATCTTTTTCTACATCTGTTAACATCGTATTTATTGCATGTACATCGTCAGACGTACCTAACACATTAGTTTAAGCCCGATAAAATCTCTGCTTCCAGGAATGTTGCTTCCTGTGAACAAGAAAGTGAATAATCTGACATGCTTAAAAGGTAATATATAAAAATATCATCCGTCAGATAGTTCACAATATTTCTCACGAGTGCCTCGCTATAGACGTACTCTCTGCCACGCTGCAAACGACTGTGGTTGCACCATATGTATCTGTGTCTTTGTATCTCTCTTTCTCCGAATCTTTGAGACGCTTGTTGCATTCTTGGTCGGAACAAAGGAGCGGTCTATAACGACAGTCACTTCGGGATTCTTTGCCCTGTTGTCGGTTTTATGACACTATGTAAGAGACTTCATTCCTGCGAACAGGGTTGAGTAGAACAGGTTGGGCTGAAAAATTCTGGTGTGGAGTTCCGTCGGAGCCCTCACAGGTAGCTCCGTGCAGCCAGCAACACTAGGTTGCAAAAACAGTAATCTCCACTAATCATATTAAGTTGTGTAATTTTTTGAATTGATTTCATCTCATTTCGCATTTCAGTTGAAGTAAATTAATATCTCTCAATTTAACTCCAATTTACACTTTTCAAGCCCACAACACATCATGGCGTGTGTGCTTTCATTATACTGTTTCCCCTGTCGCGCTACTGCTGGTGACGTATCGGTTAACTGTGGTAAAAACTAGTTTAAATTCACCACCCATACTCACATGTGAACGTAGTAACTCTTCCAATTTGCTATTTTCCCATGATAAAGTTATTACCAACTGGGCAAGCGTGATGAGATATCTGCTGAGTTCGGCCTAGATTCGGCCTAGTCCTTGCGTGAAAGACTGTGTAACGCAAAGAGCTTTGCTACCATTCTAAGCAAGTCATTTATATTTTTACGTGTATAACACTTGTAACTGTCTCCCAAGTTCTATTTTATATAATTGTAGGATTACATGCGTCAGCCTCCAGTTCATATAGCGGTAGAAATATCTCGGTGAACACATACAATGTGTATTACATGAATGAAAGTCGCCAGACCCTGGCCAAATGTGTTTAGTTGTCGTTTCCAATGTAACCATCCCTTTTTTTTTAAATACACGCCGATGAAAAGGAAACACTAGTTTTTTAAGTAACATTTGCCACTGTCTAGTGTTTTTCTAGATTTTCATAATTCTCCATTGCAAGGCTGCAACACATGAAAAAACCACATGATTTTCGTTAATAAAGTCAATTTTTTGTATATGTTATTAAGGTAATGTAATGAAAGGATGCCAGACTCGAAAACTACTCTTCAGTTTCGCATACGTATCTCAACTTCAAATGGTTCAAATGGCTCGGAGCACTATGGGACTTAACATCTGAGGTCATCAGTCCCCTAGAACTTAGAACTACTTAAACCTAACTAACCTAAGGACATCACACACATCCATGCCCGAGGCAGGATTCGAACCTGCGACCGTAGCGGTCACATGGTATAAGACTGAAGCGCCTAGAACCGGTCGGTCACTCAGGCCGGCTATCTTGATTTACATACTCCGAAGATGATCAACTGTGGTCAAATAGACACCATCTAGCGGAAACGATCTATACAATGACACACTGCCTACATCAAGTGATGTGAGATTTGTGCGAAACTGTAAGGCAGGAAAACTTTAAAAGTGTTTCCCCGTCGATATGTTAATAAACAAATCGAGGAAATTTACGCTATTTTCAGATTCATGTGAATATAAATTTTGGAAGCATTTGATTAAGTTTGTCATTTACCTCAACTCAATATTCATTCGTGCCTCTAAACTAAATTACATTGTCGTCTACATTACGCTACTAATACAATATTCTCTTTTGTCAATGTACTTCCAGAAATGTCTCATTTCTGTCAATAAGGAATATTTTTAACAGGAAGCTTGATAGACTAATACCCATCACGAGTCATCACCTTTGTGCTTATGCAGTTTTACAATCGATTCCAAATACCAAATAACTTGGAAGGTGTTATGGCTTAATTATTTTTTGGTAAATTTTCGCGTTAAAGATAAGGAATGGGAAGCCTAGGGTACATTGCAAAAATTCAAGAATTTCGTAGGTTTCACCCAGTGCACTGTCGTAGTTTGCCTTAGATACTCTACATTTTAACACGTTTGACTTGATGCAATGTATATGGGCTTCATCGTTAAGCCAATGATGTGTTTTAACTTAATTAAAGTGTGGTGCTTGTAGAACTGTCTTTGTAAACCTGTGTCATTGATTAAGTGTATATATGTACATTGCAAGTGATAGATTAGCCATTAGGGCAAACATGCAGCTTACACACCACTTATCGGTTTGCAGCACAAAAAAAGGAACTCCTAGCTGCAACCTTTGAGACCTTTCTTGAAAATGTAATTCATCAAGTATTGATTTTCCCATCTTAAGTTGAGTTAAACTACAGTATATATATAAGTCTAGGCGACACTGCAGATATATATATATATATATATATATATATATATATATATATATATATATATATATATATATAGTGTCACCTAGGCTCCCGATTCCTTGCATTTAACATGTTCTTGATCGCAGTTACGTTAAATACTATTTACATATAACAGACATCTTGCTAACATCATGAGTGTAATACAAGTATCATAATTGTTTTGAGCTATGACACATGGCGATCAAGAGAGATATCGGCACAGAAGATAAACGTCGACAAGAGCCAAATGACGCAAAGCGTGAAATTAGTTACTCTGAAGAGTATTCAGCACAGTTGTCGCCTCTACTGGATTTTAGCTGTAATGTTTACCTCAGAGTTCTCCACAGTGTTGTATGAAGATTTAAACACCCATCTGTAAGAGTGTTCATGTAATGTTGTTATCAATGATACGAACGGCGCAAGAAATCTGTATCTACGTATATACTCGGCAAGCCAATGCACAGTGCATGGCGGAGAGTACATAGTACCAATATTGTTTCCTTTTCTATTTTATACTCATACCGCTTCTATTTGCCTTTGTACGTACCCCAATCTCTCTTACGTTATTTTTTCAAAACATAAAGTATATACACTCCTGGAAATGGAAAAAAGAACACATTGACACCGGTGTGTCAGACCCACCATACTTGCTCCGGACACTGCGAGAGGGCTGTACAAGCAATGATCACACGCACGGCACAGCGGACACACCAGGAACCGCGGTGTAGGCCGTCGAATGGCGCTAGCTGCGCAGCATTTGTGCACCGCCACCGTCAGTGTCAGCCAGTTTGCCGTGGCATACGGAGCTCCATCGCAGTCTTTAACACTGGTAGCATGCCGCGACAGCGTGGACGTGAACCGTATGTGCAGATGACGGACTTTGAGCGAGGGCGTATAGTGGGCATGCGGGAGGCCGGGTGGACGTACCGCCGAATTGCTCAACACGTGGGGCGTGAGGTCTCCACAGTACATCGATGTTGTCGCCAGTGGTCGGCGGAAGGTGCACGTGCCCGTCGACCTGGGACCGGACCGTAGCGACGCACGGATGCACGCCAAGACCGTAGGATCCTACGCAGTGCCGTAGGGGACCGCACCGCCACTTCCCAGCAAATTAGGGACACTGTTGCTCCTGGGGTATCGGCGAGGACCATTCGCAACCGTCTCCATGAAGCTAGGCTACGGTCCCGCACACCGTTAGGCCGTCTTCCGCTCACGCCCCAACATCGTGCAGCCTGCCTCCAGTGGTGTCGCGACAGGCGTGAATGGAGGGACGAATGGAGACGTGTCGTCTTCAGCGATGAGAGTCGCTTCTGCCTTGGTGCCAATGATGGTCGTATGCGTGTTTGGCGCCGTGCAGGTGAGCGCCACAATCAGGACTGCATACGACCGAGGCACACAGGGCCAACACCCGGCATCATGGTGTGGGGAGCGATCTCCTACACTGGCCGTACACCACTGATGATCGTCGAGGGGACACTGAATAGTGCACGGTACATCCAAACCGTCATCGAGCCCATCGTTCTACCATTCCTAGACCGGCAAGGGAACTTGCTGTTCCAACAGGACAATGCACGTCCGCATGTATCCCGTGCCACCCAACGTGCTCTAGAAGGTGTAAGTCAACTACCCTGGCCAGCAAGATCTCCGGATCTGTCCCCCATTGAGCATGTTTGGGACTGGATGAAGCGTCGTCTCACGCGGTCTGCACGTCCAGCACGAACGCTGGTCCAACTGAGGCGCCAGGTGGAAATGGCATGGCAAGCCGTTCCACAGGACTAGATCCAGCATCTCTACGATCGTCTCCATGGGAGAATAGCAGCCTGCATTGCTGCGAAAGGCGGATATACACTGTACTAGTGCCGACATTGTACATGCTCTGTTGCCTGTGTCTATGTGCCTGTGGTTCTGTCAGTGTGATCATGTGATGTATCTGACCCCAGGAATGTGTCAATAAAGTTTCCCCTTCCTGGGACAATGAATTCACGGTGTTCTTATTTCAATTTCCAGGAGTGTAGATAACCGAAAACATATGTTTAATGTAAAAACCTTGAACAGATTTCAGTACCACTAAGGGCATCCTCATCAGATGGAAGTCATCTACAATGCTTTAAATATATTATATATATATACAGGGTGTTTCAAAAATGACCGGTATATTTGAAACGGCAATAAAAACTAAACGAGCAGCGATAGAAATACACCGTTTGTTGCAATATGCTTGGGACAACAGTACATTTTCAGGCAGACAAACTTTCGAAATTACAGTAGTTACAATTTTCAACAACAGATGGCGCTGCGGTCTGGGAAACTCTATAGTACGATATTTTCCACATATCCACCATGCGTAGCAATAATATGGCGTAGTCTCTGAATGAAATTACCCGAAACCTTTGACAACGTGTCTGGCGGAATGGCTTCACATGCAGATGAGATGTACTGCTTCAGCTGTTCAATTGTTTCTGGATTCTGGCGGTACACCTGGTCTTTCAAGTGTCCCCACAGAAAGAAGTCACAGGGGTTCATGTCTGGCGAATAGGGAGGCCAATCCACGCCGCCTCCTGTATGTTTCGGATAGCCCAAAGCAATCACACGATCATCGAAATATTCATTCAGGAAATTAAAGACGTCGGCCGTGCGATGTGGCCGGGCACCATCTTGCATAAACCACGAGGTGTTCGCAGTGTCGTCTAAGGCAGTTTGTACCGCCACAAATTCACGAAGAATGTCCAGATAGCGTGATGCAGTAATTGTTTCGGATCTGAAAAATGGGCCAATGATTCCTTTGGAAGAAATGGCGGCCCAGACCAGTACTTTTTGAGGATGCAGGGACGATGGGACTGCAACATGGGGCTTTTCGGTTTTCCATATGCGCCAGTTCTGTTTATTGACGAAGCCGTCCAGATAAAAATAAGCTTCGTCAGTAAACCAAATGCTGCCCACATGCATATCGCCGTCATCAATCCTGTGCACTATATCGTTAGCGAATGTCTCTCGTGCAGCAATGGTAGCGGCGCTGAGGGGTTGCCGCGTTTGAATTTTGTATGGATAGAGGTGTAAACTCTGGCACATGAGACGATACGTGGACGTTGGCGTTATTTGGACCACAGCTGCAACACGGCGAACGGAAACCCGAGGCCGCTGTTGGATCACCTGCTGCACTAGCTGCACGTTGCCCTCTGTGGTTGCCGTACGCGGTCGCCCTACCTTTCCAGCACGTTCATCCGTCACTTTCCCAGTCCATTGAAATTTTTCAAACAGATCCTTTATTGTATCGCTTTTTGGTCCTTTGGTTACATTAAACCTCCGTTGAAAACTTCGTCTTGTTGCAACAACACTGTGTTCTAGGCGGTGGAATTCCAACACCAGAAAAATCCTCTGTTCTAAGGAATAAACCATGTTGTCTACAACACACTTGCACGTTGTGAACAGCACACGCTTACAGCAGAAAGATGACGTACAGAATGGCGCACCCACAGACTGCGTTGACTTCTATATCTTTCACATCACTTGCAGCGCCATCTGTTGTTGAAAATTGTAACTACTGTAATTTCGAAAGTTTGTCCGCCTGAAAATGTACTGTTGTCCCAAGCATATTGCAACAAACGGTGTATTTCTATCGCTGCTCGTTTAGTTTTTATTGCCATTTCAAATATACCGGTCATTTTTGAAACACCCTGAATATATATATATATATATATATATATATATATATATATATATATATATATATATATATTTCTTTATTGTTATTTCATACCCTTACCCCATGAGTGCAGAGGTGGTCTGGCAGCGGTGCAATTTGCCACTCTTCAGCCAAAAGACTTCATAAAATATCACAGGAGAAACGTTAAATACATAAAATACGAGTGTAATAGATGAAATTGTCACAAGAGAAAGGAAAGCAGTGGGAGTTAAAAGATACAAAAAAGGACTAGTTTGATGAGGCACATTTATGTAAAGTCCACATATAGATGACACTGGCGAGGACATAGCACATAAACACTGGCGGCACAGACAGTACGATTAAAACCGTGTTCACAGTATGAAAGCCACACAGGATGACGAGGCTTAAAACATACGGTACTTTTGTAACAAATACGGCGATTATCAAAGCACAGTGGAGAGTGACTGGATTAAAACTGGAAGGACCTGCCAAGGGAGAGAAGGCCAGAGAGGAGGGAAAGAGGCAGGGAAGGAGGGGGTTCGGTGGAGGGGGGACACGAAGGGGCAGAAGGGGTGGAGCTGGTAGCACACCAAGGGACATAAGATGGAGAGGGTGGAGAAGGAAGCAATCTGGGAGGGAGTGCAAGGATTGGAAAAGAGAGGCGAGAAGGACAGGTGGTAGGAGGGGGAACAACAGAGGCGGACAGAAAGGAGAGGGAGCCCTTGGAAGTGGGGGAGAGGAAGAGGAGTGTCAGAGTCGGAAGGAAGGATAAAAATCAGGGCGAATCACATCATCCTGGATAGGGAGATACTGAAAGTTTCTTTGGGAGAGGACATGGAGGGTGTGGAGATGCAGGAAGGTTGAGACACATTAGTAGAGGTGCGGCAGCTGGTGGGGGGTAGACAGGGGAGGAGACACCAGGGAGTGAAGGTAATCAAGGTGATGGTTGCTTTAGAGGACATGGATGTGCTCAAGGATGAGGACGAGATATGGGAAAGGGACAAGGTCATAGAGGATCCTCATGGGGGATGGGAGACAGATACAAAAACTAGTTGTTCATGATGTTGAATAATTTAGGGGGGGGGCAGAGATTCAGGTGACACTGTTGTAACAAAGGATGGGATGGATCAAAGATCTGTAGGTATGAAGGAAGGTAGAAGGATGCAATCCTCATGTCCAGCCAGACAGGTGGTTCAAGAGGTGGAGTCTACATATATACATATACATATATACATATACATTGATACTCCGCAAGCCACCCAACGGTGTGTGGCGGAGGGCACTTTACGTGCCACTGTCATTACCTCCCTTTCCTGTTCCAGTCGCGTATGGTTCGCGGGAAGAACGACTGTCTGAAAGCCTCCGTGCGCGCTCTAATCTCTCTAATTTTACATTCGTGATCTCCTCGGGAGGTATAAGTAGGGGGAAGCAATATATTCGATACCTCATCCAGAAACGCACCCTCTCGAAACCTGGCGAGCAAGCTACACCGCGATGCAGAGCGCCTCTCTTGCAGAGTCTGCCATTTGAGTTTATTAAACATCTCCGTAACGCTATCACGGTTACCAAATAACCCTGTGACGAAACGCGCCGCTCTTCTTTGGATCTTCTCTATCTCCTCCGTCAGACCGATCTGGTACGGATCCCACACTGATGAGCAATACTCAAGTATAGGTCGAACGAGTGTTTTGTAAGCCACCTCCTTTGTTGATGGACTACATTTTCTAAGCACTCTCCCAATGAAACTCAACCTGGTACCCGCCTTACCAACAATTAATTTTATATGATCATTCCACTTCAAATCGTTCCGCAGGCATACTCCCAGATATTTTACAGAAGTAACTGCTACCAGTGTTTGTTCCGCTATCATATAATCATACAATAAAGGATCCTTCTTTCTATGTATTCGCAATACATTACATTTGTCTATGTTAAGGGACAGTTGCCACTCCCTGCACCAAGTGCCTATCCGCTGCAGATCTTCCTGCATTTCGCTACAATTTTCTAATGCTGCAACTTCTCTGTATACTACAGCATCATCCGCGAAAAGCAGCATGGAACTTCCGACACTATCTACTAAGTCATTTATATATATTGTGAAAAGCAATGGTCCCATAACACTCCCCTGTGGCACGCCAGAGGTTACTTTAACGTCTGTAGACGTCTCTCCATTGATAACAACATGCTGTGTTCTGTTTGCTAAAAACTCTTCAATCCAGCCACACAGCTGGTCTGATATTCCGTAGGCTCTTACTTTGTTTATCAGGCGACAGTGCGGAACTGT
Source organism: Schistocerca americana (assembly GCF_021461395.2). NCBI lineage: Eukaryota > Metazoa > Arthropoda > Insecta > Orthoptera > Acrididae > Schistocerca > Schistocerca americana. The sequence continues at coordinate 789,569,762 of NC_060121.1, read as the reverse complement.
ATCGAACGCCTTCCGGAAGTCAAGAAAAATAGCATCTACCTGGGAGCCTGTATCTAATATTTTCTGGGTCTCATGAACAAATAAGGCGAGTTGGGTCTCACACGATCGCTGTTTCCGGAATCCATGTTGATTCCTACATAGTAGATTCTGGGTTTCCAGAAATGACATGATACGCGAGCAAAAAACATGTTCTAAAATTCTACAAGAGATCGACGTAAGAGATATAGGTCTATAGTTTTGCGCATCTGCTCGACGACCCTTCTTGAAGACTGGGACTATCTGTGCTCTTTTCCAATCATTTGGAACCCTCCGTTCCTCTAGAGACTTGCGGTAGACGGCTGTTAGAAGGGGGGCAAGTTCTTTCGCGTACTCTGTGTAGAATCGAATTGGTATCCCGTCAGGTCCAGTGGACTTTCCTCTATTGAGTGATTCCAGTTGCTTTTCTATTCCTAGGACACTTATTTCGATGTCAGCCATTTTTTCGTTTGTGCGAGGATTTAGAGAAGGAACTGCAGTGCGGTCTTCCTCTGTGAAACAGCTTTGGAGAAAGGTGTTTAGTATTTCAGCTTTACGCGTGTCATCCTCTGTTTCAATGCCATCATCATCCCGTAGTGTCTGGATATGCTGTTTCGAGCCACTTACTGATTTAACGTAAGACCAGAACGCTTTGCACTGGATGGTAAGAAGTTGGGGAGTCCAGGTAAGGTGATGGTCAAGGGTGAGGCCAAGGTATTTCAAGGCTGGAGTAAGTTGGGTAGGACAGTCATAGATGGTGAGGTAGAAATCGTGGAGCCAGAAGAAGGGTGTGGTGTATCCTGTAATGATTGCATGTGTTTTTGAAGGATTGATCCGAAGGACCCACTGCTTGCATGAAGCAAGAAACTGGTCTAGGTGGATCTGAAGTGAGCACTAGGGCCGTTGAATGATAGGAAGAGGGTATGGAAGGCAGTATCATCAGCATATTGAAGGAGATTGATTAAGGGGTGGTTTGGGGATATCAACAATGTACAGGAGATAAAGGAAAGGAGAAAGGATGGAGTCCTGAGGCACACCTGTGATAGGGTAGAAGGTATGGGAATTGGTATTATGGATGGTGACATAGGAAGGATGATGAGAAAGGAGGGAGGCAACAAAAGTTGATAGGAAGGACATAGGTCTGGAGCTTGAAAAGGAGCCTAGAATGCCACACATGGTCTGGAGATCGAGGGAAACAAAAATAGCAGAGTGACAGTAGTTAAATTGGAGGCAGAGAAACCACACTGATTAAAGGGAAGAAGTGGTGTTGAGTTAGGTGGTGACAATATTGTGGGAGAGGATGGACTCAAAGACCTTACTGAAAACGGAGGTGAGACAAATGCAGTGATAAGAGGAACTGTTGGAAAGGAGTTTGTTGGGTTTAACCAACAACTGGATTTGAGAGGCTTCCACAGGTCAGAATAAAAGCCAGTGGAGAGGATGGCGTTGTACAAGGTGTCAAGGGCAGTGATGAAGGAGAGACAGTATTCCTTGAGATGGCAGCAGGTGATGCAATTGTGTCCAGGAGCAGTGTTGCATTTGAGCATAGGATAAGTTTAATGTCATGTGCTGTGATGGGAGTGTTCAGTTATGAGGGCGGAACTGGTCAAAGTACTGGAAGCTAGGAGCAAGTAGCAAGACAGTGGTATCGGAGATGTAAAGAGCATCAAGGAAGAGAGAGCAGTCAAAGTGAGGTCATTGGGTATAGATTTGACATCAGAGAGTTGGGAAACAAAATGATTTGACTTACTGACGTCGTCAGGGAAGGGGCAGTTGTCATGGGCGAGTGGGTAATGCAGGGTAAGATGGCTGCCAGGAAGGCAATGGAAGGTGGTCCAGTACTTGGAGGAATTGAGAAGGAAGCTGGTGTTGAGTTGTGTGCATGCATGGCACCAATCCCAGGATTTCTTTGGTGTCAGAAGGTTTCAAATGTGACTCTGTAATTGCCAGTGACAGAGGAGTGTGTTCCAGTCATGAGTGTGGAGGAAATAACGATACAAAAGATGGGATTCACAGCCGTGGTGTACAGCCTGTAGAGGAAGGATTGGACAGTGCAGGCGGGTAGGTTTGATTGAACCTGGACCTCCACAGTCTCAGAGATGCTCTTCTGGAGGAAGGTCAATGTGTGTGAGGTGTCATCAGCATTGAAGAAGGGGACAGGGTGGCTTCTGACCTGGCTGTCGATGGATTCCTGGTAGGTATTCCCGTCAGCATGACAGTAGTCATGAATGACCATGGGAGGGGTGAGAGGGTGGGGAGGAGGAGGAGGAGGATGAGGGCAAAGGAGAAAGTGGGAACTGGAAGGTGGTCACTGCCAATGCGATCTAGGATTTCCACAGTAATATGCCCAAGGAGATTGGAAAAAGAGAAGATGACATCAGGATTGGTGTTGCTTTTGGGACAGGTACGCTGAGGGAGGAGGACAACGTCACCTTCGAGGATGGAAAGGAAATGATGCCACTGCTGGAGGATAGCAGAGTTATGGCTATGAACTTAATGACTGCAGCAGTCACAAAGGTGGAGAAAGTGCAGTCAGTATGGGAGAGGAAGTCATAGGGTATGGTAGCAGCTTGCAGACATATATGGTGGCACAGGCGATAGTGACGATGGGGAAAAAGACTCTGAGGATAAGATATCCGGTAAGGTCACTGAGCAGGAATTGTGTCTGGATTGGAATATGTTTAAGAAGGCCAATAGTGATCCCACCTCACGCAAAGGGGTGGGGATTATCAGTATGGTGAAGGACACAGGGAGATGTGTGGACAAGGTGGTGAGGCTGGAGAAAGGTTTCATTGAAGATGAAGAGGTCAAACTGATGTTGGGACAGAGAATGCATGAATATTGTTGGCAGGGAAGGAGTGGATGTTTTGATAACGGAGGTGACACTGTTGTTGTACCAGGATGGATGGTTCAAATGACTCTGAGCACCATTCGACTTAATATCTGTCATCAGTCCCCTAGAACTTAGAACTACACCAGTGGCCATTAAAATTGCTACACCACGAAGATGACGTGCTACAGACGCGAAATTTAACCGACAGCAAGTAGACGCTGTGATATTCAAATGATTAGCTTTTCAGAGCATTCACACAAGGTTGGTGCCGGTGGCGACACCTTCAACGTACTGACATTAGGAAAGTTTCCAACCGATTTCTCATACACAAACAGCAGTTGACCGGCGTTGCCTGGTGAAACGTTGTTGTGATGCCTCATGTAAGGAGGAGAAATGCGCACCATCACGTTTCCGACTTTGATGAAGGTCGGATTGTAGCCTATCGCAATTGCGGTTTATCGTATCGAGACATTGCTGCTCGCGTTGGTCGAGATCCAATCATTGTTAGCAGAATATGGAATCGGTGGGTTAAGGAGGGTTATACGGAATGCCGTGCTGGATCCCAACGGCCTCATATCACTAGCAGCCGAGATGACAGGCATCTTATACGCATGGCTCTAACGGATCGTGCAGCCACGTCTAGATCCCTGATTCAACAGATGAGGACGTTTTCAAGACAACAACCATCTGCACGAACAGTTCGACGACTTCTGCAGCAGCATGGATTATCAGCTCGGAGACCATGGCTGCAGTTACCCTTGACGCTGCATCACAGACAGGAACGCGTGCGATGGTGTATTCAATGACGAACCTGGATGCACAAACGGCAAAACGCATTTTTTCGGATGAATCCAGGTTCTGTTTACAGCATCGTGATGGTGGCTTCCGTGTTTGCGAAATCGCAGTGAACGCACATTGGAAGCGTGTATTCATCATCGCCATACTGACGTATCACCCAGAGCGATGGTATGGGCAGCCATTGGTTACACGTCTCGGTCACCTCTTGTTTGCATTAACGGGACTTTGAACAGTGGACGTTACATTTCAGATGCGTTACAACCCTTGGCTCTACCCTTCATTCGATCCCTGTGCAACCCTACATTTCAGCACGATAATGCACGACCACATGTTGCAGATCCTGTACGGGCCTTTCTGGATACAGAAAATGTTCGACTGCTGCCCTGGCCAGCACATTCTCCAGATCTCTCTCCAACTGAAAATGTCTGGACAATGGTGGCCGAGCAAGTGGCTCGACATAATACGCCAGTCATTACTCTTCATGAACTATAGTATCGTGTTGAAGCTGCATGGACAGCTGTACCTGCACACGCCATCCAAGCTCTGTTTGACTCAATGACCAGGCGAATCAAGGCCGTTATTACGGCCAGAGGTGGTTGTTCTGGGTACTGATTTCTCAGGATCTATGCACCCAAATTGCGTGAAAATGTAATCAAATATCAGTTCTAGTATTATATATTTGTCCAATCAATACCCGTTTATTGTCTGCATTTCTTCTTGGTGTAGCAATTTTAATTGCCAGTAGGGTACTTAAACCTAACTAACCTAAGGACATCACACACATCCATGCTCGAAGCAGGATTCAAACCTGCGATTGTAGCAGTTACACGGTTCCAGACTGAAGCACCTAAAACTGCTCGGCCACACTGGCTGGCATCAGGATGGAGTGAGAGAGGAAGGGGATGGGGGAGGAGGGAGCCCAGAGAGGCTTAAACAAGTGGTCAAGGACGGGCTAAGATGAAGTGGTCTTAGCTTTGGGAGTAGGTGACAGGTGTTCAGGTGAAAAGTCGAACAGGTGGGGAGGGGATATGCTGGAGGGTGTGTTGGAAGGAGTGAATGGTCTGACGATTGTAAGGAACTGAATGATGTCTTTGACTGTGGGCAGTGGGCAGAGGGAATCGTTGGGGTAGAGGGATTGATCATGCGGATGAATGGGGGGACAGTGAGCCTGGTTTGGTGGAACTGGGTTTTGCGTTACATTTAGAGGAATATGTGGGATGGGCTTCGTTACATGAAGAAGGGGAGGTGAGGTTGGGAGACTGTTCGAGGAAATGAGAGGCTTTGCAGTAGGGTGCAGGTGAGAGGTTTCTTGCAGGCACATTTGGCACCAGTAGGACTGGGGATGTGAGTGGGAAGAGTGAACAGGATGGTGGCAGTTATAGATAAGGGCTTCCTGAATGTGTAGGTGGTCGATAGAGCAGTGGGATTCCATGAAGACACACATGAGGAAGGTGGTTACAGAGTCACTGAAGATGCAGTGAGCAGAACAGATTTCAAAAGCAGGTTAAGCATTCAGTTCTGCCATCATCTCCGCCTCTGTGACCATGAGGCTAAACATCACGTTCATGGTGGTGAGGATTGGATGGTTGAGATGGCAATGAGAGGAAGGACTAAGAAAGGGCATAATGGTGGGGTGGGGGTCAATGGTGTCATGGGAGATAATTTTGTGGAGGTCATTGTGGAGGGAGGGATTGGGGGATTTTATGAGGATGGTGTCCTTAGGGAAAATGAGTTGGGAAATGTGGGCATTTGGAAAGTATTTACATATTTCAGAGGTGATGGCACAGGCATCAAGGAACATGGGGTTGGGGGAGAAGAAGAGGAAGATGTGCATGGCGGGGTTTTGGAACATGGGAATGGTGGTGGTGTCCATGGGGGGGGGGGGGGTCAGGAGGGGTATCTGTGGGGAAGGGGTGGGTTGTTTGTTTTGCTTAAGGTAGCAGGAGCAGGGGATATTTTGGTGAGGGGGCCTTAGAGGAAGGGGTAGGAAGGGTAGGAATGGGAGATGATGGGAGGCAGGCCCTCCTTGGGGTGTTGAGGTGGCAACTTGAGAGGTGGCCCAACAGGCTATGTCCTGGGTGGGTTAAGGAGGTACTGGGGTTGCCAGATGACTGGGGTAGAGAGGAAACTCTTGAGAATGGGTGGGAGGGGCGAGAGTGGGAGCAGGAATGGACTGATCTATGTGGAGATACAATACTGGGGAGGAGATGGAAGGGGAGGAAACAGTAATGAGTGGAGGCTAGGCATAAGGAGGGTGCTGGAGGAGGAATGGCATGAAGTGATGGTGGGGACAGGGGAATGATGAATCGAAGTGAAGGTGGATGTGGTGGTGGAGATAGAGGTGGAGGTGATGGGGTGGTTGGGGTGTCCATGTTTAAACAGAGATGAGCCTACTGGTGACAGGTGTCACTGGGGTAGAAACCAATGAACGGGGCAATGGCGACGACGATGTTGATGGCGATGGCAATGGCGATGGCGATGGCGACAGCGACTTTGGCAGCTAAAGGCAGAAGGCAGCTGGGAGCTGACTCTGAAGCTGAGAGTGACGGGGCAGCAGGACAGCAGAGATTAGTGCCATGAGAGCTTCCAACTTGCGAATATGTACTGAGAATAGCCCAGCTGACATATTCTTCCATGTGGAAGGAGGGATTCCAACCCTCTGGATGAAACATACAGGGCTATTACAAATGATTGAAGCGATTTCACAGCTCTACAATAACTTTATTATTTGAGATATTTTCACAATGCTTTGGACACACATACAAAAACTCAAAAAGTTTTTTTGGGCAGTCACAAATGTTCGATATGTGCCCCTTTAGTGATTCGGCAGACATCAAGCCGATAATCAAATTCCTCCCACACTCGGCGCAGCATGTCCCCATCAATGAGTTCGAAAGCATCATTGATGCGAGCTCGCAGTTCTGGCACGTTTCTTGGTAGAGGAGGTTTAAACACTGAATCTTTCACATAACTCCACAGAAAGAAATCGCATGGGGTTAAGTCGGGAGAGTGTGGAGGCCATGACATGAATTGCTGATCATGATCTCCACCTCGACAGATCCATCGGTTTTCCAATCTCCTGTTTAAGAAATGCCGAACATCATGATGGAAGTGCGGTGGAGCACCATCCTGTTGAAAGATGAAGTCGGCGCTGTCGGTCTCCAGTTGTGGCATGAGCCAATTTTCCAGCATGTCCAGATACACGTGTCCTGTAACGTTTCTTTCGCAGAAGACAAAGGGGCCGTAAGCTTTAAACCGTGAGATTGCACAAAACACGTTAACTTATGGTGAACTTATAAAATAAATAAAATAAAATAAAATAAAATATTAATTTTTCTATCTGTATGATAGTGATTGGTTGTAATTAATATTTGCTTATCTGGAACGTGGACGCTTAATTATTTGGTATCAGACGCTTGACAATGGCTTTTTCGTAAATGCAATGTTAATCGTAGTTGACCGTGAAATGTGATTCAAATAATCGGACTTCGTATTTAAATCGTTTCCAAAGACTGCTGCGGTAGGTGCGGACTCAAATCTAAATTCTCAATATTAGAGTAATTTTGCCAGCCATGTCAACACGTCGTACAGAGGTGACTGTCTACTAAACATAAAAAGTTTACACAGTTAGTTAAATCAGATATATTCAACCAATAAGCCTACAGTTAAATAATTCTACTTACTTTCATTAATATAAATTCTTTACAGAATCGAGTGCCTAGTAAGATTGCAACTCGCAGTGTTCTTATATAACATCAAATATGGCGGTGTGCCAGTCAATGAAATATACGTGCTTCCCGCACCACTTATCCAAGACCTCTCCCTTCTTAATGAAACATAAGAGTATCGTAATTGTGTTTTTTGTTTTATCAGCGACATAGCGCTGCAGTTCTGTGCCATAGGCTTTATTTATTTGTCAGAGATTAATTATTTAATTAAGATTTCGCGTTTCCGAGGAAACTCACGCACGGCATGCAAATGTGCCTTTATAAACTGCAAATTTGCTGCACGAATGCGTGAGGATTCTCTACCGCCCAGATTCGCACATTGTGTCTGTTCACTTCACCACTAAGAGAAAATGTTGCTTCATCACTGAAAACAAGTTTCGCACTGAACGCATCCTCTTCCATGAGCTGTTGCAACCGCGCCGAAAATTCAAAGCGTTTGACTTTGTCATCGGGTGTCAGGGCTTGTAGCAATTGTAAACGGTAAGGCTTCTGCTTTAGCCTTTTCTGTAAGATTTTCCAAACCGTCGGCTGTGGTACGTTTAGCTCCCTGCTTGCTTTATTCGTCGACTTCCGCGGGCTACGCGTGAAACTTGCCCGCACGCGTTCAACCGTTTCTTCGCTCACTGCAGGCCGATCCGTTGATTTCCCCTTACAGAGGCATCCAGAAGCTTTAAACTTTGCTTACCATCGCCGAATGGAGTTAGCAGTTGGTGGATCTTTGTTGAACTTCGTCCTGAAGTGTCGTTGCACTGTTATGACTGACTGATGTGAGTGCATTTCAAGCACGACATACGCTTTTTCGGCTCCTGTCGTCATTTTCTCTCACTGCGCTCTCGAGCGCTCTGGCGGCAGAAACCTGACGTGCGGCTTCAGCCGAACAAAACTTTATGAGTTTTTCTACGTATCTGTAGTGTGTCGTGACCATGTGTCAATGAACGGAGCTACAGTGAATTTATGAAATCGCTTCAATCATTTGTAATAGCCCTGTATTATATTTTTTCTTTATTATCCCTTAGGCGAACATTAATATATAAATATGGGGATAAAAGATGAAATGTGCACATGAGAATGGAGAATAAATTGCAGCTAAAATATACAATAAAGGTGTAGTTGGACAAGGCACATTTACATAAAAGCCACATGCAGTTACAATGGCACTAAATGAGGACATAGCACAATGAAACTGGCGGCACTAATATCCCAATTAAAAACAACGTTCACAATATGGGATGACAACACTGAACACACACTGGATTGATGTTACATACACACATGCACCAAAACATGACAAAGTAAATGCGGTAAAATTTTAAGGGCCTGCCAAGGAAAGGGATGTAGGAGACGAAGAAGAGAGGAAAGAGAGATGGGGGTTGACAGAGCAGTGGGCACAGGAAGGGGATGAGTGATGTAGTTAGTAGCACACCAGAGAGCATGAGATGGGAAGGGAGTGCAAGGACTGGGGAAGAAGAAGTGAAAAGGACAGAGGGAGGAGGGAGAAAACAGTAGAAGGGGGGAAGAGGAAGGAGGAGGGGCCCAAAGGTGGAGAGGAGGGGAAGAGGAGGGTCAAAGTTGATAGGAAGGATAAATATCAGGACGAAACACATCATCTGGGATCGGGAGATGGTGGAAGTTCTTAGGGCCAGGAGGCTGAGAGTGTGGAGATGGAGAGAGGTGTGAGTCACATCGGTAAATGCATGACAGTAGGCAGGAGGTGGAGAAGAATGGAGACACCAGTGGATGAGGGTGATTGAGGCAGCATTTGGTGTAGAGGATACGGATGTGTTCAAGGAAAAGGAATAAATGTTGGAAGGGGATGAGGTCATAGAGCATCCTCATGGGGGATAGGAGATGGGTACAGAAGGTGAGGCAGAGCACATGGCGTTCTAGAATTGGGAGGGATTTATAGAATATGGGGCAGGGCATTGAAATCCAGGCAACACTGGCGTGACAGAGGCTGGGACAGATCAAGGATTTGTAGGTATAAAGGATGGTGAAAGGGTGCAAGTCCCATGTTTCACTGGACAGGAGTTTCAGGAGATGGAGTCCATTGTGGGCTTTGCATTGAACGGTAAGAAGATGGAGAGTTCGGGTGAGACGATGGTCAAGGTGAGGCCAAGGTATTTCAAAGTGGGATTAGGTTGGATAGGGTGAAACACAATATAAAAATCTATAAATACTTAATAGTTGACAATATTGGGGAAGCTAACATGGAATAACACCAGTACTGACATAAATTACACGACGTTACAGTTGTAAACATACATGATGGGCTAATGAGCCCAAGTCAAACAGTAGGTATTTAGTTCAGTTGACAACCTTCAGATTTGTGTGATTTATTGTCTAACAGATATTTAATGGATTCTTTCTAGTACTCATGGAAGACATTATCTTCTCATTGTTTGGACTTGACTGGCCCTTTTTCCACCTTACAGATATCTTCTTCAAATATTTTCCAATAGCCTTTGATTTTATGATCACCTCACTAGATGGTAAATGACAGCTTGCCAACAGCAGTTGGAATACCCAGACAGTAATCCATTCAAGTGCTAGCCATGCTCTACTTCACTTAACTTTGGGGATCTGACAGGAAACGGTGTTACCAATGTGGCTAGACCATTGAAGGTTCCACCATTAGGTGGTCAACTTAGGTCAATCTAGTAGAATTTGGACTACCACCACACGGCCACCACACTGACAGAGGGTGGATCCCCCCATCGTGGCATGAGTCAGCCACGTGTGGACAAAGTGAAGCCACTGATGGTATATAAAACAGTAGATTCCCTGTGTAAAGCAGGAAGTGAAGACTGCCACTTGTTTTTGGTCTCCTTTATAAATCAAGTTTGATTCGAGGAACCAGTGCGCACCAATCCATGTTCCAAGCGTCCAACAATTAATGGGTCCAGACAAAGGCGACAGATTGTCCACTCTGATGGAGGTCAAAAAGGAGTTCCTGCATAGTCACAACCAATGGGTATCGAGGATAGCACTGCAAGAGCAAACATGGCTGAATGTTCGACTGTTTGCAGAGAACACATTACATCCATTTGGCAGCAAATGTAGTTCAGTATACCTTGCAGGTGTATAGGTAAAACCTATTTGTCTGTCACCTGCAGACTGCAGACTGCGTGCCAGTATTGCATCATGGATGCCCAGGAACATGTGGCGAAAGACAATGGCGCCAACAGAGCATTTCTGTCCAAAGGAGAGTTCAAGACAGATCTGAGAATGGAGTACACACCATAGGGGCATACACGGTTGCTCCCTGACGAAAAGGGACAGTGGCAGATAGCGTTCAGAGCGGGGATACTGGTTATGAACTGTGAACACGACTCCAGCCCTGGGCTGCTTTACTGGGAGGTGGATCCCCCAGCAGCAAAAAGGAGATGGTAGTTTGAATGTTAATCACTTAGCTAAACAGCAGTTTTTGGCGCCTGATCTCTGGTGGAGGGATCTCAGCGTCAATGAGCAATTTTTTCACAGGGCTGGTCCAGACGTTAGCTGTTGCAAGTTAATCTCATGGTAGTATGTTGGGTCAGCAATGTGCAATGCTGAAGGCGATGTTGAGCCATATGACAGATAGACGAGATAGAATCAGAACTCGGTAAAGCCCCAAATCGTTTGAGCGATCGGTGTCACAGCTAGTTTACTGAGGCAGTGAGGAGTATTAACATGTGACCAACATGTTGGCTTAACTTCGTGGAAATGGGGAAGCCACATCAACCCTGCATTGACTACCAGTCCCAAAAAGTGATAAGACTCCACAACACTGAGCAACTAGTCATTGCGGTAGAAATATGTTTGCAGATGGACAGTACAATGACAACAAAAGTGCATGACTCAAATCTTTTCTATGGCAGCTTGCAGTAGGCGTTCAGCAACATCCACAGTGGAGGAGCAATAGTACATACAAAAATAGCCAGCATACAGCGAGGGTGACCTGTAGACCTCACAGGTGCAGCTAGACCAATGATAGCCACTACAAAAAGGGGCACACTCAATACAGAGCCTTGCAGGACCTCACTTTCTTGTATATAGATGGTACTGTGACAAGTACCAATTTGAAGACGGAAAGTACGATGTGACAAGAGGTTCCCGACGAAAACAAGAGCCAGCCCTGGAGACTCCACTCATGTAGGGTAACTAGGACGTAATGACGCTATGTGGGGTCATAAGCCTTTTTTAAGTCAATAAGGACCCCATAAGGTGTTGGTGTGGGCAAAAGGTGAACAGACAGAAAAATTCAGGCAGACCAAATTGTCAGTAGTACAACAACCATGATGAAAACTACTTTGGGACATAGCCAAAAGAGCCAAAGACACAAGGTACCAACACAGACACCAGTTCACTATACATTCCAGGAAGTTGGACGTTAGTGAGACTGATTTTGCAATGACTGTCCATCTCAATGGGGTGTTTATCCTGCTTCAATGCTCGAATCATAATTCTTTCTCGTCACTGAGGTGGGAAGTCACCCTCGCCCCAGATACAGTTGAAAATGGCAAGGATGTGACACTGACAAACCACGAATAGGAGTTTGAGCATTAGGCTGTGGATGCAGTCTGGCCTGGGGCCATGTCAGGGCCAAGGGTTGAAGCTTGGTGAATTCACACTCACTAAATGGAGAATTGTGTGACTCTACGTTATGTGCAGTGAAAGGTAAGTGACTTCGCTCCACTTGCTGTTTGAGCACACAAAATGTGAGCTAATAATTGTCAGACACAGAGGCTCAAATATAACGAAGAACAAAATGTTTGGATTCAGCACCTCGGCCAGTGTAGACAACACCACTCAAGGGAGCACCTGGTATACCTGTGTGGACTATTGTCCATTGAGGTGTTGAACCTTTCCCCAAACCTATGACGGAGGGGTACATGGTCTAACGTCAATAACATATTGTTTGCTGCATTCTTGTTCCTGTAATTTTATTAGGTGGTGGAGCTGGCAACAGAGTTGTTTAAAGGCAATGAGGTGCTCCTCGATAGGTGTCACTTGTGAATTTGGAGAGCCAGTCTGCGATCTCTAATGGAAACAGCGATTTCTGGCTAAGACTGCTGCTAGTAGAATAGCTACATTTATTCTCTGGACATCTGCATCCATACCTCCAAGTGGCAGGGTGCTTAGGGAGACAGCAGAAGCAAAGCAATCGCAGTCAGCATTTTGAGAGCCCTTTTGGGGAGACAGCCAAACGGATGATGCTGAGAAAAGGACAAGATGATTGGAAAATGTCGATAGTCAGACAGGTCACCACAGACACTCCATTGGATGGAAGGGAGAAGACTAGGGATTCAAATGGAAAGATCAATGGCTGAATGAGGTCCATGTGCCACAATGGCACATTAAAGTGTGTGAGGGTGCCAGTATTCAAGGGACACAGATCGAACTCTGTGACCAAAGTTCCAATAACTATACCACAACCAGAAGTTATAGTTCCACCCCACAAAGGATTGTGGACATTGAAGAAGCCAAAATGAGGAAGGTTGGGGGGGAACTGTAAAATCAGTGCAAAAAACGCGTTCTGAGACACTTCACCATCGGGAATGAGATACACCATACAGACGGTAAAACCTAGAGAGGTTCTCACATGAACACTCACAGCTTCTAGCATCGAGTGGTTCGTGTTCGCTGTAGACAGAGTCCAGAATCAATGTGCAAACTCCACCCGACACTCGGAGTCAGCTTGAGTCTTAAAATAGCATGGAAAGCTATGGCGGGTAGGAGTTCCCAGTGGTTGGAACCACGGCAATGCAGAGCTGGGAAACGTATAAGAGGCGTAGTAGCTCTTTTAGGTGGTGGAAAAGACCACTGCAGTTCTACTGAAGGATCACTCTATCGGTATCCTGTGAGGGCGTGAAGATACGAAGATACGGTATCAATACCCAAAGATTCTAAAGCATGAGCACCACCATAACCTCCTACGTTTAGGGGGTATTTTTGTTCATATTCTCCCTGGGTCATTTCGATGCACGCGAGGACTCCGCTGTCCTTGCAGAGGAGGAACGCAAAGCTCTACGACCAGTAACCTGTGGTTCCTTCAGCTGCTGGCTGGTATCCGGTTGCCAATCAGCAATATCTTGGGAGGATAGCACCCTAAGAGACCCCTCTTCCTAGTGAGCGTCGTTGCTTCTCCAGCCTACACATACGGGCGTTAACATGAAGAATTTCATATAAAGGGTTGCAGAAATAGGTAAATGAGTTCCTTTTCCGTGTGTTTTTCATATATTCTCTAATGAAGTTATCACTTTTGACCTTTATTAGACGATGTTGTGTTCATTTTCTGTATTGCTTGTATTATCCGTCTAATGCCGGATTGGTTTTATTATGTGTTGCCTGCCGGCACTGAGGGTGTTGCATTTCTTTTTCCTGCTAATACTACTGTATAACTACCTTCAAGTCATACGACAGTGTTCTGATTCATGATTCATGTTGAACCTACCTTTCCTACGCGCCATCCGTAGCGTTTAGATGTCTCACAAATGGTATTATGCAGGATTTTATTGACGGTTTTTGTTTTCGATTCTGTTTCGGTGCCTGCCAACTTCACTTCTGAGCAGAGAATACCTGCAGTTTGATATGGACTGGAAGGCAGCCTTTAATAAGTTACGTACGCTTCGTTGTTGTTGAGCTTATATTTTTACGATTGTTGTTACTTACGTACAATTTTCTCACATTATGCCTGGAGGGTGTTCGAAAAGTCTCGATATAAACTTCTAGGATTTGTAGAGGGGAGTGAATACATAATATTTTGAATAGGAAGCCAGGTCTGAAAACGTACCGTTTCTGTGCTTCACCAGTTTGAAAATATGTTTGCTAGGCAGGTATGCAACAGGGCAGTCATAGTTGGGGAAGTTTACGTAGGAACGACTACGTCATTTGACGTCTATCCTACCTTTCTGACCTGGTTCGAGCCTCATTCACTTGTCTGTGAATGTTACAACAAAATGATTTAAATGACTCTAAGCACTATCGGACTTATCATCTGAGGTCATCAGTCCCCTGGACTTAGAACTACTTAAACCTAACCTAAGGACCTCATACACATCCATACCCGAGGCAGGATTGGAACCTGCGACCGTAGCAGCAGCGGGGTTCCCGACTGAAGCGCCTAGAACCGCTCGTCCACAACGGCCGGCCCAGTGTTAGAACAACGTGGTTGACTACACGTTTGCTGCATACACCGGCATGATCCATCTCAATGGTGAAGCTCACGATAGTGGAAAAGATGCTCGTCGTCTTTACCGAGATAGGTCTCCACAACATTCGACTCCACTGCATACCCTTTCCGCCGCAATTACCCAACGGTTTCGAGAAAAGGTACCTTCACGATCAGCAGGCGTGACTGTGGTACTCAAAGGAGGCGTCGCACACCAGAACTGGAAGAGGCTTACTGCATCACGTTGAGAAGATCCCATCAACGAGTCCCCGAGCAATTTATTAGGGTATTAATGAGTTGAACTTAAAACAAGTGATGTACTGGGTCCTGCCTAACTAGTTACTTGTAAAAGTGATCACGTGAACAACACGTTTTCAAATGGCTGCAGCACGGAAGCGGTACGTTTCTGGACATGGTTCCTTATTCAGGATATGATCTACTCCCTCGCCTCTAGGATTCCTAGTACTTTATGACGAGAATTTCCGAACGCAATGTATATTAGAAACAGATAATGAAAATTCTTTGATTAACTTAATGACTGCTATGGTGCACATATCGATGGTGAGACACTTTGTACATTTTCGTGTTGGTTGATTACTGTACTCAATATAAACGATTAGTTACTCTCACCGAGCAACAGTCATGTTTTGTAGCTATTTCGATTTCGAAGTAACTGTTAGTAGCTACATACTCGAAGATTAATGTATCCAATGACTTGCTACTCCAAGTAAGCAGCAGACCTTTTTGTAGCCGTTCAAGATTTTCCAGTAAATTTTAATAGCTATTACGATTTATGTATGATTTTCTTCATGTAGATGGTAATGTGATTTGCTTAAGTGATTATAGTTGTCATAGTATTAGTTAAGGAAAGAAATAGCGACTACTTTAACATTTTTTGTGTTGCTCGGATTACTAATGTTGCTGTCACACTGATGAACATAGGGTCTGATGACGGTGTACTGTTGGAAAGAGCAACTCCGCTGGACACTGGACGGCTGGAAACGAGTGGTCTGGAGTGATGAATCACGCTACACTCTGTACCAATCCCATGGAGGAGTTTGGGTCTGGCGAATGCCTGGAGACCGTTACCTGCCATTGCGTGTATTGCCAACAGTGAAGCACGGGGGAGGCGGTGTTAGGATGTGGAGGTGCTTTTCGTTATTCCCCTTATTGTGCTTAACAGGACGGTATATGCAGAAGGATACGAACACGTTTCACAGCAGCGTGTATGGCGTACAGTAAAGGAACAGTTCAGAGACTGAGTGTATCAGCGTGACAATAAAATCTGTCATAAAGCACCGTCTCTGGGGCAACGATTTGTGGGCAATAATATCCCTGAAACGGAGAGACCTTCCCAAAGTCCGCAACTTCACTGCAGCTGTGGCAACTACAATTATCATTAATCCCATTCGTGTCATTTCCCTGGCGCGTTGCGTATCCGGCACTTTCGATAGCGACTTGTATTTCTGTTTCTGTCTGGTTCGGCCTCCGCAGGCGCTGAGGCGGCTGCTGCCCTCTGGAGCGTTTTTCGAGGGGGCCCGCGCGCGCTCGGCTCGGCAGTTGGTTTCGCACCGAGCTGGTGGTACTTTGACTTTCTCCCCGGCACGGAGGTGTGGTCTCGCTGTTGGCGGGCCTCGTTGATTTGGCCGTTGGGCAGTGTGGCGTGTTGATGATGTGGTGTAGTGGACAACTGACGGATCCCCGCACGCGGTCGCTCGAGGTTCTCCGCCTCTGAAAAGGGTGCCACGATATCGCTTGGGTTTCCGCACCCGGGAGTTGTAAGGACTGCAGGGCAGGCTTTCTGTGTGTTTTCTCTGTCCGGTCTGCGTGGCGGGGTTCGTTTCACCTTACTTCAGCTGTTGTTTATATTTTCTGCGTGATTCCGTTTTAGCCGGAGTCTGGGTGTCGAGTTTTCTGCTGGTGTGTACCCGGTCGTCGCCCCTGTTTTCCCGCCCGGAGGGCAGCCGTATCTGTTGGTGGGCATTTGTGTTTTGCGTGAACCCGGTGTGCTCACGCGCCCTGATTCTGAGTTGAAATTACTGTGGTCAAGCTGACTCGGTTGCTGGAGTGTGTGTTATTGGTTTTCTGGCTTGCTGGGGACTGCGCGCGCGCCTGTTCCGTTTGTGATGTGGCAGCAGTCTGATATTTTTATGTGTGCTTGTGAAGTTGCTAGCAATTGCTTTTAGCCTTGTGATTACTTATTTTTATTTTAATTGCTAGGCATTGTCATTGGTCTGTTCTTTTACCTTTATTTATTTGTAGTGTCAATTAAGCCTAAGACGATGTCCAAGGTGCTAGCAATTGATTTTAGCCTCGTGTGTACTTAATCCTATTTCAGTTCTTGGGCATTGGCATTTGCCTGTTCTTTTACCCTTATTTATTTGTTGTGCCAGTTAGCCCTAAGATGATGTCAGACCTTGGTATCTGTCAGCCTTATTTTGGCTACTAGCGCTCAGGTGCAATATTGCCGGGCCTATCCCGGATTTGTCATTAATTGAGAGCCTGTTATACTGTATTTTTAGTAGTAGGTTTGGAAAGTGCACTTGCGTATGGTGTTTATTGTGTCCCCCCCCCCTTCTTCCTCCTTCTTGTAAACTGATTTTGGCAAGATTCCTAGGTGGCTTGTGTAAGTTTGCCCGCTCCGGTAGTTGTAACATGTTTTGACCGCCAACCGGCCATGTTGGCGAGAGTTTGAATGTATTTTGCGCTTTTGATGTTGGGCTTTGCTGTACATATATTTAGTCATGTACGTGTTGTTGTGTTAAGGATTTTAGGGCATTTTTAATTGAGATACCTGTTGGAAATTTTATCACTCTTTTAAAGAAGGTATAGGAAGGAGTAACTTCAACTGAAAATTTAATTGTAAGTTATACATTTGTGCTTCACATTTAAAAATTTAACTGTATTAGGTGAAAGTATGTAGTTTAATGAACAATGATTATTTGTTAATGTATCAAATTGTAAACAGTTTTGAAGTTTCTCTGTTTACCTGTGGTATATATCATTTTTATTACCTCATATTGTAAGCAGCTTTATTTGTGTGTGTCACTGTAATTTGTAAGCCACAGTGTAATTTATTACAGTTAATTAATTGTTTTGGGGAAATAAACCTTGAATTGTATGTCCCCTTTTCATTAACCGAATCCCATCCAAATCGTCCGCACACCATTCGAAATCAATTATTTGCTGTCTGAGCAGCAGACAGTGAAAGCCTGCTAAGATATTAGAGGGGCCGACTAAGTCAAAAAGTGGTCGTACAATGTTGTTTTTAAGCCCTAATAGAAGGATGGATCAATCGTGAGGCTCATTACTTAGCACAGTAACTAAATAAAAAGTAAACAGATAATCAATATTAAAGGTGAGCAGTGCCGCGAGTCTATAGGGGCGCACTCTGCGGTGGGACTCCAGTTCCAGGGGCTACCGCGGCTGACATCTTGGAGCTGGAAGCAGTCTTCCGACAGCCGCCATTAAACATCCCGGATGAACAAGTTTTGAAACTATTCACAAGGCTTCAGCTGTCAGCCAATGCCTTTCCAAGTGCTGTTTTCACGTTGTGCAAATCCCGCCAGCGCCTCTCCACCTAGAGCGTGCCTGCTTGCTTAGAGCGTTTGCCGAGAGAACCTTTCTGTCGCCAAACTGTCGCTATTGTGACTGTAGCTTGTCGTCTCGTTTTGGTTACACTCAGTCTCCCATGACGGAAGACCTTCTGGTGTGTTTATTTGTCTTTTATTTAACTCCTTAATCTTGATATCTATATTAATGTATTTGGTGGTTCATAGATTCAATATGTAATAGCTAAGGCCTTTGCTCCTAACATTCAAATTTCACTACTTGCTTCTCATCGCTAGCGTGGGGATTGTTTAATGAGTAATGACCAGCAGCGTACAGGATGTGTTCTGTTTGTGACTGTTAGTTAGTACACATAATGATTCCCTTTTCTCAAATTTTCATTAGAAGATAGAGATTCCTTTAACTTAATGGTGGGGAACTTGAGTTGGCTTAATGGCATTGAATGATTATATGTATCGTTTTCTCTTGTTTTAAAACTGTATTTTAAATGTGTGTTTAATGCTCGGTTGGTCTATTGTGAGGCTTCTCGGTTCACGCTGACTCAGAGAGCCTCTGTTGCTTAGGCTGATCCGCTTCCGGCGTTGCACTGAGAATTTAATGGCGGGTATTATGATATTTACTGTTCTCGAGATTTGCTATCTTATTTAAAGTGTTTACTGTTCTCGAGATTTGATGCCTTATTGGAAGCATTTATTATTAATTCCTGTTTGATATTTTTTGTGGTTTCCAGAGATTAACTAGTTTAATATTCAGACTTTTCTGCTCTGTCCAATTCAGATTTAACTAGCTGCTCCTACAATTTTAGTGTGGCCTAATGAAGGTAGTCGCTATTCTCCTTAGAAAAAAATTATTGTCTTGAATCTTACGTGTTTCTGTGTTGTATGTGAATCTGTATTTTTTAATAAATGGCATTTAGCGTTGTTCTTGTAATAAATGATGTCCAGTCCCCACTTGCCCAGTCCTTCCTTCAAACTCAATAAGCGTGCAGTGCCAAGAAACAAAGTGTAAACAATATGAAACAGGTCCATGCGATAATTATATGCTCTACAACAGATAGTTTAAACTTTGACGACATGTTTATGTTTGAATGAACACGCGGAAATGTATTTCAAATGGTCACCTCACGTCGATTGTCAATTAATTCAGGATATCTAGGAACATTATGTCTTAGTGGAGGCAGAGCATTCGCAGACGATAGCAAGCGCTGGCTAAATGCTTAGAGCAGAACAACAACATCATGAAAACCTACAGCCAAAATCAGAAAGTTCAATATCTTTTATAGAGTAAAAAATGAGCGTGGTTGGAAAAAAATTCATTCGGTGATAATCGGCCTGTGAGTCCAACAGCATTCAGAGTTACAACGTGATCTACACCTAGAACAGGAGGCCACAAAGATATTAGGAAGTCAATCCCAAGAAGCTCTGTGGATGCACAGTGCCTTCAAAACACTTAACCAATCCAACCGCAGACTGACAAACGACCGCGAATTGTCTTATATGCTTGATTCAAACCTTAGTCATATGACCATTCTGCTAGTTCAAAATGGTTCAAATGGTTCAAATGGCTCTGAGCACTATGGGACTTAACATCTGTGGTCATCAGTCCCCTAGAACTTACAATTACTTAAACCTAACTAACCTAAGGACATCACACACATCCATGCCCGAGGCAGGATTCGAACCTGCGAGCGTAGCGGTCACGCGGTTCCAGACTGAAGCGCCTAGAACCTCACGGCCACAACGACCGGCATTCTGCTAGTCAGTGCAGTGCCATTGTTTACAAAATTACAGGTATTATAACTTTTACAGAATTTAAATATATACATTAAGTACTCATGATTAAATTTATAATCTCATTTTATACTTTTCTCTCTAAATTTAGTATTGAGAGTTTGCTTTCATTATTTTGCTAGCCATATCTGGAGATCCAGTTAAAATTAGTCAATATAATGTCTTCATACATATTGACGTTGCAGACCTACATTAGTCTATTGAGAATATGACACACATAAAGTTATTGAAATATCATTAAGTAAACCAGACACAAAGGAATTAAAGACATTAGCGGGCAGAGGCCATTGACTTATATCATTGAGTCAAGATGAAAATTTATGCCAGACTAGGATTCGAACCGATGTCTCCTGCTCGCTAGACAGATGCCCTGACCACTCTGCCATGTGGACACAGTGGTCACCATACTACCACAGACTACCTTAGCACGCCACCTGTCAGACCCAAATTCTAAACTTGTACCACACACTACTAATATAGTAGCGCTGATCATTAGCCTCATTACTCATGGCGTCCCACTGATTCCCCTCAGAATTCAAGCTTTGTGTTCATCTGCACTGAAGGGGTCATTCGCCGTCACTGACTTAATTATACAGGGTGTTACAAAAAGGTACGGCCAAACTTTCAGGAAACATTCCTCACTCACAAATAAAGAAAAGATGTTATGTGGACATGTGTCCGGAATCGCTTAATTTACATGTTAGAGCTCATTTTAGTTTCGTCAGTATGTAATGTACTTCCTCGATTCACCGCCAGTTGGCCCAACTGAAGGAAGGTAATGTTGACTTCGGTGCTTGTATTGACATGCGACTCATTGCTCTACAGTACTAGCATCAAGCACATCAGTACGTAGCATCAACAGGTTAGTGTACATCACGAACGTGGTTCTGCAGTCAGTGCAATGTTTACAAATGCGGGGTTGGCAGATGCCCATTTGATGTATGGGTTAGCACGGGGTAATAGCCGTGGTGCGGTACGTTTGTGTCGAGACAGATTTCCAGAACGAAGGTGTCCCGACAGGAAGACGTTCGAAGCAATTGATCGGCGTCTTAGGGAGCACGGAACATTCCAGCCTATGACATGGGACTGGGGAAGACCTAGAACGACGAGGACACCTGCAATGGACGAGGCAATTCTTCGTCCAGTTGACGGTCACTGTATGGAGAGTGCTACGGGAGAATCAGTTGTTTCCGTACCATGTGCAGCGTGTGCAGGCACTATCAGCAGCTGATTGGCCTTCACGGGTACACTTCTGCGAATGGTTCAGCCAGCTATGTGTCAATTCTCATTTCAGGGCAAATGTTCTCTTTACGGATGAGGCTTCCTTCCAACGTGATCAAATTGTAAATTTTCACAATCAACATATGTGGGCTGACGAGAATCCGCACGCAATTGTGCAATCACGTCATCAACACAGATTTTCTGTGAACGTTTGGGCAGGCATTGTTGGTGATGTCTTGATTGTGCCCCATGTTCTTCCACCTACGCTCAATGGAGCACGTTACCATGATTTCGTTCGGGACACTCTACCTGTGCTGCTAGAACATATGCCCTTACAAGTACGACACAATATATGGTTCATGCACGATGGAGCTCCTGCACATTTCAGTCGAAGTGTTCGTACGCTTCTCAACAACAGATTCGGTGACCGATGGATTGGTAGAGGCGGACCAATTCCATGGCCTCCACGCTCTCCTGACCTCAACCCTCTTGACTTTCATTTATGGGGGCATTTGAAAGCTCTTGTCTACGCAACACCGGTACCAAATGTAGAGACTCTTCGTGCTCGCATTGTGGACGGCTGTGATACAATACGCAATTCTCCAGGGCTGCATCAGCGCATCAGGGATTCCATGCGACGGAGGGTGGATGCATGTATCCTCGCTAACGGAGGACATTTTGAACGTTTCCTGTAACAAAGTGTTTGAAGTCACGCTGGTACGTTCTTTTGCTGTGTGTTTCCATTTCATGATTAATGTGATTTGAAGAGAAGTAATAAAATGAGCTCTAACATGGAAAGTAAGCGTTTCGGGACACATGTCCACATAACATATTTTCTTTCTTTGTGTGTGAGGAATGTTTCCTGAAAGTTTGGCCGTACCTTTTTGTAACACCCTGTATATGTGTTGTCTCTTCTTTCGGGCATGTCCAAAAGAACAGACACCATTTTGATGTTGCAGCCACTGTGATTCAAGACACAAAGGAACCAAAGACATTAGCTTCCAGTGGTCGCCGATTTACGTCGATGGAGCAAGCTGAAAATTTGTGCGGAACGAAACCGGGTCTCTCACTTACTAGGTAATACCCACTGCTTGCTAATGTCTTTACTTCCTTTCTGTCTTAATTCTTAGTGGCTGAAAGATCAAAATGGTGCCTGTTCTCTCGGCCATGTCCAAAAGAACAGACACCACACACATAATTAGGCTGGGGATGGCCAATGACCCTTCAGTGCCGATGCACCTCTAATTCGAGCTTTTACTGGAATCTACGTGATTTGAGAGCAATGAATCTAATGAACCCGGGGCACTACATCAGTAGTGTGTGGTAAAAGGTGAGAATTTGTGTCCAACGAGTGGTGTGCTACAGTAGTCCGTACAGTTGTGGTGATCGCCGTGTGTGGATGGCATAGTGGTCAGCGTATCTGTCTAGTAAACCGGGAGACCTGGGTTTGAACCCTGACCTGGCACAAATTTTCAGCTTGCCCCACTAATACAATTGAGTGACCACTGACAGCTAATATCTTTCCGGATGCATAATGGCTGCAGGATGTCCAAAAGAACGGAAACCACATATACTCAATAGATATTTGGATTGAGGGGACTCTCCTGACGATATTCAACTGTGTATACGTGGAGAAATATTGTTTAGGGTAATCTTTCCGTGTTATTCAGTATAAAGTTTATAACAATTTGCTTACTTGTTTTAGAGCTGTAGAAACCTGTTCGTTCCATAGACATCCAGAACGACGTAGCATACACAAATGTTGAGTGTCACAATCATTAGCTTCAGATTATAATTACAAATGTTAATAACATTATTAGTAATAATTTTTTAAACATTGTAATAATTTTGTTGAGCTCTTTTCACTACCACGTATGAAACGCTGCAATTAGAGTTAAGGTCACATGTCTGTAAGTTGTTTTGGTATTTTTCAGTGAATATATCAGATTTTCATTTTATATGTTCTGTCACTTCGCAAACTTACACTCTCAGGGGTCATGTCGCTAGAGTTCCCTAGGCGTTGGGATTTCCAAACCGCCAACTCACTGTTACCTGCCACCCAGTGCCTGACCCATGATAACTGTTGCCACAAGCGGCTAGCTGCTCTGCCCAGTGTGCAGCCTGACTCATACTGCTTGGCCCCACTATTGCAACTTGCCTGTTACGCGCTGCTCAACCAAATACTCACCATTCATATAATTCTTAGCTGATTTGCCACTCACACTGTCACACGTTCTGACCTGAACCCAGTGGAACACCTTTGGAAGGAGTCAGCACATCGATTCCGCTCTAGACACTAGTGTCCAACATCACTAACCGCTGGTTTAGGTTCTTGAGGAAGAATGGACTGCCGTTTCTCCACAGAGAGTGTAACCGATGGAGCAGGCTGTTGGGAGAGTATGTGATCTTACTGGCGAAACAAGAAGATTTCGCTTCAGTTCTAAATTGCACAACTTCTAACCCCATGCACCAGACTCAGGCTTCTCATGCCACACTATGTTGTATATTGCCTTAATTTTTAGCCCAATAGTATCATCAGTAATCTCTTGTTTTCTATATGCCTTCACGTATGTGTAATCACATAAACAAAATCATGCAGTATTATTCACTTACAATTAACTTATATGCAAATATTTTGTTGCAGGTTGAATCATTCAACTAACGTCATACTTTCATTCTTATTCACCTAAACTTCATTCATCACTCATTTTAGCCATCGCAATTATTACACAACTTATGTACCAACATAATGAGATATATTAATCTTCTTTTGCTTGCACCATTGTCCCACAGTTTTCACAGGGTCGGTGTGGTTACAATCGGATTTGGCACGGTTAATTGAAGGGGTGGCCGGATGCCCTTCCTGCCACCACCCCAAAATCCCCCTCCCTCCTCCCCTCCCTCCCTCCGGGACGGAATCAGTGTACCCCAGCTGTCTGCATCGAGTGTAAACCATGAAACAGTGCGAACGTGTTGCAAATGTCTGCGAGTCGTGTGAGTCGGAACGTGGGGACCAGCCCATTATTCACCTAGTGGGATGTGGAAAACTACCTGAAAACCACATCCAGGCTGGCAGGTTCACCAGTCCTCGTCGTTAATCCGCCAGGCGGATTCGAACCAAGGCCAGCACGCTACCTATGTCCAGGAAGCAGCGCATTAGTCCTCTCATCTAACCTGGCGGGTCAGTGAGATATATTAATGTTCCCAAAATTAATTACAGCTATACATGATCATAATTAAATGACTCACTATTCTAAATAACTAATTAGTTTAATACAAATTTACTTTTAACCTATCTTGCTTCTTGATTCTCTATCCAACTACGGCTAAAATCCTTGTCTCGAACCATGTGGCAATAAATCTGTCATGAAAAACATTTGTTCCGTCTCTAACCCATAGCAAAGTTCACCAATAACACTCCCATTCCAACAATTAATTTCCATTTTACTGAACCACTCAACACTAACATAATGGCATGTTTACTCTAAGAATATCCACGTTCGCTGGATCATCACCAATAAAACAATACGAGATGCACTGGAATGTTGGTACTTAACAGCTGTTTGTTTAACCCTTAAATTTAAAGGGGGTGGAAGGGCTGACCCAATAAAGTGAACATTTCAATTCCAATGGGTTTATTAATTAACCACTTAAATTTTGACAAGCGCCACTCGGGCAAGATTATTTAAGAGACATTCATTACATAAATCATGAGCACATTAACAAATATCTTTAACAACCAAGTCTATTTAAGACACAGTATTTAAGACCATATTCATTAGCATTACATATGGCCCATGGTTTTCCACCAAAACTAACAAAAGCCACTGAGGCTGAATTTAACCATACCTTTAACAAAACAACATTATTTAAAACCCCTTTCAATCCCAAACTTTCCATATAAAATAACGGTTGACACACACAGACTCAACTTTACAAGATACTTAAAACATATTCGTTAAACATAAGCTGGTCAATCTTTGAGAGTGAACCACGCAATGATTTTTTTTAACCACAGAGGGTGGAACCGACCGAGTGAAGTAATACTTAACTTCGAATCAAGACGTGGCTCTGTTTTCAACCCCACTTCGAGTAGACCACCAAAATGTGAACCATGCAAACGCTACCAAAGAGGAACACACGAGCTCAGGCGAAGTCCATCGCCCGTAAGCCAAACTTGTAATCTAAAGGGAAACCCTGTGCTTCGGTTGCCCACTGCCTCAGCTCATTGAAACACAGATCACACCCGACAACAGAAGGCAGAAAAACTTTTCTTAACCTTAACGTTTAAGATTGACCAATAAATTACTCTATAAAATCAAGGCTAAACAACAACTAAATTCACACACAAGTGCTTCCTTTAAGAGAAACAGTGCTTGATAAACAACAATAAGAGTGAGAAATGAACTGACTCAGGAAAACCGACACTCACTAAAACTTAAAAACACATATCTGCAAATACATCAGTATTATGCGGAAGCAGAGCACAGCCTAAGAAGACGCCTAAAATGAAATCGAACAAACATAATGTCACACGTCTTGCTACGTCTTACTGTACCAAGAGCGATCACAATGACATTTAACTAAGCGCGCTTAGTTAACAGCGTACTTAACTTGGTGTCTTGATGCTGGGGCGATTTCACGAAGATGTCAAACCATCTCTTCGCAACACCATAACAGCGTGACCCTCCAAGGAAGCTGGCACATCCACCGCTCACGAGGTTGCCGGAGAATGCAAAGGGCCGGCCAACTCTCGTCGATTCAACCGCCGCCCGGTCTCAGGCATGTCGTCTTCGCTTCTGTCCGCCAGCCAATTGGCGACTTGCGCACCGCCGCGTGACGTTTCAAAGCGTTCTGTCCTCTCTCTACTCGCGGTCGGTACTCCCTTGTATCTCGAACCAGCCCAAACCCAAAGACAAACGTCTTTACTATGAAATCGATCGGACTATTGCCCGAGATACTACTCGCACCGGTCCCGCCACAGCTCACACACTTTCCTTTTGAGCAGACCCATACGTGCTAATAATCAGTAATAATATCTTTTACAGTAATTAAATTGTGACCTTCTGCATCATATAAGCAACTCACTGATGTTGTTAACTTTCATTTCAGTCTCATTATGTTTACAAAACATTTGAACTCAATGGTTCAAATGGCTCAAATGGCTCTGAGCACTATGGGACTTAACTTCTGAGGTCATCAGTCCCCTAGAACTTAGAAATTCTTAAACCTAACTAACATGAGGACATCACACACATCCATGCCCAAGGCAGGATTCGAACCTGTGACCGTAGCGGTCGCGCAGTTCCAAACTGTAGCGCCTAGAACCGTTCGGCCACTCCGGCCGGCATTTGAAGTTAATACTCGTGACCATAAAATAATTACTTTTCTTATCATTACTATGTATAAGTGCACTCAAAAAGTGAGGTGGAGTTTAGCAAAGAAAACCACTGAAGAGATCGTAATGTCATTGCCTACGGAGGTTTGGTCCCTATATGAAGACGTGTCGATCGTCTACTGCAGTGTCATTCTGAAAATGATGAACTGGAGGCTTGAAAAGAAGAGCAAAAGGGTACAGTGTGGAACGAGAGCGGGTAATAGGAATTCATCACATAATAGCAACTGTATATGAACAGCTTCGAATATTCTTTGCAAGGGTCAAGACGTGGCACATACGATTCAACGAAAGACGGCCGTCATTGGTACCATCTGGAAGTCCACTCAGCATTACCATTGTCCAGCAAGTGGATGCGCGCGAGTTACGATGGCAGCCGTTGGCCCAGTGGATGGATTCAGCACCACAACTGAAACGGACATGCAATGTTCTCCGTACACTCGTGCCATTCATCGATGACTTTCCGTTCCCCAAACTCCTTTCGCTGTAAGAATACTCACCGCACGATTTTTCTCTTCTGTAGTCTCCATTCCTCTGCCTCCAGTACTAATAATTGCAGTGAACGGTGGACGTGTTTACACGCTCACTCTGTCATCACTTAAGATCCGTCTGTGTGGCTCTAGCGGTGAGTTTGGGAGCTCAGCGCACTTGCAGAGATTACGATCGCACCAACAGATCTCATTTTATAATCTCCGGCTCCTTTCTTTTCAAATGCACTTTATACATTACAACTCACCCACCTACTAATTTGACATTTTTTTTCCATTCTCCCCACACTTTTCTTCTTTACCTACAACAGACTCCATCTCGTTCTTTCAAATCTTCCTCACCTTTGCCGTATATATTATATTAACAATAAAATTATTCTTCCAAACTACCAAGAAACTTACATCATCAAACGGCTCCCTCTTTTGAAAAACGTGGGATACGTACAAATTTCATCTACAATGCCAAATCCCATTAACTTACGCAACTATTAGGCACACACTTTCATGTCAATCACTGTCTACTTCTTCTTCTGATTGGTCATCAGCGTTCTGTCCGTTTCATTCGGCCCGTCGTGAATTCCTCTCTTGCGACAAAATTTTCATCTCATAGTAGCAGCTGCAGCCTAAGGCTTAACTATTTGCTGGATGTATTCCATCTCTGTTTTCCTCTCAATTTTTACCCTTTACAGCTGCCTCCAGTACCATTCCCTCATGTCTTAACGGATGTCTTGTCAGCCTGTCCTCTCTTCTTGTTAGTATTTTCCTCTCCGATTCTACAGAGAAGCACCTCCTTCTTTACCTAATCAGTCCACCTAATGTTCAACTTCGTCTGTAGCACCACGTCCCTAATGCTTCGATTCTATTCTGTTCCGAAGTCCATGTTTCACTACCATACAATGATGTGCTCCAAACGTACTTTCTAGAAAATTTCTTCCTCAAAGTAAGGCCTATGTTTGATGCTAGTAGAGTTCTCTTGGCCAGGAATGCACTTTG
Source organism: Schistocerca americana (assembly GCF_021461395.2). Taxonomy (NCBI): domain Eukaryota; kingdom Metazoa; phylum Arthropoda; class Insecta; order Orthoptera; family Acrididae; genus Schistocerca; species Schistocerca americana. Next base: position 789,541,781 of record NC_060121.1, on the reverse strand, counting down.
TAGCAGTGCCAGTCTGCTTTTTATATCCTCCTCGCTGTGTCCATCGTCGCTTATTTTTCTGCCTAGGTAGCAAAATTCCTTAACTTCGTGATCCCCAGTTCTAAGTTTCTCGTTTTTCTCATTTCTGCTACTTATCAATACTTACATCTTCTTCGATTTACTCTCAGTCCACATTTTGTACTCGTTAGACTGTTCATTTCAGTCGACAGATTCTGTAATTCCTTTTCGCTTTCACTGAGCAAGGTCATCAACGAATCTTACCATCGATATCCTTTCACCCAGAATTTTAGTCCCACTCTTGAACCTTTCTTTTATTTCCGTCATTGTTTCTCCGATGTATAGACTGAACAGCAGGAGCGTCAAATCACATCCCAGTCTTAACTCCTCTTTAATTGAGCGCTTCGTTCTTCGTCTTAGATTCTTGTTCTTTCCTCTTCGATCTCGTACGTATTGTGTATTAGCTGTCTTTCCCTACAGCTTACTCCTACTTTTTTTCTCCGAATTGCGAACACCTTGCACCATTTTACATTGTCGGACGCTTCTTCCAGGTATAAGAAGCCTATACGTGTCCTGATTTCCCTTCAGTCAGCTAAATTGATCATCATTTAACCGATTCTCAAGTTTCTTTTCCATTCTTCTGTATATTATTCTTGTCAACAAGATGGATGCAGGAGCTGTTAAGCTGATTGTACGATAATTCTCGCACTTTTCGGCTTATGATATCTTCCGAATCGTGTGTTTTTTTCTTTTTTTTTTTTTTAGAAAGTCTTAAGATGTATCGCCAGCCTAATAGACCCAAAACACCAACGTGAATAGTTGTTTTGTTGCCACTTCCCCTAACGATTTTAGAAGTTCCGATGGAATGATATCTATCCCTTCTGCTTTATTTTGACGTCTGGGGGGCGGGAGGTGGGGGTGGGGGAGTACTTTGTGCCGACCTTTTGTAAATATTGTATTTTAGATTGGTATTTCGCATTTTAAAATACTGAAAAAATACTTATCATTTTTTGTTATTTTATGGGTATATCAAGTATTTCAGTTAAACTTTACCCGTTACTTTAAGTCTAACGGCGGTAGTCATAAAGTCTACGTCCTTAGCAGTAGATGTGACTTGACACCGAATGTCTTATTCCCTAAATTATAACATTCAGGCAGTTTAGCTCTCTGGGTATTGAATTTCTCTGTGTGGGTAGCAGCAATGATCTTAACAATGGCTCATTTATCCTTGGTTTCTGTTTGTTCCTCGGTCCTCCCTATTCAGTGCCGTTTTGTCCAGTGTCAGAGACAACTGTGATTGAAAATGTACCGTCATTTTCTGACTGAGAGAGAAATATTAGACCTTTTAGAAGAATCTATAGGTTCCGAAATTGAATTTTAGGACAGTGATGAAATGGTGAGAAAAACAAAGCGGAATGTGTGGAGCGCGAGGTTGTGGACAGCGATGGTGTACAGATGGGCTCTGAAGACGAACTCTGGGCACCCGCAATGGATGATGACGCAGCTGGTGAGGTCAGTGAGAGGTATTTTACAACCACTGGGAATTTTTTATGGCGAAACCTCCTCATATCACAAGGCGCGTAGCACAAATCCTAGTGCAAGAGCGAGAAGGCATAAAAACGAAGGTAAAGCAGGAACAATAAGAGAATCATTTGGAAAGATTTTTTCTCCAGAAATTGTTGCATCATAATAAAGCACATCAATTAAAAAGCATTGAGGCAAAATTTACCGGATACTGAAAGACTTGAATTCATGGCATGTATAGGGTTATTTATTATTACGGGGAAGGAGTGCCATTGTAAGCCACCTACTCCCGATTTATGGTCCAGCACTTGAGGAAGGTTTGTTCATATTGCTACTATACGAGGGTGGTCCCGTAAGTACCCAGCCTGGCCAAGAGATGGCAGTCGTTGTTGAAAAATATTAGAAAGTATACGATCTATGAAGCATACGTTTCAAGTCTGCTTATTTGGCAGCCAACAACAGTGAACGTTGTGAGTGAACTTGTGAAAATGGAGAAAACTGGTTATTGTTATGTGATACAATTTTTTTTTCTGAAAGGCCGCAGCGAAACAAATATTAAAGCTGAGCTGGATACCACTTTGGGAGAGTTTGCTCCTTCGTTGCGTACAGTAAAATATTGGAGAGCTGAGTTTAAACGAGGCCGTACGATCTGCTAAGACGAGCGTCGCAGTGGTTGACCAAATGAGGTGACGACTCCATAATTGGTGACGAAAATCCACAAAACGGTACTGGATGATCGTCGACTGAACGTGCACGAGCTAGCAGACATAATAGGCGTTTCAAAAAGTGCCGTACATCATATATTATCAGAAAATTTGGACATGAGGAAACTGTGTGCAAGGTTTGTGTCGCGTTTGCTCACTTTCGAGCAAAAACTGCGTCTGGAAGATGTTTCAAATGAGTGTTTAGCGAAGTTTCGCAGCAACAAAGTTGATATCTTTGTGCCGTTTCATAACCATGGATGAAATATGGGTCCACCATTACACTCCCGAGACAAAAGAACAATCAAAACAATGGACACAAATTGGAGAACCCACTCCAAAGAAGGCGAAGACCGTTCGACCTGCAGGCAAGGTCGTGGCGTCGTCTTCTTGGGATGTGCGTGGGACAATTTTCATTGACTATCTTCGACAAGGAAAAACTATCAACGGCGAGTATTATGCGAACTTATTGCAACGTTTGGGCGAAGAAATCAAGCATAAATGGCCGCATTTGGGCAACAAGGAAGTGTTGTTTCTTCAGGACAATGCACCAGCTAACAAGTCCGTTACTGCAATGGCCAGAATTAATAAATTAAAGTTTGAATTGCTACCTCATGCACCTTATTCACCAGATTTATCCCCCTCGGATTATTTTCTGTTCCCAAACTTGAAAAAATGACTTGGCGGTCGAAGATTTTCAACAAATGAAGACATGTTATCGACAATTAATGGCTATTTTGAGGAATTAGACGCTTCTCATTATAAAAAGATTATCGAACTTATTGAACTTGGCTAGGAAAAGCGTATGTAGCTGAAAAATAAATACATTTTGTTCCAAAATATTTGTGTTTTCTTTGTTGGGTCGGGTACTTATGGGACCACCTTCGTAAGTAGAACTAGGTTCCGTCAGCATCCTAAATTAGTAAGGTATGAGGACAGAGAGACGCGAAGTAACCACAGGGAACAAGACTAGTCTGCTGCAATACGAGAAGTACTTAACGAAATGAGTGAGTTACTGCGAAGATATTATTTTTCTGGGATGCACACTGCTACTGATGGAATGTTTTCATTGTTCCATGGCAGATGTCCCTTCAAAGTCTTCATGAAGGATAAACCTAGAAAGTATGATATTCTTATACGAATGCTGACAGGTTCTAAAACCAGGTGTGTTCTGACCATGGAGGCGTCTGCAGGGAAGAAAAATGATATTTCACAACAATCAGATTCAGCTGCAGCTATAGTGAAACGCCTGGTTGTTCATATACATAATTATGGGAGCAACGTCACCACAGACAGATATTACAGTTCAGTTGATTTGGCCGATAATTTGTGGAGGAATCGCAAGCTAACTGTCGTGGGAACATTTCAAGCTAAAAGGAAGCGTACATCACAAGAACTGAAAGAGATGAGAATTATATTCCGGTAAATTTGCTTTCAGTGATTATAGTACTGGAAATAACACAGTCACAATTGTTTCTTACATTCCCCATGAAAAACAACAAAGAAACCTTTTGTTGCTGTCAACTCAACATTAAGACGGTGCAGTTGATTCACCTACTGACTCTAAGAAGTAAACAGTCACACATTTGTATTATAATGAGACGAGAGGCGGCGTTGACACTATCAGTCAAATGGTGAGGAAATTTTCAACTAAGTGGGCTGCAAGCACGTGGCCGCCATCAATTTTCTATACTCTTGTGGACATAACAGCGTTAAAGCGTTATACATTGTTTTTGCTCAACTTCCCAGAGTGGCATAAGGCAAAATCTAACAAGCGACGGCCTTTTCTTCAATGATTAGCACTGCAGCTCACGAAACCATACATTGAAAAAAGGACTACAAATACTAGAGGATACCAGAAGTGTGTAGTTTCAGCCATAGGAGGTATTCTCGGACGGAATGTCAAATAGAAGTTCCCTGCAAAAGAAACTGAAGATGACATTTGTGTTGTCGTGAAAGCCAGTCAAAATCTGAGAAGTAAATAAAGTGAATATTGCAGCAACTGTTAGAGATACAGAGCAAAAAGTCTGTTATATGTTCCAAGTGTGAAGACAATCTGAAGAATGTGATGAATAAGTAATTCCAGAAACAATGTAATGTAAACTGCTGTATTTAACCTAAAATATCTGTAATATTTTTGAATTATAATGAAGTGTGCTTCAATAACTCTGTAATGACTTTTAATACCAAAGTACAGAAATACTGCTAAGAAAACAATACTAAGTAAACTGAAATGTTGAGGAAAGTGAAAAATACGAGTGCTAAAAGAAATTTATAGTTTCTAGATCTTTATTACACATCAGTAGCTCTTTATACAATATTTTTCTTAATAAAGGTCAAAAAATTAAAGAAACTAGAATTATAAAATTTTTTGTGGTGGTATTATGGGTTATGAAAAATACATTGGTACTGTAATGGTTAAGTAACCCAAAGTTCTCTTAAATTCTGTTTCTAATACTGGATCCTAGCCGGCCGGAGTGGCTGAGCGGTTCTAGGCGATACAGTCTGGAACCGCGCCACCGCTACGGTCGTGGGTTCGAATCCGGCCTCGGGCATGGATGTGTGTGATGTCCTTAGGTTAGTTAGGTTTAGGTAGTTCTAAGTTCTAGGGGACTGATGACATCAGAAGGTAAGTCCCACAGTGCTCAGAGCCATTTTTTTTTCATCAAAGTTTGTTTTGATTTTTCAGTATGCTAAATCAGACATTCCGACAGTCATTTCGATTTCATCACATTTTTCGTGCAGCCGTTTATGCTTAGCTCCCCCGCAGTTCGTATTTATTTAATTTCTAAGTAACTTGCATTTGTTTTCCTGAATTTCACTTAACAAATTTGTTCTTCCTCCTTTCGTCGATCAGCAGAAATATTTTTCTGTTACCCATGGTTACTTTGTAGTTACCTTTCTTGTACATACGTTATGCTTTAAAGCTTCTCTGAATGCTCTTTTAAGGGATGTCGATTCCTCTTGAACCGAACTCCCTACTGAGCTATTCATTATTGCCGTATCTGTAGTTTCCGAGAACTTCAAGCGTATCTATTGATTCGTTAGCATTTCCTGTCCCACTACTTTGCGGATTGATTCTTCCTGACTAGACTATTAAACTTCAGGCTACTTTTCATCATTATTAAATTATGATCGGAGTCTGCATCTGATCCTGGGCATTCCTTAATATCTAATATCTGATTTCGGAATTTCTGCCTGCCCCTTTTGAAATCTTCCTGTACCTCCCGGCATTTACAACTATACCTCTTTCTCTTGTGGTTCTTGGTCAGAGTACTCGCTATTTCTAGCAGCAATTCATTGCAGAACTGAATTAGTCTTTCTCCTCTTTCATTCCTACTGACAAGATAATTCCCCCGTAACCCTTTCTTCTACCCCTACCCCTACAACCCCATTCCAATCCTACATGCCATGACTACTATAATTTCATCTCCCTTTACATACTAAATTACGCGCTCAATATCACATAATTTTCCTTCCTCTTCATCTTCAGCTTGCGACGATGGCATATGTACATGGACTGTTGGTTTCGGTGTTGGTTTGCTGTCGATTGTGATGAGAATAAGACTATCAGTGAAATGTTAACAGTAACTCATTCTCAGCCCCACTTTCCTATTCATAAGGAATCCTACTCCAGCTATACCATTTTTGCTGCTGTTAATATCACTTTATACTCGTCTGAGCAGAGATTCTTGTCTTCCTTCCATTTACTCTCGTACCATACTGTGTACTCATTAGACTGTTCATTCCGTTCAGCAGATCATTTAATTCTTCTTCACTTTCACTCAGGATAGCAATGTGATCAGCGAATCGTATCATTGACATCCTTTCACCTTGTATTTTAATTCCACTCCTGAACCTTTCTTTTATTTCCATTATTGCTTCCTCGATGTACAGATTGAAGAGTAGGGGCGAAAGGCTACAGCCTTGTCTTACACCCTTCTTAATACGAGCACTTCGTTCTTGATCGTCCACTCTTATTATTCCCTCTTGGTTGTTGTACATACTGTATATGACCCGTCTCTCCCTATAGCTTACCCCTACTTTTTTCAGAATCTCGAACAGCTTGCACCATTTTATATTGTCGAACGCTTTTTACAGGTCGACAAATCCTATGAAAGTGTCTTGATTTTTCTTTAGCCTTGCTTCCATTATTAGCCGTAACGTCAGAATTGTCTCTCTCGTCACTTTACTTTTCCTAAAGCCAAACTGATCGTCACCTAGCGCATTCTCAATTTTCTTTTCCATTCTTCTGTATATTATTCTTGTAAGCAGCTTCGATGCATGAGCTGTTAAGCTGATTGTGCGATAATTCTCGCACTTGTCAGCTCTTGCCGTCTTCGGAATTGTGTGGATGATGCTTTTCCGAAAGTCAGATGGTATATCGCCAGACACATATATTCTACACACCAACGTGAATAGTCGTTTTGTTGTCACTTCCCCCAATGATTTTAGAAATTCTGGTGGAATGTTATCTATCCCTTCTGCCTTATTTGACCGTAAGTCCTCCAAAGTCTTTCCGATTCTAATACTGGATCCCCTATCTCTTCTAAATCGACTCCTGTTTCTTCTTCTATCACATCAGACAAATCTTCACCCTCATAGAGGCTATCAATGTATTCTTTCTACCTATATGCTCTCTCCTCTGCATTTACCAGTGGAATTCCCGTTGCACTCTTAATGTTTCCACCGTTGCTTTTAACGTCACCAAAGGTTGTTTTGACTTTCCTGTATGCTGAGTCTGTCCTTCCGACAATCATATCTTTTTCGATGTCTTCCCATTTTTCCTGCAGCCATTTCGTGTTAGCTTCCCTGCACTTCCTACTTATGTCATTCCTCAACGACTTGTATTTCTGTATTCCTGAGTTTCCTGGAACATGTTTGTACTTCCTCCTTTCATCAATCAACTGAAGTATTTCTTCTGCTACCCATAGTTTCTTCGCAGCTACCTTCTTTGTACCTATGTTTTCCTTCCCAACTTCTGTGATGGCCCTTTTTAGAGATGTCCATTCCTCTTCAACTGTACTGCCTACTGCGCTATTCCTTGTTGCTGTATCTATAGCGTTAGAGAACTTCAAACGTATCTCGTCATTCCTTAGTACTCCCGTATCCTACTTCTTTTCGTATTGATTCTTCCTGACTAATGTCTTGAACTTCAGCCTACTCTTCATCACTACTATATTATGATCTGAGTCTATATCTGCTCCTGGGTACGCCTTACAATCCAGTATCTGATTTCGGAATCTCTGTCTGACCATGATGTAATCTAATTGAAATCTTCCCGTATCTCCCGGCCATTTCCAAGTATACCTCCTCCTCTTGTGATTCTTGAACAGGGTATTCGCTATTACTAGCTGAAACTTGTTATAGAACTCAATTAGTCTTTCACCTCTTTCATTCCTTGTCCAAGCCCATATTCTCCTGTAACCTTTTCTTCTACTCCTTCCCCTTCAACTGCATTCCAGTTGCCAATTACTATTAGATTTTCGTCCCCCTTTACATACTGCATTATCCTTTCAATATCCTCATAACCTTTCTCTACCTGTTCATCTTCAGTTACTATTAAGGTAAATACACTGTTTATTCTCTATCAAAATCTTTCATTTTCTAACTATGCCTATCAGTGCCTTCAGTAGTTAGACTCTTTCATTTAGCTGGCAGTATTGGCGCTCGCTGTATTGCAGTAGTTCGAGTAACGAAGATTTTTGTGAGGTAAGTGATTCATGAAAGGTATAGGTTGTTGTTGGCAGTGCCATTTTTTTGTAGGGATTATTGAAAGTCAGATTGCCTTGTGCTAAAAAAAAAAAAAAAATTGTGTGTCAGTTTAATGATGATAAGAATAAGTAAAGAGAGAAATGTCTTGAGCACGTTCAGCTTTGCTCTGCTGCTAGAAAATCAAATAACTTAAGAGGTTTATTAGCACAGTCATTTATAATTTTTCTAAGGGGAGCTAGGAGGCACTCGAAGCCAACGTATAGGACGAGGATACATCACCCCTGGTGGTATGCGCTCTTAAACTTTGAGAACATTTTATCCTCGGTAGGCATTTCTACACGTATCAGGTCCGGATTCGAGCAGTCAGTGATTTACCTTTCAAGATATTCTCTTTTGTCGAAACTGTTGAGACATCTACGATAGAAATGTCTTGTACTGTGTTGTTGATTCGTACGTAGCGTTGCTCCTTGCCCTGGAAGAATAGCGACAAATCTACGTGTCTGGGACTCTGACCGACTAATTTTAAAAATAAAGTGGTGCAACTGCTTTATGCCTAAATTCTGTGTTCTGCAAAGTGTTCCCATGGTTATCTACTTCTGGCTTGTTGTCATCAACATCCACGGTGTGTTCGAGTTCTGGTGCGTTCTGGGGTGTTAAGACCAATGAGATGCCTCGGCAAATCTAATGTTCGCGGACATCAGATGTTTCTTATTTACTTGTACACTCTGAATGCATGGAGTAATTTGTATTGGTAGACAGAAATGCCCAAGCACAGCAATATACATCCTTTTCATCCGGTTCCTGAACATTAATGCATGCCAAAAATGTCAAGTTGGAAACACCATCAGCCGGCTATATTTCCAGTTTTATTTTATTTGCTACCAGTTCGGCGTTACAGTACGCCAACTTCAGGCCCCATGACCAGCGTACAGTCACTGGTATCCGTAGACTTGCTTCTAAGAACGCATTCCCTTCGATCATCACTTGGCCAGCAAGTGTCATCAGGCCGAACCACTTTGCTGATGACAGACCGGGCAGCGGTGGTATCTGCAGGCAGGTCAAATACATCGTCGACGAACCGAGCTGGGGCGACGAACACATAATAGTCGGGGAGGGTGGCGGAGTAGTGGCATTGCAAGCTCGCGTCTGCATACGACCTGCATCTCATTGGCAAGGAAAGAAAAGAAATTGTAAGTATCATGCTCAATTTAAAAAAAAAAAAAACTGTTACATGAAGGTGTCTCTAGTAATTCTACTGACTTTCTAAATTAGCGGCGTCCGAGTAAGTCCACAAGCAACTTACGACATTTGCAGCGATGTCCTGTGATACCATATCCCACCGACCCGTCGCAATACTATCATCGATTGCGTCTAGAAACGATGGTCCATGGTGACTCTCAGGTGGTCCAGGGCGTAGCTGTGTTGGTAAACGAGCTAGTGTCACCATTCCGTCCATCAGCCTCTACAACGGTGATGGTGAAGAAGCGGGCTGTGGTAGTGTTTGTAGGCACAGTGAAAACAGCGTCAACGAACCGGTCTGGAGTGAGAGTCGCGTCATCTTCTTGTCAAAATAAACAGTAGCTGTTGCATATGCATCTTCGAGTATGCACACATCCATTACTTCCGCAATAGAAGAAGAAGAAATTAATCTTCAGAATGTGGCTATAACGAGCACTCCCACAAACACGGGGAAAAATAAAAATTATTTGAAATACATGTCTGTAGGATAACTGCAGTCAAATCGTGGTCGCTTATTAGCCCCTGATGAATCGTCATTTCCAATATGGCGTTTCGGCCCTGTTGATTATGTCGGCGCCGTTGGTGTTGTTGCTAGCAAGTCTCAGACTGGAATGAGTTCTCGCACCGAAATAACTCTTATTTGTAGCCGAGAACTACATTCCTATGTTTAAGTCAACCAGTAGGAAATGAATATTCTTATCTCTAGTCACCTGGTTTTAGGCGCGGTGGCACCTGCTAATGGCTTTGTGCAGGCACCGCTGTGCCACAACAACATCCGCTGGTATTCTTATATAAAGGGTTATACGCTGTGACAAAAGTCGTGTCAGATCTTATTTTGCTCGACGTAGTGCAGCATATCGACGTGACATGGACTCAACACGTCGTTGGATGGCCCCTGCAGAAATACTGAGCTGTGCGCTTCTATAACCATTCATAAACGCGAAAGTTTTGCCGGTGCATTATTTTCTGGACAAACTGATCTCTCGATTACGCCCCTTGAATGTTCAATGGGATTAATATAGGGCGATCTCTGTGGCCAAATCATTAATTCGAATTGTCCAGAGTGTTCTTGAAACCAATCGCAAACAATTGTAGCCCGGTGACATATCATCCATAATAATTCCATTGTTGTTTGGGGACGTGGCTGCCAGTGGTCTCCAAGTGGGCCAACATAACCATTTCCAACCAATGCTAGATTCAGTTGGACTAGAGGACCTAGTCCATTCCATGAAAACATACCCCGCACCATTATGGAGCCACCACCAGCTTACACAGTGCCTTCTTCACAACTTGGGTCTGTGGCTTCGAGGGGGCTGCGCCACAGTCGAACCCTACCATCAGGTCTTACAAACTGAAATCTGGATTCGTCTGACAAGGTCACGGTTTTCATTCATGTAGGGTCCAGCCGACATGGTCACAAACCCAGGAGAGGTGCTCTAGACGAAGTCGTGCTGTTAGCAAAGGCAATTGCCATATCCCATTAATCCCACTTTTCGCCGCACTGTCCTAACGGATTTATCCGGTTATTTCACGCAATTTTGCTTACGCGTTAGCACTGACAACTCTACGCAAGCGCCGCTGCTCTCCATCTTTAAGTGAAGGGCGTAGGCCACTGCATTGACCGTAGTGAGAGGTAAAGCCTGAAATATGGTAGTCGCGGCCCAGTAATAACACTGTGGATCTCGGAATACTGAATTCCCCAACGATTTCCGAAATGGAATGTCCCAGGCATCTAGCTTCAACTGCCATTCCAAGTTCAAAATCTATTAAATACCGTCGAGCGGCCTTAATGACATGTGGCCTTTTCAAAAGAATCACCCGAGTACAAACGACAGCTCTGGCAATGCTCTGCCCTTTTATACCTGGTGTACCTTACTACCGCCATTTTCATACGTCCATACCGCTATCCCATGACTTCTTTCACCTGTGCGTATCTCAGTGCAGGTGTGAACCCTGGTTCATCATGGAGTCACGGTATCTGTTGTTCACAGAGAAGAATTTACCGACACTTTGAGACCCACTACGCGCTGCGACCAGGTTCTGCAGCACACTACCCACGCATCAGCCACAGCTGTCAAGGAGTGCCATATATATTTTAGTACCGCGCCTTTTGCAGGTGCCCACTAGCAAAAAAGCCACGGATATTAACATCAGTCGCCGCTCAGAGTCGGTAGCTGTCACACTGTGGAGCGTTTTCGCAATAATAATAACACGAAAGGAAGGTAGTGAGGATGATTTTTTACTACGCCAGTTATGGCTGACAAGAGCCTTGCAGAACGTACAGTAGCATTGGGAAACCGTTATCGTGCAGAAACCGGCCACGACCTGGCAAACGATATCTGGAGATGGAGCTGCCTGGCTGTATCGAGATATTATTAGTCTCTTATGCTTGTTTTACAGAACTATCATAAAGAATGAATTTTTTACCAATAATAGTCTGCGAGGAGTGTTTATAAATGGTTCTGTGGAATTTTATATGTGTACGATTAGGTAATCGATATTCACGTTGAATAATTAATATTATAGACAGATGAATAAAATTTATATTAGAGCCCCGTTTTCAAATACAGTTTGGTCGAGTATCCATACCAGTAGCGAAACCAGTGACTGAAGATACTAGATGGCAGCACTTCCGGCCGTACTCTCTAAGTGTGGCCGTAATTACACTATTTTCTTTGTCCGTTTGCGTATGTGTGTGTGTGTGTGTGTGTGTGTGTGTGTGTATGCGTGTGTGTGTGCTCGCGCGCACGCGTGCTGTGACGTGGATAACCCCAGGGTAGGGAGTAGGATAAATGTACTTTATTTGGTATATATAGTGTTACTCACAACGCATACTAATGGAGGAAAATCATTTTAACACCGTCCGGATCCAGTTCATGGCAAGAGTGTGACTGCTTATTTAAATAATAATAATGTGTGATGGCAGAGTATTAAACATTAAAACCATTGGATGGCGACAGGAGATCACTGGCTGATGGGTAACGATACAGGACGGCCTTGAGACAGAGACATCGAATGGTAGAAGTAACCCTCCTCATCATAGCGAAAAATCTGTACTGATCGCCGACACTCGATTACTCTCCTCCAAAACAATTGCACACGTATCAATGGCAGTAAATTTGCCACAACTGATACTGCCGTAGAGAACAATCGAAAAAATTTTTTGTTTAAAGTTTCTGCTACCAGTCACTTTTTATTTTATGCTTAATCTAACATAATGCAACGCGTTTCGAACATGTTCTGTTCATCTTCAGGCGTTTATACATACATACATACATATAGAGAAATGTTACTTAAAAATAAACAGTCTTAAACTAGATTATTTTTGTATGTATGTATGTATGTATAAACGCCTGAAGATGAACAGAACATGTTCGCAACGCGTTGCATTATGTTAGATTAAGCATCAAATAAAAAGTGACTGGTAGCAGAAACTTGAAATAAATAATTATCCCACACAGTCAAGGTGCACAAACGTATCCATTATGGCTGAAAACAATCGAAAAAAGGTTCTCGGACATCTTTCTGGGCGAAGCAGCAGCAATACTCCTGCCTCCTCTATCACGGAACACCAAGCAAGTCGTGAAGCCGCATTAAGTCTCTGTAGCTGCTGACGCTTTTGGGAACAGGGTCTCACATGACCGTAGTAATGTGTTATGTCCATTATAATTATCCGGGCTGTTATGCCGTGGTCGGTTGATGAATTATGAGGTGATTCCCAACGTTTCGTCTCCGACTGCGGGAGACATCTTCAAGGGGGTCCGTAGCTTGATGGAAGGTCCAACACACACACTGGCTCGCTACAAACAGCCCGGATAATTATAATGAACATGATATTTCCGGCCGTGAAAGTTTACATTTTAGTATCGTAGTAATGTGGCCTGCCCGGATCCTACAACTTTTCTCGATGCCTGTCAAGGTGTTCTGGAAGGGTCCCTCCCCGAAATCGTCAACGACCCGCGATATCCTGGCATTAAATGAAACACTGCTCTACTATGTGAGCTCACACACTCTTCAAAAGAGGGCAGTGATGCTGGTGAGGAGAAGTGCATTGTTTAATTTGGGAAAGAACTAGTGTGACATCGCTGGGCAATTCGATCGCAGAGTGGTTTTGTCAGGAGTATCATACTCGGCCATTTTTCGAAATGCATGAAAGTAGGTTGGCTAAGACACTGAGACGTGTACTCCAACCTGACATACGCTCCCATGTTTACTGTCCACTTAATGGTGATGGGGGACAGTTTCATCCCTCTACTTAAAGATACTGCCGCTAAACAGACATGCGTTAATGTCCTAATCTTACTTCGCAAAGTCACTTCTGGCTAGCAACAGAAATTACTTGAAACTACACACATGCTCATAAATGAAGGATAATTGCAGCGGGTGTGGTGCCACACAACGTGGGACTACACAAAACTGGTGCTAATGGCGTAGGCACATAGGGAACACACACGACACAGATCTGTAAGTCAACGGCATTGGTGGTAAGTTGAGAAAACTGTCCCGAAAGTCATGTGCTACAAAACGCCACTGTTTTCTGCGCATGTACCCCGAAATCAATATGGGATACGATCACCATGTACACGTACACAGGCCGCTCAATAGGTTGGCATACTCTGGATCAGGTGGTCGTGCAGCTGCTGGGGTATAGCCTCTCATTCTTGCACCAGTGCCTGTCGGCGCCCCTGAAGTGTCGTAGAGGTTTGAAGACGTGCAGTGATACGTCGACCGAGAGCATCCCAGACGTGCTCGAAGGGGTTTAGATCTAGAGAACAGGCAGGCCACTCCATTCGCCTGATATCTTCTGTTTCAAGGTACTCCTCCACGAAGGCAGCTCGGTGGGGCTGTGCGTTATGATCCATCAGGAGGAAGGTGGGACCCACTGCACCCCTGAAAAGGCGGACGTACTGGTGCAAAATGACGTCCCGATACACCTGACGTATTACGGTTCCTCTGTCAAAGACATGCAGGGATGTACGTGTACCAATCACAATCCCACCCCACACCATAAAACCACGACCTCCATACAGGTCCCTTTCAAGGACATTAAGGGGTTGATATCTGGTTCCTGGTTCACGCCAGATGGAAACCGGGCGAGAATCACTGTTCAGACTATACTTGGACTAGTCCGTGAACATAACCTGGGACCACTGTTCCAATGACCATGTGCTGTGTTCTTGACACCACGCTTTACGAGCTCTCCTGTGACCAGGGGTCAGGGGAATGCACCTTACAGGTCTCCAGGTGAATAAACCACGTCTGTTCAGTCGTCTGGAGACTGCGTGTCTGGAGACAATTGTTCCAGCTGCTGCGGTAAGGTCCCGAGCAAGGCTACCTGCAGCACTCCGTGGCCGTCTGCAGGCAATGATGGTGAGATATCGGTCTTCTTGTGGTGTTGTACGCTGTGGACGTCCTGTCTTGAGATCACACTTTGTGGCACACGGAGGGCTCATGCTACGACCTGCTATGTTTGATCAGCCTCCTGTCGCCCTAGTATTTTACCCCTCAAAACGTCATCAATATGTGTTCTTTGAGCCATTTTCAACACACATTAACATTTCCACGTCTGAAAACGTCTGCACACTCACTCGTTGCATCATACTCAGACATGCCCCAACACATTTCTGCGTATGTGGACTGCTGCCAGAGCCACCGTGCGACGACCGCAGGACAAATGCACCGCATGGTCATACCCCGAGCTGATTTAAACCCGCAAACCGCCCACCAGAGCGCTGTTTCACCATGTATCAGCATTATCCTTAATTTATGAGCATGAGTGTAGCACAGGGTACGAGGGGCGTTAAATAAGCAAAACAGCACAGCCACGTACTACTCCCCATGGAGTGCATCTTTCATAGGGCCAAGTGGAAGGAAATCGTAAGGTACGAGATCAAGGCTGTTGGGTGGATGAGGAAAAACAGTCCAATGAAGTTTTTTGAGCTTCTCTCGGGTGCGCAGACTTGTGAGAGGCCTTGCGTTGTAGTGGAGAAGTGCGTTTGCATTTTTGTGGCGGCAAACGTGCTGACGTCGTATCTTAGACTTCCTGAGTGTACCACGATACACTTCATACACTTCAGAGTTGATCGTTGCACCACAGGGTACGAATGTGCCAGCGCTAGCAGCAGAGACGTCCAGATGTGCAGTGAGCTCTTTGATTATGACCCGCCCATCAGCTCGAGTGAGAGTGTCAGCACGTTCTCCAACACTGTAGGAGTCACAACTGTGTTTGGCCGTCCGGCACGCTGCAAATCGGACGCGTTTACACGACTGTCTTTTGATGATGACAAACGCCTCTCCCGATGACTCGTCGTGCTTTTGTTCACTGCCAGGTCTCCGTAGACATTCTGCAAGCGGTCATGAATATATGACATGCTTCGATATTCCGCCAAAAGGAGCTGAACGACAGCCCTCTAATCGGAACTCACCTTCGTTTCAGAGCAATTTTGAAGGCTGTGTATATCGCCGCCACCTATCGAAACTTCATGGTGCTATACAGGGTGAAGCGGGAATATTCCAAGACGTGTCACATCCGCATTTTTTGAAGTGAAATGTGTTGCCATGCTTATTGAACGTTCTTCGTACAAGTAAAGACGAAACATATGATTACCGTGAGCACTAAAATTTTCAAGGCATCTTATTCCCCAGGATCTACTAAAATTCGAGAGGCAGAACCCTGATTATTCAATGAACGTATACACCCTGGATGTTGATAACAGCAGGCCAGAAGAAGATGACCGTGAGCACACTGTGCAGAACAAAGAATTTTAGGATAAAGTGGTTGGACCGCTCTACTTTTAAAAATCAGCGCTGTAAATGCGTAGATTAGACGCTATTCTCCCAGGGTAAGAGGCAGAACTATTATTCCAAGTAAAGTAGAAAACACTGTAAAACACATTTTTCCGTAGACGTCTCAACTGTTTTACCGTGAGAGAGTGTCTCGAAAGGCACTTCATTGCTGCTTGAACCAGGAACCGGTACGTGTGTAAATGCCTACCGAGGATAACAGTCCTTAAAGCTTAAGAATGCTTAGCAACTATGATCGACATACCTTCATCGTGTACGACGAAGTAGAGTACCTCCTAGCTCCAGTGATGAGTTATAATCGCAACCCCAGAGCTTTGCATACTACCTTCGCAGAACGACATGAGCCATGTGCGGCAGCGTATCACCTGGCTTGTGTTTGCTCCTACGATTCCATTTGCAACAAATTCGAACGATAAGTCGGGAATAATACTGCGAGATGATTGCTTGCTGAACTCAAAAAAACTTTCTTGGGAAGTTGATAAGATTTATCACGACAATGTTTCCATGGCCGATTCGCAGCAAGGGAAGTAAAACGGCGCAGCACAGAACGCATACAACTTGAAGTACCAAATGCCACGTCTCGGACCCATCTCCTTTCACAATTTCAGCGGGTATGATGCCCACTTCCTCGTGCAGTATTTGGGTTATATCTGTTTAAGCATGACAAGATTGGTCTCATTCCTAATGCCGTTGAAATGTGCATTTCTTTTTCCAAGCGAATTCCGGCAAAAATATCGCTCTCATTCCGGATTTGTTTCACTTCACGCACACGTCTGTTCTCCAGATTACTGAGGCAATGCGTCAGGTGGACATGTATATCACCAGAGACGCATATCCCAATGATGCGAAGTTTCAGCTTGTAACGAAGAATGGGGTCTCTTCTTATGAACACTTGGATTGATGGAGAGACTTTATAAAACCACATTTCCTGACACACCCGCATTCTAGTATTAACTAACAGTAACTGCAGAGTATGAGCATACTGCGAATGTCTGGCAGGAATTCGTCATCCATGATTCAGGAGAACATGCAAGAGTATACGTGAACAATGATATACATGTGGATACGAAATGCAACGATGTCTACCGCTTGGAGGTTTCCAATGGACGTCCAAAACGAAAATAGCCAGACTGAAGGAAAAGCTCCATTATGTGGTCACGTATGAAGGCGAGGGGTACATTCTGGAGGGTAGAGCTGACATATCCTACCCACCTGCATGAAACACCGAACAGAGGGCTCTTCAAACGTGTGACTTCGTAAATGGTTCTTATAAGTTAATGAATAATTCGATTCTCAGAAAAATGGGAAAATGTTAAAGAATATTGCGAAAGGGTGATTTCATCTAAAATCATACAGGTCATGTCAACTCATGGTCACTCATGGTCATGAATTTCTCTGGAAAAAAAAATATATGTTAGGCCTCTGTATCATAAGTGTGAAGAACAAAATATTTTCGTTTTATCTTAATTTTTGTGAATGGTACAGCCTTTTTCAAAAATATACATTGGGTCAAGAACTCTTAAAACAGAAGAGAACAAAAAAAATACATCCAATAAACTTAAAGTACTGGAGACATGGCGCATGTGTTACGTTAAAGCTCCCTCTCAGGTGTTGAAATTTAGTTGAGAGCCACACACTTAGGAACTTTCTTTAACTTACAAATGTAAGACGAAAACACGAAATTTAAGATATTTTTTCCACTTAAAATTGTTTCTAGTTTGGAAAGTATTATGCAAATATTTACTCCAAAAAAATGTAAAACAAATTGCATTTTTACGAATTACTTACTCGAAATCCCCCTCCGAAATCTTTTGAGAACTACACAAAACATTGTTTGATTAATATGTTAGTAGCCAGTGCAAACGCAGTGGGTGGCATTTTTCTGTGTAAAGTTTTAAATATTTTTCAACATTCTGCATATTTCGGTTCACTGAATTTCTAGTGTAAAATACGCATGTTGAGAACATTGTTTCCAGCGCTCTTCTGTTTACAAAAAACGAGTGAGAACTTGCACATAAATCATTCTGCATCGAGCTTCTGTTTGGTTTGAAATTTTTCTTAGATGCATTGTCTGTGAGGAAATACAGTAGTAAGAGAGTAAGGTGTGTAGACTATGAAAAAAGACACAAGAAGGTGATGTTTAAGAAGAGTGATAAACACTTCACAGTTGTTGCAAATCTGTCAGAGGTATTGCAGAAATATCTTGGTACTCAAGTAACGGTACTAGCATCACATACATTGTGCAGGAATTGCTACACTCACTACAAGAAAAAATTTAGTGACAACCCACCTGAGCGATCATCATTATCCGAATGTGATACTGAAGAAGACAGTGCAACTGTTTATATTCCTGGGTGTGAAGTTGTTGAATATTAGAATTTCTTCTGTAGCCCCTACTATATCCCTCATTAAACGTTCAGGGAAGGTAAGAAGCACAAGAAGAAAACAGTATCTAAAAAGAAAAGTGGAAGAAATTGAAATACGTTTTACACTAGCAACATCTTCAAAACTTTTTGACGTGTATAGTGGAGATACACTATGTGCAGAACCAGTAGGCAGTGATATGTGCTCGAAATGTGACGTGGTTTCAAAACCTAATTATTGATATTTCAGCAGCCACCTGTTCTCAGAAGGTACAGTTAATGACAATGATACCAGGTAGCTACTCTAAGCAGCAGGTACGGAAACACATACCCACTTCCTCACATTATTTTATTTCAACAACTCGTAGAATAAAGAATGAGGAAGGTGTTTGGGTATTCCCAAATTCTTGCTGCGAGCATCTATTGCAAGATGATGTGCTTACTGTTGCTCTGGAATATTACCTAAGTGATGACAAAGTTTGCAGCTGGCAGAGTCCTAACAAGGCTGATGTTATCTCTGTTAGTAAAAATGGTGAAAAAGTGAAATGGTAAAAAGATACATGACAAGAACAATAATAGAAGCATATCTCCTAATGAAAAAGGAGAACCCGAATTTAGAAATTGGTCTCACAAAATTCTACTCCTTAAGACCAAAATGGGTAAAACGGCTAGACAGCGAAGGAAGTATGCACATGCAATTGCTGCACGAATATGAAACTTGGTTGTTTCGACATAGGCAGTTCCGTAGGAAAGAAGTACACAGAGATGGACGTCATGCTTTTGTATATAAGTCGTGAGCCGCAAGATAAATGTTCGTTGTAGGAGTGTGCAATATGTCCTGGTACTGAACTGATGACTGTTGGAGTATTAGACCTTCAGGACACTAACAATGACGTAACTATGCATTGTGGGAGGGAGGAGAGTTGGTGAAGAAGACGGTAGAGGCAGAGAAGTTTGTTACAGAGATTAGGCATTCGGTCATGAAATGAATAGCTCAACATCATATCCGACGGATTCGGAAACATGGCATAACAGAAGTAAAATCAGCCTCATTCCAGAATATGACACATTAGTTCTTCATTTCGGCTTTGCTGAGAACTGGTCTGTTGCTTTGTAGAACGAAATTGAAAGTTACCACTGGCACTCATCACAGATATCAATATTCACATGTGTTGCTCATTTCCTTGGAACATCATCCTGTTTTTCTATTGTCAGAGATGATCTCATTCATGACAGAGCACATGCATGCTAAGCTGTAAGCATGGTAATTGATGACATAGCATGTAGAGGCCATACATTTCCTAAAATGTGTATATGACTGATGGCGCAGCATCTCATTTTAAAAACCGCTTCAAGCTTTATGAGCTTGGTCAACACTGTAGTGCAAGAATTAAGACAAAAAATGGATATTTTTAGCAACAGGTCACGGATAAAGTACATGTGAGGGTAGGACGTGTCTGTCACTTGCAACGAGATTTAATCTCCAGCATGGAGCTGTTGATGATACAAGATGTGCTACTGCATTTGTACGCACCATATCAACATTAGTAAGAAATATTAAACTCTTAATTCTAAACTGAAGCACATTAAGGGAATTCTGTTTAAAAAAAGGAGAGAAGCGTGGTCTGCTATGAAGCCTCTGATAGAATTCAATCTAGTTACAACTGAATTGCATCCCAGAGTGGCACATACTTTGCAAGAATTTTTCACCACGAAATGCAGCCTGTTACTGGGTGCGAAATGCAGAGACCACAGTACACATTAGAAGACTTTGTAGTGAGCCACTTTATTTCTTATGTGTATGACAATCAGTGGTAGTTGGGGCAGATTGTCTCTCACGAACTGCAAGATATAATCATCTTCTTTATGACACCTCATGGTCCTGCTAATGCTTTCAAATAGCCTTCATCAAAAGATCAGTGTGCAATTCCCATTTTCCAAGTACTGCTCTTGTTGTATCATCCTTGCCCGAGTGCAAAGTCAGCTCGGTTGTACTTGTTCAATGAGAATCAGATGAAAATAAACAAATGGACTTTTTTTCAACACTCCAGTAATGATTGTTACATCGTAGGCAATTTTAATTCATTGAAAGTCATGAAGAAGGCAATAATAATTTGTAAACAATATCATATAAAGGAAAAATGGGTATAAATATTCAATATAACTCAATTTTGTTATAGAATGCTTTCAAATCATGAATTGTTTTCCCACTCACTTATAAAGCTGTAAAGTAATTGATTCAGGAACACCGGTTTTTCATGAAATTTACTTACAAACAACGATCAGTTTAAATATTTAAGTGTCCATGATTTTTTGACCTTGATAGTAGAGTTAGGTGATCCTAAAAAATTTCTCTTATTTTGTGCAGGCAAGTATTGCCCACTCTGATTGTACATTCCCTAAGTAAAGTGACCAACTAACATACCATGACATTTTTGGAGCATTTAGGACGGGAGTTTTGGAGAAAAAAATTTCTAAAAACCGAAAAATTTCATATTCGTTTATCTTTATGTACAAATATTTTGACCGTTTAAGAATTTCATGCATTAATGCCGCAGCTGAGAGTTAGCAATCCTTCCATTTCATCGTTTCTCAAGACAGTTAACGTCATGTGACTATTCAATTCATATTTTCAAAATATAATTTTGAAATTTGAAAAAGTTAGAAATTTCCATAGTTTGTCTTTCCAAAAAAAGAAAAATCAAAAGAAGTTCAGAAGTGTGTACGTATTCATACTGAGTCATAGTTTTGAGAACAAAGTATTTATTGAAAATTAATTCGGATCTCAATCACTTTTGATTTCTTTACAACAATTTTTCAATTATCTCTTTTGTTACGATATTTTAAAAAAGTACTCTCATTTAGAGAGGTCTATAGCGTTCAAACAAATCATCAGAAAATCAAAATATTGTGGTTTTGGAGAGAAACTTCAGCACATATTATTTCCAGCAAACTATGAAATAGTGGTGTGGCACATTCGCTCTTGACCTCTATGATTTGAGTTGAAATTGCCCGAAATTCATTTAGTTTACAAGTGGGATTGGCGTTATGGTGCAAGAGACTACATCGATAGGTCAAATTTCAAACGTTTCACCATCTTTGAGGAAGAATTAGTCACTGTGGAGACGGCAGCTATCTGTGGAAAAGTTGAATGAACCTCTTTTCTTAGTCAAGTTTGTTTGTATATGTGTGTGACTATTATGTATGGCAGATGGTTCAAATGGCTCTGAGAACTATGGGACTTCACTTCTGAGGTCATCAATCCCCTAGAACTTAGAACTTAGAACTACATGCCAGAGGCAGGATGCGAACCTGTGACCGTATCGGTCGCGCGGTTCCGGACTGTAGCGCCTAGAACCGCTCGGTCACTCCGACCGGCAATGGCAGATGGCACAGTGTGTGTTCATGTACTGTAATCTTTGTATAAATTCCTATGTGTGTGTGTGTGTGTGTGTATTGTATATAAGAAAAAAAGCTTTGTAAAAGAACCACTGTGTGAATAACAAAGAGACTCCTAAATAGCAGAAATCTTAATAAACAATAGAGGATTGTTATATGTATAACAACCAGCATTTTAATAAGAAAAGTAAATTGTTAATAATCAATAAAATTATGTAAATATTGTATTTCAAAGAAGAAATTATTCATTATAAACGATAAGTTAATTTGCTAAATCTTTGTTATTAATTCCATACCTGCTACTATAGAATTATTGTTAACTAGCTTAGAGTACACTGCATTGCTCTCCTTGACTGTATGGTTTGCAGAGATTTTTTTTTATGTAATCGTATTTTTATGTTGTTCACAAATTGTAGCACCTTATAAGCTTTTCACTTTAATTAAAGCCACATGAGCATGTTATTTTCCGAATTTACTTCTGACCAAAAGCGATTGTGGTAGCCAGAGTTGTTTGTGATGCCTTTTGCTTTCTTGTGGAGATATTTCCTGCAACTTTTCGTCCCCTACCAAATATCGGTTTAACCCTAACCGAGAAGTGAGATACAATTTTCATGAATTTAGTTTTAAAATTTTTTAATGTAACGAAATATTTTCTTATAAACTTTCATCCTCTGCTGCACTTCCTTAGGTGTTGAATTTCCATAAGCACTGAAACACAAATTTTTTTAAATTTCTACCTGGGAATTCAAAAACCAGTTGTCATAGATATAGCCTTAAATAGCCTTTAACAGTTGTTTACTTATTTTCAAAAAAACTTTCAATCACTTATTTGCCTCTTGAACGGTGCCCAAAGTTGCTATCCTTAGCTGTTCCGGCAGGGCAGCCATGAGTCAGTATATCAGTCTGACCCTATTTGACCCTCTGGGATTGAATTTCCAAAAACAGTGAGACATATATCTTTTTTTCATCTCTAAATAAGAAGCCAAACACCAGTTTCCAAATATAACCCTATTTACCCCCTTAGGGATTGAATTTCCAAAGAAAGAGCATTTGTATGTTTTATTTTTAACACAGAAGCCAAACACAAATTTTCATAGATGTAGCTTCAAAAATGCTTCCACAATGAAATATATTCATAAAAACTTTCATCCTCCATTTCACCCCCACAGGTGTTGAATTACCAAAAACAGTGCAACATATGATTTTTATTCCTAACTGAGAAGCCAAATTTAAATTTAGCAATAAAAATGATTTCGTAGTAATATATTTTCATAACAAATTTCATCCCTTACCTCACCCTTTTAGGAGTTCTGTTTTCAACAACAATGAAACATGTATTTTTTATTTGGAACTGAGAAGTCAAATACCAGTGTTCATTGATACAGCTTTAAATATACTTCAGTAGTTCTTTAATAAAGATATATTTTCAGAAAAAGATTTCACCGACTATTTCGTCCCCATAGGGTTAAATTCCAAAAATTGTTGAACAGGTATTTCTTTATTTGTTCCTGAAAAACCAAATACCAATTTTCGTTGGTCTAACTTCAAAATTACCTTAATAGCAACATTTTACAAAAAAGCTTTTCATCCCCTATTTCACCCATTATGGCTGGAATTTCAAAATATCCCTTCTTCAATGACAGACACCTACTGTATAACATCCACACCTTCCTCAAATTTTAAAATTGCAGTTAGTCCGGACATTGCGTTTTGTATTCTTTTATAACAAACCTGACCTCTCACCTATAACGAACAGACATCGAATGAATGGGCTTAAACAGTTCACTTAGTTATAGAGGTTGATAACAGTGAAGGGTAGCTCAAATATTGATGGTCCATGAGGTTTCCCGCCATTTTAATGTGCTCCCATCGCTTCAGGGGTTTGCCACCAATATTGTATCACATGACCATATCGAATTACATCATGACCTTGAATATAATTAGTTCTCTTGCCTTAGATGCCTGGGTAGAGCAGGGGTTATCCTGCATGACCCTGAATATAACCTGCACAACCGCCTAAGATGCATGGGGTTACCCAGGATGACTTTCATCAATGACCACTGATCATCCAGGAGGAGAAAACTGAGTAGTGAGTAAGTCCTTCAAGCGAGAAACCTGACACTGGAAGTCCTTACCGGTGACCTTAAGGGGAGTTAGAACAGGAAATTTTTTTTCACATTTTCGGATTTTTATCTCATTATAAAAATTGCAATTTTCCGAATAAAATGATATACACATCACTCATAAACTCACATGGTAAGTATTTTACTTTATTTTTTAAATACAATCTACACCAGTAGAAAATGTTAAAATTTTAACGGGCATTACTTCAAGATGTAATAACATCGGTAATTTTTATATAGAAGGCTGTGAATTGCTGTGTTATAAAGGTTAATAGTGTTGGTCATGTATAGAAGAGGATGGGTCGCAGGTTGAGGAAGTTGAAACAAAGTTTGAGAGACAAGAAACTTTCTGATGGTAAAACCATAAAGGCAGGCTGACAGACAAAATGATTAATGAACTACAGAAGTACTATGGGATGGCCATTAGAAATAATACTGAGGATTTGTTAGAAATGAAGCAGGCAGTGGGCTACTTTCTCCCACAGACTGTCAATTGTTGAAAAACCAGTACACCACCCTTGCCTTCCAGGACTGGATTCGTGGTGCAATTACCGCAATGCCCAGTACTCAAACAGTTCATACAGCCATAAACATTCAATCCCAGCAGCTGTCATGGATGTCATAAAATCTACACTCCTGGAAATGGAAAAAAGAACACATTGACACCGGTGTGTCAGACTCACCATACTTGCTCCGGACACTGCGAGAGGGCTGTACAAGCAATGATCACACGCACGGCACAGCGAACACACCAGGAACCGCGGTGTTGGCCGTCGAATGGCGCTAGCTACGCAGCATCTGTGCACTGCCGCCGTCAATGTCAGCCAGTTTGCCGTGGCATACGGAGCTCCATCGCAGTCTTTAACACTGGTAGCATGCCGCGACAGCGTGGACGTGAACCGTATGTGCAGTTGACGGACTTTGAGCGAGGGCGTATAGTGGGCATGCGGGAGGCCGGGTGGACGTACCGCCGAATTGCTCAACACGTGGGGCGTGAGGTCTCCACAGTACATCGATGTTGTCGCCAGTGGTCGGCGGAAGGTGCACGTGCCCGTCGACCTGGGACCGGACCGCAGTGACGCACGGATGCACGCCAAGACCGTAGGATCCTACGCAGTGCCGTAGGGGACCGCACCGCCACTTCCCAGCAAATTAGGGACACTGTTGCTCCATGGGGTATCGGCGAGGACCATTCGCAACCGTCTCCATGAAGCTGGGCTACGGTCCAGCACACCGTTAGGCCGTCTTCCGCTCACGCCCCAACATCGTGCAGCCCGCCTCCAGTGGTGTCGCGACAGGCGTGAATGGAGGGACGAAGGGGACGTGTCGTCTTCAGCGATGAGAGTCGCTTCTGCCTTGGTGCCAATGATGGTCGTATGCGTGTTTGGCGCCGTGCAGGTGAGCGCCACAATCAGGACTGCATACGACCGAGGCACACAGGGCCAACACCCGGCATCATGGTGTGGGGAGCGATCTCCTACACTGGCCGTACACCACTGGTGATCGTCGAGGGGACACTGAATAGTGCACGGTACATCCAAACCGTCATCGAACCCATCGTTCTACCATTCCTAGACCGGCAAGGGAACTTGCTGTTCCAACAGGACAATGCACGTCCGCATGTATCCCGTGCCACCCAACGTGCTCTAGAAGGTGTAAGTCAACTACCCTGGCCAGCAAGATCTCCGGATCTGTCCCCCATTGAGCATGTTTGGGACTGGATGAAGCGTCGTCTCACGCGGTCTGCACGTCCAGCACGAACGCTGGTCCAACTGAGGCGGCAGGTGGAAATGGCATGGCAAGCCGTTCCACAGGACTACATCCAGCATCTCTACGATCGTCTCCATGGGAGAATAGCAGCCTGCATTGCTGCGAAAGGTGGATATACACTGTACTAGTGCCGACATTGTGCATGCTCTGTTGCCTGTGTCTATGTGCCTGTGGTTCTGTCAGTGTGATCATGTGATGTATCTGACCCCAGGAATGTGTCAATAAAGTTTCCCCTTCCTGGGGCAATGAATTCACGGTGTTCTTATTTCAATTTCCAGGAGTGTATTTACAGAGACCTGGCAAATACTGAATTACTGAAGAAGTGTCTGCATGGTCAGACTCAAAATCCCGAGTCGTTCAATAATCATATATGGTCTCGCTTACCAAAAAATGTTTTTGTTGGAATGAAGACACTAAGGGGGGGGGGGGGGGGGGGGGCAGTGATGCTGTTATTGCTGTTAGTGATGGCGACATTGGTAGCGTGAAAGTGCTACACCATATGGGAATTAATGATGGAGCAAACTGCATCAGGGAACTTGAACGGATGGACAAGGTTCGCGTTGATAATGCAGAGTATGCAGCACATTTGGCCACTAAGGAGTCCAGAAAGAAGAAAACAAGAAAACTCTTGGAGTTTCCCCTAAATCTAAAAACAACTTCGAGTAAATTATTCATATTTTCAGGGAGTAATAACATCTATATCCTGAGTCTACTGAACTAAAAGAAGAATACAATGCTATGTATAATTAATATTATTTAGGATAACGAACAGAAAATTACACAAAATTTTAATCGTGTAGTAAAAAAATTGTATTTCCGAAAGCAGTGGCTGAAATGCAATTATTGTAGTTCAGTAGGCTCAAAACATACAGTTTAAAGTCCTGCAAAAGTTATGTCAATGGCTACAGTGGTTCCTGAAATACAGGGAAGCCAAGTCACTGAATTTAACATTGTCGGGATAGGGCGTTCAAACTCCCCTTAAGATCGTTATCTCACCTGGAACCCACAGTGATACTCTACTGCTGATCAGTGACAGCATTATCATATCATCCAACGTGTGGATTGCCTATCTTCCTTTTTACTGGTCTCGTTGGTCTCGTATGAATAATGCTATACTACTAGTGTAATTCAGGGAGCAGGCCGTTACATAGACTTGATAAGGACTGGGCGATATAATGTGATCGCACTTACTTAGAGCCGCGCAGGATTGGCCGAGCGGTCTAGGCGCTGCAGTCATGGACTGTGCGACTGATCCCGGCGGAGGTTCGAGTCCTCCCTCGGGCATGGGTGTGTGTGTTTGTCCTTAGGATAATTTAGGTTAAGTAGTGTGTAAGCTTAGGGACTGATGACCTTAGCAGTTAAGTCCCATAAGATTTCACACACATTTGAACATTTTTTTGAACTTACTTAGAGGTATTCGATTAGTTGTTGTCTTGAGGAATAGACTGGTAAACAAACGAGAGGACAATGATTTTCAAAAATGGTTCAAATGGCTCTGAGCACTATGGGACTTAACATCTGAGGTCATCAGTCCCCTAGAACTTAGAACTATTTAAACCTAACTAACCTAAGGACATCACACACATCCATGCCCGAGGCAGGATTCGAACCTGCGACCGTAGCGGTTGCGCGGTTCCAGACTGAAGCGCCTAGAACCGCTCGGTCACAACGGCAGGCTGATTTTCACAAGTGTGTCATGGCATTCCAGTATTGTGAATGAGCCACCGCATTGTGGTTAGATAGATTTTGGAATGGTGTCTTTCTTGAAGACAATCTGTTTGTTAGACTATAAGTCGTAGAACATTGTTGCTACACAATACCTCCTTTAGAAACAGCTGGTTAGTACTTGTGGACCTTCGAGCATAGATTATATGCAAAGTCTAATTCCTATATGACTTATCTTTACGAGTCAGTGAAGAATTCGCTAGGCAGTTGCCGTTTGTATCCATATAATCATTCAGCCATTGTATTGTTGGTATCTTCTTTGAAAGCCGATTTCGATGATGTAGTAATACTGGTGCATGGTTGGTGATCGAGGTCTTTTGCTTATGGAATCATTCCATTTGATGATTATCTGCGGCTGATCCCGGCGGAGGTTCGAGTCCTCCCTCGGGCATGGGTGTGTGTGTTTGTTCTTAGGATAATTTAGGTTAAGTAGTGAGTAAGCTTAGGGACTGATGACCTTAGCAGTTAAGTCCCATAAGATTTCACACACATTTGAACATTGAACGATTATCGCTGTAAGGCATGGGTTCGAATTTGGTTCATGGCAAACAGGGCTGAAAGCGCTATAGCGAGGTGACACACAGAGTATATTTGTGATCGCTAATGACATGTAGAGAAACGTCTCAGCATGCAATCCCCTCATGGCAGTTTTGGTATACTTCTGGCGGCGGCAAAGGCACAACGACGTCTAAAAGGACATGTTCAGATCGTTGACTCAGTGAGAGCTAAACATGCCTGGCGGAACTGTTAACATGCCAAGTTATTTTCCTACGCTGCAAACATTGCACTAGCGATCCGATACCTCGCAATTTTTCTAGATATTTGGCCAAAGAATGGCTGTTTCACTAGAAGTCATGGTTAAAAGGGTCTGTGGAGAAAGGACATAGTTTTCTGGCAGGAATTTGTCGTAACGAGCAGTCTGGCTTGTGACGGTGATACGCTGCAGTACAGTGCTGCAATCGAACGTAGCACTTGAATACGTCGAAGCTCGAAGACTAACAATGCGTGCAGGAGATTCTTCATCTTATCTTCTTCCTTAACGTTGGAAATTGCTGTAAGTCAAGTTTCTCTGCAATGACTTTACCACGAGGTAAAACATCTGCTGGTCCACTTTACACACGATCAGCATGTTGAATATTCGTAATAAGAAAGGCTATGAAGTCTAAATGGCGCAGCTGACGTTTTGATATCTTGTCCGGCATCACACCGAAGGCAAATGGCTTCTGGTGTGTGATAAGGATGAAATGTCAACCTTCAAGCATGTGCCTATAGTTTTTCATCGAGATATTAGTTGTGTAGAGCTCACAGTCATACATTGACCAACAAGCGGTTAAGATACATCATAACCCAGAAAGATGATGGCTACCAGTACACGATTTTCTAACACAGTTCCATTGCAAGTGGACGATTCGCCCACCATAACCGCGAGAGGTACATCCTGAAGAGGATGAATCAATAACGTAGGGTTTGCAATAGCAGCTTTATGAGTTCTAGTAAGAGACGTGAAGCTCGCCTGCTCGAACTCACTAATCTCAAAAGGAATCATATGACTATTTATCATTGTCTTCCAACGGCTTAGTAAATTCTGTTTTGATCAGATGTCCTTACAATTACTGGTATTTCAATGAGCGTGCTGTAGTTTCGAGGAAAGGCATTAATGTGAGATGACCGAAACGACATTATGAAACTTTTCGTCTCCTTTTTTTATTTACAACATGACACTGTAAGATAAAACGAGGGACTTCTTTTTCTACTCCCTGTCAACGGTAAAGTTCAAGTGTCATCGAAGTGAGAATTCTTTGGGGATTAAATCGTAGATGAGATGTGATGGACGCATGTGGGAGTACGATCACAAGGACGGCGGACCAAGGTCGCGGAAGGCAGCAGGCAGCAGCAAGTAGCCGCGGGGAAGCCCGGCGCGAGATGATGGGGGGACAGACAGCTGCTGACGGGGACGTGCTGTGACTGCCGAGGCCGCGCGCTGTCTCCAGCATGGCCTACAGCTTGCGGCCTTCTGAGGGAGCTCTTCGTATAATTTTTTTGGAAACTTTCCCATGAAAAACAGCGCTCTGTTAATATTACAACTTATTTAATGCACACAGTCGTGATCGCACTGACGTTTCTAATTTTTATTTTTATATGGCCGACTCTGATCTTCTAAGAGATCATCATCAGGCCTAGAGTCCTTGATGACAGTAGGAACCGCTGGCGTGGAGCAGGTACGTCTGTGGAGACCTGGAGAACACTGCTCAGCAGATAGCAGCTGTGAGAACAGTGGACAATAGTTACAAATAAAATACATAAGACGTGTATAAAATATTTTGCTGTTGTGTCCTCGTTCATAGGATTGTGAGGTAATCAACGGAATACACTGTATTTGAGACGCCACCAGATGGCAGCAGTCTCTTCCATCATACGATTATGTCTTCGAAATACACACATCAAAATAAGGTTTTGCATCACATCGGTTCCGAGAGTTCCGGAACCTGTATAGAAAAGTGGAATGGAAGTCAACATTAACATCATTTCTGCCCTTTTTATTGCTCATGAAAACCACACATTGCATGTCGTACCACCATACAGTGAGACCTTCGGGGGTGGTGGTCCAGATTACTGTACACACCGGTATCTCTAATACCCAGTAGCACGTCCTCTTGCATTGGTGCACGCCTGTATTCGTCGTGGCATACTATCCAAGAGTTCATCAAGGCATTATTGGTCCAAATTGTCCCACTCCTCAATGACGATTCGGCGTAGATGCCTCAGAGTGGTTGGTGAATCACGTCTTCCATAAACAGCCCTTTTCGAACTATTCCAGGCATGTTCGATAGGGTTCATGTCTGGAGAACATGCTGGCCACTCTAGTCGAGCGATGTTGTTATCCTGAACGAAGTCATTCACAAGATGTGCAGTATGGGGGTGCAAACTGTCGGTCATGAAGACGAATGCCTCGCCAATATGCTGTCGATATGGTTGCACTATCAGTCGGAGGATGGCATTCACGTATCTTACAACCGCAACGGCGCCTTCCATGACCACCGGCGGCGTACGTCGACCCCACATAATGCCACCTCAAGATATCAGGGAACCTCCATCTTGCTGCACTCGCTGGACAGTGTGTCTAAGGCGTTCTGGCGGGTTGCCTCCAAACACGCCTCCGACGATTGTCTGGTTAAAGGCATATGCGACTCTCATCGGTGAAGAGAACGTGATGCCCATTTGGAGCAGCCCATTCGGCATGTTGTTCGGCCCATCTGTACTGTGGTTGTAAAGATGGACCTCGCCATGGACGTTGGGAGTGAAGTTGCGCATTATTCAGCCTACTGGGTACAGTTTGTGTCGTCACACGACGTCCTGTGGCTGCCCGGAAAGCATTATTCAACATGGTTACTTTGCTGGCAGGGTTCCTTCTGGCCAGAATCCGTAGGTAGCGGTCATCCACAGCAGTAGTAGCAGTTTGGCGGCCTGAGCGAGGCATGTCATCGACAGTTTCTGTCTCTCCGTATCTGCTCTAAGTCCGAAAAACATCTCTTTGGTTCACTCCGAGACACCTGGACACTTCCCTTGTTGGGAGCCATTCCTGGCACAAACTAACAGTTTGTGTCGTCACACGCAGTATTGACCGTGTCGGCATGGTTGAACTACAGATAACACGAGCCTTGTACCTCCTTCTTGATGGAATGACTGAAACTGATCGGCTGTAGGACACCTCCGTATAATACCCGCTGCTCACGCACGATTGTTTACATCTTTGGGCGGGTTTAGTGATATCTCTCACAAGTCAAAGGGACTGTGTCTTTGATACAATATCCATAGCCATCCAAATCTACATCAACGTGATTGCTTTGCTATTCACAATAAAGTGCCTGGCAGAGCGTTCAATGAACCACCTTCAAACTGTCTCTCTACCGTTCCACTCTCGAAGGGCGCCCGGGAAAAACAAGCACTTAAATTTTTCTGTGCGAGCCCTGATTTCTCTTATTTTACCGAGATGATCGTTTCTCCGTATGTAGGTGGGCGCCAACAGAATGGTTTCGCAATCGGAAGAGAAAACTGGTGATTGAAATTTCATGAGAAGATCCCGTCGCAACGAAAAACGCCTTTGCTTTAATTATTGCCACTCCATTCACGTTTCATGTCTTTGACACTATCTCCCTATTTCGGGATAATACAAAACGAGCTGCCCTTCTTTGTACTTTTTCGACGTCACCCGTCAGTCCCACCTGATGCGGATCCCACACCCCACAGCAATGCTCCAGAATAGGGCGGACAAGCGTGGTGTAAGTAGTCTCTTTAGTAGACCTGTTGCACCTTCTAAGTGTTCTGCTAATGAATCCCAGTCTTTGGTTTGCTCTACCCACAATATTATCTACGTGATCTTCCATTTTAGGTTATTTAATTGTAATCCCTAAAGATTTAATTGAAATTGAAGCCTTCAGATTTGAGTGACTTATCGCGTAATCGAAATTTAGCTGATTTCTTTTAGTACTCATGTGAATAATTTCACACTTTTCTTTATTCAGGGTCAATTTCCACATTTCGCAACGTACAGATATCTTATCTAAGTCATTTTGCAAGTCGTTTTGATCATCTGATGACTTTACAAGACGGTAAATGACAGCATCATCTGCAAACAATCTAAGACAACTACTCAGATTGTCTCCTGTGTCGTTAATATAGATCAGGAACAATAGAGGGCCTATAACACTTCCTTGGCGAACGCCGGATATTACTTCTGTTTCACTCGATAATTTTCGATTTCTTACTACGAACTGTCACCTTTCTGACAGGAAATCACGAATCCAGTCGCACAACTGAGACGATACTCCGTAGGCACGCAGTTTGGTTAGAAGACGCTTGTGAGGAACGGTGTCGAAAGCCTTCTGGAAATTTAAAAATGTGGAAGCAATTTGATATCCCCTGTCGATAACACTTATTATTTCATGAATATAAAGAGCTAGTTGCGTTTCGGAAGAATGATATTTTCTGAAACGGTGCTGACTATGTGTCAATAAATCGTTTTCTTCGAGGTACTTCATAATGATCGAATACAGAATGTTACAAAACCCTACTGCAAATCGACGTTAGCGATACAGGCCTCTAATTCATCGGATTACACCTACTTCCCTTTTTTGGTATTGGTGTGACTCGAGCAATTTTCCATTCCTTACGTACGATCTTTCTGTGAGCGAGTGGTTGTATATAACTGCTAAATATGGAGCTATTTTATCAGCATACTCTGAGAGGAACCTGACTGGCACACAATCTGGACCGGAGGTCTTGCCTTTATTAAGAGTTCAGCTGCTTCGTTACACCGAGGATATCTACTTCTATGTTTCTCATCTTGGCAGTTGTTCTTG
This sequence comes from Schistocerca americana, assembly GCF_021461395.2. Taxonomy (NCBI): domain Eukaryota; kingdom Metazoa; phylum Arthropoda; class Insecta; order Orthoptera; family Acrididae; genus Schistocerca; species Schistocerca americana. Next base: position 789,509,061 of record NC_060121.1, on the reverse strand, counting down.
ATTGGAATTCAGGAATATTTACTTCGAATTCTTTGGTGAAGGAGTTTCGGAAAACCGTGTTTAATAACTCTTCTTCAGTGGCACTGCCATGTGACTTCACCGTTGTTATCGTGCAGTGAAGGTATTGATCGCGTCTTGCTACTGATGTGCTTTATGTATGACCAGAATCTCTTTGGATTTTCTGCCAGATTTCGAGACTGAATTGCGTTGTGGAAATTATTAAAAGCACCTCGCATTGAAGTACGGGCCATATTTCGAACTTCAGTAAAACTTTACCAATCTTGGGTATTTTGCGTTCTTTTAAATTTGGCATGCTTTAGTCGTTGCTTCTGCAACAGTGATCTGACCCGTTTTGTGTACCATGGGGGATCAGTAGCATCACTTATTAATTTATGTGGTATATATCTCTTAATTGTTGTCGATACTATCTCTTTGATAACATTCCACAACTTTTCTACACTTACATGATCAGATCGGAAGGAGTGAAGACTGTCTCTTAAAAAGGCGTTAAGAACATTTTTACCAGCTTTTTTAAATAGATATACTTTGCGTTTCTTTTTGATGGTTGTAGGTGTTACGGTATTCAGCCTAGCAGCAACTACCCTGTTTTCGCTAATTCCTGTATTAGTTACAATACTCACTATTTGTCCAAGATTAGTTGTTGCTTAACGGTCAAGTATGTTTTCGCAACCATTTACGTTTCTAGTGGGCTCATGAACTAATTGTTCAAAATAATTTTCTGAGAAAGCATTCAGTACAATTTCGGATGACGTTTTATGCCTGCCACCGGCTTTAACCTTACAATTTTTCCAGCAAATCGAGGGTAGATTGAAGTCACCACCGACTATAATTGTATGAACGGGGTACTTCTTTGAAATGAGACTCAAGTTTTCTTTGAACTGGTCAGCAACTATATCTTCTGAATGTGGGGGGAGGGGGGGGGGGTCGGTAAAACGATCCAATTAATAGTTTAGTCCGATTGTCAGGTATAGCCTCTACCCATACTCTTTCACATGAACTATCTACTTCAATTTCGCTGCAAGGTGAACTACCTGTGACAGCAATAAATACTCCACCATCAACTGTATTTAATCTATCCTTTCGGAACACTGTTAGATCGTTTGAAAAAATTTCAACTGAAGTTATTCCTTTCTTTAGCTAGCTCTCTGTACTTAAAACTATTTGAGCTTCAGTGCTTTCTATTAGGGCTTGGAGCTCTGGTTCTTTCCCAACACAACTACTACAATTTACAACTACATACGACAATTTACAACTACAATACCAATCGTTTCTACAACTACCTTACTGTGTTTTACCTGCCCTGTTTTAGACGGATGGCCCTTCTGTGGTTCCCTGAGACCCTCTGACCCAAAAAACCGCGCAGACTCTTCCACACAGCCTCCGCTACCCGTGTAGCTACCTCCTGTGTGTAGTGGACTCCTGACCTATTAAGCAGAACCAGGAAACCCACCACCTGATGGCGCAAGTCAAGGAATCTAAAGCCTACACGGTCACAGAACCGCCTGAGTCTCTGATTCAGACCCTCCACTCGGCTCTGCACCAAAAGACCACAGTCGCTTCTATCGACGATGATGCAGATGGTGAGCTCCGCCTTAATCTCGGAAGCAAGACTGGGAGTCTTTACCATTTCCGATAACCGCCTGAAACCAGACAGAATCTGCTCCGATCCAAAGCGACACACGTCACTGGTACCGACATGAGCCACCACCTGCAGTTGTCTGCACCCTGTACTCTTCATGGCATCCGGAAGCACCCTTTCCACATCTGGAATGAATCCCCCTAGTATGCACACAGAGTGCACACTGGCTTCCTTCCCATCCTTGGCAGCCATGTTCCTAAGGGGCCCCATTACGCGCCAAACGTTGGAGCTCCCAACTACCAGCAAACCCACCCTCTGTGAATGTCCAGACCTTGCGGGCCGAGAAGGTTCCTCTGCAACAGCGTGGACGACTGTGTCCGGCTGAGAGACATCGTCAACCACAGATAACGCCCGAAACTTGTTAGTCAAACTAGCCGGGGAGGCCCTACAATCGGCCCCTCAGAAAGTTTTTCACTGTCTGCCAGACTTTGGAATGATCTCCCACTCGACCACGGGTGAGGGGTCAACCTCAGTGCAGGCAGTACCCGGGGAGGCCACAGCAGTGGACCGATTGTAGGACATGTGGGACGTGCTCGACATCCCTCGCATCCCCGCGTTCGATCCCCCAAAGTGCGCCCCTTGGCAGCAGCCTCAAGCAGTGTGACGGAAGCCAAAGCAGCCTGGAGCTGTGAGTGAAGGGTTGCCAACTCAGCTCGCATCTGTACACAACAGTCACAGTTCCTATCCATTACTGCAGTCGTTCCCGTTTGAAGCTCGTAAAAATATGCAGCAAACGAATGGTGTACTCGCCTTATTAGCAGCAGGAAATCGAAGTGCTCTCTCACTGACGGTCTGACACTAAGCTGTTCTAACCAAACAAACAAAAGCCTGTACGATACGAAGGGTCGATAGCAACGGCAGTACTGTACACTACACTTTTATTAAAATAAAGGTTGAGCCTAGTAAGCACTAAATCATGTAAGAAATTACAAAAATAAACTAGTAACTACCCAGATAACTGAAAATAAGTCACTCCTGTTTGAAGCTCGTAAAAATATGTAACAAGCGAACGGTGTACTCGCCTTATTAGTAGCAGGAACTAGCGGTGCGCTCTCGCTGATGGCCTAACCAACACTTGTCTATCTTCAGGGGTTCTGGGAAGCAGATGATGCAAAACTATTTTTATGTGCGTCCAATGTAAAGAATTTTATATTTTTGTTATTTGGAACTATGGTGCATGCTTCTTACAGCTATTCTCGTATTGTATGTCGATAGACGGTACTATGGAATGTCACCAGTATAAGGTATGATTTCTTCGAATCTGTATGCATTGTATGTTGGTTTGACATTAGAATTTTCCATACTCTTTAAATTAGAGTTGTGTCCAGTTGACGTGAATTGTCAATTAAATGGACTGGCTACGTAAATTTTTTTTCTATAGAAATGGTCTAAAGATGCCGATTTAATCTCGCTGAAACTAGTAATCATTGAGTAATTTTAAGCGATCGGGGTGAATAAACTTCTTTAATAAGAAGAACAAGTGTGATTAGGTTATGAGATTACCTCCAATACATCCTACAGTGTCGGGTAATCATTATAATATGAATAGGAATCGGTGTATAGAGGAGAATCACACCAAATTTTAATATACCCACCGATGAAAATAGGCCCTGGAAGAAACATTATACAGTTCCTACAACTGCCAAGAACTGCAAATGGCTCTGAGCACTATGCGACTCAACTTCTGAGGTCATCAGTTGCCTAGAACTTAGAACTAATTAAACCTAACCTAAGGACATCACACACATCCATGCCCGAGGCAGGATTCGAACCTGCGACCGTAGCGGTCGCTCGGTTCCAGACTGCAGCGCCTAGAACCGCACGGCCACTCCGGCCGGCCAAGTACTGCAAATTTTGTTCTTCGCACATCTGGTAATTTCAGAAATAAATCAGTACCTTAGTGTGTTTTGTATATTTTCACTCGTTAGAGTATTACGGCATTACTGTGTGGGATAACTCACCCATAGGAAAGGAAGTATTGACTGCACAAAAGATATAAATATTAATGCTCAGTTACTCGTGTTACACTGTAGGTTCTTCTGCAAGGACTTGAGCATTGTATAAAGGGTGTAACAAACGAATGCTGACAACGTTTGTGGGAGGATTTGCGGAGGGTGTACTCAGGAACAAATTGATGGCAGGAACCCATGTCCAAAAAGTGTTTTGTATGGACTAACATCTGTCCCTAAAGACAGAAAAATATTTGAGTGTAAGCTGGCACACCGCAAGCGGTGCCTCTCACAATCAGCCTATTTATTGTTAACTGACTGCAACTGACAGACGAACTTCACTGGCAACGATGAGGATAGCTGCTCCGCAAGTGGACATTGGCCCATGCAATTTCGACTTGTATAGCGATGCTGGATGTCGGCTACATAAAGGATTCCTACTGTCAGTCCAAAAGGTTTCGAGAGTGGACTAATAAAAAAAGAGAAAAATTAATATAGTAGTTTTAGTGTTTCAGGTATTCCAGGAAGTCTACACCAACAGCGCATTCATACAAACACGTGAAAGTGTCAGAAGAATCCGTCTTCGGAAGGTTTTCGATTCGCGTGCATCATTGGCCACAATTTCAGTTATGTTATCACAGTGTCGACCCTTCATGTGAATTTATGCAATTTGTCGTTTCGACAACACCGAGCCTCGTCAAGCTGACGACTTTTCCCAGGAAAGAATTGCCTGCTTTCTTCATTTCAATGCTGCCGCGGCAGGTGTCCAAGCGTCGTAGATTTATATAGTTCGGGCGTCAGCGTACTCGGGACAAACTTTGCGCACGTCTTTCTCTTCTCCAAAACATTCTGGAGAATGTCTTGAACACTTGGTATAGAAATGGCGACTTGTAGTGTTTTGCGACACAACAACGTTGACCCTTGGATCAGGAGAACAGATCCTTTAGAACCGTTACTGGTATTTTAGTTCTGAATAACCTCTATTTTTTCGCATATGTTTGGTCTCAGTTGTAACAGGTTTTTTTCATTTTTTGCTGAAAACCGAGTAAAACATCGGAATATTTATTAGCCATAGCGCAATGGAAAAATGTTTGGTTTTTAAATAACACTTCTTTAAAAACGACTAATGTTTGTTCCTAGAATTGAGATTCTTTCGAAATTTTGGGTTGTTATAGTAACTGAGAAAAGTTATCAGCACTATTTCAATAACAACGGATACCGTTATAAACTACACTGAGGCGCCAAAGTCACTGGTATAGGCATGCGTATTCAAATACAAAGATATGTAAACAGCCAGAATACGACGCTGCGGTCGGCAACGCCTGTATGAGACAAAAAGTGTCCGCCGCAGTTGTTAGATCGGTTACTGCTGCAACGGAGGAAGGTTGTTACTGCTGCTACAAAGGCCGGCTATCACGATTTAAGTGACTTTGATCGTTCAAATGGCTCTGAGAACTGTGGGACTCAACATCTGAGGTCATAAGTCCCCGAGAACTTAGAACTACTTAAACTTAAGTAACGTAACGACATCACACACATCCATGCCCGAGGCACGATTCAAACCTGCGACAGTAGCGGTCGCGCGGTTCCAGACTGAAGCGCCTAGAACCGCTCAGCCACATAGGCCGGCTAAGTGAGTTTGAACGTGGTGTTATAGTCAGCGCACGAGCGATGGGACACAGCATCTCCGAGGTAGCGATGAAGTGGGGATTTTCCCGTACGACCATTTCGCGGGTATACCGTGAATATCAGGAACCCGGTGAAACGTCATATCTCCGACATCGCTGCGAGTGGAAAAAGATCCTGTAAGAACGGAACCAACGACGACTGAAGAGATCGTTCAACGTGGCAGAAGTGCAACCTTTCCGCAAATTGTTGCAGATTTCAACGGGCCATCAACAAGTGTGAGCGTGCGAACCATTCAACGAAGCATCATCGACATGGACTTTCGGAGCCGAACGCCCACTCGTGTGCGTTTGATGACTGCACGACACAAACCTTATTGCCTCGCCTGGGCCCGTCAACACCGACATTGGACTTTTGATTAGTCGAAGCATGTTGCTTGGTCGGACGAGTCTCGTTTCAAATTGTATCGAGAGGATGGACGTGAACGGGTATGGAGACAACCTCATGATCCATGAACCCTGCATATCAGCAAGGAATTGCCCAAACTAGAGGCTCTGTAATGGTGTGGGGCGTCTGCAGTTGGAGTGTTATGGGACCCCTGATACGTCTAGATACGACTCTGACAGGTGATACGTACGTATGCATTCTGTCTGATCACCTGCACCCATTCAGGTCCATTGTGCATTTCGACGGACTTCGGAACTTTCAGCAGGACAATGCGACACCCTTCAAGTCCAGAACTGCTACACAGTGGCTGCAGGTACACTCTTCTGAATGTAAACACTTCCGCTGGCCCCCAATCTCCCCAGACATGAATATTATTGAGCATGTCTGGGAGCCTTGCAACGTGTTGTTCAGAAGAGATCTCCACCTCCATGTACTCTGACGGATTTATGGACAGCTCTGCAAGGTTCTGAGTGCTTGCAGGGGCCCTACACGATACTAGGCCGGTGTACCAATTTCTTTGGCTCTTCAGAGTAACAACAAACGCATGACATAAGAATCGGTGCAGCATTGCAGTGACAATAACTTGGGAGGGACTTGCGCAGCTTTAGACACTGCCCAGTATCGGACAGAGCGTCTTTCTCAAAAACTGTGATAGATGGCAGGGAGACGCTCTCTTGTGCGAGAATCTCTTTGTCACTGAAAGTCACAATACGGTCCTCAACAGTTTTGCGCCAGTGCTGTCAGAGCAGTGATTGGGAGATGTGTTTGTGCTCTAGTGGCGGCTTCTCGTTGTAAGGTTCCACCCTATATTATTCAAGACTACTTGAGTAGAATTTGTTCACTTATTTTTTGTGCAACATCACCTTCATTATTAACAGACAGAGTTAACTGAATACTAGTTTAAAAAGGCGGGTTCATTATGATAAATTTATATGTTGCCCTCACCTTATTGGCTCCTTACGCCTCATTTGCACGTTGCCGGAGAGACATCACTTGCTCAGTACTGGAAACCATAGTATTAGTACGACTGTGAAAAGCACTAATACAGTTTTTTTCGTTTCCAGATCATTCCACGCCATGGGTAATGATAAAAAAGGGGACTTTGGCAACAGGATAACAACAAGATTGCTACTGAGCAAGTGCTACATGACAAAATGAGAACAAGACAGGCTCAGATTGATTTTTCTGTCCCAAAAAAGCACTTTGGCAAATAGAATAAAGCTTTTAAAACGTGGTGGATGTTGAAACGAAGCCTCTGAGCGGTCGTTTCGGGGAGACCTTTTCAGAAGAATTAGAATCAAACTTAACTGAGCATTTGGTAGATCTATATAATAGAATGATACCACTGAATGAAAAAGAATTTTTAAGTTTTGTTTTGATTTAGCACAAATGTTTGTGGCCCAAGCAAACCCAACAGAGGAAAATCCTGCTCATATAATTTTAGATGACCACATTTCACACAAGGAACTTGAAGTGATTTCGTATGCAAGAAACAACAATGTGCGTATGGTAAGCATTCCTGCTCATACTACGCACAAACTTCAGCCACTACCTGTAACTCAAACGGACGTTGCTAGTTTGATTGGGACTGCTTTGAACACCGTTTGCAGGATGGACCTTGCAACTTCTGGTTTTTCCTGCTCTGGATTCCACCCACGAAAGAAAGACATCTTTACAGATTTAGACTTCCTAACTGCAACTCACTCCTCTGAGGAAAGCGTGAATAGTCTCAAGACCGACCGTTTTTGGTGGCGTAGTCCTACATGCTTCTTCAAAAGAACCAGGGGAATAATTGCAACTTCTTCTGTGTCAACAATTGAACCAATGGCTCAGGTGCCACGTTTCTGTGTGTTTTGTCAACAAGTCTTTCCACAGTAGATTATCCTCCTGCTTCTCCTCCAAGCACTTCTGGGTACTTCGGTGGACGTGGAAGCTGCATTACTTCCTTATTCCAAACAGTCATGAACAAAATTACTCCAGTCTCAGAGAAAGCAAGATAGAAATATGTCAGTTGGAAGGCAAGAAGTGAAAAAAGTGAAAAATTGACTAACAGACTCTAGAAAGATAAGCTAGAGAAGAAATTAAAAGGAGCTTGCAAAACCAGCCTTAAGAAAAGATAAGAAGATGCAAAAACAGATTCAGAAGAATAATCAGAAAAAGAAACAAAGAAATGTGAAAATAAACCGAAAACTTTGCTTCTGCGCAATGGAAGTTCTAAAATTGACACTTAAGAAGAAAACACTACAGAGTGCACTATTTGCAGGGAATCAACAAATGAAGATTGGGTTCGCTGCACATCCATACAAGGGGTGGGCTCATGTGGCTTGCACGGACGAAGAAGATCTTCTTTACTATAAGTGTGACAACTGCAGTGCATAAGCATTTATATTTTTACCTTTTGTTTGATTCGACTGACTCATAAATTAATGAAAAATATCATTCGTTGGGCAAAAAATGAATAAATATAGTTTTTATTAATGACTTTGTTAAGTGTCTGAAACAGGGCAATGGTTTTTCACCCTAGTCATTTTTGAACAATTTTTATTTGTTGATTGGATGTGCTAAAGCATAGTATTTTGAAAAATTACTACTTTTTGTTATAAATAAATGTTTTAACAGTGCAACTGTTGTACTTCCATTTCCCACATGTGTTTAAAGAAGTTTTTTCGTAAAAGAAAGCTAAAGCGTCTGGTACTGTGCAAATCTCCCATATAGACTGCCATGTGGTGTGGCCTGTCAGACAGTTCAAGCGAACGTGCAATGTGCAAGACTTGCCCCGCCTGACTGAGCAAGGTGGTGCAGTGGTTATCACCCTGCACTCGCATTTGAGAAGGCGACGGTTGAAATCCAAGTCCAGCCACCCAAATTTAGGTTTCCCGTGATTCTTTTCCACGATTCCCAGAAACTGCACCATATGAATGTCCGGGTGGTTCCTTTGAAAGGGCACGACCGATTCACTTCTGTATCCTTGAACATTAGGATCCTGCGCAGTGTCTCTAAAGACCTCCATGACGACAGGACGTTAAACCTTAATCTTCCTTCCTTCCTTTTGATCCCACCTGGTCTGTACGGTACTTTCTTGCTACCGTCCTCAGACTTAAGCTTGACTGAAGAACAGACCATCCCTAGTTTGAAAGTATTTTACGAAGTGCAGTTCGTACAACGCTCCATTTTCTTTAACACAGTAAAGACGGAAGGAGGCACAATCAACTTTCGTCATCATACACTCAAGTGACAAAAGTCATAGGATATCTGCTAATGTCGTGTTGAACTTCCATTTCCCTGGCATACTACAGCAGCTCGACGTGGCATGGACTCAAGTTCTTGGAGGTCCCCTCAAAAATGTTGATCCATACTGCCCCTATAGCCGTCCATAATTGCGAAAGTGATGTCGGTGTAGGGTTTTGTGTACAAACTGACCTCTTGACTATGTCCCATAAATGTTCGATGGAACTAGTGTCGAGCGATCTCGGTGGCCAGATTATACGATCGAACTGCCTAGAATGTTAGTCAAACCAGTTCTGAACAATTTTCCCCGAGTGACATGGCGCATTATCAGTCATAAAAATCCCAACATTGCTGAGAGCATGAAATCTATGAACGGCTGCAAATGATTTCCTAGGACCCAAAAATATGCATTTCCAGTGAATGATTGTTTCATTTGGACCAGAGGATCCTGTCCATTCCATGTAATGGATCCACCACCAGCTTGCACAATGCCCTGTTGACCTTCGTGGAGTCTGTGTCATATTCACAGCCCTTACTAACTAACAATAGGACACATCTGGCCAGAGCATGGTTTTCCAGTCGTCTAGGGTCGAACCGATATTTTCACAAGCCCAGCAGTGGCCCTGCATGTGGTGTTGTAGTGTTGGCAAAAGCATTCGCGTCAGTCGTCTGTTGCCACAGCCCATTAAAGCCAAATTCCGCCACACTGTCCTGACAGAGACGTTCGTCGTATGTCCCTCACTGATTTTTGCTGCTATTTCACGCAGTGTTGCTTGTCTCTTATCACTGACAACTCTACGCCAAAGCAGCTGGTATCGGTCGTTAAGTGAAGGTCGTCGGCCACTGCGTAGTCCTTGGTAAGAGATTATGCCTGAAATATGCTATTCTCGGCACACTCTTGTCTCTGGATCTCGGAATGTTGAATTGCCTAACGATTTCCAAAATGGGCTGTCCAATGCATCAAGCTCCAACTGCCAGTCCGTGTTCAAAGGTTGTTAATTCCCGTCGCGCGGCCATAAAAATCGGCCTTGTACAAACGACATCTCCGCCAATGGACTGCCCTTCTACACATTGTGTACATGATACTACTGCTATCTGTATGTGTGCCTATCGGTAACCCATGACTTTTGTCATATCATAGTAAAAAGAGAAAACATGCACAATGTTCCTAGGAAAAGGCAGTAAATTTGACTGATACATCGTGCTAAAAAGTAATGTCTCCGAATATTTTAGGGGAAAACTCGGGAATTTTTTAACATAGCGAAAATTCTACTTCTTTGGTCTTTGTGTTAACATATTTGTTTCTCAACATAGTCACCGTGGCTACGAACGCATTTCTGTCAATGAGAGACCAGTTTTTTGATACCGTCACTGTAGAAAGTTTTCCTTTGCTTAAGGAGACACACCGTCACTCTGCTTGCACCCTTTCATGACAATGAAACTGAAGTCCTCGAAGTCGATTATTAAGTTTTGGAATGAGATGAAAATCGTATGGAGACAGTGAACTCAGGGCGTCGGTTTGTTGCAGATGCCGCCGCGCTCGTGTGTGACATGGCATTTTCATGTTGAAAGAGAGGGTGCGCCACGTGTAGACGAACTCTTCGAAATCAAAGCTCCATACAGCACGATGTTCCTCATGTACTGACATAGCTACGTTACACACCGCCATGTTACATGCTACAACTCGGAGCCCTCTACCAGCAGACGACTGCAAACATCTAGACACGAAGAATTAAGATGTAAATTGTTAATAACATTCGTTTCATTTTAAAAAAGTAGTTTAAGAGTTTTCAGCACGCCCTCGTAGCTGTAATTTTCTTAGTACGCTACAAACTCAAGATAATAACTGAACCCTTAACTTTGTGGGTGAAAATTTGATACCATCCAAAAGTAACGATGCAGGAAAATCATTAACTTGTAACTCATTAACTTATAACCTTCGCTCTCGCCGTCGCCGCGCCAGTCTCTTCATCTTCGCAGTCTTCCCTGGTGACAAGAAGATCAATTTCCGCCGCTGCCTCAGCCACATATCGGCAGTGATATACTACTAGAACGCAGCTATATCTGTAACACGTTTAGTACTGGAAGTAAGTACAATAACAACCAGAAAATCGGCTAGTTCAGAAACCTGTTATTTTGAGAGATGGCCGGCCGGAGTGGCCGTGCGGTTCTGGGCGCTACAGTCTGGAACCGAGCGACCGCTACGGTCGCAGGTTCGAATCCTGCCTCGGGCATGGATGTGTGTGATGTCCTTAGGTTAGTTAGGTTTAATTAGTTCTAAGTTCTAGGCGACTGATGACCTCAGCAGTTAAGTCGCATAGTGCTCAGACCCATTTGAATATTTTTTTTTTTTTTTTTTTTTTTTTTTGAGAGGTTTTAAGAGGTAGGTTAAATCCGAGACGAAAAGAACCGGCGAAACCGAAAACCGGTTGTATCTCGACAACCGCCATCCGTATTCGACACACTACTGTCGCAATACTACTACTTAATATGTCTGATCACAACTGACATGCTACTACCACATATGTTGTTTACAGTTGCTAGTTCAAGTTGCCATAGTAGTTAATGCGCTGACATCTCATATACGCCGAGGATAAAATCAGTCACGAAACTTTTTGAACGGACGGTGTGCCTATAAAATCAGTAAATATTTGTCGGAAGACAGCGTAACAGAAGGATACCTATATCATTTAAATCTTTGAGCACTCTTAATTTTTGCCATAACACACACTACGTCCTCGCTTCTTTCTGAAAATGTTAGACGTTTTGTTCTTTCAGTAAATGCTTTAAACACAATTTTTGTTCTGATAAATACTGTTATAAAATGACGCAGATTTTAGATTGAAGTGACTACAAGCTGTTCCTCCAATTAAGACACCACAGCGTCGATTACCACATTCCAAATACTTTAAAACTTTAAAAAAATTTAACGATTTTTCTTATATTTATCAATAATTTTTATTTATGTTAGGGACTGAAAACCCATGAAATTAAAATCGCACATGAAATCTTATTTGGGTTACTAGTTTTGCCTAACAATTTAACCATCTTCAGATCATGAAACATTCGTGATTAGTTTTGGCCCCAGTACGGCTTCACACTTCGTTAAAATCTTTCTTAAAATGACAGTAGTTGTAGTGAAATTTTCACTCTGCAGCGGAGTGGGCGCTGATGTGAAATTTCTTGGCAGATTAAAACTGTGTTCTCGGATTGCGAAAATATTGTGTTTGCACCCACTTACATAGGGAGAAATGATGTTGTTGTTGTGGTCTTCAGTCCTGAGACCGGTTTGATGCAGCTCTCCATGCTACTCTATCCTGTGCAAGCTTCTTCATCTCCCAGTACCTACGGCAACCTACGTTCTTCTGAATCTGTTTAGTGTTTTCATCTCTTGGTTTCCCTCTACGATTTTTCCCCTACACACTCCCCTCCAATACTAAATTGGTGATCCCTTGATGCCTCAGAACATGTCCTACCAATCGATCCCTTCTTCTACTCAAGTTGTCCACAAACTTCTCTTCTCCCCAATCCTATTCAATACCTCCTCATTAGTTATGTGATCTACCCATCTAATCTTCAGCATTCTTCTGTAGCACCACATTTCGAAAGCTTCTTTTCTTGTCCAAACTAGTTATCGTCCGTGTTCCACTTCCATACGGAGAAATGATAATCACGATAAAATAATAGAAATCAGGGTTCGGACAGAATAATTTATGTGCTCGTTGAACCCTCTGCCAGGCACCTTATTGTGAATAGCAGAGTAATCACGTACTTAAGGTATAGACCGAGACTCGAACTCGGGATCTTTGCCTTCCGCGGGCAAGTGCTCTACCATCTGAGCTACCCAAACACGACTCACGACCCGCCCTCAGAGCTTCAGTTCTGCCTGTATCTCGTCTCCTACCTTCCAAACTTCACAGAAGCTCTCCTGCGAAACTTGCAGTACAAGCACTCCTGAAAGAACTGATACTGCGGAGACATGGCTTAGCCACAGCCTGGGGAATGTTTCCAGAATGAAATTCTGGAGCACTTGTCCGCGAAAGGCAAAGTTCGAGTATCGAACCGGCACACAGTTTTAATCTGCCAGGAAGTATCATGACAGTATCCATACCTGACATAACTGAAAACAGCTATCTTCGTTCGTGGTCAGTGTAGTTGACGGATGGTCATGAAACAAAGGTTTTATACCGTTACAGCTTAGAAAGTGACACAATCAGTATTTATATCATTTCGTAACGCAGATCGTCATATATCTCTTGCCTTGACATAAATGAAAATTTACAACTGATCGCTTATCGGCTGTTTGACAATGTCAACAAACTTGATTTATCAACAACATTTAGACGTACGCTGGCACTGATAATCAACAGGATTGTGTACTTTATGAGAAAGAAAGTATGTTAGGTTAATCAAACATCAATACTGGAGTTATCTTTGCACGTAAATGTGGAAATTACTTTTAGCACTTATGTGTCGCTAGACAGTAGTTAATTGCTACATCAGGTTGCGGCATTTCTCTCCTGCCTGAGGCAAGAACGACTCACTCTTACGGAGTTTTTTCATAGTCAACTATAACATGCTCAAAAAATTGGCAAGGGTCCACAACGTTGCTAGATACGAGCACCCTCAGATTCTGGTCACGTTGCCCGAATAATTTATGTGAGAAACCTTCATCGTTGATCAGTGCCTCTTCTAAATTACATCTACAATATATGTATGCCTACGTCTATATCTACATCCACAGCTTGTACCGTTTCCGAATTTGTCGTACGTAATATTCCAACCCAAACTTAACTTCATAATTTGGTTGAGACTGCATTAGCTGATATGTGGTGTAAGATGTGAAGTGCAGACAACATATGGTATTTTGGGTACCGAAGCTGTGAGAAACTGCGCCAGTTTACTTGTCGGATAATATGACTGGCCGCCACAACAGGAGATGTATGAATTACCCTAGAGCCAGCGCGCAAATCTCTAATTTTGATTTATTAATATTCTTTTTAAAATATTACTCAAATTTAATTGACAGTCATCCTGGCTATCCTGTAGTAATCTTCTAATCCACACACTTCATATTTCATTTTAATAACAACTTTCACTAACTTTAGGATAACGTTACGAAGACGAGGCACTTCGTATGTCATCAGGTCCCACCAAAAATGGGCATCGAGTGACGTGATTCGTGGTACCGCCCCCAGTCGTGACAAGGGGAGTTTCATACAGTTCGCTCTAAGGAATCGCGAAAAACAGGAATGATGTAAACTCATCGGTGACTGTAATTTCTAAAATGTATTTAATGTACCAATGTACATGCATGAACTATGTGACGTGCGACTTTGTCGGCATACGTTTGTGAAATTCTTTGTTGGTAGTTTATCGCTTTATGCTTCTTCAGTCTCCCTGTCCAGCCGGCTGTACGTTACTTCCCTAGTTTGCTTGAAGTGCACTTCTACACTGCAGCCAAGAGTCCAGTACGATGGACATTTTAGCTGTCTCCAGAATTTCTTTCTTGGTGACATCTGGTTTGTACTGTTGGTTACAAAAATGGTTCAAATGGCTCTGAGCACTATGGGACCTAACTTCTGAGGTCGTCAGTCCCCTAGAACTTAGAACTACTTAAGCCTGACTAACCTAAGGACATCACACACATCCATGCCCGAGGCAGGATTCGAGCCTGCGACCGTAGCGGTCGCTCGGTTCCAGACTGTAGCGCCTAGAACAGCTCGTCTACTCCGGCCGGCTGTTGGTTACACTGAGATGTTCTGCTCACAGTTTCGTGGCGGTCACTGCTGGCGATCTCTTTGCAGTGTCTTCCAGAAACAAATGTATGTACGAATGTCATACATTTGTTTTTTGTTATTATTTATCGTCGTTGTTGTAAATAGATCAACAAATTATGTTATAGTCTCTGTAGCAACCTGACACCATTTTCTTACTTATTTCCAAGAGTAAACAATGCAGGGCAACCGGTTAGATAGATGATCGCAGCTTTGTTCAGTTTTGATCACTGGATAATTTCTCGGAGGACAGTACGTACTTTAAAGAATGCTTGTGCTTCTCATTACTTTGTGAGATGGATGAAATTAGCAGTTCTTTGGAAATTACAGTAATTCTTTCGAAAATATTAACTGGTAATTAGCTTTAGAAGTTCACAAAATCTTTTCTGCCAACTGACGCAGGCATGAATGGACTACTCACAGAAGCTGATATCGAACGAGAAATGCTGAAAGTAGTAGAAGAGAGCAGTAATTTGAGTGACATAGGGGAATGTTAAAATGAGGAAGATCTTGACATTACTTTAAATACAGACTTGTTTGCACAAAAAGCAGAAAATGACATTTCACAAACATTGATGATTGAAGCTGCTCTTCTTGTGTTACACTTTTGTGGTATTCTCTACGAAAACATAAATTTGTCACATTACTTTTCATGGCCACATATCAAGATAATCTCTTTGAGTACCAGTGTCCACCCAGCTGGACATAAGAAAATCTCTGTCCAGATGAGAAATAACAAAAACCTATTACATTGTTCATTTATGACGTCTATATGCCACAGGACATGTGACCTGTAATTGAAGAAGTGTCATGATGATCTCTCCATTGGAAAAAGATTCCGGAATAGTCCCCCATTCGGATCTCCGGGAGGGGACTGCCAAGGGGGAGGTTACCATGAGAAAAAGATTGAATAATCAACGAAAGGATAACGTTCTACGAGTAGGGGCGTGGAATGTCAGAGGCTTGAACGTGGTAGGAAAACTAGAAAATCTGAAAAGGGAAATGCAAAGGCTCAATCTACACTCCTGGAAATTGAAATAAGAACACCGTGAATTCATTGTCCCAGGAAGGGGAAACTTTATTGACACATTCCTGGGGTCAGATACATCACATGATCACACTGACAGAACCACAGGCACATAGACACAGGCAACAGAGCATGCACAATGTCGGCACTAGTACAGTGTACAACCACCTTTCGCAGCAATGCAGGCTGCTATTCTCCCATGGAGACGATCGTAGAATGCTGGATGTAGTCCTGTGGAACGGCTTGCCATGCCATTTCCACCTGGCGCCTCAGTTGGACCAGCGTTCGTGCTGGACGTGCAGACCGCGTGAGACGACGCTTCATCCAGTCCCAAACATGCTCAATGGGAGACCTTGCTGGCCAGGGTAGTTGACTTACACCTTCTAGAGCACGTTGGGTGGCACGGGATACATGCGGACGTGCATTGTCCTGTTGGAACAGCAAGTTCCCTTGCCGGTCTAGGAATGGTAGAACGATGGGTTCGATGACGGTTTGGATGTACCGTGCACTATTCAGTGTCCCCTCGACGATCACCAGTGGTGTACGGCCAGTGTAGGAGATCGCTCCCCACACCATGATGCCGGGTGTTGGCCCTGTGTGCCTCGGTCGTATGCAGTCCTGATTGTGGCGCTCACCTGCACGGCGCCAAACACGTATACGACCATCATTGGCACCAAGGCAGAAGCGACTCTCATCGCTGAAGACGACACGTCTCCATTCGTCCCTCCATTCACGCCTGTCGCGACACCACTGGAGGCGGGCTGCACGATGTTGGGGCGTGAGCGGAAGACGGCCTAACGGTGTGCGGGACCGTAGCCCAGCTTCATGGAGACGGTTGCGAATGGTCCTCGCCGATACCCCAGGAGCAACAGTGTCCCTAATTTGCTGGGAAGTGGGGGTGCGGTCCCCTACGGCACTGCGTAGGATCCTACGGTCTTGGCGTGCATCCGTGCGTCGCTGCGGTCCGGTCCCAGGTCGACGGGCACGTGCACCTTCCGCCGACCACTGGCGACAACATCGATGTACTGTGGAGACCTCACGCCCCACGTATTGAGCAATTCGGCGGTACGTCCACCCGGCCTCCCGCATGCCCACTATACGCCCTCGCTCAAAGTCCGTCAACTGCACATACGGTTCACGTCCACGCTGTCGCGGCATGCTACCAGTGTTAAAGACTGCGATGGAGCTCCGTATGCCACGGCAAACTGGCTGACACTTACGGCGGCGGTGCACAAATGCTGCGCAGCTAGCGCCATTCGACGGCCAACACCGCGGTTCCTGGTGTGTCCGCTGTGCCGTGCGTGTGATCATTGCTTGTACAGCCCTCTCGCAGTGTCCGGAGCAAGTATGGTGGGTCTGACACACCGGTGTCAGTATGTTCTTTTTTCCATTTCCAGGAGTGTAGATATACTAGGGGTCAGTGAAGTGAAGTGGAAAGGAAGACAACGATTTCTGGTCAGATGAGTATCGGGTAATATCAACAGGAGCAGAAAATGGCATAACAGGTGTAGGATTCGTTATGAATAGGAAGGTAGGGCAGAGGGTGTGTTACTGTGAACAGTTCAGTGATCGGGTTGTTTTAATCAGAATCGACAGAAGACCAACACCGACAACGATAGTTCAGGTATACATGCCGACGTCGCAAGCTGAAGATGAACAGATAGAGAAAGTGTATGAGGATATTGAAGGGGTAATGCAGTATGTAAAGGGGGACGAAAATCTAATAGTCATGGGCGACTGGAATGCAGTTATAGGTGAAGGAGTAGAAGAAAAGGTTAATGGAGAATATGGGCTTGGGACAAGGAATGAAAGAGGAGAAAGACTAATTGAATTCTGTAACAAGTTTCAGCTAGTAATAGCGAATACCCTGTTCAAGAATCACAAGAGGAGGAGGTATACTTGGAAAAGGCCGGGAGATACGGGAAGATTTCAATTAGATTACATCATGGTCAGACAGAGATTCCGAAATCAGATACTGGATTGTAAGGCGTACCCAGGAGTATATATAGACTCAGATCAAATATAGTAGTGATGAAGAGTAGGCTGAAGTTCAAGACATTAGTCAGGTAGAAACAATACGAAAAGAAGTGGGATACGGAAGTACTAAGGAATGACGAGATACGTTTGAAGTTCTCTAACGCTATAGATACAGCAATAAGGAATAGCGCAGTAGGCAGTACAGTTGAAGAGGAATGGACATATCTAAAAAGGGCCATCACAGAAGTTGGGAAGGAAAACATAGGTACAAAGAAGGTAGCTGCGAAGAAACCATCGGTAACAGAAGAAATACTTCAGTTGATTGATGAAAGGAGGAAGTACTAACATGTTCCAGGAAAATCAGGAATACAGAAATACAAGTCGCTGAGGAATGAAATAAATAGGAAGTGCAGGTAAGCTAAGACGAAATGGCTACAGGAAAAATGTGAAGACATCGAAAAAGAAATGATTGTCGGAAGGACAGACTCAGCATACAGGAAAGTCAAAACAACCTTTGGTGACATTAAAAGCAACGGTGGTAACATTAAGAATTCCAGTGTTAAATGCAGAGGGGAGAGCAGATAGGTGGAATGAATACATTGAAAGCCTCTATGAGGGTGAAGATTTGTCTGATGTGATAGAAGAAGAAACAGGAGTCGATTTAGAAGAGATAGGGGATCCAGTATTAGAATCGGAATTTAAACGAGCTTTGGAGGACTTACGGTCAAATAAGGCAGATGGGATGGATAACATTACATCAGAATTTCTAAAATCATTGGGGGAAGTGGCAACAAAACGACTATTCACGTTGGTGTGTAGAATATATGAGTCTAGCGATATACCATCTGACTTTCGGAAAAGCATCATCCACACAATTCCGAAGACGGCAAGAGCAGACAAGTGCGAGAATTATCGCACAATCAGCTTAACAGCTCATGCATCGAAGCTGCTTACAAGAATAAGATGCGGAAGAATGGAAATGAAAATTGAGAATGCGCTAGGTGACGATCAGTTTGCCTTTAGGAAAAGTAAAGGGACGAGAGAGGCAATTCTGACGTTACGGCTAATAATGGAAGCAAGGCTAAAGAAAAATCAAGACACTTTCATAGGATTTGTCGATCTGGAAAAAGCGTTCGACAATATAAAATGGTGCAAGCTGTTCGAGATTCTGAAAAAAGTAATGGTAAGCTATAGGGAGAGACGAGTCATATACAATATGTTCAACAACCAAGAGGGAATAATAAGAGTGGACGATCAACAACGAAGTGCTCGTATTAAGAAGGGTGTAAGACAAGGATGTAGCCTTTCGCCCCTACTCTTCAATCTGTACATCGAGGAAGCAATGATGGAAATAAAAAAAAAGGTTCAGGAGTGGAATTAAAATACAAGGTGAAAGGATATCATTGATACGATTCGCTGATGACATTGCTATCCTGAGTGAAAGTGAAGAAGAATTAAATGATCTGCTGAGCGGAATGAACAGTCTAATGAGTACACAGTATGGTTTGAGAGTAGAACGGAGAAAGACGAAGGTAATGAGAAGTAGTAGAAATGAGAACAGCGAGAAACTTAACATCAGGATTGATGGTCACCAAATCAATGAAGTTAAGGAATTCTGCTACCTAGGCAGTAAAATAACCAATGACGGACGGAGCAAGGAGGACATCAAAAGCAGACTCGCTATGGCAAAAAAGGCATTTCTGGCCAAGAGAAGTCTACTAACATCAAATACCGACCTTAATTTGAGGAAGAAATTTCTGAGGATGTACGTCTGGAGTACAGCATTGTATGGTAGTGAAACATGGACTGTGGAAAAACCGGAACAGAATAGAATCGAAGCACTTGAGATGTGGTGCTATAGACGAATGTTGAAAATTAGGTGGACTGATAAGGTAAGGAATGAGGAGGTTCTACGCAGAGTCGGAGAGGAAAGGAATATGTGGAAAACGCTGATAAGGGGAAGGGACAGGATGATAGGACATCTGCTAAGACATGATGGAATGACTTCCATGGCACTAGAGGGAGCCATAGAAGGCAAAAACTGTAGAGGACGACAGAGATTGGAATACGTCAAGCAAATAATTGAGGACGTAGGTTGCAAGTGCTACTCTGAGATGAAGAGGTTAGCACAGGAAAGGGATTCGTGGCGGGCCGCATCAAACCAGTCAGTAGACTGATGACAAAAAAAAAGGAAAAAAAAATATATGCCACGCCCTTATCAAAAAATATTTGAAATAATAGAAAAATTTTGATTTGGTTTTAATATATAGCTGCTCCGTGTGTTATAAATAAACAAAAAGCCATTGGCATCCCAGTTAATTTTGGATACTCATTTAGCAGTGAAGAGAGCCTTAGCCAACTTACTAGCAAATATCACTACCTCATGTCAAGAACAACGGATTCGTGACCTGCGCAGGGAAAGGATATCTTTAGAAGACATCAGGTGGGTGGGCTATTACACAATCTATTCTGCACTGATAAGGCGCAGAACAAATGGGCGCCTCACATGTCCTGCGTTCCCAGTACAAATATGAACAACTTACTGCTATCAGTGGGAACACGGAGACGGGAATTTATATGCAGAGCGCATGTTGCACGGGCCACTGGCGGCCAACACATTCAATTGCAAGGATTCTGTCCGTTTCATCACCGTAAGCTACGCGTAGCACGCCACGAATTTTAGTAATAAACTTTTCTGAGATACACATCGCTTCTGTATAACTTCTACCACTGTAGTTTGGTGAACACCTCCGTAACGCAATCGATCTTGCTCAACGAACCAGCGAAGAAACATGATGCTCGTTCTTTGGGTCTGCTATTTTTGTTTCATTATACCTACATTTTAGGGATCCTAGATTGACGAAAAGTACTCCAGAATCTGGCACACAACTGCTGGGTAAGTCACTATACAGGGTGTTACAAAAAGGTACGGCCAAACTTTCAGGAAACATTCCACACACACAAATAAAGAAAAGATGTTATGTGGACATGTGTCCGGAAACGCTTAATTTCCATGTTAGAGCTCATTTTAGTTTCGTCAGTGTGTACTGTACTTCATCGACTCAAATTGTAAATTTTCACAATCAACGTGTGTGGGCTGACGAGAATCCGCACGCAATTGTGCAATCACGTCATCAACACAGATTTGCTGTGTACGTTTGGGCAGGCATTGTTGGTGATGTCTTGATTGGGCCCCATGTTCTTGCACCTCCGCTCAATGGAGCACGTTATCATGATTTCATACGGGATACTCTACCTGTGCTGCTAGAACATGTGCCTTTACAAGTACGACACAACATGTCGTTCATGCACGATGGAGTTCCTGCACATTTCAGTCGATGTGTTCGTACGCTTCTCAACAACAGATTCGGTGACCGATGGATTGGTAGAGGCGGACCAATTCCATGGCCTCCACGCTCTCCTGACTTCAACCCTCTTGACTTTTATTTGTGGGGGCATTTGAAAGTTCTTGTCTACGCAACACCGGTACCAAATGTAGAGACTCTTCGCGCTCGTATTGTGGACGGCTGTGATACAATACGCCATTTTCCAGGGCTGCATCAGCGCATCAGGGATTCCATGCGACGGAGGGTGGATGCATGTATACTAGCTAACGGAGGACATTTTGAACATTTCCTGTAACAAAGTGTTTGAAGTTACGCTGGTACATTCTGTTTCCGGACACATGTCCACGTAATATATTTTCTTTCTTTGTGTGTGAGGAATGTTTCCTGAAAGTTTGGCCGTACCATTTAGTAACACCTTGTATACAGTGGTTACTAAAGTCATGGAACAGTAAAACCACATATACCGATGGCGGTACAATTGCGTACACAAGCTATAAAAGGGCAGTACATTGGCGGAGCTGACATCTGTACTCAGATGATTCATATGAAACGGGTTCCGACGGGAATTAACAAGCTTTGAACGCACAATGCTGGTTGGTGCTAGACGCATAGGAAATTCCATTTCGGAAATCGTTAGGAAAATCAATATTCCGATATCCACAGTATCTACCGTGTCAAGGGTGTACCGAAAATACCAAAAGTCAGGCGTTACCTCCCACCACGGACGAGGCAGTGGCTGATGGCAGTTACTTAATGACCGAAAACAGCGGCGTTTGCGAAGAGTTGTAAGTGCCGGGAGACAAGCAACACTGCGTGAAATAACCGCAGGTACCACTGTGGGACGTACGATGAACGTATCCGTCAGAAATGTGAGTCGAAATTCGGTGTTCATGTGCTATGGCAGCAGACGACCGAGGCGTGTGTCTTTGGTAGCAGCATGACAGCGCCTGTATCGCCTCTCCTAGGCCAGTGGCCACATCAGTTGGCTCCTAGACGACTGGAAAATAGTAGCCTGGTCAGACGAGTTCCGAATTCAGTTGGTAAGATCTGATGGAAGTGTTAGAGGGTGGCGCAGATCTGAAGAAGCCATGGAACCAAATTTGTCAACGAGGTACTGTGCAAGCTGGTGGTGTCCCCATAATTAGCGTGCGCTGTGTTTACATGGAATGGACTAGGTCCTGTGCTCCAACTGAACCGATCATTGACGGTTACGGTCTGCTTATTGAAGACCATTTGCAGCCATTCCTGAATTTCAAGTTGTCAAACTACGATGGATTTTTTATGGATGACAGTATGCTATGTCACGAGCTACTGTTTTTCCTGACGAGTTTGAAGAACATTCTGGACAGAATGAAATTTTCACTCTGCACTGGTGTGTGCGCTGACATGAAATTTCTGGCAGATTAAAACTGTGTGCCGGACTGAGACTCGAACTCGGGACCTTTGCTTTTCGCGGGCAAGTGCCCTACCAACTGAGCCATCCAAGTACGACTCACGATCCGTCATCACAGCTCTACTTCCGCCAGTATCTCTTTTAATCTGCCAGGAAGTTTCATATCAGCGCACACTCCGCTGCAGAGTGAAAATTTCATTCAGGAAACATCCCCAAGGCTGTGGCTAAGCAATGTCTCCGAAATATCTTTTCTTCCAGGAGTGCTGGTTCTGCAAGGTTTCGCAGGAGAGCTTCTGTGAAGTTTGGAAGGTAGTAGACGAGATACTGGCGAAATTAGAGCTGTAAGGACGGGTTGAGTCG
This sequence comes from Schistocerca americana, assembly GCF_021461395.2. Lineage (NCBI taxonomy): Eukaryota > Metazoa > Arthropoda > Insecta > Orthoptera > Acrididae > Schistocerca > Schistocerca americana. The sequence continues at coordinate 789,486,270 of NC_060121.1, read as the reverse complement.
TGCTTGGGTGGCTCAGTTGGTAGAGCACTTGCCCGCGGAAGGAAGGTCGCGAGTTCGAGTCTCTGTCCGGCACACAGATTTAATCTGCCAAAAAGTTTCATTGTGGACAGTTCGTGCGAATGATTTGGCCATGCAGACGGCCCGACAAGGGGCATAATTGACAGGTCAGTTCCGGCAATTCTTTCGGAATCGCGGACGTCTATGAAGGCAGTATGGCTCCATATCTCTGCAGGTGATTTCCAAAGACTTGTGGAGTCCACGCCACGTGAAGTTTCTGCACTACTCCGAGCAAAAGGAGGTCCGACATAATATTAAGAGGTATAACGTGACTTTTGTCACCTCAGTCTATTTCCTCAGAAGTCATCTAGTGAGTCTCAGCCTGACAGCCGCATCTCCTACAATTAGTGTTATGTGGCCATTCCAATTTAGGATTCTCCGGACGATAACTACCGGTATTTTAGGGCTGTATAAATTTTAAGTGACTTATCGCCTATCGTGTAACAGAACAGTGATCGATTACTCCTCCAATAGTATCTATGTTGGTCGACAACGGCCAATCCCTGCAGCAACGGTCGATTCTCTACAGGTTTTCCAGCGTTTCGGTGCAGTCTCCTGGCGTAACATCTTTACTATAGGCAAATGCTTCACGTCGGCTAAGCAGCAGTCTCAGGAAGCTTCCCAAGTTGCCGGCCGCGGTGGCTGTGCGGTTCTAGGCGCTTCAGTCCGGAACCCTGGGAATGCTACGGTCGCAGATTCGAATCCTGCCTCGGACATGGATGTGTGTGATGTCCTTAGGTTAGTTAGGTTTAAGTACTTCGAAGTTCTAGGGGACTGATGATCTCAGATGTTAAGTCCCATAGTGTTCAGATCCATTTGAACCATTTTTTAACTTCCCAAGTTGTGCACTAGATAATTTATGTATAATTTAAGCAGCTGTCTAGTAACACATGAAATTTGATCCCAGTTGCGAATACTAACAACTATCAGCTGTATAAGGGGATGACTACAATGAAAATTTGAGTAGGACCAGGACTCGAACCTGGATTTTCCGCTTTATGTGAGCGGTCGCTCTAACCACTTTAGCTATCCGTGCACAACTTATAGCCAAACCCAAACTTTCATGAGTCGCCGTTCCTCTGTCACAACCTGTACTCGGACACACATTATGTAATTCTCTTACAAGGGAGGACATTGTAATTGAAGCTCGCTGCCAGGTATCGGCGGATAAAAAACGTTATTGCAGTTACTGTCCGGAGGAATATCGCATCGTTCTTCTTAACAAGACATGCTTTGCAGTATCTTATTTATCCGCCGATACTGACAGAAACTTTCAACTGAACTATCCTCCCCTATACGGGAATTACATAATGTGTGTACGAGTACAGGTTGTGACACAGGAACGACAACATATGGAAGTTCGGGTCTGAGCACGAGTGGTGCACGGATAGCCAAAGCTGTGAATGTCCACTTCTTAGCCCAGGAACAGCACAGGGATTATTCTTCGAGACGACAAGCCCAGACCTCGTCGGTAGGACAAGTGGGTCACCTTGTAACTGCTATCATAAAGCCGCGAGTGCGTGGCCTAACACAGAGAGAGAAGTCTATTCTATTTTACATTATGGTATAATTTGCTGTGTTTTTCTTGTCAAAAGGAACCAATTGTGCAGCGTAAAACTGCTGTATTTCCCTAGTTATCTGTAGAAAAAAATAGATAAATAAGGACTCACTTGCAATGCAATGTTTTCTCTCTGTCGTTTTGTGTCTAGTATTTTGTTTGGTAAAATAAAAAAGAAAAGAATCTGCAGAATGGTAATCCATTTACTTAATAAAATTGCAGCCAAATAGTCATATACAGTTGCTTTGCTTAACATTTTACATCTACACTTACGTTTTACATTGAAACGTCCCCTTTGAACAATTATACATGACTGTGCTTAAACTGACAAACAACGTTTTTAGCGCAACGCAATCTGACTTTCAAAACTTCACTTACCTCACAAAAATCTTCGTTACTCGAACTACTGCAATACAGCGAGCGCCACTACTGCCAGATAAATAAAAGATTCAAACTACTGAAGGCACTAACTACTGATAGGCATAGTTAGCAAATGAAAGATTTTAATCGAGAACAAACAATGTATTTACCTTAATAGTCATAATATTATAGCAGTTCATGACATCCATTCTTACAAATGTACTGTTTCTGATGGACACACGTCCAGATCATCCGCTCTCAAAAATCCGCCATCTCACTTCCCCACATCCACCACTGCTGGCGGCTCACCTGCAACTGCACAACGCTACGCACTGTTAACAGCCAACTGCCCAACACTACAATAGCAAACAACAATGAAAACCAGCCACAGACTGCACACAGCACAGCCAGTGATTTTCATACAGAGCACTACGTTTACCAATAAGAAAACCTAAACAGCCTACTTACATAGCCCCCATGCTCCCCACAAAAAATTTTACAAATTGTTTTGGGCACTGGTCAATACATATTTGTTAAAAAAATTTCACAATTACAATAACAAAGAAATAAAATGCACACACTTATTGATACAATGTTGGTCAAAAGCTAAAATTTTCTCACAGTCCATAAATATAGTCCTGATCGTTCATCACAGTAAAATAGCAGTGTTTTTCTCAAAGTCTGAGCAGTAAAAGGAAATGCACATGGAAGTAGTGGATTTCCATGCAGTCTTGAAGAAGTAGTGTTGTCCATCCAACGGAAAGACAATGTTGACTCTTGACATGCAGTCAGGTAATGGGCCACAACAGAGCAAACCCACAGCTGAGTCATTCGAAGTTTTGAAGAATGTTGGTAGGTAGGTCATCAAAGAGCAGATCCACTGTACTGGTAAAGATTACGGTATTGGTGGGCTACCAGAGGTGCAGACCCACTGCAGTCCTTGTAGAAATAATGGTATTGGTGAGTCATCAAACGTGTAGACCCACTGTAGTCCTTGTAGAGATGGCTAGCAGCCATCCATTGTGACTGTGCAGGTGCACAATCACCATCGAAGAGTCTTGTGGACAATATAGCAAGTCCATGAACCACCTCTTGTGCACTCACAAATTTTTTTTAAAAAATGTCCTTAGAACCAGCAATTTTGTTATCCAGTCCCTTGCTGAATTATTAACACACGTGCAAACACTAACTGTCCCAACTTCTCACATACTGTGCATTACTATGACCAACAGAAACGTGTGCAGTGAAATGTAACTTAATTTGAAGAACTGGTGTCCATACAATTATAAATTTACAACATAAGAATACAATTACAAAGGTACAAAATACATCATTAAAGAACATAATAGTACAGATAACATTTGTAGTAATACAGGCTTTACAAAAGAATAGAAATAGACGTAAACGTCAGTATTACAGGAATTATGACATAAGTAAATATATAAAATTATGAGTATAGTTTTCGAAACATTAATTTCACATATGAGCATTGAAACAGAACAGAATTAATAATGTCTATAAACATCTTTACAAAGAAAATAATATATTATTAATGCAAATTATATTTGAGGATAACAGTATTCCTCATCATAGTGAATGTAGCTTAGTACTAGAAAAATTCTACAACACAAATCGTATTAGCTAAACACATTAAGACAGGAAAAGCACAAATACACAAAAGTGCACAAACACATAGCGGAATGATACAAAAGGACAGGACAGGGTTTGTTTTCAGTGTGACATTTGGTACTGCAGTCCACTCCAAAACTTCATTCTATACATCTTTTCTCTTATTTCAACATTTGTTTCCACCAAAAAAATCCTATCCAAGCATGCTTTCTGTATTTATATGTTCACATTTTTCTTACCTCATTATTTATTTTCCATTATCTTACCTCATCATTTATTTCCAAGAAAATCCTACCTAAACCTGTTGTCCCTAAACCTTACTTTTTTGTTCATATCCACTTTCAAAATACTTTTTTGGCCAAACCATTTTCTTATAGCTTCTCAATGCATTTCTTCCAATTCACCACAACTCGTTCTCCCATATAGCCTACCCCATCTTAAGCTAACTTAAATCTACTAAGCTCAGATGCTAAACTAAGGGATGAGGTAATGCAGCAGCACAAAACAATTAACACAAACAGCAATGACAAAAAAAATGCAAATTGGCAAAGCAATCAGCAAGAAATCTAAATTAGCAAAGCAATTGCAATATTACAACTAATATAAGGCACTGTGCAGCAAACAAGAAAAATAAATCAGTAGTAAAACTGGCTTAACAGAGCAATACAAAGTCAAATTCAGTAACACTATGCCTGGCAAACAGCAGCAGCAAATGCTATAACTTATACCTAAACATGACAAAGCTCAAGCAGAAAAAATATTACGCTAAAGACAACAATTCAGAAAAGGGAAATTTCTATTCACATCTTAATATCTATGTCATTAAAGTGGTGCACCACAACTTATTCTACAAAAAATATTACCAAGTAGTTGAAAAGAAAATTATGTATGCAAGTCCTGTGAAGGGAAATGTGTTTTTCTGCTCCTTCGTTTTTTTTTCTTTCTTTTTTTTTTTTGAAGTAGATCATAAAGTAAATATTTACTGGATCTGTAGGCATAAAATATCTATATTAGTACATCTATAAAATTTTATTTTAACCAATGCTGCAGTGCAGCTAGAAACTAGATATTAAACAAAATGAGCAAACTCTCAACTAGAAAGACAATAGATGTAAAATGTTTCTCATCATTTCATCAGGCATTTTAGTAAATATCATAAATTAAGAGCTCCACAGTGTAATCATATGTTTTCAGGTTTGAGCGTGTCGTATTTGTGATGCTTTCTACAAAGGAATGTCAATAGCGAGGATAATGGCCTCTTTTTTTTTCTCCACCTGTGCCTCTGAAAGGCACACACTAATGGCTTTTTTCCAGGCGACTGTTGAGCAGCTGGTTGCCCACGACACATTACATGAAGGTGGTCACTTAACTTTCTTACCGAAATATTAACGACACCAGTTTACACTACAGTGACAGTCTCATATAAAAATTTCACAGGTCAAGAATTTGCGTTGCAAATCTGTAGAAACAAAATCCTATAAATATAACAGTGTCCAAAAAATATTCGTCAGCATTGTGATACATTCACGCATTTATACACATTTCATAACTCTTAAAGTACGATTCTTGGTTTCCAACATCCTTTTTCACAAGTCAGAGTCCCTAACCACTACTCATCATTCCTTACCTTATTACACATATACATATTCGTCGACACTTCGTCAATATTTCATCATAATAAATATTTAGCATAATCAAATTCCTCATATAGCATCAGCTTAGTGATCATAAACGTAACTCAACAGCATAATACACATCGTCGTCGTAATAATATTATAACATCTCAATCAATTCTGAAAATCGTCAAAGCTTCCTCCAATAATTTCAAAACCTAAAAAAAAAAAAAAAAAATTCTCTGCTCATTTCAATAGTGTCATCTACCTCAAACGTACTTTAAAATCATGATCCCATACCAAATACATCATTCAAAGCTCTCATAGTATCACAATGGTTCCGAAAAAGTATGAACAGTTCACAAAGTACAGACAAAATACAATTTCATAAGTGTGAAGTTATCCAACTGTGTAATTGCGTAAATATCTGTCACTGACGTAGTAAAAAAAATGTTTGTTTCTCTGTTAAATGATCAGATAGCTGTGTAATTTATGTTTTAGAGAAATATGGTACCTATGTGTAAAGTTGTATAAGCAAATACCATATTATCTAGGGCTCCTTGTGCTTGCCAGACATATGGTACACAAAGTACGCGTGTACCCCCCTGAGGATTAATGTAATTATAACCTCAGGTGTTACAGATTACAGCAATCGAATGAAATGTATCACAGAAAACCTTTGTACAATTGTAATTCAAAAATCTTTAAAAATAAATGTTTTAAGTACAAAATTAATAACTGAAATATGTGTACTCTAGCGCTAAACTGTGCGTCTTGTTGTAAGATGATCTCACTGGAAGTGTCGTAGTTATCGTCCTCCGAAAGCTAAGTTATGCAGAAGTCAATGTACTTACCTCATGATAAACAAAAGTGAAATGCTTTGCGTATAGATATCTTAGTTATTACGCTTATTGCCGTGATGAAGAAAGTACTGTGCTGTAACGTATTTTTGTGCTACGAAAAAGGCTGTCTCATTGTAGCTATACCACAAAAGTTACTACTAAAACATGTTTTCCTTTCCAGAAGAATTCAGAAAACTGTGCAGATATAAAACAGAAACACCGCAAAAGCAACATTGTAAATTGTCACTTATTAGTAGCGTCGTGATAAAATCGTGTATCTGTCACATAAACTAACCACTGTGTCATCTGGTATCTCACAGAAAGTACTTTAAATCCAGAATGTATTTTCAAGTAAACCAAAATGTTGCATTAAAATCTCATTAGCAGTACAGTATATGTTCTAAGTATGTAATGGGGTACCCGTGGTCTAGGGGTAGCGTCTTTGGTTCATAATCAAAACGTCTACGGTCCCGGATTCAATCCCTGCCACTGCCTAAATTTTGATAAATAATCAGCATTGGCGGCCGAAGACTTCCAGCATAAGAGGTCAGCCTCATTCTGCCAACGGCCTTGTCAAAGAGGGCAGAGGAGCAGATAGAGGATCAGGGCACTCTCTTGTCCTAGGGGTGGGAAATTGCCCCTAAATGCGGAAGAATCAGCAATGATCAACGACATGAGGATGCAGAAGGCAATGGAAACCACTGCATTAAAGACACGTAACGTGTATCCACAGGACATGTGGCCTGTATTTGAAGAAGTGTCATGATGATCTCTCCATTGGCAAAAGATTCCGGAATAGTTCTCCATTCGGATCTCCGGGAGGGGACTGCCAAGGGGGAGGTTACTATGAGAAAAAGATTGAATAAACTTCGAAAGGATAACGTTCTATGAGTCGGGGCGTGGAATGTCAGTAGCTTGAACGCGGTAAGGAAACTAGATAATCTGAAAAGGGAAATGCAAAGGCTCACTCTAGGTACAGTATGGGTCAGTGAAGTGAAGTGGAGGGAAGACAAGGATTTCTTGTCAGATGAGTATTGGGTAATATCAACAGCAGCAGAAAATGGTATAACAGGTGTAGGATTCGTTATCAATAGGAAGGTAGGGCAGAGGGTGTGTTACTGTGAACAGTTCAGTGACCGGGTTGTTCTAATAAGAATCGACAGCAGACCAACACCGACAACGATAGTTCAGGTACACATGCCGACGTCGCAAGCTGAAGATGAACGGATAGAGAAAGTGTATGAGGATATTGAAAGGGTAATGGAGTATGTAAAGGGGGACGAAAATGTAATAGTCATGGGCGACTGGAATGCAGTTGTAGGGGAAGGAGTAGAAGAAAAGGTTACAGGAGAATATGGGCTTGGGACAAGGAATGAAAGAGGAGAAAGACTAATTGAGTTCTGTAACAAGTTTCAGCTAGTAATAGCGAATACCCTGTTCAAGAATCACAAGAGGAGGAGGTATATTTAGAAAAGGCCGGGAGATACGGGAAGATTTCAATTAGATTACATCATGGTCAGACAGAGATTCCGAAATCAGATACTGGATTGTAAGGCGTACCCAGGAGCAGATATAGACTCAGATCACAATATAGTAGTGATGAAGAGTAGGCTGAAGTTCAAGACATTAGTCAGGAAAAATCAATACGCAAAGAAGTGGGATACGGAAGTACTAAGGAATGACGAGATACGTTTGAAGTTCTCTAACGCTATAGATACAGCAATAAGGAATAGCGCAGTAGGCAGTACAGTTGAAGAGGAATGGACATCTCTAAAAAGGACCATCACAGAAGTTGGGAAGGAAAACATAGGTACAAAGAAGGTAGCTGCGAAGAAACCATCGGTAACAGTAGAAATACTTCAGTTGAGTGATGAAAGGAGGAAGTACAAACATGTTCCGTGAAAATCAGGAATACAGAAATATAAGTCGCTGAGGAATGAAATAAATAGGAAGTGCAGGTAAGCTAAGACGAAATGGCTGCAGGAAAAATGTGAAGACATCTAAAAAGATATGATTGTCGGAAGGACAGGCTCAGCATACAGGAAAGTCAAAACAACCTTTGGTGACATTAAAAGCAACGGTGGTAACATAAGGAGTGCAACGGGAATGCCACTGTTGAATGCAGAGGAGAGAGCAGATATGTGGAAAAAATACATTGAAAGCTTCTATGAGGGTGAAGATTTGTCTGATGTGATAGAAGAAGAAACAGGAGTCGATTTAGAAGAGATAGGGGATCCAGTATTAGAATCGGAATTTAAAAGAGCTTTGGAGGACTTACGGTCAAATAAGGCAGAAGGGATAGATAACATTCCATAAGAATTTCTAAAATCATTGGGGGAAGTGGCAACAAAACGACTATTCACGTTGGTGTGTAGAATATATGAGTCTGGTGATAGAACATCTGACTTTTGGAAAAGAATCATCCGCACAATTCCGAAGACGCAAGAGCTGACAAGTGTGAGAATTATCGCACAGTCAGCTTAACAGCTCATGCATCGAAGCTGCTTACAAGAATAATATACAGAAGAATGGAAAAGAAAATTGAGAATGCGCTAGGTGACGATCAGTTTGGCTTTAGGAAAAGTAAAGGGACGAGAGAGGCAATTCTGACGTTACGGCTAATAATGGAAGCAAGGCTAAAGAAAAATCAAGACACTTTCAGAGGATTTGTCGACCTGGAAAAAGCGTTCGACGATATAAAATGGTGCAAGCTGTTCGAGATTCTGAAAAAAGTAGGGGTAAGCTATTGGGAGAGACGGGTCATATACAATATGTACAACAACCAAGAGGGAATAATACGAGTGGACGACCAAAAACGAAGTGCTCGTATTGAGAAGGGTGTAAGACAAAGCTGTAGCCTTTCGCCCCTGCTCTTCAATCTGTACATCGAGGAAGCAATGATGGAAATAAAAAAAAGGTTCAGGAGTGGAATTAAAATACAAGGTGAAAGGATATCATTGATACGATTCGCTGATGACATTGCTATCCTTAGTGAATGTGAAAAAGAATTAAATGATCTGCTGAACGGAATGAACAGTCTAATGAGTACACAGTATGGTTTGAGAATAAATCGGAGAAAGACGAAGGTAATGAGAAGTAGTAGAAATGAGAACAGCGAGAAACTTAACATCAGGATTGATGGTCACAAAGTCAAGGAAGTTGAGGAATTCTGCTACCTAGGCAGTAAAATAACCAATGACGGACAGAGCAAGGAGGACATCAAAAGCAGACTCGCTATGGCAAAAAAGGCATTTCTGGCCAAGAGAAGTCTACAAATATCAAATACCGGCCTTAATTTGAGGAAGAAATTTCTGAGGATGTATGTCTGGAGTACAGCATTGTATGGTAGTGAAACATGGACTGTGGGAAAACCGGAACAGAATAGAATCGATGCATTTGAGATGTAGTGCTATAGACGAATGTTGAAAATTAGGTGGACTGATAAGGTAAGGAATGAGGAGGTTCTACGCAGAGTCGGAGAGGAAAGGAATATGTGGAAAACGCTGATAAGGGGAAGGGACAGGATGATAGGACATCTGCTAAGACATGAGGGAATGACTTCCATGGTACTAGAGGGAGCTGTAGGGGGCAAAAACTGTAGAGGAAGACAGAGATTGGAATATGTCAAGCAAATAATTGAGAATGTAGGTTACAAGTGCTACTCTGAGATGAAGAGGTAAGCACAGGAAAGGAATTCGTGGCCGGCCGCATCAAACCAGTCAGTAGACTGATGACCAAAAAAAAAAGAAGAAAAATGTAAGCCTAATAGTCGTTACGTAATCGTGCAACTAACAAGCTAGAATGTACAAATGACAACACAGTGTCTTCTGTTCACTATTACAATGCATTCGTAATTATTTGTCTAAATAAGTTCCCTAGGTTCTTGACTGGATAGTTAACTTTAGAACATAGTTGCAGTTTCTAAGTGTGACAAAGAGTACTAGTAACGTGAAGTGAAAAGTTTTATACAAAGCCAAAGTTAAAAAGTAGATTATCTTTCAATAAACGGTTTTACATGTGAAATATGGTGTAAACCTTTACCTTTCCTCAGTACCCCGCAAATCAACTTGAACGCAATTATCATGCGGTGTATGTAGGTAAAGAATGCTAAAATTTGTCTCAAGGTTAGCGTCTATGTTATTTTTCGCTGAGACAGCCAGCGCACGTGGCTGCCTGCGGTGCGAGTCATTGTCTGTCTCTTTGTTGGCGCGCGTCGTCATTGGGATTAGGAGACCTAACTTCTACAAATTCATCTTGCTGAGAGGACCCTGCCCTGTTTGAATCCCGCCAGTTCTGATGGAATTCTGGTCTGTCGTTTTGTCGGTAGTTTACATAGTTTCTTTTTTGTCAGTCATGTGGTGAAGAATTTCTCCCAGAATCGTAACTGTGCGGTGGACCATTGCGTCTGAAGTTATTCTGTCTCCGTTGATAATAATTGTTTTGGTTCACATATTATTTGTTTCTATGGTTATCTCTGTCATATTCATTACTACGGAAATGCGATTTTTCTCTGTAACTATTACTCTGCCAACGGTTGTCATACAGGTGGTCTCTGTTTTGGTCACGATTTACGTTGTAAGAATAGCCTTGCCGTGTCCAGTTATTATTTCTGTCGTCGCGGAATTGTGACGGATGTGGCCTGTAATTGTTGTGCTCCTGTTTTCGCGTTCTGTGATTGATAGTGTCAATTTCTAATTCTTGTAAGAGCCCCTGAAAAGCTTCAATGTCGTCTTTGCAACGTCCTGCCAAAATAATGTGTCGTAAATGTTCAGGTAATTTGACTAAGCAAATGTGGATGAGTTCTGAGGGGCTGTATGGGTTTGAAAGATACTGATTCTTATGTAACATGTCTTCGAAATATTTGACGAGACTGGAAAATTCAGATTGTTCGAAATGTTTCATCATTATGATGCTATGTTTTACTCGGTCTTGTGTAGCTTGAGACCAATATGCTGAGAGGAAGACATGATAAAATTCTCCTTCACTGTGACAATCGTGAATGACCGAACGTATTCTTACAGCTGGTTCATTCTCTAAGCAGCCACAAATAAATGCTAACCTGTGTTCCAATGGCCAGTTTGGAGGAAAACAATGAGAGAATTGATGGAGCCACGCTTGTGGATGAATGTCGTTGGCAGAATTCTTAAATGTTTTGAATTTACGTGTAGTAATGAACAGCTTATAGTCAAAATCATTGTGTCGGCGAGTAGCATATCGGTCATTGTTACGTCGTGTCGGCGGTTACATCTCAAAATTCGGTGCACCTCTCCAATTCCTTTCATAATTTTCGAAATGCCCTGTGTTATTATTTTGAAGCTTTTCCGTATTTCTAAGTCCCTCTTCCCGTGTTGGAGCGCGAGTGTCCTCCGAAATATGTAATTTTTGTATTACTTGTGCCAACTGATCTTGTACTTCCCGGATTTCTCTTTTGTGTTGGGTATTAATTTGATTCTGATTTTGTTTGAATTTCTTAATTTGTTCATACTCTTCTGCCTCAGTGATGGCTACAGGTCTTGTGTCATACAGATCATCATCTACCTTTGCAGATAAGTTAGTGAACTGATCCGAAAGCTCGGCTACTTTCTCCGATAGTGTACTTATTTCCTCAGTGTGTTTTTCTGAACCAAGTTTCAGAGTGTCCATTTGTGTTGAAATCGTATCTACTGTGTCCTTTAAGTTTTCCTGAGTTTTTGCAAGTTGCGTAACCGAATCGGTAGATGCAACTGAGTCAATTATAGCTTGCAAGGTCTCATGATTTTCATGAACAATAGTTTGCAGTTCTTTTATGGCTGCTTCGTGATTCTGTAATGTATTTTCATGACACAAAAAAATAGGTTGGAAATGCTCACAAATTTGTGTTTGTACGTCATTACAAACTTTTTGACATTTCGATTCGATTTTATGTAAGTCAGTAGTTAAATCTTCACGTGTTTGTTCGAGCGTATATTCCACTGAGTCTAACTTTTGAAGCATTTGTTCCATTGTGTCTAACTGTTGCTGTGTTTGTCTCTGGTGTTGTTCCATTGTGCCTAACTTTTGAAGATTTTGTTCCATTGTGTCTAACTTTTGTAGCCTTTGTCCCATTTATTGCATTAACTGTAATAACAATGCACTGGTGTCTGAAACATGTTCCTCAGTGCTTTTCGGCAGTGAAGTTGCACCGGCAACATTCACATTTTGACAAGCAGAAAATGTGTCTTGACTTATCTGAGAAAACGGTGAGGACCCAAAGCCTGAATCTGCAGTATTTGCAAGATTGTGTCCTGTCATTCCCGATTTCTGAGGCGGGCTGTTGCCGACCGATCGATCGATAATGCTTCCCTGTTCACTAATTGTTTCAGTGTCTCCACCACTGGTTGCTGCCCGCTCCATTTCCCTATGTACAATCACCAATTTACTATGTTGAACATTAGTTAATTCATTACATGGTGGCGCTAACACACTGCTTTCGTCTTCACTGTAATTTCTCAGTTTACTTTGGAGCCTAGTATTACGTTTTTCACACGCCATAATTGTCACAATATTTCACACGATAACACAGAAAAGCACAATTTGAAGAGCAAAAATAAGAAAACACATTAACATAGCACTGAAAATAATATCTAGTTAATCGCAAGCGCAGCTGCGAACAATTACGCGCTAGTAATAAACAAAAGCTACGCTAATTACACAAACTACAAGAAAAAATCAGAAGATTCCAGTGAGGTATCCTCGGCTAAGGGTCGACATATGGAACATCCCCTTTGAACAATTACACTGTTCTACAAAAAAAGCCCTTTTTTCTATTTCTGATAAAAAATATTGTGATCCTAGTTGTATTTTGAGTGCTGAATTTAAAACAGTTTTTGTTTTTTCTCTGTCAGGGATAGTTTATGAGTAATCGCAATTTTATTACTCTTTTCAGTTTCTGATATAGTGCAGCAAACGTGAGGTGAAATTCGACAAACAAATGCACATCTTTGTGATGTTATAAGTTCATCACATTAATGGAGGGTGAGATCTAACATATAACACAGTAACCTTTGGTATACACTTTGAAGCATTTATTTAACATGAGAAATTACAGAAAATTGACAGACAATGAGCCACTCCCTGTAATGCACATCACTTTTTTCTCTCGTATTGTGAATCTTTCTTCTCTCAAATGATATTCCAGCAATAATCTGCTAACATAGAAGGTACCCACTTCCCTTCATAGCGGCTTTCTATGGTAGAAATGTCTTTATGGAATCTTTCCCCATGTTCATCCGATACGTCACTACAACTCTCTGTGAAGTAGTCCAGATGAGAGTCCATCATATGTACTTTCAAAGACATATTGCACCCCAAATGCTGATATGCTTTGATCATATCCTTCACCATTGCTTTGTAGTTAGTAGCTCTTCTTCTTCCGAGGAAGTTTTCCAACACCATCTTGAAACAGTCCCATGCGGTTTTTTCTTTATCAGTTAAACATGCTTCAAAATTTGCATCTTTCTGCAGCTCCCTGATTTGTGGGCCCACAAATACACCTTCCTTTATTTTTGCAGCTGAAAGACGGGGGAATTTGGTAGCTAGACATGCAAATCCACAGCCTGTTGGATCCATGGCCTTCACGAATTGTTTCATTCCAAGTTTGATGTGAAGCAGTGGAAGTAGTGTATATTCAGGAGCTACCAGACTTTCACACTGTACATTCTTTTCGCCAACTTTACATGTTCTCCTAGGCCATTTCTTTTTCACGTAGTGAGAATTTCGGTCTCGACTATCCCACTCGCAAAGAAAACAGGCATACTTTGTGTAGCCTTGTTGCATTCCCAGTATCATAGCAATTACCTTGAAATCTGCACATATTTTCCATTTGTGTTCATTGTATTTTAATGAATTTAGCATCCTCTGTACGATTTCGTAATTCTCTTTTGTCAAACTAGCGTAAGCTACTGGAACAGAGGGTATTTTATTTCCGTTATGGAGCAAAACACCCTTCAGACTTGTTTTTGATGAATCTATGAAAAGTCTCCACTCCTGTGAAATATAAGTGAAGTTCAGCACTTTCATCAGGCCAGCAACGTCATTGCAAAATGTCAGTGCTTCGTCAGTTGAAAAATAAGATAAAGGTATGTTCTCTGTGCCTGAACAAACTGATTTTAGTACTTTGGTGCAGTAGATTATACTCTTGTAATCTTGAACCAAGGAGCTGAGCCTTTTGTTTACTTAGTCCTAGATCATGTGCTAAATCATTTAAATCTGCCTGTGTTAACAAATGTGGCGATGACTCACTTGTACAGTGATATAAAGAATCATCATCTGTTATTTCTTCAGTACTACTTATTTCACTGTCACTCGGAATTTGACCTCGAGCTCTTGAAGGTACTGGAAGGTTGTCGGAATGCTGCACTGGCATTCTCGCTGAAGGCAGATCTGGGTAAACAATGTGCCTCTTCGACTTTTTGTTTGTAGAACCCTGAATTTTTGTTAGACAGAAATAACAATCAGTAACATGGTCCTTAGGCTCCCTCCACACCATGGGAACAGCAAACAACGCCACATTCTCTTTACCTTTCCACCACTGAATTAGTTTGCAGTAACATGTAGCACAACAGAAATGTGGTGCCCATTCTTTATCTTGGTCTCCTACCTTGTTTGTATGCTTTCTTTATGACTGAAGAAATTTTCCTCCTGTTTCTGGCAAAAGTGAACTTCCCACAGATGTAGCAGAAGTTGTTCGGCTTATATCAACATCCACGACGACGTGGCATTTCAGAAAATTTAAAAATACTACTCTGGTAATACACCTGTATTAAATTAATAGTAGGGAACTAGAGGAACGCTGATGTGTAAAAACCAGCAGTCGTTTTACCTTCAGCACCAGGCTCAATCAGTTTACACACAGGAACTAAAAAAATCTACCATGCTCGGAAATATGACAGACAGTTACTTGTCAGCCAAAGCACCCACTTGTTAATACTGACACAAATTGCGGCTAACACCACTGTTGTAAACTCGATGCACCTGCCCCTAGGAGGCGTGAAGCTTTACTGCCGAGGCAGCGTCCGGCTGTCGTCAGTCGTTCGAGTTGATGAGATGTTTCAGGTGGTCTTAATGACATAGGTGTGGCGGGGGATAACCTAATGATGTCTGATTCTTCCCATCTGCTGTAGTACAAGAAATTATCACGTTCCATCACTGCAGGATGCGACAACATACCCGTATTTCTCTATAACGTCTCTGTGTTTGCCATGAATTGTGAATATACATATACATACATATTACATAAAAAGTATCCCTGACAACGATATTTTGTTTACATATTTGAATTTCCCATGGTAAAATGGTCTAGAAGCACATACTTTAATATCAGAAATAGAACCCATGTCGAACAGTGTTATACATGACTGTGCTTAAACTGACACACAATATTTTTAGCGCAACACAATCTGACTTTCAAAAATCCCTACAAAAGAATGGCCCTGACTAACATTAACCTATACGTTTCACAAATCACTTACCTCACAAAAATCTTCGTTACTCGAACTACTGCAATACAGCGAGCGCCACTACTGCCAGCTAAATAAAAGATTCAAACTACTGAAGGCTCTAACTACTGATAGGCATAGTTAGCAAATGAAAGATTTTGATAGAGAACAAGCAGTGTATTTACCTTAATAGTGTTCAAAAGTCATAATATATATAGCAGTTCATGACATCCATTCTTACAAATGTACTGTTTCTGATGGACACACATCCAGATCATCCGCTCTCAAAAATCCGCCATCTCACTTCCCCACATCCACCACTGCTGGCGGCTCACCACCAACTGCGCAACGCTACGCGCTGTAAACAGCCAACTGCCCAACACTACAATAGCAAACAACAATGAAAACCAGCCACAGACTGCACACAGCACAGCCAGTGATTTTCATAGAGAGCGCTACGTTGCGTTACCAATAAGAAAACCTAAACAGCCTACTTACAACGTATATGCATATTCATTTATCGATTTCACTCTTTTACTGTACAGTTATATGTGATATCGTTCACAGGCTTCGTTACACAGTTCACATACACATGTTGTGGTTGGGTCGTGATAAGTTTTGTTTTTGCAAATTAGATGATGAAAGCCATGAATAGAAAGTCTAGTTACGACATGTCGCAGCTCGAAGTTTGGTGCTGTCCATGAGCGGTTCGTCATTGCCTCGGTGCCATAGAACTCCCGCCATACTTTTTCTCGTTTGTCCTCCATGATCTTCAGTTCCTTTCTAGAAGCCCTGGTGTGTGGCATCATATATCGAAGTTTGATGTCTTCAATTAGGAATGTCTCTCACGCTAGCAGATACACTAGTATACATCTTGTTGTCTTTGAGAGACGTAGTGCTCCTTTTAGATAAGTCGATTTCACCTTTTCTAGTGTTTCTAGATTTTTTTTCTGTCAGGTGCTCCCATATAACCTCCATTCCATAGGCCAGGATTGGCAAGATTTTTGCATTCAATGATTTCATAGCTGTTTCTAAACTGAGTAGGCGGATGTTTTTGATGTCCTGTATTCCTATTATTGCTTGGGCTGCACGTTCTATTGTATGTTTCGTGAAGCATTTGGCTGTTGGTTGCAATGTCACCCATAGGTATTTAAAGTCTGATGAGGTTTTTATTTCTTGTCCTCTGATGTTGATTTTCGCATTCTTGGGTGTTTTGCCTCCTTACTGAAAATCATCATTTCTGTCTTTGTTATGTTTATGTGTAGTTTGTGTTCACTGCACCATTTGTCTATTTTCTCAATGATTTTCTGCAGATTCTGTATATCTGTTGAACCTATGGCTATGTCGTCAGCGTATGTACATACATATACATATTCATTTTCTCCAATTCGGAGTACTTCTTCAGTGGCAAGAATGTGCAACAAAGGGCTCATTGGGTCACACTGTTTGACCCCGTTCGACTGCAGAATGGGGTTCGAAAAAGAGAGGTTGTCTGATATTGTGATTAAGTTGTATTCGTGGATTGACTTGATCAGAAAGGTAATCCGTTAATTGCAGGTGCAAATCTCGCGTTGGTTGCCTCTTTTGTCGTTCCATTTGGAATACCTACATCTTTCATGAAATAAATGCAAAAAAGTGAATAAATAAAAATAATAATGGTTACGCGGTCGCTCACGAAAAGAAAGCGGTTAAGGTAACCGCTCTCGTGAAAAGGAAAGTCCTTGTTTGAGACCCAGTCCGCCACAAATGTTCATTCTCGTTATTCCCTGATATAGATGAAGGTTGTTCGTATTCTCAAATGCAAATATATTTCATGCGTTTCATGACGACGTAGTCGCCGCAGTGACTGTTCCTTCGGGCACCCATGTCTGTCCAAAGGAACATTGTCTCGTTTTGCTTAACAGCACGGGCACTGTAATACTTCTTGGGGCGTTTCTCAAGCACTGTCGTGGGGCTTCATTCTGTGGATAGTGACAATTCCTTACGCCTTTATCTTCTTGATATAAGACAGTCATCGTCTGCAGGATTCTAAATGAGGTATAGTAAAACTGTCGTTACCTCTTCCGCAATCTCAAACTTTGTCGAAAAAATTCAATAATTTTCCTGTTTGAATGTAACTTACATGACGAAATTAGGAACATCAAAATCCGTATATTCTTTATTTCCGAGAATGCCTTGCTTGCTATAATCATGAAGAGTATAATCAGAAACGGGTACAGGATATCAATTGTCGCTTCGCCCTTGTGATGGTGGAGCAAGAAGAACATCATGAAATCGTATTTATTCCTCCATGTTGCTTTCTAATCCTGTGGTTGAGTCTATCAATTCAATACTAAAGAAGGCGGCCAGAACGTCTGTTGTGGAATCACTAGCTTCACAGTTCGTCTTGAGTATCTATACGTGTGCAAGCGCCTAGCGGCCACTAGCGTTGGTGAGTTGTGAGCAAGTGAAACTGCATCTACGGCAGCAGCAGTGGGTCGTTTGGCCCTGTGTTTAGTGACCATGGCAATGACAATCAGTCAGCAAAGTCACTGGCGAACTGTCGCCGTGAATGATTGTACAGGTCAGTCGCGAGAGTTTGAAAAGATTCGTCTGCGAAAGACGAGAAAGTTTGCTGAAATAGTAATTTTGTCAGTCAGATAGTTCAGTTAAAACCAGTGGGCGTATAGCATTCTGTGAAGTTTGATTAAATAGCATTCTGTGAAGTTTGATTAAAGAGGATGAGGCTAGCAATATCGATAAATGCTTAGTATGAATCGGAATCCTTGCGCTGATCAAAAATAATTTCTCGTTCCACTCTGCATCCGGCATTAGGACATGAGAGAAAGAAGGTATGTACAAGACGGTGAACAATGAGGGTGTAACGGATGGTTCGTAATGCTGTCAATGTGTTGTTTTAAATCTCCGTAAGGTTAATTCCCAGTTCGTGAGCAATGTCACCGATAATAGCAGTTTTTAATGAATTCGCTACAAGGATATACGACTTGCGTTAGAAATACGTCTTACACAAGGAAGTTTATGGTTTTCGAAATTGGAGCGATCGAATAGATTTCGTGACAGAGTGAGGATGACATACTCATTACAGAATATGATTCAACAATTCTACTTTGTCACTTTTCGACCCACCACCCCCACCCCACGGGGAGTCAATTCAAATCCGATGTAGTGGTACTACACTACAATAAGATCAAATCTTTCTGGGACAAATGTGCCATACGCTTTCGTCACATACATTCTCTGCTTGTGCAGTGTCTGACGAACATTAGCTGGACGAGACACTTATTTCCGATCAATTTGAACACAAGCCTTTCATAATACGTTTATTATTTTAATACGAATCTCTCTCTGATAGATTTTTCACGCTCTGAGAAAGTGGTGTCTTACAGCAGTACTGGTTCTTCCTTTTATTCAACATCTACGTCTGTTAATGCACCAAAGAGTTTAAGATCATCCATCGTTGAGCTATCTTACAGAAATATATTTCATAAATATCTCCTAAAGAATACTTTAAGTGTGTACTGTGATGCTTGTCGTTGTAGGATAGCCTCATGATGGTACCTGATACCTAAACCAGTGACCATTAGACAAAATATGCGACTGAACGTTAGAGAATGTACACTACTGACCATTAAAACTGCTACACCATGAAGAAATGCAGATGATTAACAGGTATTCATTGGACAAATATATTATACAAGAACTGACATGTGATTACATTTTCACGCAATTTGGATGCATAGATCCTGAGAAATCTCTACCCAGAACAACCACCTCTGGCCGTAATAACGGCCTTGATACGCCTGGGCATTGAGTCAAACAGAGCTTGGATGGCATGTACGGGTACAGCTGCCCATGAAGCTTCAACACGATACCACAGTTCATTAAGAGTAGTGACTGGCGTATTGTATGAGCCAGTTGCTCGGCCTCCATTGACCAGACGTTTTCAATTGGCGAGTTATCTGGAGAATGTGCTGGCCAGGGCAGCAGTCGAACATTTTCTGTATCCAGAAAGGCCCGTACAGGAACTGCAACATGCGGTCGTGCATTATCCTGCTGAAATGTAGGGTTTCGCAGGGATCGAATGAAGGGTAGAGCCACGGGTCGTAACACATCTGAAATGTAACGTCCACTGTTCAAAGTGCCGTCAATGCGAACAAGAGGTGACCGAGACGTGTAACCAGTGTCGCCAAACACGGATGCGACCATCATGATGCTGTAAACAGAACCTGGATTCATCCGAAAATATGACCTTTAGCCATACGTGCACCCAGGTTCGGCGTTGAGCACACAATCACAGGCGCTCCTGTCAGTGATGCAGCGTCAAGGGTAACAGCAGCCACGGTCTCCGAGCTGATAGTCCATGCTGCTGCAAACGTTGTCGAACTGTTCGTGCATATGATTGTTGTCTTGCAAACGTCCCGATCTGTTGACTCAGGGATCGAGACGTGGTTGCACGATCCGTTACGGCCATGTGGATAAGATGCCTGTCATCTCGACTGCTAGTGATACGAGGCCGTTGGGATCCAGCACAGCGTTCCGTATTGCCCTCCTGAACCCACCGATTCCATATTCTGCTAACAGTCATTGGATCTCGACCAACGCAAGCAGCAGTGTCGCGATGCGATAAACCGCAATCGCGATAGGTTACAATCCGACCTTTATCAAAGTTGGAAACGTGATGGTACGCATTCTCCTTCTTACACGAGGCATCAGAACAACGTTTCATCAGGGAACGCCGGTCAACTGCTGTTTGTGTATGAGAAATTGGTTGGAAACTTTCCTGATGTGAGCCTGTTGTAGGTGTCGTCATCGGCGCCAACCATGTGTGAATGCTCTGAAAAGCTAATCATTTGCATATCGCAGCATCTTCTTCCTGTCGGTTAAATTTCGAGTCTGTAACACGTCATCTTCGTGGTGTAGCAATTTTAATGGGCAGTTGTGTTCTTCTTTCTGGTTCAAAACTGCCCGTCTCATTTTAGCTGAACGACATCTCTTACGATGATATTCTTCAAGTATCTGCAGCAGATTATACAATAATATAAACAGAATATTTCAGCTGTTTCCTGATCTCACCGAAACCGAGCCATACCTTGAACGGTGGCCCTTTTTTTACGCCAAAGAAAGTCAACAGCGCGTGCGCCAGAAATCATCGTGACAGCTCCCGCTTAAACAAGTTCAAGGTACAGCGCCCCAGTGCTAAAAGCTGGCAAAGAAGATGAATCGCTGTCGAGCACCGCTGTTACTGCACTCAAATCAGAGTTATTATTAACGTCACGTAAAGTTGGGAAACTAAGGCGAAATGGCTAGGGAAGAAAAATGTCAAGAGATCGAAAAAAAAAAAAAAAAAATGATTGTCGGAAGGACTGACTCAGACATAGGTAAGTCAAAACAACCTTCGGTAAAATTAAAAGCAAGGGTGGTAACACTGAGAGTACGACGGGAATCCCACTGTTCAAAATGGTTCAAATGGCTCTGAGCACTATGGGACTTAACTTCTGAGGTCATCAGTCCCCTAGAACTTAGAACTACTTAAACCTAACTAACGTAAAGACATCACACACATCCATACCCGAGGCAGGATTCGAACCTGCGATCGTAGCGGTCGCGCGGTTCCAGACTGTAATTCCAAGGTTAAATTTAGAGATAGCGGATAGGTGGAAAGCGTACGTTGAGGACGTCTATAAGAGAGAGGATTTATATAACGACGCGATAGAAGAAGAAACAAGAGTCGATGGGGGAGAGATAGAGGATCCAGTACTAGGATCATAATTTACAATAGCTTTGTAAAACTTAAAATCAAATAAGAAAGAGGGGATAGACAACATTCCATTGGAATTTCTAAAATCATTGGGGAAGGTAACAACAAAACGATTGTTCACCTTGGTGTGTAGAATGAATGAGACTGGCGAGATACCATCAGACATTTGGAAAACATCATCCATACATTTGCCAGAGATTAAAAGAACCGACAAGTGAGAGAATTATTTCAGAATCAGCTTAACGGTTCACGCATCCAAATTGCTTACAAGAATAATAAACAGAAGAATGAAAAAAATGATGATGACGATTAGTTTCGCTTAAGGACGGTAAAGGAAGCAGTCAGGCACTTCTGACGTTGCGGTTATAATGGAAGCAAGACTGTAGAAAAAATAGGACACGGTCATAGGATTAGTCGATCTGAAAAATGCTTTCGATACTCTAAAATTGTGCAATATGTTCGAAATCTTGATTAAAACAGGGGTAACCTATGGGGAAAGACGGGTTATACATAAAGTCCGGGAACACTTTCAATTATTTATTTCACAAGAAGCAAATATTGTATAGATATCACACATACGTCATCTTGAAGAGAAGTCCTGAAAGGTTTTTTTTTTTTTTTTTCATGGGGAAAGGTGCCCAATATGAGACACACTTTTGTAAACCCATTTGAAAGAGCTAAAAGTAAGTGCAATTGTATTTTTCATGATGGTAGTAATATCGTGCATTATTTAATTTTATCATACAATTATCGTATTTGCAATAATAAACAATCTTTCAGAGCAGTTATTAAATCTTCACATTTCGTAGAAATGGGATCAAGGTTTCCTAATATGAGACAGTAATAATATTTTGCTTTAATTATTTTATTACAGAATAATGACTTATGAATATACAATTTTTACATGTTCATTCATTTATGTTATCCTTCACTCATTTCACACTACTTACGTTCATATTTACAACATCCTGGGCATACAAAATTGTCTTCTGTGACACCGCAATCTTCATGAGCCCAGCGATAACATTTGGTGCACTGTGCCCATTTCTCCCCGTGTTTGCCTTCAGAAAAGCGCCCAGTACATAACAGACACTTTGCGTCATCGTCATCACTGCTGGATTAATCCCCACTGTCATTAAGATGGACACCGGATGCCGAGTCACTAGACGGTTCTTCTGCTTTAGGTCTACGATTTGAAGATTTTCCACTCTGTTCCCCAAATAACTTTCTGGCTGCTTTCTTAGCTTCAGCCTCCGATTTATTCTGTTTAGATTCTTGCAATTGCTTCACATAAGGAGTTGAAGTTAGTAACGCAGGAGAGCACGAACGTGATGTTTGTCCTATTTGAATATCTCCAGGTGGTTTTGGGATGTATGGGAGAGGTCTGATGTCTGCCGGGCTGACAACCTGACCATCAGCATCAGTAGTTTCATTTTCGTTTTTGGCATCTCTTTCTTGAAGAGCGTCAGCATGGCGATGACTTGAGAATTCATGTTCCCTAAAGACGTTTCTGTTCCATGGGATGAGACCTGTTTTTCTGAAGGCATTCACAGATGCTTCCATTGTTGCTGATTGGTTGTAAGCTGCTCCAAATAACCCGGCTATTAACAATGGGTTGACAACACGACCTGTGTTACTTGCCAACCACGTTTCTATCTCTACGGCACAGTAGGTTTTCAAAGGCCCCACAAATCCGACGTCAAATGGCTGCATTTTATACACTGAGTGAGGTGGCAAACATACAATATGAACATTGTTTTCACGTGCTTTATCTAACACATCGAGATTCTTTGCGTGGGAATAATGCCCATCAAGAATCAAAATGAAAGGGTCATTTGAAGATGGCTTTACATGACTCACAAAATGATCAAACCACTGAGTAAAAATGTGAGTTTGTAACCAGCCACTTAGATGACAAGCTGGTATTGATCCTACAGGTGCACCGTCCATCAATTTCTGCATCATATTCTTCCTTGGGAAGACGATTAGTGGTGGAACATAAGTGCCAGCTGCGTTCATACACGCTACAACTGTGATGAGATTTCCCCTTTCTGCTGAAGTCAAGGCAGCAACTTGTCTCTTCCCTTTCATAGCAATAACCTTGGTGTGTTTGTGCTGCACAGACGTCACCCCAGTTTCGTCAACATTGAGGACTCGATGCGGGTTGTGGTTGACTTTAGATAGTACAGAGTCGTAAATATCAAAAAATCTCCCCACAGTTTGTGTAGTGAAGCTTTCACTCTTGCTGCTGCAAGACCATGAGGAGTTCTCATTGATAAAATGAGATGGCTCTTAAGGAAAGCTACGAGCCATTTCTTTCCTGCGGAAGCCTTTCCTGACTTGAAGGGATTCTTCAGCCTATTGCTGACAGCTAAGTGGATGGCAATGCTTCGCATGTCCTTACATTTAAGAGCATAAAATCGCGCTTCCATTGCAAGGCAGTATTTCACTAGTTCATCTTCCAGTTGAGATGAGAGAACAGGCCTTCTGCCAAGATTAACACCAACCAGTTTCTCGGGTGTACGAGTTTTATCCCTCACATACATTTCCAAACTACGTTTTGCTACAGCAAAAACTTTTGAGGCTTTTAAGTACCCCATCTCGCCATTTCTCACACATGTATTGGCATGAACCATGGCGTCTTTATCCCACGTTTTCCTTTTAGGTGCCAATGCCATTTACAAAGAATAAATACAATAATCAGACATACTTCTTAAAGGACTTCCACTTCTATGATTTTATTTGTTAGATTATTTTTTATAAGTACTGTGAACACAGTACTTTGAATTTGCAGTAATTTTGATCAACTTCTGATCAAAATACTGCCTTGAAAGAAAGTTCCAGAAAACATTCCAAGTTCTGATCATAAGACTAGTCAAAGTAATGCCTGTTTATGATAATTTAATCGAATTAAAATAAACGCAGTTGCCAAAATTTTACTACAATAAATGATAAAATATTGTTATCTCATGATAGTATTGCGTAAATTAAACATAACAAATCGAGAGAGAACTAGTTCCCCCAATATGCGATAGGTAGCGTAATATGCGACACTGTCGCGTATTTGGATGCCCATACTATTGCATATTAGGAATTTCGCCCTCTTACACAAAGAATCACGCACTTGATAACAACGTTCGTTGGAAAATGAACGTAATTGTCAATAATTAAACGTAATACTGTCACAAAAAACAACAATAAAAGCGTGCAGTAATATCCACTCACCTTTAAGCTGAAATATTGTCTTAACACCGATGTCGCAAAATCTCCAAACACAAGAAATTTTGTATTAACCTTTACATACTGTATCCGGCTCAACTATGGCGTCCTACTCGCTGTGTCGTCGTCTGGCACGCAATAGACGTGTTTAAGAAACTCTCCACAAGAGTGCAACCCCTAACAGGAGCACAGTTGGGGTGTCTCATATTAGGGAACTATCGCATAACAGGCACCTTTCCTCTATACCGCCGCAGCGTAGTTTGGTAATTTGCCGATAGTCAGCGCTAGTCGCAAACATTACGAGTTCAGGTGCGGAGCGAGCTTCGTGTGTAGGAGTTCGACAAAAACAAGTGTGCTACAGCTGTTCAACGGATGTTTAGAACCGAGTACGGTAAGAAGCCACCAACAAGGAAGGCCATTTACCACTGGCACAACAAATTCATTTCGACAGGTTGCTTGTGCCCGGCAAAGAGAAGCGGACGTCCCAGTGTGAGTGAAGTGATTGTGGAGCGCGTACGAGAGGCAGTCATAAGGAGTGCAAAGAAATGGGTGCGTCGTGCATCCCATGAACATAAAATGGCTCCGATGCAAGTGTGGAAAGTCCTCCGACAGAAGCTGTCTATTAAACCATTCAAATTAGAGCTAGTGCAGAAGCTGAATGACGACGAGAAAGACAAGTTTTTAAGTTTTGTTCACAGTTACAACAACTGAATGAGGATGAGTTCAAAATGGCTCTGAGAACTATGAGACTTAACTTGTGAGGTCATCAGTCCCCTAGAACTTAGAACTATTTAAACCTAATTAACCTAAGAACATCACACACACCCATGTCCGAGGCAGGATTCGAACCTGCGACCGTAGCGGTCGCGCGGTTCCAGACTGTAGCGCCTAGAACCGCTCGGCCACCGCGGCCGGCAATGAGGATGGGGATGGCATTGTTGATCGCTTAATTTTTTGTGGTGAAACCACTTTTCACACAAATGGGAAAGCTAACAGGCATAATTGTCGAATCAGAGGTACAAAGCATCCACACGAATGCATTGAATTTGAGCGTGATTCCCCAAAGGTAAATGTTTCTTGTGCCTTGTCACGTCGAGAACTGTGCGGACCATTCTTCTTCGCCGAGCACTGTCACTGGATATTCCTACTTGGACATGTTGCAGCTATGCCTGAAGCCTCAAATGCAATCGGAATCTCCGTTCATTATTCAGCAGGATGGGGCTCATCCCCATTTAATCGTGAAGTTTGTGGGTACTTGAACACGGAGCTGCCGCATCGATGGATCGGCCGTGCTACAGAAGGGGATAGCTGTTTCATGAAATGGCCTCCCGATCACTAGATCTCAGTCGGTATGATTTTTTTCTGTGGGGACATATTAAAGATCTGTTATATGTACCGCCTCTACCACGTGATGTAGCAGAGCTCCGGTAGAGAATACGGGAAGCGACTGCCACAGTCGACGATGCCATGCTGGGACGGGTATGGCAAGTATTCGATTGCCATATTGACGTCTGCCGGGTCACTAACGGTTCGCATATCGAATGTCTGTAAAAAAAAAAAAAAAGAAAAAAAATCGTTCAAAGTTTCCCTTCAAAATGCTATATGTATGACATCTGTACAATGTTTAGTTCCTGTGCAATAAATAATTGAAAGTGTACCCTGACTTACAATATGTACAAGAACCAGGACGGGACAATGAGAGTGTAAGACCAAGAACGAAGTACCCCGATTAAAAGGGTGTAAGACAGGGATGTAGTCTTTCTCCGCTGAAGGAGCAATGGCAAAGATAGAAGAAAGATTCAACCGTGGGCCTAAAATTCAAGGTGGAAAGATATCAATGATATGATTGGCTGATGACATTGCTGTTCAGTGAAAATGAAGAACAATTACGGGACCCGTTGAATGAAGGGAACAGTCTAATGAGTACAGAATATGGCTTGAGGTTAAGTCGAAGAAAGACGAAAATAAGGAGAAATAGCACAAATGAGAACAGTGAGAGACTTAACATCATAATTGGCGATCACGAGGTTATGGAATTCTGCTACCTAGGTAGCAAATCAACCGGTGACGGACGGACGAAGGAGGATATAAAAAGCAGACTAGCAGTGGCAAAAATGGCATTATTGCAGAAGACAAGTCTACTACTATCAAACATAGGTCTTAATTTGAGGAAGAAATTTCTGAGAATGTATATTTGGAACATAGCATTGTACATGGGCTGTGGGGAAACCTGAACAAAAGAGAACAGAAGCATCTGTAATTTGATGCTACAGAAGAATGTTGAAAATTATGTGGTTAATAAGGTAAGGAATAAGGAGGTTCTTCACAGAATCGTCGACTAAAGTAATATATGGAAAACACTACAACAAGAAGAGACAGGATGATAGGAATCCGTTAAGACATCAGGGAATAACTTCCAGGGTACTAGAGGGAGCTGTACGGTGTAAAACTGTAGAGGAAGACAGAGATTGGAATACATCCAGCAAACAGTTGAGGATGTAGGCTGCAAGTGGTACACTGATATGAGAGGAATCTGTGACGAACCGCATCAAACCAGTTACAAGACTGATACCACCCACCCCTCCCCCATTCAAAAAAAAAAAAAAAAAAAAAAAAAAAAAAAAAAAAAAAAAAAAAAAAAACAGAAAAAGAAAGGGGGAATTTCACGTTCTGGTTAAAGGATAGCTGTTGTCTCTATAAAGTTTTCTGCCACTCCGATTTCGATTGATTCCTTTTAAGAAAGAGCCCCAACCGTGAGACGCAGATAGTTGACCCTGCGTCTCCCCAAATTCGGTAAACCGTGACAAGCTTGTATAGTCTGCACATTTTACCAGCACTTCATTTACTGCAATGAAGTTTGTAAGGCCACCATTTACAGCATGTTTTGAAGTAGTTTAATAAGCCCGATTTCACTCTAAAACTTACAGTTATTAAAATGGCCTATTCCATTAATAATCTCGGATTTTTGTCATTCATTCATTTACCAGCGAAAAAATTCTGCTATCGGAGCACAAAAAAGGTGATTACGCTCATCTTTATTAAATGACTCTGACTGAAAAGTGGGTTTCGAGCTGCCTCTCTTTACCCTCCACAGTGATTCAAAAATGTTTTCAAACATTATGGCGTTATTCGCGTTTTTTGCATGCAAGCCATCTCTACTCCGACAAGTTCCCCTAACTATATCTTGCTCACACCCACTAGTCCATCACTGTAAGTCTGTCATGCCCATTAACTCCCAATTGGCCGTTCTCACTCTCTCATTCAGCCCAATTCACTATTATTATCTCTTTGAGGCTCTCCAGCTGACTCCTGCGTCACAGTCACAGTCACCTTCCTTCTCTCCTACTAGTACTGTCTCCTCTCACTGTCATTGTCCTCTCTTGTTCTCTTTTACTGCTACC
The DNA here is from genome assembly GCF_021461395.2 of Schistocerca americana. Lineage (NCBI taxonomy): Eukaryota > Metazoa > Arthropoda > Insecta > Orthoptera > Acrididae > Schistocerca > Schistocerca americana. The sequence goes on along the minus strand of NC_060121.1, from coordinate 789,458,378 downwards.
ACTACTGTCCCTTCTCACCGTCACTTTCTCTCCCTTCCTCGCTGTCACAGACTCTGCCTCTCGTCATCACTGGTTCTCACCCAATTCCACTTTCTCCTTCACTTTACTCCTCTTCCACTTGCACTGTCTTCTTCACTTTTGTCCCAGCTCTGCTGCGTCACTGTCAACTATGTTGCATTGCCACTGTGTCCCTCTCTTTTACTAACACTGCCATTGCGTCCTTCACTATTTCTGTAACGCTGCAACTGTCTGCTGTCTTCCAGTATTTATAAGTTTTCCGTCACTTTCCCTCTGTCACTGTCTCCTTCTCTCCCAGTATAAAGAAGTGTGGATATGTTCGCCTGCCAATATTTTTCTGTTAATTTTTAAAAGTGCTGCGGAAGGCAGAATGAGGCAGCTGTTACACCACTTTTCAGTCAGAGGCTTTTAATAAAGAGTAGTATATTCGGTTTTTTGTGTTCCCGTGGGTCTATTTTTCTACTGTTTCCCTTCTTTTCCCCGCTACAGCACGGCATGTCACGAATACGAAAAGAATTTGATGTGTCAGCAAAATTTTGACAGTTTACTTATGTGAAACTGAAATAACGCAAAACTAATTTTACACGTCAGACGGGATTTTACATGTCAAAAAATTTCGCATATGCTTCAGTACTACAACGTGGAGTTCCCATAACCTTTCTAATGGTAACGGAGACACTTCACATGATGTCTCTTCGTGGAACGCCACTTTATAGACTACATTTTCGCCTCACAGCAGATTCTACATCCGCATTTTAAATGCACAAGTAGGGTAAACCTGAACCTTTATATCTGTGAAGGAGACGAAGACTTCAAGAAATTTTCAACGTTGTTCGACATCGGAATCTTAAAAATATATCGTAAAAATTTCAGCCATTTGCTGTGCGTGGTGATCTTGGAATCTTTGGCTGGGGTTTGGTCCAGTGGTGACTGGGAAAATACAGTAAACTAAACTTTTCCGAGAAATTACCCTTGAACTAATGGTGCCTCCATAATTCCCATAATGACAACCATAGATCATATCTAATGTAAAAATGAACCAACCTATTTGCTCCATTTGCCTAATCAGAGGGAAGTGTGCAATATTCACACTTTGACCCTATGCTGCAGGATAATGACACTAAGATGATCCTTCTGTTGGATATACCAATTGTCCCTAGCTCAAGGGCTATCCAAAACACTTGACCATACGTTTCTATGGGCAATAGAACACGAGGTATGAGCATTGGATAATCCCGTTTTTATGCGCGGCGTTTTGGAACAGTTTGGTAAGAATTCTGTCACATGCATAATGATATTGCTTTTCTGCCGTACTTTAATGTTTGACAGCAGGATGATTGGGAGTTTCACCTGGATAAATCCTTTCCGCAGGCGCTAACGAGGCCACGACGCTAACGTGTCATCCTCGCGCAATGGTGTCATTGAATGCCGTATGAAGGGCTGTGGGATTAGCATACCGCTCTCCTGATGGTTGTCAAATTTCATAAACTGGAGCAGCTGCTACACGGTCAGGTTATCCTCATCTGGCATCACGAGGTTGAGTTTACCGCGTTCCAGTCCTCAGACCAAGGAAAAATTCCTGGTTGTACAGGGAATCGAACCGAGGTCGTCCACGTGGCAGTAAGCTGCGCTGACCACTTTCAGCTACGGAGGCGGATACTTGCATATACAAGGTGATCGTAAATTCCGGTTACAAGTTTGCAAGTTTATAGTACTTGTACAGGAGAGAGAGTACATAATATTTTGATTAGGAATCCATGCCCGGAAACGTACCGTTTCCATTCTACGACAGTTTCAGTTCAGATGTGTAACGCGTTCACGTCTGCTAAGGGAAAGACAAAAATCTCAGAGTTTCTTGTCCCGGTATGCAATAAGGTAGACAGGATAAAGTGTACTACGTCAGACGGTCACCTCGTGTCACTTAACGTGTGCCTCGCTGCGACACCTATTCAGTGCCTGTGTGTTTACGATAGAGTAAAGACGGTTCGGTACACGTTTCTGGGATGCACAGACATGCTCCTTGTACGTGGCGAGCTCGAGGTAGGAGAAGAGCTGCTAGTCGGCTGTATCACGAACGTTTTCTGCAACGTGTTACGGCATCGCTCATATTTTTGCCAAAACTACGCAGCGGCTTCGAGAAACATGTACCTGCACCGTGAGAAGTCAGGACTGCGGCGCTCCACGGCAACGCCGCACGCCCGAATTTGAAAAAGACGTACCGGATCGAGTTGAAGAGAACATGTCAACGTGTGCGGGAAAAACTGCGCGTGCAATTAGTGTTAGTCACAGTATCGTCTCGGACATTCTGCTTGGGCAAGAATTACATCCTTACCACATACAAAGGGTACAAGCTATGGGTCCAGGAACAACACGTTGTCTACTGTAAGAGGTCCCTGCACCGCTGTGTCGACGCATACCCGTGTTTCCACGTCGAGTTCTGTTCATAGACGAAGTAAGTTCACTATGGACCGTGCTCTGAATTCGCAAAAAGACGAAAACCCTCGTGGCACTCATGTTCGGGGACTTCAGCAACGGTTTGGCATTAACGTGTGGGCAGGAATACTGGATGTTCATGTGATTGGGCCATGCCTCCTTCTACCCAAGCAAACAGATCCTGCATACTCAATCTTCCTACAAAACGTATTGACCCTCCTTCGAAGGCGTGCCACTGAACGTCCGTCAGGAAATGTGGTTTCACCACTTCTCAAGTGTGGTTCGGAGACATCTCAACAGACGATACGGTGAAAGGTGGATAGGGCGGTGGAAGATGGATACACCGAAGAGGTCCAGCCGTGTGACCGTCGCAATCGCCTGATCTAACTCCTATCGACTGGTTCTTGAGGGGTCGTGTGCAAAGTATTATTTACAAGACTCCCGAAGAGAGACAGGGAGACCTATTGGCTGAAGAGACACCAGGTGGGATGGAAGTCGTGTGCAGAACATGTTTCGTAGTTACAATGTCTGTAACAACGTTGGTGGTGGCTACATCGAGCCGCTGCTGATATTCATCGGTACCGTTCTGTGCGTACAGTATCCTGGGTTCTTCTTGTTTTAGGATAATGTTAACACGTAATGTTTAAGTGTTAATAGAAACAAATGTTCTTATATAATAAGCGAATGTTTCGCTAGGTTTCCTTTCGAACTGTTACTTAATACAACAAGCTGCGACATTGTCGCAAAGAAACAGTGACCCGTATATGCAATAAGTTTCCTTTAATTTTCGTCTATGGTCACAAACTTTTTGTTAACAGATTACCGGTTTCGGTCTTTAATGACCATCATCAGATCTGCAGCAAAAATGGGAAAAACATAAATACACTCACAAACTGTATACAGCTTAAGAACAATACATAGAACATAATGAAAAGTAGTAATGAGAAAATTTTCATTTGTGCGCTTTAAATATGAAGAGGCATACATGTTTCATAAAAACAAAGTCCTAATGTACTGCAGTCATGTTAATTGCGGAATCAGCACCAGCATCGTCAAATACATATAAATAACATCACATGCACGAATCATGTTATCAGTAGCTTATAGTGTATAAAAGGCATTACAGTAAAAAAAAGCAATACGTTATAAGCTTTTTACAGACTTCAACGATTGTATCCCCCTTTATTTTCACTGTTTGAATTAATTATTGAAAACTAGTGTATGCCGACATTAGCGACATCTGTTGAACTTACAGCACAAACACCTTGTGGCTACTGTACGGCAGCTTGTTTTAAACAGTAGTACTACTGATAACATGACTCGTGCATGTGATGTTATTTATATGTATTTGGTGATGCTGGTGCTGAATCTGCATTTAACATTTGACGATGCCACTATGGCTGCAGTACATTAGGACTTTGTTTTTATGAAACAGGTATGCCTCTTCATATTTAAAGCGCACAAATGTAAATTTTGTCAGTACTACTTTTCATTAAGGTCCATGTATTGTTCTTAAGCTGTATACAATTTGCGAGTGTATTTATGTTTTTCGCATTTTTGCTGCAGATCTGATGATGGTCATTACAGACCGAAACCGGTAATCTGTTAACAGAAAGTTTGTGACCATAGACGTAAATTAAAGGAAACTTATTACTTAATAATTGCCATGCGTAATTGAATTCCTGAAGCAGGAGTGGATGATTTAAACATCTGGAATGAAACCGTCGTAGAACGGAAATGGTACGTTTACGGATGTATGTTCCTATTAAAAATATTTACTCACTCCCCTCTGCAAGTCCCAGAAGTCAGAACACTTATGCACGCGATAGATAAAAACCTCTGTCTCTGACTGCAAAATTAGTCGATTGAATGTACTGAACCTGCATCGAATCTGTCAACAATGGGAACCTTGACGCAGTAGATTTCCCCGGTGACACACGCAGAGGGCTGTGACCGTTCCTAGACTAGACACACTCTAAGCACAAACAGGTGCAGACGCCAAGTGAGGGACGTGATTTCCAGGATACGGCGGCGACAGTCCGCGATCGTATCGGCGCGATCTTGTCGCGGCGCTGCTGACTCACTGATGACGGCCGGGCGGGCGTCGGCGATTGCCGCCGTGGGAGCGGGCGGCGCAGCGCCCCGGCCGCCTACCTGTACAGGCGCACAGGTGCGCGCCGTTGCAGCAACCCGGCCTTGCGCTCATCAGTCGCGGCTGACGGCCGTTTATCCTCCGTCACACGCCCTACGTCACTCCACTATTCCGCGACCTGTACAGTCTAGGCCACAATTTATGGAAGTAGTCGCGTGACGTTCTACGAAAGCTCGTCACGCTGCGCGACCGTTCACACTATTCGAAGGCAGCAAGACTTCGATCAGAGTGGATTTGCACCTCGAAGTTCACATCCATCGTGTTTTGAAAGCAGGCTGTGGATAAACAAAAGAAGCCCAAAGTGCACTTAAGGTGTCGATAGCTCTTTCGTTGTGTACAGGTGTTGGCAAGTAGTTGACGTTGGTCGTAGCTAAAGTGCGCGTCATTTACGACGGCGGCCGAGTTTAGGTTCGTTCTGCGCATCTGCCGTCACAAAACACAGTCGGCCAATGAACAGAGAACGACGTTCCCAGAGCTCGACTGCAGTGCAGAGCACGGACGAGTGTCTTCAGTTTTAGAAACGTTCAGTCATAAATAAAGTAATTGAACAAAAGCAATATCTTGATAGCAGACTTTCTATAAAAGAAAGTTTGGAAAAATCATTCTTTATACCAACTGTTTCATATTCCATTAATTAATTAAACCAAACAAGCAATAAGCCTTCTAAATCAGGCGATAGAAAGGAAATTCATTCTCACTAACCGCTTTTTCGCAATAAAGAACAGCAGTAATTGTTTATTTCCTACTGTACTTCGACGAAACGTGAGTAATTCATACTGATACCAACTGTGTTTGTCGGTATTTTCCGTGATTCTTTAAAGTACTCCAGGAATTCTGTTGAACATCGAGCTGCGTTAGCGTAACGCTTAAGGTGTTAGCCGGCAGGGTAGCTCACCGTGTTCGGTCAGAGGGCTGCGTGCTCTCTGCAATAAAAAAAAAAAAAACTGAGTCAAGGAATCAACGATCAACTTGAACGGATGTCTTGTGACGTCCGCCCAGATCAAATGCAATGAACTACATCGAACAAAATGAAAAAAAAGGTGAGATTCCGAGTTCAAATCTTGTTGGATGCTTATTATTTTCTTTATTTAAAAACAATATCGAAGTGTCTTACTTCATGAATTTTATTCGTTTGACTGTAATTTTTTGAAATTTATAGTGGCAACTGAAATCAACCATACAGGAAGTATACACTGTAGACTTTTACGTCCGCAAACTCTTCAAAATTTCGTGCAATGGTTTACTACATTTAATGCTGCGCAATAACTGCGTTGAACATCGAAACAAAATTAAGTCATTTATGGGGGGAAGGTATCAGTTAAGAAGATGTGTAAAAATCAAGTTTTTGGGCCAAATAGTTTTTGTGAAATCGAATGATAAGTGTGTCAAAGCAGTCGGAACGCTATGTGTCTGTACAGGCGAGCAGTGCAGTAATGACAAAACCGCGCACAGTGCGGAATGCGGGGAGCACGTCTCTGAAGCAGCGAAAGGGTTAATGCGGCCGTGGTGGTTTTACTTGATAAACTGCGCGCTCCACCCTAAACGTAAGTTTGCGAACTATACTATACTATGGCGCTGCTTCTCTTGGCGCATGCAACTGCCAACGCAGCATTCTCCCGCGTCTAAGCGGGCATGCGCTGCGCGAACCGCCAAGATAAAAGAATTGAACCATAGTCGAGTGACAGTATACGGGTAACACAGAGATTGTCCGGAGACTTTAGAGCTCATATCGAAGTTTCCATACTGGTTTAGCCCAGTCCCTACAAAGAGAGAGGTGAAATAAAATGTTGTTGTTGTTGTGGTCTTCAGTCCAGAGACTGGTTTGATGCAGCTCTCCATGCTACTTTATCATATGCAAACTGCTTCATATCCCAGTACCTACCGCAACCTACATGCTTCTGAATCTGCTTAGTGTATTCATCTCTTGGTCGCCATCTACGATTATTACCCTCCACGTTGCCCTCCAATACTAAATTGGTGATCCCTTGATGCCTCAGAACATGTCCTGTCAACCGATCCCTTCTTCTAGTCAAGTTATGCCACAAACTTCTCCCCAATTCTGTTCAATACCTCCTCATTAGTTATGTGTTCCACCTGTCTAATCTTCAGCATTCCTCTGTAGCACCACATTTCGAAAGCTTCTATTCTCTTCTTGTCTCAACTATTTATCGTCCATTTTTCACATCCATACATTGCTACACTCCACACAAATACTTTCAGAAGCGACTTCCTGTCATATAATTCTATACTCGATATTTATATATTTCTCTTCTTCAGAAACGCTTTCCTTGCCATTGCCAGTCTACATTTTACATCCTCTCTACTTCGACCATCATCAGTTATTTTGCTCCCAAAATAGCAAAACTCATTTACTTCTTCAACTGTCTCATTTACTAATCTAATTCCCTCAGCATCACCTGATTTAATTCGACTACATTCCATTATCCTCGTTTTGCTTTTGTTGATGTTCATCTTATATTCTCCTTTCAAGATACTGTCCATTTCGTTCAACTGCTCTTCCAGGTCCTTTGGTGTCTCTGACAGAATTATAACGTCATCGGCGAACCTCAAAGTTTTTAATTTCTTCACCATAGATTTTAATTTCTACTCCAAAAAAAATAAAAGTTGCTATTCCAGTCACAGATTCGGGTTGCTTATACAACTGCAGACGCAATGGGAGTAGGCAAGGAGCTGCACACCCCTTTCTTAAAAAGACAATGAATTTAATTCGCTTCATTATGCATTAAAAGTAATTTTCTCAAGCCCTCTGTAACCACAGATGGCTTGCCTGAGAACAGGATTATCAAATGCATCGGACAGAAAAGTTTCTGGGTTCATGTATTAGTTAATTCACCTTTTCCTATGAATGACGTAGAACTGCAGAAGATCCAATGGACGTTGATTTCTAAAATCCACGCGAAGGCTACGGTGGCGTGGAGGGACCCCGGCCTCTCCGACAGCCAGACGCTACGGCACCACCCCAGCAACACCAAGATGTGCGTGAGAAGGCGGAAATGCCCCTCGGCTGAAAGTCTAAGAGGCCGTCGGCATTTCCGCCCCCGCACTTGTTGGCAGCAGCGACCTTTTGTTCTCGGAGAAAGCATACAGAGAATGAGGACCCTGGTTTACAGTAAGATTGACAGTCGCCCTCTCGGCCTCTGTTCGTAGACTCAGTTCCTGGCAGTACACTGTGTTATTTCGTAAACTCGATAGCATCCGCCATTTTGCTCTTCATGTATTTTTTCCCAGCGCCATGGAAACAAGCAAGTATCGTTAGGCTCAGTTTTTATCAGTTCATCGCGGTAGAGCTCTGATAGCAAAGCCGACCGTGTTTAAGATGCAAATATTCGGTTTACTCCGCGAGAGATCAGCCTGGCGGTTTTATCAATGTTAATTCGCGAGTCTGTATAATGCTGTCCCTGTCCGTGCACTCCGAACGTGTTTCCACTTATGGCTCTTTACCACAATTTGTGATTAGAGTCCTGGAGTTCACGTTTGTTAAGCTGCATCAAAACTCTCTCTATGGACTGGAATAATTATCGTGATCTTTGTTCGGATTTTATTTTTTCCTTGTACAAGAGCTACTCGGAAAGTAAGGGGACGACATGGAAACCACGGTGAATATCAAAACTGTTTTATTTGCAACAGTTAGCTACAACTTCCAGCTACCTATCTCCATAGTCGCCGATCCGACTTAGACGTTGCTCGTAGCGTTCTACCAACTTTCCAATATCCTCGTTATAGAAGGCAGCCGCCAGTCCTTCCCGCCAATTCTCTACTCTGGCCTACAGCTCGTTTTCTGCGCCAAAATGTTGTCTTCATAGCCAGCGGTTCATGTGAGCAGAGATGAATCTCAGAGGGAGACAATTACGGGCTGTATTGTGGGTAATCATACATCTCCAATTGAAAACGATGCAGAATGCGGCTGAGAATTGTCTCGAAGAAGAAAACGCACGACAGTTATGTAATGTTGGCTGCATAGCTTCCGGTGAAATTTCTCACCAGGCCCTCGCACTTGGCGGGAGGCACTATTGTTCTAGGTATCTCTGTGCTCAGAACGGGCATACAAGAGACACTGCCCAGCACACCTGTGCAAAACTTGATTCGATTTCGCTGTGGTTTCCCTTTCGCGACCGATCGTTCCTTACTTCCCGAATAACCCTCGTATAAGCCCACAGTAGGCCTGAAGATCGCCTGTTTACTCCGAAATTGTGGACCGGCTAGTTATCATCTTTTTGTATCGAGACTGTCTCTCATTTCGATGTGTTTGTGAGAATATATCTGCCTTTCTTTTAGCCTAGTTTTACTGGTCTGCAGTCTCCCCCTGTTCTCTTCATTGCCTTATCAATTTCAATCAACATTCGAAATCACTGCAGTATGTGAAGAAGAATCCGACGCCATCACGGGTCGGAGAGCTACATTCCATAACGTGAGTTTCTTCCTATCTGATGGTAGTGAAGACAGTGACAGGCAGAACTCATTTATTTCCTTTATTTCGACCCCCCGAAGCCAAGAGAAATAAGCAACTCACTTACGGCAGACAATGAGAATCGGTGAATGAAATGATTTTTGTTTTTCAGAAGGAGATACGAATTCGCGACATTCATTTTTCATGTGAAGAGCGAAAGAGTAACTTCTATCGGTCACGTTGCTGTGAATTTTGAGGTTATTTACTGTTTTTCGAATTTTTGATGACTGTCCTCCAATGGAAATGACATGATTAAATTGTAAATCGAGAATCACTTGCTTAATTCGTAATAATTCCTTAGCTGCTTAGGTTCACTCATACTGCTTTTTAGGCATATGTATAACTGCAGAATATCAGTACGAAAATATTTAAAACTGTGTGCAAGGTTAATATACTACGTACCCATATTACTTACTATTTATGACGAAGAATAATATGCGTACTCTGACAGGATTTCGAAACACACTGGCCAGATGTCTCCACCTATCGCCTCCTCTTCCCTTGCCATCAAAATCCCGCAAACAGGCCGGCCGGGGTGGCTGAGCGGTTCTAGGCGCTACAGTCTGGAACCGCGCGACCGCTACGGTCGCAGGTTCGAATCCTGCCTCGGTCATGGATGTGTGTGATGTCCTTAGGTTAGTTAGGTTTAAGTAGTTCTAAGTTCTAGGGGACTGATGACCTCAGAAGTTAAGTCCCATAGTGCTCAGAGCCATTTGAACTAACCCGCAAACAGGACGGCCCTGGTTGTCATTCCACTGTACAGTACTTTGCGCTGGTGCATTAGGCAGCTGCAGTGGGTCGGAGAGAGCGACAGACAACAGACGTGCGCGAATGTTGAAAATCTGTACCTTCAAGGGTAATAACTACATGCTATCGGAAGCACGAGGTGTGTGAGAGAAGTAACGAGTCTGTCAACACTGCAAGCAATCTAACAACGCTGTGTTGCTCTGCTTGTGTAGACCGGTGTGTTCATCCCTTCCGGATACTCAGTCCGAGTTTCACCTCCACACAGCTATCACTTGATTTTTGAGGGAGCCATAAACAAAGTTGTACTTTTGTTGTGGGTTACGAAAATGAAATAGCGAAACTTAGGTCACGTTTTGTGTTAATCAGCGAGTGTGACTTTTGAGAAGTTAAAATAGATCTGTGGCGAACATTCCTTATCAAAAGTACAAGTTTTTCCGTGACACAAATCATTTTTGGAAGGCAGAGGATACGTTGAAGATCAGCCTCCCTCAGGAGACCATGAGCTTCAAGACGGACGAAAACGTCGAACGAGTACGTGATCTTATGAGATTGTTCCTCCAGCACAAGCAGTGAACCAAGTGTTTCACAAAGATGTCCTTGAAAGGCTCAGGAAAAGGATGAATTGAGTTAGACCGGTGATTGCAGACAAGTGGATGCTGCATCATGGCAACGCGCCATGTCACATGTCCACTTCCTTCACGGAATGTTTGTTTCACAACCCCTCACCCCCTCCTCCCCCTACCAAGCGCCCACCAACCCATCCCATTCTTCTGAATTGAATCCATGCGGCATTTTTCTTTTCCAAAAATTTTTTGGAACTTTGGAGAAAATTTCAAACGAAGTGGCCGACATGTTAAAGGCCATACCAGTTGAAACCTTTCAGCGCTGCCACCAAGACTGCGAATAACGACTCCGCCAGTGTATAGCTGCCGAAGACAGCTAGACAAAACGCAGTCTCATTGCCTTTCTCACACATCTCGAATGGCCCAAATTTTCGGAAGGGATCAATTGCCCTAGTTGATACCGTGCAAGCGTGCTTTTTTCTACGTAATGTAAGTCGTCGGGTTAGTGATGTTTCCTTGTATGAGGATCGAAATTGTCAGCTTCTAAACGACACAAGTGTTTACTGGAAAAGCTATTATAGTAGTTTTCGCGGTTTAGAACATATCGCGCTAAATGGGATCTCCAGAAACAGCAGAGCACGAAAAGAACCCAATCTTGTTTCTTGTGCTGAGTGCCTTCTTCCAAAGGGTAAGACCCACTTACGCAGTCGGTAGATGATATGGATTACATTCTCTTTCATACCAGTTAGGGAGACAGAAGTCCATGTTCGGAAAAACTATCGAGGAATACCGCACATTAGAATAACAGCGGATATGGAGAGAAAATCTCGAAATTTTACCTAATTTTACCTGAAGAGATGAGTAACTTTGCTCTTTAAGAAACGTACTATCGAGTTGCCGAAGGCCGGGTCAGGAACACCTACTGAGGCCCGCCTGTAGCAAGGCGCTGCTCTGATGTGTCGCTTGCTGTCCATAAATCACGTCCACCTGCATAAATACCGTCGCTTACTCTAGTACAGATATCTACAAAGTGGACAACACGGAAGTGAGTGTGTATCGTACAGCTGCTAATATATACCTCCAGTATAGTTTCTTCCTGCCGGCCAGAGTGGCCGTGCGGTTCTAGGCGCTACAGTTTGGAACCGAGCGACCGCTACGGTCGCAGGGTCGAATAATGCCTCGGGCATGGATGTGTGTGATGTCCTTAGTTTAGTTAGGTTTAATTAGTTCTAAGTTCTAGGCGACTGATGACCTCAGAAGTTAAATCGCATAGTGCTCAGAGCCATTTGAGACAATTTCTTCCTAGGTATTGGCCTCGAGCAAGTCTCAGTGCAAATAAAGAAAAATTTGTATAATATATTGTAATATTCGGCACGTATAGTTTCTGAATTGGCATGCGAGGTCTCAAAGTAACATACGAGGGTTGGAAATTAAATGTTGTTGTTGTGAACTCCCGTCCAGAGACTGGTTTGATGCAGCTCTCCATGCTACTCTATCCTGTGCAAGCTTCTTCATCTCCCAGTACCTACTGCAACCTACATCCTTCTGAATCTGTTTAGTGTATTCATCTCTTGGTCTCCCTCTACGATTTTTACCCTACACGCTGCCCTCCAATACTAAATTGGTGATCCCTTGATGCCTCAGAACATGTCTTACCAACCGATCCCTTCTTCTAGTCAAGTTGTGCCACAAATTTCTCTTCTCCCTAATTCTACTCAGTACCTCCACATTAGTTACGTGATCTACCCATCTAAACTTCAGCATCCTTCTGTAGCACCACATTTCGAAAGCTTCTATTCTCTTCTTGTCTAAACTATTTATTGTCCACGTTTCACTTCCATACATGGCTACACTCCATACAAATACTTCCAGAAAAGACTTCCTGACACCTAAATCTATATTCGATGTTAACAAATTTCTCTTCTTCAGAAACGCCTTCCTTGGCATTGCCAGTCTACATTTTATATCCTGACTATTTGGACCATCATCAGTTATTTTGCTCCCCTAACAGCAAAGCTCATTTACTTCTTTAAGTGTCTCGTTACCTAATCTAATACCCTCAGCATCACCCAATTTAATTCGACTACGTTCCATTAACCTCGATTTGCTTTTGTTGATGTTCATCTCATATCCTCCTTTCAAGACACTGTCCATTCCGTTCAGCTGCTCTTCCAGGTCCTTTGCTGTCTCTGACAAAATTACAATGTCATTGGCGAATCTCAAAGTTTTAATTTCTTCTCCATGGATTTTAATTCCTACTCCAAATTTTTGTTTTGTTTCCTTTACAGCTTGCTCAATATACAGATTGAATAACATCGGGGATAGGCCACAACCTTGCCTCACTCCCTTCCCAACCACTGCTTCCCTTTCATGCCTTTCGACTCTTATAAGTGCCATCTGGTTTCTGTGCAAGTTGTAAATAGCCCTTCGCTCCCTGTATTTTACCCCTGCCACCTGCAGAATTTGAAAGAGAGTCTTCCGGTCAACATTGTGAAAATCTTTCTCTAAGTGTACGAATGCTAGAAACGTGGAGGATTTCCTTTCCTTAATCTATTTTCTAAGATAAGTCGTAGGGTCTGTTTCAACATTTCTACGGAATCCAAACTGATCTTCCCCGAGGTCGGCTTCTACCAGTTTTTCCATTCGTCTGCGAAGAATTCGTGTTAGTATTTTGCAGCCGTTGGTTATTAAACTGATAGTTCGGTAATTTTCACATCTGTCAACCCCTCCTTTCGTTGGGATTGGAATTATTATATTCTTCTTGAAGTTTGAGGGTATTCCGCCTGTCTCATACATCTTGCTCACCAGATGGTAGAGTTTTGTCAGACTGGCACTCCCAAGGCCGTCAGTAGTTCTAATGGAATGTTGTCTACTCCCAGGGCCTTGTTCCGACTTAGGTCTTTCAGTCCTCTGTCAAACTCTTCATGCAGTATCATACCTCCCATTTCATCTTCATCTGCATCCTCTTCCATTTCATAATATTGTCCTCAAGAACATCTCCCTTGTACAGACCCCCTATATACTCCTTCCACCTTTCTGCTTTCCCTTCTTTGCTTAGAACTGGGTTTCCATCAGAGCTCTTAATATTCATGCAAGTGGTTCTCTTTTCTCCAAAGGTCTCTTTAATTTTCCTGTAGGCTGTATCTATCTTACCCGTAGTGATATACGACTCTACATCCTTACATTTGTCCTCTAGCCATCCTTGCTTAGCCATTTTGCACTTCCTGTCGATCTCATTTTTGAGACGTTTGTATTCCTTTTTGCCTGCTTCACTTACTGCATTTTTTATTTTCCCCTTTCGTCAATTAAATGCAGTATCTCTTCTGTTATCCAAGGATTCCTATTAGCCCTCATCTTTTTACCTACTTGATCCTCTGCTGCCTTCACTACTTCATCCCTCAAAGCTACCCATTCTTCTTCTACTGTATTTCTTTCCTCCATTCTTGTCAATCGTTCCCTAAAGCTCTCCCTGAGTCTCTGTACCATTTGTGGTTCTGTCAGTTTATCCAGGTCCCACCTCCTCAAATTCCCACATTTTTTGCAGTTTCTTTAGTTTAAATCTACATTCCATAACCATTAGATTGTGGTCAGAGTCCACATCTGCCCCTGGAAATGTCTTACAGTTTAAAACCTGGTTCCTGAATCTCTGTCTTACCATTATATAATCTATCTGAAACCTGTCAGTATCTCCAGGCTTCTTCCACGTATAGAACCTTCTATTATGATTCTTGAATCAAGTGTTAGCTATGATTAAATTATGCTCTGTGCAAAATTCTACCAGGCGGCTTCCTCTTTCATTCCTTACCCCGATTCCATATTCATCTACTATGTTTCCTTCTCTTCCTTTCCCTATTATCGAATTCCAGTCACCCATGACAATTACATTTTCGTCTCCCTTCACTATCTGAATAATTTCTTTTATCTCATCATACATTTCATCAATCTCTTCGTCATCTGCGGAGCTAGTCGGCATATAAACTTGTATTACTGTGGTAAGCGTGGGCTTCGTATCTATCTTGGCCACAAATTAAATAGTTGCCACTATTTATTCACAACCGATACAAAAGAGTTACATGTTTGCACTTGTTACTGTCTTTCAGGGTAGTCACCAGCATTGTGTAGAACCCGCCGCCAGCGTTGTGGAAGGCGTAGTATACCGTTATCAGAACCTGTTCTGTTGGTGGTGCGAATGGAGCGGTCTAAAGTTATGATGATTCTCGTGTGCGACTGTGATGGTGTTATCCTAACGCATTACGTTCCTCCGCGGCAGACCATCAATGCACAGTATTACTGTTCGTTCTTGGAGCATCACCTGCGACCAGCTTTGCTGAAGAAGCGGCGACACTGTCTGAGCAACCCATCCATCATTTTGCATGACAATGCGCTGGCGCATACCGCGCAAGCTGTGGCTGCTCTGTTCGGTCGATGGGAGTGGTGGTGGTGGTGGTGGTTAGTGTTTAACGTCCCGTCGACAACGAGCTCATTAGAGACGGAGCGCAAGCTCGGGTTAGGGAAGGATTGGGAAGGAAATCGGCCGTGCCCTTTCAAAGGAACCATCCCGGCATTTGCCTGAAACGATTTAGGGAAATCACGGAAAACCTAAATCAGGATGGCCGGAGACGGGATTGAACCGTCGTCCTCCCGAATGCGAGTCCAGTGTGCTAACCACTGCGCCACCTCGCTCGGTGATGGGACTGGGAAGTACTTTACCATCCACCATACCCCCCGCACCTTGTGACTTTGCTTTGATTCCGAAGATGAAGGTACCACTTCGTGGCATTCGCTTCAGAACTGTTCCAGAGATTCGACAGGCAGTAGACCGTCCCATTGGAACCATCAACAGAACAGGCTCTCCTAACGGTATACTACGCCTTCCACAACGCTGGCAACGGATTCTACACAACGCCGGTGACTACTTTAAAGGACAGTAACAGGTGCAAACATGTAACTCTTTTGCGTCGGTTGTGAATAAATAGTTGCCACGATTTAAGTTCCAACCATCGTATTTTGCTAATACGCCCAACAGCAATTGCACAAGCGGTTGTAAGCTTTTCTTGCCTTCCTGACTTTCTTGAGCATACTTTATCCGAAGATGATTAATCGAAACGCGTTATAAGCATAGTTTTCAGCGATCAAGACGTTTCCGTGGAATTACTACATGCCAAGTCTCGGTGGTCGCATGCCCTACAAATGGAAGACTTCTTCAGTCACATAGAATAAACAATAAATATTGTCGTTCTACTAAGTATGGAGACGTATACCTCTGTGGCCTTAATGAGTAATATCTACTTTGAAAACTAGCAGCACTACAACAACTGAAACGTCCCCTTAGAAAAATTAATGAATTACTGTGCTGATAAACCTTTTACGTTATTTGATTTTCAAACAGCTGAGCAGAACTGAACGTAATCAGACATTTCTCTCTTTACTTATTCTGATCAACACTAAACTGACACACAATATTTTTAGCGCAATGCAATCTGACTTTCAACAATCCCTACAAAAGATTGGTCCTGACTAATAATAACCTATAACTTTCATGAATCACTTACCTCACAAAAATCTTCGTTACTCGAACTACTGCAATACAGCGAGCGCCAATACTGCCAGCTAAATAAACGATTCTAACCACTGAAGGCACTGAGTACTGATAGGCATAGTTAGCAAACGAAAGATTTTGATAGAAAACAAACAATGTATTTACCTTAATAATATTCAAAAGCAATCATATATATATATATATATATATATATATATATATATATATATATATATATATATAACTCCGCCTAAGCCGGTCCCAAGCCCGGTTGTAAAAGGAGGAGGGGGAGGAGTAACACCTCGTAAAAAAACCTTGGTTCACCTGGCCCGGGTGATAGTACCTTGTGAGGGTCCCTTGCCAGGGATACGGCGAAGACCTCAACGGTAGTGAAGACGGAGATGAAGATCATCGGTACGGCGGAACTGGCGGAAGAGGCAAGCATTATCAACAAGATAAAGCATATTGAAAAGCCCAGACACGTCTGTGTGGCAACCACCGGTACTCTGGCCAGCGTCTGTTCACCATGTGAGGTGCGGCTGAACACCAAGCTCCAGGAACTAACAATCCCTGGTTCTAACTACCCAGCATTAGCTGGAACTTAATTACAAGCAGTATGATTCGTACAAGTAAAATTAATATTACCCCAGGTGGCCAATCCACTCGCCCTGTGGCGACAACCAAGCTATCGGATTCTGGGGAGCTTGGGCTCGTACGACAGAGAAAGTCGGAGTTCTCTAGTAAACGTCCACGAAAGTCCCATACATTTATTGGCACTTTTAACATTCAGACACTAATTCAGACAGGCAAACTTCATAATCTTACAACAGAACTCAACAAACAGAAAATTCAAATCCTTGCTCTCCAAGAGACCAGATTCACTGATTCAGAAACAATAGACTACAACAATTACCGTATCTTTAAAAGTAAAACAGACAAGAAAATTGGCAAAGGAGCTGCAATATTTGGCATGGCTTTTATTGTAAATAAGGACACCCTTGACTCTGTTATAGACATGAATCAAATCAGTAACAGACTAATGACCATGCGAATCAAGCACACCAACAAAATATATACATTTATTAATGTTCATGCACCTACCAACATTGCCAACAAAAAAGAACCGGAGAAGACAGAAAAATTTTGGGAAAAACTCGAAACTGAAATGTCCAAAATTCCAAAGGAGGATGTAAAAATTCTTCTAGGGGATTTCAACGCGCAAATTGGCAAAGAGAGGAAATATAAAAAAACAGTCGGTAATTACCCTGCACACAAATTCACAAACAAGAACGGCATGAGACTCATCGAGTTATGTCAGCAAAACAACCTAAAAATCGTGACAACATCACTTCGAAAAGACCCCAAGAAACAAAAAACATGGAGATCACCAAACCTTCAGCTTGGTGAATTTCAAATAGACCATGTTGCGATCTCCTATGACTTCCAGAAAGAAATACACGACGTTCAAGTCCGCAGAGGGGCAAATATAGATTCTGACCACTACCTTACCAGAGTTAAAATTAAATTCACTCCAAAAAGGAAACGCCAAAGGAAATCACCACTAATTCCCAAATTTGACTTGAAAAATATCAAGGAATCAGAAATTACAGAAGCATGGGACAAACAACCAACAAACAACTGGAAAGATTTCCGAACGAAAATTATACAGAAAGCAAGAGATTTGATTCCGTTAAAGAAAATATCCAAGCATCCATGGTGGAATTCGAATTGTGATAAGGCATTAGAAGAGAGACAACAAGCCTTTTTAAATTACAATTGTGACAAATCAGAAACCACACAACAAACATTTTTCAAAGTGAGAAAACAAACAGCTAAAATACTTAGACAAACTAAAAGAAAATACCTTAATGAACAGCTAAACACAATTGAAGAAAACTTTAAGAACCACAACACTCAAGATTTCTATAAAATATTCGCAAATCAAATCAAAGGATACACTCCACAAAATCTCTGCTTCCGGAAACAGAATGGAAAATTGGCACTAACTAACAAAGAAAATTGCCAAGAACTAGCTAAATATTTCTCACAACTCCTAAATTGCCCACAACCAAGTACAAGATTCCCCAGATTACAACCAGAACACACGAATGAGACTTCACTACCACCATCTCAAGAAGAAATTTATAGTCACATTAGAAAACTCAAAAATAATAAATCATCGGGAGAAGATGGAATTGTAGCTGAACTACTGAAAAACCTTGGTCCAAATTCGTTAAAAGAGATCACTAGCATCATCAAAGAAATTTGGCAGACAGAAAATATCCCAGAGGAGTGGAAGTGTGCACTAATTCACCCATTGCACAAAAAGGGAGAGAGATCAGACGTAAACAACTACAGAGGCATTTCACTTTTACCAGTTACCTACAAAATTCTATCTGCATGTCTCCTAAAGAGGGCACAAGAACAACTAGAACATACAATTTCAGACTACCAAGCAGGCTTTCGTCCTAATAGATCATGCCCGGAACAGATATTCAACCTTAAAACTATTTTAAAGATTAAAGCAATCAGGTCAAAACCAATAATCTGCACATTCGTTGATTTCAAAAAGGCATACGATTCCATAGACAGACAATCTCTATGTCACATTCTCGAAGAACGAGGCCTAGACACTAAAACCCGAAAACTAATTGAACAAACACTAACAGAAACCAAATCAAAAATTAAATTCAGAGGGGAAATTTCGGAACCATTCTCAATTAAAACAGGAGTAAGACAAGGAGATGGGATCTCACCACTATTATTCAATATAGTTTTGGACAAAGTTATGAAAGAGTGGGAAGTAACACTAAGGAAACAAAGCTTTTGGAAGCCAATTGAACTAGGAAGAGGTAAAGGAAAATTGAACATCCCTTATTTAGCGTTTGCAGATGACTTGGCAATTATAACTGACAGTGAAGAAACAGCAGTAAAACAAATTGAGACACTTAAAGAATGTGCTGAGAAGGTTGGCCTGCAAATCTCCTTTGAGAAGACAGAATTCATCTGCTCAAAATTAGATATTTCGAAACTAAAAACAAAGTATGGTGAAATAACTAGAGTCAAGCACTTTAAGTATCTCGGTGAAGTTATTGAACCAACAGGACTTGAGAAAATAGCACAAAAAAACCGATTACAGAAAATCAAGAAAGTATTCGGACTTATTCAAAATATATATAACAAGAAATGTCTATCAAAAGGCACTAAAATCAGACACTACAACACAGTCATCAAACCAACAGTCACATATGCAAGTGAAACACTCTCCCTGAATAGAAAATTAGATTTACACGAAATTAAGAAAGTAGAGAGAAAAATTATTAGAAAAATCCTAGGACCACGATACACACAAGATGGATACAGGCTGCAGACTACCGAGACAACCGAAAAAATATCAAACATCGAGGCAGATATCAGGAAGAGGCGGATGAAGTTTTATGGACATATAGACAGATTACCTGGAAACAGGTTAACTAAACGTCTATTGGACTATATGACATCACTTAAGGCAACAATACCCTGGGTAACTGAAGTTAAGAAGGATTTGAAAAAGGCAAAAATTGACATAACAAACACATCAGACCGGGATACATTCAGAAGAAAAATCGACAAGTGGAAGTTTACTCCAGAGACGGAATCTAAACCTTTTCGACCAAAGTGGACCGAAGAAAGGAAGAAGGCCTTTGGGGAGGCAATGAAGAAATACTGGAGAAATAAGAAGAACATTAAGAAATGTTAATCACCTGCTTATCGTTCTCCCATGGGGACATTCGCTAATAATAATAATATATATATATATATATATATATATATATATATATATATATATATATATATATATCAGACATTTCTCTCTTTACTTATTCTGATCAACACTAAACTGACACACAATATTTTTAGTGCAACCCAATCTGACTTTCAACAAAAATATATATCAGTTCATAATATCCAGTATTACAAATTGATGGACACACGTTCAGATCGTCCGCTCTCAAAATTCTGCCAGCTCTCTCCCCACATCCACCACTGCTGATGGCTCACCTCCAACTGCGCAATAGAGTTGTGGCGATTCGTGAATGAGTCGTTCATTTGAGCGACTCTAAATAAAGAATCGTAAGAATCGAATCGTGATACGGACGAATCGTCGTTCAAAAGAATCGTAAGAACGATTGCGTGTTTTCGAGTCGTGACGATTCCAAGTTCCACCGATTCATCGATTCTTAAAAAAAAAAAAAAATGCTATGCTTCGAAGGCAACTTCCGAATCATGGCGAGTCGTGCCGAATGATTACGACCGCCAGGTGGCAGTCAAATGGAGGACGCGTGTGAACAAAGGAAGCTCGGAACGAACAAAAAGTTCGTGGGCCGTAATATTACTTGTGAAAACCAAGCTGACACTTGGCGGTTGCTGACGGGAACGAGCGTAAAGGCATTTACCATTTACTATCGCTACCATCAGCCACCGCGCCGTCGACAGCTTAGTTTGCGCGGGTAATACACGAACTAGTGATGACAGAAACGAATACAGCGAGTACACAGCCCCCAATACACACGATTAAAATCAAGAAATCCAGGTATGATGAATAAATACGTACCTCTTGTTTGTTGCAGATGCAATGCAAAACACACACACCTTCTTTACACACGAGCAATAGCACTTGGATTATGTATGATATTTCGCATATCTTATCATGACACAGTTCGATTCTAACCCCATTGACAATTTCAGACATGTTCTGCCATCTGTGAGTAAGATGTAGAACTTTTTGCATTCCGTAAGAATCGTGCCATCGCAGACTAGAATGAATCGTGAAAGAATCGTGAACGAATCGTAGGAATCGATTCGCAATGTGAGATTGAATCGTAGGAATCGAATCGGGAAAAAGAATCGTTGTTTCCCAACTCTACTGCGCAACGCTACGCGCTGTTCACATCCAGCTGCCCAACAATACAATAGCAAATATTCCAACAATGCAAACCAGCCACAGACTTCACACAGCACAGTCAGTGATTTTCATATAGAGCGCTACGTGGCGTTATCAACATAAAAACCTAAACACCCTACTTATACAAGTAGCATTAAAACATGGTCCAGTCACACAAACCTGATTACCTGTCAAAGGGCTGACCGACCACCTTTTCCACGAACAGAGTCAATGAGGCTGTAGAAGGTACCGACAAATATGTGGTGCCGTGGCGATCCTAGTATCGTGGCCAGCTGCTCTACGTTTCTCGGTTGACACTGGTGCGAACAGCCCGATCGTGATGGTCCCACATAATCTCGACTTGGTCCGTATCCGGGAGTTTGGTGGCCAGAGCAGTGTGGTGAAGTTTTAGTGCTCTTTGAACCACTTACTTACACTGCGAGCTGTGTGATACGTTGCATTGTCACGCTGTTCATGCCATCGTGCCGAGGAAAGAACAATCTGCATTTAGGGGTGGACATTGTCCCTAAGGATAGATGCATACTCATGTTGTTCCATTGTGCCTTCCACAATGACGAGATCGCCCAGGGAATGCCATGAGAACATTCGGCAGACCATAACGCTCCCTCGCCCGGTCTGAACCCTTAAGACTTAGGCACACGGACAGTGCATCCGAACGTTGAGCATTGAGCGTGCCCAGTTTCTGACGTCATAGCGTGGAATAGCACGTTCGGGAGTCGTTCCGAACGTGCAGAGCAATATCTGGCATGTCAGATATTCTGAGCGTGCGTCTGAGCGTTAACCAATGAATGGCACAACGCCATCTACGTCACACGCACGCCGTCTCCCTTCAGTACAGAGTTGTGAGGCGCCATATTGGCATTCATTTCAAGCCTATATGCATATATGCCGTTTCTGAGCACCAGCAAATTGAGAATCACTGAAAAATCCGTTGTTAGTTGCGTGATTTGTTCCAATAAAATAATGAGAAACATCATATTTGTGGACAAAGATTTATTGTAACTTGCGTATTATGAGAAAAGGCTATTTGAAGACAGAGACATACTGAAGATCCACCCAAAACTCATTGTCCTTGGTACAATTTGTTATAATTAAATTTTAATTAGTAACATAATTATGTACAATAAACGTTTATAGCACGGGTAATACAATATGACTAAATACAAAGATTGTGTGGTTGTATTAGCGTAATGAGTAGCGTCTTTGTACAGTTTTTATTGGGGCGGTGGTTGGCGTCTTAACACTTCCAAGTTTTTTTCTTAACATTCGCGTTTTTATTAGATTCTGATACTCTATTATTACTTTAATATAAGTAAAGGTGGCAGGCGTAAAATACAGGGAGCGAAGGGCTATTTACAATTTGTACAGAAACCAGATGGCAGTTATAAGAGTCGAGGGGCATGAGAGGGAACCAGTGGTTGGGAAGGAGTGAGACAGGGTTGTAGCCTCTCCCCGATGTTATTCAATCTGTATATTGAGCAAGCAGTAAAGGAAACAAAAGAAAAATTCGGAGTAGGTATTAAAATCCATGAAGAAGAAATAAAAACTTTGAGGTTCGCCGATGATATTGTAATTCTATCAGAGACAGCAAAGGACTTGGAAGAGCAGTTGAACGGAATGGACAGTATCTTGAAAGGAGGATATAAGATGAACATCAACAAAAGCAAAACGAGGATAATGCAATGTAGTCGAATTAAGTCGAGTGATGCTGAAGGAATTAGATTAGGAAATGAGACACATAAAGTAGTAAAGGAGTTTTGCTATTTGGGGAGCAAAATAACTGATGATGGTCGAAGTAGAGAGTATAAAAATTGTAGAGTGGCAATGGCAATGAAAGCATTTCTGAAGAAGAGAAATTTGTTAACATCGAGTATAGAGTTAAGTGTCAGGAAGTCGTTTCTGAAAGTATTTGTATGGAGTGTAGCCATGTATGGAAGTGAAACATGGACGATAAATAGTTTGGACAAGAAGAGAATAGAAGCTTTCGAAATGTGGTGCTACAGAAGAATGCTGAAGATTAGACGCGTAGATCATACAACTAATGATGAAGTATTGAATAGAATTGGGGAGAAGAGGAGTATGTGGCACAACTTGACAAAAAGAAGGGACCGCTTAGTAGAACATGTTCTGAGGCATCAAGGGATCACAAATTTAGCATTAGAGGGCAGCATGGAGGGTAAAAATCATAGAGGGAGACCAAGAGATGAATACACTAAGCAGATTCAGAAGGATGTGGGTTGCAGTAAGTACTGGGAGATGAAGAAGCTTGCACAGGATAGGGTAGCACGGAGAGCTGCATCAAACCAGTCTCAGGACTGAAGACCACAACAACAACAACATAAGTAAATGCTGTAATATTTGATGTTATGTAAATATAAATTCACCTTTCTTGAGGGGTGACTTTGTTCGATTGGCTTAATCTACAGGACAGCTTTGCTCCTTTTCCTTTTACGCTTCGTAATTCACATGTTGCAAAGATTCTGCTACTGGGTAGGAACAGTGATCAAGTAAGGCTGACCTTGGGGTTTTACTAAAATGTGGGAATGATGAAATAACGTTTCTCTTATGCGGAGAAGTATTCCAAATTTGTACCGCACTGTTTGTAATGGAAATTTTATAAGTCTGTGTCCTTATTGATTGGACACGGTAATTTCCTTTTCGTGGACGATGGAGGAAATGTGCGTTTTAATAGAGCTAACGTGGAAAATTTACGAGCGCCCGTAGAGTAAACAGTGTGATTTACGAACTAGAAACATCCCTCTACTGCCGCTGGAGCGCGATGCGATCGCGTATACCACGCTGGGGGCCCACGTACCGTATGCACAAGTCGCATCGTTCCTGAGCGTTCAGCAGCACGTTGAACTTGGCACGCACAACGTTAACGTTCGACAGCACGGTCCGTGTGCCGACGGCTTTACAATGACTATTTCAGGGCAGTACTCGCCAATGGGCGCCTGTCCGACGGTGCATGAAACGTGATTCATTTGAAAACGCCGCCTATAACCATTCAGTGGACGTACAATTGTGGTACTGGGGTGCTAATTGTAGCCTTCGTCGGCGATGAACGGCTGTCAGCCTGGGTGCATGAACCGGGCGCTTGCTGCGGAGACTAATTACGCATCAATATTCGCTGAACGCTCGTTGAGGAGACACGGTTGGCAGCGCCTCGGTTTCTCTGGGCGATCAGTCGCTCAAAACTTGCACGTCCGTTCGCCCGTACACAACGCCGCAGCGGTCGTTAACCGTGTCACCTATGGCCCGTTGTGCACCTCAGTTGTCTCGGCTCCGATTTTGGAAGGCACCATTTTGGCAAGCACAGTGTACCTTAACCGCGGCGGCAGGGCAAAATTTACACACTTAGCCGCTTCGGAAATGATTTATCCTTTGATTCGAAAGCCAATGATCATGGCCTTTTGAACGTCAGATAAACAGCTACGTTTCCACACTGCGACAACGACTGCATTGTTTTTCGCGTCCGCGACGCACTTTACATACCCTCCGCTTCTAGTTCTGCTACCTGCCGTCTGCGAGTAGTTACTGCACGTTGAAGTCTAATATACGCGGTGGTCACGTTAATGTGACTCGACTCTGTAGAATGAGTTTGATAAACACACAATAACGTTACGCTCGTTTTTATAAGCCAGATAACGACATACTATTTTTCTGAGGAGTTTAATATCAACTAAGTAAACTGCTCGATCGTTGGCATTGAGTGGATCGATTTTGATACTTTACTAAACACTTGAAAGCCTAAAAATTGCCTTAAACTGTAGCGCCACTGGAGATGGGGGCTTAGTGTGTAAACAACTGGCCGGCCGGAGTGGCCGTGCGGTTCTAGGCGCTACAGTCTGGAACCGAGCGACCGCTACGGTCGCAGGTTCGAATCCTGCCTCGGGCATGGATGTGTGTGATGTCCTTAGGTTAGTTAGGTTTAATTAGTTCTAAGTTCTAGGCGACTGATGGCCTCAGAAGCTATGTCGCATAGTGGTCAGAGTCATTTGTACCATTTGTAAACCACTATCAGTTCATTTACTCTGATGAAACAAACTAATGTGTGGTGTACGACCCAAGCAGCACATAAGAAAACTAGCGCGGCCAAAGATAGCTTTTTTCACCACAGTAATGTACTAGTATCAAACACTGGTCTTAATAAAGGACAGAAATTCCTGATTGTGCAAGTCTGGAGCTCAGTGAATCATGGAAGTTTGAGAAGTGACATTGCTGAAAATTAAGTGGAGTGACAAAGAATGACAATGCATTCCTCAGATTCGCAGATTAAAGGAATATGGGGAAACGCTAATTAGGATAAAATGTAGGATAGAGCACATAAGATATCAGGAAATAGCTTTCAGAGCAGAGATTAAAAACTGAACGGGAAGACAGTGATTGGTTTCCATCCGACCAATAATTGAGGACTTCGGATGTAAATGCTGCTCCGAGATAGTTTGCATGAAATGAGAAACATACACTTTTGGCCCTTAAAATTGCAACACCACGAAGATGACGTGCTACAGACTCGAAATTTAACCGACAGGAAGAAGATGCTGTGATATGCAAACGATTAGCTTTTTAGAGCATTCACACAAGATTGGCGCCGGTGGCGACTCGTACAACGTGCTGACATGAGGAAAGTTTCGAACCGATTTCTCATACACAAACAGCAGTTGACCGGCGTTGCCTGGTGAAACATTGTTGTGATGCCTCGTGTAGGGAGAAGAAATGCGTACCATCACATTTCCGACTTTGGTAAAGGTCGGATTGTAGCCTATCACGATTGCGGTTTATCGTATCGCGACTTTGCTGCTCGCGTTGGTCGAGATCCAATGACTGTTAGCAGAAATGGAATCGGCGAGTTCAGGAGCGTAATACGGAACGCCGTGCTGGATTCCACCGGCCTCGTATCAGTAGCAGTCTAGATGAGAGTCATCTTATCCACGTGGCTGTAACGGATCGTGCAGCCACGTCTCGATCCCTGAGTTAACGGATGGAGACGTTTGCAAGACAACAACCATCTGCACGAACAGTTCGACGACGTTTGCAGAAGCATGGACTATCAGCTCGGAGACCATGGCTGCGGTTACCCGTTACGCTGCGTCACAGACAGGAGCGCCTGCGATGGTGTACTCAACGACGAACATCGGTGCACGAATGGCATAACGTCATTTTTTCGAATGAATCCAGGTTCTGTTTACAGCATCATGATGGTCGCATACGTGTTTGGCGACATCACGGTGAACGCACATTGGAAGCGTGTATTCGTCATTGCCATACTCGCGTGTCACCCGGCGTGATGGTATGGGGTGCCATTGGTTACACATCTCGGTCACCTCTTGTTCGCATTGACGGCACTTTGTACACTGAATGCTACATTTCAGATGTGTTACGACCCGTGGCTCTACCCTCCATTAGATCCCTGCAGAACCCTACATTTCAGCAGAATAATGCACGACTATATGTTGCAGGTCCTGTACGGGCCTTTATGGATACAGAAAATGTTCAATTGCTTCCCAGGCCAGCACATTCTTCAGATCTCTCACCAATTGAAAACGTCTGGTCAACGGTTGGCGACCAATTGGCTCGTCACAATACTCCAGTCACTACTCTTGGCGAACTGTGGTATCGTGTCGAAGCTGCATGGGCAGCTGTACTTGTACACGCCATCCAAACTCTGTTTGACTCAATGCCCAGGAGTATCAAGGCCTTGATTACGACCAGAGGTCTTTGTTCTGGGTACTGATTTTTCAGGATCTATGCACCCAAATTGCGTGAAAATGTAATCACATATCAGTTCTAGTATAATATATTTGTCCAATGAATGCCCGTTTATCATCTGCATTTCTTCTTGGTGTAGCAATTTTAATGGCCAGTAGTGTATATCTGGAGGTTCCAGTCGCGTCAATTGGTTAAACATCAAGGATCTTTTTGACGATTTCTCCTCGGCCGGTGTCGAGTTGTGACTGTAATTTAGTTGCTGCTAACGTCATCATACAACCTTGCTGTAGCCTGTCACGTAACAACACGCAGTATGAGGATGCAAGCAACAACCACACAGGCCACCACCTAACGGTGACTGAAGGACACTCGTGCGAAACCTCGTAGATATTTAATCACTTGGGTTAAAACAACAGTCGAGATTGCAATAACATTTGCTTTTATGACCTTTTTCGCCTTATGTTAAAGCCATACTCAGGTTTTTTGGGCCCCCTATGGCTGGTGCCGGTGGCTGCTCGGTTCTTCACTTATACCACGAGCGTGCAGTGCGATCGTGACATCATAAAAAAATGTTATTCGATCTAGACTGTTGCTTTAATCAAAGTGTAGCGCCAGATTGCTGCGCTCCACAGACATTGTTGTCTAAATTTATTTGTATTTAATCACTTAAATACGTCTAGAAGCTACAGAATTTTTTTGGTTTATACCACCGGAGTCCGAGCATTCGAACACAACCATAGAAGATACTTCATTCTATGTTGGAACGATAATTCCTTATGTGTAAACCTAAATGTAATTTAGTATAGGTGATCCAGAACTAATTTGTCCACAGTACTGTCGTTGTGCTGCAATTAACGTTCGGCTGCAAGGTGCGTGCCTTATTCCACCGCAAGAGCCCAGACAAAGAGTCGAACTGCGCAGACACACCTTGGTTCGGACACCGCGCGCCCTCGTTCTTGGCAGTGATTCAGTGTCCGCGCAAAGAAACTGCGGTCAGTGCGTTTCAACGGTCGATTTTACGCCCCCGTTTTTGTCCAGCTGAGCTGAAGGTAAGGCTTCAGCAAAGAAACCTGTGAACAAAAGGCACTTGCTAAAGAATGCATGGTAGCCGAGTCCTTTAAACGAGGCACGCGGCCTCGCCTAGGTCCTTGCGTTTCATAACGTCTTATTCATCGCTTATGAAATCGGACCTTTTTTCCGATTTCCCGTCGATCACAATGCATTCATCAAGCGTGAATTATTGCAGCCCAAATCGCGTCAGTCGTGCAAGGACAAGCCTTAGAGGAACACAGTCTCTCTAGATGCATGCAAATTGTCATTATGACATAATCACACTGAAGTATACGACATCGTTAAATTAAAATCTCAGGGCTGATTAAGCATGTGTTTTATATTTTGTTTCTTGAAACTATTCCAAAAACTATAATCAGTTTACGAACAAACAACATCTGTACAAGGGAAAGACGACAGTGAAAATTTGTTCGCCACGAGTACTGGAACCCGGATTTCCCGCTTTCCGGGAGCGGTCGCTATAACCACTCTCACTATCCATGCGTGACTCATGCCCAAACCCAGACTTCCATAAGTCGTCGTTTCTGCGTCACAGCCTGTACTCGTACGCACATAATGTGATTCCTCTGCAGGGGAGGACATTTTTTAATTGAAAGTCTCTGGCGGGTATAAATATATGATATTGCGGTGGCGGTGTTCCTTCGGACAAACTTGCATGAAGGTGACTCCTGTCCCACATTCCCTTCACTTAATCAAGTTGTCCAATAAATTTCTTTTCCTCTCTTTGAGTTTCAATACCACTTAATTTGTTATTCAGTATTCCCAATTGATCTCCACCGTTCTTATGTGGCACATATTTCAAACACTTCTATTCTCTTCTTGTTCGTTGATTCGTGTAGGGGTACAGTCCAGACAAATACTTCAAGAAAAGGCTCCTAGCATTTTACTTAATGTCAGATATTGAAATATTTCTCTTTTTTGGAAAAGCTTTTCTTGCTACTGCAGTTCTGAATGCTGTATCCTTTTTACTTCAGCCTTCTTCAGCTACTTCAGCTACCTAAATAGCGAAACTGGTCTACTACATTCAGTGTCTCATTTTCTATCCTTAACCCCACAGTATAATTTAATTCCGTTGCCCCTGTTTTACTTTCGTTGACGTGCAGCTTACAGTCTCCTTTAAGGCACTATCCATTCCTCCCACGTGAACTTCCAAACCTCTTTTTTGTCTCTGACAGAGTTACTGTATTTTGGTAAACTTTACAGTCTTCATTTCTTCTGCCCGGACTTCCGTAACAGCTCATAATCAAAAGCTTACAGTAGGCAAATAATTACTGTTAATACAAATTAACTGTACGTCATTGTTAACAAATCCAACATGTTTCATTGCATTCCAATCATATACATCAGTTCTGATGAGCGATAGAACTACAGCGGAATCGAAGGAAAAGAAGTACCTTATTTGGCCACGAAGTCTTTCATGACATTCCACAACACCAGTAGTGTATATTAATTGTGTGACTCGTGAGGTTGAATATCATCTCAAACAACGTTGGCGCGCCAGGTACATATAGTCTGGGGCAGCGCGCTCGGCTCCAGTTCACCACCGGTAATGGAGGGTGAAGCTTTGACAATGCCAGCCACTCGTGCTGGCGAAACGTCTGAAAAATCATTAGATGAACGTCGGCCGAAGAACCCGCGACAGAACCCAATAGGCAGTTTGTCAACAAGTGGCCACGAAAGCCTTAACAATTTTGTATTACGCCTCTACGGGGAGGAGATTTGCAGATTGTACCGACGCCTTGACCAACGACGGAAGAAGAAAACGGGGAGGAAAGTAAATTGTCTCCTCCAGTTACGTATAAATTTCGGAAGCCACTCCATATTGTGTGGAGCGGGGTACCTCGTTCCACTGTTAGCCACTTACTGTTCTATTTCATTACTGGTGCAAAGTGTGAAAAAACAATGTCATTGTTTCCATGCACGAGCTGATCTCTCAAATCACATTTTCATAATCTCATTTCGAGATATACCATGAGGACAGTAATAATATTTGCTATTTCAGATACTGGTGTATCCATCTGTCTTCTTCTTCGTATTATATTACTGGCAAATGTGCGGCACAGAAGATATAGGTACTTAAGACAGCTGTCAATAGACTGAAAAAAAAGAAGGTGAAAGCGGACAACACCAACACTACCTTCACCCGCGCAATTAAAAGTATTTATATCGCAGCCAAGGGAATTAGTTTAATTTCATGCGCTCCACCCGCAGTTGTGATAGTACCTTGACTTTGGCGTTATCTAGCAACAATGTCTATGGATGCAACAGTATTCATCATTGCAATCAAAGTACTGGTGCTTAAGAAAGTGTCGATTTGCAGTTGCTCTAGAGTGAGAATAATTAACTCAAGATTTTTTATACATTGCTGTTGGATCACTGGAGTGAAATATTTGAGTCCGCTGATATGCAGCAGCTCCACTTTATTGACCCGTTTCGAGCAAACTCATGTTCAGAACATCAAAAGAAGTAGGAAGTTTCATACACACGGTATGACGTCATCTACAAGTAAACAACATCAGAGCTGTGTTCTGATGTTTTCTCTTAATATTCATTACTGTTCTTCTCTCTTCTCCAGTGGCCTCTTTAACTATCAGATAGGCGGCATCTATTCATGCATGCTTCTACGGCTTTATATTTCTCTTCTGTACACTTTCAATTTGTCAAATTTCAGCTTTCTGTCAATATTATTTCTTAGAAGCCCCTATTCCCTTTGCCTACTTCATTTGCTTCATTTTTATATTTCCTTCTTCCGTCAACTAAATCTGTAGAGCAGGATTTGGGTGTACGTGGATTTTTGCAAGCGTGGGTTTAAATTAAATGCCTTTCAATCAATCAATGTATCATAGCATGGCACACATAACAAAGTGAATAATCATTGCACTTGAACACAGGAATAACACGCTCAGGAAACTGTTAACACCACAAATAAGAAAAAAGATGTTCCTCTCAAATGTAGAATAGTAGGCCTCGATTAAAGCACTCAACAATTCACATATATTGTAAAAATAGATGTACATAAATATCTACGTATGTATGTCACAAATCTCCTCCTAAACTAATGGACCAATTTCAACCAAACTGGTTCACAAATCATTTACTGTCTGGAAAGGATCTTGAAGAAGCTAGGGACCACATACCTGTCACAAGGGTAGGGGTAGTGGTGAAACAGCAGAGTAATCAACGACACGCGAATACCCAATTGTTGAAAAAGGAGAAGTTTATTGCTTACTTTATTTTCACCATTCATGCTGTAAACCTGCTGCATGAAGCATGACTTTTTAATTCATTAGTTCATTACGACTATCTGTATTCACGAGTGTTCGCATATACCACTGAATGTACCATCAAAACAATATCTTTGTGCGATACATAACTCAAAGGATGCGACGTCATAAACATTGAACTATGTGGAAACGAAACTGCAGGGTAAAGTTTGCTAGAGGTACAGGTGAAATAGGTTTAAAAATTCGTGAGAAGTATATTACATACATATACAATATATCTGTCATGGGGGCAAAGCGGCAGCTAAAAAGCAAAGATTTTAACCAAATTTGCTACACGTAGTTACGATCTGAAAACAAATATTGTGAGGGTAAGAATCAACAGCCTCTTATTGGGGTGGGGGAGATAGGTGGAAAGAGCAGAGGGGGGCGCGGGCAAAGAGATTGAGAGACAAAGACGGCGACGGAGGAGATGGGCACAGATATGGGAAGGAGGAGATGGACAGAGAGAGTGGGAGGAAATGGACAAAGAGAGGCGAGAGGAGGAGGTGGGCAGAGAAAGGAAAGAGCAGGAGATGGACAGAGAAAGTGAAGAGGACAAGATGGAGAACGAGAGAGGAGAAAAGGAAATGGACAGAGAAAGGAAATAAGAGGACGTCAATGGAGAGAGGAGCGTGGAGGAGCGAACAGGAAAGGAAAGGAGAAGGTGAACAAAGACAGGGGAGAGGAGGAGGTGGATAGAGAATGAGGAGGAGATGGTCAAAGAGAAGGTTAGAGTAGGAGACGGACAGACGAAGTGGAAGAGGAAGAAGAGGGAAGAAAGAGACGGACAAAGAGAGGAAGGTGACGGAATTTGATTGGGGGAATGAGGAGATGGACAGAGGAGGAGGGTGTGGATGGACGGAGAGTGGAAGGAAGAGCAGTTACACAGAGGGATAAGGGGAATGGAAGAAAGGGTAATGGGAGAATATAGGCTTTTTAGTAGGAATGAGATAGGATAAAGATTAATTTAGTTCCGTAATAAATTTCAGCTAGTAATAGTCGTTAGTATGTTCAAGTATCAGAAGAAAAGGAAGTATACTTGGAAAGGGGAGATTCCAATTAGATGAAATTATGGTCAAGCAGAGACTCCGAAATCTGATAACGCATTATAAGGCATACCCAGGAGCAGATATGAACTCTGGTCACGATTTAGTGATGGTGAAGAGTATGCCGAAGTTTAAGAGGCCAGTCAGGAAGAATCGTGGCACAAGGAAGTGGTATACAAAAGAACTAAGAAATGAAGAGGTACGCTTGAAGTTCTCTGAGGCTATAGGCACTTCAGTTGAAGAAGAATGGACATCTCTAAAACAGAGGTACAAGGAATATAACCGAGAGGAGACCATTGGTAACAGATGATATACTTCAGCTGATAGTCGAAAGAAGGAAGTACAAAAATGGCCAGGTAAAATTCAGGAGTACAGGAGTAGAAGTCACTTACGAATGACATTACTAGAAAGGGTAGGGAAGCTAAGGTGAAATGACTGCGTGAAAAATGTGAAGAAATCGTGAAAGAACTGACTGCCGGAAGGACCGACTCAACACACAGCAAAGTCAAAACAAGCTTCGGTGAAATGAAAGCAAGAGTGGTAACATTAAGGAGCTCTCAAAAACTGTTTCAAATGGCTCTGAGTACTATGGGACTTAACATCTGAGGTCTTCAGTCCCCTAGAACTTAGAACTAATTAAACCTAACTAACCTTAGGACATCACACACATCCACGCCCGAGGCAGGATTCGAACCTGCGACCGTAGCAGTCGCGCGGTTCCAGACTGTAGTGCCTAGAACCGCTCGGAAACTCCGGCCGCCTGTAATAACGAGTATCAAAACGAATACAGAGATCAGTGAACACAGGTTTGTCGTGGCGAGACTGAATACCGCAATTCCAAAATCCACCAGAAATAAACGAAAAATAAATTATTCGAAAAAGGAGATAAAAATTCTGCTTGACGCCTTTGTGAGAGACAATCTTTGCTTTTTCCAAATTAACAGTGTAAGTGTAAACCATAGGTGGCATGAATTCAAAGAAATATTATACACGGCAACTCGGAAATTTATATCAAATAAATTAACAAACAACGGAGCTAGCCCCCATGGTACACAAAACAGGTCAGAATACTGCTGCAGAAGCAACTAAACAAGCTTGCCACATTTAAACGAACGAAAAATCCTCAATATTGGCGGTCTTTTTCAGAAACTAGAAATTTAGTGCGGACTTCAATGCGACGTGCTTGTTATAGTTTCTTCAACGAAACTGTGTCTCGAATCCTGGCACAAAATCCAAAGATATTCTGGTCGTTAAAGTATGCTAACGGTAAGACAAACCCAGTGCCTTCTCTGAGCGGTAGCAGTGGAAAAACTATCGGTGAAAGTGCTGCTAAAGCAGCGTTACACCCTTCCGAAATTCCTTTGCCAAGGAAGACGAAGTAAATATTACAGAATTAATTGAAGAATAATAGCTGCTAACACGAGTAACTTAGAAGTTGATATTCACGGAAGAGTGAAGCAATTTAATTCACTTAAAGGAACCAAGTGCAGACTGTAGGCCAATTACGTACCTTTCATAGTTTGCTGATGAAGTAGCTTCATACTTAACAATCATATGCAATCACTCGCTCTTCGAAAGATCCGTACCCAAAGACTGGAAAGTTGCAAGGGTCGCACCAATCTTCAAGAAAGGCAATAGGAGTAATCTACTAAATTACAGGCCCACATCATTAACGTCGATATGCAGGAGCACTTTGGAACATAAATTGTGCTCCAACGTCAGGAATTACCTCGAAGAGAACGGTTTATTGACACAGAGGCATCACGGATTTAAAAAACATCGTTTTTGCGAAACACAACTAGCTCCTTACTCACACGAAGTACTGAGTGCTATCGACAAGGCGTTTGAATTGGTTACGTAATTATAGATTTCCAGGAGGATACTGACACCGTACCTCACTAGTGTCTTTTAATCAAATTGCGTATGGTGAGAAAATTGGCAGTTGACCCTCAATAATCGGAAGTCATCCACGTGAGTGCTAAAAGGAATCCGTTACCCTACGGTTATCCGATAAATCAATCAAATCATAATGCCGTAAATTCAACTAAATACTTAGGGATTACAGTTATGCTGAACTTAAACTCAAAAGGACACGTACAGAATGTGTGGCGGGAGTGCCAAAGACTGTGTTTTACTGGCGGGACACTTAGAAGAAGCAATAGAGCTGGTGGAGACACTGCCTCGACTACACTTGTCTGTCGTCTTTAGGTGTATTGTGGGATCCTTGCTAGATGGGATGAACGGAGTGCATCGATAAAGTTCAAAGAAGGGCAGAACTCAATGTATTATCAAGAGATAGGGGAGAGAGTGTCACGAACGTGATACACGATTTGCGGTTAACATCATTAAAACAAAGGCATTTCCCTTCACATCGGGACCTTCTCACGAAATTTCATTCATCAACAGTCTCGTACGAATACGAAAATATTTTGTTAACGCCTACCTGCATAGAGAGAGAGGATCATCATAATAAAATAAGGGAAATCAGAACTTGCACGGAAAGATAAAGGGGTTACCTTCTTGCGCACAGTGTTCGAGAGTGGAATAATAGAGAATTCTTGCAAAGGTGATTTGACGAACCCTCTGCCATACATTTAAGTGTGGTTTTCAGAGTAGTCATGTAGATGCAGATGTAGGTGTAATGGGAATTACACTGTTAAATGCAAAGAACAGAGGTAGGTGGAAGGAGGAGACTACGCTGAGGACTTCTATGATGAGGGGAGGAAGGGGGGCGGGGGAGGGGGAGACGTGAGAGAAGAAAAAACAGGAGTCGGGAGGAGTCGATATAGAAGAAATAGGGGATCCAATTTTAGGATCAGAATTCAAAAGAGCTTTGGAAAACTTAAAATCAAATGAGGCAAGCGGGACAAATGACATTCCACCAGAATTTCCAAAATCATTGGGGGAAGTGGTAACAAAACGACCATTCACAGTGGTGTGTGGAATGTATGAGACTAACGACTAACCGTCAGACTTCCAAAAGAATATCATCCACACATTTCTGAAGCTACGAGAACCGATAAGTGCGTGAATCATCGCACAGTCTGCTTATCCATCTAAGTTGCTGACAAGAAAAGCGTAGAGAATAATGGAAAACAAAACTTAAAGTTCCTGGCTGATTAAAACTGTGTGCCGGACCGAGACTCGAACTCGGGACCTTTGCCTTTCGCGGGCAAGTGCTCTAACATCTGAGCTACCCAAGCACGACTCACGCCCCGTCCTCACAGCTTTACTTCCGCCAGTACCTCGTCTCCTACTTTCCAAACTTCACAGAAGCTCTCATTCGAACCTTGCAGAACTAGCATTCCTGGGAGAAAGGATGTTGCGGTGGTTCGCAGGAGAGCTTCTGTGAAGTTTGGAAAGTAGAAGATGAGGTACTGGTGGAAGGAAAGCTGTGAGGAGGTGGCGTGAGTCGTTCCGATTTCGAGTCTCGTTCCGGCACACAGTTTTAACCTGCCAGGACAGTTCGAGCGAATGATTTGGCCACGCAAATGGCCCGACAAGGAGCATAATTGACAGGCCAGTTCGTGCACAAAATCCTACTCTGGCAACACTTTCTCAATTATGGACGTCTATGAAGGCAGTATGGCTTCATATTTCTGCAGGTAACTTCCAACTAGTTTTGGAGTCCATGCCACGTGAAGTTTCTGCACTACTCCGAGCAAAAGGAGGTCCGACATAATATTAAGAGGTATAACGTGACTTTTGTCACCTGAGTGTGTTAGGTATAGTATAAGGTAAAGGCACCAGAGAGGCAGTTCTGATGATGGGGCTCATAATGGAATCAAGTCTGAAAGACAATCAGAACATAATCATAGAATTTGTCGACCTGGAAAAAGTTCCCGACAATGTAAAATGGTACAAGATGTTCGAAATTCTGAGAAAAATTGGCGTTAAGTAAAGATGAGGGAAAGATTAGGGAAAGATGAGTAATACACATTAAGTTCATGAGCCAAGAGAGAACATTACAGTGCAAGACCAAGAGCGAAGTGCTCGAATTAAAATGGGTGTAAAACAGGAAATTAGTCTTTCGCCCCTATTGTTCAGACTATACATCGAAGCAGCAACGACGAAAATAAAAGAAAGGCTGAAGAGTGGAGATAAAATTCATGGTGAAAGGATATCAATGATAAGATTCGCTGACGATATTGCTATCGTTAGTGAAAGTGACGAAGAATCACAAGATCTCTTGAATGGAAAGAAGAGTCTGTTGAGTACAGAATATGGAATGAGAGTTCATCGAAGAAAGACGAAAGTAATGAGAAGTATCAGAAAACAGAACAGAGAGAAACGTAAGCTCAGAATCAGGGATCACGAAGTAGACGAAGATAAGGATTTCTCATATCTAGGCAGAAAAACAGCCCTTGATGGGCGGAGTAAGGAGGACGTAAAAGTCAGAGTACCGCTGGAAAAAAGGTAATTCCTGGTCATAAGAAATCTCTAGTGTCAAACATAGGCCTTAATTTGAGAAAGAAATTACTGTGAATGTACGTTTTGAGCACGGCATTGTGTGGTAGTGAAATATGGATTGTGGAAAACCGGAAGAGTAGGGACTGCCAAGTGCTTAAGATGTGAGATTACAAACAAATGTTGATACTTTACGTGGACTGGTCAGGTCATAAATGAGAAGGTTCTCTGCACAATCGGCGAGAAAAGGAATATATGGAAAACAATGACCTGAAGAAGGGACAGGATGATATGACATCTGTTAAGACATTAAGGAATAACTTCCATGGTACAAGAGAGAGTAGTAGAGAGTAGAAACTGTAGAGGAAGGAAGAGACTGGAATACATCCAGAAAGTAATTGAGGTCGTATGTTCTAATAGATAATCTGAGGTGAAAAGGTTGGCACATAAAATAGGAAAGATGGATATAGAGGGGGATTGGAGGAGATGAACATAGAGTAGGTTGGGGAAGGGGAGGGGGGTAACAGGTACCAAGGATTGGAGGAGATGAACATAGAGTAGGTGTTCGTGGGGGGGAGGAGGAGGTGCGGAGATGGACAGAGACCATGTGATAGAGGAGATGGACAGAGAGGGGCAAAGTAGGAGCTGGAAAGAGGAAGAGGTTTAAGGAGGGGATGGTCCAACAGAAGACTGGTATAAATGCATATCCAAACTATGCAGGTTAGTAACATATTAAACAGAACACTGGTTCTAAAACAAGAAATCTAGCTCAGTTCTTGTTACTTTACAATGGGAGCTACTATGATCCAGTAATATATTTTACAAATGGGCCACTAAATAACTAAAAGAAGCAACAGATCTATACTACTATAAGCCTCCTTTCTCCACCAAACTAATCTTATAGTATATCACAGCTACACAGCTACAAACTAACTACTATATAGGCAAAAAGCCAGTGCAATATGTAATAGCAAATCGCTTGTATACAATATCTTCACAACAAAATATAGAATTCTTGAATACCATGTACTCGAGTAATTCATTTGACAAAACTCCTCATGACCTCTCCATGTTCCATAACGAGCAAAACAGATGCAAGTCGACGTCCCGTATCTCAGTGTCTCAAGTCACACTACACCACTCTAGTTTACTCAGCCAATATCAGTGCCTCCCACCAAATGATGTGATTCACAAGAACACACTTCACCTTCTGCTCTGCACTAATTTGGAGTAACTTAATTCTCCGTTGTTTCTCCTCTCTGTCTGTGAGCAGTTGTCTTATTCTAGACACTGGCAAAAGACATCATCCAATACTCAACTCGACGACATCTGCATACAGCTGGTTATGCCCTGAGTTGACCTTCGACACTGTCGCAGTGTCACGCAGCTTGGTTCCATGACACTCTCTGTTCTCCAGTCGGTCTTGTTTGCTGGCTGTCAACGAACCCTCTGCTGTCACCAGGTGATGACTGCTTCCACGCCTTGGTCAGCTACACTGAATATGAAGACAAGCACGGATGATGTGCCGTCCAGGCTTGGTTTTGAACCCATTGGTAGTCCTTCACACAGCAGACCTCGGTGCTGGAGCAAGCTGTAATGGTCACCGACTGGTTTCTCCATTACGCTACAGCCACGGCAACTACTTGGCCCAGCCACTATCAAATACTTTGAAATACAGCCACGCATACAAATGGTTCAAGTGCTCTGAGCACTATGGGACTTAACTTCTGAGGTCATCAGTCCCCTAGAACTACTTAAACCTGACTAACCTAAGGACATCACACACATCCATGCCCGTAGCAAGACTCGAACCTGCGACCTTGGCGATCGTGCGGTTCCAGACTGAAGCGCCTAGAACCGCTTGGCCACCTCGGCCGGCAGCCACTCATAGGGAAGCTCTATGAACACTGTGTTTCTTACTTTATTTCATTTTATTATTCGTGCTGAAGCAATTGGGAGCTCAGGAGTAGTTGAACTTCAGTGGAAGCATCAATTAATAATTTCATCGTAGGTCATTTGCTTTCTCAGTAAGCAGGCAACAAGTAGAACATAACTTTTTAGAACAAACATGTTTTCCAAATTTTATCCGGTGCTATGGCGCATATAGGCGCTGGCCTGCATAGTTTCTCAGTGAACTGACTCGGCAGGCAGTGCAAGTTTGTGTATCTAGAAATTTGCAAGGAACATGTCGTGATGCCAATACCAGGGGCAGCGCGCGACGCGCGTCATATCATCGATCAGCCAGCCGGGAGATCTGCTGCCGTCGTCAAGCCATGCGGATCACTAAGGAAGTAAAGTTTGTTCAAAGTAACAATGAAGTTAGCCGTATGGGCAGTAGGACAAGTAATTTAAAATTGTGAGTGTTTCTGAAAATGTGAGGGGACTATGATGAAGACAACCAGTTGTAAAAATCTCACAAATGTAATCAAATGCCACGCAGTAAGTCTTCATGCTGCAAGCAAGGATTGTTTTGTACGAGATATGATAAAGAAGTGGAAGGTTATGTTTATGGAAACACTGATGGAGGGTTCCAGTGAGGTCTGGAAAAAGAGCAGAACAAATTTTGTCTTTTGTAATGTGTAAGAATATGTTTGTGAAAAATGTGTGGGCCAGCCTAAAGAAATCAAGTATCACGATGTACTCTGTGTGTCCTTGTATGTAGGAGAAAGATTTTATTATGTGTGGATTTTGGCAGGAAGCATTGAGAAAATAGTCTCATCTGAAAAGACCATACAGTTTTAAAACAGCTGGGACAGAACTGGGAAAATTGAATCTTTGTTGCATCTGGGATGTAAATTTTGGCGTTGTCTCAGTAAATAAACAGGACTAAAAGATGGGGTAATTCATGCAGAGTAACGAAAGAAAGTCAAGTAAGGGAACATTTTGCAAGGAGGAAGATAGTTATGGGTAGTAATTTAATGTTGAGGGTTTATTTGACAAATATGATGATAAGATTTTATATGTCTTAGTATTGAAGAGAAAATGGTTTTGGCGTCAATAACATTTAGTAAGGAAGTCAGAATCAGAATTCAGCTTTGGTTCCTGAGAGGATAAGGGTGTGCTGTGATGAGTTGAATATATGTGTGAATGCCAACATTAATGAATTTGTTTCGATGAAGTGAGACCCAACCCAATAGAGGTTGATGTTGTTTGTACACTTGTAGGAAGGCCTGTTTAAAGTTACTTGGTGGACGGTGAGAAATGTGGATGAATATGTTGTAGCTATGAGATTTACGTTATTTGTGTGGAGACAATATGGCCCGATGTTGATGTTTTTTTTTCATAATGGAGGCATACATAGGTGTGTGTGCTCCAATTACTGGGGTTATTTCTTGTCGGCAGAAAAGGAGCATGAGATTGATGTTTTTGAGAATGGAGATATAAATGTTCCCATTACTGAGGTTGTTTGTATGCAGGCAGTAAGACCCATGGTTAATGTGGTTGAAGATATTTAGGGGCAGGTAACGGTTCCTGTGTGAGATGCTTCAAATATTGGCATTTCTGTTGTCAGATAATGTTACATTGATGGAAGCTGGGGAGATTAGATTGAACGCTAATGAAGTGAACTTACGTTGCTAATTGTGTGATTGAAGAGGTTGTGTAGTCACGTCTGTTTATTGATGGTGTTCGGCAGCTGAGTAATGACAATGAAATATTTTCTGGAGATAATTATTTTGAAATTATATTGGAAAAAAAACAAATGGGTATGACCTGAAGTACGTTATATGGCTATCAGAGTGAGTAATGTACGTGAGACTGATGATTTTAACAATATTGCAAATGGTAACATTGATAGTGACAGAAGTATTTTTGATTGATTTATTGTGTACAACAAATGGTTATGGGTAACAGTAAAGTAAGCGGCAACTGAATGGAAGTGATAAATTTATTTAGATATGTCATTATTTTGAAGTAGTGAAAAACAGAGAACCATGTAACCATGCTAACAACAGTTGTTTGTAGTAAGTGTAATGCTGAAATTGTATATATATGTTAAGTTAAAGGTTTTGGGGATCAGCTGACCATATGCGTGAGGTTAATGTTTTGGGGGTGCATATAATATGTTTATCTTAAGTTTTTGGATGAGTGTTTTGCTGTGAGAATTTTGGGAGTATGTTCTTATGGGTTTGGTAGAGGTAAGAATTTTCGACATGTTGGCTATGTATAGTTTTGTTTGAATATGGGAGTTGGAAAATAAGAGCTACGAACGAAGCGGAGAGTAAAGTGTTGAACAGTAAGTGTAATTACGATACAGCATTTAACTGTGTTAATTTGAATGTGCAAAGGGGATGAGTTGTTATGAGAATTATTATATACTACTGTTGTATGAGTGATTTTAATTTTGTCACACACCAAACTTCTTTTAGTGAACAGAGGTCCACCTGGTATTAGGGAAAGGTCGACTGGAACTAAAGAAATACAACGTTTTGGCATAAGATGTCAAAGTTATTTTACATAAAATATTATTTTGGTCTGTGGGGTTGTCTATTCACTGCGGTTGGGTTTCATCATATACAGTCTTGTGTGCAGTTTTATTTAACATTTTTAATAGACAGTCCTAGGCTATAAGACGGTATTCAGACATAGCAGTTAATCCTTTTTTTTTGCGAAGCTCAAAATATAAGGAATCTTGACTGCAGGTCAGCTAGCCTGACGCTCTGGACACGTGGTGTGGAAACCCCGACCATTTGAACGATCTGCAGAAGGTAGCTACAATGGGCGAACTAACTGACTAAAGAAAATATGAAATAAGAGAAACTCTGTATACAAACTGAACCGAAGCAGTGACAGAGGAATCAGTCACATGACTTTAAAGATAAAAATTGTAGGAGTGCATGAGTGAAGACACGCCTTCACTACGAGATTTATTTTAAAATTATTAAATGTTCAACGTCTTCGAGATAAAATGGTCTTTAAGAATTGATAACTCACTAATGCCGTAAGTGTTGCAGAAAAGTAGTGTCAATGGATTTTGCTCAGTGAGCACTATCAAACTGATTTAGAGTTTCTGTAAATATGTCGTGTTTCAAACTACATGTCGGAACGTTTTCTTCCTCGTGCAAAAAAGTTAATTTTCTGGAAAATAAAACACGTAACACTAAAAGTAGAGGCAGCATAAGTAAATAGTGGTACTTAGGGATGTGTGACAGCAGTTAGTTTATTTGTTTGGTATTGACTAGTGATACAAAGCAGCAAGATAGCGCCCGTATAAGCAGAAACACTATTTTCCATTAAAGTTAGACAAAAACTAAGAGCAGCATTTAAAAGCTGATGAAATTTACCTCTAAATAACAATAAATTCTTAGTCGACGAACGTTTTCGAAAATCTGATGTACTTGGGTTTCACCCACGTCCAGTGCGAGCATATAAGATAAGAAATTCACTACACGTGAATGTTGTCGATCTAAAAGAGTTTGAAACCTTGTTCAGCGGTTGGACTTTGTCTAAACATCTATGAACTGTTCTGCAGTTGACTTTGATTCTGATATGCGTTTTAAACCTGTCGTTGGTTCGTCATTACAGAACTTCAACTTACAAGTTGCTGAAGTACTTTGAACAATTTTCGTGGTTTTGCGAAAGATAAAGCGAACACGCGATGCTGGTCGACCTACTTAGCTTCTCACTCTAAGGAAAAGCATTTTATTAATAAACTGATGTGAACCGTGTGAAAAGATAAATTCGTCCCAATTTTCTGCCATAAATTCTGTCTGTGGAAAGTGAGAAGTGAACATTATTTCAGTGCAAAATTCCTGCCTGCAATTTAAATAAAGTTGCAATTGCTTTCATATAGGATTAAATGCGGTAGATGCGTTGGCTGGCCCTTGGAGA
The DNA here is from genome assembly GCF_021461395.2 of Schistocerca americana. NCBI lineage: Eukaryota > Metazoa > Arthropoda > Insecta > Orthoptera > Acrididae > Schistocerca > Schistocerca americana. Next base: position 789,416,185 of record NC_060121.1, on the reverse strand, counting down.
ATGACGAAGCCAATGTTTTGATATCCAACCACTCATTGGAAAGCCCTATTAACAGTGTTTTTCTTGCTTTATTTAATTTTTATAATTCGTTCTCAAGCACTTGGGGGATGACGAGTCGAACTTTAGTGGAAGCAACAATTAATAATTTCACCTTTAGTCGTTTACTTTTTCATTAGGCTAGCAGCAAGAAGAAGAGACCAGTTTAAAACAAACTTTTTTTTTCAAATATTAACGCCTGCTACGTTCCAAGTGACACAAACATGCATACAGTGGCAGTATGAAAAACAGAAATAGAACAATATTAAGTAAATCATAACAAATTACAGCGAAGTGGAGGTCGTCATTTGACAAAGACGCAGTTAAAACTACTTAACGTTCGCAAATTAACCTACAGAAAAAGTTACGCAGACCAAGTGGCTGACAATATACTGAAGCTCTCATATGACAGCCACATGTTAACATTTTTGAGGAAGAAACCTAAACAAGCTAATGTTTACATTTGCATATATGTAAAAATTCTAATTAATAAATTTCAATTATTGTTCAAAAAGTTTTAAACGTAGAAGCTTAGAAGCTTTGACTGACGTTTAAATTAGAGTGGAATTCTGTTGTCTCACAACATTGAAGGAAGCTTACTTACCTTCAGTGCTATACAAAATGTCATCATAATGAGGCGAGATTAGAAAAGAAATTAATCCCGTGAAGCATATTACGAGAACAGTTGAATTTAACGGCTTCCTAGTCAGACGTATATATAACAAATTAAAATGGAGGGAGAAAGAATGGAAATTAACTGAGAACGGTAAATACGTAGGCCATAGGTTAAATTTTGAATAAACAAAAAGAAAAGAAACCAGCATTGGCGGTCGAAGACTTCCAGAATAAGATGTTGTAAGATGTCAGGCAAATCCAACACCTTCCTTCCAAGCAAATCCAGTAGTATGTCACATAGCTCCGAATAAATCGTGACATTAAATTAACCAAAGTAATACGATTAACGAGTGAGCAAATGGAATACCACAGACTAACACAGGAATGCCTAAATGCATGTCATACCTTCCCACCGTGAGACAGACGCAGTTCCGAGGGGAGAAACGAGAACAGAAGCCGAGAGAAGAACCGTGTTAAGCTGGAAGGCCCTACGATAAGGAACGGACACCCACGTCGCCAGCTAACCGCTAGGACCACCCCCAGCCCATGTTAAAAGCTAGAGCCCTCCAGAAGAACAGTATAGATCTTACGATAACACGAAAAGGGCCACACCACCCGCAAGTTTTAGCGTGAGACTTTTTCGCGTCTCTGTTACGTCAGGACCACCCCCCAGCCCATGTTAAAAGATGGAGGCCTCCAGAAGAACAGTATAGATCTTACGATAACACTAAAAGGACCCCACCAGCTGCAAGTTTTAGCGTGAGACTTTTTCGCGTCTCTGTTACGTTGCAAACTTTAAAAACATTGCCTCACCACGAAAAGTATAACGTTTCTCATTGGATAGACAGAATTTTTGTAGGCGGAGCTTAAGGTTAACATTGAGACCCTGATTGGTCAGATGAAAACACTGCCAGATAGTTTTTTTAAACCAACTTCGGTAAATTGTAGTAAGGAGAAGTTAGGAGAGAGTTGCTTCCGAGACAGCGAGGTGAGCGGACCTGTACTGGCCGCCGCCCCCTGACGAACACGGACAAGGCAATGAACGCACGCGATGCCGCATCACAGCGCATAAAGCTTCACTCAGAACTGCAGAAGTCTCATCTGTTACACCCCCTTTTTGCGTAATACTAGTGTCGATCGTCAATTAAACCTCATGGTGTTCACATTTGCCACTTGAAGTAAAAATCTGAAACGCGATGATTTTTCTGTTATATAGTTATTGAGAAGCCACATCAGCCACTGTAATTTACCACGAGTTAGATAAGTAATTAAAGATAATTGAGGGTCACTGTAGACCATTTTGATAGTTTTCTCTCTTGTGACACTTAATTTAAACTTAGATTATAGATGTGATGTGGCATAGGTCATCCTTCGATCCATTGTAGAACTTGGAAACCCACTCAGGGAATATTCGTTCACATTTTTGTTGAACGCAGTTGGTTTTTATCATCCTGTATTAGAACATTTATTTTATCAATAGTGCAATTTATAAACGATGTTTTGTGAGTAGAATAAAATTTCCAATGGTAGACTTAACAGCTTTTTCGACGTTATTTTGTCAGCTAACTAAAAATAGGAAAGCCTTGAACCCCTTTCACTAAATTTAGTTAGTATTAAGATTCTTCTACAGGGAGTGCAGTGGAACTGACGCTGAAATCATTAAGTATTTGGTTATATCATCGCTAGTCTCACTGAACTCTTCTGAACTCTACATGTCATGTGTGGTCTGGCGTCTCCTTACCAGCAACAGGTCCCAGGTTGAAACTAGTCAATTCCCTAAAAAACACGCTCAGAGCGTCGTTGCGCGAAAGTGGTAGGGAGACACGATATAGAACAAACAGACACCACGCAAAACGTTAGAAAGTCACCCTCGTTCGGCCTTTTCAAAGAGGGCGGAAGAGCGGACGGGGATTTGGGATACCCTTTCCCCTGGGATTTGAAACTGCCATTACAAGGCGGAAGAATCAGCAATGATCAACGGCATGAGAGGATAGAAGGCAATGGAAATCACTGCGTTAAAGGCATACAATGTTCCCAAAACAATTGTGGCCTGTAATTATAAAAAATAATCATTATCTCTCCGTTGTCAAAGATTTGGGATTAGTCCTAAACTAGCAAGAAGTGCCCAGGAGAAAATTATACAATAACGAACGAAAGGGTAAATTGTAAGACTGGGAGCGTGGAATATCAGAAGTCTGGATGTATTAGGGAAGCTAGAAAATCGTAAATGGCGATTACAAAGCTCAGTCTAGATACGGTGGGGGTTACTGAATTGAAAGGGAAGGAATATAAGGATGCCTAGTTAGACGAATGTAAAATAATATCAGCAGCAGCAGAACATGGTTTAACGAGTGTATAATTCGCTATAAATAGGAATGTAAGACAGGGCGAAATATTGCGAACAGCTAAGTGATAGGATTATTCTCATCAGAATCTGCCGCAAACCAACGACAACAACAATACTTTAGGTAAATATGCCTACTTAGAAGGAGAAGACGAATAAGTTGAAAAAGCACATGAGGATATTGAACATGTATTCCCACAAGAAAATCTAATAATGATGGGTGTTTTGAACGCAGAATTATGGGAAGAGAAGAGAGTGACGGCAGATTATGTGTTCGCTATCAGAAATGTGACACGAGAATTACTCAGCTGTACAATAAATTTCAAATAGTAAAAGCGAATACACTGTTCAAAAATCACAAGAGAAGGAGCTATGCTTGGGAAAAGACTGAAGACACCCGAAGATACCAACCGGATTATGTCGCGGTCAGACAGAGGTTCTGAAATCAGTTATTAGACCGTAAGACGTATTCAGGAGCACATATACACACATGTAGTATTGAGGAACAATAGACTGATGTGTAACAAAATCGTCCATGTTGAAAGAAGTGACATGCGAAAATAATGAGGAATGGCGAGGTGCGTCCGAAATTATCTAGATCGTAGATAGCGCAGTAGTAAATATTGCAACAGGCTTTTCATTTGAAGAGGAATGGACATCTCTATAAGGGGACAGTCACAGAAGCTGGGACGCGCGGTCTTGGCCGTCTTGCCACGGTTCGCGCGGCTCCCACCGTCGGAGGTTCGAGTCTTCCCTCGGGCATGGGTTTGTGTGTGTGTGTTGTCCTTAGAGTAAGTTAAAGTTAGATTAATTAGTGTGTAAGCCTAGGGACCGATGACCTCAGCAGTTTGGTCCCATAGGAACTTACCTCCACAAACAGAAGCTGGACAGACAAACATATGCACAAGGAAGGAAACTGCGAAGAAATCTTGGGTAACAGAGAAAATATTTCAGTTGATCTATTGATCGATAAAGGAAGGCAGTATAAAACTGCTCAGGAAAAGAATTGATATAAAATATAAGTCAGTCAGAAATGAAATAAACAGGAGATGCAGGGAGGACAAGGCAAACAGGCTGCATGAAGAATGCGAAGAAATAAAAAAGAAATGTTCTTTTGAAGGCAGATTCAGCTTAGAGAAAAGTCAAAACCGTTTTCGGTGGAGTTAAAGGTAAGGCTGTAGATATCAAGGACGCTAAATGCAGGGAGGACAGCGGTTATGTGCTAGGACTACAATGAAACCTTCTACGAGAGGGAAGAACTGTCTGACGACGTGATAGAAGAAGAAATGTGATTCGATATGAAATACTCAGGGGATCCAATATTAGATCAGAGTTAAATGAAGCTTTCGAGGACTTGCGATGAAATACGAGGAGAAACATAAATAACGGTTCCTCGAAATTTCTAAAATCATCGAGGAAAGTGTCTAGCAAACGACTATTCGAAACAGTTTGTAATGAGTCTAGACACATACCGTCTGACATTTGGAAAAACCTCATTCACGCAATCCAGAAGATAGCAACGGGAGGTAAGTAGCACAATCAGCTTAAAGACTCATGCATCCAAGTTGCTGACAAGAAAGATTTGGTGATTCGTTAGATGATGATCATTTGGGATTCGAGAAAGGTAAAGACAAAAGAGAGGTTGTGAAATTGCACGTGTTAGAGGAAGCAAGAAATAAAGAAAATCAAGACCGCTCATATGAATTGGCGATCTAGAAAAAGCGTTCAAGAATTCAAAATAGTGAAAGATGTTCGAAATTCCCAGAAAGATTGTGTAAGCTATAGAGAAACACGGGTAATGTACGTTACATACAAGAATCAACAAGGAACAATAAGAATGCAAGATCAAATCCGAAACGGTCGCATTAAACAGGATATAAGACAGTGATATTGTCTTTCTGCCGTACTGTTCGATCTCTATATCTGGATATAAAAGAAAGGTTAAGGAACGGTATTAAAATTCAGGTTGAATTGATATGAATGTTATGATTCACTGATACCATCATTTTTGAAAGCGAGGAATAATTACAGGACACATTTAGTGGGATGAAAAGTCTACTGTTCACAGAATATGGATTGAGAGTGAACGAAACAAAGACGAAAGTAATCAGGGACAGCAAAAAGAGATTAGTGAGAAACCATGAAAACTTGGGGCATTAAGTAGACGAATTGAACGAATTCGCGCTACCTGGTATGCAAAAAACACAATAGTGACAAAACAAAAGGGACAAAAAAGCATCCCGCGCCAAAACAAGCCTACTAGTACCAAATACAGTCCTCGGTTGGAGGAAGACATTTCTGAGTATGTGCGTTTGGTGTACAGTGAATCATGGAGAGTGGGACGACTGGGAAAGAAGAAAATCGAAACTTTTGAGATGTGTTGCTATGGAAGGGTACTAAAAATTAGGTGGAGTTATAAGAAGTGAGGCGAATCTCTGCAGAATCGGCGAGGAGAAAAACATTTGGAAAACACTAAGAAGAAGAAAGGACAAGATCCGTAGATGTCTTATGCGGTAAAAAAGTCAGGGAATAACTTTCATGCTATGAGAGGGAGCGCTAGAGAGTAAAAAGTGTTGGAGAAGACAGAGACCGGAAAACATCAACAGATAATTGAGAGCGTTGGGTGCAATGGCTTACTGAGATGTGGAGGCTGGCACAGGAGACCAATGTAAAGAAGAAAAGTGAAATAAGAAATAAAATATCTGCAGACCACAATATCTTTGTATCAAAGGCGATAGTTTTCACTCTATTGCGTAGTTGTTGCAGTAACCATCCTGTGGCAAGCGATTACGCACATAACACGTAGGGTGGACGGCGTGTCACAGACTGTCGTAAGCAGAACGAGGTGCTTTCCCACGGTGCAGGTTTTCTGTGACAGTGAGCGACGCACATTGCGTGAGCATACGCATTTCTAAGCACAGCACCTCCGGGAAGTATGTGTAATACGCCACTTGTAGTAGAAATGACCATTAGTACGAGTATCTCATGCAACAGCGAAAGGCACCTCCATGTCAAGGTGCTGCAATGCAATATAACAGGTGACTCCGGCGCCCAACTTACTCTGGTCAAAGACAGTTGATTATTGCATTTTCGTGTTCAGTTCTGTCCATTTGAATCCCATGTAGTTATTACTAAAACTTGCCAGGAAGATTGAATTCGGTGGATGCAAGATCAGAACTATCAGACGGCTGACTTGTCACCTCCATTTATGAGAGGTGTTCAAAAGAAAAGGTACGAAACAGCATTGCGGGTGTAGCTGAACCCTTTTATTCGAAAGTAATCGCCACAGGCATGAGCACTACTATCCCACTGTTTCACGAGCCGAAGCATTCCCTGATACCAATATCCCTGTGGCTGTTGCAGAGGCCAGTCCTACGCTATGTTCTTCAGTTCGTTGTCCGATGTGAAGGGCTCCCTTTGAGATGCATCATTTAGTGGAGCAAACACATGCGAGTCGCAGGGAGATATGTGAGGACTGGAGAGCGGGTGCACAAGCTCCTCCGACTTGAACTTGGCCATCACACTTTGTTTGACTTTGGACACGTGTGGACTGATGTTATCATGGAGTAGAGTCACTCCCTCCGTGAGCAGCCCACGCCGTTCGCTCTTGATGCACTTACTTCTTGTAGTACACCTCAGTGTTAACGGTTTTTCCATAGTGTAGGAATTCGATGAGTGTCAGATCACGGACGACGAGAAAGACAGTGAGCATTACATTAGCTGTTGACGGCACAGATTTGATTTTTTATGAGGAGGTCCTGCTACGTTATCCCGAAGTGGCATTCGCAAAGTTCACCCAGGTCTGATTATAAAGACGATTCACACCGTCGTATTTGACACTCCTTATATTTCTACATCCACACTGTGCAACCCCGTGTGCAATGGATGGCAGAAGATACATCATGACAATATTATCAGTTTTCCGTCCTGTTGCATTCTCGTATAGAGTGAACGAAAATTGCCTCTCTTATTCTTCTTATCGCTACGGAAGTATTGAGGCGGAGGCTGCGAAATGGTTGCCCAGTCATCTTCGCATACAGGTTATCTAAATTTAGCCAAAAGGGTTTCATGAGAACTACATACCTTCGGCTAGGACTGCCGTTTAAGTGCTCGACCATTTTTCGTTACACCATTACATTGGCTGTAGCGACCTGTCAAGATCCTCGCACCGTATCTTTCCTCTCTTCAGAAGCGTGTTGTCATGGTTACTTGATAACTATTGCAAATGCTGTACGAACAGAACTGGTCGCACCGTTTATTGCCCACAGAGAATGTTTTTTGCATTTACAATGCACTTGAAACGTACCCCCGACCAGCGCATTACCTACAAGTAGGAGAGACCTGGACACATTTGTGTTCGAGGCACGTTTACGCTGCACATTTTTCTCAGCAACCATTCCTGCTAGAGCGCTACCTACAAATTTCACGGTGCCAGTTGAGTGAAGATCTTAGCGCGAAAGACATGTATGTGTTTTTGCACAAGGTGAGTAAATTTTGTTACTCATCTATCGTAAATCCGTGGGAGCTATCTTTCAAAACTGGGAATAGATAAATGTAGGTTCGTTTACAGGAGATTATTCTGCATTACGAGTTACATTTGTGCGATGTGAAAGCCTGAAAGCTACTACCGTTGCCTCGAAATTAATGCAAGAACCAAGATGGGGCAAGTTTACGCAGTTCTGTTTGGGGCACGCTTACGCACTGTTTTGCATTGCCATCCTAACTGGTACTCCGGTCAAGGAAACTCCAAGACAACAACAGTTGGACATAAAAAATAAAGGAAAGGGATAATGAAAGGTACAAAAAATTCAATAAGAAGAAGGGTTGATAAAGGCAAGAACTGTTAAAAAGTAGAATAAGGAAAAATTCGGACAGGCATACGTCTGATGTCATCATCAGTGTTCTGCCCAAAGGCAAGTTTGCACACGGAAACTTTCCATGCAGTCCTGCCATCTGGTATCCTTTTCTGGTCCGCGTAATTTACACTTCCCTTTACATCGTCTATCGTTTTGTATCTCCCCGTTTCTCTCAGTCCCCTCTCACAAGCTGTGAGTATATCGTCCATTCCAACAGACTGTTAGCAAGTACTCCCGTCTCAACCGATATCACGTCCAGTTCTTCTTCCTTTTTCGTACAACCTGCAGCAATCTGATGAAGAGGATGAAAACTGCCTTTGTTTTTACTGCTTGAACCGATACAACCAGTGAAAAAGAAATCAATAAGGAGCCCGGTCTCATAGATGTAAAAGGTGGGCTCACGACGGATGTGCCACAGGAAACATATTATTTTATATGTGCATAAACTGCATCTCGGAAAATGAGGACGAATAGACCTTTAACTAACTTCTTTGTAGCCGTGTGATGCTAAATGGTACAAGTTCAACAAAAAATTTGTTTACTGCCACAACTTTGTTATGTTTAGCATGTTGACTGGTGTAAGTAAGACCATAATTTTGGTTGCTGCCACAACATATATTATGAAAAGTTTAGTAGTGTGTTTTATATACACATTATTGTGACCTATAATATGCATAAAGGTGTCCCCACAGCTGCCTAAACCTGCTCCATCCAGAGGTCACATTCACTCATTCCGTTTGAGCTTACATAAAATTATTTTCCATTCTTAGAAGTAATGCTGAGGTTCAGGTATATACATGAAGTTATATTTTAGTAAGCGTGAACAATTTTAAACACAGTTACTATTGGTTTTTCGATTTTGAGCTTACTGAAAATTTAATTAAAGATAATTTTAAACAAGAAGCGTTTCGCTTTGTTCATAAGGCACCTTCCGTTGTTATTCTGCAAATTGGATACATTTGTCTGTACATTTATGGATGTTTTCATTAAAACAGCGTTTTGTTTATAAAGTTGGAGTGCGAGTTACTTTCGGTGTTTATTTACCCATTCCCGAGACCGTCCTTCTTCCCTCTTTACAAGCGGCTGTTGAAGTCGGAAGACTTCGTTTCAGATATATACTTGGCAGTTTTCGCCATTCTGCAGTATTTCTTGCGCTGCAGTTGGGTTATTTACAATTCATCTTTGTAAATCGAACTAAAATTTTCTCGTTCTGCACAGTATTACAGTGTTTATAAAATGGCTCTGAGCGCTCTGGGACTTAACATCTGTGGTCATCAGTCCCCTAGAACTTAGAACTACTTAAACCTAACCAACCTAAGGACATCACACACATCCATGCCCGAGGTGGGATTCGAACCTGCGACCGTAGCAGTCGCGCGGTTCCAGACTGAGCGCCTACAGCCGCTAGACCACCGCGGCCGGCGTACAGTGTTTATGCCTGTTCGGTAGCTTTCGTGGACGTTGTGAGCTTTGCCAACATGTGGAACTACATTTTTCAAATGTGCGTGTGTGTGTGTGTGTGTGTGTGTGTGTGTTTGTGTTTGTGTGTGTGTAAGAAAGGCTGGGGGGGGGGACGATGGGGGAGGGAGTGAGAGAGAGAGAGAGAGAGAGAGCAGGTGGTGTGTATGAATGAGTGTGTGTGTGTGTGTGTGTGTGTGTGTGTGTGTTGATGTAAATTAGTAAATATGACTTGTGTGTTTGGGTTTGGCAGAGATATGGAATGAGATTCGAGGGGGGCGGGGGGGGGGGGGGGGGAGAGGGGCTGGGCTGGGAGAAGGGGGAGTGATTGGGTGTTGTTGTTCCTTTTTATTATTTCTTTTACAATTTCTTCGGGGTGGGCTGGATGGTAATATAGGGCAGCACCTGGAAGGGGATTGTAGTGGTAAATGGAGCCTGTTGTATATGTGTATATTAAGTGGTCAATCTGTTTAAAGAGTGTGTTGTATGCCAGGTTTTCCTGATCACTTATGAGCTGTTTATTTTCTGTTATGGCTTTCTGAATGTGGTAGTTTTCTTGTAAGGAGAGGAGGTGCTTTTTGTTTCTTTTTAACCTTATGATTTTCATGTCCGCGTCTCTGGTGGTAATTTTATGTTAGTGTTCGTGTAAGTATTCTGCAAAAGTTGAGTGATTAGTCCTATACTTCCAAGCTCTTACATGTTCTTTGGATCGGGTGTTAAATGTCCTCCTGGTTTGACCCACATACCTTCCATCACATGTATCGCATTTCGGTCGTTGTATTCTTGGTTTATGATGTAGATGAGTTATTCCTCCTTTTTGGGGAGATATTTTTGAATCGAATTGTTGGTTTGGTGGACTATTTTTATGCCTTGTATTTTGAAAATATAGGATTTTCTCTGTGTGGATTTGTGGTTGTATGTCATTGTGTAACATATTTTGTTTTCTATTTATTTCTCATTTTGTGTTGTTCCTGTTCTAGTATTTTGTGTGTTTGTTTGTGTTGGATTCTGTTCTTGTGTTAGTGGCTGCTGAATTTTTGTTATTTGCTGTTTCTTGATTAAATTGTTCAACTTTGTTACTAAGTTTCCTTTGTACCCATTGTTTGTGTCTAGGTGTATTATGGTATGCATTTTTTGGTAATTGTTTGTATCTAATGATGCAGTGTTTATTTAATATGTGGAGCATATGTCTACGTGCTGGCTGCCTTTGGGGAGTATGGTGTTGTGATGCCTCATGTATAACAGTGTCTGTTATTATCGGTTTTCAGTATATGTCAAATGTGTGCTGGTTGTTTTGAATCTTTAAGGTGATGACCAAGAAATTAAACTCTTTTGTTCTTTTTCTGTTCTAAAATGTATCTTATCATAAACACAATTAATGTCTGCGTGTGACTGGTCAATTTTATTGGTTGGTTCATCTATCGAAAAAAAGTAGTTTCACAAGTTTTCAACTCTCACAACCTGCACGAAAACAAACGGACAGTAATAAATATTATAATATCCCCCTCCCACTCCCCCTCTTACACACACACACACACACACACACACACACGTATACACATGATTAAAAAAAAATGTTTCACAACCTTGGCAATGCTCACAACGTGAAAGAAAACAAACGAACGGACAATAACACTGTAATACTGTACAGAATGAGAAAACACACATAACTTTAGTTTGATTTACAAAGATGAAATGTAAATAACCCTAATGCAGGGCAAGAAATACTGCAGAAGGGCAAAAATTACCAAGTACATACGTGAAAAGAAGTCCTTCAACATCAGCCGCTCCTAACAAGGAGGGAAGAAAAGTGTTTTGGAGATCATGTAAACAAGCACCGTAAGTAACTTGCGATCAAACCTTATAAGCAAAATACTGTTTTCAATCTCAAACAACCAATAATGTACAAATATTTGTATCCCATTTGCAGAATAACAACGGAAGACTCTTCATAAATAGAAGCGAAAACTGTTTTTAATTAAATTGCAGTAATCTCAAGACGGTAAACCAAATAATAATTGATTTTAACAGCTGCCGCGTAAGATGGCCATGCAAGCAAAGATATTAATTTTAAACACACTGAATCTAAACATAAAAATTTGAAGAATTCCGGAATTAAACGTGGATAATGCGCCCCAGTTTTCTCTACTTGATGTTAATGAGCGCTGAGTTCTGTAACCATAGTGCTGTTTGTCCTATGATTCCCATATCATCTTCACAAGATCCACACCACGGTTATTTCTGCTAACCACGGAAAATTGAATTCTGATTCATGGAGCCAGATCCGTGCACTAGACGTCACCAGCACTAAATTTTGATCAATGGCACCTTCTCAGCACGCGAAAACTATTATCACCGATTTATCGTCTATATATTAGGCGCGAGGAAGATTAAGAAACTTCGCTTCCAAATGGTTCAAATGGCTCCAAGCACTATGCGACTTAACATCTGAGGTCATCAGTCCCCTAGACTTAGAACTACTTACACCTGACTAAATTAAGCACATCACACACATCCATGCCCGAGGCAGGATTCGAACCTGCTACCGTAGCGGTTGCGCGGTTCCAGAATGAAGCGCCCAGAACCGCTCGAACACAGCGGCCGGCTACTTCGCTTGCAGAGGACACCACAACGATGTGTCACGGGGTAGTCGTTTAACCGTCAGGTCAGTATAATACATTGTCCAGTCACGTTAAAGTGACCGCCTGTCCAAAGCCTGAATAACCATCTTTTGCAGCAAGGACTGCAGCCAGACGTGCGGGAAGACAGACGACGAGGTTATGGAAGGTACGGATAAGGCTGTGGAGCCATGCCTACTCCAGTGCCGTGGCCAGCTGGGCTATGGTTCTCGGTTGAGGATCCACGGCGCGACCAGATTCTAGGTTGAGTTTAAATGCCGGGAGTTTGGTGTCCAGGCCAGGACGGTAAAGTAATCCTCATGTTCTTCCAACCACGCACATATACTGAGGGCTGTGTCATAGGTTGCATTGTCCTTCTGGTGATTCCATCGTCCTGAGGAAAAACAAACTCCATGTGAAGAAGGAAATGGTCACCAAAGATGGATGTGTGTTTGTGTTGTTCCATTGTGTCTTCGAGAATGGTGAGGTCACTCGGGGATTGCCACGAAAACATTCCTCAGGCCGTAGTTGCTGTAGAGTGTTTGTCTTCAGACAGCCCACGCCGCACACGCCCACGGCCATTTGTAACATAGAGCATAACACGTGATTTGTCTGAAAAAATCATCTGTCGCCACCCAGTGGACGTCCATTTCCGATATTGGAGTGCAAATTCTAGCCTTCGTCGCCAATGAGTTGCGGTCAGCATGGGTGCGTGAACCAGGTGCCTGCAGCAGAGGCTATACGGAGCAACGTTCGCTAAACGGTCGCTGAGGGGACACTTGTTGATAGCCCCTTGATTCATCTGCTTAGTCAGTTGATCATCCGTTGCGCTTCTATCCGTCCGTACACATTTCCGCAGCCGTCGTTCACACCTGTCATCTATGGCCCATAGTGCATTACGCTTGCCCGGACACCAGTTTTGGATAGCGCCATTTTTCCACGCTCGTTATGCCAAAGAACGGCGGCACGTGAACAGTTTACAAATTTAGCCGTTTCGGAAATGCTTGCACCCTCTCCCGAAAGGCAATGATCATGGCCTTTTGGACGTCAAATAAATCGCTCCGCTTCCGCATTACGACGACGATTGCACTGTTTCTACGCGTCCCCTTCGACACGCTTTATGTCGCCTCCAGCACTCGTTCTGCCACCAGCAGTTTGTGAGTGGTTATTGCACACTGATGTCGAACATAGGCCGAGCGGACTAAGGCGCTGCAGTCATGAATTGTGCGGCTGATCCCGGTGGAGATTCGAGTCCTCCCTCGGGCATGGGTGTGTGTCTTTGTCCTTAGGATAATTTAGGTTAAGTAGTGTGTAAGCTAAGGGACTGATGACCTTAGCAGTTAAGTCCCATAAGATTTCACACACCTCTGAACATTTTTTTTTTTTCGAACATAGGTGGTGGTCACATTAAAGTGCATGGACCTTGTGGCTCAGAGCACTTCATGGCACAGACGAAGATATTGGATAGACCGTATGAGGTTTGCCCTTCATAATAATTTTTGTGGGTTGTTCAATCCCACGGGTTTATGCCTCTAACGAGAAATGTGAGATAGAGGTAAGATGTAAGCGTTGTCAACGGCTTTGCATTGAGATAAATCTCTCGTGCTGTTGGGGCTGTGGGTAAACGGTGGGGTAGTCGGTTGTTACTTCCAGAATCGATACGACACCGTCGGTCTGGTTGATCGTAAAGCTGTCTTGGAACTATCCAGTGTGACACACGAAGGCAACGGGAGTACAATGGCAGCAGAAATGTGCGGCACATGTAATGCAAGTGTCCTCCACGACGATTCATCAAACTTGGTGTCTCGCTTAGACTGGAGCAAAGTGAAACGACCACAGACAAGTGAACTATCGCAGACAATTTGTCAGTGTTCACTACCGTCCAGTTCCACCTGTCTCAACAATCAGTTGCACTGCAGGGAACAGAAGAGGACACGAGAGAACCGCTATAGTACGCCAGTCCTAACAAGGGAACCTCCCCATCGCACCCCCTTCAGATTTAGTTATAAGTTGGCACGGTGGATAGGCCTTGAAAAACTGAACACAGATCAATCATGAAAACAGGAAGAAGTTGTGTGGAACTATGAAAAAAATAGGCAAAATATACAAACTGAGTAGTCCATGCGCAAGATAGGCAACATCAAGGATGCTGTGAGCTCCAGAGTGCTGTGGTCCCAAGGCTAGCGTGAGCAGCTGCGGAATGAGAGATCCTTGGTTCAAGTCTTCCCTCGAGTGAGAAGTTTAATTTTTTATTTTCAGACAATTATTATCTGTCCGTCATCACTTTTTTGGGAGTGATTATCACATCCACAAGAAAACCTAAATCGGGCAAGGTAGAAGAATCTTTTTACCCATTCGCCAAGTGTACAAGTTAGGTGGGTCGACAACATATTCCTGCCATGTGACGCACATGCCATCACCAGTGTCGTATAGAATATATCAGACGTGTTTTCCTGTGGAGGAATCGGTTGGCCTATGACCTTGCGATCAAATGTTTTCGGTTCCCATTGGAGAGGCACGTCCTTTCGTCTACTAATCGCACGGTTTTGCGGTGCGGTCGCAAAACACAGACACTAAACTTATTACAGTGAACAGAGACGTCAATGAACGAACGATCACATCATAACTTTGTGAAAATAAAGAAAGTAAACTTTTCACTCGAGGGAAGACTTGAGCCAAGGACCTCTCGTTCCGCAGCTGCTCACGCTACGCACGGGACCACGGCGCTCCTGAGCTCACTCTCTCCATGATGTTGCCTATTTTGCGCATGGACTACTCAGTTTGTATATTTTGCTTATTTTTTTCATAGTTCCACACAACTTCTTCCTGTTTTCACGATTGATCTGTGTCCAGTTGTTCAAGGCCGATCCACTGTGCCAACTTATAACTAAATCTGAGGGGGGTGCGATGGGGAGGTTCACTTGTAAGAACTTCGCTTTATTACTTTTTTTGTTAACGCTAAAAATCTGATCACATATTTCGCTCGATACGTTGGTTACGTCCGAGAATCAAAGATGCAATGTATAAATATAATTAGCTGTATGGCTAGAGTACTGTTATTGACGAAGAAAGAAAAATGACCGTATGGTAACTCTAGGCGTTACCGTATCGTATGTCTGTCTAGCTCTCTGACGGGTTGGTTGTAGGCTCTTAGCTGGCCTCCTCCTAACCATCACACATGTCAGAAATGAAAAATGGGGATGTCCGAGTTTTTATGCAAGCGTGAAACGCGAGTAGTCACTGCACTTATCACTGAAATTTCGCTCCAGCAAAACTTATTAGTGTCTCATAGCGCACGTGTATCGCGTAACACATTAACAGATGGCGTAACAGCCGGAAGGTTCAATGCAAGCATGCTAACATGCATGCATTGTGTTGTAGTGATGCTGGATCTCATTTTGTGGGATGAGGTTCCAAGCATGTTGCACTTGGTCGGTCAATACAGGGCGACTTAATGGTAACTGCGGATGACGCTGAAGTTGTCACCCAGTGCTGTCCCATGTGTTCTCGATTGAGCAAGCCAAGCCACCGACACTCTGCAGAGCATGTTGGTATACAGCAGCGGTACGTGGGCGAGCGTTATCCTGTTGGAAAGCACCCCTTAGAACGCTTTCCATGAATGGCCGCACAACAGGTCAAATCACCAGTCTGACGTAGAAACATGCAGGAAAGGTACATGGAACAACCACGAGAGTGCTCCTTCTGTCATACGAAAACGCACCCCAGACCATACGGTAATTCTAGGCGTTACCGTATCGTGTGTCTGGCTAGCACGCAGACGGGTTGGTTGTAGGCTCTTAACTGGCCTCCTCCTAACCAACACACAGCCATCACTGGCATCGAAGCAGAACCAGCTCTCATAAGAAAACACAAGACGTACATCCTGCCCAGCAATGAGCTCTCCCTTAACACCACTGAAGTCGTAAACGGCGGTCGTGTCCAGTCAGTGGAATGCAGGCTACAGGGCGCCTCTCTCGGCGCTGTCTGTGAAGTTAACCAGTGTTGTGTCACTGTAGTGCCAACTGTTGCTGCAGACGATTTACAATGCGCCAGAACCATACGATGGTCTTCCCTCTCGATAGTGCGACGTGGTCGTCCAGAGCCTGGTCTTCTTGCGACCGTACGTTCTCGTCACCACCGCTACCAGCAATCATGTATAGTGGCTTCATTCCTACCAACTCTTTCTGCGCTGTCGCGAAAGGAACGTCCAACTTCTTGTAGCCCTATTACACGAACTCGTTAAAACTCAATGAGGCGTCGCTTTCGCTTGAAAGGCATTCTTGACCAACATCAACTGACCACGTTCAATCTCAAAGACCATTAAGCGTGTATTTAGAAGATATCTGATTTGCATCCTCATAGTACCGCTACTAGTGTCACTCTTCTGTGACTGACGTGAAATTTTAATAGACATCTTTCGGAGGTAGGAGCACGCCTTCCATCTTTCCTTTATGTCGGGCAACTACTTAGTGCTGCGATTTTTTCCATCAGTGTAGAAATCAGTTTAAAATGCAGGAATTGGCCAAGAGTACGCGTAAAATCGGACCAGAATTCATCAATTATGAAAAGTAGATTAAAGATAAAGAGAGAGGACTAGGTGAAACAGAAAGTGACAGTTTCAAAGAGCATTAGAGAACGACTAATGGAAAAATTCACGGAAGTGTAATAGAATTGGAATGAATGGTTTTGAGGGATGAAATAGTGAGAGCAACAGAGGAACAACTAGGCAAACGAAACAAGGCACAATAAATATCTTTCAATACAATTTTTATGAACGATGAAAATACAAAATGTAGCAAATGAAACAGGCTTATACAGGGTGGACCATTGATCGTGACCGGGGCAAATATCTCACGAAATAAGCGTCAAGCGAAGAAACTACAAAGAACGAAACTCGTCTAGCTTGAAGGGGGAAACCAGATGGCGCTATGAGTCTCTCTCGCCTGATCACTAAGAGCTGTTGCATAACGATTTGATTCACGGATCCAGTTATATAGCTCCTTCCGTGTATAGCGATTTTACGACTATGACGAGTGGGGCCTGAAGATGGCATCAATGTAATACCGAAACTGGTAGCACACAGAAGTTTATAAAATAAAATAAATTTCTACAATACATACGGCTGTTGGCAAATTATTGCATAAAGAACTTAAACGTAAGTTCGTTGTTAACAAATTTCTCTTCTTCACAATCGCTTTTCTATATTTCATATCTCTCTACTTCGGCCATCATCAGCTAGCTTGCTGCCCAAATAGCAAAACACATCTGCTACTTAATCTGTCTCTCAGCATCACCTGATTTAATTCGACAACATCCCTTTATTCGTGTTTTGCTTTTGTTGATCTTTATCTTATATCTTCCTTTAAAGACGCTGTCCATTCCATTCAACCGCTGTTCCAGGTCCTTTGTTGTTTCTGAGAGATCTACAATGTCATCGTCAAAATTCAAAGTTTTTATTTCTTCTTCCTGATTTTTAATTCCTACTCCAAATTTTTCTTTGGTTCCCTTTTAAAGGCTAAGGTACAAACTGAGCTACTTCGGAGATGTCTCACTCTCTTCTCAACCACTGACGCCCTTTCATTCCCATCGACACGTATAATTGCCGTCTGGTTTCTGTACAAGCTGAAAACAGCGTTTCGACCTCTGTATTTTTCCCATACTACTGCGAGAATTTCGAAGAGAGCATTCCGGCCAACACTGCCAAAAGTTTTCTCTACGTCTACAAATGCTATGAACGTAAGTTTACCTTTCCTTAACCTGTCTTCTAAGGTAAGTCTTAGGGTCAGTATTGCCTTGCGTGTTTATGCATTTCTCCCGGAATCCAAACTGTTTTCCATTCTTCTGTAAAGAATTCGTGTTAGCATTTTGCGACTATGCAACTATGACTTATTAAACTGATAATAATCACACCTGACAGCACTTGTTTTCTTTGAAATTGCCATTATTACATTCTTCTTGAAGTCTGAGGATATTTCGCCTGTCTCATACATCCTGGTCACCAAATGGAAGTGTTTTTTCATGACTGACTCTCCCAAGGCTAAGAGAAGCTATGACTGAATATCGTCTACTCCATGGGGCTTGATTCCACTTACGTCTTTCGGTGATCCGTCAAATTATTTTCGCAGCATCATATCTCGCATCTCATCTTCACCTGTGTCCTCTCTTTCTTCTATGATACTGCCTTCAAGATCATCTCCCTTGTATAAACGCACTATATACTCCTTCCAGACCCTCTCTACACTTCTCCCACCTTTCATGTGTATAACAGAATAAAGTCAATGCTTAACTTGTGCAGTGCTCAGACACCGCTACCAACTGTAGGCGGCGCAATCGACAGTGTGCCGATAGAGACGATTTCGTGGTACTGTGCTTTCTTTTAGCTTCTGTCTTTCCCCTCTCTGGAAGAGGAGGGGTGGGCTGTTCGAGGGAATCACTCCGCACACTATCTAACTACTTTACTCTTATCCTATTGTGCGTCTATTGAATTTTTTGTGACTGGGGATTAGATGCAATTACTTTTCTCTAATTCATAATTAGGAACACCGTCTAATGTGATTGATCTTTGATTTTACGCTTGGCACAGCAAGTAGATGGCATTACTCTTGCCGGCTTTGTGCAGGTGCACTGAAATGTTAATCGTTTTCGTTAAGGAAGCGTGTTGCACACTTCATTCGAATTCGATGTTTACTGCATGCGTCTTCATGATATTGGCCAGCAAGGAAAGACCCGTTTTGTGTCTTCCTAGAGTGGCACTTCCGCTTACTGCAGTAGGGACTTGCTTCTCTTGCAACAATGAGGTACTTTGAGCTGACTGCCTGCCATCTGGACAGTAAGGACGGTAAGTACAAATAAGCCAGAAAACGCGGAGACGAGAGGTTCCTCCAAATCGCTTGGCATACATCAGCGCGGCTCGCGCGTGGGCAGTCCCCGTGCACCGCCTCGGCCCGGCCCCCTAATTCATTATGCTCACAGCGCGGCCATTTGCCTTGACATCATTTGGCAAGCTGTCTGACACAGCACCAGCCAGCAAACAGCCATGTCAGGCTGTGAGGTGAAGACGTCTTCTGACATTTACAGCACGTGCCGACTACTTTGCCAGACCTCCTTGTCTATGTACACCGGTAAAGTGCATTCGCATGACATGTCCGGTAAACGAAACTAAACGCTGTTTGGATATAAGCGACTTCACGTATTGACTTTTCAATTGCACTAGGATCCAAAAATCTGACATAATGAGGAAATCAGTATGCAAATCAGAACGCAAACTTTAAGCAGTACAAGCAGTGGCTCAATACACGTACTCTTATAAATTAATTGAGTTTCGTATAAACTTCGAAGTTGCGCCTGCAGTACTGGGTTTATTAGCCAGACGACGTGATCTTTACAGATCTAACAGGACAGTGTTAACACTGAGCTTAATAAAATGCATAATGAGAAGGATACCACTCAAGACACAAACACTAACATGTACTTATTGCACAAAGATCGCTTGCCCAGAGAAGTTGGAAATTCATTCTCTTCTAATTATAAGGGGCACCACTACTTAAGAAACAGACGGACTTACGAACAGTGACTTCTTTGAAAGAGCTCTAGCAAAGTGCTGCAGATTAAGATTTAGATGTGTTATTGTAAGTTTGTGACTGGGTATAACAATTTTTTTGCGTTCATCAAAGGATGTAATGACGACTACAGTTGTCGATAGATCCGATGTATAGGCAAAGCGAAGGTTATCTCTTCACCTTTCCTAACCTAAATTTTAAATAACACCTTATGTAATCCTTGGGCATTCAGAAACGTTGTCGACTACCAGTCAAATTATTGTGAGACTCTGTACACTATAGTGTTCCTTTTTTCAGTAATCAGTAACCGTAGGGGCAATGTTTGGGGGTTCATCTGAGGAGTGGATAAAATTCAGTGGTTTATGATAGTAGAGATTTGCCTCGTTGTAGGCACGGAAATCTGCCTCCTGAGCGACCAAGAGGCTAGGCGTTAGAAATTATGTACTTTATTCCACTGAAAGATAATATAACGTTGTATGTTTCCATACAACAATTTTTTCAGTGACGCGATGGGATATATTCTGATAATTAATTAATATAAAGAGATCCTCTTTAATCGAACTAATGAAAACTTCAATTCACGACCAAACTAGAGATGTTAAAATCCCATCTTCAGGTGTATAAAATTACTGTATTTGGTCATGCATAATACGCGATCGGGTCAGTTAGTGCAAGGGCTCCAAATCGTTGAATCTTAGGCAGAAACTGTACGCCGTCTGGCAGTGGCTAGCTAGCAACGCCAGCCACGACTGAGCGAAAGGTCACGCCGGAGATTTGGAGACACAGTGTGGCGCATACGCCATCGATGTATAAGGCGGTAAAATAATGTTATTAGCGAAGATGTGGTAAACCTGAACTGAGTAATCAAAGCGCTTAAAATACTTAAATAACAGGATAACAGAATACAAAAGAGCTGTGATAGGCCGTGACGCTAGATAACTTTCGGACATGTAAAGATATGTGACGTTTCAGACAAGAAGGAAATGTTATATTGGCAAAATGAATCAACAAGGGATAAACAACAGTAAAAACACTGATAAAAATTAATGGTAACATAAAATATGATAATAAATCGTCATATACATGAATGATGCATTTTCGACTCAAGTGACGTAAAATAAAATATATAAAACCCACCACAAATGTAAATGGGAGCTTGGCAATGTAGAAAGTGAAACAACACAAGATGCTCAGGCTGAGCGCGGTATATTACACAAAAGGCGAAACAACTAAACGAATGGTGAAATGGGGCTGTCCTATTCCTCATGACAATTTTCAGGAAGTTTTGACCATAAACGAACATTGAGTACATTTGATAAATGTACTCAACTTCTATAGTATCAATATAACCATATATCTTTGTAAGACTGTGTTTCAGACCAGAGATGGTCAGAGTAAGTCAGAGAGAAGCAACAGTGTGCATTGAACAATCTGCAATATACTTCGTTTTAAAAGGATGGAAGCTGGCCTACCGCTTAGTGGAGACAGCGTTATTTAAAAAAGAATTTAGTAATAATACGTTTTGAGGGAAGCGATTGAGCAAATGAGATTATTGTACTCAAGCTCATGGCCTTACTTGAAACAAGTGCCAAGGAAGGAAGTTGTGGACAGGAGAGTTATTAAGAAATATTTTGCGAACTTGTCTTGGTATGAAAACTTTATGAAAAAGGTGTACTGTTGTTATGGCTTAATGAAACACAGTAAAACATGGAACATTTGTCGTCATTTATCAATCATTAAGATTAGTTCCCCATTTTCGTTTTTACTTTCATGACTGTTTGCACACTCGCATCTTCCATTGCATATCACAAGTACGACAAATGAAATTTGATTTTTTAGAGTCACATCATTGTTCCTAACAGCAACAAGTTGCAGAACAGACGAGCGTTCCATGCGCACAGTTACGCCAACAACTTTAGTTACCAACTGTAATATACAGTGACTGTCAGAGTGTTTTTGTGGAAATAATATCAGTAACAGTTCAGAGGCTTAATACCAGTATAAAAGTTCATTAAAGTGCTATCTTGTGAATTTTCATGCAGTTTTATCAGAAAGTCAGGTGCGCTAACTTTTGTGTTCATTTGCTGTTCAGTTACAATAACAGTTCTGGTACAGCGATTGTTTTCTGGACTAAAGATAAAGATTAGCAGTAGTCAGGGCTAACATTTTAATCTGAGTGATTCTGTTTCGCAATCAGATGGTATATGTAATTTTCATTGGAAATGGATTGCTTTCTTGCCGAGGAATTGTTTGATGTTCCAGCCAGTCTGGATTTTGCATCGTGTAGCGTGAGATCCCACTTACTTCCGGTCAAAGTTAAATGTTCAATAAATGAAGGGCACCAGTTTGCTTTTGTTCTACAGTATATGCAGTCTATGAGGGTCCTCGGCGTTACTGATAGGCTACGGCTAGTTTTACAGCGAACATGACTCAGGCCTTGCTGTGGATTATTTCTCCTGTGAAACTTTCATGTGCCTGAGTCAAATTATGCAGACGGAATTAGTGCACGAAGAGTAAATCTTGGTTGACTACAGCTCTTAAACGTCGCATCCTGAATGCGGTACATTATTCCTGCGTATCTGCCGGTTAATAGCAGTTCTTTGACCAGCAACGGAGATATAAAGCTGCAAGCTCGGATGTGACATAATTTCTCCCTTCGTCAAGATACCACAACCACCATCATAGTCTCTTTTTCATGACGTTATGGATATTACTATCACTCTCCCTCCAGACAAATGAATAAAGAGAAATGTACTAAACTGGTACGGCAGTCGTCTGTATGTTAGTGCATTCATTCGCGGGCCACCTTCGGTGTTCTGGCTCCAAAATAAACTTAACCGTCATTGTTCTGTCATAGGTGGAACAAGCTCTGCCGCAAGTGTGGCTCACGGTCAACAAACTGATTCCTCGACACACTAATGCGATTCTCAACGATGGCTTTCAGCTCATAGGTCACAGACTCAAACCCTGGTAGTGGAATAAATATTCATCTCCTGTATCTAGCGGAGAAAGGTGGCAGCGTAAGGTTCCTGATGTCCAAAAGTCTCGCCAATACCTTGTATTAAATTCGAAAACTCTCGGTAGTGTCTTATAAAGTGAGAGCTTGTGACACTGTTGACAGTGATCTATACGTCGGATTGGGAAGTTAAGTGCTGCCGTTAGTACTGTTCCAGAGGAGTAGGCTATTATCGGCATCTGGTTTCACCCTTTTCTCTCACAACACAAATATGATACCACTCGATATACACATTCATGATGGTTAATTTCTGTTGATCCACTGTGGATGGGGGACAGAGGCTGCTAAAATATTTATCATGGGAAGTCGCCAACAGCCATATGCATTGAAAATTTCTTTCATTTCATTTTGACAACCAGTTTCGGCATTTCAGTATGCCATCTTCAGGCCCCATATGCACTCCACGTATGCATATTCAGATATATCGATATTGGTGTACTGGAGCCATCAGTATCTGGATATCGTGAGTTCATATTCGAATGCTTCCTTCGAAGACTTGACGAGGAATGAAGGAAACACTCGAATACGGATTCATGGTGTCCAGATACTCCTGGCTCCACTATGCCAATACCGCAACTGAATGTCTATAGACAAAGTTCATATGGGGACTGAAGATAGCAAATTGAAATGTCGAAACTGGTACGCAAAACAAAACCACTTCTGAAAACATGCGGCTGTTTGGCGATTTTCTTGGATTAACATTACAGTGTACTCTAATCAATATATACTTGGAATCCAGTTCTCATACATCACCTGGAAAGGAACCGTTGTGCCCAGAGTATGAACCCTTTCCGATAAGGTGCTGAGCAACTCTTTGTAGCTTCCCAGCCACCAAAGCCAGATGATTCTTTCTTTTTAGCAAAGCTGTAACTACACAACTGGCCGTTAAAATTGCTACACCAAGAGGGAAACGCAGATGATAAACGGGTATTCATTGGACAAATATATTATACTAGAACTGACATGTGATTACATTTTCACGCAATTTGGGTGCATAGATCCTGAGAAATCTGTACCCAGAACAACCACCTCTGGCCGTAATAACGGCCTCTATACGCCTGGGCATTGAGTCAAACAGAGCTTGGATGGCATGTACACGTGCAGCTGCCCATGCAGCTTCAACACGATACCACAGTTCATCAAGAGTAGTGACTGGCGTATTGTGACGAGCCAGTTGCTCGGCCACCATTAACCAGACGTTTCCAGTTGGTGAGAGATCTGGAGAATGTGCTGGTCAGGGCTGTAGTCGAACATTTTCTGTATCCAGAAAGGCCCGTACAGGACCTGCAACATGCAGTCCTGCATTATCCTGCTGAAATGTAGGGTTTCGCAGGGATCGAATGAAGGGTAGAGCGACGGGTCGTAACATATCTGAAATGTAACGTCCGCTGTTCAAAGTGCCGTCAATGCGAACAAGAGGTAACCGAGACGTGTAACCAATGGCACCCCATACCGTTACGCCAGGTGATACGCCAAATGGCGATGACGAATACACGCTTTCAATGTGCGTTTACCGCGATGTCGCCAAACATTGATGCGACCATCATGATGCTGTAAGAAGAACCTGGATTCATCCGAAAAAATCACGTTTTGCCATTCGTGCACCCAGGTTCGTCGTTGAGTACACCATCGCAGGCACTCATGTCTGTGATGCAGCGTCAAGGGTAACCGCAGCCATGGTCTCCGAGTTGATAGTCCATGATGCTGCAAACGTTGTCGAACTGTTCGTGCAGATGGTTGTTGTCTTTCAAACGTCTCCATCTGTTGACTCAGGGATCGAGACGTGGCTGCACGATCCGTTACAGCCATGCGGATAAGATGCCTTTCATCTCGAAGGCTAGTGATACGAGGCCGTTGGGATCCAGTACGGCGTTCCGTATTACCCTCCTGAACGCACCGATTCCATACTCTGTTAACAGACATTGGATCTCGACCATCGCGAGCAGCAATGTCGCGATACGATAAATCGCAGTCGCAATAGGCTACAATCCGACCTTTATCAAAGTCGGAAACTTGATGGTTCACATTTCTTCTCCTTACACGAGGCATCACAACAGCGTTTCACCAGGCAACGCCGGTCAACTGCTTTCTGTGTATGAGAAATCGGTTGGAAACATTCTTCATGTCAGAACGTTGTACGTGTTACCACCGGTGCCAACCTTGTGTGAATACTCTGAAAAGATAATCATTTGCATACCACAGCATCTATAGCACGTCATCTTCGTGGTGTAGCAATTTTAATGGCCAGTAGTGTATTAAGGAGTATATTGTTGAAACACAGCAGGCATTTAAGACTAGATAGTGGTCCTGATATGAAGTGCTTACTCCTGGCCGACCTTACCACGGTTTACGAATGATATTCTCTGTAACTAGAAAACTTGTGCTAAAACCTACAGATAACATTTTGTATGGGCTACCACTGCCGAAACTACAGTCTTTGCCTTACCTGTACGGATGTGACCAGGTATTCTTTCCGGTAAAATAGTGTCTAAATCGGAAATTACATTGCAGACGACATCAAGGCACTAGTCATTTTCCATAATAAAGTGCAAGCACGCTTAAGAACTAAGGCATCGATTTTCAGTCTTCTGTCTATTCGAAGTTGCAAGTACTCCTTTGCTACAGAGATAGTAAGACTACGCTATATTGGGACATCTCAAGAAAAGTATAAAAGGTATTCCATTTGAGTCCATAGACTATCGCGGCACTGTACTGAACAGGCATTTGATGTTGTACAGGGGCACCTGAATTTAGTGAAACTAAACTTTTATTGTTGTTGTTTATAGATCCCGTAACTTCAGAGCTTTTATGCTCAAGCTAGAGAGGGTTTTTGACACACTAGAATTTAGTTATATTTGGTGACTTCAACTTTAATTCTATATATGATGGTGGTAGATCTCCTAAATTCATGATCTGTTGTAGACTGTGGTTTTTCCACCTAGGGCGCAGCGGAACAGTAATATTTTTATTCATACTTCATTACTAGATGGTCATTCTGTTAGTAAAAGGGTGTATGGCCTTTCAGACCATGATACACAAATTTTAACACTAAAAGGCTCTTGTACTCAAACAAATGTCACATACAGTTACAAACTATGTAGGAAAGTTAATCTAATGGCAATAGAGAGTTTTTTAAAACTCCTCAAGGAACAAGAGTGGCAGGATGTTTATAGTGCCGATAACATAAATTACAAATATAATGTTTTCCTTGACATACTTCTCATGCTCTTTCAGAGTTGCTTTCCATTAGAACGTTCTAACCGGGGTATTAGCAGTAAAAGGCAGCCTGGGTGGCTGACTAGTGAGATAAGGATATTGTGTAGAACAAAGCGGAAATCATACCAAAATGTAAGAAGTAGTCAAAATCAAGCTACTGTAGCCCATTACAATGAGTATTGTAAAGTGCTTAAAATGTTATTAGGAAGGCAAAGAGTATGTGGTACGCAAATAGAATAGCTAGTTCACAGGATAAAATAAAATTAAAACCATATGGTCAGTTGTGAAGGAAGTGTCTGGTCGCCAGCATACGGTTGACTATATAATGTCAGTTCGTAGAAAAATATTTCTGTTTCTGATACTTCAGATATATGTACAGTATTTAGCAATCCTTTTCTGAGCATTGATGCTGAATTAAACAAAAATTTAGTCTCTACGGGGAATCATATAATTCCCTTGGCAAATGCCTTTCCGAGATTGATGTCTGAAATACTCCTCTCTGATACAGACAAGGGGGAGATTGAGTCAATAATTAAATCACTGAAGACTTAGGACTCTCATGGATATGATGGAGTGCCTAGCAGAATATTAAAGTACAGTGCTGCACATGTTAGCCCTGTATTTAGCTGTATTTATAATTTTTCCTTTAGGAATGGTCAGTTTCCTGAATGATTAAAGTACCCAGTAGTAAAGCCGCTTTATAAAATGGGAGAATGAAATAATGTAGACAATTTTATACCTATTTCAATGCCATCACTGTTCGCTAAAGTTATTGAAAAGGCTGTGTATGTAAGGATAACTGATCATTTTATATCACACAATTTGCTATCAATTGTACACTTCGGCTTTAAAAGTCATTTAACAATTGAAAAAACTATATTCTCTTTTCTCTGTGAAATACTTGATGAGTTAAACAAAAGGTTTCGCTCGCTAGGCATATTTTTTGATTTAAAGGCGTTTGATTGTGTTGATCACAAAATACTGCTCCAGAAGTTGGACCATTACGGAACACGGGAAGCAGCTCACAATTGGCTCACCTCTTACGTTGGCAACAGACAGCCAAACGTCGTTATTCACATTGTTGAGAATGGCTGTGATGTGGGGTCTGAGTGGGGTACAGTCAAATGGGGGGGGGGGGGGGGGGGAGGTGCCCCAGGGATAAGTGTTGAGGCCAGTCCTGTTTCTTATTTATATAAATGACCTATCTTCTATTATTTCGGGTAATTCTAAAATATTTCTGTTTGCTGATGACACTAGCTTGGTAGTAAAGGATGTTGTATGCACTGTTCACTCGGTTTCAAATAGTGGAGTTCATGACACATGTTCATGGCTTGTAGAAAATAAACTACGGCTAAATCACAGTAAGAATCAGTTTTTACAGTTTCTAACACACGATTCAACAAAACTCAACGTTTTAATTTCGGAATGGGATACGATTAGCGAAACTTAACGGTTTAAATTTGTAGGTGTTCAGATAGATAGTAAACAGTCGTGGAAAGCCCACGTTCAGGATCTTGTTCAAAGACTTAATGCTGCCATTTTTACTAATCTAAATTTATCTGAAGTAAGTGATCGTTCGACAAGGATATTAGTCTACTTTGCTTATTTTCATTCTCTTATGTCGTATGGTATTACATTTTGGGGTAATTCTTCCCGTTCAAAAAGGATATTTTTGGTTCAGAAACGAGTGGTTCGGGCAATGAGTGGCGTAAGTTCGCGAACCTTTTGTCGAGCACTGTTCACTAGTCTGGGTATTTTGACATTGGTCTCTCAATATATACATTCTTTACTGTGATTTTTTGTTAGCGATATTAGCTTATTTCAAAGAATATGCAGCTTTCACTCAGTTAATACTCGCCAGAAATCAAACCTGCATTCGGCTCGGACTTCCTTAACTCTTGTGCAGAAAGGTGTGCAGTATACTGCTGCATCCATTTTCAATAAGCTACCACTAGAATTCAAAAATTTTAGCAGTAATCCACGCGCTTTCAAATCGAAACTGAAGATTATCCTGGTGGGTCACTCCTTCTATTCTGTCGAGAGTTGCTTTAAAAATTAAGCTGGGTCTTGTTGTATTGTTGATTGAATTTAATTAAACTTATGGCTTGACTTTTTTGGGTTCGTAAAAATTATGTTTTTATCTGTTATTAGTTTTATGTTGTAATTGCATGTACTGACACGTTCCATGACCTAGGAGATTTGCTCATCAATTTGGTCATCCGGACCTTGACATGTAAATAAATAAATAATAAATACCGTGGGAATTTCTGCATCAATGTTCGTTAGAAATAACGTCGTGTTTATATTGTTATGGGTGACTATGAAACAAGCTGGAAGACAAGGGTACGCGGTACCACCACATAGCTGCGAATAGCACCAAAAGGCTGCTGAGTTTTACGTTCCTATTTCTGGACACATTCCCATCAAAAGTGTCACTTGTCCTCTGTCCACCAGACTTCGGAGAGGAATAAATTTAACCCATGGACTTCCACACAGTACTTTATATATTTTCATCCGTCTTCTGGCAGTACTATGCATTCCGCGACTATTTCCGAGGTTGCGGCAATCTCTACAACGGAGTGTCGCACTCACATGCAACGTCCTCAGTTACTTCGAGGACATATTCTTCGCTAAGTGTTTCTCCACAACTTTAGCCGCTTATCTTTTTTTTCTTTGGTTGACTCTCAGTCCACATTCTGCTCTCAGTGGGCCAACGCAATTAACAGATTCTGTAATTCTTCCCCACATTCTCAGAGCATGGCAATGTCATACTAAAAATCTTCCTTACTTTCATGGAAGACAGTAATGTCATCAATGAATCTTATCATTGCTGTCATTTCACCCGACATTTTAATCCCACTCCCCAACCTTTGTTTTGTTTGTGTCATTGCATCCTTCACCTCTGATCTTCCAATCATACCGCTCCCTCACGTTTCTTGCACATGACACTCGTCATTCCCGTTGTCGAACGTTTTCCTTGTCGGTCGACAAATCCCATGAAAGGGTCTTGAATTTACGTAAGTCTTGATACAGTTATCAAGCGGAACGTCAAAACTGCCATTTTGGTAACTGTCACGAACTGTAATCTGCCACCTCACCTACCCTAGACAGTCGAGAGATGGAATTTGCTTACACTTCGGAAGTTAGAGTTGTGCCGCCAGATCGACCGCGAGTTCGGCTATATAAATACAGGTACAAGGGATCCTAGAGGTCTTAAATTAATTACATCTACAGCTGCACCTACACTCTGCGAACTACTGCGATGTACATGGCAGCGGGGACTCCTCACTGTACCAGTTATCAAGATTTGTTTGTCATTCCTTTCACATATGGACTGCGGATAGAATGATTGTTTAAATGCCTCTGTACGTCTTGTAATTAATGTAATCATGTCCTCACGATCCCTATGGGAGCGATATGTAAGGGGTTCTAGTACACATCAAGAAAGTTTTGCATCACCCAGGTTACCATAGCTCCTGAAGATGGACGTTGACTGTGATTATTGTATCACAGACACAGTCCCTTTGACTGTTGAGAGATATCCCTAGCCCGCACAAAGATGTAAACAACCATGCATGATCAGCGCCTATTAGACGGAAGGGGTCCGACAGCCCATCAGTTCTACTCATTCCACCAGGAAGGTGGTACACCGCTCGTGTTGTCTTTAGTTCAACTATGCCTACACGGTCAATAGGGCGTTTCGATCGCGTCCGTATTGTTGGTTTGTCCAAGGAAGGGCTCTCAACAAGCGAAGTGTCCAGGCGTCTTGGAGTGAATCAAAGCGATGTTGTTCGTAATTGGGGGAGATACAGAGAGGCAGAAACTGTCGATAAAATGTCTCGCTCAGGCCGCCCAAGGATGACCGCTACCTACGGATGCATGCGCATGTTAAAAGTTGGGCACAGTATTAAAACACACCAGAACAATGACACTTTATAAACCACTCCACAAGACGAAGCACAAATGATGAATAGTGAAAACGGGCAGGAGGGACCTGCCAAGGTAGAGGAGGGCTGAGAGGAGTGAAAAGAGGGGAGGGGATGAGAGAGTGGGGGAGGGGGGCTGGACAGTGTGGGATGGAAAGAAAGGGGGTTGGGGGGGGGCGCACCAAGGAACAATTTGGAAATTTGTAGTAAGCTCTTATGGGACCAAACTGCTGAGGTCATCTGTCCCTAAGCTTGCACACTACTTAATTTAATTTAAACTAACCTATGCTAAGGACGACACACACACCCATGCCCAAGGGAGGACTCAAACCTCTGACTGGGGAGGCTGTGTGGACCATGACAAGACGCTCAGCTACCCCACATAGCACGCACTAAGGAGCAGGACATGGGTGGTGTGGGAGATGTAGAGGGAACTAAGTCAGGATGGAGTGCAGACATGCAGAAGGGGTGCATTGGAAGGGGAGAGGATAGAGCAAAAAACCGCTCAGAGGAAGAGGAGGGGAGAAGGATCCCTGAGGAAGGGGATGAGGAGGGGGAAGGTGGGTTAGAGTTGGCAGGAGAGGTAGATATCAGGGCGAAGCTCATAATCTTGGAGGGGTAGGTGCTGTAAGTTGCACTGGGGATGGACGTGTATGGTGTGGAGATGGAGAGAGTGGGGACACCACGGTAAAGGTGTGGCAATGGGCTTGGGCTAGAGAGGACAGAAGACACAAGAGGATGTGGGGATCGAGTCTGCAGACGATTTACAGGGTGCGGATGTGTTCGAGGAATAGGAGATGTGGGAAGGGGATGGGGTCGTGGAGGGTCTGTGTGGGAGTGGGAGGTGGATACAAAAGGGGAGGCAGAGTGCATGGCACTCAAGGATTCGGAGGGCTTTATAGAATCTGGGTGGGGCTGAAATCTAGACAAGGCTGGCATAACAAAGGATGGGATGGATGAAGGATTTGTAGGTATGAAGGATGGTGGAAGGATGCAGTCCCCATGTCCGACCAGACAGGAGTTTCAGGAGGTGGAGTCTATTGTGATCTTTGTGTTGGCTCATAAAGAGACAGGGAGTCCAGATGAGGTGATGGTTGAGGGTGAGGCCAAGGTATCTCAGGGTAGAAGTGAGGAGGATGGGACAACCACAAATGGTGAGGTAAAAATTGTGGAGCCAGAAAGAGTGGGTGGTACAACCTATTATGATTGCCTGGGTCTTGGAAGAGTCCATGTGAAGGAGGTACTGGTTGCGCCAAGCAGTGAACTGGCCGACTTAGGTTTGAAGGGTACAATGGGACTGTTGAAGGATAGGATAAAGGGCCAAGAAGGCTGTGTCATAACCAAATTGGAGAAGTTGAACGGGTGGGGGAGGTGTGGACATATCTGCAGTATACAGGAAGTAGAGGAGAGGGGAAAGGACAGAACCTTTGGGCGCACCAGCAGTGGGATGGAAAGTACAGGAGTTGGTATTGTAGTTAGTGACATAGGAGGGACGATGGGAGAGGAAGGAAGCAATGAGATGTGCAAAATTAATAGTAAGAGCATAGTTTAAAGAGGAGCCTGGGATGCCAGACATGGTCATAGACAGTCTGGAGGTAGAGGGAAAATAGCAGTGTGTCAGGTGTTAAGGTGGATGGAAAGCAGATTGGTAAGGTTAAGGAGCTGGTCATTAGCTGAGAAGGTGGCCAGAAGCCACAGTGGGTAAGAGGAAGGAGGTAGTGTTGCTTAAGGTGGTGGTGAATATGGTGGGAGAGGATGGACTCAAAGATCTTATTGAACATTGAGGTGAGGCTGATGGGACAGCAGGAAGTAATTTCAGAGGAGGTTTGTTGAGATCAGGGAACAGCAGGATGTGAGAAGGCTTCAACAGGTCATGGTAAAACCTGGTGAAGAGGAGGAAATTATACAGGGTTGCCTATGACCATGTCTGGCATGCCAGGCTCCTCTTTAAACTCCAGAACTATGCTCTTCCTATCAATTTTGTCCAGCTTGTTGCTTCCTTCCTCTCCCATTGTCCCTTCCATGTCATTATCCACAATACCTGTGGATAATGTACTGTACTTTTTATCCCACTGATAGCATCCCCCAAGGCTCTGTCCTTTCCCCTCTCCTGTATAATGTAAGGACAGAAAGGAAGGAGGGGGGATTCATTGAGGTGGCTGTAGGTGCCACTATCGTGACCAGGGGTGGTGTTGCATTTGGAGCTGAGTATGAGTCTGATGTCGTGTGTGGTAATGGGAGTGATCCCATTCTGGATCCAAGTTCTGGAAACTGAGAGCAAGTGGCAGGACAGATATAATGGATCGTTCAAGGACCTTGGAGAAGAGGAAGTAATGAAAGTGAGGATTGTCGGGAATGGAGAAGACCTCAGAGAGGTGGAAAGCAAAATGGTTAGCCTTAATGAAGTTGTTAGGGAAGGGGCAGTCGTCATGGAGAAGGGGAAGATGCAAGGTGATATGGCTACCAGTATGGCGGTGGAAAGCAGACCAGTACTAGGAGGAGTTGACAGAGAGGATGGAGTTGAGGCATGTACATGTCTTGTACCAGTCCAAGTGTTTCCCTGCTGTTAAGAGGTTTTGGATATATCATCGTAACTGCTGGTGGTGGAGGGGTGTATCCTAGTCATGGGTGTGGAGGAAGGAGTGGTAGAGCCTGTGGGATTCACAGAGAAGAAGGATGGCCTGTGGAGAAAGAATAGGGTGGTGAGGGTGGATAAGTTTGGTAGGAACTAGGGCCTCCATGGCATCAGTAATGGTCTTCTGGAGGAGGGACAATGCATTCAAAGTAGTCATTCCAGTCAGCAAGGCAGCAGTCATGGACAGACTTTGGAGGCGCAGCAGGATGGGGGCAGGAGGGAGGTGATGCCAGAGGAGATGGCGAGAAGGACTGGGAGGTGATCACTACCAGCGGGGTCGAGGACGTCCATGGTGATTTGACCAAGGAAGTTGGGGGAAGTGGGGATGACATTCTACGTGGAGGAGTTACTTTTGAGACTGAAGGTTATTGGGTCACAGCTGTGGATGTTGAGGTCCACAGCAATTGCAGAGGTGTAGAAAGTGTGGTCAACATAAGAAATGAAGTCGTAGGGGAGAGGAGCTGTGGAACCAACATAGATAGCAGCATAGGTGACACTGAGGGATGGAAAAAAACGCTGAGGATGAGATGTTTGGTTAGGTCATTGAGCAGGGATTGTGGCCAAACAGGGATGAGCCTGAGGTAACCAATAGTAACCCTATCTCATGTGTGAGGAATGGGATTCTTGGTGCAGTGAAGGAGATAAGGAGAGGTGCAAACAACTTGGTGAGGTTGGACGAAGGTTTCATCAAGGATGAAGGAGTCGACCTGGTTCTGGGACAGGGTATCTGTTGGCAGGGAGGGGCAAATATGTAGGTACAGGAGACAATACTGTTGGCATGCGACAGGGGGAGGGGGGAGGGCTTAAACGAAGTTTTATAGGTGGGTGAAGGTGAAGTGGACCTGGTTGTGAGAGTATGTGGTCCAGATAGTCAAATGGAAGATAGAACAGACAGCAAGGGAGATCTGATGGAGAGTGAGGGGCTTTGGAAGGGGTGGATATTCTGGAGGAGGATGGACAGGAACCAGATAATATCTTTGGCTGTAGGGGGAGGGCAGAATGAACTGTTAGGATGGCTGGGCTGATTTATGAGGTGAAAGGGGAATTGTGAGCTCTGGCTTGGTGGGAGGGTGTTTGGCCTTACATTTGGAGGAGTAGATGGGGTGGGGTTCATAGCAAGCCTCGGGAGAAGGAGGAGAGACGAGATTAGGACACTGCTTGAGGAAGTGGGAGGATTTACAATGGGGGTGGGTGGGGGTTTTTGCAGTTTTATGTGGTCATTGTAGAGGGGACAGCACTGACAGCGGTATGATTCAGGAGGAGAATGGGAAGGGTCAACAGGACGGTGACAGTTGAAAATAAAGGCTCCCTGAGTGAGGAGGTGATCTGTGGAGGGGGCAGACTCTGTAAACACATGCATTAGGATGGCAGGGCAGGAGTTGTTAAAGATATGTCAAGCCGAGTGAATTTCCAGGGTGGGGGTGGGCATTCAATTCCACCAACACCTCCACGTGTTTTACCACAGGGCCCAGTTTTGCGATCGGGGTGGTGAGGGTTGGTGAATGATGAGGGAGTTTGGGCTGATGGGGAGAGAAGGAGATAAGGAAAAGTGTGAGAGATGCATGTGGGCCAAAGGTGACGCAGGGAAGTTTCCAGAGGAGATTGGTGTGGAAAGAGGGAGAGAGATATTTGATGAGAGAGTCTCTGTGGAGGTAAGTTGAGCAATGGAGAACTGGAGATATACTTGCAGATTTCGAGGGTGAGGGTGTGTGCATTGATGAATATAGGACTGGGGTTGGGGTTGGAAAGGACAGATGTATGCAGCCCAGGGGCTGAGGATGCAGAAGGGTGGGTGGTATCCATGGGGGGGGGGGGGACAAGAAGGAAGACGGGCAGGTGGTGGTCACTTAGAGCAGGGGATGGAAGTGAGGTCACGATTCAGACATTTGGGGGCTTTTTGTTGGCAGTGGCCTGGGAGGATGGCTGAAGATCTGGTTGGACTGGGAGGCAGGGCCCTCATGTATGGTGGAGGCACTTTGAAGGGAGGGTGGGTGGTCTGTGGTGGCTACAGTGGCGCGGCAGATGGTGACACGAGTGGGGGAAGCAGGGACGGTCATCAGTCTACTGACTGGTTTGATGCGGCCTGCCACTAATTCCTTTCCTGTGCTAACCTCTTCATCTCAAAGTAGCACTTGCAACCTACGTCCTGAATTATTTGCTTGACGTATTCCAATCTCTGTCTTCCTCTACAATTTTTGCCCTCTACAGCTCCCTCTAGTACCATGGAAGTCATTCCCTCATGTCTTAGCAGATGTCCTATCATCCTGTCCCTTCTCCTTATCAGTGTTTTCCACATATTCCTTTCCTCTCCGATTCTGCGTAGAACCTCCTCATTCCTTACCTTATCAGTCCACCTAATTTTCAACATTCGTCTATAGCACCACATCTCAAATGCTTCGATTCTCTTCTGTTCCGGTTTTCACACAGTCCATGTTTCACTACCATACAATGCTGTACTCCAGACGTACATCCTCAGAAATTTCTTCCTCAAATTAAGGCCGCTATTTGATATTAGTAGACTTCTCTTGGCCAGAAATGCCTTTTTTTTCCATAGCGAGTCTGCTTTTGATGTCTTCCTTGCTCCGTCTGTCATTGGTTATTTTACTGCTTAGGTAGCAGAATTCCTTAACTTCATTGACTTCAAATGGCTCTGAGCACTATGGGACTCAACTGCTGTGGTCATAAGTCCCCTAGAACTTAGAACTACTTAAACCTAACTAACCTAAGGACATCACACACATCCATGCCCGAGGCAGGATTCGAACCTGCGACCGTAGTGTCATTGACTTCGTGACCATCAATCCTGATGTTAAGTTTCTCGCTGTTCTCATTTCTACTACTTCTCATTGCCTTCGTCTTTCTCCGATTTACTCTCAAACCATACTCTGTACTCATTAGACTGTTCATTCCGTTCAGCAACTCATTTAATTCTTCTTCACTTTCACTCAGGATAGCAATGTCATCAGCGAATCGTATCATTGATATCCTTTCACCTTGTATTTTAATTCCACTCCTGAACCTTTCTTTTATTTCCATCATTGCTTCCTGGATGTACATTGAAGAGTAGGGGCGAAAGGCTACAGCCTTGTCTTACACCCTTCTTAATACGAGCACTTCGTTCTTGATCGTCCACTCTTATTATTCCCTCTTGGTTGTTGTACATATTGTATATGACCCGTCTCTCCCTATAGCTTACCCCTACTTTTTCAGAATCTCGAACAGCTTGCACCATTTTATATTGTCGGACGCTTTTTCCAGGTCGACAAATCGTATGAAAGTGTCTTGATTTTTCTTAAGCCTTGCTTCCATTATCAGCCGTAACGTCAGAATTGCCTCTCTCGTCCCTTTACTTTTCCTAAAGCCAAACTGATCGTCACCTAGCGCATTCTCAATTATCTTTTCCATTCTTCTGTATATTATTCTTGTAAGCAGCTTCGATGCATGAGCTGTTAAGCTGATTGTGCGATAATTCTCGCACTTGTCAGCTCTTGCCGTCTTCGGAATTGTGTGGATGATGCTTTTCCGAAAGCCAGATGGTATATCGCCAGACTCATATATTCTACACACCAACGTGAATAGTCGCTTTCTTGCCACTTCCCCCAATGACTTTAGAAATTCTGATGGAATGTTATCTATCCCTTCTGCCTTATTTGACTCTTTATGTTACCACCGTTGCTTTTAATGTCACCAAAGGTCGTTTTGACTTTCCTGTATGCTGAGTCTGTCCTTCCGACGATCATATCTTTTTCGATGTCTTCACATTTTTCCTGCAGCCATTTCGTCTTAGCTTCCCTGCACTTCCTATTTATTTCATTCCTCAGCGACTTGTATTTCTGTATTCCTGATTTTCCCGGAACATGTTTGTACTCCCTCCTTTCATCAATCAACTGAAGTATTTCTTCTGTTACCCATGGTTTCTTCGCAGCTACCTTCTTTGTACCTATGTTTTCCTTCCCAACTTCTGTGATGGCCCTTTTTAGAGGTGTCCATTCCTCTTCAACCGTACTGCCTACTGCGCTATTCCTTATTGCTGTATCTATAGCGTTAGAGATCTTCAAACGTATCTCGTCATTCCTTGGTACTTCCGTATCCCACTTCTTTGCATATTGATTCTTCCTGACTAATGTCTTGAACTTCAGCCTACTCTTCATCACTACTATATTGTGATCTGAGTCTATATCTGCTCCTGGGTACGCTCCAGTATCAGATTTCGGAATCTCTGTCTGACCATGATGTAATCTAATTGAAATGTTCCCGTATCTCTCGGCCTTTTCCAAGTATACCTCCTCCTCTTGTGATTCTTGAACAGGGTATTCACTATTACTAGCTGAAACTTGTTACAGAACTCAATTAGTCTTTCTCCTCTTTCATTCCTTGTCCCAAGCCCATATTCTCCTGTAAACTTTTCTTCTACTCCTTCCCCTACAACTGCATTTCAGTCACCCATGACTATTACATTTTCGTCCCCCTTTACACACTGCATTACCCTTTCAATATCCTCATACACTTTCTCTATCTGAACATCTTCAGCTTGCGACGTTGGCATGTATACCTGAACTATCGTTGTCGGTGTTGGTCTGCTGTCGATTCTGATTAGAACAACCCGGTCACTGAACTGTTCACAGTAACACACCCTCTGCCCTACCTTCCTATTCGTAACGAATCCTACACCTGTTATACCAGTTTCTGCTGCTGTTGATATTACCCGGTACTCAGCATGACCAGAAATCCTTGTCTTCCTTCCACTTCACTACACTGAACCCTACTATATCTAGATGGACCCTTTGCATTTCCCTTTTCAGATTTTCTAGTTTCCCCACCACGTTCAAGCTTCTGACATTCCACGCCCCGACTGGTAAAACGTTATCCTTTCGTAGAGTATTCAATCTTTTTCTCATGGTAACTTCCCCCTTGGCAGTCCCCTCCCTGAGATCCGAATGGGGGACTATTCCGGAATCTTTTGCCAATGGAGAGATCACCATGAAACTTCTTGAATTACAGGCCACATGTCCTGTGGAAACACGTTAAGTGTCTTTAATGCAGTGGTTTCCATTGCCTTCTGCATCCTCATGTCGTTGATCATTGCTGATTCTTCCGCCTTTAGGGGCAATTTCCCACCCCTAGTACAAGAGAGTGCCCTGAACCTCTATCCGCTCCTGCACCCTCTTTGACAAGGCCGTTGGTAGACTGAGGCTGACTTCTTATGCCGGAAGTCTTCGGCCGCCAATGCTGATTATTTATCAAAATTTAGGTAGTGGCGGGGATCGAACCCGGGACCGAAGACGTTTTGATTATGAATCAAAGACGCTACCCCTTTTTTTATCTTTTTTTTTTCTTTTTTTGACGCTACCCCCCCTTTTTTTTTTTGCCCATTAGGAAAATGGAACTAAAAAAATAAATAAATAAAAAATAAAAAAATAAAAAAATAAAAAAAACTTAAGTGCCACCGCCACTTGTCATCCTATAACAAAAAAATCTGATCCACTTCAGGCGTTGGCTCCTGAGTAAACCCACCCCAGAGAGCTGCCTATAGACCAGGGGAAGTATGGGAATCAAGGTTAGGGCTATTCGTTGCCACTTTTTCTTATTTTTTTATATGATTACATTTAGGGAGCGTGTACAAATGAGAATTCTGGTAACTAAGTGTTACAAGTAAGTGTTACAACAACAAAGGTGGCATAAAAGAGTAATCAAAAAAATAAAAATATAAACCACTGATGTAATTCTAACTAAAAGGTTCTTCAATAATGTAACTGGTTCCACTTGGAGCCTTGCCATCGTTATCTGAAATCTCCAATAGCGCCTTTGAAGGGCATCTGCAACGGAGGCATTCTGCTTCGCTAGTGCCTCAAGGAAAACAGTAGCCTTGCAGCAGCTTGTCTCTTCCTTTGGTCATGGCTGACAAGGCAGAACGTTGAGCCGTTAGTGTGATGCGGCACAGTACATTAACCACAGCCTGGCACTCCCCAGCTGAGTGGGGGGTTAACGAAAACGCTGCGTAAATAATTTGCGAAGAGCGTACGGTATTTCGGTGTGCGTTCGAGGGCATTGTGAGCATTTTGTAGGAACCACCAGTAATCAAGCTGCTCTTTCTCTCCGTCGCTAAAGATGTAGGCGACGGTAAGTCCCTTGAACCATGTAAGCGCATGATATTTTGCAGCCGGAAAGTAAGTTTCATCGGGACAGAGTAGGGTCTGCGGGTCAATCATATCAGGTGTGACCCGGAGGTAACAAGCCAGTATCTTCTGTGTTAGTCGCCAAACTCCGGACGATGGTGCGCAAGTAAAACGATGTTCATCGGTATCCAAAAGGTGACAATCTGGGCAATAAGGGGAGTCTGCCAGTCCGATAGTGTGAAGTCGCTGGCGTGTGGCATATTTTTTGTTGGCGATCTGATACCACTTCGAACGCACCGTGGATGACAGAAAGTGGTGATGTATCGTTTTCCACACTCTTGGCCAGTGAACCGTAGGGTACTTGTTTTCCACCACGTTATGGTGAACAGCCCGCAGAAGGTTGGTATAAAAATCTTTCGCCTTCGGTGGACGTGTGGCGGAGAGGTTCAAGCTGACATAGCTGTAATCAAGAATGAAGGTCGACACATGGGAGAGCTGTGGTGCGACGTGCGCAACCGACACCGGCGGGACGTTAGAGGCTGGCATCAGAACCTGTAGTAAACGACCCGTGAGAGAGGTATATTGACTTTTCCATCGTTTCCTCATGTTGCTCATATAAAGGGCAGCTGCTCTCGC
Organism: Schistocerca americana; assembly: GCF_021461395.2. Taxonomy (NCBI): domain Eukaryota; kingdom Metazoa; phylum Arthropoda; class Insecta; order Orthoptera; family Acrididae; genus Schistocerca; species Schistocerca americana. Next base: position 789,377,154 of record NC_060121.1, on the reverse strand, counting down.
CCTGACGTTGACCAATCCCAGCCCTCCTTTGTGCACTGGGAGGGTAAGAGTGTCGTATCGTACTTTAAAGATATGACCTGCGGAAACGTAGTAACTGAAGGCCGCCTGAAGCCGGCGACCTATCTGCAGCGGTAGTGGGAGGACCTGTGCCACGTGGTTGAGTTTGGATGCTACGTGGAGGTTCAAGTATTCAACACGTTGTAGCTGATTCAAGTCCCGGAGCAGGTTCTGTCGCACCATTGCGCGTATGATCTGTAACAACCGTCGGTAGTTTGCTGCAGCTGTTTGACGTACATCTTTCTTGAACGTGATGCCCAAATATCGCAGATCAGAAACTGGAGGGAGGGGAGCGAGGGCTTCCGGTCCGAGACCAGGCCCAATGTCCAACGCCGCCGACTTGTTGATGTTCAGAAGACTGCCTGCGGCCTGTCCGTATCGCTCAATCCAGGTCAGTACGCTTTGAACTTCGTCATTGGAACGAACCAGCAGTAGCAGGTCGTCAGCGTATGTCCTATAGCGAAAGGTGACGTCCCGCAGCGTGATACCAGATAGGCGGTGGTTAAGCCCCCCTAGGAGTGGCTCGAGTGCGATTGCATAAAGGTAGGTAGAAAGGGGACAACCCTGTCGTAGAGACCTCTTAATGGGTACTGGTCCTACCGTCCTTCCATTGACCTGGACGTGTGAGCTGGCTGCGGTCCAAAGACGCCGTAGAGTGTCGATGAGGCCCGGGGGGAATCCCATACAGTCCATCACTCGTAGGAGGAAGTTTTGGTGCACTCTATCAAAGGCGCGGTTGAAATCGACGGAGACGATCGCCGCTCTCAGACGGCACGCAGAAGCGATCGCTATTAAGTCCCTGCAGTCACCGGTGGCCATGTGTATGTTGGCTTCTCCCCCCTGCGACGTCTGTTCTGGAGCGAGGATCATCGGCAAAGTCGTCTTAATACGGCTCGCCATAATCCTGGTGAAAATCTTGTAATCGGCGTTCAACATTGTAAGCGGCCGATAGTCGTTAATCGATAGCCCTCCACCTGGCTTGTGTACTGGTATGAGGAGACCTTCTACAAACGCTGGCGGCACAACACAGTCTGGAGACATAAGTTCGTGGAACATTATAACCCAGCGAGGTATCATGAGGTCACGGAAAGTCCGGTAGAATTCGATGGGCAATCCATCAGGTCCAGGAGATTTATTGGCCGCACCTTTGTCCACGGCGTCTTCGACTTCTTCGAGTGAGATTTCCTCTGTTAGTGCATTCACGGTAGCCTCGTCGATAGTACGTGTTATCTGCTGTAACACTTCAGTAGTGGCCTCGTCAGTGACGGTTCTTTCCTTGTAAAGATGACGAAAATGATCCTCCACCGCCTTTACTATGGTTGCTTGGGTCGTACATAAGCGACCGTCGTGTGTCCTGAGTTGTGTGATTAAATGTTGACGTTGTCGGCGCTTATCCGCCACAACGTGGTGCATAGTGGGTTCCTCTGCAACCGTTCGGTCGTGCCGTCGCGAGCGGACTACTGCATCTTCTAGTCGACGCTTCGTCAATGATAGTATGTGAGCCTTGATTCTGCTTTGGTCATGTTGTCTCTCCGGGGAAGGGGGTAAGGCGTCGAGGTCCCTGAGTGCCGCGTAGTAAAAATCGAGGGTCTGTCGATGCCACGCAGTCACGTCCTTGCCATATCGCATAAGTGTCCTACGGATTGCTGGTTTGGCACAGAGGAGCCATCACTCCAGGGTCGAGGTGTATCGTGGGTGGCGGCGTTCACAGTCAGTCCACGTTGCTGCAACTTGCCGACGGCAATCCAGGTCCTGGAGATGAGTTATGTTGAGCTTCCAAAAGCCATTGCTGCGCCAGACTTGTTGGGGGCGTAGGTGTATAGTGCTGATATAGGCACTGTGATCGGAATAGGCTTGAGGCCATAATTCGGCGTCCACCACACCTTGTGTGAGATCTTGTGACACATATATGCGGTCAAGTCGGCTGGCCGAATGACTGGTAAGATGAGTGTGGCCAGAGCGGTTACCGTGGACTTTTTCCCACGTGTCGCAAAAGTGAAGTTCTTGGATCATCGCACCCAGTTCCGGACAAGGCATGTAATGTGGGATTTGGTCCTTGGGATGAAGTACGCAATTAAAATCGCCGGCGAAGACGCTGTGGTCGTATCGTCCAAGGAAAAGGGGAGCGACATCTGTGGAGTAGAATCTGGCGCGGTCGTGACGTCTTGTGGTACCCGACGGCGCGTAAACATTAATGAATCGGGTGTTGAGTGCCGTAAATGCTATTCCTCGCGCGGAGGGAAGAAACGTGACGTCGGTAACTTCAATACCTTCACGCACTAATATCGCCACTCCGGTGTCTGCAGGGCTACCGGGCGTCACATGTGTGGCGTAACCGTAAAAGTGCGGGAGTGCAGTCGTTTTCACTTCTTGTAGGAAAGCAAAGTCAACTCCCATGGCTCGTATGGTTTCTTTCAAAAGTTGGATCTTGACAGGAGAACTGATCATGTTGATATTCATTGTCGCCAGGCGGTAAGCCTGGCAACGCGTTGTTTGGGCGAGGTTATCCATGTTGAAGTTGGAGAGAAGCGAACATCGGAAGTTATGTCACCCCCCGCCAAACGCGGTCCTCCCTGTGCTGCTTATGCTGCATGATTCGGCGGCGCCTCAGCTGGCCGCGGGTCGGGATCTTGTGTCTCGACGTCATCGGCCCACGAAGCGGGCGCGGATGTCTGTTCATGTTCCATAGCCTCGGAATGTTTGGTAGTAAGGGACCGGGCGACTTCGCTGCCTGCACTGGTACCTTCCCGCTGCTCACTGTTTCTGTCAATGGGCTGATGTTCGAAAGCTTCATGTTTTTCTGTCTGTTCTGCAAGGTTGGAGTCAGTGGAAACAGCTCCAGCTTCGCGGCTGCCTTCTTGAGGGGTCAGTTGTTCTTCCCCGGCCGAATGCGAACCGCTGTGTTCCGACACGGTCCGACGACGGCGCTTTCGGCGTTTCGGTGATCGCTGTTTCCGTACACGGCCTTCATTGTCAGAAGACGGCACTGACTCACGCTCCGCCGGAACAAACGCTTCGGTCGGTACAATAAGGGAATCAATTGCCATCTTGCCGGCGTCAATGTCTGTCGCGTTCGGTAGCTCCAGAGTCGTAGTACTATTTTCCACCACTGGCCAGGTCGGCGGATCATCCAGGTTTTTGTCCGTGGAAAGTGATTCTTGTACCGCTGAAGCGGTCGGCCGTGTCTGTTGTGTGGAGAACGTCGTGAGCGCCGCCGCGTAAGTCACGGGTAGAACAGTCTTCGCCGCTGGTGGTGCAACGTCCTTCGGTGGGAGTTGTGTGATCCGACGCTGGAGGCACTCGGAACGAAGGTGTCCTTCTTTGCCGCATCCGGAACACGTCTTCGGCTGGCCGTCATAAATAACTATGGCCCGGCATCCTCCTATCTGTAGATAGGATGGCACGTGTCGTTGGAGATCTATGCGCACTTGGCGTACTCCATTGAGTACGGGATACGTCTTAAACTGGGTCCATTTTTCAGCCACGTGTTCGTGTACCGTGCCGTAGGGGCGGAGCGCCGCTACAACTTCTGCCGCCGGGAGTTCAAATGGAAGTTCGAATATGCGGATAGTCCGCAGTCCCATTGCGGCATGGCCGACCTCGACGTTGCCAACATTGCCATCTGCGTGGCAGAAGCGGAGTTCTTGTTTCATCTCACGAAGCACCTTGTCGCATGTAGTTTCGTTTATGAGCTTTACATAGACCGTGCTACTGACGATCGAAAAATGAATGCCGACAATGTCGGCAGCCGGGATCTTGGCTTCCTCTTTTAAAAAGCGTTCGACTTCGAGCGCCTTTGGTCGGGTAAAGTCGTTCCGAAATGTGAATTTCAAGGTTGATCTTCTGTATTGGTTTGCCATGGTCTTGTAGCGCTACGGCGTCACGTTAGTGTCGGCCGAAGAAAGTAAACAAGGCGCGCGGGCTCTCTCTGACAGCGGAGAGCACACACTGCACGTCTGCTTCGCTCGGCTGCGAGAGCCGCACTGCCCCTAGACCACGGTGCATTTGGTACAAAAATGGTGTTGACTCATCCCAATGGGGGGTAGCTGCGGGAAGGGGAGCAGGGGCAGGAGCAGGAGCACGGGGAGGAGCGGTATACAGGTGGGGATACACGATTTGGGAGGAGATACAAGGATAGGAACCTGTGAGGTGGAGAGATGGAGTAGACGGGGCAGCAGGTGTCGCCGAAGGCCGAAGTGGGGAAAGAGAACAATGATGGGGTGACTGGTAGCGGCGAGCACCGGGAGGCGGTGGCGGCAGTGCTGGCGGACAGAACCAGCAGCAGATTGCGATGGGCGGCAGCAGATAGCAACAGATGGCGATGGGGAATGGGCATCCAAAACTTCAATACGCCCTGAGTGTAGCCCAGGTGGAAGAATCTTTCGATTTGGAAGGTGTGGGACTCTAACCCACAGGATGACTGTGCCTCCAACATTCTGCCCCCTATATACAGGAACACTGTAGCAACATCATTTGAGAATGAAACACACTTACCTGTATACCTATTTATGGGTAGAAAGTCGCAGCCTAGCCAACAGAAACATGGCAAGTATATCGTACGAGATTTTTGATGAATATAGTGCTCATTATCTTATCTGAACATGAGAAAGACAACTGGTCATCCACGTCCAGTCGCCTCAGTTTAGTCCAGCGCCTTCTACCAAATGTACTGTGAACCTGAAGAGCCAGCCAGCCGAGAAACCACCAGTCACTGGAGACCAGGCTAATCCTCTACGTCCGGTCACACCAGGCTCACACCTCTGACCGCATCACAATGCAAGTGAAGCGCCAGCGGCTGGGATGTATAGAGTAGTTTCATCCCTGACATAGACTGTCAGTTCAACAAAAATCCGAGATAGAGATGATTTTGACCGTACACCTCAAATTTCCCATGCAAAATGTAGATTCCTCCCTTTCGAAGGTAGAAGAAATTGGTCCTGACACACGTTTTAACTTTTATAGGTACACAAAACTCACAGAAGAATTTCGTCTCCCATCTATCGAGAAAAAAGATGAAACGTCTGCTGCTGATTGTCTCTCCCTAGAAACATTTCCATTAGCCCCTAATTTTGTCATTGCAGTCACTTGGCGAGCCGTGTGTGGAAGTTAGTAATATGTTAGCCCACACTACTTACAAGAAATGGTATAGAACTCACCTCTCAACTGCCCTTCCATCAGAGTATCGCTTAGCCGTCATATTCTCATGAATCTTACAGTCTTTGGTCTATAGCATTTGAATCCACCTGTTTTTGACTAGTAAGATATGCTCCCACCAGGCTACAGACCCCTGATAATTCACTCTAAATTCCATCACTTTCCTACAGCACTGTTCCATTAGTTATTAGGCTGACAGGTAGAGAGCTACTACAGTGAGAAAAATATCACACTAATGTACAGGAGGAAATTTACAACACCAGAGAGTGTATGTGGACTGTTCACAGTGGATTCACAAGCATAACACCTACAATTCATCAATATCGAATGAAGGTCTATAAATATCACTCTTTATACGTCCTAATCTCCTTTATCATGCTCAATGATTACTAGAAGTACGACAATGTAATGATGACAGAGTCTTCATTGACAGTGTCTCTCTCTCCCAGTATATTTGGAAACAAACAACGTGTGCATGTTGACAACAATAACATGTGGTGACCCATTAAATATACTTGATAGGCGACTTGTGATCGAAGTCACTTCCACTGACTTGTGCAACATTTTGTCACCTGTTCTGGAGGAAGACCATGTCGATTATCAGTCACAAGGAGAGGGTTCTTCAGTTGCTGTTTGATACATTGCTTTTCGCTGTAACACATCTAAGCAGTGTATGACTACAGCTGTGTACACAGCCTCACACTTTGTTTTTCTACCATGACTTCGATATCTATGTCAGGTGCTAAACCGACATTAACACATTTTGATCTATTGGCTCTCAGTCGGTCGTTGTGGCCGAGCGGTTCTAGCCACCTCAGTCCCGAACTGTCCTGCTGCTACAGTCGCAGGTTCGAATCCTGCCTCGGGCATGGTTGTGTGTAATTTCCTTTGGTTGGTTAGGTTTACGTAGATCTAAGTCTAGCGGACTGATGACCTCATATGTTAAGTCCCATAGTGCTCTGAGCCATTTGAACCATTTGCATTGGCTCTCACAGAAAGCTGGGCATTGATTGTTGTAAACTATGCTGGTATCATAACACACAGGATGGTTGAAATAAAAGACAAAGTAGGTGTTTCTTATTGACAAAAATGTGGAGGACATCGCAACGTATGGAAACTGGAAGAGTTTGTGACATTTTCGAGTGTTCGAAACAGCCATCCAAAGGTGATGACATGTACATTTAATCTTATCTTCCATAGTGACAGGGTAGCAGATGTCTTGGTGTTCTGTTTCAAAGGGACCAAGAGCACTGGCTCTACATGTTGCACTTGTGTAAGCGATCACTGTTTCCATGCTGGCCATCTCTGGAATTTGTTGCTCCCACCAAGACTCTCTTCATCTCAAACAAGTCGTGTCTGTCATTCATTGTGTGATAATCATCAGTGTACCAATGGATGGATCGGATGGAAAAAAGGCATCATTGATATGAGTCGACGTACTGTAATAACAACACAGTTGATACTCTGATCAATTTTAGCAATTTTATCAGATTTTCCATAATTTAAAAGCCTGCAGCATGCTTCCCAAAAAATCTAAGTCACAGCTAAACCACCTCTCCACTACTCTGCGGGTACCATATACTAGATTGAAATTGTAGATAGTGACTGTGCAGTATGTTCATTCATTGTTAATTCTCGAACATATACACTGAAGTATACCATACAACATCCAATACCGATGCAGTAACCTTATCTACATTTTTCTAGCACTTCGATATTACTGTGGAATTTATGATTACGATCGGCCATCGTTCCCTATGTGAATGGGAGTCACAGAGTATTATCGCATTAATTGGATAAAGTTGGATATTGAAGTATCTCTCCATATTATCTTTGACTAACCCACCCTGCAACACTGCCGGCGATTTAATTTGCATCTGACCAGAAGTAAGAGGGTACTATATCCATCACATCCCACACCTCATGAAGGAACAGAGCAAGCTGAGTCAGTCACTGCTGTTCAGCAAAGACTGTTCAGCACCAGTCTTGCTTATGGCACCCATCCAACTGCACAAGGTCTGTACTGGCATGTGCTTGTCAAGGATGTTAGCACCATTTATTGGTGAATAGTATATGCTGAAATGTTGTGGTGATATAACAGACAGTTAAGAAGAAACGTGTTTTATGCACGATGAACCTCCAGACGGACGGAGCTTGAAGCATTTTACGTACCAAAAAGGTATGGGCAAGAGAGAATGGACTGTAGAACATCACGTAAGGCTACATGGTTCTGCACTTAAACACACTATAATGTTTCAGTCATGTGGCTTCCGGAATATTAGCAATGTGAAGTGCAACACTCTTAATACTGTATTGTATGACATATACAGGGCGTTTCCGTCAGAGTGTACAGAAATGTGACAGGACGTAGACAATGCTCCACTGAACAATTTTAGAGAGCGAACCTGGGGTCAGAGAAGCCAGCTTATGGAGATTTGGAAGTAAACTTTTCTACCGCTCTGTCTAGCATTGCTGTTTTCCAGCGTATTTACAACTAACATATATACACGTTTGCATGTACTGTGCTTTTTATTTACATGTACATTATATATTGAGAGGCACCCACATGCCTTGCTCATACTGTGGCATCAAGCAGTCAGGCCTGCAAGATGAGTGGTCTGCCAAGCGAGTGGATTCATTCTTACTATATATAGTAACATGAACTCTAGTACACACACTTAAGTTACAAGTTATCTTCCTATATGATTAATACGCAACGGAAACACGCATCTGACTATCAGTAATTTGCAGAACTCTGACTGTACACTACGCACTGGCAGTACCACATTTTTGTCTTTTATTTAACGGCTTTTGTCAACACGTGGCCACCGCACTGAATATGAATGGCGCACACACTATAAATTCGGGACATTACGACAACATACACTTCGAAGGAAAAATCCACCATTATTTTTCTTTTCACTATCTTATTTATTCCGATAAATTCTCTAACCTAAACACACAAATTCTACAACCTACAACAATAACACATACGAAGTTCCGCCCAGTGGGCATGGCTTTACAATGGTGAATCTCTATATTATGGTCTCGTAATTACTTTTAACGCTACAGTGCACTTTCTGGATAGGATGGTGGATCTTTTATTATACCTCACACTTCGACTCTCACAATCATCATCACTAAACTTTCCTCCAGGCCGAGCGGTACCGAAGGAACAAGCATAACCCACTAATCTTTTGAAACTACCTCGCTACTCTCCCATGCAAACCACACATACCCAAATTACATGACATACACCACACTACAACATGAAATACTACACAGAGAATAGTCACAACATTATCACTTTCAGCTTTCCCACTTCAATTAATATTTATCCCAGTTTCACACGACACTGCCCCACTTTGTAATTCTACTTTCCTACTATGAACTCTGGAGATATTTGTACGTCCTCCTGTGCAATGCAAGCCAAGTGGCGTTGCTGGATAGACGGCCGACTCACCTTGCTTCTCTCTCAGAGTTTGAATCAAGCGTCACACGGAATCATATCACGCAAAGTAATATTAAGAACATCACACACGCGAGTCCTCAACTGATACCATGGACGAGTACTTCTCTTTATCCTTTGTCTCATACACAGATTGAGACTCACACAGTACTCACCACGTGGAAGTACTCGTCTCTAATTTCAAGTCCTGCACACGCCATTTCTTAAATATTTCAACTTATGGTACACACGCTATTTCTTAAATATTTCAACTTATTGTACACACGCTAGTAATTCAGCTTAACTTAAGCACACGGAAGTATTTCAACTTATTGCTACACGTGGTTTCATTGCGACCGTTGGTCACTTCCGAAGATTACTACAATCCCTTTAATATTACCTGCCTGACATTTAATTCTCCCCACAAAAGTTCCTGAAATAGAGAAATTAATATTTCAAACTACTCTTAAATATTCCACATGCATACCATGTCTCCACTCTTTCGTCATTACGGAGCACAACTAAAACAGGTCTTAACAGCACAAGATCCAGCGGCAGAGTGTTGAAACATGGCCGTTCTCTAGGTTCTCTCCCATCTCTGTCGAGGTAAGGGAAGCACCTTGCTATCGTATTGGTCAGCCACATTTCAGGCGCTCAAAGCTCTGGTAAATTTCATCTCTTTGGTCCCACCAAAGGTGGCCAAAGGATCGACTCAAAGATGATCATATATTCACATTCACCATCTGCGGTTAGCAGACGACCATACATTCATTCATTTCACAGATCTCACCAAACTGGATGTAGGGATTTATTTTGTGGGAGTGCACATGTGATCAATTAAATAAATAAATTGTCATTCTTTCCCACACTGGTATCCGGCTTCACTGTATTAATTGAAATTGAGTTAATTTTACAAAAATATGTGTTGTTCTGGCAAAAATAATGAAGTATATTGTACCTATTTTCAATGTTGGGCGGTACTGTACCCTTTCAATATTTCCTGCAAGGAAAAAGACGGCCGCTATGACCGAGCGGTTCTAGGTGCTTCAGTCCTGAACCCCGATGCTGATACGGTCGCAGGTTCGAACCCTGCCTCGGGCATGGATGTGTGTGGTGTCCTTATGTTAATTAGGTTTAAATGGTTCTAAGTCTAGACGACTGATGACCTCAGATGTTCATTCCTATAGTGCTTAGATCCATTTGAACCATTTGCAAGAAAAGAAGGAGGACAAGCCTAATTACTAGGAAGTCATGATGCGGCTGTTGTTTACTTTAGTTATCCATAAGGTGGCTCTGTTGTATTTACAGAGCCCCATGACAGAAAATACTATGAATTAACATGACGATCCACCGCCTTACTTAAGCTTGGATGTCCGCAACCATCTCGATGCTGTACCTCCTGGTCGCTGGATTGTAAGGGGAGGTCCTAACACATGGCCTCTTAGGTCATCTGACCTCAATCCCCATGATTATTTCCTGTGGGGATATCTAAAGTCACTTGCGTATAAGGCCCCAGTGGCTATGGAGATGGAATTAGTTGCCAGAATTGTAGCTGCCTGTAATATGATTCGAAACACACCAGGGATATTTGATGGAGCGTCAGAATACTGTTCACTGATGCCATGCTTGCATTGAGGTTGATGACCATGAGTTTCAGCGCATTTTGTAAGATACAGTGCAAATGGTACGTTCATTGTGTCAATGAAAATATTTGGAGTTAACTGTAACTAATGTAGATAAAATAACACACGATAATGTGATTTAATTCGTACTATCTCCAAAGGATAGCTTCTCCGACCCCAGGTTCCTCACCTCAGATTGTTCAATGGAGCACCCTCTATGCAGTTACATTTTTGCATGCTCTTGCGGAAACACCCTGTATGTCCAACAGCTGACACACATACACCCGGCAAGTTTTCTGTCCCATTCACAACAGTGTTTAACTTTGAGATGATAAAGGTACTTATTTTTACACCAAAGAAAAACACATATTCTTCGTTCTTCATGATACATGCACAGTATTCTTTCTGGAGGTGTATAGCACCCAGTGGTCACATCCGATTACAGTTCAGAAATTATGCTATGCTCGCATGAGTCTCACAAAATGATCACCAGCAGTAGAAAATGCACCTTACATCGAAACAGACAAAGACATCGCGGCAGTGTTTGACATGTGACATTGCACATCACGCTTCACTGACTCCGTTAATAGAACATCTGTCAAGCAAGTGCACACCCACAGGGTTTTCAGTACCTCACAAACCTCTGTTAGTGACTACCATGTGAAGAATAATGAAATCGGAATTTGGTTGCAATAATTTTACATCTTTTGTTTGAAACTGACTGACAATATTCTGTTCTAAATAATTTCCATTGCTATTTATACATGTTCCCACCTCTTCGGTAGTCTATGAAAGCCAAGCAAAAAAAAAAAAAAAAAAAAAAAAAAACCTTCTTTTGAAAAAAACTAGTCAGCGAGCCATTTTCGTTCATTTTCCTACGAATTGAAGAGTGTCCCAGTGATGCAAATAGAAGATAATCGGACGGGGAGAAGTCTGGAGAATAAGCTTCATGCCCTAGTATTTACCGGCTGGACGCCTTGATCGTTTCCATGACCCGTTTTGCTGTGTGTGTGTGACGGGGAGTTATCATGGAGCAATATGACTTTGTGCTGCCTTTTTCCATACCTCAATCGTTTTCCACGTCCTGCTCGATTTAAATCGATCATTTTCTGTTGGTAGCGATCAGTGTTAAATGTTTCAGCATGTTTTAGCAGCTCATAATAGATGACACCCTTCTGATCCCATCAATCACAGAGCATTGTCTTCTTTCCAAGGCGATTTGGTCTTGCAGTATATGTCGATGGTTTGCCTCGATTCGCTTAGGATTCTTAAAATGTATCCGTTTTTCATAACCTGTTACTATTAGATGGAAAAACGACATTCTTTTGTATCTGGCGAGCAGCATTTTACAAGTGGTCTTTCGATTTGTTTGCTGTCTTTCATTGAGTTCATTTTCCCACTTTTGCATCGTTACTATAGTTTTCAATCGAAGAGAAACGGATTTCTGCTTCACATTCAATTGTTCCGCGAGTTCCTGTTGAGTCTGAGTATCATCTTCATCCAAAAGACCTGCAATTCGTTGTCTTAGAACTTTTACGATGGTTTCTTGCGCTAGTCGTTTCTCACATTAAAATCACCACTTATGAATTTTTTTAACCACTGAGAACACTGTGTTTTCCTAAGAGCATGCGCGCTGAAAGCTTCGACAAGCATTCGATGCGATTCTGCAGCAGTTTTATTCAAATGATAACAGAAAACCAATGCTGGCCGCAAGTCGTTGTTCGTAGGCACAGAACTCGACGTGTTTACGGGTTTGAAACACATACCGATGTCACGAACTTCGGTTACTGTGTGTTGACGTCTGCCCCTATAGCTGAGTGGAGCCGGCATGGTAGCTGAGCGTGCTCGGTCAGAGGGTCAGCCACCCTCTGTAACAAAAAAACTGAGTTAATGGAACGACGATGAACTTGACCGAGCGTCATGTGACTTCCGTCCCGAACAAATAGAACTAAAAAATGAGATCAAGAAAAAAAAGTGGTCAGCGCGACGTACTGTCATGCCAAGGGGCCCAGGTTCGATTCCCGGCTGGGTCGGCGATTTTATCCGCTCGGGGACTGGGTGTTCTGTTTTCCAATCATCATCTCATCTCAATCGACGCGCAAGTCGCCGAAGTGGCGTCAACTCCAAAGACTTGCACCAGGCGATCGGCCTACCCGACGAGAGGCTAGGCCACACGACATTTTTGTGTTCTGTGTGTTGACATTCGTCGTAGCCATTACAGGAAGCAGATGACGCTGCAGACGCAGTCTCGCAGACCGTACACGGACGGCTAGCACCATCTACAGGGATATCCCGGTTTCATGCTTCTACACCTGGTATTAAAGGAGTTTGAAACATTTTACGTAAATCAGCTACGCTATCAATTCAGAAGTATTGTTCCGCTGTTGGTGTCCATACCAAGAAAATATCTGCAAGAGAGAAATGATATTGGAACATAAATTCATTTCAAGAGCGACTTGGTTCTCCACTTAAAGACGCTGCACTGCTAGAGCTGTGTGGTTTCCGACCTATTAGTTGTGTGGAATGCATCGCTGTTAATATTCCACCATAGGAAATATATCTCCTGCGCATGACATACATTCTCCCTACAAGTTTCTCTCAGACAAATTATGTTGGCAAACTGTAAGGTGATGAAACAACTACTTTCCACGTCAAAGAAAACGTCGATTCTTTGTCACACAAACACTACGTAGGTTACCAGAGGTGTATGCCGCCTGCTGTTTATGAAGTTGAAGCCTGATTACGGTTAGGAAATAATGGTATGTTCACAACAGTTCTACAAAATCGTAGTCAGCAGCCGAAAATGCATATGCAGAAAAAGTGACATCTTATGAGGAAATGAACAGCACGCTCAGTAGCCAGAGCAGATGTAACAGTATTATCACAGTTTGCCACCGGTCCTGGTAACCTTCCTCTTGCACACAGAAGTCATGGTGCTATGTTGGGCTGTGCTGCTCATGTGCGGGACAATATGGCCGTTACGCCCTGACACCATTATTATGGTATGTACATGTAACATATGTCCACTCTCCTCCAGAACACGCAGTTTTATTGATTTCGGCCATTTCATGGTATTTTTCCTCTAATATTTTCTATTCTCAGTTAGTTCACATAATTTTACTAGGTTTTCAAGATTTTACATATTTCATCGCATTTCCCTCAATTTTTACATATTTCACGTCAATTTTTCGTGATTGTTCCATGTTTCCCACGAATTTTCCAGATTTTATGTCTTTTTCATATATTTTAGACAGTTCTCCATACATATCTTGTCATATTGCTGACATACCCATGTGCTGTTTGATTTTCTACGAGAATATTTACGAGTCTTATACACCTACTAAAAAGTCCTAAGACTTTCCCTCTCCCCAATGGTCCACATGTATCCATTTTCGATAGAACGGTCATAAAAAGTGTAGTAACAGTCGTTTCGAACCGATGTGAGACTCCACGAGTGATGCTGGTAATGAATGTATTGTAAACTCAGAGTTTGGAGACAATTGTGTGTACTGCTCTGACCCATCAGAGAGCCTGTTTGCAGACTCATGTACAGGTGCACTTGAAGGAAACTTGAGGTCTAGAACCAGTTCTACATGTCCATTTGACTTCCACTCAATTGTGTAGGGGTCTGCGACAGGGATTTGACATGTGTACAGAGTTGATTTCAGTAGCTGTTCAGATTTTTATCATAAGTAAAGCTCTTATTGCTTATTAGATGTGCTTTGTTATTTGTGTTTACATCTACCAAATCTTATATGTACCCACAAGCTTGTTAGGTAATCTACAAACTATAGCTTTCAGGTATTTATTTTTTACTACCCCAGTAATAAGTTATTTGTTATATGACAGTGTGTTGATTGCAGATAACATCTTGGGCCATATGAGATTCACTTCTGAACCTACAGAGCGTGTCTTCCCGGAAGTGTCATTTATAGACGACCATTTAGAAAGTTATGCTTCCAAACTACAACCATCCACTGCTGACAGCTCTACACACACACACACACACACACACACACACATAGGGACTCCCCACGTATGTGTATTTTACCAATCGCAAAGTCTCAATTTCAGCCACTAATATGTTATTTTCGACAGTGCCACAGCTCTTCATATAGAGAAATACTCTTCGCAAAACTGTTCTAAAGTGGGTGTATGCGCATTTAAATGATCAGGCTAATGAGCATAACACCTTCAATATAATTTATATTACCAATATTTGTAACAAGACTGTGTAGATTCTCCAGCAATAACAACCATCCAAGGCATCCCAACGAACCTTTCACAACTCCTTTTATACTCCAAAGACTCACGAGGACGGCACGTGATCACTCTGATCACACTATTTTGTGAGCTGTATGTCCAATGGATACAGGAAGACAGTCCTTCATTAGTATCAATCTTATATAAAAGATATAACACCACATTAGTCGAATGGTATTGTATGGTACAGTGCTCAGATGCATAAAGTCACTTCCAGACCCATATTCCACGGCTGCATTGCATTTGTTCCATTTTCTGTATGTCTGTCACGGATGGCTCCCTTGACCCACTGATGGATCCACCTTCAGATGCAGAACACATCTCAAGACATAAAGTGTGATAGACCCATCTTTGAACCGAAACCCAGTCATAACGCATTGTGGATCGATCTCTAGACACCCTTCTGGATATAATGTGTGATGGATCCATCTTCTAATCCCATACTGAATGTAGCATATTGTGGATCTGCCTCTAAACATCGCTCCAGATATAACGCATGGTGGTTCAACACTCAAAAAATAATTTGGATCTACTCTGGGTCACAGGAGCAATCTGTGATACAGACATGAAGAAACTAGAGCAAATGCAATGCAGCTGTGGAATATGTGGTTAGAAGTGACTGGATGCATTCGAGTATAGTGCTGTTCTATACCGTTCAACTAATGTGCTGTTCTATCTCATACATAAGCATCATATTCATGAAGGACTGCCTCCCTGCATCCAATATACATATAGCACATAAAATAGCGTGACTGGGGTGATCATGTGCCATAATCGTGGATCTTTAGAGTATAAAAGGAGATGTAATAGGCACAGTGGGACACCTTGGATGTTTGTTATACCTCGCACATACGACTCACCAAGTGACTGTAATGAACACATTAGAGGCTAATACGAAGTTTGTTACAGAAAGACAATCCGCAGCAGAAGTTACAGCTTTTGTTTTCTCGATAGATAAGAGGGAACATTCTTCCGTGAGCTTTTTGTACCTGTAAATGGATGGACTGGGCTTCATACGGTGTGTGGTGGAATACATCCTGTACCACTACTAGTCATTCCCTCTCCCATTCCTCTATCAAAAACAGCGAGGGAAAAAGACTACCTATATGTATCACTATGAAAGTGAATTTCCCATATCTTATCTTCGTGCCGGCCAGTGTGGCCTAGCGGTTCTAGGCGCGTCAGTCTGGAACCGCGCGACGGCTACGGTTGCAGGTTCGAATCCTGTCTCGGGCATGGATGTGTGTGATGTCCTTAGGTTAGTTAGGTTTAAGTAGTTCTAAGTTCTAGGGGACTGATGACCTCAGATGTTAAGTCCCATAGTGCTCAGAGCCATTATCTTCGTGGTTCTTATGTAAAATGTATATTGGAGGCAGTCAGCTTCAAATGTCAGTTCTCAACAGCGTTCCCCGAAAAGAACGTCGTCTTCTCTAAAGAGATTCTCATTCGAGTTCTGGAATCATCAGCCGCTAATTTGGCGGGAGCCAATAGGAACGGTTCTTTAGGGTTGTATTCTGAGGAAAACCTAGGTCTGCAGATCCGTACATGTTTTGGATGTCGCTGTCAGTAGGCATGTATTTTATTATTGGTCACTGTGTCAGCCTTTCCGGGATTTTCCAAACAATCTCAAAAAGTTTCGGTTTGGAGAAGAGATGAGGTGAACCACATTGTTCGTGACCTGGTGACTGCTGCTCACATGCGACCTGATGGCGGAGGCTTCGTGGGGGTGGAGGGGAGAGAGAGAGACATCCTACAACAACCCATAGACCGACAAGTCTCAGCAGGATTAGTTCCGGCGCACTATACCAGAATTCTAAGTGACACTTCTACCAGCTTGACAGGACAACGGAGAGACAGAACGCAGCTAATGTAGAATGTTTTCAGGTATTTGACGATGATTACCATTCATTTTCGTACTGTAGAAAGTGATTACCTAGCCTGTTGGAAGCCTCCAGAAACATCGTGGAAGAGTCTGTAATGCTTACTTGGCGAGCGTAATCTGACTGCAGGTGAAAGATTACTCACCACGCCAAGGGAGTCACAAGATCAAATAAATTTACTAGCCTATCATACTGATATCAACGATATGCCCACCGAGCGAGTGGAAGCGAGGAGGAGTGTACGATGGGTATGGTTCGAGAGTTGTAGCAGTAATCAGACTTTTTTCGCGGTCTCGGGGTCTTTTAACCGGACCTACACAGGGAGGAACTACCATCGTTATAAAATCAGCTATATTACCAAAATTATAAAGTGATACGTAGTATAAACCCGATATTTACAACTTCACTATGCTGTGAGCTAGAGACATTTGTTTATCTTAGGAGAGTTTGAATGTGAGGAGGCATCTTGTAACAGAGGTAGGTCATCCTCTTAGCACTCTGTCATGAACCCAAAAATCAGTTTAATCTTATAGATGAGACTTGGCGGATAAGAAAAAATGTTTTGTACCCGAAGAGAAAATACTTAGAGGAACTGTGGTCTTTGCCATTGTGTTCTACAGGATATTCAAAATAGTTACAGGATACTTCAGCAATGTGAAAATACATGTCTGGTCCGATTTCCTCTACCTTCGAAAATAGCTTACATAAAAGGAATGAATCTACATTTTGCATATATTGCCAACAACGACGAGTCTATGTCAGGGAAGGAACTACTGCATATATTCCATCTGCTGGTGTTTCACTCTCATTGTGCCACAGTCAGCGGCACAAGTCGGGCAGCAACAGGAAGTAAAGGATTAGCCTGGCCTCCGGCAACTGTCGGTTTCTCAGCTGGCTGGCTCTTAGGTACACAATATACTTGGTAGATGTTGCTGGACTAGACTGGAGCTGACTGAAGGTGGCTGTTCGGTTTTATTTTTCGTCTTGAGACACCGTATTCAGGTAAGATAATGAGCACTACACTCTTAAAAAATGTCGTATGCTACGTCTCCCATATCTCTGTTGGCTAGGATACGATTTGTGACACATAAGTAGGTATAAGTACGTTTCATTTTCAAATAATGTTGCTGCATGAGTCCTTTATATAGGGGTATGGTGGTACAGCCACAGTGGGACAGCAGGTCACTGTTCTAATATTATTAGTACCCATTTTTAGGTTCCTTCCAACAGCAGCGATTCAGTTGTATACCGACAAGCAGCTACTCCATGGTACTTCAGTGATAGCTAGCTGCCCTGTCGTTATTACCCATATGGAGCTATTGGCTAGATTGGCTGGTGCCACTCAATAGTGCTAGACTAAGAGCGAAAATATCCTCTCCACATCTAGCAGTTATTGATGAAACTGGATGGAGAAAATGTGTAGTGATCGACCGATGGCAACTCAAATTGTCTGAAGAAACTATATACTGCACTTTGTACAAAATAATGACACACGTCCATCCTATCCAGCAGCCCAACACAAACTGAGGCTCCCTCAAAAGTAGAGGAGGGGAAGGGAGGGGAGCCACGAGGGGGAATGGGGGAGGGCCAACAGCACCCTCTGGTGGTGGTGTTTTGAGCTAGGTCAGTTGGTCTCCAGACCTCAAAACGAACACTCAAAATTTGATATTCCTCCAATAAATTTGAATTTCCCACCAAAATTTCAATTTCCCCCCTTATCTAGGGATGGGGAGGAAGGGGGGTGGGGAAGGGATGACAGGGGATGGGAGAGTAGGTGTGGGGTGGGATGAGTAGGTTGAGGAGGAGGCGGGGAAGGAAGCCATGTGTCAGCTGGGTGAAACCCATGACACCACCCTGGGATGGAGTAATTAATCAATCAGTTAATTAATTTGATACCAATTTCCTCCAAAATTACACCAGAAAATACTTTGTTCCACTACTGTTATCAACCCCTGAATGCTTGTTAAGACTTTGACAATATACTAATATCAATCAACATTACTTCACAGTGTTCCTCACTTATTTGAATAATCCACAAATGTTACCTACTTACAGTAAAGACACATATTTCACTGATGTAACACATACAAAAGCAAAACTTTTCAGCAATTCCAGCCACAATGCTAAAAGGTAGTTCCTGACCAGTGTAGACGAATAACATCATAGGATGTATACCCTTTAATAGTATAATACTTACCAAATGAACAGTGATTCCCCATATTACATCTCTGTAGATAGAATTACGAGCGTTGTTACCAATCACCACCTCCTCTGTAAAGTAAATTTATCTTAACTGACGAAGAAATAATCCTTAACTGTCGGTTGTATCAAGGACATTCTCCAAAGAAATAAACGTATCTCACTTCCCTTCTTGCTGTCAGGATAAGAACTATCAGTTCGTAGATTTTATTTCCAGTTGCAGAAGTAATGGAGTACCCATTTCCTTAATCCCACAAAGAAGCTTAAACATCTGAGGGTGTTTCTGAAACACAGTCCTCCTCCGCGGCTCTATAAATGCAGCTATTAATGTCGAAACGGAGGTCAGTCAGATAAATTCAATAATATATTTGCAAGTGCGTCCTGCATTACTAATGGCAGTTTCTGCTAAACTCTTCGAAGGTACGAGTATAATTTCAATTCGTTTTACAGTCACTGGAATAAACTGAATGGAATAAACTATATATGTAGGCTTACTTCAATTCTAGATTTTCTACAAAAAAACGCGTAAAAATCGAAAATACGGCAGTTCTCAAGCAGTACGGCATATCTACAGTATATCATTGTTTCTTACGCGATAATGTATTCCCGGTCAGCAACTGAACACAAGAGAAGTTTCACAATCTAATATGAAAGCTGGTCTCTAAGGACTTTGAAGTTGATGACGCGTTAATCCGTAATCTTACTTCCTTCTTAATCGAAGACGAAATTTAGATCAGTATTAGGTGACTAATTTAAAAGAACAAGGGCAATACCGTCGTCATCAGTCCCAATATTCAATGTATACGCTACGTGTAGAATATTTAACGTTTGTAGAACGATCTTCGAATGAAGACAGTTCCAATATTTACAACCTTGTCGACTGGAAAACCACTCTTGTTGGCTCTTGCCGACTTGCTACAGGAAGTCAGAGGAACGTATGTGCAACGTTTATTTTTGTTAAGTTTGATGTTCGGCAGGCAAAGTGCAATGGAAGAGTCTTCACGTTGTTATGTGGACAGGGAATTTGGTCAGGATTTTGCTTCACTATGCGTTTAAGAAAAATATCGGCGTCGTAATTCGACAACTGTAAATGTTACAGTTGTTTGAGTGCGTCATAAAATTCTCAACATTTTTTGCTATCAGTTGGATGTTACCTGTTTTATTTGTCAACTTCCAATTTCTCATGTTTTACGCTTCTGATGTCTTGTGAGCAGTTTTTATACTGTGGTCTGTGCACACTGATCGGTATATTGCGGTGTAGTCAGTTATTTCTTAGTTGTGGTGGACTGGCTTGACAACGCTCTGTGGTGAGCAGTAAAGCTTGACCAGTAGGAACCCAATACAGCTGGTGCGGTAGCAGCACGATCTTTGCCAGAATGAAGATCGGAAGGTTCTTTTCTACTCTGTGTTTGATGCAAATAGGAAGTATGGCTGCTCTGGGGAACAATGAGGGAGAAAGACACAGGTTGATAATAAAGGTTGCTTGGGATGCCATTTTGATGCAAGGTACTCACGTCTGTACTGAGCCATTGTGAGTGATACTGTGGAACTTCCAGTTTAGGTTGATGTTGGCCATAATTCGTTCTACCTGTGCTTTATACTTGATGCATATGTGAGTTACTTAAATTGATTCTTCATTCGTCCAACGGTTCCTCCTATTTCTGTCGGTTTCATAAGTTCTTTGTTAGCGAAGTTCTTGTCTTTCGGTGGCATATATGCCTCATTGTTCACGCAACTTTAACTATGTACTTCATAAAATTGAGAAATGTACAGCAGTCACTCGATAAAAATCCGTTATTGCAAATCTAGCTAGATTCTCCATTCCCCGCTGGATGTCTGCCAGATGTATCGCCACAGTGTAGCTATCATCAGTGCTAAAAACATATAGGAATACATTATAATAAGACAACTGAATGAAATACTGACACAGGTAGTCCAGTATGCGTTATTTGTGTAGAGGAGCCACAATGATAATTTGACTTGTATCTCACCGATACGTTAGTATATCCACCACTCTCGTTCAAAGCTTACAGAACGATGATCTGAATCGTGCATGTGTCTTATTGTAATGTATTCACGAATGTTATGAGAAGTGATGGTAGCCATATAGAGGTTGAAATCTAGATAGACGTGTAATAAACACATCGTTAGCGATTGATGGCTGGTATCTCTTAATTTTAATAAACACTGCCGCTGAGAATATCTGCTCTATAAGGAATCGAACCTGCGATGTTCTTCATTTAATATGATTATGTATTTGGATTGTAGTAATTAACAACTGATACAAAATCTTTCGGTATTCATTCGCACACCATCCCATCATTAAAATGAGACCATTTATACAACGTTTCTTTTCAAGAAGCCATGTAATCATGGATTAAATCATTCAGTAACAGAGATCCGATCATTTCCCGTCAGTAAGAGTATTTATTTAGTGACAACTGTTTTGAATATGCTGGATGGATTTAGTCAGCATGAGATAGCTATTAGTATTTTTTGTACGATTCGTCCAAGTTTTCGTCGAGGTCTTCACAGCAGCTAATAATATATGAAGTTCCATACGGCGTTATTCTCTTACTTAAAACACTATTGGCCATTAAAATTGCTACACCACGAAGATGACGTGCTGCAGACGAGAAATTTAACCGACAGGAAGAAGATGCTGTCATATGCAAATGATTAGCTTTTCAGAGCATTCACACAAGGTTGGCGCCGGTGGAGACACCTACAACGTGCTGACACGATGAAAGATTCCAACCGATTTCTCATACACAAACAGCAGTTGACCGGCGTTGGCTGATGAAACGTTGTTGTGATGCCTCGTGTAAGGAGGAGAAATGCGTACCATCACGTTTCCGACTTAGATAAAGGTCGGATTGTAGCCTATCGCGATTCCTGTTTATCGTACCGCGACATTGCTGCTCGCGGTGGTCGAGATCCAATGACTGTTAGCAGAATATGGAATCGGTGGGTTCAGGAGGATAATACGGAAATCCGTGCTATATCCCAAAGGCCTCGTATCACTAGCAGTCGAGATGACAGGTATCTTACCCGCATGGCCGTAACGGATCGTGCTGCCACGTCTCGATCCCTTAGTCAACAGATGAGGACATTTGCAAGACGACAAACGTATGCGCGAACAGTTCGACGATGTTTGCAGCAGCATGGACTATCAGCTCGGAGACCATGGCTGCGGTTACCCTTGACGCTGCATCACAGACAGGAGCGCCTGCGATGGTGTACTCAACGACGAACCTGGGTGCACGAATGGCAAATGTCAGTTTTTGGGATGAATCCAGGTTCTGTTTACAGCATCATGATGGTCGCATCCGTGTTTGGCGACATCGCGGTGAACGCACATTGGAAGCGTGTATTCATCATCGCCATACTGGCATATCACCCGGCGTGATGGTATGGGATGCCACTGGCTACACGTCTCGGTCACCTCTTGTTCGCATTGACGGCACTTTGAACAGTGGCCGTTACATTTCAGATGTGTTACGACCCGCGGCTATTCCCTTCATTCGATCCCTGAGAAACCCTGCATTTCAGCAGGATAATGCACGACCGCATGTTGCAGGTCCTGTACGGGCCTTTCTGGATACAGAAAATGTTCGACTGCTGCCATGGCCAGCACATTCTCCAGATCTCTTACCAATTGAAAACGTCTGATCAATGGTGGCCGAGCAACTGGCTCGTCACAATACGCCAGTCACTACTCATGGTGAACTGTGGTATCGTGTTGAAGCTGCATGGGCAGCTGTACCTATACACGCTATCCAAGCTCTGACTCAATGCCCAGGCGTATAAACGCCGTTATTATGGCCAGAGGTACTGATTTCTCAGGATCTATGCACCCAAACTGCGTGAAAACGTAATCACACGTCAGTTCTAGTATAACATATTTGTCCAATGAATACCCGTTTGTCATCTGCATTTCTTAATGGTGTAGCAATTTTATAGGCCAATAGCGTAGTATTGTTACACGTATTCAATTTTATATCTTGTGTTGTCGTCGACTCATCAAAATGCTTTGGCTCTAACAGGTGGGTCACTTTTAGTTTATGTTCCATCACTGTATCGAGCTTCGTACCCATACCTGCCATCGCGGATTTTAGGTACATTCGTTATGTATGATATCTTCTGGTTAATTAAAAAAAAAAAAACTAAACTCCGCCCGAACAGGCCATGAAGACCCAATGGTACCGACCGGCCGCCGTGTCATCCTCAGACCACAGGCATCACTGGGTGCCGACACGGAGAGGCATGTTGTCAACACACAGCTCTTACAGCCGTATGTCATTTTACGAGACCGGAGAAGCTATTTCTCAATCAACTACCTCCTCAGTTTATCTCCCAAACGCTGAGGCAGCGCTCGGCAGCGCTCGGCAGACCGGGTGGTCACCCATGCACGTGCTAGTCCAGCCGGACACAGCTTAACTTTGGTGATCTGACGAGAATTACGGTTGCGGCGATGCCGTTGGTCGTTAATAAGGATAATAAACTGAAATAAAAAACTCCAGCCACATTCACAGTGTGTCAAGACAAATTAAGTTAAGCAGAATGTCAAGTTTCTCTGGTTTAGTTATCACAAGAAATATTTGCAGGTGTTCCAGTTCATGGCAAGTTAGATTTGTTAGAGTCGTAACCTTGGTTATCCGACCACTTCCTTGCGTTTTCTTGCTCCGTTTATAAATCATTTATGTCGAGCAGCAAAACAGTACCACAGACCAGTGAATATTGAATAAGGAATCTCTTCTGAAAAATATACTCTATAACTTTACCAAAGACTGACGAATGGTAACCATCACTATTGGTCCGCCATCTTTAACAGACGATTGGTCCGCCATCTTTAGCAGACTCGATGACTTGACTTTCTAACTGCGTTTCTTGGCCTCTTCGCAGGACAGCAACACTTTCGCATTGCATAAATCCTGACTTAAGTGGTTGCCAGTGGAAGCTCCTCATTACTGTGCATCGAACTCTACCAATAAATGTCGGACAGAAGAACTGATTTTCAAGCCAGTCAGTCATGACGATCGTCTGCCCAAGCATTTTAAACGTGCGGTGACGTCCTCTTGTCTTCTGACTGGATGGGACGCCAGGTATCATCAGCAAATGTGTCTAGGTGATTAGTGAGTCTGCCTGCTCCAAGATGGTTAGATCTCTGCTCGCAGTGACGAGTGAGATTGGATTTTTCACAGTGTCAGCCAGTCGCTGCTCCGTGGTCACGTAAGTATGATGTGCTGCTTCTGTGCGCACTTGAGTGGCGGTTTAGGAAGGGAGTTAGGTCAGTTTTAAGATAGCATTCTCTATAACGATTAACCTCTGCCGTTATGAGCGGTGCAGGATTCTCACGACTGATTTTTCCGCTGCCCTTTTACTGAGATAAAAATGCAAACGAACTTGTTCTTTAATCGGCCACGATTCACTTCTTGCATCCTGTGCCTAGTTAACTTTCACTATTCTTTTCGGTACGAGTCACAAATCGACTTTGACGATTAAATCATTACTGGAAAATTGTGACATTTGTTGTGGATTATTCTGTGAGTTGGATGTTTGTGAGTAAGCAATAGCGCGTCCTTGTTGCGTCCCTTAGGCGACCCAGCCCTTGCTGGATAATAGTTGTCGTTACGCTATTACAGCCTCCTTGTAAAGAACCATTGCGTTGGGATTTTATGTGTGTTCCACGTTAGATGCAGTTCACGAGTACACTCAATCTGTATGAATAAATATTTCTTGACGTAGATATTTAGTTTGTTAAGCTTTCCCACGATCTGCAATCTTTCCTCCTGTGGTCTCTAACCTCGCGTACGCCGTAAGATAGAGTGAAACATCCCCTTAGAAAAATATATAAATTACTGTGATGGTAAACCTCTAACTTATTTGATTTTCAAACAGCTGAGCAAAACTGAACGTACTCAGACATTTCTCTCTTTACTTATTCTGATCAACACTAAACTGAAACACAATATTTTTAGCGCAACGCAATCTGACTTTCAATAATCCCAACAAAAGAATGGTCGTGACTAACAATATAACCTATACCTTTCATGAATCACTTACCTCACAAAAATCTTCGTTACTCGAACTACTGCAATACAGCGAGCGCCAATACTGCCAGCTAAATAAAAGATTCTAACTACTGAAGACACTAACTACTGATAGGCATAGTTAGCAAATGAAAGATTTTGATAGAGAACAACCAACGTATTTACCTTAATAGTGTTCAAAAGCCATAATATATATATATATATATCAGATCATGACATCCAGTCTCTCAAATTTCGTTTCCTGACGGACACACGTCCAGATCGTCCACTCTCAAAACTCTGCCATCTCTCTTCCCACATCCACCACTGCTGCCAGCTCACCTTCAACTGTGCAACGCTACGCGTTGTTCACATCCAACTGCCCAACACTACAATAGCGAATATTCCAACAATGCCAACCAGCCATAGACTGCATACAGCACAGTCAGTGATTTTCATACAGAGCGCTACGTGGCGTTACCAACATAAAAACCTAAACAGCTTACTTTCATAGGTCCCATGCTTCCCACAAAAAATTTTATAAATTGTTTTGGGCATTGGCCAATACACATTTGTTAAAAATTATTTTATATTAACGCTAACAAATATATCAAATGCACACACTTATCGATACAATGTTGGTCCAAAGCAAAAATTTTCTCACTGTCCATAAAGACAGTCCTGATCATTCCTCACAGTAGTAATTGCAGTTTTTTTTTCTCGAAGTAAAAGAAAATGCACAAGGAAGTAGTGGATTTCCATGCAGTCTTGAAGAAGTAGTGTTGTCCTTCCAATGAAAAGACAGTGCTGACTCTCGACATGCAGACAGGTAATGGGCCACAACAGAGCAAACCCACAGCTGAGTCAGTCGAAGTCTTGAAGAATATTGGTAGGTAGGTAATCACTGCCCAACAATACAATAGCGAATATTCCAACACTGCCAAGCAGCCACAGACTGCACACATCACAGCCAGTGATTTTCATACAGAGCGCTACGTGGCATTACCAACATAAAAACCTAAAGTCTACTTACAAGAGTTACTTGGAAATATTTATTTATATCTTATTTGGCCTGACCAAATTAGGGCACTATGGCCCTCTCTAACATCTGATCAGGAGCAACATATACCAAAGATATTACAAAACCTTCCCAAAAGCAATAATTATAACAATAATGATAATAATAACTGGCACCAGTAATAATAATGATAATAATAATAAAGGGCATTTAGATTGATAGATTACCTTAGCACATTTGAAGCCATATTTAGTATTAGCAGAAGCGGATTAGATAAAGTACAAGGAGACAGTTGAAGTAACATTGGCTGTGGCTATAAGGAAAGAACAGAACATAAACA
Organism: Schistocerca americana; assembly: GCF_021461395.2. Lineage (NCBI taxonomy): Eukaryota > Metazoa > Arthropoda > Insecta > Orthoptera > Acrididae > Schistocerca > Schistocerca americana. Next base: position 789,351,141 of record NC_060121.1, on the reverse strand, counting down.
GAGAATCCTGCCGACAAGGGGTAGGGGGGAGAGGGACTGACGAGAATGAGCTGTTCAGAATGTAGAAGAGATGGCTATTGCAATAGAAGGTGGACCATTAGCTCTCTATTAATTTCTCTGACATTCTGAGGAAGATTGTCACAATGTCGGGTTCCTGACGCAGGAAATTGTTCAGAGAACTTGGCAGTGCTATGTGATGCTATAGATGCAGAATTTTATTTGGTTATGTCTGCTGTGCTGTTCAGACAGTAGAGTAAAGCTTGAAGACGAATAAGGGGGAGTAAAATGTTTGAGAAGACGATAGAGCAAACATAGACTATGATAGTCACTGCGCTTATCGACACATAGCCACGATAGCTGTTCATAGGCTGCTGTGATGTGGTCAGAAAGTGTACGTCACAAATGTATCGTACACAAGCATTCATCGCCAGCTCTAGCCTGCGTTAGGTTTCGTGCGAAAGTTTTCGGAGAACGGCATCACCACAATCAAGTGTGGGGAGTATTAGTGTCTCTACGAGCTTCTTTTCAAGATCTAAAGGAAATAATATTTATATTTCTGTGGTGAGTAAAGTAACGCTGACACCATCTTACAGACAAGTTGCGTGTCCGATCCGATATAAAAGGTAGTCCATATTATCTTCTTTGCAGAAGAAGCAAAGGTTATTTCCGTTGGAATTGAAAACAGTCTTGACTGCAACTTATTCTTTAAGTAACAGCACGTTTTGTCTTCGTGGGTCGTCTTCAGGTTCTATGTAGGGATAACAAAATAAACAAAAATTAGTGTATGGCCCTAGTTTGCACCATTATAAACGTGAATTGTTTCTGTGCCGTTCAGGATTAATTGTGGATGACAGTCTCAGGACTAGAGGGGTAATAATATTTCTGTGAGAAACTAAGATCGCTTGTAGGATCAATGGGGGAAGAGAGTTTCTAAACTGACGGATAATAAGATTTCTGTAAGCAAATAAGATTACTTGGGTAGTAGACGGGTTAAGTTTCAAAAGTATGGTCTACGCCCACACTAGTGGGATAAGTAGATCGGCATTTACATACTGGATGGCTGTTCACAGGTTTGTTGCACATGCATTTAGGTATAATTCATATCATCAGCTTATGGGTGATATATGCAGTGAGAAAGAATAGTTGACACATAATTAACATATAATGAGAAGAGTAATGGGCCTAGTGGTGATCCTTGTGGGACAAATGATATTAAATCCCTCCTGAGCTGTCCCTACTTGCATGAGTTGCTGGCACCACGCCTGGACCGCGGCCCAGCGATATCCGCCCGCTATTGATCATGGCGGCCCGCTGAGAGGATCTATAACTTAAAAGGGAACCTCCGCATCGTACCCCCTCAGATTTAGTTATAAGTTGGCACAGTGGATAGACCTTGAAAAAATGAACACAGATCAATCTAGAAAACATGAAGAAGTTGTGTGGAACTATGAAAAAAGTAAGCAAAATATACAAACTGAGTAGTCCAATACGCAATATAGGCAACATCAAGGACACTGTGAGCTCAGGAGCGCCGTGGTCCCGTGGTCAGCGTGAGTAGCTCCACAACGAGAGATTCTTGGTTCAAGTCTTCCCTCGAGTTAAAATTTTAATTTTTTATTTTCAGACAATTATTATCTGCCCATCCGTCGGTCCGATGCGACTGTGAAACTGTTGCATTCATTTGTTGCAGTTTATGTGACAAACTCTTATGTTTTCATCACCTTTTTTAGAGTGATTATCACATCCACAAGAAAACCTAAATCGGGAAAGGTAGAAGACTCTTTTTACCCATTCGCCAAGTGTACAAGTTAGATGGATCGACAACATATTCCTGTCATGTGACGCACATGCCGTCACCAGTGTCGTATATAATATATCAGATGTGTTTTCCTGTGCAGGAATCGGTTGACCTTGCGACCAAATGTTTTCGGTTCCCATTGGAGAGACACGTCATTTCGTCTACTAACCGCACGGTTTTGCTGTGCGGTCGCAAAACACAGACACTAAACTTATTACCGTGAACAGAGACGTCAATCAATGAACGGATAGATCATAACTTTGCGAAAGCAAGGAAGGTAAACTTTTCAGTCGAGGGAAGACTTGAACCAAGGACCTCTCGTTTCGCAGCTGCTCAAGCTAACCACTTTTTTTTTTTTTTTTTTTTTTTTTTTTTTGTTAAATCTCGTTTTGTTCGTTTTATCTGGTCGTGGCGGACGTTGTAAGACATCCGTTTAAGTTCGTTGTTGGTCGATTAACTCAGTTTTTTTATTACAGAGGGCAGCTAGCCCTCCGACCGAACACGCTGAGCTACCCTACCGTGCCGGCTACTGGGCCAGGGCGCTGCTGAGCTCACGCTCTCCTTGATGTTGCCTATCATGCGCATGGACTACTCGGTTTGTATATTTTGCTTATTTTTTTCATAGTTCGACACAACTTCTTCCTGTTTTCTCGATTGATCTGTGTTCAGTTTTTCAAAGGCCTATCCACTGTGCCAACTTATAACTAAATATGAGGGGGGTGCGATGGGGAGGTTCCCTTGTTAGAGTTTGGCGCTCATTTTTAGATTTAACAAAATCGGAGGCCAAAGCGTGGTGGACAGTTGGACAGTGTGGCAGTACTGGTGTAGTGGTTCCGGAGAGAGGAACTGCTTGATGTGTGGGAGCTACCAGCGAGAGGACGGAAACAGCCCGTCGCTATGTCTTTCACGAGGCCAGTAGCTGATTCTACAATTACTACTATTGGCGGAGGGAACGGTTTCGGGAATTAAGTTTTCCTGGCCTAGTAGAAATTACTGGATGGTGAAAAACGAAACTGCGAGAAAATCCGTTTGGTGAACAAAACTGAAAGTTTGGAAGGTAGGAGACGAGATACTGGCAGAAGTAAAGCTGTGAGTACCGGACGTGAGTCGTGCTTCGGTAGCTCAGATGGTAGAGCACTTGCCCGCGAAAGGCAAAGGTCCCGAGTTCGAGTCTCGGTCGGGCACACAGTTTTAATCTGCCAGGAAGTTTCAAAACTGAAAGTGTAACTCTTGGTACTGTGTACTATTCACCAATCTTTCGATCAGTGTAAGGTAGCAGGTGGCTTTTGTTTATTAAAAGTGAGACTTACGTTACGTTACTAGAAGTCAGTTGAATTTAATCAATTTTGACTGCCACCTTGCTTAAGAGGGTCTTGTGATTCTGTGTTGCGAGTGACGAATGTGCAAACAATGATTTGTTTTGCGAGTTCAGCAATAGCTGTGGCTGTGGTAGGAAACATTCAAATCGGGGAAGTATGCACGTTAACGGCTGTTCTGTTCAACGGAATCTGCCGGTACCTGACACCTATTAAGAGATTAACTGAAATTACAAGTGTTCTAAACGCTGTGCCTGTATTCGTGTTTATGTTCTTTATATTATTTAAAAAAAAAGCATTAACAACTGTAAACTGTAACACCCCACCCGTCACTTAGCTGGTTTTGGCGTGTGTTCACTCCAACTGTCTGCAGCTCGTGGTCGTGCGATAGCGTTCTCGCTTCCCACGACCGGGTTCCCGGGTTCGATTCCCAGCGGGGTCAGGGATTTTCTCTGCCTCGTGATGACTGGGTGTTGTGTGCTGTCCTTAGGTTAGTTAGGTTTAAGTAGTTCTAAGTTCTAGGGAAATGATGACCATAGATGTTAAGTCCCATAGTGCTCAGAGCCATTTGAACCATTTGAATCACCCCGACTAATTGACTAACAGATCAACAAAGAGTGCAAAACTGCCGCAATATCAGATAACGCAAAAAGTAATATGGCCCTGTGACTCCTGATTGAACTGCGGTGGCAGTGTTTACATTAATTTATTCAGAATTGATCACTTTTAATTAAAAGGGGAGCACATTGATGTTATATTCAACTATTGAACACCAGATGCAAATGTTGAATCTAAAACTAATTAAGAAAGTGACTTGGAATTTCAACTACTTGATTGAAAACACATGCAGTCGATTAGCACAAATTTATTTTAACTCCCGACCTTCAATCATCACATTACAAGACTCTCCTATTAGGCAGTGGTAATAAACTGTGTTTGCTTGGAGAAAGCACGATAACTTAAAAGTAATTCCTAGTGACTGACCCAGGCGTAATGCGAAGTGTGAGAAGAATTCTACAATACACGGCCCATGAAACCCTCGTGGAAACTTTGCCGACGTGATCCACCAAATTAATCAGTGGCCAGAGCGGGCGCAATATCACCGAATAGAGCGTGGCAGAGTGGCGTCGTTGTGTGCACGTCGGCCGACCTCGTGGTGCTGCAAGGCTGCACTCGTCTATTCACTCCTAGTTATCTTGCTCAGTACATAGCTGAACCAAAACTTCCTATCTCCAAGCTCAATTGTTCCCTTTGCTAAGTCCTAAACTGCAGAGATGCTCACTCTTTCTCAGGCAAGCTGAGTCAAGAACGCCACGTCCGCACTCTAGGCAAGCTGGGAATGGAAGACCTCTATGGGGACTTCTCCCAGTCCGCTGTTCGCCTCGGTTTCCCCTCCAGAAAAATCACTTACACCAATTGCAACACAAGTCGCATTAATTATGCGTCACTTCCCAGTGCTGACCAATGCCTGCTCTGGAAGTGAACAAATTCCCACAAAATTTCCCTTCCTCTCAACTTCTTCTGTTTTTAGCTCCTTCCTGGCCACCCATCAAGGTTAGCGTCTGCACAACACCAAGTTTTCCGGAATTCTGACTCCCAGGAGAGTACTTCAAATTCCTTGGTCCTACGTTCCCATCGGAGGCCGGCGTATTTCATTCTGTCTCTCTTCACCTGATTTGCTTCAGACTCTGCGGACCGTGAATTCAGTGTGAAGTTGCTACAGTCACAAACAAGCATATTTTGACCTCTGTTGACCGCACCACCGTAACTTTGCACGGCTTTCTTGCATGTTTCACAGGAAACGGGACGACGGACATTTATCAACAGGCATACAAGTTCTCCGTCTGTTTCCAGGTACACCAGCATGGAGTTGGGTTCAACCACCCACTCACTGTCACTCATCTTAAGGTGGCTGGAGGCCGCACCCCGTTACCACTTTCTCAGAGCTTGAGCCACCCTAAGCTGCCTATTGTCGCTTCCCTTCACCGTTGCCCAGCCGGCCACGGTCAGCTCTAAATACTTCCCTGTGGTAAACTAGTGTCCAGTAAATCGACTCGTTTCCACAAAGCTTTCATGTCATGTGAATTACTTTAAAACCATAACCCGACATTAATTATTCCAATACATCCATACTATACCCTCTACAAGATGCATTGTGCCTTGTCAGTCATTTTGTTCAGCCCTACTGTTCGCTCATCGTGAGTTAGGTGATCTTTAATGACTTCATGTAAGGGGCATAGTTCTTGCCATCTTGCACAACTGTATAGCGATAAGAATGTAACAATGAGAAGTCTTTGCTGTTAGATTTAGAGGCATCCGACCCACCTTACATTTCAAAGTGGTGGGTTACTCTGTACTCTGTAAATATATAATTAATGTTTATCGTGAGAAACATTAAGTAACCTTCATGATTCGGTTAAGGATCCGGCAGGCTGGGTATCCTGGTATTAATAGATGGGCGTTAGTGTGCTAGGTTAAGCAATAATATTGTGATAAACCTTGTGCCTTATTCAGGGTTGTGCTGCATTAATTACTGGATCGTTTGTTAAGGTATCCAGTGCTGTAAGTGAAGTACTGTTTTGTTTAAAGGGACAATAAAATTTTTGCAGTGGCAAATTCTTTTTAAAAAATTTGGATGGTAAATTCTGAAATAATTTCCAGTAAAGATAATATTTTGTCTATTGTCAGCTGTATGCTATGGCTGTGTCGAATGCGATGTAATACTCTTCCAGGAATGCGCTAAGTGCACTAAAAATTTGTTTTGGTTCGCTAACGGCTGTCTTCTAACGGCAGACTGTTTCAGCTTATTCATTTCATGTAGTTACTGCTATGCACTTGATAATTGTTCAACCGTCGTCTGGGGCGACATTTAGCGGGCGTTCTTACCACATACGTGCAGTGGAGTTTACCATTCTAAACAACCCTTTAAGTAGCTTGGATTCGAGGGCGGGCTCTCGCCTTTATCTCAAAGCTCAGTCAAGCTGTGGCGTATTTCAGACTGTTCGTTGTGCGATACTAGGTTATTTACGTAACTGCAGTATTCCGTTCGTTAAATTTTATTGTATTCCCTACTTCCTTGTGTTACGCCAGTGTCACTTGGGTTCTCATCCGACATCTTACTGGTTCTAGAACGGGGTTCCGGGTATCGTGTATGTTCCAGTGGCCCGTGATTGTTATGACGCCTGTGAGGAGTATGAGCCCTAATGGATTAAGCTGTAAACCGAGGAATAAATTCTTCTATGCAATCCATTGAACACACCACCAATTGTGGTGTCATTGTAAGTGCATATTCCTTTCGTAACGGATTTGTAGCCCAAAACTTATTAAGCCAGAATTAACTAAATTTTCGAGGGATGCTTTAATGAGTTAATTGATTTCTGCAGTCTCTACTTTTATTTATTATCATTGGATTTGCGTAATTAATCCGAGCCGTTGAGCTCATCTAAGTTCTTGGTATCCTGCATTTGTTTTCTAGTTAATTGATTTTGCTATTGATTAAATTTTGAATTCCTAATATCGGCCTACAAGATCGCCATGATGATTTTTATATCTGGTATAGTCTTTAACTTTTATAGCTTTCTGAGACATTAGATTACTAATTTCAAAATGTTATTTAATTGGCTATGATTCAACCTTACTAAATTTATTTCTAAACCAAAGAACTTCGTGTAGCTACACAGAGTGGCAGTTTTCCATTTGAATAGTGCTTGCTCTGAGTAATTCATTAATTTTAAATTTTCCTTGACTGGCTTTCATTGCTGCCTCAGTATATTTTTAAATTAACTTGTAAGCAAAAATATATTCGCTTACTGTAGTTTAATGAATCCAGTTTAATGGCTGCCGTGACTGACTTATGTAATTGTCGAATTTAATCATTCACTGTTGATTTTAAACTGCTATTATAATAAAGTGCAGTGGGCGAAGTTCGAGAAAATCTCTCTTTACGCCTTGGGGTCCAATCCTCACATTCAGCAGCCGATTGTGCCGTTGCCAAGGGGGCGCAGGTTTCGCCTCCATTGTGACCTTTTTGTTACAATCGTTACGCACTGTTGGCGGTATGTAAGGTATGAGTGGCTCTACTGTACAGCACAAGTTAGTATAGAGTAAACCTGATCAGCCGATCGGAAGGTCAGTAGTTAGACCTCCATGCCCTTTTATCCTGGGGATGGAAACTAAGGCTAGGACTCACTTCATATTTACGCAACTTCAGAGGATTTGGCACTCATGGGCAAGTAGACAATGTTAAGTTCTATGTCTGAACAATAGGTAGCGCGTGGCTATGGGAAGTCCGTACTATAAGGCGGAAGTTCGTCCCACCAAAGAATTAACAGACGATGTACGCTGTTTAGGTTTTTATGTTGGTAATGCCACGTAGAGCTCTGTATGAAAATAACTGACTGTGCTGTGTGCAGTCTGTGGCTGGTTGGACTCATTGTTGTAATATTCGCTTTTGTATTGTAACACGTAACGTGTATCCACAGGACATGTGGCCTGTAATTGAAGAAGTGTCATGATGATCTCTCCATTGGCAAAAGATTCCGGAATAGTCCCCCATTCGGATCTCCGGGAGGGGACTGCCAAGGGGGAGGTTACCATGAGAAAAAGATTGAATAATCAACGAAAGGATAACGTTCTACGACTTGGGGCGTGGAATGTCAGAAGCTTGAATGTGGTAGGGAAACTAGAAAATCTGAAAAGGGAGATGCAAAGGCTCAATCTAGATATAGTAGGGGTCAGTGAAGTGAAGTGGAAAGAAGACAAGGATTTCTGGTCAGATGAGTATCGGGTAATATCAACAGCATCAGAAAATGGTATAACACGTGTAGGATTCGTTATGAATAGGAAGGTAGGGCAGAGGGTGTGTTACTGTGAACAGTTCAGTGACCGGGTTGTTCTAATCAGAATCGACAGCAGACCAACACCGACAACGATAGTTCAGGCATACATGCCGACGTCGCAAACTGAAGATGAACAGATAGAGAAAGTGTATGAGGATATTGAAAGGGTAATGCAGTATGTAAAGGGGGACGAAAATCTAATAGTCATGGGCGAGTGGATTGCAATTGTAGGGGAAGGAGTAGAAGAAAAGGTTACAGGAGAATATGGGCTTGGGACAAGGAATGAAAGAGGAGAAAGACTAATTGAGTTCTGTAACAAGTTTCAGCTAGTAATAGCGAATACCCTGTTCAAGAATCACAAGAGGAGGAGGTATACTTGGAAAAGGCCGGGAGATGCGGGAAGATTTCAATTAGATTACATCATGGTCAGACAGAGATTCCGAAATCAGATACTGGATTGTAAGGCGTGCCCAGGAGCAGATATAGACTCAGATCACAATATAGTAGTGATGAAGAGTAGGCTGAAGTTCAAGACATTAGTCAGGAAGAATCAATACGCAAAGAAGTGGGATACGGAAGTACTAAGGAATGACGAGATACGTTTGAAATTCTCTAACACTATAGATACAGCAATAAGGAATAGCGCAGTAGGCTTTACAGTTGAGGAGGAATGGACATCACTAAAAAGGACCATCACAGAAGTTGGGAAGGAAAACATAGGTACAAAGAAGGTAGCTGCGAAGAAACCATGGGTAACAGAAGAAATATTTCAGTTGATTGATGAAAGGAGGAAGTACAAACATGTTCCGGGAAAATCAGGAATACAGAAATACAAGTCGCTGAGGAATGAAATAAATAGGAAGTGCAGGGAAGCTAAGACGAAATGGCTGCAGGAAAAATGTGAAGACATCGAAAAAGATATGGTTGTCGGAAGGACAGACTCAGCATACAGGAAAGTCAAAACAACCTTTGGTGACATTAAAAGCAACGGTGGTAACATTAAGAGTGCAACGGGAATTCCACTGTTAAATGCAGAGGAGAGAGCAGATAGGTGGAAAGAATACACTGAAAGTCTCTATGCGGGTGAAGATTTGTCTGATAAGATAGAAGAAGAAACAGGAGTCGATTTAGAAGAGATAGGGGATCCAGTATTAGAATCGGAATTTAAAAGAGCTTTGGAGGACTTACGGTCAAATAAGGCAGAAGGGTTAGATAACATTCCATCAGAATTTCTAATATCACATTGGAGTGTAGAATATATGAGTCTGGCGATATACCATCTGACTTTCGGAAAAGCATCATCCACACAATTCCGAAGACGGCAAGCGCTGACAAGTGCGAGAATTATCGCACAATCAGCTTAACAGCTCATGCATCGAAGCTGCTTACAAGAATAGTATACAGAAGAATGGAAAAGAAAATTGAGAATGCGCCAGGTGACGATCAGTTTGGCTTTAGGAAAAGTAAAGGGACGAGAGAGGCAATTCTGACGTTACGGCTAATAATGGAAGCAAGGCTAAAGAAGAATCAAGACACTTTCATAGGATTTGTCGACCTGGTAAAAGCGTTCGACAATATAAAATGGTGCAAGCTGTTCGAGAATCTGAAAAAAGTAGGGGTAAGCTATAGGGAGAGACGGGTCATATACAATATGTACAACAACCAGGAGGGAATAATAAGAGTGGACGATCAAGAACGAAGTGCTCATATTAAGAAGGGTGTAAGACAAGGCTGTAGCCTTTCGCCCCTACCCTTCAATCTGTACATCCAGGAAGCAATGATGGAAATAAAAGAAAGGTTCAGGAGTGGAATTAAAATACACGGTGAAAGGATATCAATGATACGATTCGCCGATGACATTGTTATCCTGAGTGAAAGTGAAGAAGAATTAAATGATGTGCTGAACGGAATGAACAGTCTAATGAGTACACAGTATAGTTTGAGAGTAAATCGGAGAAAGACGAAGGTGATGAGAAGTAGTAGAAATGAGAACAGCGAGAAACTTAACATCAGGATTGATGGTCACGAAGTCAGTGAAGTTAAGGAATTCTGCTACCTGGGTGTAAAATAACCACTGACGGACGGAGCAAGGAGGACATCAAAAGCAGACTCGCTATGGCAAAAAAGGCATTTCTGGCCAAGAGAAGTCTACTAATATCAAATACCGGCCTTAATTTGAGGAAGAAATTTCTGAGGATGTATGTCTGGAGTACAGCATTGTATGGTAGTGAAACATGTACTGTGGGAAAACCGGAACAGAAGAGAATCGAAGCATTTGAGATGTGGTGCTAGAGACGAATGTTGAAAATTAGGTGGACTGATAAGGTAAGGAATGAGGAGGTTCTACGCAGAATCGGAGAGGAAAGGAATATGTGGAAAACACTGATAAGGAGAAGGGACAGGATGATAGGACATCTGCTAAGAAATGAGGGAATGACTTCAATGGTACTAGAGGGAGCTGTAGGGGGCAAAAACTGTAGAGAAAGACTGAGATTGGAATACGTCAAGCAAATAATTGAGGACGTAGGTTGCAAGTGCTACTCTGAGATGAAGAGGTTAGCACAGGAAAGGAATTCGTGGCGGCCCGCATCAAACCAGTCAGTAGAATGATGAGCAAAAAAAAAAAAATTTTTTTTGTCAGTTGGATGGGAACAGCGCATAGCACTGCGCAGTTGGAGGTGAGCCGCCAGCAGTGGTGGATGTGGAGATAGGGATGCCAGAGTTATGAGAGGTTACTATAAGCGGAGGATCCGGACGTGTGTCCGCCACAAAAAGGAAATTTGTCAAGATGGTTGTCATTGATTGATAGATATATACGATGACTATTGTACATTATTAAGGTAAATACATCGTTTGTTCTCTATCAAAATCTTTCATTTGCTAACTGTGCCTACCAGTAATTAGCCCTTCGGTAGTTATAGTCTTTTATTTAGTTGGCAGTATTGGCGATCGCTGTATAGCAGGAGTTCGAGTAACGAAGATTTTTGTGAGGTAAGTGATTCATGAAAGGTATAGGTTATTGTTAGTCACGGCCATTCTTTTGTAGGGATTATTGAAAGTGAGACTGCGTTTCGCTAAAACTATTGTGTGTCAGTTTAGTGATGATCAGAATAAGTAAAGAGAGAAATGTCTGAGTAAGTTCAGTTTTGCTCAGCCGTTTGAAAATCAAATAATGTAAGAGGTTTACTAGCACAGTCATTCATATTTTTTGTAAGGGGATGTTTCACATGTCAGGGAATATTTCAAATTGTTTACATTGTCAGTAAATAGTGGGCTTCATTAAAATGATTTTTTATGCTGTTCACACCTGTCAGCACCTGCTTTCTTTGGAACTATAATTATTACATTTACCCTGAAATCTGTGGGTATTTCGCTTGTTCCATCTATCTTGCATGCCCAGTGGAATATTTTGCCATGGTGTCTTTTCTTGTCGATGTCAGTGTTTCTGAGGGAGCGTCGACTGCTCCAGGTGCTTTGTTCCGAGTCAGATCTTTCAGTACTTTCTTAAATTCTTCTCGCAGTATCTTATCTTCCATCTCATCATCTACTTCCACTATCCATTCCTTAATATTGTCCGACAGTAGTAGGGAATTATCTTTATTCAGAGTCGAATTGGTGAAAATCAGTCTCTCAGTGCCAGAGCACAGTGTTGTTCTACGTCTTCATCTACTTACATACTCCGCAATCCACCATACGGTACGTGGCGGAGGATACCTCGTACCACAACTAGCATCTTCTCTCCCTGTTCCACTCCCAAACAGAACGTCATGCATCTGTACGAGCCCTAATCTCTCCTATCTTATCTTTGTGGTTTTTCCGCGAAATATAAGTTGGCTACAGTAAAACTGCACTGTAGTCAGCCTCAAATGCCGGTTCTCTAAATTTTCTCAGTTGCGATTCACGAAAAGAACGCCTCCTTTCCTCCAGAGACTCCCACCAGAGTTCCTAAGGATTTCCGTAACACTCGCGTGATGATCAAACCTACCAGTAACAAATCTGGCAGCCCGCCTCTGAATTGCTTCTATGTCCTCCCTCAATCCGACCTGATAGGGATCCCAAACGCTCGAGCAGTACTCAAGAATAGGTCGTATTAGTGTTTTATAAGCGGTCTCCTTTACAGATGAACCCACTTCCCAAAATTCTACCAATGAACCGAAGACGACTATCCGCCTTCCTCACAAATACCATTACATGCTTGCCCCACTTCATATCGGTCTGCAATGTTACGCTCAAATATTTAATCGACGTGACTGTGTCAAGCGCTACACTACTAAAGGAGTATTCAAACTTTACGGGATTCTTTTTCCTATCCATCCGCATTAATTTACATTTATCTATATTTAGAGTTAGCTGCCATTCTTTACATCTATCACAATTTCTGTCCAAGTCATCTTGTATCCTCCTACAGTCACTCAACGACGACGCCTTCCTGTACACCACAGCATCATCAGCAAACAGCCGGACATTGCTATCCACTCTATCCAAAAGATCATTTATGTAGATAGAAAACTACAGCGGATCTGCCACACTTCCCTGTGGCACTCCAGATGATACCCTCACCACCGATGAACACTCACCATCGAGGGCAACGTACTCGGTTCTATTACTTAAGAAGTCTTCGAGCCACTCATATATTTGGGAACCAATCCCATATGCTCGTACCTTAGTTAGGAGTCTGCAGTGGGGCACCGAGTCAAACGTTTTCCGGAAGTCGAGGAATATGGCATCTGTCTGATACCCTTCATCCATGGTTCGCAAGATATCATGTGAAAAAAGGGCGAGTTGCGTTTCGCAGGAGCGATGCTTTCTAAAGCCGTGCTGATGCATGGACAGCAACATCTCTGTATCAAGGAAATTCATTATATTCGAACTGAAAATGTGTTCGAGAATCCTGCAACAAACCGATGTTAAGGATATTGGTCTGTAATTTTGAGGATCCGTCCTTCTACCCTTCTTATATACAGGCTTTACGTCAGGCAAGAGATTCGCGATAAATGCAAGCTAAGTAAGGAGCCAATACAGTAGAGTACTCTCTATAAAACCTAATTGGAATCCCATCAGGACCTGGCGATTTATTTATTTTGAACCCATTCAGCTTCTTCACAACCCCAGGGATGTCTATCACTAACTCCTCCATACGGGAATCTGTACAAGAGTCAAACGGCGGTACGCTTGTACGACCGTCATCCGTGAAACATTTCTCAAATACTGAATTTAAAGTTTCATCTTTAGTTTTTTGTCTTCTGTTGCCAGGCCAGACTGATCAGTGAGTGACTGGATGGAAGCCTTCGACCTGCTTACCGATTTTACATAAGACCAGAATTTCCTCGGGTTTTCAGCAAGATCTTTTGCTAAGGTATGACGTTGGTAGTGGTAGTATGCCTCGCGCATCGCTCTTTTTACAGCAACACGAATCTCTAGTAACTTTTGCCTGTCCTTATTCTCCCGATCTTTCTTGTACCGCGAGTGCAATTGTCTTTGCTTCCTGAGCACTCTCCGAGTGGAGATGCGAGTTCGAAAATCGCGCCACTGCAGGACGGACACGGTTGGTACCTCGCTGTCCACGGCGCTCGGTCCCGGGCATACAAACAATGAACTGCCCCGTGACCCTTCATAGCGAGCAGAGGCGGCGATGCGTGCCGCGGCAGGACGGACGTGCCGGGGGGCGGGCAGGGGCGCCACGCGCAGTTGGCAGTGGGCGCGCATGCGCGCGAACCGCGCCGCATGATAACGCCGCGGGCACCGGCCGGCTTTCCCACACGGCCCCTAACGACGTGCGTAGGCTGGCTCCGTACTGCCCGTCCGCACAACGGCGCGACATCATTCAGAACCCGTTTCGCACGAACAATTTTCTGGTCAAAACCGACTACTCGTTGTGGGTCCACCGTAAAGATTGCCAATTAGGTTTAAATCCTGGAAGCACGGTGAACTCTTCCAGGTACTCTTCGAACCGCGGGCGTACAATGCGAGCTGTGTGGCATATGGCATTGTCATGGTGGCAGATGCCACTGCGCCGAGTTAAAACAAACTGCATGTAGGGGTGGACATGGTCTGTTGTATTGATCCGTTGGGTCTTCCACAATGGCGAAATCACCAGGGAATGGCACGAAAACATTCTCCAGACCATAAAGCTCTCTGAACACTTCCAGCGATAGTTACATGCTGTTTGCGTTGAGACAGACATTTGCCTGATGAAGCATAAAATGTGATTCATCTCGAAAGGTCACCTGTCGCCACCCGCACGTTCTGCTGTGGTACTGGAGTGCAAACTCCAGCCTTGGCCGCCAATGAACAACAGTCAACATGGGTGCGTGAAACAGGTGCCCGCTGCGGAGGCAAAAAACCCAGCAACGACCGCTGAACGGTCACTGAGGGGACACTATTGGTAGCCGCTTGGTTCATGCGAGCGGTCAGTTGCTCAACAGTTGAAAACCTGTACGCCCAAACACGTCACCTCAGCCGTCGTTCACCACTCTCATCTACGGTCCGTGGTGCACCACAGTTGCCTCGGAGCCGTTTATGGATAACGCATTTTGTCATGCATGGCATACTTTAACCGCGGTAGCACACGAACTGTTTACAAACTTAGCCGTTTCGCAAATGCACCCACCCATGGCACGAAAGCCAATGATCATAACCTTTTGGACATCAAATAAATCACTCTGTTACTGCATTACGACTGAATCGGGGTGTGTATTTTTTTCATCATCATACGGACCCAGCACCTGGCGTGACGTTATTGAGAGATACTAGGTACACAACCAAAAATGAAATCAAATGGCTCTAAGCACTATGGGACTTAATATCTGAGGTCATCAGTCCCCTAGACTTAGAACTACCTAAACCTAACCAACCCAAAGACATCACATACATCCACGCCCGAGGCAGGATCCGGAGCAGCAGTGCAGTTCCAGACTGAAGCACCCAGAACCTCTCGGCCAGGTACACAACCAGACCACCTCTGTTTCCATTGCTGGTCATTTGGACATAGGTGCTCTATTTCAGATGTGTTTGGGCTGGTGGTCGGGTCCTATCTTCAAGGTCTCCGAGACGTTTTCTTTCAAAAATATAACACAGGATCAAATGTAGCCTGTGCGGCGCTGACCTACCTCGATACAGAGGGTGTTCTATTTTTGCCTTGCCCAGTTCTCTCATCCTCTAAAACCATCTAGTCACGAGCTGCCAGTAACATTGATGAATTCTGACCAGCTTAGAGCTGTGGCTACTGCCAGAGGTGAAACATAGATCGATTTTACCTTGCTGGGCGTGCTGGTCTAGTTGTAAAGCGTGTGACTGATCGAATTCAGATCGGATATCGGAAATTTTAATCTTGCCTTCACCTCTGATCAGTGTGAGGGGTCGCCGGGAACTACTTGTGGTTAGGATTTCAGGTTAAACTGCAGGTCCCCTTTCCAGGGTTGGATAACTGGGCTAGATTAGGGACTTGTGCTTCGTCAAAGTGGCGTCCAAGTCAAAGACTTCTACCCAGCCAGTGAGCTACAGAATGTTATTATTTAATACGCTGATGAGAGAAAGTTCAGTGACCGACTGAAGAGTGCTTATTGGGCGTCGCAGTTTCTCCTACCCATCAAACGTATACCACCGTGTAAGTCGATTCTCGCCACAAGACCGTCAGAAAAGGATTTCCTTCGTCAGTCTTGTTTTATTTGTTGCAGCAGGCCACTCCGGAATTCCACGTTTCACTTTCGTAGACGTCACTATGGTCATACAGTTAAAAAAATAAAATAAAATAAATTCACTGAGAGGAATCATATGTTGTAACTGTAAGTTCCAGCGGTACTAATTAGGAAGGACGAATAAATAATCTTACTGAAGCAGACATATTTGGGACATTTAATTATTTTTCGAGTGCTATTTTTGATCTAATATTCCTGCGAAACTGCCGAAAATATTTATCGAGACGTTCATTCTTGCTGAGAATTTATTTGCTATGTTACAATAATACTATCGCAGGCTAAATTTTTAACTTCTGAAATATTTTGTAGTTTATAAACTAACTTGTTTTCCCAAAATCCGAAAAATAAGGAAGATGTCGGAGCTTATTAAGCAGTTATCACTGGAAAAGAATGTCATCAAACATCTTCTACCTCAGGCACTACGCCGCGCGGGGTAGCCGCGCTCTCTTAGGCGTCTTGTCACGGTTCGTGCGGCTCCCCCCGTCGGAGGTTCGAGGCATCCCTCCGGCATGGGTGTGGTGTGTTGTTCTTAGCGTATGTTAGTTTAAGTTAGATTAAGTAGTGTGTAAGCTTAGGGACCGATGACCTCACCAGTTTGGTCCCATAAGACCTTACCACAAATTTCCAATTTTTTCAGGTTAAAATTTTTTGGCTAAGTTACCGTGAAAGAGGAAATTTCGGAAAACTGTGCTACCTTTTCCTTGCTTCATTTAGTATTATGAGCTCGTTTTCGGCTTTCTTCCACAGTTCTCTTTGCGGCACCCGTAATGGCGGCAGTTGTGTCAGACCGACCATGTCCGTTATGGAGGGATAGTCTCACTTGTTTCTGGCAGGGCGCAAACCAGACTTTCCCAAAAGCAGTAAGGCAGCTACTACAGTCCATAACGGTGTAAAATTTATGAACTCCCGCCATTGAAGACATTCCGATTCCTTCGATTAATTTAACGATTCTTAAGAGTGAGATTAAAAGGTGACATACAATCAGTGTCACATCACAGATACCGAAGCCTGCTTGAAATAAACAAAATTTTCAACCCATACCAGTCCATGCCAATACGTGATCCACCAACGGCCGTAGGAAGTCGTCATGCCTTACGTGTAATGCTAGGCAGAAGGCGAAATATTTTATCTCTTAAAATATATACTTGGCGAAAAACAATGATAATATTTGATATATTTATACAAGAGGTTACTTCTTCCAGCGTCACTTCGTGGTAACGCAAGAGTCATTACAGCAAAGAATTAAGTCCCCAATCACGCCGGGAACTAGAAATGTGTTCATAAAGCTCCGAGTCTGGTACGTGTACGTCGCTACAAAGATGTAGCTTACGCGCAACAGAAACTAAATATTTGACACGATAAGTGATGACTTCTGCAGAAGAGTTTTATAGAAAACTGACAGTCTGGACAATATGTAGAGTTTATTGTTGACTACTTCTTAAATATTTTCAGAGTTGGCTGTGAGTGAAGAGTAGTTAAATTCGTACTTCCTAGGTGGACTGTGGAGTAGGTAAATGGTTATGGAGAAACACTCTCTAAAGCGTCACCTTCGTTAAGTAAGTATGACTACAGCTTTACCATTCGGAACTTAAACAGACCATTTACTATGAATGCATATTTCTATCTATGTATGCCGCCCATTTTATGACTAAAGAGATGTCGGACACTGGGGGATAAAAGCTGTCGATAAATATTCTTTTCGTGTCTGCTTCCTACAATTCTAACAGTAACTAAAAAGCAAGCCATCATATATCAGCTGCTCTGCATCCTCCCCTTGGTGAGAATAAAATCTTTCACATTTTGTTCTGCAGAAAAGAGGAAGGGATTATCTAGAGCGTTGGGATTCAATAGTAGTATCGTTTCGAGATTGGTGTCAACGATGGAAACGACTAACATTTGGGATAAGCATAAAGGGTGCCAAAAAGTGGATTACCGATGCGATCAGCGTATTTGGTGACTTTGTACGTGATATGATGGCCACATTGTGGACACACGTTCCGTAAGCTATGCGCACAGTCTGTCACAATTGTGTGGGGTGGGATTGTCTACTAAGTTTTTCCGCTATGATCAAATTTCATCTGCTCACGATCAGTAAAACATACGCATAGAATGACACTTCACTACTCCTAATAAAAGGACCTTAAAAACCCATTGTTTCTGGCACATGTCATTTAGGGACCTTCAATTTCACAACTTAAAGATCCGCAGGTAGTTGATAGCTTTTGCAGAAGAACTCCTGTAACTACGTACAGCAAGATTATCGGAAAGTTAATAAAATAAATTAAGAAAAATATACTTTAATTCACAATATATGTTTTATTACTGAGGGACGGAGTGGGAAGAAAATTCAGGTGAATATCTTTTAGTACACAAGAACTTTGAAAGCAATATTAGAGATATTTAAGGAATTTCAGATAGAACAGCAACACTTGTTCCAAAAATTAACAAAAGAAATTACATACAACTGGCCTTTACTCCGGGGCGCTCTTTTGCTGATCCAGATGAATTTGCAAGGCTTGTCGAAAACATATGCATAAACTTTGTGAGGGAATTTATCGTATGTGAAATTGAATATACGAAGGGAGTACAGTAATTATGCAACACATTTTTTATCAACCAATTTCGCTTGAAAAAATGCAGAGTATTATGTGGGACATCGTGGAGTAATCCTGGTTCAGGTTCTATAGTTTCACGAAGTTTCGACAGGTGGCCACGCTATACGTCGTCTTCAAAATAGCGTGTGTGACGAAAGTGCGTTCTGGGCAGAGAGCTGACATTGAGTTTCTTTGGCGGAAGACCAGGCAATTGAATATATTCATTGGCGCTTGCAGAATGTCTACGGAGACCTGGCACTGAGCAAAAGCTGGGTGAGTCGTTGGGCGATGTGTCTTCCCTCATCGCAACAAGGTCGCGTAAACCTGTCCTGTCTCAAGCGTGCCGGCCGGCCGCACACAGTTATGACTCCTGCAGTGTTGCAACAAGCAACAATGACATTCGATGTGATCGAAGGATCACAGTCAGCCGCTTCGAAGTTCAACTGGACGTCTCTATTGGTAGTGCCGACACACTCGTCCACCAGCTTAGGTAATCCAAGACGTGTGTCCTTCGCTTCCTCGCCGCCTAACATCAGACCATAGAGTGCAACAAAGGGCGACATGTGTGGAATTGCTTGCACGCTACGAGGCTGATCATGATAATTTTTGGTCGAACATCGTTAAAGGCGAAGAAACATGGGTTCTTCACTTCGAACCGGAAACAAGACGGTAATCCATGGCCTGGCACCACACCACCTTTCCACCGAAGAAAAAGTTCAGAGCCGCAGACTCACCTGATAAAGCCTTGGCGACGGTTTCGCGGGACTCTGGAGGCGTTAGTCTGATGTCCTCCCTCATGGTGCAACGGTCAACTGAAGTGTGTTGTGCTGCCCTCAGAAATTTGTAGAAACGACTTCAGCGGGTTCGTCACCACTAAAATATTAACGAAGTTTTCCTTTCCCATGACAACTAAAGGCCTCACACAAGTCTTCGCACACGAGAGGAACCCACAAAGCTTCCGTATCCAACCTCCAGCCCTGTTTCGTACCTTCCGACTTCCGTCTGTCTGGCCCAGTGGGAAGCAGTGCGGAGTGATGGGGAGGTTAGTGAGGCAGCAAGACGCTGGCAGCGGCGTCGATCAGTAGAGTGGCAGCATGAGGGCATTCAGGCCCTCCCAGTAGGGCCATCGCACTGACTGCAATATTTGTTGAAAAATACGGTTTTGTAGCCTAAAAAGTGGGTAATAATACGGTGTATTGGAACCCAACATGCAACCAACCTGCTTTCACCAAAAATGTGTTGCATTACTTACTAAACGCCCCCGTGTGTTACGATGATGGCGCCACGGCTGCAGCGAGGACTTTGACTTTTGGTGCTATAAAATTCTTCCGGAAGGTAACTGCAAAGGCTATACATTTACGCTCTATTATCCTCGGGTTAATTTCAAGGGAAGTGAATGGGACACGTTTTCATAAAAACAGATCTTCAGCATTCACATATACAGATATTGAGCACGTACTGAAATTCGTAAGCAAAGAAAAAATTGTAAGATAATAAATTCGTGAAGACGAAACATATGAAAAAATAATTGATTTCTGTTTTAAATCATTAACCTTATAATTGTTCAACAGTCACAGTTCTCAGAATGTCTGCTTTCCACAAGGTCCGTTGAGTTTCCTAGCCAGCTGCTGAGAATGTTAACTGTTTTCAAACGTTCTAAGAATAAAGTTGTTGTTGTTGTGGTTTTCAGTCGTGGGACCGGTTTGATGCAGCTCTCCATGCTACTCTATCCTGTGCAAGCTTCTTCATCTCCAAGTACCTACTGCAACCTACTTCCTTCTGAATCTGCTTAGTGTATTCATCTCTTGGTCTCTACGATTTTTACCCTCCACGTTGCCCTCCAGTACTAAATTGGTGATCCCTTGATGTCTCAGAACATGTCCTACCAACCGATCCCTCCTTCTAGTCAAGTTGTGCCACAAACTCCTCTACTCCCCAATTCTATTCAATACCTACTCATTAGTTATGTGATCTACCCATCTACTCTTCAGCATTCTTCCGTAGCACCACATTTCGAAAGCTTCTATTTTCTTCTTGTCTAAACCATTTATCGTCCACGTTTCACTTCCATACATGGCTACACTCATTACAAATACTTTCAGAAACGACCTCTTGACACTTAAATCTATACTCGATGTTAACAAATTTCTCTTCTTCAGAAACGCTTCCCTTGCCATTGCCAGTCTACATTTTATATCCTCTCTACTTCGACCACAAATTGTAAATAGCCTTTCGCTCCCTGTATTTTACCCCTGCCACCTTCATAATTTGAAAGACAGTATTCCAGTCAACATTGTCGAAAGCTTTCTCTAAGTCTACAAATGCTAGAAATGTAGTTTTGCCTTTCCTCAATCTTTCTTCTAAGATAAGTCGTAGCGTCAGTATTGCCTCACGTGTTCCAATATTTCTACGGAATCCTAACTGATCTTCACCGAGGTCGGCTTCTACCAGTTTTTCCATTCGTCTGTAAAGAATTCGCGTTAGTATTTTGCAGCTGTGACTTATTAAACTGATAGTTCGGTAATTTTCACATCTGCCAACACCTGCTTTCTTTGGGATTGGAATTATTATATTCTTCTTGAAGTCTGAGGGAATTTCGCCTGTCTCACACATCTTGCTCACATCGCCCCTGTATAGATCCTCTATATACTCGTTCCACCTTTCTGCTTTCCCTTCTTTGCGTGGAACTGGGTTTCCATCTGAGCTCTTGATATTCATACAAGTGGTTCTCTTTTCTCCAAAGGTCTCTTTAATTTTCCTGTAGGCAGTATCTATCTTACCCCTCGTGGGATAAGCCTCTACATCCTCTACATCATTTGTCCTCTAGCCATCCCTGCTTAGCCATTTTGCACTTCCTGTCAATCTCATTTTTGAGACATTTGTAATCCTTTTTGCCTGCTTCACTTACTGCATTTTTTATTTCCCCCTTTCATCAATTAAATGCAGTATTTCTTCTGTTATCCAAGGATTTCTATTAGTCCTCGTCTTTTTACCTACATGATCCTCTGCTGCCTTCACTATTTCAGTCCTCAAAGCTACCCATTCTTCTTCTACTGTATTTCTTTCCCTCATTCCTGTCAATTGTTCCCTTATGCTCTCCCTGAAACTCTGTACAACCTCTGGCTCTTTCAGTTTATCCAGGTCCCATCTCCTCAAATTCCCACCTTTTTGCAGTTTCTTCATTTTTCATCTACAGTTCATAACCAACAGATTGTGGTCAGAGTCCACATCTGCCCCTGGAAATGTCTTGAAATTTAAAACCTGGTTCCTAAATCTCTGTCTTACCATTACATAATCTATCTGAAACCTTCTAGTATCTAGTATCTAGTAAGAATAAAGTAACGAATGCAATTCTAAACATAAAAACCAACAAAAGATTTCTGTCAGAGAAAGTGATCGCAAATTATGTTAAAGTCAGCTCCCAGACAAAAAATCTAAGTTAGCAAAGCAAAACGTCAAGCTATTTGATTAAAAACTGAAGTCAATTTAGAATATAAGAAGAAAGAAAAACTGAAGAAAGCAATGTACAAAATGCATTTACAATTAGGATATAGCCTCTCACTTGTACAGCCTATATACGTAGCCCACCACATGGATTGTGCTCTTGGTAAATAACAACAAAAAATACCCTCATATCTAGGCATAAGAAAAACTGTGGATCACTCATTAAACGCAGAGTAAATGAACCCCAAATAAATGGAGAACAGCAGCAGCAGCACATATTCTGTAAAACACAACATATCTCATCCAATTCTAATGAACTTTTCCTGTTAAAAAAGGGCTTCAATCATAATACTGCTCTCAAGCCCAGCAGCAAGAGCACGAAAGACCTAAAGCTAATAAAAGACTTCTACGTGACACTGTGAAACAAGAGTGTAATGAGGAAACAACCTTGGCATACGGAGCTAACAAACTCACAAAAGTAAACATAAACTTTCATAAAATAATACAATGAACACAAAACTCTCAAACGTATGAAGTATAATTAATGGGTGCCAAAGATCTCATGATGAAGGCTGATAGAGGGAATTCTGTACTCACTGAGACAACTACAGAATACACTGACAAAACGACAGACGTTTTTCAGACCAATAATTTTACAGAACTGGAAACAGACCCCACAGCATGATTCTAAGCAAAACTTTGTAAGTTACTTAACAAACGTTAATCCATTTTAAATAAATATGAATCACAGGACTGCATAAAAATGAATCCCACTCCACTGACACATTTTTCATAGTCTAAGATCCACAAAGAAAGCAGCTCATATGACCATTATGAAACTCAGTAAAAGAATAAACAGGAAGCTGAAGTCCTGCCACCAGTAAAAACTTGAGAATGAAATCAGATCAAACACTCATACTGCAAATCAAAATACAGTGAGCTCACTACTCTCATCTAAGGCATGAGATGACAAGCAGTTTACTAATGAAATCATCCCACTTTTGGAGTCAATAATTAAATAACTACTATGATCATACAGTGAAATCAAACAGCCGAAGATTACGAGAATAAGGCATTGCTATGCGAGTGGAAGATATTAATTAGCGGATTGAAATATGAAACGTTTGCTTTTATTACAATACAATTTACACAAATTACAAAACTCAGCGCTGATTTGACTATGAGTCATTTGTCATGTGATGATGACGGCAGCAGACGATGGGTCGATATGGTCCATCGCCTCGTACCTGTGCGCTGGCGAGTTGGTAGCTCTCATTGGTGTTCCATGGCTTTTCAGCGAGGCTCTAGACTGGTCTCCACGTTCACTGCTCGCCATGGGGAATGTAGCCGAAGCAGTTTGTTAGGAAGGTAATCGTAAGGTTCAGTCAAGTACTTCGTTCAAAAAATGGTTCAAATGGCTCTGAGCACTATAGGACTTAACATCTGAAGTGATCAGTCCTTAGAACTACTTAAACCTAACTAACCTAAGGACATCACACGCATTCACGCCCGACGCAGGATTCGAACGTGCGACCGTAGCAGCAGCGCGGTTCCGGACTGAAGCCCCTAGGACCGCTCGGCCTCTACGGCCGGCAAGTGCTCCCATCCCAAGCACTGGACCATAAGGATTCGTCTATTTAACATGGAATAGGGATCGAATCAGTCACAATGTGATGGTAAACTTTTGGATGGGAGTAAAGATCACAAAGTCAGCAAACTAAGTAGACGGTGGGTGGAAGAGCCTCCATGTCTTCTTGCTTTCGCACTGTCTCCCCAACTGTCTCTTGACTTCTCTGAACCCCCCACAGCTCATGGATTCGTCTCGGCATCGTCATTGGTTGACTCTAATGCAATGTCACCCAGTGACTGATCGCCGGTTCCTGATCACATCTCGTAATTCAGGGCAGAAATTTTCTACCTTGCATGGGCTGGTGTGTGACTCGGGAACTGTTTTTCTCCAGTTTTCACTGTCAACGGTGTTTCCAGTGTTGGTAGCAATCAATCCAGCACATTATTTCTATATTTTTTCGTATTTCTTTGTTGCTGTGAAATCAACCACACAGCGCTTCTCTATAACGGCCGTCTCTGCATGAGGCCTGGATAGTGTTATATTTGTGCTTCGTCTAAGAATCTTCTGGTGTTCATGATTTATAAGCAACCTTCTTACAGTGCAGCAAATATTTCTTCAAGCTGGCTGGTTCTTCTTCTGCAGTTCCACAGTTTCACGTGCCTCCTGTATGCCATCCTGGAGCTTTTGTGTCTAGGTTCTATCTCAGTGCCTGTAGGCATCCATGAATTATGTGCACTTATCTCACTTTTTAAGGAAGGCAGAAACTGCTGCAATATGCCAGGAGTTTCACACATGTCTACGTGTGAATTCTTGCTCAATTTATGTATGCACTATGTCTCAGTGCCTGCAGGGGCCCACTAATTATCGGCACATTTCTCACTGTCCGCCAGGACCTTCGCAGGATGTCTACCTTTAAAAGAACCTAGGGCACCCCCAAGCCTACACCCTTGTGGGTGTAGAATGTCCCCATGACCGCATCTCAATTGTCGCTGTATGAGGTCCCCTCCTACTGGATTGCTGACACTGGCAAGCAGGGAAAGTATCTACCGGCAGAGCTATTTGACAGCGTTTTGGGATGGCCCCTAAGCTTTTGATACAGAAGTTTGAGAATCACGACAAAGTGATTCATCTATGTCCACTGGGCCATTATGAAAGCATTAAAAAAACATTTACTCCCTAATAACAATAAGAACACTTTACTCACTAATGTGGGATTTTGTTGAGATGTCACATTTTTAATTGTTCCGTGAAGTGTTAAGCTCATTCGACTCTTTACTCAAATGGTTGCCCTTGATAAATCGATCCAAGATATGCGCAAATAAACGAAGGTCAAAACAAGTGAGCTGTACATGAGAGAAACAAATCATATTCAAGTTATTGATAACGTCAAAGATATACATAAGGCATACAAAATTGGTATGGAACTAAGACGTGCGATAACAAAAATTAAATCATGCGCAGTAATGCTGTTCATCACGGAGACATCTGTCACACAGAAGAATACTATACAAATACAATAGCCGGCCGCGGTGGCCGTGCGGTTCTAGGCGCTTCAGTCCGGAACCGCGGGACTGCTACAGTCGCAGGTTCGAATCCTGCCTCGGGCATGGATGTGTGTGATGTCCTTAGGTTAGTTAGGTTTAAGTAGTTATAAGTTCCAGGGGACTGATGACCTAAGATGTTAAGTCCCATAGTGCTCAGAGCCATTTGAACCATTTGAACCAAATACAATACCCATAGAATCTTAAAAAGGTCTCCATTTCTCTTAAAAAAAAGGTAGTGCTTGCACTTCGTATAATCGAGAAATTAAAGTGTCTTCTCCTCTGTCTGCGACGTACTTGTGGTGCATCTCTGTACTCTACAACAGAAATCTGAATCAAATTTCGGTGCCTGTGCGGTTCTCACCACACACACTAGCCGTCTTACAATTTGGCAGAGTGTACATCAGTATGATGAAACTTTTACAAGTACATGGAAATGGCACTGCACTCGTGTCAGTTGCGTTCTAACCCCTCGAAACTGTAAGTTTCATGCTGTCAAATGCAGGTAGTCCTCTCAGCCTCACACCAAGCGATACATCGACGCACGGAACCAACGCTCACAGACATGCGACCGTCATTTCACCTCCTCTCCACATACACACCTAGTGTCCCACAGTACACACACACACACACACACACACACACACACACACACACAAATGACCATCTAAGCACAATAAATGCGCACTAATTAAAAAAAAAAAAAAAAAAAAAAAAAAACATGTTGCCGTCGTCCCCAGGCTGTGGGAGTTATATATCCCAACGTCGCGCATGTTGTAAGCAGCATAAACTTTAGGTGCTGTCTGCAGAGTCCCCTGCTTCCAAGTGAGACGTCATCGGCTTTTCCCGCCATTTTGACACATGGAAACACCACCGGTCCTCTGACCACCATCTGGCTTTGCAGATTTTTCAACCGTGGACGGATCAACATTATCCTGCAATACTGGCTAATGGACGTATACTACACTTTCTTGGGGCACTTTACAGTACTTCTCAACCAATTCGCAATCTCTTTCGTATTTTCTGCGGCACGTTAACTTCTCAGTCGTTGTGGGGCTTCTTCTTCAACCATTATGCTGTCTCGGCTTGCTTGTCGTCGCCGGTCTGAGTGGCCGTGCGGTTCTAGGCGCTACAGTCTGGAACCGAGCGACCGCTACGGTCGCAGGTTCGAATCATGCCTCGGGCATGGATGTGTGTGATGTCCTTAGGTTACTTAGGTTTAATTAGTTCTAAGTTCTAGGCGACTGATGACCTTAGAAGTTAAGTCGCATAGTGCTCAGAGCCATTTGAACCATTTTGCTTGTCGTCACTGCTTTTGAATATGGTATTTCGCTGCATACTGTTATGTTCCTTTTGGAGCCTGTCTTCCGTACTCGGATGGGTAGCGTGGGGTGTGACGGGAGCGTACTCATGAACGGTCTCTAGTCTTCTGTATCCAAAAAGTACATGCGCAAGGGTCTCTAACCCACGAGCAGTCGTATCATGTCCGGCAGATTCCCTTTCGTCGGCTATGTACGTGGTATTATCATAGCGACCTGTAGACATCGAAATAACTTCATCTGGAACCCCTGTTACCTCTAATAAATCACCGTTTAGCTCGCGTGGCCCATATATGAACATTCCCTTGTCCTCCTTACATTTTATTAAATGAATTGTGCCCAAAGTATCCTCTACATCCTATGCAACCGGATCTTTGCTCGAAAATATGTAATTACCGATTCTAAAATTAAGTGAAAACCTACCTAAGAGAATTGTATTCACCTGGAAGCCATTTTCCCACTCACTTAGTGACACCAAGACTACCTCCTTTTCTCCTCAAAAGCGAGAATCCTTTAAGGATATCTCAGATAATTTACTACCACTTTCCAATAGTTTAGCCGGCCGGTGTGGCCGTGCGGTTCTAAGCGCTTGAGTTTGGATCCGCGTGTCTGCTACGGTCGCAGGTTCGAATCCTGCCTCGGGCATGGATGTGTGTGATGTCCTTAGGTTAGTTAGGTTTAAGTAGTTCTAAGTTCTAGGGGACTGATGACCACCAATAGTTTCCGGGTAAAAAGGCGTCGAAAGTGCCGTCATTTTCGACCCGGAATCCAGACATGCTCTCATCTTTATTCCTTCCGTGCTTATCTCAGTGGTAGTTTTCAGGCAAGTCTGGTTCATCACAGTACTGGCCGATGTTGTCTTGCACTTACGACTGCCAGTACCTCACGTTGCATTGCTATGTCCCTTCTCTGATGAGGCGTCCCATGCTCTATCTCATCGTCTTTCGTCATTCACTTGTGCGATCTCACGCACCTCTGCCTGAGGTGGGTCAGTGATGGGGAACCTCTATTACTCCATTACTCTTTCTCCCGCTTTCATTATGTGATGCTTGCATGCAGTTCAAGCGGGATCTGTGGTCCGGCGCTTCGATCCCACTTTGCTCTCCCTGGCGTGGACCGCGTCGTCTGTCCTGCTCTCGCATATTCCCTTCCTCACTCCTTCGTTCGTTATTGGACCCATTGTGTCTTTCACTCTTGCGCTAGCGTGTGCCGTCATTTGTTTCTTGTGCTCTTCAATGTCGTTCAAAGACATGGCGCTACACCATTCCTCATCTGTCATTTTGTCGTTCAGGTCTCCCACCGGAACTACAAACGGAGGCAACACTAAGACACGACAGTGTCGGAAGTCTCTATATACGGCATGTATTTGCACGCCAAATCCAACTATCACCCAGCGCAGAAGATCTCTGTTATCCGTTCTTTGGCTATCCATGCGCTTCGTCTAACTTACGCTCAAAACGTAGCACATGAACTGAGAAGGATGGTAACGAAAAAAAAGAAAGCAAGATAAGTTAGACATCAACAGCGTCATTACCCTATGTGAAAACCGCCACTGACCGGATTGGTAAACACCTTCTACGGATTGGTGTCCATCTGTCTTCTATAGCAGCCGCAAGATCCACGATGTGCTGGGCTCCACGTAGGACATGGTAGATTCCATACACACTGCAGATGCGTACAATGTGGAGTGTCAGTGTGGAGAAGTATACATCGGTGAGATCGGCAGGCCCATGAAACTCGCATACGGGAACACGAGCGCTAAACATTCGTCTAGACGCTAGAGCAGGGCTTCACAACATACGTGCTCGCGGAGCAAGCTGTGAGCAGCAAGGCGCGAGCACGGAGCAGCGCGAGCACGCTACCCCCACTACCGGACCAGAGCGGAGAGTGGGGAAAGTCACGTGGGGCACACAACAGCTGCCGTCAGTCAATGTAAATCCGCGGCCACCTGCAGGGATATCACTCACGAATTATTACTGCGACAAATGAAACAAATAAAGGAGAATGTACACATGCCACATAATTTTATTAGCTTAGTGTATGCCTCTACATTCGCATTAATTTGTGAACTGTTACACAATAAAAGGTGTCACTGAAGTGTGGGATTCTCGGTTATCTTGTACTTTTTGCCCTTTACAATTGCGTCTATGTTCGGAGTAATTGTTCTTGTGCATTTTAGGCGCAGCGTGCAGTTTAAATTTCGATCAGACAATGCGTTTCTCAGGCGCGTCTTGTTACATTTCATTGCAGAGAACAGTTGTTCACAAACATACGTGGAACAGAACATTGATATTATTGTAGCCGCCAACTTGTGCAAACGAGGAAATCTGTCCTGAGGGAAGTGTCTGTAGAATTCCAAAACGTTTTTCTTGTTCTGAAATTTGTCTCTGTATTCTCTGTCACACTGCAGGTCAATAATTTCTTGCTGCAGCTCAGGACGAATATCTTAAATATTCGCTGAATATGGAGAGAACAGATCAAAATCACTGTCTAGTGCTGTCAGATCTTGAAAGCGCTGATCAACTAAACTATGTGAATAACGTTCACAGCTTTGTGAACATCTTGCATGGATGATAATTTAGGAAAATGAGCTAGGTTTCCTGTTTCCAGCTGACTCACCCAAAGTGTCAATTTCATTTTAAAAGCTTGTATTCGATCTATGAAATGAGTAATTATCAGATCTTTACCTTGTAGTAAAATGTTCAAAGCATTTAGATGGCTAGTTAAATCTGCTAAGAACGCGAGATCACATTCAAACGTGCGAGCTCATTTCCCCTCCCTCCCCTCCTTCCCCACTCCACGACCTTGCACCTGCTCGTGAGCATGTGTCTGAGCAGACGCGAGTACTCGCGCTCAGTTGTTAAGCCCTGCGCTAGAGCAACACAGCAAATGCGCAGTGGCTGAACACTAGCAAGACTGCGACATGAAAATGAGATATGAAATGTGCATACTTGGCAAAGAGCCGGGTTTGGTAAAACGAAAGATCAGAGAAGCCATCTAAACATTAAAACGTTCCAACAGCTTGAATAGAGAGGGTGGCGTGCCCAACCTGGCTGCCGGCCCGACAACACGCGACGCAAGCGCTACCGGAGAGTAACTGTCGCGGCGCGCCCTGCGTCTGCCAGGAGGAAAGCAGGAGCCCGTGCCTCGAGGTGACCTGCTGATGACCACCAGTCATGATAAATGTTGCAAGAAGCAATAGATAAGAGCAGGTTCCCATTCCTTCCACTGTAGTAACCAATTACACTAAGATTCCTGCTTAAGGGACCAATTATAACAACGATCTTTTGGTTGTGTTGGCAGAAGAGCATCACCGTGTTACGAGGGGAGGCCGAAATGCACGCGTTTTAGCTCACGCAGGCTGGTGTGAGGAGGGAAGGACTATACTGACGTGAGGTCTGGAACATGACAAGAAATGAGAATTCAGAAAGTGGACGTAATTAGTTTGATACTTAACTTTAATCCATTAATGATGAACGTCGCTCTTGACGGTACATGATTCACAATATTATCAGTTCAGAATACATTCTTGAAGAATATGGCACCTTGCTAGGTCGTAGCAAATGACGTAGCTGAAGGCTATGCTAAACTGTCGTCTCGGCAAATGAGAGCGTATGTAGACAGTGAACCATCGCTAGCAAAGTCGGCTGTACAACTGGGCGAGTGCTAGGGAGTCCCTCTAGACTAGACCTGCCGTGTGGCGGCGCTCGGTCTGCAATCACTGATAGTGACGACACGCGGGTCCGACGTATACTAACGGACAGCGACCGATTTAAAGACTACCACCTAGCAAGTGTGGTGTCTGGCGGTGACACCACACTTTTTAAAAATAGTATCGCAGTGTCACGCTCAGTGAGAAGTAGTGACAAAATGTAAGTAACTTTGCACAGATAAAACACACCAGTAGACACAGGAGAAGGCCATTGCAACCGTGGCCGAAACGTTCTTTTCTCCAGTTTTTACATGAAGCGTTACCGCAGTCGGGAAACTTCTACGTCAGCTGACCAGCGTATGTTGCCATGGATTGACGTGACTATGGCGCATACTGTCACCGATTTGTGATCATCTTTGCACTTGCTTTTGTGGGCAGGTTCCTGTACGTTGCCAGAAATTTGGAGCCGTAATTCTTGTAACTACTGTTCTCGCAAACTGTTAGGTCATACAACGCAGCCTCCTCCTGATCGAGCGTTGCTGCACAAGCAAAGCGTTGCGTACCACCATTCCTTTCTCACGCGGATACGCATCTAAATTCTTTAGGCGTACCCTCGCGTGGATACTGCACTTTTGACCGAACTTCGGGAGTGGCATGTCCACCACGTGCGCCTGGAATACAGCCTGCAAATTCACTGGCGTGACCTCTGTTACCAGGATATCTCGTTGCATTGCAGACACTTGTTGCTCGAGAACTGACTGTCTGGCTTTTGTCTCCTTGGACGATTTACTTTCTTCATCCATCTTCACGGAGATGTCAGTTGTCTTCTTGTACCCGCGTTTCTAGGTTGTCAGCCTTCACCTGACACGCTTTTCTCACGTCGTCCCGGCTGCTGGCCTTCGTCCCTGTCTCGTTGGTTGAAAATGGTTCAAATGGCTCTGAGCACTACGGGACTTAACATCTATGGTCATCAGTCCCCTAGAACTTAGAACTACTTAAACCTAACTAACCTAAGGACATCACACAACACCCAGTCATCACGAGGCAGAGAAAATCCCTCACCCCGCCGGGAATCGAACCCGGGTACCGTCTCGTTGGTCTTGGTCCCCAATTCGTGCCTCCTTCACCGATTTGCCCATCAATCTTCTGACTTCAAAGCTTATCTCGGCATCCAATCTTTCGAATTATGTTTTATTCCTCTCCCTCATGCTGGTTAAGTGACGTATGCTGTTTTCTAATATCGCGAGAATCGATTCAGTGAACTTTATGTATTCCTCACAGACCTAGCGGACTCTCCCGATGGACGTGCCTGATGTTTCATCACTCTCTCCCAAACTTTCCTCACTCGGCATGCTCGTGTCCTGGTTCAAATGGTTCAAATGGCTCTGAACACTATGGGACTTCTAAGGTCATCAGTCCCCTAGAACTTAGAACTACTTAAACCTAACTAACCTAAGGACATCACACACATCCATGCCCGAGGCAGGATTCTAACCTGCGACCGTAGCGGTCACGCGGTTCCAGACTGTAGCGCCTTTAACCGCTTGGCCACACCGGCCGGCCCTCGTGTCCTGTGTCCTCTGATTTTGACTAGTACCCACAGACATGTCATGCGTTTCCTCACTGCCTTCCCTAATTCTTTTCATTTGGAGTGTCGGTTTCCATGCGTAAAATGTAACTGAAAACCAAAAATACTCCACAAAACGTGTTGAGACACACAATACAACGTTGATGTTTACGATCGTAGCAATGAACAGAACAATGTAAACGAGAAACAGGATGTTGACTACAACAGACTAAACGTTCTAAACCTGCTTGTCTGCCTCATATCGCTCACTTAAAGCGCTCTCAGCACTCAAAAACGCACCATCCGTGCACCTGACATCAGAAACAATGAGATTAGGGTAATCCAATCAAGCTATCGGAATTTAATTCTTCCTGAGACGTGTCTGAAAATTTAGTAGTCCTCACACTGGGACAAAGGTGAAAATAAAGTCAAATCGAAGCCCCACGTCGGGCGTCAAAATGTAGTGAACTTGGAACTGTCATCTCTGGCTTGAAATGACATGTAGATTACAGTGAGATCAATACACCTAGAGAGTCAACAATTAAATACTACGATCATACGGTGAAATCAAACAGCAAAAGGTTGATATACGAATGGATAAGATTAATTGGAGGATTAAAACACGATTCTTTTATCACGGTAACTTCAAAGCTTTAGTTTTACTTCTCTAACATCGCTAAACCTACTGTTCTTGTTATTTGTTTGAAGCTAGGCACATTTTGTAAATTCTCTGTGTGCTGCAATAAAATATAGAATGATGTGTGTTCTACGAGTTTCCAGTGAATTCAACAGCACTCACGTATTGCACATACAAAAATCTCTTAACTTCAAACACGTAACACAAATAAACGACTAATATAGCACAGAAATATACATTACGTAAGTTTTCAAGATTTACTAACTTTAAAAACATTTCGTGGATATATCTGTGAAAGACAGAACTGGCAAAAGAGCATCTGTCATAAATGTACTGAATTTTTAACTAAAAACTTTTCGTTTATTTTAGAGCACGAAATCCATAAAAACTACAAAAGCAAGGAAACCTGTAACAGCCATCTTAAGGTGGATTTCTAATAAAAAAGAAAGGACTGTTATAACTCGATTTCAATAACTTTTAAACCATAATTGTGACTGGTTGCTACTTTAAACTATAAACCTTGCAGTATAGTATTTGAAAAAGACCACACTCATAAGGCTAGGCCTATTCACTATACACCTACCCAAGTGTCAGATATAGGCGTTTAATATTCGCAGTGGACATGGCAGCATAAAGAAAATTCAAACGAAGATTACAAGCTTCCGAAATCTGATACTGCGAGTAAGAGAAACTGTGAGTCGCTTGAATTCACGGACAGCTAAATTAGAAATAGATGCCGAACACCAGGTGTTCAGTTGAGATCACAAGAGAGAACGAAAACGTAACGTTGCTCACGACAAGTTCGAATTCGAAAGCCAATGCTAAAAGGAGCAAAATTTTGCATAACCTTAAAGCAAGCGGAAATTCCGAAGACGTAAATGCGAACTCACTTTAGTGCTGAAAGTTGTTAGTTGAACGCTCCCATCTCCAAGACAGAAGACAAGGGTTTTAATCACATCCGTTCGATGTCTTGACAAAGACGAGAGCGCTTTTGCGGAGTTCCACTAGGCGACGAAAGCGAAAAATACGCGCGCGGCACTCTGATTTGCCACCTCTGGTAGAAGCTTGTTCATGTCCCTCAGAGATAGCTGTCGAGATAGCAGGCTGGTTCGGCTGGGGTCGAATGATCTTTGAGTTGACGAATGACTTATACAGTGTGTTTCCGTAAGAGAGTGCAAAACGTAACTGGACATAGAGAATGCTCCACTGAACAATTTCAGATAGGTAACCGGGGATCGGAGAAGCCAGCTTAAGGAATATTGTAGTAAACTTGTCTACCGCTTTGTCTAGGATTACTGTTTTCCAGCTTATTTACAACTAACATGCGTACAAGTTTACACGTGCTGTGCTGTTTATTTATTTGTATAATTTTTATTTCCTGCAAGGAAACAAAGAGGATGACCCCGATTACCGAAAGTCATTATGCAGGCTTTGTACATAAGGTGGTTCTGCTGTATGGTATTTACATCGTCTTATGACAGAACATATTATGAATCAACGGCAGACCCATTCATTGCTCATTGATATTCTGAGACGTACAGTACAGTGCGACGAAGCAGTACCGGTACAGTATTTCCTGATCGCTGGATTGGAAGGGGAGGCTCTGTTCCACGGCGTGCGAGGTCACCTGACGAGAATGGCCCTAATTATTTCCTAAGGGGATATCTAAAGTCACTTGTGTATGGGACCCCAATGGACACGGAGATAGAATTGAAACTTCCTGGCAGATTGAAACTGTGTGCCCGACCGAGACTCGAACTCGGGACCTTTGCCTTTCGCAGGCAAGTGCTCTACCATCTGAGCTACCGAAGCACGACTCACGCCCGGTACTCACAGCTTTACTTCTGCCAGTACCTCGTCTCCTACCTTCCAAACTTTACAGAAGCTCTCCTGCGAACCTTGCCCGCGAAGGGCAAAGGTCCCGAGTTCGAGTCTCGGTCGGGCACACAGTTTTAATCTGCCAGGAAGTGTCATATCAGCGCACACACCCCTGCAGAGTGAAAAATCTCATTCGGGAGATAGAATTAGTTGCCAGAGTTGTAGCTGCCTGTGATATATTCTAACACACCAGGGATACTTTATTTCTCAGGATGCTTCAGAATCTCGTTCGCTGATGTCATCCTTGCGTTCAGGTTGATGGCAGTCAATTTCAGCATATTTTGTCAGATAAAATACAAATGGTACGTTCATTGTGTCAGTGACAGTATTTGCAGTAACACAATATAAACACAAAAGTACACAGTAATGTGATTTTATTCCTATTATCTCATTAATCTGGCTTCTCCGACCCCATCCCTACCTCAAATCGTCCAGTGGAGCCTCTAAGAACTGTTAAATTTTTGCACACTCTTACGGAAACACTCTATATTAGAGATGGATAGTTCGCGAACGAACGGGTGCAAAGGAACGGTTCATCAAGATGAACGAAAGGACCGAGGAACGAATTCCAAGGAGCTATCGGTTCATAGTTCACTTTGGTCGCGGGGGTCTACTTATAGTTCCCGGGAACGAGGAACGACCGGTTCATAGTTCACTTCGGTCGCGGCGGTCTACTTACAGTTCCCGGGAACGAGGAACGATCGGTTCGTAGTTCACTTCGGTCGCGGCGGTCTACTTATAGTTCCCGGGAACGAGGAACGATCGGTTCATAGTTCACTAGTTCACTTCGGTCGCGGCGGTTACTTCGGCAGTTCTCGTTCCAGCCTCGATCGCGTGCTCGTTTCAGTCTCGGTGTCCCTCGGCCGCACTCGTCGTTCTTCGCATGACCACCTGTCTCAGTTCCACTGCCGACTGCTCCTAGTTAGTTCGGTATCCAGTTGCTCGTTTCGTTCACTGCGCTCGCCTATTTTACATGTGTTCCAAACTGTTCTTGCACTTGGTTTTGGCTATTCAGCGTCCACTACCGGTAATCAAAAAGTATTTTATAGTTACGTAAATTACATAAAAATTACGTTGTATGTAATAGGTACGTCTTTTCAAGTAACAAAAGGGCATATCAGCTCACTTCATTATATCTATGAACAGCAGAAGACATACTTATTACAAGAAAATTTTTTTTGTTATTCATATATTTTTTGGTTTCATCGACTTGATTTAGCAGCTAACTTTCAATAATTTGCTTAATTTTTAGTGTACGAAAACTTATATAAAACGATTTTCGTGTATCTTTCATATACAAAACATTACATTTAGGAAGGCTCTAATTATTTATAAGTTTGGTTGTTTCCAATTTGCATTACCTGCTAGTCTGGTTTATTTGAAAAAAAAAAAAGTGGGTTGTGAGTCATTTTGGCTCAGTAGGAAAAGCGGTGCCTCTCCATTTGAAAACACATAGATTGCCATAAAATCGTATTTACTTATTATCTCAGAAACATTTGTTCAGAAGGAGCTTTCAAACCAAAAACTTTATTACTGCGAATTTAATTATTATTATTATTGTTGCAATAATTTCAATAATGCAACGTAAAAAAAAACTAATTTTTACCAAGCGTGTGACGCAAGTTTGAGAAAACCACATTTTATTTTATGCTTCCATGAAGTCTCTACTTCCCATACGAACTCAGAGACAACGTGAAGTATATATAGGGTATATACGATTATTGTTTACAGCGTAGCATAGCTATGTAGTGGAAGTCGAAACGAAGAATTTTATACAAGACACTTGTGGTGTATTAAGCTGGGAAACAGCCACCAACAGGTTTACAAGACTACATGAGCTATAGCCCATGCGCGTCGCGTGAGATTTTCATGTTCTCTTCTCCAGCTCTCTACACATCGTCATCGATTATTTCACAATTGTTGCTAGCATCAGCTTGTTATTTCTTCACTGTCTAATTATTACATGTTTATCCGTTTGTTGTATCTGCTCGAAACAGGCAACACATCGTCCGTAATTGGCGAACAGTCTGTACTCGGGGCCGGTTTTCCGTGCACCACCCTATATTATTTCCCTGCGATCAGCCACACAAGGCTACGGTTGGCTAAACGAGAGGTTCTGCAGAATCACAGAAATTACCTCTAAAAGTGTATAAGAATTCTGTTATGAATAAAAACTCTATACTCCAGGGGGTAGGAAAGAGCCCTCCATCCTTCAGTCACCTACACTACTAGTTTTCAGTTTTTCATAAGAACTATATACCAAGCACAAATGAACGGTTCCCAAAAAAGAACGATCAGTAGTGAACTAGTTCCCAAGGATGAACGAGTTCGCCCATCTCTACTCTATATATAGTGCACACGTACGCGATTGAAAAGACGTTTCCTCGAAAGTGGACATCTTACAACCTCCGTTACGACACATTCTACATAACTACACTCCTGGAAATGGAAAAAAGAACACATTGACACCGGTGTGTCAGACCCACCATACTTGCACCGGACACTGCGAGAGGGCTGTACAAGCAATGATCACACGTACGGCACAGCGGACACACCAGGAACCGCGGTGTTGGCCGTCGAATGGCGCTAGCTGCGCAGCATTTGTGCACCGCCGCCGTCAGTGTCAGCCAGTTTGCCGTGGCATACGGAGCTCCATCGCAGTCTTTAACACTGGTAGCATGCCGCGACAGCGTGGACGTGAACCGTATGTGCAGTTGACGGACTTTGAGCGAGGGCGTATAGTGGGCATGCGGGAGGCCGGGTGGACGTACCGCCGAATTGCTCAACACGTGGGGCGTGAGGTCTCCACAGTACATCGATGTTGTCGCCAGTGGTCGGCGGAAGGTGCACGTGCCCGTCGACCTGGGACCGGACCGCAGCGACGCACGGATGCACGCCAAGACCGTAGGATCCTACGCAGTGCCGTAGGGGACCGCACCGCCACTTCCCAGCAAATTAGGGACACTGTTGCTCCTGGGGTATCGGCGAGGACCATTCGCAACCGTCTCCATGAAGCTGGGCTACGGTCCCGCACACCGTTAGGCCGTCTTCCGCTCACGCCCCAACATCGTGCAGCCCGCCTCCAGTGGTGTCGCGACAGGCGTGAATGGAGGGACGAATGGAGACGTGTCGTCTTCAGCGATGAGAGTCGCTTCTGCCTTGGTGCCAATGATGGTCGTATGCGTGTTTGGCGCCGTGCAGGTGAGCGCCACAATCAGGACTGCATACGACCGAGGCACACAGGGCCAACACCCGGCATCATGGTGTGTGGAGCGATCTGGCCGTACACCACTGGTGATCGTCGAGGGGACACTGAATAGTGCACGGTACATCCAAACCGTCATCGAACCCATCGTTCTACCATTCCTAGACCGGCAAGGGAACTTGCTGTTCCAACAGGACAATGCACGTCCGCATGTATCCCGTGCCACCCAACGTGCTCTAGAAGGTGTAAGTCAACTACCCTGGCCAGCAAGATCTCCGGATCTGTCCCCCATTGAGCATGTTTGGGACTGGATGAAGCGTCGTCTCACGCGGTCTGCACGTCCAGCACGAACGCTGGTCCAACTGAGGCGCCAGGTGGAAATGGCATGGCAAGCCGTTCCACAGGACTACATCCAGCATCTCTACGATCGTCTCCATGGGAGAATAGCAGCGTGCATTGCTGCGAAAGGTGGATATACACTGTACTAGTGCCGACATTGTGCATGCTCTGTTGCCTGTGTCTATGTGCCTGTGGTTCTGTCAGTGTGATCATGTGATGTATCTGACCCCAGGAATGTGTGAATAAAGTTTCCCCTTCCTGGGACAACGAATTCACGGTGTTCTTATTTCAATTTCCAGGAGTGTAATTGTCATCATGTTTCTCAGTTAGACTGAGGATCGGATATGCAGTACATACACTGGTAGAAAACAGCGCTACACCAAGAAGGTGTTGTACGACGTAAACAAAAGTTGATAGTAGTGCTTCTACAACTGAAAGATGATGTCCATACAAATTTCGCGCCAGTCGCATAGAAGTGACGCTGGTAGCGCCACTATGAGGATGCAAATCAGGTTTGCTTTTAATACATGCTGTAACGGTCGTGAGGGTCAGTTATCTTTGAGACTGGACGTGGTGAGTTGATGTCCGTCAACAATGCCTTTAAGGCGACAATGACGCCATTATCACTTACTTTGTATGAGGGCGTGTAATAGTGTTACGAGAAGCTGGATGTTCCTCCTACGATAGTGCAAAAAGTCTTGGCAAAAATGTAACCTCTGTAGATCATTGCTGGCAGCGGTGGTCACGAGAATGTACGGTCTCAAAAATATCACGCTCAGGATGGCCACGTGACACTAACGAGAGGGAAGACCGTCGCGTTTGGCGTATGGCTGGCGCATCGTACTGCGCCTGCAAAACCAATCTAAGAAGCAGTTGACACCGCAGTGACACAACAAACTATTAATTATCGGTTACTTCAAGGACAGCTCCGACAAGAAGCTCCGTAGCATGCATTCCAATGACCCCAAACCACCGCCATTTGCGACTTCAGCGAGAGCTCGTTAGAGGACAGGGTGCAGGTCTGTTGTGTTTTCTGATGAATGGTGGTTCTGCCTCGGTGCCGGTGACAGCCGTGTCGTGGTTAGGAGGAGGCTAGTTGTGGGCCTGTAACCAACCTGTCTCCATGCTAGACGCACTGGACCCCTACTCCTGGGTTATGGTGTGGGCTGCCATTTACTATGACAGCGGGGACACTTCGGAAGTATCCCACGCAGCCTGACTGCAACATTGTACGTCAGTTTGATGTTTCAATCTGTTATGCTGCCTATCATGAACAGCATTCCAGGGGGGGGGGGGGTGTTCTCTAACAGGATTACGCAATTCCACAAACCGCTGTTGTAACCCAACATGCTCTACAGTGTGTCTATTTGTTGCCCTAGCCTGACTGACCACCAGATCTGTCTCCAATCGAGCACATATGCGACATTATTATAGGACAAATACAGCCTCATCCCCTAACAGCATTGACTGTCCCTGTTTAGACCGACCAAGTGCAACTGACATGGAACTCCATCCTGCAAACTGACATGCGGCGCCTGTGCAACATAATGCATGCACGTTTGTTTGGTTATATGCAACATTCTGGCCGTTACAATGGTTATTAATGTACCATCATTTCACATTTGCAGTAGCTTATCTCACGCTTACGTTAATCTGTGATTTTGTAATGCTAATCACTTACATATATTACCTAGTCAAACGTATTCCCCAAATTTAACTACCCTACATTGTTTTTTTTTTTGTTGCTACCATTTTTTCCTCTAGTGTGGTTTAATGTTAAATAAATGAACTACTTTTCTACTAAGTCTGTACTTATTTAAACTGCTGCTTTGTTCCACGGTTAGTTAAGCCTTTATGCAGTATTTGGTTAGAAAAGGTGCCACACCCACAAAAATGGATGCGTGCTCACATTAGGTGACGCCGTTTTGGTTTACAAATTTAACAGGTCTTGATGGTTTGATAGATAGTTTGTAAAAGTTTAAATAAATGCAGATACATTGCAAAAGATCCCATCCATCCACACATATTATAAAAATGCATGTAAATGATCCCCAGCCACTCCTAAACCACTGAACCAATTTCTACCAAATTTGGGACACATGTGACTCACGGTCTGGAAAGAATCGCTGTGGGGAAAGAACCATCTACATCTCAAAGAGGTGGGGGGTGAAAAGAAGTGGACCCCTCGACGTGCAAACACCCACACTTGTTCATCATTTTAGAACGAGAGCACCTAGTGACATGCAAAATCTTTACAATTAATTTCGAACACTTAGGAAACTTTTTCTCGCTGAAATCTCCTTCAAAATGTTGCAAGGCGAAATTTTATCGTTTACTACAGTTTCCATGTTCATGTCACTAAACAGCCGCATCAGGCATGACGTATTAATTTGTTGCTTCTTCGATACTAACAATATTCGTGACACATTGTGCATACAATATTCACGAAACATTTTTCAGGCAGCATTCACATTTATCAGTAAATGTACCTGAAAAACAATATCACTGTACGGCACATAGTTCAGTAGATACGACGTCATAAACACTGGGATGTTTAAAAAACTGCCGCATCACGCACGACGTTTAAACTTCTTACTTCTTTGCTACTAACTCTATTCGCAACAC
The DNA here is from genome assembly GCF_021461395.2 of Schistocerca americana. Taxonomy (NCBI): domain Eukaryota; kingdom Metazoa; phylum Arthropoda; class Insecta; order Orthoptera; family Acrididae; genus Schistocerca; species Schistocerca americana. Next base: position 789,311,121 of record NC_060121.1, on the reverse strand, counting down.
ATATCCCAAACAGTATCCACATATGCCGCTGAATATGCCAACGAAATTGTATCATTCCAAGAAATATTGTTCAGGAGATGTGGCGTTAAAATACAGATGGTTGCCCAAAAGTTTACAATGCAGTTATAAATGCAAGTAGGTGTCCTTTTAGCTTCATTTTGCAGTCAACCTAGTGTTCATAGGGATTAAACCGGATACTAATTCACAGTACCTGACGAGTCATTCTACAGGACGCTGGCCAATCAGTTCAGTCTCTGGTGCTTCTAAAACAGATAAACAGAACACATATAACAGCAGACAACAACTTTTCTACAAAAATGGGCGTGTCTTCGAAATTTCACAGGATTACGCACTACGTTGCACGTGCCCAGAAATATATTTAAAACAGACTTTCGCAACACTGATAAATAATTCAAGCCCAGTAGATAAGAAGAAGAAGAAGTTAACACAACAGTGCATATATCCCACGGCAACAGCTAGCAATTTTTGAATAATAAAGCAGCGAGTCCTGGAAAATCTAGTACAAGACAAATACAGCTAGGGCGAAACTTGTAAGAAACAATGCTGAAGACGGAATTCTACTCGAACAGAATTAAGCAATAGGAACAGCATCGACTAGGACAAGTTATAATACGATATTGTAGTGCCTATGTCGTTAAGAAGAACACTGCAATGTTCTGTCGGAAATGCATCCATGTGCGAAGGCTGGTTGGTTGTTTTTGGGGAAGGAGACCAGACAGCGTGGTCATCGGTCTCATCGGATTAGGGAAGGATGGGGAAGGAAGTCGGCCGTGCCCTTTCAGAGGAACCATCCCGGCATTTGCCTGGAGTGATTTAGGGAAATCACGGAAAACCTAAATCAGGATGGCCGGACGCGGGATTGAACCGTCGTCCTCCCGAATGCGAGTCCAGTGTCTAACCACTGCGCCACCTCGCTCGGTCATGTGCGAAGGATCAGCCACTACGGCGATTACAGCTGTTACGAAATACATGAAATGTATTCGCAGTTTCGAATACAAACTACTGTCAGCTGTATAAGGGAGTAACAACAGCAAAAATTTGTGCTCGGTTCACACTAGCTGTCGCCTTAACCTCTTTGGCTATACGTGTACGACTTACGAGAAGACCCAAACCGACGTATTTCGTCGTTCCTGCGTCACAACCTGTACTCGCACACGAATTATATAATTCCTCTACAGGGGAGGACATTTTAACTGAAAATACCTGTCTGGTATCGTCGGATAAATGCCATATTGCAGGACCTGTGTGCCCTGCATGCATGTCCGAAAGAACACTACATCGTTCTTCTTGACAACACAGGCACCGCAGTATCGTATTTATCCGTCGATACCATGCAGCGGCTTTCAATTAAAACGTCCTTCCCTGACCGGGAATTGCATCAAGTGTGTAGGAGTACAGGTAGTGACTAAGGAACGACGACACATGTCAGTTTGGGCTGGCAGTGATTCGTGGATGAATAGCTAAAGCGGTTAAGGGGACCGCTCGGGTCGAGAGGGAACTATTCCCTTATGCATAATGATTTTTGTTTGTATTTGCAACTGCGAATACATTTCATATACAGGTTATAAAACTCACGTAATAAAAATCTTACAATCAGACGCACTCACTGAGCAAGAACAGACCAACTGCACCCATGAGACCTGCTCTCCGTGCACACCTCAGTTTTCAGAGGAATAAATGGCCACTTTAAACCTAGGGCAAATATCAGTTAATTCCGACACAGAATGACAGGGCTAACTTAATGGGCAGAAGCGGATCTGTGACAATAACACTAAGAAGCCTACCAAATGCTAAATATCTCACGATAATTTCTTCTCTATCTTGCAGGTAGCTCCTGCAATGAACCAGAACTGCATCATTACTAATTATTAAACGGAAAAGAGAATTAATTAACAGTACAACACAATAGTAATTACGTAATCGTTACCGTAGTGCTGCCCACAGTATTATTTATAATTATTATTATTTATTATTGGAAGAGGTCACAAACAAAACACCTTAGTTCAGTGATAAGGAGCCCAGCAATCAAGTGATTTACCAGAAGTAAGTATTTATGTTGATTTTAAACTTGGGGCGCAGGGTGTGTGTGAAACGATTGTCACTAGAGACAGGACTGGTGCAAAGGAAGCATGTTTTGCAACAATGGCTACCCTCCCTGTGGATAGTTAGCTTTCACTTATGAGAAGAAGCTGTAAGTAGCACTCGAAGTGTACAAAGAATTGCTACATCATTCATTCAAACTCACACACACAACCCGAACACTGCACGTGGGAAAAGATCATGGCATTCAAGATTTATAGATGTGAAAGAACCAGGACAAGGACAAGGAGCTAAATGGAATTGAAGCACGACTCATGTCTGTGGTGGTGGTGTGGCGACGGGGGAAGGGGCGGGGAGGGGGCCAGCGGATAACAGCCTTATATCTGATTGCTCAGATGGTTCAAATGGCTCTGAGCACCGTGGGACTTAACTTCTGAGGTCATCAGTCCCCTAGAACTTAGAGCTACTTAAACCTAACTAACCTAAGGACATTACACACATCCATGCCCGAGGCAGGATTCCAACCTGCGACCGTAGCAGCTGCGTGGTTCCGGACTGAAGCGCCTAGAACCGCTCGGCTACAACGGCTGGCATCTGATTGCTGTAAGGGGTAACGGTCAAATGGCTCTGAGCACTATGGGACTTAACTTCTGAGGTCATCAGTCCCCTAGAACTTAGAACTACTTAAACCTAACTAACCTAAGGACATCACACACATCCATGCCCGAGGCAGGTTTCGAACCTGCGACCGTAGCGATCGCGCGGTTCCAGACTGTATCGCCTAGAACTGCTCGGCCACCCCGGCCGGCGGTAACGGTGAGAGAGACGTTGGGTACTACTACCCTACACAAACATTAAAATTTTGTAGACACGCTGGTATTCAGGCAAAGAGAGTCACAACTGGGAGCAATTGCGAGGGTACTTCCTGACCCAGCATGTGCATCACAATCAAGGGGAACCTCCAAAAAACCGTACTCAGACTGGGGGAGAGGGGGACTATTTTTAATTTACTTCTGGGAAAGTGTGTCACAGAAGAAAAGTTATGAAAGCCTAATGCACATGTAGGTGCATTGTATACGTTTACGTGAACACTTTCGCATCATGTGCAGAATATATAAGCAGTAAGAGGTGATGATGCTGAAGATTCTCTTTTTCACTTTTCTTCCTTCGCGCCAAGACGTAGAGTGGGCTGTTTTAGATTACAGAGTCGTGATTCCCTTCGGCCAATATCATCCCTCACAAATGAGGTAGAAGGGCTTCCCATTTAGGCATAAATGAGAAGGGCCAACCAGTTCTGATATGTGCCTGTGAAGCAAGGAAACCTCCCGAAAACCTTGGTCAGAACTGGCGTATTGGAACTGGTTTACCTTATTTCTGGGACTACGTCCCTCATTGTGCCACACAAAAATTCGTAAATTTTGTATAAATGTATCTATGTGCTACTGTACGGAGTATTGTCGATGAAGTACTAAAAACTTCTCGTTCTACTATGCGGGGCCACAACGGGATTTCCTTTTCAGGGCGCTGCTGCAGCGTTTGCAAAGTGTTCAATTTACCTGAAGACAATGAAATATCCCGAAAACTATATATCGGATCCTAGCACTTTCTAATTCGTGTCGGTGGGGGACATCCAATGATGCCAAACTCGATCCCCCTACCTTACCCCGCGTCTGAGGTGGGGGCAGCTTTGAAGTCTTAAATGGGAACCACAGTTTTTTATTGAGATTCAGATTCTACGGAATAAATACGAAAGTTCTCTCTAACACATTTTTTTTTCGTTCCACGACAAATGGCGCTTTAATCGGAAAAATCAGAATGGGTAGAAAATCGTATTTTTCAAACTGCTATCCGATCGCACTTGAGTTAACCTCCTACTACCCGCACTCTGCAGTGACAGGACGGGCAATTATTTCATAAGTTTCAATGGGAAACCCCATTCTCAATAGTATTCCTTTGATTAAACGGAAAGGGGACTGCTGGACGAGATACTGTGGCTATGTAGCGAACTATGACCTGTGATAAAAGGCAGTGCAGTGAGCTCAGATCTCACTTTGGTTCATGTCTGGTGTCAGCTTAAACACCGCAAAAAGGAAACGAAGAAAAACCGTTACAGGAGAAGGCAATGAAATAACTGTACCAGCACCCCACTAATGAATTTCCGTAGGTAGTATTGTCAACATATTGCATCGTTGTATCATGCATATCACATTTCACTGCATCAAGAACTTCATGGCGATGCTTTCCACAATCGAATAGCATTTTGTGAATCGGCACTTCAACAAATTTAGATTAACCCTGATTTCTTTGCCAAAGTACTATTTTACGATGAGTTTACATTCACAAACCACTGCAGCGCTAATCGGCATACCATGCTTTACTCGAGTGCAGAAAATCCCCACAGGTTACGTCAAGTTGAACTTCAACGTCATTGGCCAGGGAACGTTTGTGTGGGCTCATAGCGAACAAACTCGTTGGTTGTTGTTGTTTTATTGGCGGCACTTTGAATGGGATCAAATATGGAAATTTTTTAGTCCAGCAATTATCAGTAACACTTGAGGATGTTGTCTTGGACGTTCGACAATGTATGTGATTACAGTATGACGATTGCCCAGTACATTACTCAATTGAAGCACGGGATGTACTAGACCGTGTTTGCAAAGGTCGGAACCGGCCGTTGTGACCGAGCTATTCTAGGTGCTTCAGTCTGGAACCGCTTGACCGCTACAGTCACAGGTTCGAATCCTGCCTGCGGCATGGATGTGTGTGATGTCCTTAGGTCAGTTAGGTTTAAGTAGTTCTAAGTTCTAGGGGACTGATGACCTTAGATGTTAAGTCCTATAGTGCTCAGAGCCATTTGAGCCATTTTTTTGCAGTGGTCGGTGGATGTGTAGGTGTGCCCCCACTGCTTGGCCTCTTAGGTCTCCTGATTTGACTGCTCTAGATTTTTTTCTGTGGGATTATCTAAAAGATAAGATTTATCGAAAAGCCCGCATCTCGTGGTCGTGCGGTAGCGTTCTCGCTTCCCACGCCCGGGTTCCCGGGTTCGATTCCCGGCGGGGTCAGGGATTTTCTCTGCCTCGTGATGGCTGGGTGTTGTGTGATGTCCTTAGGTTAGTTAGGTTTAAGTAGTTCTAAGTTCTAGGGGACTGATGACCATAGATGTTAAGTCCCATAGTGAAAAAAAAAAAAAAAAAAAAAAATAATTTATCGAAAAGCGACAACAAACCGTAAAAACGTAGTACAAAGCGTAAGAAACGCTTGTGCTTCTATCCTGAGCACAGTCGTTTGAAGAAAGTATTAATAAGTGTAATTAAACTGAAGGTCAGATGTTTGAACAGTTACTGTAATTGGAAAAAAACACTTCGATATGTGAGAGGCAAGGGGGGACACATTTATAAAGCACCCTGAAGTGAACAGAAAACTACGACGGCAACTTCGCTGCTCAGGGGTAACGCTAAGAGTAGTTTTTGATTTAGTACTAAACGAATCAATGAACATTTTTCTGATCGCACTGAACTGGCTTTTATGATGAGTCGCAGACATTCATCGGAGAATGAAGGAAGTGTATGGGGCAGTATATCTGTCGAAGACCACCGCTGTGGAATGATCAGCCAAGTCCCGTGTAGCGACGCAAGACGCTGGTCTATCTGAAAGGCCAGCCTCCTCCTCTACGGACAAGTGTGAGACACTCAAGGACCCGTCCTATATTCGTGATCTCTCCCCATGCGATTATCACGCCTTCGGTCCCTTAAAAATGGTTTTGAAGGGTCGAAAATTCCTGTCGGACGTGGACGTGAAGCACGGAGTTCTTCACGCAGCAGCACACGGTGTCTTACGAAATGGGTATCTTCATCCTGGAGCGTAGGTGGGATGCTTGTCTCGATGCTAATGGCGAATTTGCCTAATTGGCATATCAAATGTGGACTGTACGACCTTCGAACGGAAACTCTTTAATCGTCCCTCACAAATACCTGCAAGTGCAGCAGTGGGTCGCTGCCACTGGGGACTGCACCACGTGAGCACGCAGGCGTCGCGCCTCTACGTGGCCCCTGGAGCTACCGACCGCACGGCACCAGACGCAACGCGCGGCGCTGTGCTGGCTCGTCCTTCGGCCGTCTAATCCTGGTGATGGCCTCACCAGCGGCGCAGCCTCTGCCCGTGTGCTTCTCGACGCATCTTCTTCTCACTCTCTCCTTTCCCCCTGCTCTGCTCCGTCTGCCTTAAGTGTCATTGCCACATCAGAAGAAGATCACAAGGGTTCATATCCTGTGGATGACGAGGTCGTTCGAGATGGAACACAAGGTCGGATTGAGGAAGAATGGGGAAGGCAATCGGCCACGTCGTTTTCAAATGAACCATTCCTGCATTTGCCCTAACCCGTCTGCGGTAGCGGTCGGCAAACCTCGGCTCGAGAGGCACTTGCGGCTCTTTGGCCCCTTTTGTGTGGCTGTTCCACAAAATATCGCGTGCGGGTGCCCAATTACTATGCGAATGAAACTCTGTTGACAACGCACAGCAGTCGGGTTTCGGGCTGGGTGAAGTGGAATGAAAAGGTGACGCTCTCATGAATGAGCAGAATTTACTTTATGCGAAAATCAATCCTCTAAACTTCAAAGGGAATTTGACAATACTTATAGATTACGATCGATGTACTGACATCAAGATAACACTTCTAATCGTATAAAGTACTGGAGCATCAAAATCTTAATTGACTTCATGCATCCCACGCCCGGGTTCCCGGGTTCGATTCCCGGCGGGGTCAGGGATTTTCTCTGCCTCGTGATGACTGGGTATTGTGTGCTGTCCTTAGGTTAGTTAGGTTTAAGTAGTTCTAAGTTCTAGGGGACTGATGACTATAGAAGTTAAGTCCCATAGTGCTCAGAGCCATTTCGACTTCATGCAGGAAGATTTGTAAATATAGAACCTCTAGCATCAACATAACCAGATGCGTATCAGTCAACCGTATTACACTGAAGAGCCAAAAAAACTGGTACACTTACCTAATGTCGTGTACGGCCCCCGCAAGCACGCAGAAGTATCGCAACACGACGTGACATAGACTCGACGAATGTCTGAAGTAGTGCTGGAGGGAACTGACACCTTGACTCCTGGTGGGCTGTCCATAAATCCGTAATAGTACGAGAGGGTAGAGATCTCTTCTGAGCAGCACGTTGCAAGGAGTGCCAGATATGCTTGTTCGTGTCTGGAGAGATTGATGACCAGCGGAAATGTTTACACTCTGAAGAATGTAAATACTGGAGCCACTCTGTAGCAATTCTGGACGTGTGGGGTATCGTATTGTCCTGCTGGAATTGCCCAAGTCCGTCGGAATGCACAATGAACATGGATGGATGCAGGTGGCCAGACAGAATGCTTACGTACGTGTCACCTGTCAGAGTAGTATCTAGACGTATCAGGGGGTCCCACATCACTACAGCTGCACACGTCCCACACCATTACAGAGCCTCCACCAGCTTGAACAGTCCCCTGCTAACACGCAAGGCCCATGAATTTATAACGTTATCTCCATACCCGTACGCGTCAATCCGCTCGATTCAATTTGAAACGAGTCATCAACAGTCCAATGTCGGTGTTGAAGGGCCCAGGCGCGGTGTAAAGCCTTGTGTCGCGCAGTCATCCAGGGAACACGTGTGGGCCGTCTGCTCCGAAGCTCATATCGATGATGTTTCGTTGAATGGTTCGTACGCTGACACTTGTTGATGGCCCAGCGTTGATTGAAATCTGCAGCAATTTCCTGAAGGGTTACACTCCTGTCTCGTTGAACGATTCTCTTCAGTCGTCGTTGGTCCTGTTCTTGCAGGACCTTTTTCCGGCCGCAGCGATGTTGGTGATATGCTTTAACTTGTTCCTGATATTCACGGTACACTGGTGAAAAGGTCGTACGGGAAAATCCCCAGTTCATCACTACCTCGGAGATGCTTTGTTCCATCGCTCACTGAAATATTGATAACCTCCCATTGTGGCAGCCGCAACCGATGTAACAACTGCGCCAGACATTTGTTATCTTATCTCTGTAATTGAATACGCATGCCTATAATAGTTTCTTTGGAGCTTCAGTATATACCTTTCTTTCCTTATTTGTAACTATTCCGAGTAAGTCGAAACTTGATGAGCTCATGGCAGTTTGTTCAGTTTTTGATTTAAAGAACCCTTAGCCTTCAATGGCTAGTGAAGGGATCATTCCCCCAGCTTGGATACTCAATATATATATATATATATATATATATATATATATATATATATATATATATATATATATATAGGTGTACAAACCAAATATAAAAATACTAAAAGTAGTGGACCAATCTTGTTACTACAAAAACAATTACTCTTTCCTTATATTGATTGACCTTGTTTGCAAAGTATTTTTAGTGTTTCTTCTTTACTCCTTACACATATTCAGTGCTTGATTTCACGTCATGTCATCAGAAACCTGTTTATCATAGTACTAATCGTTCCACTGTTATGTTTAGTCGAGTCATTGTTGTATAGTACTCTCAAGACCTCCTATAATGATGTATTGGTTTTGTCGCCAGTTTTCCTTCAGTATCTGATTTCATTTTCTTCTTAATTCTATACTATTAACTAGATGTTGTTTTTGTAAGCTCTGAGTATCCTTATATGTCGTATCAGGTTCTACCATATACGAGGTGCATTCAAGTTCTAAGGCCTCCGATTTTTTTTCTCTGGACTGGAAAGAGATAGAAACATGCGCATTGTTTTAAAATGAGGCCGCGTTCATTGTCAATACGTCCCAGAGATGGCAGCACCGTACGGCAGATGGAATTTTACCGCCATCGGAGAGAATGAGAACTGTTTTAAATACTTAAAATGGCGACGTTTTCCTTACTTGAACAGCATGCAATCATTCGTTTTCTGAATTTGCGTGGTGTGAAACCAATTGAAATTCATCGACAGTTGAAGGAGACATGTGGTGATGGAGTTATGGATGTGTCGAAAGTGCGTTCGTGGGTGCGACAGTTTAATGAAGGCAGAACATCGTGTGACAACAAACTGAAACAACCTCAGGCTCGCACAAGACGGTCTGACGACATGATCGAGAAAGTGGAGAGAATTGTTTTGGGGGATCGCCGAATGACTGTTGAACAGATCGCCTCCAGAGTTGGCATTTCTGTGGGTTCTGTGCACACAATCCTGCATGACGACCTGAAAATGCGAAAAGTGTCATCCAAGTGGGTGCCACGAATGCTGACAGATGACCACATGGCTGCCCGTGTGGCATGTTGTCAAGCAATTTTGACACACAATGACAGCATGAATGGGACTTTCTTCTTGTCGGTTGTGACAATGAATGAGACATGGATGCCATTTTTAATCCAGAAACAAAGCGCCAGTCAGCTCAATGGAAGCACACAGATTCACCGCCACCAAAAAAATTTCGGGTAACGGCCAGTGCTGAAAAAATGATGGTCTCCATGTTCTCGGACAGCGAGGACGTAATCCTTACCCATTGCGCTCCAAAGGGCACTTCGGTAACAGGTGCATCCTACGAAAATATTTTGAAGAACAAATTCCTTCCTGCACCGCAACAAAAACGTCCGGGAAGGGCTGCGCGTGTGCTGTTTCACCAAGACAACGCACCCGCACATCGAGCTAACGTTACGCAACAGTTTCTTCGTGATAACAACTTTGAAGTGATTCCTCATGCTCCCTACTAACCTGACCTGGCTCTTAGTGACTTTTGGCTTTTTCCAACAACTCCGTGGCCGCACATTCACCAGCCGTGCTGCTATTGCCTCAGCGATTTTCCAGTGGTCAAAACAGACTCCTAAAGAAGCCTTCGCCGCTGCCATGGAATCATGGCGTCAGCGTTGTGAAAAATGTGTACGTCTGCAGGGCGGTTACGTCGAGAAGTAACGCCAGTTTCATCGATTTCGGGTGAGTAGTTAATTAGAAAAAAAATCGGAGGCCTTGGAACTTGAATGCACCTCGTATTTCTCGATTTTGTCGATGTTACGTATTCACGACACTAGGTCTGTGGTACACTATCTTGATGTATACACTCCCATATTTCCACATATAATACGTACTCTTGTATCAAAGCATGGTTTCACGGCGGTATGATTAATAAAATCTTGTCGGCCTTCCAGGCCCGTCACGCGCAATTTATCCAACTGACACAACTGGAAGCAAGAGATTTTATTAATTCACACTCTTGTTTGACATACATGAAGTAGAATTTTCATTTTTTGTAATCCTGTATTATTTTCAGTATACGATGCATTGATAGTGGGGTAATCTCTGTACTCTGATCATTGCTTCCTCTGCCATGTAATGTCTGCTAACATGCTGTTAGCTCACTCTTGTTTACAATGACCGACACATTTTCGGCATTATAATCTTACTGACGTCCATGTTATGTGTCACATATACTACGTAATGGTGGGACAGAGTGTCGAATCTTGTCCTTACTTCGCATTCTGGTTGGCTTTCGCTTATTCCATTTTAATTTTTGTTTCTATTTCAGATGTATTTAATACTTCAGATCCAAGTTTTTCTGCCAATTGACTAGCTGTATGGCCTGAAAATCGTGCTACTCTATTGAAGTATGCCTATTTGTACATCTGAACGACACTGTTTTTTCAACTTTTAACTTGGCTAAAGGAAGGGATCGAATGCTAGGATGCATCCAGAGGCATCAAGGAATCATTAGTTTGGTAATGGAGAGACTTGCAAGTGGTAAAAACTGCAAAGGGAGACCAAGATCTGGTTATTTATTTATTTACCTAACCCGATCTGACTATGACCATCGGACCCTCTCTTACGTCGGACCAGGGTTTCACACATACAGTGCCTTTTCTTACGTCATAGTTAACTAAGAAATAACAATTGTAGTATAACAAATAGCATTAACATGATATGAGTTTCTGAAGTGACAATGTAAGTAAATAATAATAACTATGAACTAATGAAATTAATACTGGCAGTACTTGTACTATTGCAGCTGCTACCACAAATAGTGACAGTAGTAATAATAAATAGCAGGTAATAGACTGTAGTAATCAAAAGCACTTAGGTTGAAATAGTCTCACACAAATGAAGACCCTTGCTTGGGAAGCTACATCAACATATCTTTTTGAATGAAGATCTCTGCAACATGAACAAAAACAATAACGTGCAACATTATGCGTATTTATGGTGTAACTTTTTCTTATGACTTTATGTTAGATTCCAGTGTTAGATTACTCGTCGTCACGTTTGAGTTCTGTCTCTTGAACGAGATTTCATCAGCGATCCTGATGTAGAATACAAGCAATTTTGTATACCAGCCTTGTTAGTTTACTAGTAAGAGCAAGCGTCAGCGTATAGAATTCCATTTGCGGAAAGAGGAACGTCAAATTCTAACAAAGTATGTCTTTAAATCTTGCGAACAGAGGCGTGTTGCTAGAACTGGAATCATTTGTCTGAAGTAACTATCACGATTTTCAGGGATATTCTACGGAAATAATCACAAGAAAGACATCCGAGAGAGCGTGCAGAACCAATTTTTGAATCACGCAGAAAATAATTCTATTTATCCATTTTATATCTCTAATGTTAACGAACTGGAATTAGGCAGAAAGAAAAATTTCCCGTGCTTCACTTCCAACACTTCGCGCCGTCTCTTGTCACACCAGTTTTATAAAAAAAATTCGCAGAATATTTTGCAAAACTATTCCGAAAGTGAGAAAGAAAGCAGGAAAATTGATCATCGCGTCGAAGACCGAAGACAGTGAAACAGCGAGGAGACGACTACGAGAAGAACAACTGCAATAGCGCTTTATGGATTATGCTGGGATGGGAACTGCGAGTCCTCACAGTTTGTTAGAATGCCGGCTCGTGACGCGGCCGTTTAAAAATACTGCTTCGCCGCTCGCCCTTGGCTTTTCGCTGCTATTCGCTGCAATAACACTGCAACCGCCTTCTGCAGCCCTCTCTGGTAGCCGAGCTAACAGGGGTCTCGGCTACACGTAGTGGAAACTTTGGCCACGCAAGAGGTATAATTTTCCTTAATTTACTTAATATTACCAACATCAAATCTATACTCAGCAAATTACGTGGCATAGGGGAATTCTTATTGTGTCATACTTTAAGGTGTCCTCTCGTTCTATTTGCGGTACAAGCATGGAACTAATGTTTGCTCGTCCACAAGTATTACTTCAGTTCCGTCTTCACAGCGCTTGCGGGAACGATATGAATAACGCCAAAAAATATTTAGACATTCTGCCCTAATAGGTGATTTATTAAAAAGAATCAAAATTATTTTCTACAGGAACTGGAAGTCATAGCTTTTCTGTCACATCACGTTTTCAAGAGTTTCCAAGGAATCATACAAACAACCACTCGCACACCTTACTTATTATATATTCCATATGCGTTGTTAATCAGATATAATATTGATCCAACATACTTCAGTACATCATCAGAATACTTCGTAATCTTTTTGGTAAAAGAGACGAAATTTCCAAGTATTATGAAAAGGTCTCGAAGCCGGACACAGGTTCTACCTGAACCTACGTGATCATAATCATCATCATTGTATCATCTTCAGCCATTCGACACCCACTAGGAAACAAATGCCTCCTCTAGACTTTTCTGTGGTTTTTAGCCATACATATGCACATCGTCCCAGCATGCCTTCTAAAATGATCTACCACATCCCTTCAGGCCGTCATTTCTTATCCCCTAGAACAGAGGTACCTAGTTAGCTCTTCCTTTCCCCGTCATGTTCTTTTAACACTCCCTTTTTAAAAAAATACCAAACATAACTGATATTTAGGTTCTGTAGATTATTGAGTCAATGAGGTAATTGGTACCAATTCAAACGACCACTTTTTTGTGGAATGATGAAGGAATTGTCGCTGCATCGAAAGGGCTATCTATAATATCTTCCAGAAAAGAAAGCTAACTATCCGTAATAAGGATAGACACTTCCAAAAAAACATGGTTCGCCTGCACCAGTCTTCTCCCTAGCGCCATTTACTTCAACCACAATATGTATCCCCATTTAAAATGAACCAAGTGAAAATGTACGCACTGCACTTGCCGTTTGTAAATCACTTCATTGCTGGACTCTTTTCCACTGAATTGGAAGACTTCAGGCTGTCAATGCTTTTTTGTCTGACGATTGCCACTGATGATGATGATAATGATGATTATACTACGTAGTCCCTAAAGCAGTTTAACAGCCATTACATAGTTACTGTCAATTACGTAGTTTATCTGTTGCGAAGTGTGGAGTGAAGTAATTTGTGATCCATTTCACAAACTACCTACAACTTAGAAAAAACAAAAAATGATTCAAATGGCTCTGAGCACTATGGGACTTAACTTCTGAGGTCATCAGTCCCCTAGAACTTATAACTACTTAAACCTAACTAACCTAAGGACATCACACACATCCATGCCCGAGGCAGAATTCGAACCTGCGACCTTAGAGGGCGCGCGGTTCCAGACTGAAGCGCCTAGAACCGCAATGCCACACCGGCCGGCCTTGGAAAAAACATTTCCATGAGACGTTTAAGCGTATATGTCTCAATTTTACTGCCGTAGATGCATGGTATAAAGTGCAAATACGTGTGTAGAGGATGGATTATGTGAGGAACTAGGAAAATTTTATTTATACTTTCGTTTTATTGGTAACTTACACAAACAACACTAAATTTTTACAAAATAGCGATAATACTCAAGAGGTTTTAAAATTAATTTAGTTTCGTAATCGAAACAAAATCAAATCCATTTGTTTTTACCCACCAGAAAATTTCATTTTACACTCCGTAGGGAGAGGGTGCGGGGTGGGGTTGAGTGGTAGTTACCGCCAGGTAGGGAACCTCCGTCCAAGAATGTAACAAAGATTTTTCTTGGTCCAACTACCACCTGACTACAGATTGTGCGCTCCTCCAGTTCATATTCATTACTTTCATTAACACGTCGTCCACATTGGTTTTTTTTCCTCTCTCCAGGTGTCATCTTCGAAATGTGTGTGTATTTAATATGCAGGAGTTGCTTCATTGTGATAGTATATACAAAACAAGTGAACAAAATTTGCACATATACATATTCAACAACAGATGAACTTCGGGTATTATGGTATGGTCGCGGAATATGGAATACTTCTAATTTCTGTGCCGAGAACGAATATTACATTTGTGACTTCTGTAAATTGATGAAAGTAAAATGAATCACCCCTACTATATAAGCAAGTAATTGCTTGAGAACTTTACATTTTCCTTCTTTACTACCGAAATCTTGCAAAGCCGGGCGCGGTGGCCGAGCGCTTCTAGGCGTTACAGTCTGAAACCGCTCGACCGCTACGGTCGCAAGTTCGAATCCTGAATCGGGCATGGTTGTGTGTGATGTCCTTCGGTTAGTTAGGTTTAAGTAGTTATAAGTTATAGGGGACTGATGACCTCAAAAGTTAAGTCCCATAGTGCTCAGACCCATTTGAACCAAATCTTGCAAAACTGTTGTTCATAAACCGCCTCGCTCAAGATGAAGCTATTGACAAAATAGTGTTATAGTCTTGTTGGCACATAAACCAAGCTCATGTCATTGCAGGACTACAGCTAATGATGATGTTCTTCAATCTGTGTTTACTGTTTAATGGATTTTTCTGAAGTCAAGTTACATTTTTCTGCAACTTGTAAGTAATTCTTATAAGAGTTTAAATTAAGAGCAGTCTCAGAATTTTATTTTGTGTACATTAATTATGATTTTTATTAAATAAAAATTAATATAATTAACATTTAATGCCTAGACCGCTATTTTCACCACACACGAGGACAACTAAAGCACGATGACTACTTACAGTTGTTTTCTAGTAACAAATTCAGATCGTTCAAAAGGTATGAATTGAAAACATCATTAGCTGTAGTCAAGCAATCTCGAAAATTGACGCTAAAATGGTCAGTTGCATTAGTAAAAACTGCATCACATGCCCATGATTATTACTAATTTTTAATAATGCAGCTGGCCACTTTCCTTCTTTATTTCCGAAATCTTGCAAGTTATGGTTTACATCCCGGGTTGTTCACGATGAAGTTGTTGACTGCATACTATCACAGTCTTGTTGGCCCACAATAGGAACGCATGTCATTGCTGGACTACAGCTAATGATGATGATGCTGATGTACTTCTGTCAGTGTTTACCGCCTTTTTACGATTTGAACTATCTGATGATGGCTGTAGAAAACAAACGAAATTTGTCGTCGTTCTTTAATTGTATACTGAAAACTGCTCTCTAGGCATTAAAAGTTTTTTACTCTAAAAATTTTTATTTAATAAATTACATTAAGGCCAACGTTTCCTCGCTGACAGTTTCAGGCTACACTAATTATGTTTTCATCCAAATTTACTTGGTTATCTTTATTTGTATCACTTCATTGCATAGTATCCTAACATTCCATATTGACTTCAAAGTGCAATTTGTTAAAATATATTTTCGCGGATAAGTCTTCAATTTTACTAAAAAATACAAATACTCATTGTCAGCTGAACAAGATAAAATGTGTTTTAGAGCTAAGGATGAATTCAGTTTGAAGATACAACTTCAAAAGTGAATGGTATTCGTACTACGTGAACTTACTCTACGTAGAGGACATGATTGAAAATGCTCAGCTGGAAATGTGAGTTAGTGTTGTGGGAAAAATAATAGCAAGTGTAAGATTTGCGGATGATAGAGTGATATTAGCAGGAAGTGAAAATACCGCAATCAAAATGCTATAGTTACTTAAGAGTCTTGTGAAGAATCTTGTATCAAAATCAAACAAAAACATATATTAAGCTAATATTAAGGTAGGACAGATTACAGGTAGCCAAGTGATAGCTTTCAACCACGTAACACGCATAATAACGGAAAATCTAACGTATGTATCCTCTGGAGG
Source organism: Schistocerca americana (assembly GCF_021461395.2). Classification (NCBI taxonomy): domain Eukaryota; kingdom Metazoa; phylum Arthropoda; class Insecta; order Orthoptera; family Acrididae; genus Schistocerca; species Schistocerca americana. The sequence goes on along the minus strand of NC_060121.1, from coordinate 789,295,156 downwards.
TCCAAGCTAGAATTGTATCAGCTAAGGAAGAATTCAAAAGAAAGAGGATCTTATTATATGGAAATCAAAATAAACGGGCAAGAAAAAGACGAAAAAGGTATTTTGTCTGAATCGTGGCGCTCTGTGGAACTGAATCATGTAGTGAGAAAAAAGGACGCAAGGGGGTTGGAAGCGTTTGAGATGTTGGTGTGGAGGGGAACAGAGAGTGACTAATGAAGGGATGCTGCAAAAATAGGGGATTGAAGACTTTTGGAAATTTTAAGAAAAGAGAAACAAGAATTGGCTTGGTCCTATATCATGATGGAATTGTTTGACGGGGAATGCATTGGTAGAATTAGTGTGTGGGGGACAAATGAGAAGAACGTAACGTATCTTTCCTTTCTGGCCGATAAAGGGAAGAAATATTTAAATTTTGATAAAAGTGTGTAATCCATGAAAGAAGGTTTGCCTCGGGAAAGACACGATGCAAATGCGATGGTACGACGTAGTTAGTAATATTATAGATATCCAGATACAATCAAACATTCTACCGTTTTGAAACACCGTCGTTTGAATTCTTAAGCCATAGAACGTCATGGTGGCTATTGAGCATCATCAATGTTTAAAAACACTTGCTGTTGATGCAACCACTTTTACAAGTAACTGATGAAGCGTAACCCAGTACATCATTTGTTTTACGGTTCCACGCGTTAATAGCCAAAGAAACTGCTCGTGTGCTCGTTGACGGGTTCTCTTCAGTGTATTGCAGTACGGCCTCTTCCAATTCGGGAGTATGGCGTCTCCTTGGAGCAGCATAATCACGCCTTCTGAAGACCGAAACGTCGGTTTTAGTTTATTATTGTTGTTAGTTTTTAGCAATGACGCGGCGTAATACCTAGAAGAATTTTAATCACTATGACACCGGCTGCGGAAGCCTACGTTCTTATATCATAAACTAGTTATCAGTCCAAATGAAGATTTCATGTGCGACCTTGACATCATGGATTTTCAGTCCCTTCAAGAAGATCGCACATCTCCTAACCGACAATATCAACAAGCTAGGTGTACAGATTTTATTACTATGTTTTCCACCTATTTCAATGCCTCGGTGTGCCAACAATAGCCACTATGTCTACCACGAAAAAAATGTTTTATATTTGTATAACGTCTAGAAGCCAACGTCAGGGAAGATCAGTTTGGATTCCGTAGAAATATTGGAACACGTGAAGCAATACTAACCTTACGACTTATCTTAGAAGCTAGTTTAAGGAAAGGCAAACCTACGTCTCTAGCATTTGTAGACTTAGAGAAAGCTTTTGACAATGTTGACTGGAATACTCTCTTTCAAATTCTGAAGGTGGCAGGGGTAAAATACAAGGAGCGAAAGGCTATTTACACTTTGTACAGAAAGCAGATGGCAGTTATAAGAGTCGAGGGACATAAAAGGGAAGCAGTGGTTGGGAAGGGAGTGATACAGGGCTGTAGCCTCTCCCCGATGTTATTCAATCTCTATATTGAGCAAGCAGTGAAGGAAACAAAAGAAAAATTCGGAGTAGGAATTAAAATCCATGTAGAAGAAATAAAAACTTTGAGGTTCGCCGATGATATCGTAATTCTGTCAGAAACAGCAAAGGACTTAGAAGAGCAGTTGAACGGAATGGGCAGTGTCTTGAAAGGAGGATATAAGATGAACATCAACAAAAGCAAAACGAGGATAATGGAATGCAGTCGAATTAAGTCGGGTGATACTGAGGGAATTAGATTAGGAAATGAGACACTTCAAGCAGTAAAGGAGTTTTGTTGTTTGGGGAGCAAAATAACTGATGATGGTCGAAGTAGAGAGGATATAAAATGTAAACCGGCAATGGCAAGGAAAGCGTTTCTGAAGAAGAGAAATTTGTTAACATAGAGTATAGATTTAAGTGTCAGGAAGTCGTGTCTGAAAGTATATGTATGGAGTGTAGGCATGTATGGAAGTGAAACATGGACGATAAATAGTGTGGACAAGAAGAGAATAGAAGCTTTCGAAATGTGGTGCTATAGAAGAATGCAGAAGATTAGATGGGTAGACCATATAACGAATGAGGAGGTATTGAATAGAATTGGGGAGTAGAGGAGTTTGTGGCGGTTGGTAGGACAAGTTCTGAGGCATCAAGGGATCACCAATTTAGTATTGGAGGGCAGCGTGGAGGGTAAAAATCGTAGAGGGAGACCAAGAGATGTATACACTAAGCAGATTCAGAAGGATGTAGGTTGCAGTAGGTACTGGGAGATGAAGACCACAACAACAACGTGTAGTTTCATAAACGAAATTCATTGATATGTATGATGTACAGTAACAGATTTCAGAAGTGATTGCAGAAGCAGCATTGTGAGCGAAACATGACTTGACTGGATTAAGTTGCTGAGAGGCAATCCGGAGACGGCTACTTGAAATGCTAAGTAAAGCCGCTCTGCATTCAGCGTATACGCGAGAGTGAGAAACAACTTTGCACTGTTGTGTTCTCGTTAAGCGTGGGAACACGGCGCGCTGCCTGCGCAGGTGCATCGTTCGCGCACTTTCGCTCGCCACGGGCGGTAGCGCCCGCGAGACGCCGCCGCGGTTATGCAACGGGAAAACGGCACAGGCCCGGGGCAGCCGCGCGCGCATGCGCCGTGCGGCGCGGCCTTGGGTGCCGCTCTGGGGCGACCTTGACCGACTTGCGGCGGCGGCGGCGGCGGCTGCTGCTGCGTTGGCGGCGGCTGCACTCGCGCATCGGCCGGGCCGGGCCGCCGGCCGCCAGCGCGCAAACCGCAGCGCCCCGCGCCGCGCCGCGCCGCGCCGCCACCTTGGGAGAGCCGGAAGTGGCTGCGTGCTCGCGCAATAGCCGGCCGGCTACACACCTGCGACGTCCTTCAACCTACACAAACTGCTGTTGGAGAATATCTGTAGATGACAATATATAGGATGGTGCAGGAGAAACGTCACATTATTTATGAGGTGATTCTACATGTGAAAATTAATGTAGGAGGTCGTATCAATAATTGTTCGGTTTTCGATCGTTACGGAACTGGAACGGGTTGAAGACTACACACATCCGTGAATGAATATATAGCACTCCGTCGTCAGGCCACGAGTGGCCTACCGGCACCACCCGACCGCCGTGTCATCTTCAGAGGAGGATGCGGATAGGAGGGGCTTGGGGTCAACACACCGCTCTCCCGGTCGTTGTGATGGTATTCTTGACCGAAGCCGCTACTATTCGGTCGAGTAGCTCCTCTATTGGCATCACGAGGCTGTGTGCACCCCGAAAAATGGCAACAGCGCATGTCGGCTGGATGGTCACACATCTAAGCGCCGGCCACGCCCAACAGCGCTTAACTTCGGTGATCGCACGGGAACCGGTGTATCCACTGCGGCAAGGCCGTTGCCACGAATGGGTATATAGACAAGTGTGAATATTACTTACCAAAAATTGTGTAGATGCTATGCTGGAAAAAAATAATGGTGGGACAGATGACTGCCAACGGCCTTGCCGCAGTGGTAACAGCGGATCCCATCAGATCATCTAAATTAAGCGCTGTCGGGCTGGGCTAGCACGCGGATGGGTGACCATCCGGTCTGCCGAGCGCTGTTGGCAAGCGGGGTGCCCTTGTGAGGCAAACTGAGGAGCTACTTGATTGAGCAGTAGCGGCTCCAGTCTCGTAAACTGACATGCGGCCGGGAGAGCGGTGTGCTGACCACGTGCCCCTCCATATCCGCCTCCAGTGACGCGTGTGGGCTGAGGATGACATAGCGGCCGGTCGGCACCGTTGGGCCTTCCAAGGCGTGTTCGGACGGAGTTAAAGTTTTTAGGGACAGATCACAGCACAGATAGTCCCAGTCTTCAAGAAGGGTCGTCGAGCAGATGCGCAAAACTATAGACCTATATCTCTGACGTCGATCTGTTGTAGAATTTTAGAACATGTTTTTTGCTCGAGTATCATGTCGTTTTTGGAAACCCAGAATCTACTATGTAGGAATCAACATGGATTCCGGAAACAGCGATCGTGTGAGACCCAACTCGCTTTATTTGTTCATGAGACCCAGAAAATATTAGATACAGGCTCCCAGGTAGATGCTATTTTTCTTGTCTTCCGGAAGGCGTTCGATACAGTTCCGCACTGTCGCCTGATAAACAAAGTAAGAGCCTACGGAATATCAGACCAGCTGTGTGGCTGGATTGAAGAGTTTTTAGCAAACAGAACACAGCATGTTGTTATCAATGGAGAGACGTCTACAGACGTTAAAGTAACCTCTGGCGTGCCACAGGGGAGTGTTATGGGACCATTGCTTTTCACAATATATATAAATGACCTAGTAGATAGTGTCGGAAGTTCCATGCGGCTTTTCGCGGATGATTCTGTAGTATACAGAGAAGTTGCAACATTAGAAAATTGTAGCGAAATGCAGGAAGATCTGCAGCGGATAGGCACTTGGTGCAGGGAGTGGCAACTGACCCTTAACATAGACAAATGTAATCTATTGCGAATACATAGAAAGAAGGATCCTTTATTGTATGATTATATGATAGCGGAACAAACACTGGTAGCAGTTACTTCTGTAAAATATCTGCGAGTATGCGTGCGGAACGATTTGAAGTGGAATGATCATATAAAATTAATTGTTGGTAAGGCGGGTACCAGGTTGAGATTCATTGGGAGAGTGCTTAGAATATGTAGTCCATCAACAAAGAGATGGCTTACAAAACACTCGTTCGACCTATACTTGAGTATTGCTCATCAGTGTGGGATCCGTACCAGATCGGTTTGACGGAGGAGATAGAGAAGATCCAAAGAAGAGCGGCGCGTATCGTCACGGGGTTATTTGGTAACCGTGATAGCGTTACGGTGATGTTTAATAAACTCAAGTGGCAGACTCTGCAAGAGAGGCGCTCTGCATCGCGGTGTAGCTTGCTCGCCAGGTTTCGAGAGGGTGCGTTTCTGGATGAGGTATCGAATATATTGCTTCCCCCTACTTATACCTCCCGAGGAGATCACGAATGTAAAATTAGAGAGATTAGAGCGCGCACGGAGGCTTTCAGACAGTCGTTCTTCCCGCGAACCATACGCGACTGGAACAGGAAAGGGAGGTAATGACAGTGGCACGTAAAGTGCTCTCCGCCACACACCGTTGGGTGGCTTGCGGAGTATAAATGTAGATGTAGATGTAGATCACTGATCCATCCTACAAGAGGCACGGGGGTTATCCAAATGGTGGCACCACTGTGACGTCGCACCGAGGCAACGGCTGCAAGCATACGCAGTGGGCAGTCGCGGGTTGGACCAGTGAGCAGTCGTGAGGCCGTGTGTTTGTCGTGCTTGAGTGTTGTTCAATAGAGCAAAACCATTATGTCTGTGAATACCAACATGCCGCATACGTTCACACAATAAGGTTGCGCAGACATATTGTTCGTGTACGAGTACTGTAATTGTAACGACCCTGCTGCTGTGACTGTATACCAGAGACTATTCCCTGATCGACGAACCACCTGTGCTGGTGTATTTCCCAGGGTTTTTTTAAACATTAGGTCAATCCGGAACACAACACAGTGCACATTTAGAATCAGAACGAGAGGCTGTCCAGTCGGTTTAGGAAAGGGCAGACATTATTGCAATGGTACAACGGAGTCCCACCACCAATACACGGTACATCAGTAGTCACCTCAGTATTGCACAAACACGAGTACAGCGTACTTTACATTACGAGGGCCTGTAGCCATTCCATATTCAGCCCGTGTAACATCTGCATCCAGGAGACTCTGTAAGCAGTAACAATTTTGTGAATGTTTGGGACTGGCTGTTCACAGAGACATCGTTGAGTACACTGAATTTACAGACGACGCTGGTATCATAAACACTACCGAGATGATGATCGATGTGCAATGCAACTCACCTACGAACGTGTTGACGAGTGCTCTGACATAGATGGCCGACTTATCGAACATCTCTTGTAGGATGGACCCGTCAGCTGCCCCACCAATGTTTTTTCTACCACTGCGCCTACACAGCATTTTTGCAAGAAATACTCACACTTTTCTTTATATTCATTCATGGACGTGTGTAGTCTTCAACTTGTTTACCTGCTCCAGTTCTATAAAGATCGAAAATCGGACACATGTTAATAAGAATTTTTTCGGTTTATTTTCACATGTAGGATCACCTAACAAATCACGTGACATTCCTCCTCAATCACTCTGTATTTTAAAGTCAACACGGGCTGTCTGAAATCTACTTCATAGTTGACACTCCATCTATGTCAACAGATGCAGGGATGCACGGCGTCCGGCTTTGGCCGGACGTGTCTAGCTTTTTAAGGTCGTGTCAGGCCAAATACGAGGTATGTGACAAAAGTAATGAAACTGATACTTCACCCACCAAAGATTTTATTAAAAAAAAAACACTGTCCCCTTCAAAGTAGCTCAGAATGGTTCAGATGGCTCTAGGCACTATGGGAATTAAAATCTGAGGTCATCAGTCACCTAGAATTAGAACTACGTAAACCTAACCAACTTAAGGACACCACACACATCCATGCTCGAGGCAGGATTCGAACCTGCGACCGTAGCAGCCGCGTGGTTCAGGACTGAAGCGCCTAGAACCGCTCGGCCACAGCGGCCGGCCTTCAAAGTAGTTCCCTTCGGCAGGCATACACCGGCAGAGTCGTTGTTCCCCGTCTTGTTAGCAGCGCTAAAAGGCTTCGGCTGGTAGGACCTTTAACATGTCGGTCACATTCTTCTCTATGTCCTCCAGAGTCCCAAAACAACGTCCTTTTAAGTCTTGTCTTTCAGTTTCGGATAAAGAAAGACGTCACAAGGACTCAGGTTTGGTGAATGACTGGTCTAAGTCGTTTAACCATTCCCTTGAGCCTTTCATCGACAGTTTTGGATAACACTTGGTTGACAGTTTGTTCTACAGAAACAAATTCTTTATGCATGATACGCCCACAGTCAAGAAAGCAGGTCGACGTTGTTTTGAACTCTAATTTGCTCATTCGACGTTTTTTCGGTCGAGGAGATGTCTTTGTGTGCCACTCTTCCTTTTTAAGTCCTATCATACACAGAAGGCGAGGCCACGACGTTGGGGGTCACGGATTTATTTCAAACTTTGTACACCTTTAGAAAGCCATTCAAACATAATGTGTAAGCAGTACATCTACATATGCATCTACATTTATACTCCGCAAGCCACCCAACAGTGTGTGGCGGAGGGCACTTTACGTGCCACTGTCATTACCTCCCTTTCCTGTTCCAGTCGCGTATGGTTCGCGGGAAGAACGACTGTCTGAAAGCCTCCGTGCGCGCTCTAATCTCTCTAATTTTACATTCGTGATCTCCTCGGGAGGTATAAGTAGGGGGAAGCAATATATTCGATACCTCATCCAGAAACGCACCCTCTCGAAACCTGGCGAGCAAGCTACACCGCGATGCAGAGCGCCTCTCTTGCAGAGTCTGCCACTTGAGTTTATTAAACATCTCCGTAACGCTATCACGGTTACCAAATAACCCTGTGACGAAACGCGCCGCTCTTCTTTGGATCTTCTCTATCTCCTCCGTCAAACCGATCTGGTACGGATCCCACACTGATGAGCAATACTCAAGTATAGGTCGAACGAGTGTTTTGTAAGCCACCTCCTTTGCTGATGGACTACATTTTCTAAGCACTCTCCCAATGAATCTCAACCTGATACCCGCCTTACCAACAATTAATTTTATATGATCATTCCACTTCAAATCGTTCCGCACGCATACTCCCAGATATTTTACGGAAGTAACTGCTACCAGTGTTTGTTCCGCTATCATATAATCATACAATAAAGGATCCTTCTTTCTATGTATACGCAATACATTACATTTGTCTATGTTAAGGGTCAGTTGCCACTCCCTGCACCAAGTGCCTATCCGCTGCAGATCTTCCTGCATTTCGCAACAATTTTCTAATGCTGCAACTTCTCTGTATACTAAAGCATCATCCGCGAAAAGCCGCATGGAACTTCCGACACTATCTACTAGGTCATTTATATATATTGTGAAAAGCAATGGTCCCATAACACTCCCCTGTGGCACGCCAGAGGTTACTTTAACGTCTGTAGACGTCTCTCCATTGATAACAACATGCTGTGTTCTGTTTGCTAAAAACTCTTCAATCCAGCCACACAGCTGGTCTGATATTCCGTAGGCTCTTACTTTGTTTATCAGGCGACAGTGCGGAACTGTATCGAACGCCTTCCGGAAGTCAAGAAAAATAGCATCTACCTGGGAGCCAGTATCTAATATTTTGTGGGTCTCATGAACAAGTACACAGCTATGGCAGTTCCAAAAAATAGCAAGACAAATTTCACGCGTCTATTAGGTACGGAATGTATCTATGCTTACGTGCTGGATGTTAGAGTTATAGTGGTTAAGTGACAGTCTGGCTTACGTGGCCGCCCGGAGTGGACGTGCCGTACTTCCGTCTGCAGAGCGTGTGAACTCTTGTTTGTTTACATTTCGACTTGGCCTGCACGCGGGATTCACTCACTGCGATCATTCCAAATAAGTTCAGGAAATCGACTCTTAAGTTTCAACTTTTGCCCGAAATTTGCACGGCCGAGAGACTCAGATGTGGAACGTTCCTTCTGCCAAGAGGCGAAGACCCCGCCATCACAATATCTGGTTATCCACCCCTCTATTCTCCGCAACGTCGTTTACGTTAAAATGTTCAATGACGCTGCGTGCGATCGCTTTTTGAACGCGTCCAAACAGGGTCTCAAGTTTCCGTCAGGCGGCGTGGTCAAAGTCGACCATGCGGGATTAGGCGTTACAACTATTCGCTTGTTTGAACTGCCGTTCGAGTTACCTGCAGAGCACGTCATAGTGGCTTTCCGACCATACGGCGCTGTTCATGACCATACTGCAGAACGCTGGGCCCTCTTCCGCACATACCCTGTCCTTAACGGGGTGTGTCAGACCACGATTGATCTGCGCAGCCATATTCCGTCTGATCTGACCATTAGCGGATGTCGAGGCGTAGTCATGTACAACGGACAGCGGCGTACTTTTCCTGTGTGTGGAAAAGAGGGACACAACAGACCTGAATGTCTGCAGCGACAGATGACGCCGCTACCAACTGGAGGAGTGGTACTTCCCTCGTCGTCTACGGTACTTCCGATCACATATGCGACGACACTTAAGGTGCCGCGGGCCGCCCGGCGGCTCTCGGAATCAAGTGAACAGCTGATGGATTGTGGCCCGCTCCTTCCGGAAACGGTTGCAGATGAGGTGACTGACGATGCGACTTCAGCCATGCCCTCAGCTCCGGTGATTCCTCCGACTGCGCCTGGGCCGACCCTGTTGTCGAACGTGACTCCTGAGCAGTGCTGCGGCTCGCGTTGCTACCTTTAAGGTTTCCGCCCTCTGCTGGAGGCCAGGCCGTATCGTTTAGTTGGCATGGTTGCGGTTGTTTCTCTTCTTCTCGTGTTGACTGGCGCCACTCCATTTCGCAACCGTTGTTTGTCCGCTAGTGGCAGCAGCGGCGATTATCGATATGTAGTAACTGCTGCCCTTTGGGGCGACGTCGTGGTTCTTCCGGGTCGTGTGAGTCGGGAGTTCGGTTGGGAACTCGGGAAGCGTCAGGTCCGCGCAGTGGAGAACACGCCGGGACCACTAGCGACACGTATGGACTGCCGGATGGAAGGGCTGTGGTCACGAGGGTGCACGACCTCGTCGTAAACTGGATCCTGCAAGCTTTAAGATGAGTGCACTTGAATTCAAGTAGAGAAACCTCCACCATTGTGATATCTCGCGATTTTCCAGTGACTTGGTTCGTGTTGCTGCTCGTAGTGTCGCCGAGGCGAAGAGCAGCGAGTGGAGTGGAGTGCTTAAGGAAGGTGGATCTGATTAGCTTTCCTCGACGTGTTATTACTATTTACTGATTTCAGCCTGTTACAATTTGTTAAGTTCAGCCAGCGGTATTTTTCCTTCCTCGTGGCCGTTAACGCACCAGTTACCTGCCCTGGGGGTTGGTGTATGTAACGGCAGTGTACTTTTCCTGCCGCTGCTGTCCGGTAAGGCGTGTAGTTTGAACATCTTCCTTTCAGAATGGCTCTAAGCACTATGTGACTTAACATCTGAGGTCATCAGTCCCCTAGACTTAGAACTACGTAAACCTAACTAACCTAAAGACATCACACGCATCCATGCCCGAGGCAGGATACTAACATGCGGCCGTAGCAACAGCGCAGTTCCGGACTGAAGCGCCTAGAACCGCTCGACCACAGGTGCCGGCGAACAGCTATCTTGATTATAGGCCGGTTGGTGATTTTTTTAGACTCTGGTGGTAGTGATTCCTTTCTCGTTCCGGGCGCTCTAAACACTGCATTCTGGGGACGTAGTGCAGACCGCCGGTTCCGGCTTTGGAGTGTTGTTCCATTGTAGTATTTGGTTAGTCGGACGTCAGGTAGCTTCAGCAAGTTATCGTTAGTCAGTCGTTGGACTGCCACTAATCTGAGTTACCATCCAGTGAAGTGCTGCAACTCTTGGCAGCCTATCTCATCGCTCGCGAAAGTGTCTGTTATCAGAAGTAGATTCCTGAAGCACCATCTGTGACTGGTCCTTGTGTTTTATTATTGTATTATTTATTATAATACCTTGTAATAATTACGTTAAAGGTTAAGATGCCTTCTGCTGTGTTTGTGGCTACTTACCTGTAGTACTGAAATATTTGTAAGTTGTAAATTGCAGCGAGTTTTTAAACATTCTTAATTTACTACCATTCTTGGTGAATAAGACCTTCAGCCGTGATAACAGTGACTTGTTTTTAAGACATTATCTGTTGTATATGTATTTTAAGTGTAAGGGTTGTCTTACAAGATTTACCATCATTTTATTTCACCCGTTTGGTGATCAGTTGCATTTTTTTAAAATTAACCTTTGCTATTGTATTTGATGTTTTACGGCAGGTTTCTAAAATTTTTTAATGTGATTGCCGTTCCTGGCATGTAAGGCTTTCAGCAGTAATTGTGGCTATTTGCCTTAAAATTTTAATTTGGTATCGGTAATTTTAGCAGTAAGCCTTAAAACCTTATTTACTGCCATGTCTGGCATCTGATGCCTTCTGCTGTGTTTCTGGCTACTTACCTGTAATATTTTAATATTTGTAAGTTGTAAATTGCAGCGAGTTCTTAAACATTCTTAATATATTCCCATTCTTCGCGTACAAGGCCTTCAGCCGTGATCACAGTGGCTTATTTTTAAAACATTATCTCTTGTATCTGTATTTTACAGTGATTTCTAAATTGTAACGCTCTGAAAACACTGTTATTGTACACAGTTGTTCATTTCTTCATTACTAACGTGTGGTTCTTTCATTTATTGTTGAGTATGGAATTGCTGTTTTCAAATAGATGTGTATAACTATAGAAGGCAACCAATAGTAACTGGCTACGGCCCCCTCCACTATCGTAACCGAATCCTATCTTCCCCTGACTACCAGGTCTCAACTCCTTGGTCGACTCTCTGGCTGTCTCAACGGCGGCCTTTCTGCTTCACTGGCGCAACTCCCTCCCGTCTTCGGACACGGAAGGATTGGTTGGTTGTTTTGGGGAAGGAGACCAGACAGCGTGGTCATCGGTCTCATCGGATTAGGGAAGGATGGGGAAGGAAGTCGGCCGTGCCCTTTCAGAGGAACCATCCCGGCATTTGCCTGGAGTAATTTAGGGAAATCACGGAAAACCTAAATCAGGATGGCCGGACGCGGGATTGAACCGTCGTCCTCCCGAATGCGAGTCCAGTGTCTAACCACTGCGCCACCTCGCTCGGTAACACGGAAGGACGATTGCGTAAACAACGCTTCCCTCAACGACGCAAAAGGACGAGCCGTACGGTGTCGGAACGGGACTCGTAGCTCTGTCCAAATGATACACTACCTGTTGAGGAAATTACAGTTTCAGCGTCTGAGACCGAGGACGACGGCGTCGTCAGTGCGTCGGCGAAACGTCGGCCCTCAGTGGCTCTCGCATAGTCAGAACGGAATTTTGCTGCTTCTGACGTCACTACCAAAGAAGGATCTACACCAGCCGATCTGGCAATGTCGTCAGCCATTGAACATCCGGATACCACGGCGACGGAGTCACCGCGGGCTTGGAGCGAGGATTTTGAAGAAGCAGCGGATCCCAAACAAGAGTCTGCACCGTTAGGGGAGGCGACCTGCTGGTGTCAACTACTGCTCTGTGCGAGGGGCGCCGGCAGCTTCTGCTGCCAGGTGTCCCCCGAACCTTTACAGCACCGACCTGTAGCCCCACACCGTGCTAGGTCGCAGCTTCACGCTTACCGTGTCACGACACTGAATGTCAACGGCATCCAAATGCTGGTCAACATCCATCTTCTGAAAGAAATGACACGGGCTGTGGAGCTAGATATTACAATATACATGAGGTGCTTTCAGTAGCGCTAGGATGATTATACTTCTTTGCCTCACATGCGGACAACCTTGGCCGTGGAGTGGCGGTATATGTACGTGGAGGCACCCCGATTGACATCATCGTGTATCTCCCTTCTACCAGGGGTATGGCTTTTACGATTCCCTCCACGCATGTCATTCTACATCTACATCTACATGGTTACTCTGCAATTCACACTTAAGTGCATGGCAGAGGGTTCATCGAACCATTTTCATATTACTTCTCTACCATTCCACTCTCGAATGGAGCATGAGAAAAAGGAACACCTAAATTTTTCCGTTCGAGCTCTGATATCTCTTATTTTATGATGATGATCATTTCTGCCTACCTTGGCGGGTGTCAACAAAATATTTTGGCATTCGGCAGTTGGTGAAAGAAATTTCCTAAATACATAGATCTCGCCGCAAAGAAGACCGCCTTTGTTCCAGTGACTGCCACCCCAACTCGCGTATCATATCAGTGACTCACTCCTATGGCGCGATAACACGAAACGAGCTGCCCTTCTTTGCACTTTTTCGATGTCTTCCGTCAACCGTACCTGGTAAGGATCCCACACCGCGCAGCAATATTCCAGCAGAGGACGGACAAGTGTAGTGTAGGCTGTCTCTTTAGTGGGTTTGTCGCATCTTCTAAGTGTTCTGCCAACAAAACGGAGTCTTTGTATCGCCTTCCCCACACTATTATATATGTGGTATTTCCAATTTAAGGTGCTCGTAATTGTAATTCCTAGGTATATAGTGGAATTGACAGCCCTTACGTTTGTGCGATTCATCGTATACCCAAAATTTATCGGATCTCTTTTAGTAACCATGTGGATGACCTCTCACTTTTCTTTGTTTAGTGCCAACTGCCACTTTTCACACCATACAGACATTCTCTCTAGATCATTTGGTTATTGGAATTGATCATCCGATGATGTTACTAGACGGTAAATTACAGCGTGGCTGGCTCTGAGCACTATGGGACTCAACTGCTGTGGTCATCAGTCCCCTAGAACTTAGAACTACTTAAACCTAACTAACCTAAGGACATCACAAACATCCATGCCCGAGGCAGGATTCGAACCTGCGACCGTAGCAGTCGCACGGTTCCGGACTGCGCGCCTAGAACCGCGAGACCACCGCGGCCGGCAGATTACAGCGTCATCTGCAAACAATCTAAGGGGGCTGCTCAGATTATCACCTAGATCGTTTACGTAATTCAGGAACAGCAGAGGCCCTATGACACTACCTAGCAGATATCACTTCTGTTCTACTCGATGATTTACCTTCTATCACTACGAACTGTGACCTCTCTGAGAGGAAATCATCAATCCAGTCACACAAATGAGGAGATACTCCATAAGCACGCAATTTGATTAATATCGCCTTCTGGGAATCTAGGAATATGGAATCGATCTGAGATCCCTTTGCTCCTTCCACAACAGGTTTGGAGGAGTCGAGCATCATGGGAACTCCACACTCGGCATCTGCAGCATCATGATTGTCGCTAACGTGAAACGTGGACTAGATGCGAACGGTGTCTCCGATCCTACGCATCCGTATTGGAGTGGTGGCTGGAACATGCCAAACCAATGCCTCGGTACACGTTCATCATTTACAGCAGGGACGTGGCTACTTGGCACAGCACTCTACAGACTTCTACTTCAGCGCTCATTGTGACCTTGATGGCCAACCACCATCCTCGGAGGTACGAACAGAATGCAGCATGATTAAGACGAAGCTGCTAATGATTACTCGACAGAAACGTCAGGGGGCTGTGGTTCGCACCCGCAGACCAGATTTGGTGTGGCGAAGAGAATCTCTCCATGCATCATGTATGATCGCAGACACTGCAGACAAAATTTAGTCTCGAACTGTTAGGTCATTACGCTCAGCGGGTCACCTGCTAAGTGGACGTAGACGATAGCTTTCTCGAACATCTTCGCAGGGTCTACTGTGCCAATGAAGGAGCCATCCCGGACTACGATACTACCGCTGTGGACGTTCCGCGGACTCTCACATTTGAGGAGGGGGTTACGTTAATAGAACCTTTCAATAACGAGGAAGTCAATATCGCTATCTTCGAGGGTGCACTGTGTAAATCACCAGGTATCGACGGACTCACTATTGAATTATATCGCACGTTTTATGGTCTCGTGTCTACATTATGGACAGAGATGTGTAATGAACTGATCGCGTCTGCAGCTGCGATTCCGCCAGCTTTTGTCGTGGACATTATTGTTCCCGTTCATAAACCGACGCCTGGAATTACTATGGACCACTACCGTGCTATCACCTTATTAAATACTGATTACAAGTTTTTTGCTCGGTTATTGGCAGCGCGCTGCAGACTCCTCTTACCACGTGTCCTCTCCATAGCGCGGTCTATTCCAAGTGGCACAGTTAACGTCCCGATAGCAACTGGAGACTATCGGACCTGACTGCACTGGCAGGGGCCGTGATTGTTGCCGTAGAGTTTAACAACGCGTTTGACAGAGTGCTCCATGTCTTCCACTGCTCTGTATTACAACGGCTGGGCTTCCCTGCCCGGTTCATCGATGTCCTTCGGCGGCTCTTTAGCAGCACGCCTTCGTTGGGCCAGGTCAATGGGCACGTGGCGGGTTCGATACCTGTTAACGGTCGGTCCTTTATGCAGTGGCGCTGGAGCCGCTCATGAGACTGCTGAGGACGCCATTGTCTGGACTCTCCTTACGCGGTTACACATTCCAGTGTCGCGCATATGCAGATGAGCTCCTGCTGCTGGTTCGTTCTCGGGCGGAGGTCGCAAGGATCTCGACACCACCACGCCTCATGCCATAGCAGCTGGTAATATGGGATGAATGTGCGCAAATCCACGGCGCGGCCCACCCCCGAAAGTTCTGGCGCCCCTGCCATGTGTCCAACATTTCCGCTGTCTTGGAATCGCTTTTACGTCATCAACGCGCTGTACATCGGCGGTCAACTTTCGTCACGTTTTGAAAATTACCCGCATGATGATCGGTCACAGTTCCCTACGCCGCTTCGATCCTCTGCAGCGTGTTCGCTACCTGAATGCCTAAGTAGCTTCCAGAAGTGTTCATATTGCGTAGATTCTACCGCTGCCGATTACGAAAGGACATTGTACTCAAACACCTTTCAGATATTTTCGGACGGCTGGATCGATCTTCAAAGTACGCTGTGACACACTCGCCCCCCGAATGCAGGAGGGCTTGGTCTCACAAACGTCTGCAACCGTGCGGCAACACTTTACGTGGCCACTGTGAGTTAACGAGCACTGCGCTCTCATTTAAATATATGGCCGAAACAGTCAGCCTACAAGAACTGTGAAACGAGCCCTGTCGTCCAGGACCGCATGCTACAAATGGCGCAGAGTCACCACGAGATGGGGAAACTCACAGGCTTCTATTGTCTATTGAGGCCTAAGCGCTGTAGTGTGCGAGTGACACAGACGAGATCCTACGTCATAGGAAAACCCAGCAGAAACTTTTGTGGCCAAGGAGACGTGGCAGTGTTAAATATGGAGGACCGAAGATCGGCCATTTAGGGAAATATTTATGAAAACTGTTTAATTCTGCAGTAGTGGTTGGAATGAAGCCACAGTAATTTCAATCTACCATCCTTGATAAATTTTCATGGTGATCCCAATAAAACTTGAATATTGAGCGTATCTATAATAGTTTAGGATTTACTGTTAAAATGAAATTCACAAGTTTTGTAACAAAGACCTGAATGCTAAAATCTGAGTGCCTTAGTCGATCTAAACGACCGACATTTCATATAGAAGCGCATCATTAAAATGACAAACATCGTAAATATCAATTCTGTAACTTCATTTGTTTAAAAGATTAGTAAATTGAAATTATCATCATTTTCATTTAAGCATCAGGTCATCATTTTCTCCACACGAAACACACTGAACGATGATAGCATGACACCTTATTGAATCATTAGGTAATAGAATATTTGTTGTAAAATTTAGTGCACAATAGTTATTTTTGTTCTTCATTCATTTATCTGAAAGCACATTGGTGCAAGACTATTGCCCGTGACATTCAAAGTTAAGTAGGAAATTGTATTGGTTTTATGTAAAATAATTTAAGGTTTATTATGCAATGGATATTATTGTTACTTTATTTAGAACATGAAAGTGGTCAAGCTTTGAGTATTTAAATATGTTTAAATGTAAAATAATGTAGAATAACCTGTAGCCAATGAGATGGACGGCTTCAGTAAAGGGAACCGCCTTAGTCAGTTAAGCGAGGATATTCGGCGCTCGGGAAACGCGGCCAGGAACGGAGTGCTGATGTAGACGCGAAAGCGGGCAGTTCGGCTGGAGACACCAAAGGGTTCAGTTCGGATTGAGACGCGAAAGTGGACAGTTGGTCTTTAGGCAGCTATGAAGTGAAACGACTTAGAAAATTTCACGTTGTGTGGTATCGCGGGACTCAGTCTCTTAGCGGTGAGCAGCCGCGCGTCTGGTGTGAACTACTTTTCGTCAAGATAACGAGGTGAAATATTAGACTTGTATTTGGCGATGAGACTGAATGATCGAACTGTGTCAAATGGATATGCGCTCGACTGTACTAGTAACTCTAAATACGACCACTTCCACTACTAGTTTGCTTTCTGGATAAACAGTATTCTAACCAAATCGCAACTGTGTGGCCTACATCATTTATGGGTCGTTAATCTAGTTCCCGATATCATTATTACTATTATTGTATCTTATATTAACTTCATAATTCGCAAACTTGACATCCGCCAGACAATTTAACCAAAGGGTCACAAGTGTCTAATTTAGGGCGTGTAGTGCGACACGTGCGGCTCTGCCCCTAGACGAGTTTGAGCCAAGACATTTCGACGAAGAGGAACCGCATGTGAGCCCGAACATCTCTGGGATGTTAGGTCCCACCACGATGCGCAAACAAAAGCACAGTGTCGAGGCCTCCATTACACACCATTTACTTGCCGTTCTTGTGCCACTGTAAAGTTTATTGCGCGTATCCGCTTATAGTAACCCGAGCTGGAAGCATTTGTTCTGGACAATAGAACTTTGGCTGCAGGAGGTTGGCATAAGGGTATGTTAATAAAAGTGCATTCAGTTGATAAACATATCCCAGCCGTCCAGAAACACGGCGAAAGGAGCTCTGACTTGTTACAGGTTCGGAAGAAACCAGGAAGTTGATGGTCAGACTTGAGCTCGGTTTTTTTAGCATTTTTCCATGGCTTTCGAGGGGAGTCTAGCAGCTGCTCGAGAGGGCACCGATTGGTGACATGGATGTCGCGTCAAAAAATTTGTAAATTTATGGTAAGTTCCGATGGGACCAAACTGCTGAGGTCATCCGTCCCTAGGCTTACATATTACTTAATCTTACTTAAACTAAGTTAAACTAAATTATAGTAAGGACAAAACACACACCCATGTCCGAAGGAGGACTCGAACCTCCGACGGGGGGAGTGTCGCGTGAACCGTGGCAAGGCGCCCAAGACCACGCGGCTATCCCGCGCGGCTCTCGTCAGCAGAACATAATATGTAGTGCGAATTGTTTTTGGAAAAGTGGGTAGGGTATCGAGATTATTGATTTATAACGTCTCGCCTCTGCTGGGAGGAGATTTTGTCACTAAGGAACAATTACACCATTTGCAAATTTCCTCTTGGCTATTGCCTTGGCTTCTTTGGCCGACTTTCGTTTGATAGTTTTTGTGACGTTTCGCCACAACGAGCGGCTGGCACTCTCAAAGCTTCTCCCGCCATTGCTGGTAGTGGACGGTACTTGAACTCGCGGCCACAGTTCTTATGTCCGCCGGGAGAAAAGACGTCTTGATTTACCAATTCGTATTCAGTGTAATCAGCTGCGTCGGATCTGCGTCAGACAACCGCTACCCTTTCTAGTTGTGCTGGTCACGAGGGATGGAGAAAGCATTGGGCGCAGCGTGTAATGAAAACCGAAACACACAGATCGATACCTGCACCAACTATCATACGACCACCAGAGCCGGAAACGAGGCGTGAGTAACACGCTCGTAACGAGCAAGAGGAATGCCTGAGACTCAGCAATTCAGACGCCAGGTGCAACACCTGGGAAGCGTTCTGAGGAGCTGGTTCAAATGGCTCTGACAATTATGGGACTTAACTTCTGGGATCATCAGTCCCCTATAACTTAGAACTACTTAAACCTAAATAACCTAAGGACGTCACATACATCCATGCTCGAGGCAGGATTCGAACCTGCGACCGTAGCGGTCGCGCGGTTCCAGACTGTAGCCCCTAGAACCGCTCGGTCACACCGGCCGGCGTTCTGAGGAGTAATGGGTACTCCACCAGTTACATCTGAAAGAGTGTCGCAGAATCAAACACCGAGGAAAGTGAGACATGGGAAAAAGAAATGCCGGTTAGGCCTTTCTCCCATACATCCCAGAGTGCCGGACAGAATCGGCCGTATATTGAGCATATACGGTGTAAAGGCTATTTATAAACAGACAAAGAAGATCGAAGTGTGTCTCAGATCAGCAAAGGACGAAAGGGGCTCACTTGCAATGTCGGAAATATGCGATATATCACGTACATGTGGAAAAATATATGTTGGAATGACTTAACGATCAGTCAGCACCAGGATCACGGAACATAAGCGGCATTGCGGCAAGTAGAGAAATTGGTCGTGGCGGAGTTCTCGCTGTATAGACTGACCAAATAGTAAAATTCGCCGCCATGGAAGTTCTTTTTGTAAAGAGAAGCTAAAATACCCGCTTGTTCAGTGAAGCTATATACATATAGAAACACATAAATTGGACGAGAAACCTGCATGGCGAGCAAGAACTAATAAAATGATAAAAGCTCAAAAACTGACATGGTCTACGTACAATAAAAAATGTCTATCAATTGAAACAAAATTAAAACATTACAAGACGGTGGTTCAACCAGAGGTTACATACGGAAGTGAAACTCTTTTTGAAGTCACCCAGAAAAACAGAATTGACAAAATTTTAAAAGTAGAGAGAAGAATTGCTAGAACATGCATAAATAAGAAATATCAAAAAGCTGGGCAATGGCGGATTGTTCCAAATGAAGTGGTATACAGAGAACTGGAGCCCATCACTGATACTATACGAAATAAAAGGATCTCTTTTTGTGGTCACATTCTGAGGACACCAGAAACCAGATTATCAAGGAAAATTATTGAGAAACTCTGGAATTTGAAACAACAAGGAGGATGGCTTAAGGAAATAAGAGAGGATATGGAAGAACTGGAAATAACTCTGGATGATTTGCAGAACAAAACGCCAAATTTAAAGAAGTTGAGGGACACAGAAATAAGATTTAAACCAAAAATTGACAAACGACATACAATGAAAAGGATATTTACAGATGAGGAACGACGAAAAGCATCGGAACGAATGAAAAGATACTGGGCCACTCGGAAGGGGAAAATACCAAAGAAGAGGACCAGAAATGATTGACTGAAGTGGTCGAAACATAACAGTAGCTTCAACACGAAATCAGAAAGCCTCAAGGTGAACAGATCTTGGATTCCTGTGGAGCAGCGAACAACCGTTGCAGGTGGTAAGGGGAGAACCGCAGTGGAAATGACCACGGAAAAGCCCTCGGACGTTGGCGCGCCAGCTGCATACAATCTGCGGTCTCGAGTTCGACTCTAGCCCACCACCACCAATGAAGGGTAAGGCTTTGACAATGGCAGCCACTCGTTCTGGCGAAACGTTAGAAAAAATATCAAACAAACTTCGGCCGAAGAACCGAGACTGAAGCGAACAGGCAATTGGTCACCAAGTGGCTATGAAAGCCTTAACAATTTTGAACTACACCATTCGTGGCACGATATAACTGTAAGAGGATTCGCTCCCGAGATTCTAGACGGGGCATAAGGATGCTGTCAGTTCTTTACTGCCTATAAATTAGGACTTCCTTTCTTAACTTGTCGCTCAACGTATCGGTACTTTGCAGGCTTCGCACCCAACTAGTACAATATTCTCCTTTAGCAGAAAGGGTCCAATGTTCGAGTCCTCGACAGAACGGTTCTAGCAATTTACTTGATGGCAGTCAGACACAGCATCGCATAGCGATCATTGTGAGCATAACTTACACCTCCAGCAAGTTAGAAAGGTCGTGAAATAGTCGAGAAACGATTTAGAATTCATCTAGCTAACATCGCCAGCGCGGTATAAGTTGCATGAGATTCTTCATTCATCTGACCAGACACACAACCACTATAAATGATGTGTAGGCAGATAGAGTTCAATTTCACAATTTCAGGTATATGATTATGAGGTAATTCTCACCCCGCCAGAGGAACTTTGCCAACTGATAGATCACACATCTACTTATCATAGTTAATGTTCAATGTTTTCAACTCTCCCGATTTCGTGACTCCTTTAATACTTTTTCATTTTCATGCCGTTCGTAATAAGCTAAAGAGATCGCTTGGATCAGGTCTGATTCGAGTACATGTAGCTTCCTTGATTATATTTAATATTTTTCAATGGTAAAACGTATGTTCCCAAAGTTAAGTTTCATTGCTATGGTCACTATCTTTCCATAGCGTTAATCATTCTGTTGCATACATTTATTCCAGCATTGGGTCTTATGAGTGTGTCTGCATCACAGTTAGTTTTGATTCAGTTAAATTCACTCTCTCATACACTTGGAATTTGGCATCCTGAGCATTTTCCTCTTTATCTTCTCGTCGAATGTGGGTTTTTACGTTTCACGGAAATATGTGACAACAGTACAGATAGAACCAATAAGGAAAGAAATTCGACTGTTCCGAGGAAGGGCGAGAAATAATAGGGCTCGATTAATTGATGAGAAGCAAAGAAGCAGACGGAAATGGAAAGGGAAGAAGTAAGTATAGAGAATTTGCAATGTGACAGATACACTGATTCTCCGTCGGGCTTTCAGCTAGGATACGCTTAGACAGAAGCTATGGCGATGGTTATAGATGAAGATATAATCTCCTCCTGAGTGATAAGATGCAGACTCCAAGTAGTTTGGAATTTTGTTCCAAAATCGTATGGCTGAAACGGAAAATGGGATAGAGAAAAATTTGCTGTTACGTAAAGCTAAATCCACGATGCTTTACCTATTATAAATCCCTTCTGTACGTGGAGGTAAAAGAAGAAGATGTTATTTCAAATATCTGCGGAAACACCAGAGAAAATGTGCTTGCCTAATCTTATATACAGTCTGTGTATACAGTGACGGCGGTGAGTCAGTGAGCAGTACCTACAGTAACCACACTCATGCTTATAAATTAAGGATAATTGCAGAATGTGGTGCCACACAACGTGGCACTACACAAAATTGGCACTAATACCATAGGCACATAGGGAACATACACGACACAGATCTGTACGTCCACGGTATTGGTGATAAGTTGAGAAAAACGTGCCGAAACACACGTGCTAGAAAACGCCACTGTTTCCTGCGCATGTACCCCGACATCAGTATGGGTTGGCATACTCTGGATCAGGGGGTCGTGCAGCTGCTGGGGTATAGCCTCTCATTCTTGCACCAGTGCCTGTCGGCGCCCCTGAAGTGTCGTAGGGGTTTGAAGACGTGCAGTGATACGTTGACCGAGAGCATCCCAGACGTGCTCGACGGGGTTTAGGTCTGGAGAACGGGCAGGCCACTCCATTCGCCTGATATCTTCTGTTTCAAGGTACTCCTCCACGACGGCAGCTCGGTGAGGAAGTGTGTTATCATCCATCAGGAGGAAGGTGGTACCCACTGCACCCCTGAAAAGGCGGACATACTGGTGCAAAATGACGTCCCGATACACCTGACCTGTTACAGTTCCTCTGTCAAAGACATTCAGGGGTGTACCTGCATCAGTCATAATCCCACCCCACACCATCAAACCACGACCTTCATACAGGTCCCTTCCAAGGACATTAAGGGGTTGGTATCTGGTTCTTGGTTCACGCCGGATGAAACCCCGCTGAGAATCACTGTTCAGACTATACCCGGGTTGTTCAGACTACACCTGGATCCGTCCGTGAACATAACCTGGGGCCACTGTTCCAATGGCCATGAACTGTGTTCTTGACACCAGGCTTTACGGGCTCTCCTGTGACCAGGGGTGAGTGGAATGCACCTTGCAGGTCTCCAGGCGAATAAACCATGTCTATTCAGTCGTCTGTAGACTGTGCGTCTGGAGACAACTGTTCCAGTGGCTGCTGTAAGGTCCCGAGCAAGGCTACCTGCAGTTTTCCGTGGTCGTCTGTAGGCAATGATGGTGAGATATCGGTCTGCTTCTGGTGTTGTACACTGTGGACGTTCCGTACTGTAGCGCCTGGACACGTTTCCTGTCGGCTGGAATCGTTGCCATAATCCTGAGATCACACTTTGTGGCACACGGAGGACCCGTGCTATGACCTGCTGTATCTGACCAGCTTCCAGTCGCCCTAGTATTCTACCCCTCATAACGTATGTGTTCTTTGAGCCATTTTCAACACACAGTTAACATTAGTACGACTGAAACCTTCTGCACCGTACTCTGACATGTACCAACACATCTCTGCGTATGTGGACTGCTGCCAGAGCCACCGTGCGATGACCGCAGGTCAAATGCACCGCATGGTCATGCCCCGAGATGATTTAAACCTGCAAACCACCCACCAGAGCGTTGTTTCACCGTGTATCAGCATTATCCTTAATTTATGAGCATGAGTGTACATGCAGTGCATTCTTTGATTCAGAATTAAGTTGTCTGTCTTCACAAGCTGAACTTACGTGCCTAAAATATGCAGTCAACGAGCTATCCCCCTTTTGTCGTTTTCAAAAATATTTAAGTTTATATGTTACACAGCCTGAACTCACATGTACATTGCACTGGTCATTCCTATAATGAGATATCCAGTTACACTAATGATGTCCGATGCAAGTTGCACACTTTCAAATTCATAACTTTTCCGTTGGCTTAATCTCTCGAGAACAGTTTTAACAGAAGTGTAAAATCTAATGATAACTCCAACCACAGGCCCTGGCGAGCTCATCGGCACTGACTGACAGCCATATCATCCTGCGAGAATGGATTCGGTATGGCGGAGCGTGGGGTGAATACAACCTCAGCCGTCGGTTTTCGTGACCTGGAGCAGCAACTACTCTGTCAGATAAGTCCGCAGTTAGCATCACCAAGATGAGAGCAGCCTGTTCCAGTCCAGCCACCAAGAAAAAACCCCTAGCAGTACTGCTAATTGAACCCCTGTCCCACGCACGGTCGTCATTCGCACCGGCCACTCAGATACGGCGGTGGTCCTTAAGATCTAATGGAACCTTACGACTGGCTTACCCGATCGGGAAATTTCAGCTAAGAATCCAATAAAACTAAAACAGCAATCTTCCATTTTGCTTACCTTGTCAGGATTATGGAACCTTATACGCTGAAGCACCAAAGAAATTGGTACAGACATGTGTATTCCAATACGGAGGTATGTAAATAGGCAGAATACGGCGCTGCGGCCGGAAACACCTGTATAAGTGTCTGGATCAGTTAAATCGATTACTTCTGCTACAATGGCAGGTTATCAAGATTAAAGGGAGTTTGAACGTAAGGCTATAGTCGGCGCACTAGCGATGGGACACAGCGTCTCCGAGGCAGCGATGAAGGGGGGACTTTCTCGTGCGGCCAATTCACGAGTGTACCGTGATTAACAGGAATACCGTAAAACATCAAATCTCCGACATCACCACGGCCCTGCAGAACGGAACCAACGACGACTGAAGAGAATCGTTCAACCTTACAGAAATGCAGCCCTTCCACAAATTGCTGCAGATTTCAGTCGTGGGCTATCAACAAGTGTCGGCGTGCGAACGATTGAACGAAATATCATCGACACGGGCTTCACATTCGATTATTGATGGCTGGAAAAATGTTGCCTGGTCGGAAAGTTTCGTTTCAAATTATATCTAGCGGATGGACGTGTTCGGATATGGAGACAACCTCATGAGTCCATGGACCCTGCATGTCAGCGGGGGAGTGTTTAAGCTGGTGGAGGCTCTGTAATGGTGGGGGCGTGTGCAGTTGGAGTGATATGGGACCATTGATACGTCTATATACGACTGACAGGTGACAAGTACATAAGCGTCCTGTCTGATCACCTGCATCCATTCATTTTCAATGTATACTCTTCACCAACAGCCGTATACTTTAAGATATCTTATTTTATTCTGAGAGCAACTAGTTTCGGCAATTTATTTTGCCATCTTCAGGGCCAATACGCTTTTATCCAAATAAAAATGCTTCATACGAAGCTTCGTGGGACCATTTGGCTCTTCAGTGTAGCTTCAGCGGGGCTTCACGGCTAGCGTTCTCTGCGGACCCATGGTGACCGCATGTCTGTGAACAGCAAGCACTGTGGCACCTCCGCAGTCTGAGGAAGTAGGGTGGGAAACCCTATGGAGACACACGAAAACGAGAAATCCTTCCTGAGGGAAATTCTTGCAGAAATCTAGAATGTCTAACATTCCCTGTTTAAGTAGGCTGTTTAACGCTCTGTATGAAAATCGCTGACTGCGCTGTTTGCAGTCTCAGTCTACTGACTGGTTTGATGCGGCCCGCCACGAATTCCTGTCCTGTGCTAACCTCTTCATCTCAGAGTAGCATTTGCAACCTACGTCCTCAATTATTTACTTCACGTATTACAATCTCTGTCTTGCTCTACAGTTTTTGCCCTCTACAGCTCCCTCTAGTACCATGGAAGTCATTCCCTCATGTCTTAGCAGATGACCTATCATCCTGTCCCTTCTACTTATCAGTGATTCCCACATATTCCTTTCCTCTCCGATTCTGCGTAGAACCTCCTCATTCCTTACCTTATCAGTCCACCTAATTTTCAACATTCGTCTATAGCACCACATCTCAAATGCTTCGATTCTCTTCTGTTCCGGTTTTCCCACAGTCCATGTTTCACTACCATACATTGCTGTACTCCAGACGTACATCCTCAGAAATTTCTTCCTCAAATTAAGGCCGGTATTTGATATTAGTAGACTTCTCTTGGGCAGAAATGACTTTCTTGCCATAGTGAGTCTGCTTTTGATGTCCTCCTTGCTCCGTCCGTCATTGGTTATTTTACTGCCTAGGTAGCAGAATTCCTTAACTTCATTGACTTCGTGACCATCAATCGCTGTTCTCATTTCTACTACTTCTCATTACCTTCGTCTTTCTACGATTTACTCTCAAATCATACTGTGTACTCATTAGACTATTCATTCCGTTCAGCAGATCATTTAATTCTTCTTCACTTTCACTCAGGATAGCAATGTCATCAGCGAATCGTATCATTGATATCCTTTCACTTTGTATTTTAATTCCACTCCTGAACCTTTCCTTTATTTACACCATTGCTTCCTGGATGTACAGATTGAAGAGTAGGGGCGAAAGGCTACAGCCTTGTCTTACACCCCTCTTAATACGAGCACTTCGTTCTTGATCGTCCACTCTTATTATTCCCTCTTGGTTGTTGTACATATTGTATATGACCCGTCTCTCCCTATAGCTTACCCCTACTTTTTTCAGAATCTCGAACAGCTTGCACCATTTAATATTGTCGAACGCTTTTCCCAGATCGACAAATCCTATGAAAGTGTCTTGATTTTTCTTTAGCCTTGCTTCCATTATTAGCCGTAACGTCAGAATTGCCTCTCTCGTCGCTTTACTTTTCCTAAAGCCAAACTGATCGTCACTTAGCGCATTCTCAATTTTCTTTTCCATTCTTCTGTATATTATTCTTGTAAGCAGCTTCGATGCATGAGCTGTTAAGCTGATTGTGCGATAATTTTCGCACTTGTCAGTTCTTGCCGTCTTCGGAATTGTGTGGATGATGCTTTTCCGAAAGTCAGATGGTATATCGCCAGACTCATATATTCTACACACCAACGTGAATAGTCGTTTTGTTGCTACTTCCCCCAATGATTTTAGAAATTCTGATGGAATGTTATCTATCCCTTCTGCCTTATTTGACCGTAAGTCCTCCAAAGCTCTTTTAAATTCCGATTCTAATACTGAATCCCCTATCTCTTCTAAATCGACTGCTGTTTCTTCTTCTATCACATCAGACAAATCTTCACCCTCAAAGAGGCTTTCAGTGTATTCTTTCCACCTATCTCATTGTTGGAATATTCGCTTGTGTAGTGTTGGGCAGTTGGATGTGAACAGTGCGTAGGCCATAGCGTTGGGCAATTGGAGGTGAGCCGCCAACAGTGGTGGAGGAGGGGATATAGAGATACCACAGTTTTGAGCGGACGATCTGGACGTGTGTCCGTCAGAGAAAGGAAATTTGTTTAATTGGATGTCACAAAATTATATATATATATATATATATATATATATATATATATATATATATATATATATATATATGTAATGATTTTTGAACGCTATTAAGGTAAATTCATTGTTGTTTCTCTATCAAAATCTTTCATTTGCTAACTATGCCTACTAGTAGTTAGCGCCTTCAGTAGTTACAATCCTTTATTTAGCTGTCAGTATTGGCGCTCGCTGTATTGCAGTACTTCGAGTAACGAATATTTTTGTGAGGTAAGTGATTCATGGAAAGGTATAGGTTATTGTTAGTCAGGGCCATTCTTTTGTAAGGCTTATTGAAAGTCAGATTGTGTTGCGCTAAACATATTGTGTGTCGGTTTAGTGATGATCAGAATAAGTAACTAGAAAACTGTTTGAGTACGTTGAGTTTTGCTCAGCTGTTTGAAAATCAAATAACGTAGAAGTTTACCAGCACAGTCATTCACAATTTTTCGAAGGGGACCTTTCATCTGTCACTCTGCATATCATGACGCACTGGATGACTGAGGGATTACTATTTTCCCTTTCAGCTGCACTACAAACCCTGACATATTCCCGCATCACTGGCTCTCCGTCTGTGGACACAAACCAATAAGCTCCATGAAAAACCTACATTTTCTACAGTTTTTCGACTTTGCTAAGAATGTCACATTTAGTTTCCTACCCACGATATATACGACTACACATTCAAAGAGCGATGTTTTACATGCTATGACGGATAAAAGAAGTATTCTACGTCATAGGATCGTACATCTTGTCGACATTGATGACTGACACCACTTCTGAGCGGAAAGAAAGTTTACGTGTTTATTAGATGCTTGCTAAATGTCTGACTGGTGTTACAACGTGTAACACTTCAGATTTTCGTCACTGTACCAATGACTTGCTTGCTTGCTTAGTTCCTGTTGTTCCCTCTGGAACATAGGGCCGTGACGAAATTCCTCAACCTGGTATGATTTCTAGCAAGTCTCTACACTTCACTCCAGGTTTTCCTATCCTCTGCAGCCTCTCTCCCGATCGTCCTTTTCTAATTCTGTTTGGGACAACCACATTTTCTAGCTCCTTGAGGGTTCCAATCCAGAGCCATCCTTTCAATAGCTGCATCTGGTTTCCTCAATGTATGCCCAATCCAGTTCCATTTTCTTTGATTTGTATATTGACTGGTTGCTGGTTTTTCTCCCTCCAAAGACCTTCACTTCTCATTATATCTGGCCATCTCACATTTAAAATACGCCGGAGACAGCGGTTGATAAAAACTTGGAGCTGGTTTTTGATGTGGTTAGTCACCTTCCAAGTTTCGCAACCATACAACAGAACAGCCTTCACATTGCTATTGAAAAGGCGGAGTTTAGTCTTCTTTGAGATGTTCCTATTTCTCCAGACAGGGTACAGCTGTACAAATGCTCCATTTGCTTTGCGGATGCAACTACGGACGTCCTCCTCAGCGCCTCCTGTAGTCGTGACTATAGTTCCGAAACAGAGGAAAGATTGGACCTGTTCTACGTCCTCTCCATTAAGGCCAGCCTATTCGTGATGGTCGAATTCACAAGCATTTCTTTAGTTCTGCGAACATTTCTTGAGGCCTGCAACTTCCGCCATTCTCTGTAATCTGGCCAGGTTCTCTTCGATATCTCGATATAGTTGTGTCATTAAGCGAATGTCGTCTGCGAAAACCTAGATCTTCGAGCCTATCCCGCATCCCCCATTGTACACCTCTCTTCCATCCTCCCATCACTCTCTTCATCACATGGTCCAATACCAAAAGAAATAGTGTTGGCGATGACTGGATGCGGTAGAAGAGGTAGAAGGGGTGTTCTATTGGTAAAGCAACCGATTTTTTTCTGAAAGCAGGTTGATTTTGTTCAGGTTTCCAATACGACAGACTATTTCTGTTCTTTTTGCTACAAAACGTTGTTTATCAACGTAATCCCCGTTCATTGCGTCGGCCTTACACCGCCTTCAAAAGATGGCACTGAGTACTATGGGACTTAACATCTGAGGTCATCAGTCCCTTAGAACTTAGAACAACCTAAACCTAACTAACCTAAGGACATCACATTCATCCATGCCCGAGGCAAGATTCGAATCTGCGACCATAGCAGCAGTGCTGTTCCGGACTGAAGCGCCTAGAACGGCTCGACCACAGCAACCTGCTTACGCCGCCTTACTAGGACGTCCTGTATATCCGCGTGGCACCATTCCACTGATGGACATCTGAGATAACGTCTTGCTGTACCAGTAACCTCCCATCACAAAAGAACTGCTTACCACTGAGTGCATCCTTCACTGGGCCAGACTGACGAAAGTTAGAGGGTGCGGGATACAGGCTGTAGGCCTGATGTGGAAGAACAGTCCAACGAAGGTTTTATCAGCTCCTCTTGGGTGCGCAGACTTGTATGGGAACTTGCGTTGCCATGGCGAAGCAGCTCATTTGCATTTTTGTGGTAACGAATACGCTCAAGCCGTTTCTTCGGTTTTCTGTGGGTAGCACAACACACTTCAGAGTTGATCGTTGCACTATGAGGGAGGATATCAGACAGAATAACCAGTTCAGAGGCCCGAAAGACCGCAGCTGCGCATGCGTCGTAACTTTTTCTTTGGAGAAGAGATGATAAGGTGCAACGGCATGGCTTGCCTTGTGTTTCGAGTTCGAAGTGATGCATCCATGTTTCATCGCATGTGACGACATTCGACAAAAACTTGTTACGATCAGATTTGTAAAGAAAGAAGTTCAGCACAGATGATCCTTCGTTGCGCTTTGTGGTCTTCCTCTAAGCCACGAGGAACCCAGCGCACTCACGGACGAGTGTGCCAGCACCACCAACAGAGACGTCCATTTGTGCAGCGATGTGTGTGTTTGTGATCCGTTGACCGCCTCAAGGGGGTGTGTCCGCACGTCCCAGCATTGCAGCGGTCGGCACGCGAGAGATCGGAGAGGTTCGTGCGGCCTTGTGATAAGGACAGCGCACCGCCCAACGACTCACCATGCTTTTGTTCACTGCCAGATCTCCGTAGATATTCTACAAGTGCCTACGAACATTGCGATGGTCTGTTTTTCCGCCAAAAGAAACTCAATTACAGTTCTCTGTTTGGAACACACCTCCGTTACAGACGTCATTTTGAAGTGTACGCGAATTGCCAGCACCTACACTACTGGCCATTAAAATGCAGATGATAAACGGGTATTCATTGGACAAATATATTATACCAGAACTGACATGTGTTTACATTTTCACGCAATTTGGGTGCATAGATCCTGAGAAATCAGTACCCAGAACAACCACCCCTGGCCGTAATAACGGCCTTGATACGCCTGAGCATTGAGTCAAAAAGAGCTTGGATGGCGTGTACAGGTACAGTTGCCCCGCAGCTTCAACACGATATCACAGTTCATCAAGAGTAGTGACTGGCGTATTGTGATGAGCCAGTTGCTCGGCCACCATGGACCAGACGTTTTCAATTGGTGAGAGATCTGGAGAATGTGCTGGCCAGGACCTGCAACATGCGGTCATGCATTATCCTGCTGAAATGTAGGGTATCGCAGGGATCGATTGAAGGGTAGAGCCACGGGTCGTAACACATTTGAAATGTAACGTCCACTGTTCAAAGTGCCGTCAATGCGAACAAGAGGTGATCGAGACGTGTAACCAATGGCACCCCATACTATCACGCCGGGTGATACGCTAGTATGGCGAAATGGCGAAGACGAATACACGCTTCCAATGTGCGTTCACCGCGATGTCGCCAAACACGGGTGCGACCATCATGATGCTGTAAACAGAACCTGGATTCATCCGAAAAAAGACATTTTGTCATTCGTGCACCCAGGTTCGTCGTTGAGTACACCATCGCAGGGGCTCCTGTCTGTGATGCAGTGATGCAGCGTCAAGGGTAACCGCAGCCATGGTCTCCGAGCTGATAGTCCATGCTGCTGCCAACGTCGTCGAACTGTTCGTGCAGATGGTTATTGTCTTGCAAACGTCCCCATCTGTTGGCTCAGGGATCGAGACGTGGCTGCTCGATCCGTTACAGCGAGGCGGATAAGATGCCTGTTATCTCGACTGCTACTGATACGAGACCGCTGGGATCCAGCACTGCGGTCTGTATTACCCTCTGAACCCACCGATTCTATATTCTGTAACAGTCGGCCAACGCGAGCAGCAACGTCGCGATACGATAAACCGCAATCGCGATAGGCTACAATCCAACCTTTATCAAAGTCGGAAGCGTGATGGTACGCATTTGTCCTCCTTACACGAGGCATCATAACAACGTTTCACCAGGCAACGCCGGTCAACTGCTGTTAGAGTATGAAAAATTGGTTGGAAACTTATCTCATGTCAGCACGTTGTAGGTGTCGCCACTGGCGCCAAACTTGTGTGAATGCTCTGTAAAGCTAATCAATTGCGTATCATAACATCTTCTCTTGTCGGTTAAATTTCGCGTCTGTAACACGTCATCTTCGTGGTGTAGCAATTTTAACCGTCAGTAGTGTATTAGAAATTCAGGAAACTAGAGAAGCTGAAGCAGGAATATTCCTCGATGTCCCACAACAAACTTAGCATTTTTTCCATGCAAATTTTCCAAGACAAAAATGTTTTCGCATTATTTAGTGAACAGTTATCGTTTGTGACTAATGTAATCTTAGTAGGTAAGCTACTATAGCACATTTTTGAGGCGAAATTAATCATTACCTTCGTGTTGCCTCGTCCTTCCTTCAAATAACACTTCCTTGTGCCCAGATGTGTTTGAATGGATGAGAAGAAGATATGTGGCATGACGCAGTATACACTATCGTAGGAATCGGACGTCAAGCAGTCCTCACATTGACGGTATACCGATCACTCTCCTGGAGGTAAGCTCTAAACCGTTAGCGGAGCCCGTCGAGCATGCCGAGCGACAGGGAACGGTACGTACAGGAAACGCGCCTTCTGTGTTGGCTTCTTACGTATGCACGGCGGAGCGCTGCGAAATCGCGAATGCCGCCGCCGGAGCCGAAGCGAATATCTTTTAAATCCGCGAAGAACACAGGGCGCCGCCTTTGCGCTTGCAACACGGCAGACAGGGGAGGGATCGCGCGCGCGCGCGCGCGCGCGGCGCGCGGAGGCGGCGGCGGCGACGGCGTGCGCCAGGACGTAATTGCCGGCGGCGAGAGCTAATGGAATTCCTGAGGCGCGCTACCAGCAATCTGATTGGCAAACTCTTCTCGACTTCAGCGATGTTCGTTTCGTCTACCAAGGCCGTAGTGAACGCATATCACCGAAAAGATAGACTCAGTTTATTTTTATTTCACTAAGACCTGTGTGCGACAAATAGAACACCCCTATTTTGGGAATGAATAAAAAAAATCTTATGAGACACCAGCAAATATTTTTTATTAAAATGAAGTACACAAAAATGCCTACAACAGCCTATGTGGGCGCACGGTCATCCATGTCTTGAATGAATTTGTTTACACAGGAGTTAATAGATCTGTACAGACGGGCTAAGCAGACAACTATTTCAGAGTAAGGATCACCATAGCCCGCTCGGTTTTCCGTGCGGGAAGGACCGCCGGTTCCCGGCACGAATTCGTCCGGCGGATTTGTCTCGAGGTGTGGTGAGCCAGCCAGTCTGTGGATGGTTTTTAGGCGGTTTTCCACCTGCCTCGGCAAATGCGGGCTGGTTCCCTTTATTTCGCCTCAGCTACACTATGTCGGCGATTGCTGCGCAAACAAGTTCTCCACGTACGCGTACACCACCATTACTCTACCACGCAATGATAGGGGTTACACTCGTCTGGTGTGAGACGTTCCCTGGGGGACCCACTGGGAGCCTAACCGCACAATAACAATGGGTTCGATGTGGGGCGGCGGAGGGGTGAAGCGGACTGTGGTACTCATCGTGGGGTTGCGGACCACTGCGGCTGCGGCCGGGACGGAGCCTCTCCGTCGTTTCTAGGTCACCGGTTAACATAACATAACATAAGGATCACCATAGAAATGTCAGAGCATTTTGAAGTCAGAACTGGTCTTAGGCCCAAGACTCTTTATCTCTTATACTTTTTAATTTAATTTTAGGAAAAAACAGACAGAGCTCCAAAAATTAAACCAAGCTGAAATAAGTCAAGCAATCCTGTTGGCTGAACATTCGCAACTGAGCATTACAGTAAGTTATAAGCCCATGCTCAGGTGTCGTAGCCGCGCTGTGGTCCCCGAGCGCCGCGTGTACCAAGCACGATGTGCTGCCTATGAGCGCAGAATAGGGAGTCACCGGATCCCCGAAGTATAGAAACCTGTAATTTGGAGAGGGTGTGGATCTTATACTGTAGGCTTCGTTTAAGAAGGGATTGTTCGAAATTTCACTCCTAAGGGGGTGAAATATGGGTGAAATGCTTTTTCAAAGTATGTTGTCATTAAGGCAATGTTGAAGCTAAAACTACGAACACTGGTATCTCGTTTCTCAGTCAGAAATTAAAAATACGTGTTTCAGAGTTTCCGAAATTCAACCACTAAGGGCGCAAAACAGTGGATGAAACTTTTTTGAAAGTAAATCATTACTAAATAACTAGTACAGTATTTCTAAAGCTACATTTATGAACGTTAGTATTTGACTTCTCGGTCAAAAATGAAAAAAATACGTGTTTCAATGTTTTTTAAAATTAAACCCCTAAAGGAGCGAAATAGGGGATGAAAATTTTTAGGAAAATATTTCGTTGCATTAAAAAATTGTAAAGGTGATTCTATGAAAATTGGTATTTCACTTCTCGGTTAGATACAGAGAAATATTTGGTAGGGGGTGAAAGTTGCTATGGAAATATCTCCACAAGAAATCAAAAACTTTGGACTCCAGCTAGCAGAATCGCTTTTTGGTCAGAAGTATATTCGGAAAAGACGATGCTTCTATGGTATTAATTAGAGTGGAAAGCTTATAAGGAGTTGCAGTTTGTGAGCAACAGAAAATTTCAATTAAATAAAAGCAAAAACATCTCTGCAGGCCATACAGTCTAAGCGAGCGAAGCAGTGGACGCTAAACTGGTAACATAACAGCACAGGTGTCTCGTTTCCTGTACGTACGATGTGACAATGGTTGAAGAATGTGAAACCTATCAAAACATAATGGCATGATGAAGAAGAGAAACCCAAATAAAATTTTACGAAGTCATGGCACTACTGACAGTACTATATGGACCAGAAAGAGTGATATTAACTTCAAAAGACCTAAGGAACCTCAACCTCAGTTATGAAGCTACTTAGATCAGTGAAAAACTGCACAAGTGAAGAAAGAATAATAACAGAAGAAATAAGGAAAAAACTATGGATACAGCCATCAACTGAAAAAGTAATTCAAAGACTGAAGAATTGGAAAGAGCATGTATTGTGTATGTTATCGCAGAGAATCCTTCGGCAAGCAATGGAATGCAATCCAATTGCAAGAAGGGGTGTGAGAAGGACGAGGAAGAGATGGTGATGCGATAACAAGCCAGGATTGTCAGGAGGAGGAGGAGGAGAAGAAGAACAAGAAGAAGAAGAAGTAGAATAGTCGCGAGAAAGGTATCCAATGATGGTACTCCACTTGCAGCTGATTGAGTAATTTTTGAAAGAATAGGCACATTTAAATATCTGAGAAGCATTTTGACGAGCAGAATAGAATGGAAACTGAGGCTAAGGGGAGGATCGCAGCGGCAAATAGAGCATGGGAGGTGCTGTGCATTAGAGTAGTTAAGAGAAGTTTTAAAATAATTTATCTCGGTTGGTCCTTACAGTTCTGAAACATTTACATTAGAAGCGAAGAACAAAAACTGCTAGTCGCCGAGAGAAAGATATTAAGGAAAATATCTGGACACAAGACTGACATCCAGTCACATGGATGGAAGATATTAAAAAATCAGGAACTGGCACACTTATTGGCCAAAGGATAATGAAAGGAAGATTGATGTGGGCAGGACACCTAATTAGAATGGAAGAGGAAAGACTAGTAGCATTCTGAGGATCCGTGCTAGGTAGATGGGGCCATGGAAGGCCACAGACAGGATGGAAGGGTGATATTAGTTGGGAGAGGGAGGCGACGAGCCTGAAAAAAAAGAAAAGAGTAATGGACCACGAAAGCCAGGAATATATTATATTGGTGTAGGAATGTAGAGAACTCATATGGTCTCCCTGGCCAAAGCGACAGTTAAGAAGGAAAAAAAAGTACAAGAAATGCCATATACAGTAACAATTCACATTAACG
The DNA here is from genome assembly GCF_021461395.2 of Schistocerca americana. Lineage (NCBI taxonomy): Eukaryota > Metazoa > Arthropoda > Insecta > Orthoptera > Acrididae > Schistocerca > Schistocerca americana. The sequence continues at coordinate 789,260,207 of NC_060121.1, read as the reverse complement.
GGCTTTCAGCATTACATCACTAAAAAGACGGCCTCCGTTGTTGATGTACTGACTGAACGGCAGTATCTTCGGTTGTTAGCGCTTTCTTAAGAGCTTCCAGGGTTCTGTAGCGATACTGAGAAATCCTGGTTTTTAGATATCCCCACAGGCATTAGTCAGAGGGTGTCAAGTCGGGCGAGCTTCAGGAAACATGTTGCAACCTAATAAGGAAACCATACGACTGATGACCATAGATGTTATGTCCCATAGTGCTCAGATCCATTTGAAACCATACGCCCGAGAAACGTATCTTTCAGGATTTCAAGTGAACGACGCTATGTGTGGAATGTTGCAAATCTTGCTGACACCAAACGCTTTCCGCTTCGTGCTGATTTACAATATCGTCCGCTTTTGGTTGGGGAGATTTTATTCCAGTATTACGCAGTAACTATCACTGTTTACTGTAACTGACACAAAATCTTCTTCAAAAAAGTAGGAACCCAACACACCGAAATGAAAAACACTGCAACTGTCACACCGTCTTCTTCAAAAACAGTAGTAACTCAACACACCGAAATGAAAAACTGCACGCTACACTGTTGCTTTGCGGATGTGAAGTGGACGTTGGTTTAGTCCTCGGGGGTTGTTTTCAGAACATTATCTGCAGTTTTGACTATTTCCTAAACCCGAAAGATGAGCACTGCCTTCGTCTGTTAAGAAGAATGTCTTGGCACAGTCTCGTATGGTGGTGATGTTTCGTTTGTGGGGCGCTCAACTGCGGGGTCATCAGCGCCCGCACAAAGTCGCAATTCTTACATACTCCATTTTTTTCACGATCCAATCTAGACGCTGTAACAAATGATGATGATGATGATGAAATGATAAGGACAACACAAACGCCCACACCACGGGCAGAGAAAATCCCCAACCCGGCCGGGAATCGAACCGGGACCCCATGATCCACAGTACGTATGGGTTTCAATGTCTCTATCACTCAGTTCTAAAGTCATCACAACGTTGTAAGGATACAAGATGTATCTTCAAATGTGAACGAAGGATTTTTTGAACACTTCGATCCGATAAGTGATTTCGTGCTGAGCGCAGTGGAAACTACTGAGTTGAATGCCTTACTAAAGCCACGTTTACCCATCCTGTTTTCGAAACAGAAATTGTTTCTATCCAGACCAGAGTCATGTCGACCAAGCAAAAAGTGGACGCAGAAACACTTTTGTATCGCTATGGTGATCCGCCATTTTTAATAAACTCCTCGACTACGTACGCATGATGCTCATCAGACCAAGCCATACCTGACAATGACAGTGGCACATGCGCAGTAGTTGATTGGCACTACTGCGACTACTCTGCACCATTCCCTAGCCATTATGCGCGGTTTCGAAGTCGTGCAATTCTTTTTGCCGCACTCTCTACCTAGGGGATATGTGTAGCCTGCTAGGAATGTTCATGAAGTATATTTATTACGAGAGCTATCCAGAAAGTAACAGATGTTTCGAAATAAAACAATTAATATGGAAAAAAAACACATTTTATATGCATTTTAAAGGTACACTCCTAAGCTATCTTTCCACATAATCGCTATTCAAATTACACTTGTGGTACCATGGCACAAGTTTTTGAATACCTTCTCCGTAGAAATTACTCGCCTGCGCTTGCAGCCACTTGTTTGTACTGACATGCATTTCGGTGTCAGCATCGAATCGTTGTGTAGCGAGTCATGTCTTTACTGCTGGGGCGAGGTGGTAGTCTCTCGTCGCCAAATCCGGACTGTATTTTGGATAATCAAACATCTCCCATCCACAGCCCAGCAGGAGCTCACGGATACGATTGGCTGTGTGGGGACGGGTGTTGCGAAAAACTAAACTTTAGTCCTAAGTTGCCAGCCCAGCTTGTTTTTTTTTCGGTCGCCTTAACTTTCATTTGTTTTGCAGTTTTTTCCGACATAAACCTAATCACAGATCACACCACACAAATATCGATATTTTCTGTTGCACAGCATATTTTGACACGTCACATAATAGTCCAGTGAAACTGTCAGAAAAAAAGGCTGTACCTTGCAAAAGGTGGGGTAGAAGATTTTATTTTTTTGACTCTTTCCTATTGTTGGAAAGGTTAGAAAACCAAGTTTTGCCACCAAAATTTCTCTTGGGAAAACTTTCTGCAGTCAAAAAACTTCGAAAATTTCGGACTTTTTTCAGTTTTGTCAAAATATCTCAGTTTCATTTGCTCCTATCGCTTTGACGTCTAGTTTCTTTTTTAAAGAGCACAAAATTCTCTACAAATTTGACTCTTGCCATTTTCTTCTACTCCCAATATCTAAGGCGCTACAGAGCGTCAAAAAATACCAATTTTTCAAATTTCGAGCAAAGTGGCAAATTACCTCATTTTTGAACACTTTTATTTCAGTTTCTATTTGTGTAGTATAAACATATCACTCATCATGTTATTCATTAGCATTTACCATCTCACTCTGCTGCAGGGCCAGGACAAACAGCATCATATTCAGTAACTATGAACACATTCACATCGGATTGCGTGAAGTTTATTTGTGTTACAATATGTACTACGATTGCATGCTGGTGCCGTACATTTTCTACAGTTGATTGACGTTAATGATCAGTTACAAGAGAAAGTATGTAGGAATTGTTCTTAAGCGGACAAAAGCGTATTTATTCTTTGGCGGGCGGAAGGCAATTATCTCTAGTGATTGTTCACAGCGCGCTGACAGCTATTAGCACACAACAATAAGGGTCCTACAGTTGGGAGTCGCTTCCATTCAGTATATGTTGTGGTGCTGAAAATGAGTATGTCTGACATGAATTTGTGTTTCATTTGCGAAAAAACTTTGGTGAGTGGTGGATGCAATGTGAAAAAGAAAGGACTGAACACACTTATCGATTGTAGTGCTAAACGCAGGGAGTCTGCTCACACCCGTTCTTTGAAAACGCTCAGTGAAGTGATGGTGCATGAAGCATGCTACAAGAAGTACGTTAATGAGAGAATGATAGCAGCTAGCCTTCGACATCCTCAGGAACCAACAGGCGTGCTACGTAGGTCGCAGGAAAAAGGTCAGTTCAAGTTCAAAGAGAAATGCTTCTTATGTGCAAAAGGGAATTCTGATGACTTTTTTTTTTAGCCGGCCGAAGTGGCCGTGCGGTTAAAGGCGCTGCAGTCTGGAACCGCAAGACCGCTACGGTCGCAGGTTCGAATCCTGCCTCGGGCATGGATGTTTGTGATGTCCTTAGGTTAGTTAGGTTTAACTAGTTCTAAGTTCTAGGGGACTGATGACCACAGCAGTTAAGTCCCATAGTGCTCAGAGCCATTTGAACCATTTTTGATGACTTTTTAATCAAGCAGTTAAGACTGCCATATGCCAAACGAAATTTTAATGGAGGGTACCTTATCCACAAAGTGACTTGGACTCGAAATGTTTGCTTCAAGTCCATAGCCCAAAGCTATGTTTCTTACCTGCAACGTCAGTTTGGATCTCAATTTGCTATTGTATTTGATGGGTATCCATGTGAGGGAGACAAATGTAGCACAAAGAGTGCTGAGAGGATTCGTAGGTCCAAAAAACATTCTTGGGTTGACGTGGTTGAATCAGAGATGGTGAACCAAGTCCTTCAGGACAAGCTCTTGTACAACGAACGAAACAACATGCGTTTGATCACACTTCTTAAAAAGGAATTTCTGGAGTGTAGCGTTGAAGTGCACCAGCCACAAGAAGATGCTGACATGATTGTAACATCTGTCATTTCAAGAACCAAAGATTTTGGAAGTGTTGTCATTGTAGGAGAAGATGTTGACCTGCTTGTGCTCATGACCGGTTTGGGGCAAGGCATTGAAAACTTATTTTTCTTAAAGCCAGGAAGAGGAAATGCAGAAGACAAGTGGTTTTCCACTGCATCTTACAAGTTTGACAGTGAATATATTCTGTTCACTCACGCCTTTAGCGGATGTGATACAAAATCCGCTTTTTTTGGTCAAGGAAAAATTAAGTGCTGCAATATTGTTGCGAAAAATGAACACCTAACCTAAGCGCTTTGCACGTTCAATAAACCACATGCTACCCGTAAAGAAATAATAAAAGCAACAAAACAGGTTACTATCGCATTGTATAGTGGAGGTGTCAGCAGTTCCCACACACTAGACCATTTGCGGTACCGGCTATTCGCCAAGTCTGCCACAAAAAGCAAACTGAATCTTGCACGGTTGCCACCTACACAAGATGCTGCACATCATTCGTTGCGGACTTACCAACAAGTCCAAAGTTGGATGGGAAACTGGAAACCTGAGAAATGGGGCTGGAATCACAGTGACCACGGTCCAATACCCGTCATAATGAGCCAAGATCCAGCAACTGAAGCACTTCTTCACATTGTTTCATGCTCACGCAAGCTGAACTGTGGCGGAGCGTGCTCCTGCAGAAAAGCGGGTTTGAAATATTCTTCAATTTGCAAGAAATGTATTGGGGTCAACTGTGAAAACGTGCCAAAATTTTTATATGAAGACAGTGAAGAAGGTGTTATGGAGGATGTTGAGGAAACCGCTGACGAAATCAACGAACTTGCTGCGGCTGACTCGCTGTTTAAAGAAGAGGTCAATCTGGGATCAACTCTAGGTGCAGACCCTGAATCCGTAACTCAAGGTATTTCTGGTGTCACTGAGGAACCTGGCCCATCAAAACGTTGGAAGTGATGCTCATATCTGTCTCAAGTGCGCTAATGTGCGACATTACAAGTCTTACACACCCAGAACTGTCAAAATTTTTTAGTAACTGACAATGCATTTTAATTGTAATAAAGTTACTTACTTTTAATTTCAACTGTGTGGCTTTTATACACAAGAATAATTACCTACCTAATTAGGTTGCCTATTGCAGCTAATAATAGTTCAGTTTCCTGAGACAATTTATTTTGTGTGTGTGTGTGTGTGTGTGTGTGTGTGTGTGTGTGTGTGTGTGTGTGTGTGTGTGTCGATGTCTCTTAATGATGTATTTTTATATTTATAGTATTACAAATACCTGGGCTGAGGTGGCCCATAGTGAACTTCAGGTAGTGATGAAAGAATCACGATAGTTGGGTGCCCAGCAATCCTCATGTTGCATACAGAGAAATTGAATACTTGAAGGTGAGGTGGTAAATTCCAACATATAACGTGATGTATAATGCATTTATACTACACAAACAGAACTGAAAAAATAGTGTTCAAAAATAATGTATCTTGCCACTATGCTCAAAATTTGAAAAATTGGTATCTTTTGAGGCGCTGCAGCCCCTTAGATATTGGGAGTAGAAAAAAATGGCAAGAATCAAATTTTTAGAGAATTTTGTGCTCTTTAAAAAAAAAATAGACGTTAAAGCGATAGGAGCAAATGAAACTGAGATATTTTGAAAAAACGGAAAAAAGGCCAAAATTTTCCAAGTTTTTTGACTGCAGAAAGTTTTCCCAAGCGAAATTTTGTTGGCAAAACCCGGTTTTCTAATATTTCCAACCATATGAACGAGTTTAAAAAATAAACTCTTCTACCCCACCTTTTGCAAGGTATTTTTGCAATTTGACTGGACTATAAGGCAAAGCACCAGAGACACCGACCACACGCTACCACATCTGGACGCGTACTGAGCGTAGGAATGTCATGGCAACAAGATGGCGGCTGTAGCCCTGCCCACCGCCACGATAGACAAAAATGTCTGGTACTTTCTGGACAGACCTCGTACATCGAAAGAATTAAGCGATTACCGTGAAAGTTGGTGCGAGTCTCTCTCTGAATATTCACCCTTCAATGCGACACAGTTTTTCCAAACGTAGCTTCCGTGTACTGGTGGAGATGTCTATCACACATTGGCTGTTTTCATTGAAGTAAAGATGAAGACAATGGGACCAGGAGATCACGGACAGTGTGGCAAACCTTGACAACCTAAGGAACTGGCATGTTCCCATCGTCCGTTGCAAAACGAGCTAGGTCGATGCAGTGGAGCAGAAAACTTGGATGCGTCGTCTTCGCAGCTCTCTGTAAGCTCGTCAAGTTATTTCGGTAGACAGCTCCTGTGACAGTTGTCCCCATATGAGTAATGCAGAGGGGTGATCGGAACATTTCCGTTCGAAGGCCATTGACTCCAGAATCGCTGTGCCACTCGGGTAAAATCGTCGTGAGCATTGAGGCAATCACCCCACTGACGCACCACTTTGAAGATATGCCTTTGGTTAAACACCATGTCCCAGTGTGTGAAGAAGTCTGTGACTGCCTGCTGCACTGCCTCGTCCGACAGGAATCGTCGACTCTTCAAGGCCTGTTTTAAGGGACCGAAGGTGTGATAATCACTTGGTGAGATATCAGGACTATAGGGCGGGTTTCAAATGTTTCTCACTAGAATTGGCGTAGTTTCCGCGTGACTGGTGTCATTTGTCGAATCGCGACCAGCACGGATCTTGGCACACCAATCCACAAGGGTGGCTTTCCACAGTAATGCTTCCCCGCGCATATTATTCATTCTGCTATTAGTGTCTACCAGTGCGTAACCTTCGGCAAACAAGAAACGAATAAAAGCACATTTTACCATGCGAAAACATTTGGTAATAACGTCGGCGTAACTCACGTTTCCGCAATTACCGCACTCTTGTAGGAAAGATACAAATGCCACATTAAGTCCGTGCTTATGACTGACATCGGGGTCGCGTTACGTCGCATATACGCTGCAACAACGCCCTCAGAAAATTTTTGATCACCTTGGTACCACACCTTGGCAATGCCGTGAAAATCTCACTCCCAATGACTGGTTGGTAGTCGCGGTGAATCCGCGTGATTGCACTGTTTGATTAGATCTTTCGCATAGGTGTCACAAAGAAACACAGAGCATCAGCCTACGGAGGTTAGGTAGCGGATAAAGACAGCATCTGAATGGCCTGGCACAGTTACCACACAGTTACCACACTTACCACGCAGCTGCTTCGGTCCAGCGACCGTTTTGAACAGACGTGGAAAACGAGGAAGCCCAGTGGGCGGTGAAATTCGTCATGCTCAAAACGTTGCTCAAGATGTTGAAAGTAGATGCCTTTTCCACCATCATCTCGATTGCGATGCACTGGTCATCAAGGGCCAGAGCCTTGTCTTGAAAGCCGGCCGGAGTGGCCGAGCGGTTAAAGGCGCTACAGTCTGGAACCGCACGACCGCAACGGTCGCAGGTTCGAATCCTGCATCGGGCATGGATGTGTGTGATGTCCTTAGGTTAGTTAGGTTTAAGTAGTTCTGAGTTCTAGGGGACTTATGACCACAGCAGTTGAGTCCCATAGTGCTCAGAGCCATTTGAACCTTGTCTTGAAATTCCTGGTTCTTTACAGAGAGATGAACTACCTCTTTTCCTTTGTCACAAAAATATTCAAATGTATGTGAATTCCTACAGGACCAAACGGTTGAGGTCATCGGTCTCTAGATTTACGCACTACTTAAACTAAATTACGCTAAGGACAGCACACACACCCATGCCCGAGAGAGGACTCGAACCACCGGTGGAAGGGGCCGTCCTTTGTCACTCAGAATTCTTTCACCACTGGAAGCATCTCCATCACCCACCCACTTCATCATACGTTGGTGCAGACTGCTGCAGCGATATTCCCCTTCAAACGCAAAAAAACCAATCACTGCGCAGTACTTTATCTTACGAATGGCCTCATTATTTTGCACTGGTTCCTCGACCGGCACTCTACTGTAGCGAGAGCTTTCAGTGGGTGACAAGACTGCAGACATCTTCTGGGAAACAAAGCAAAAATTTCCAGAATTAATTATTCACTCTACAGCGGAGTGTGCGCTGGTATGAAACTTCCTGACAGATTACAACCATGTGCCAGACCGAGACTCGGGACCTTTACCTTTCACTAGCAACTACTCTACCATCTGAGCTACCCAAACACGACCGATGAGCCGTCCTCACAGCTTTACTTCCGCCAGTACCTCATACCGTACCTTCCAAATTTCACACAATCTTGAAACGTACTCTCACCAATGAATATTTTTTAGCGACAGCTGCTTGTGACAAACGAAAATTTCTGCCGGACCGAGATTCGAACCCCAATTTCCCGTTTGTCATGAGCGGTCGCCGTAATAACGAAGTTTCATACGAGCGCGCAGTCCCCTTTGAAGTGAAAAATTAACTCTGGTAACAGCCCCCAGGATGTGGCTAAGCCATGTCTACGTAGCATGCTTCCTTCCGTGAGTGCTACTTCCGCTAAGATCGCTGGAGAACTTCTGTCTAATCTGTAAAACAGGAAATGAAGTACTGGTGGAAGTAAAGGTATGAGGACGGCTTGTGAGTCGTGCTTGAGTATCTCAGCTGATTGAACGAAGTATTCGAATATGAACTTGAAGGGATGTCACGTAACGACCGCCCAGACCAAATGCCGAGAACAGTGAGGGGAAAGAAATAAAAGAAAAGCAAAGATCCCGAGTTCGAATCCCAGCCCGGCACAGTTTTAATCTCCCAGGAAGTTTCAAAGCAAAATTTAGTTAATAAACTTTTAATTAAATCTTTATAACTACTCCTTGCATTCTTACAGCTTGGCCAGATGTCGTAAATGATTGTTTTTGGGCATCAATCTTCTGACTGGTTTCATGCAGCCCGCCCCGACTTTCTCTACCGTGCCACTCTCTTCAGCTCACAGTAGCACTTTGTACTCACCGTCCTCAATCATTTGTTGGATATGCTCAAATCTGTGTCATCCACTATAATTTTTGTTCTACATCATCTTCCAGTTTCATGGAAATTATTCCTTGATATCTCAACAAAAGTCCGATCTTTCTGTTCCTTCCTTCAGTGGCCGTATAGCAACATCATACCCATTAATTATCATGTATATTACAACACTATAACATACCGAAATAATCATCACCCTCCACTCCATACACAATTATTTTTTACAAAATGTACCAAATACAGCAAAAAATTTCAACTAATAAAACTAGAAATCAAGTAAAGAATATTCACTATTCATACACACATCATCGATATTCAGATAGTACATCATTCATACAATTTTTAAATATCTTTAACTCACAAATATGTATTTACGTCAATGACCTCTGGAAGTTTATTATTTCCATTATTTGGAAAGACAATGATAAAATTCAAATTTTCTTTTACCTAAATACATGAGTTTTATATTGTTCCAAAACTAGGAACCCATTGTGAAACTTACGTCTAATCATTCACGTTTTTTTGCCTTTCTTAATTTCTCCGTGACCTGCTTTAACCGTCCTTCCGACCCCCTCCCCCCTCTGTGTGTCCATATTTCTTTGTCTATATATGTCTATCTTTACGTCTGTATTTCTATCTCTCTCTCTCTCCCTTGTTATGCAATAATCATCCCCATCAAATTTGAATTTATTCGGTATCTAAGTTCCCAGTAATTGATATAAGTCTGGTGGCATAGCTAGACCCTCTGATTGTAGACACGTCTATCTATATGACGAATTATTCCCTGCAACTTCACTAACCTCGTCTCCATCGTCCTGTTACATCTTTCTGCCAACATTATGAGACACTAAAATGAAGCAAAAGTAATGTTTCGACAGTCTTTGCAAAGTTATTCTTCAGGGCGACTATGGCGAGACGACTGGTACATATTTCCACCACATGCGTCATTCAGACATGTCTGATACTCACCGACGTGTTTTACCTTTCACTAGAAGAGGGTTCTACAGCCTAAATAGTGAGAGTTAAATAAAAAGATAGTAAAAACAGTCAAACTGATGCAATGATTTCATTTAAAAAGTATATACTGACTGTGGTCATCAATCAAGGAAAAATCAACGAGTGTTTGTAAATGCTCGATAATGTCATATAGTAATACTGCAACTAAGAAAGTATTCATCACTTATGGACCTCACTCATAGTGAATCAGCTTTCTTTGACTACGGCGAAGAGTAAAAACACATTTTTATTTCTCGTTTTGATAATAAAAAAGCGTCCTTTGATAGACACGCAACACAAGAAAACGAAATACAATTCTTGTTAAAGGCAACCCATCTGAATATGAGCCGAAGTGACGCGGGACAGGTACGAGTAACTGAACACTAAATAAAAACACAAACTACCTGGTTTAGTTGTATTCATACATCCAATATTAAAACAATTTACAAAGTGTTTCGGATGGATAAAGTATTCGTTACGGTAAGAAATAAGTGTCACACGCTGCTGTTTTCTATTGCAAGGATATAGAGCTCCGAAGAGCGAAGCAGAAGGGCTACAAGAAAAAAGGGAGCACATTTAAGCCGCACTAATTGACGTTAGATTGTTTATGTATAAAATTCGTCATACATTTCAGGTACTCGAGAGCCTTAGAGAGGTATAATCGCTAGTGCGGTCTGAAGCAGATGATAGACTAGTGAGATCCATTAAATATACCTGGTGACCAAAAAGTCAGTAAAAATTTGAAAACTGAATAAATCACGGAATAATGTAGATAGAGAGGTACAAATTGACACACATGCTTGGAATGACATGGGGTTTTATTAGAACCAAAAAAATACAAAAGTTCAATGTCCGATAGATGGCGCTTCATCTGATCAGAATAGCAATAATTAGCATAACAAAGTAAGACAAAGCAAAGATGATGTTCTTTACAGGAAATGCTTAATATGTCCACCATCATTCCTCAACAATAGCTGTAGTCGAGGAATAATGTTGTGAACAGCACAGTAAAGCATGTCCGGAGTTATGGTGAGGCATTGGCGTCGGATGTTGTCTTTCAGCATCCCTAGAGATGTCGATCGATCACGATACACTTGCGACTTTAAGTAACCCCAAAGCCAATAATCGCACGGACTGAGGTCTGGGGACCTGGGAGGCCAAGCATGACGAAAGTGGCGACTGAGCACACGATCATCACCAAACGACGCGCGCAAGAGATCTTTCACACGTCTAGCAAAACTTCTTTTTTTTTGTTCTAATAAAACCCCATGTCATTCCAAGCATGTGTGTCAATTTTTACCTCTCTATCTACATTATTCTGTGGTATATTAAGTTTTCAAATTTATACTGACTTTTTGATCACCCGGTAAATTACTATTAAAATTAAAAAATAATAAATACTAGACTAGTAGTAGTGGCTAAAGGGCCAGACGAGGGAAACTTATCAAGTGGCTAGCAGCTGTATTTCCATTGTGCGTTCATTACTGCTTTAGTACTTTTTAAATTTCGTTCGTAGCTACTCGTGCCCGTCTCACGAGTATATTTAACTGAAATTTGAGTTAGATGTCATAGTCAAGAAAAAAATAAATAAGTGTTGCACCTTCGTTATGTCTTCAAAGCCTACGATTCAAAGTTATATTTGTAAATTTTATAGTTCAGAAATATCGTACTGAACTTCATGTTACTGCCCCTCTACTCAATTTAAGTTCACTTAAATGAAATAAGTAGTAAAACGAAACGTTCTATGTCATTTGTTAATAGAACGTGTAGACGGAAAAAACCTGCTTGATGTTGATCGTGTTGTCATCTCCCTTTTATTCTTTGTAGATGGCTCAGATGGCTCTGAGCACTATGCGACTTAACTTCTGAGGTCATCAGTCGCCTAGAACTTAGAACTAATTAAACCTAACTAGCCTAAGGACATCACATACATGCATGCCCGAGGCAGGATTCGAACCTGCGACCATAGCGGTCCCTCGATTCCAGACTGTAGCGCCTAGAATAGCACGGCCACTCCGGCCGGCTATTTTTTGTAGGTTCAGTGGTCTTCATAGACTTGTCTAGTACGCACAATGTGTACAAAACGGATTCGGATGTTGATTTTTTCCTGACTATTCGAGAGACTTATAAACTCACTCATGATATACCGTATGTGATACCTTTAACTTTACAGTTATAAACCTGTTTTTTTTTTGTTTTGTTTTCGCGTCTTTTCTTGTTTATCTGCCAGTTCTCAAATCATTTCTAGTCTACGTAACCGTCTTTTTATCTTTCCGCTAAAATATATCATTTCCAGACGTCTAAGTAAAAAATAGCCCCTCTTCTCTATTTAATAGGTGCTACGCAAAAGCTCCTCAGGACGCACGACGGTGACCGAAAGCTACTTCATCTGCCTACATGAGTTCTGGCCAATAGAAACGTTCTTACCAGCCATTAATGTTGGATCCAGAAATAGCAGTTAAATGTTCTTTGTATTACTCAAATCTTTAATAAAAGAGCGACGAATTTTTCTGTTACCTCATAACACAGCAACTGGGTTATGTGTTAAAAAACTTCCACAGAATCACATTCGGTTCTAGATTACCGGTTTCGCCCGTTTCATGTTTTTTCGCAGAAGGAATAAAATAATAGTGGCAGTACAAGGTCTGTTTGTGCAGTACTACGATCACAATATGACCATTCGAAATCTTAACCCAAAAACAAATAACGTTTAATCTACAAATAAAAATTACATTAACTATTATGGTAACCGCCGTCTTCTACGAACTTTGCTTAATAAAATGTAGTACCGAAGCTACTGGGTGCAGTTCAGAGGTAAACAGGATGAGTGTCTTGTCGATGTTAACGTAACTGGAGGTGGAGCGCTAAATTAGCTGCTGGTGGTAGTACTTTGAGTTTGTGATGGTTTCCTTCACGATGATGTGGACTGTTTTTATTTTTTGAACATTTCATTGGTAGTGTTATTAAATTTGGAGGTGTATATGAAGTAATATCATTAAGGGAGATAAACAGGGCTGCGATTAAGGAGGGAGCGATTGGTCATTCCCACAATTAGGTGAACACAGGCGTCATCTGCAACGACATTTTCTATCTGCAGCGGAGTGCGCGCTGGTATGGAACTTCTTGGTGGCAGATTGAAACTGTACACCGAGATTCCAACTCGGGACCTTTGCCTTTCGTAGGCCAGTGCTCTACCGTCTTTTTTACTCCAACTTTGGGGGCAGGAGGGGAGGGCAGGCGGTTAATAAAGACGCTGTGGAGATATTCTGCGAAGGTACTGTGGGCTCAGAACCCATTCCAGATGTTGAGGACCGTTTTGAAAGAGGTACTCTAAAGCCTGTTCTCGAAACTAGATAAGTGTGTGGTGTTTTGCAAGAGGGGTGCGTAATGTCTGGAGCAAAAGCAAGAACTCCGGGGTAATCATGTGAGTTACCGAAGCACGACTTTCGACTCGTCATCATGACTTTACACGCGTCATCTCTTGTGGAAGATGGGCAGGTGAGGACCGATCGCCCTCATGGGAAGAACTGTTTGGAGGCATACCGAGGCTGCGGTATTCGATTGCGGTTTGAGCGCCAAACGGAAATAAGCAACAACCGCAGCAATCGATAATGGCATAAATCTCCTTACAAATTTCCTTTATTAATTCTGTTACTCGCTTTAAAAGAAAATTTTTATAAAACATTTCCCGGCATGCTATCGAGACATAAACACCCCAAAATGGCTCAAAGGTTGTTCAGCATAGTAACGGGTCAGTCGGTCTCGCCAATTTGTTCTAGAACACGTTATGAGCTGGTCATCATGGAATTACAGAGCACGAAATTTGGAATTGTGACACACCGCGAGTGATCTTTGTGTCATATGCAGCTGGAGTGATGATTAGTGTATGCAAAGAAACGAGAGTCTAGCACAAGGTTAGATGTTCAAAAGGACCGTACATCTGTCCGTGTAAAATAAATGGAATCCTTTTTTTGTTGGTGACGTTTCCATTATAGCTCATCAGTGAAAGTCACACACATGAAGGAAACGCTATTTTCAACCCACACTCGCTACACCTGCAAGGGAGGAAGAGTGGAATTGATTGGTACGAATCTCGTGGAGAGAAGAGCGACCCCAAATCGGGGTTCAGTGTAAGTACATGCATATGTAACCGAATTGTTCTCCTTAAAGCATTTCTCCAATGACGCCAGTACAGCATACAGATATAGTGGTTGTGCACCTTTATGAGGGACCACGAAGGTAAGTCGCAACAATTCACCTACATTTACATATACATCGTAGTCCGCAAGCCACCTAACGGTGTGTAGCAGAGGGTACTTCTGGTACTGCTAACTGATCCCCCTTCCCTGCTTCACTCGCGAAGGGTCTGTGGGAAGAATCACTGTCTCTAAGCCTCTGTACTAGCTCTGGTTTCTAGCGCTTCTTCAACGTGTTCGTTTCCCGAGATGTGTGTGGGAGGAAGTAATATGTTGTCCGACTCTTCCCGGAACGTGCTCTCTCGAAACTTCAAATAATAAACCTCTGCGGGACGCATGTCGCCTATGTTGTAACGTCGGCCACTAGAGTTCGGTGAACATTTATGCAACGCTCTGACGGCAACTAAGCAGTCTCGCTCTTCGTTGGATCTTCTCTACCTCTAGCCATATCTGGCAACGATCCCAGATAAAACAATAGTAAAGAACTGGACGAACAAGCGCCTTGTGTGCTACTTTCTTTGTGGATGAGTTAAAGTTTTTTTTAAAGATTATTCCAATAAATCTGTCTGGCATCTACTATTTTTTTATGTTGTCATTCAACTTAAGATCGTTCTGAATAGCTACTCCTAGATATCTTACGGTAGATATTGTTTCCAGCAGTTTGTTATCGACAGTGTACAGTAGTTTAACTCTTGTTCTGCGTATGCGCAATAGTTTGCGTTTATTTACGTTCAGGTTAAACTGCTGAAGCCTGCACCGTTCCTCAATCCTCTGTCGGTCATTCTGCGAATCTATGCTGTCTTCTGACGTTGCTGTTTTCTTATACACAACCGTACCATCTGCGAACTGTCTTAAAGAGTAGATGTAAACTGAAGGGGATCACTGTTGTCAGCTGCAGTGGGACACAGGCGGAGTCAGCGGCAACGAGTGAAACGTGCACCGGAACGTGTCTCGAACCCGGGATCTCCCATTTACTAGGCAGGCGCGTTAATCACTGCGCCATCCGGGACACAGGGTTATCGCACCTTCGAGGACTACCTCGGCACGCCTCACTGCCGATCCACATTCCCACCCAGCACCACCTATCCGCGATCCCTGTCCATTTTACTCCGTTCGCTACACGGGGATTCCCACAGAAGGTCGGGCGTATTTGTGCATCCGCACTGAAGTAGGAGGACCCATGGTCCAGCTAGTGGTATCAATTATACGAATTCGGACGTGTCCGAAAGAACAGACACTATACATTCATTTTGGTGTCACCGCCAGACACCACACTTGCTAGGTGGTAGCCTTTAAATCGGCCGCGGTCCGTTAGTACACGTCGGACCCGCGTGTCGCCACTATCAGTGATTGCAGACCGAGCGCCGCCACACGGCAGGTCTAGAGAGACTCCCTAGCACTCGCCCCAGTTGTACAGCCGACTTTGCTAGCGATGGTTCACTGTCTACATACGTTCTCATTTGCAGAGACGACAGTTTAGCATAGCCTTCAGCTACGTCATTTGCTACGACCTAGCAAGGTGCCATATTCTTCAAGAATGTATTCTGAACTGATAATATTGCGAATCATCTACCGTCAAGAGCGACGTTCATCATTAATGGATTAAAGTTAAGTATCAAACTAATTATGTCCGCTTTCTGAATTCTAATTCCTTGTCATGTTCCAGACCTCACGTCAGTATAGTTCTTCCCCCCTCACGCCAGCCTGCGTGAGCTAAAACGCGTGCATTTCGGCCTCCCCTCGTAACACGGTGTTGGCTCTTCTGCCAACACAACATGCATGTAGTCCTAAACAACTTCCAAAGCATTGTACTATATCATATATATACAGTCTAAACAGTAACTTTCCTATGACCCTTCCTTGGGTTACTCCGGAAATTTTTTTTACGTCTGTTTTGTTCCGTTAAGATCCACGTATTGAGATCTGTCTGCAAGGAAATGTTGAATCCAGTCGCGCATCTGCTCCTATACACGACCAGCTGGTATTTTTTCACTAAATGTGGTGTGGGACGGTATCGATTGTCTTCCTGATATCAAGCAACACAAGCTTTACCTCAGAGCCGTTGTGTACAGCATTATGGATCTCATGCCGTAACAGAGAGAGCTGAGTTTCGCAGGGTTTCTGTTTGTGGTATGGGTGTTAATTTTTATAGAGGAGATTTCCGTTCTCCAAAAACGTCATCATTCGAGAGCATGAAACATGTTCCATAATTCTACAACAGTTTGACATCAACGACATGGGCCTATAAGGCACTTCTTGAAAACTGGAGAGACCAGGGTTTTTTTCCAACTTCTAGGTACCTTTCGTTGCTCCAGCGATCTACGATAAACTGCTGTTGGAAAGAGAGCAAGGTCCTTAGCATAATCTCTGTAGAATCTTATAGTATCTCATCTAATCGTGACGTCTTTCCATTAGCTCGCAACCATCTCGAGAAGTCTTACAAACAGTTAATCGGGACCACCGAAGGAGATACCAACCCCTCTTCCCTTTCTCGATTCCAAATATCTTAATCACTTCGCCACCTTCTTCCGTGATAGCGATATTCGTAGTAGTCCCAAGAGAACGTGTACAGTGATAATGGCATTGGTAAGACACTTTGGAGTGGAGACATTTGTCCTCTTCCCTCCCACTGCCCTTAGTAATGTAAAAATGTGTGTGGTTCCTATAAAGACGTCAAAGGGCCACGCATAGCGTTCCTGAAGCCGGTCACGGCAGCCTCCGTTCCGGGTTGACCTGAGTCACAGCTCGCCTCGATTTGGCTGGACGCTAAACCCGCACCGCCTGACCCGCGACTCGTCTGTTTATGACTGCCGCCGCCGCCCCGACAGGCTTCTGGCAGCGGCTGGCCCACGCTGCCTGCCTACGGTCTCTTTATTGTCACCCTGACCGACCACTGTGCAGTTCTCCGGTATATCTTCTCAACAAATTGGCTGTGTCGAGCAATTGTCTTCCTACGCGCGCCTTTGAGTTTCGGAAAGCTCGGTACTACCAGTAATTCACATCGTTCTCGTTGAACATAAATTTCTACTGCTATTGAGATGACAAAGCAAACTCAAGTGCCGCAAGAGTAGTGACGTTCAGCTTCTGTCCTCGTAACAGGGGATACTTCTCATTCTATCTGCGTATATATGCAAAGGAGAGAGTTATAGCACGATTAGGATTTATGAAGAGGTAGGGAGTTGGCTAGATGACTGATGAGGCGCTGGGCCAATAAAAGCACCAGTTTGGTCACGTTAAGAGTCACCAAATAAATAGTAAACGACGTGGAAGGTCTTATTGTTATCGAGAATGCGCCTTGCATGGCAAATTAGGTAACTGTTACAATTCTCCACCGGGGAAAGATAGTTGTTTCCTGTTCTTTTACCACCACAGACAAATACAAGCTTAATAAAGCCTTATGACAACATTTAAAAACAATAAAATAAAAAATACAGAAAAAATCGATGGCTTATGGCAAATTCGTGTATAATATTTTAAATAATATTTACCATTAACAAACAAATATAAGTTCACATTAAGTGGGATGCTTGAAAATTGTACTAAACATACACAGAATACCAGACTGAGATACAGGTAAGATCCACTCAGGATGACAAAAACTGCCGGCCGGAGTGGCCGAGTGGTTCTAGGCGCTACAGTCTGGAACCGCGCGACCGCTGCGGTCACAGGTTCGAATCCTGCCTCGGGCATGGATGTGTGTGATGTCCTTGGGTTAGTTAGGTTTAAGTAGTTATAAGTTCTAGGGGACTGATGACCTCAGATGTTAAGTCCCACGGTGCTCAGAGCCATTTGAACCATTTTCGACAAAAATAATTTTAAGTGAGAATTCGCTGAGAAAGGCTAGTTACAAGTTACAGTCTGAAAATTGCCTCGAGGCGGTTCCAGCAAATATTTATTTTGTTTTCTTTAATCAAAAGGAACCGCCATCAACAGCCACGTGCAATTAGCCTTACAGCAACCGGCTTAAACGAATAATAAGCAGAATTGGAGTAGAAAATACGTGCCACTAAGGGGATTTTACAACCTAGATATTTAAGTACTACGCTTTCTTGCGCCAAATTAATAAATCAGATAAAACAGCTTGCAGTAACAAGCAAACTAATATTTTTAAAAATTAAAGAATACTTTTGACAATCAGTTTAAAAATCCATAAACATTCAACGCCGTTGAATGGTCACCTACAGTAAATACAAAATCTTTAAATTAACTATCGTCGAACAGTGCAGCAGAGGAAGGCACAACAATAGGTAACAATAGAAAATTGGGGCAATGCCATTAAGGGTCGGGCCCACCCAAGACGTCGCTCAAACGTCTCAAAATTACAGTATAAGCAAACAAATTTAACTAGCTGGCTAGCTGCTATAAGAAAAGGAAAAAGATACCTTCACTGAATTCAGAAATTAAATAGTACGTCAACATGGGTTCGGTTTATTTTGGTGGTCACCAGACTGCGAGGTCACCGGATCATCGGATTAGAGAAGGATGTGGAAGCAAGTCGGCCGTGCTCTTTCAAAGGAACCATCCCGGCATTTGCCTGAAGCGATTTAGGGTAATCACGGAAAACCTCAATCAGAATGGCCGGACGTGGAATTGAACTGTCGTCCTCCCGAATGCGAGTCCAGTGTGCGAACCTCGCTCGGTACGGCATGATGGCTCTTTGTTTTGAATCAGTTGTCAACAGAGGCACCTGATAGCCGGTTCGTAGGACTATGCAGCGAGAACCCCTTCCAGGCTTCTTTACTATGTATCTACATAGCAATACTAATAATAACAAGCATAATAATAATAACAATAATAATAATTATTATATGCTCCACTGGAACATACGAAATTTTATTTTGAAGTTCCTACTAGCTCAGACACAGGCACAAATCAACTTCATATTATAGACATGGACATAAAATGAAAACCAGTAAGAAAGTTTTAAAACAAATCTCTTAAGAGCACAACTCACTAAAAGAGTAACAACATAAAACATGAAGCTTGCATCAGTACCAGTGGACTCTCTCCCTCTATTCGTTTAATCGGTTCCAACTCTCCTGAACCCCATGAACCTAAGAACACCAATTTCTTCTGTCCTGCACTTTCTTCCGAAGACTTTCCAGGTTGGAACGTACTTCAGTGATGTCATCGATCCACCTCATCCTCTGACGTCATCTTCTAATGCCTTCGATCTTCCCTAGAATTAGTGTTTTTTTCCAATGAAACATGTCTTCTCATGATGTGTCCAAAGTAGGTCAGCTGTTGTTTTAATGTCAGACCTTGCCTGGAGCACTCTGGTTTTATTTGCTGTAATACTGACCTATTCGTTCTTTTTGCAGACCATGGGACTCTAAGAAGTTTCCGCCAAAATTACAATTCAAAGGAGTCTATTCTTCGCCGTACCGCCTTTCCAGTGGTCCAGCTTCACATCCATACATCACAACCGGAAAGACCATAGTCATTACAATACGTGTCTTTGTTGCTAAACTTGTATCTTCACTCCTTAAAACATTGCAACGCCTATGTAAGATAAGTGTCTGGCGCAGTTGTTAGATCGGTTGCTGCTGCTACCATGGCTGGTTATCAAGATTTGAGTGAGTTTGAACGTGGTGTTATAGTCGGTGCACGAGCGACTGGACACGACACCTCCGAGGTAGGGATCAAATGAGGATTTTCCCGTACGACCATTTCACGAGTGTACCGTGAATATCAGGAACCAGGTAAAACATCAGATCTCCGACATCGCTAAGGCCGGAAAAAGGTCCTGCAAGAACGGGAGCGACGACAAGTGAATAGAATCGTTCAACGTGACAGAAGTGCAACCCTTCCGCAGACTGCTGCAGATTTCAATGCTGAGTCATCAACAAGTGCCAGCGTGCGAACCATTCAACGAAACGTCATCGGTAAGGGCTTTCGGAGCCGAAAGCCCACTCTTGTATCCTTTGATGACTGCACGACAAGGCTTTACTCCTCGCCTGGGCCCACCAACACCGGCATTGGACTACTGAAGTCTGGAAACATGTTGCCTGTTCGGACGAGTCTCGTGTCAGATTTTATGGTTCCAATGGTTCAAATGGCTCTGAGCACTATGGTACTCAACTGCTGTGGTCATCAGTCCCCTAGAACTTAGAACTAATTAAACCTAACTAACCTAAGGACATCACACACATCCATGCCCGAGGCCGGATTCGAACCTGCGACCGTAGCAGCAGCGCGGCTCCAGACTGGAGCGCCTAGAACCGCACGACTCAGATTTTATGAAGCGGATGGACGTGTACGGGTGTGGAAACTACCTCATGAATCCAGGGACCCTGCAAGTCAGCAGGGGACTGTTCATACTGATGGAGGCTCTGTAATAGTGTGTGCAGTTGGAGTGATATGCAACCCCTGATACATGTAGATACGACTCTGACAGGCGACACGTGCGTATGCATCCTGTTTGAACATCTGCATGCATACATGTCCATTGTGCATTCCGACGGACTTGGGCAATTCCAGCAGGACAATGCGATATCCCACACGTCCTCGATTGCTACAGTGTGTCTGCAGGAACACTCTTATGAGTTTAAACACTTCCGCTGGCCACCAAACTCCCCAGATATGAACAATGTTCAGCACTTCTGCGATTCCTTGCAGCGTGCTGTTCAGAAGAAATCTCCACCCCTTCGTACTCATACAGATTTATGGAAAGCCCTGCAGGATTCATTGTGTCAGTTCACTGCAGCACTACTACAGACTTTACTCGCGTCCATGCCACGTTGTGCTGCGGCATTTCTGCGTGCTCGCCGGGACCCTACACGATATTAAGCAGGTACACCAGTTTCTTTGGCTCTTCAGTGTATTTTGTTTGCTGAGAACATTGTAATTCTGAAAAGGTGTAAAATTACTTCACAAGAAGTTTAGCGGAATGAATAGGAATGGATAGTGTCTTGAAAACAGCAATAGAAGTAAAACAAGAGTAGTGGAAAGTACTGGAATTAAATTAGTCGATGCTGAGAGAATTAAATCAGGAAACAAGATACTAAAAGCTATATATTTTTAATTTTTGCGCAGCAGAAAAAACGAATAGTGAATTAGCGATTAAACCGTGTGCACTTTAGATATGTAATCGAAAACTTGAGTTAGCATCTGTACCTGTTGCTAAGCAACGGCCTGCTTAGACCCCCGCTTGGGAGGACGTCCGCGGTCTGCCGCGTAGACTCCCGCTGCCCTGGATCAGGTCTGCCTCAGTTGTTGCCGACCGATAGCATGAGAAGAGCCATCCAACGGCAGCTGGTTGTGTGGGACGTGAGCTCTATGAGTCACTTTCAGCGAAAGTCTACAATGCCAGTCTGTCAATGTACGTGCCTGTCAAACACGACATTCGAATCTACTGGTAAGACGGCATTGCTATAGCATCTGCTGTTGCCTCTCTAACAAGGAAACCTCCCCATCGCACCCCCCCCCCCCCCCTCAGATTTAGTTATAAGTTGGCACAGTGGATAGGCCTTGAAAAACTGAACACAGATCAATCGAGAAAACAGGAAGAAGTTGTGTGCAACTATGAAAAAATAAGCAAAATATACAAACTGAGTAGTCAATGCGCAACATATGCAACATCAAGGACAATGTGAGTTCTAGAGCGCCGTGATCCCGTGGTTAGCGTGAGCGGCTCCCGAACGAGAGGTCCTTTGTTCAAGCCGTCCATCGACTGAAAAGTTTAATTTTTTATTTTCAGACAATTATTATCTGTCCGTCCGTCCGATGCGAGGTAGCTGTGCCGTAGTATGGGGACGCCACACCTAAACAAACATCGAAACACACGACGTCAGTCGACTACAACGCACGGAAGAGAGAGTATTCCTGCTAACGAGGCTCCCTGGCTGGCAGTTGACTGTTCACTACTTTGGACGAGAGTGCATTAAATACGTGAGATGTATTCCGTGGGCAATATGAATCCAGCCAATATAGCTCGCGACATCAATAACAATCGCACGGTTTTGCGGTGCGGTCGCAAAACACAGACACTAAACTTATTACAGTGAACAGAGACGTCAGTGAACGAACGGACAGATCATAACTTTGCGAAAATAATATGTTAACTCGAGGGAAGACTTGAACCAAGGACCTCTCGTTTCACAGCGGCTCACGCTAACCATGGGACCACGGCTCTCCTAAGCTCAGACGGTCCTTGATGTTGCCTATCTAGCACATGGACTACTCAGTTTGTATATTTTGCTTACTTTTTTCATAGTTCCACACAACTTCTTCTTGTTTTCTCGATTGATCTGTGTTCAGTTTTTCAGGGCTTATCCACTGTGCCAACTTATAACTAAATCTGAGGGGGGTGCGATGGGGAGGTTCCCTTGTAAGGAAATTGTAAACTAAGTAGAACGACAGAGGCATACAGACTTGCTTGGTGAGTATCGTATAAGGGGCACTGAAATGAAACCGGTCACTAAAGTAAACTAACGGTAACGATTTTATTAACTCAAAAATGTAGTTATTCACAGTACACATACTCAAAAATAGTCACCAAAACTGTTGGCACATTTATCCCATTGTGACACTAGCCGGTTGATTCCATCCTTGAAGAAGTCAGTAGGCTTCCGTCGGATCCAGGCTTTCCAGTTCAAAATGGTGATACCATGTTCCGTCACCTGTGGCGATATGCGACAGAAAGCGGTATTCCTTGTCATGATAATATCACAGATGACTCAAAGACAGCGCCATTCGAGTATTGCGCTGTTAGGCGGCCAGTTGGCGGGGAACCCACTGCTCACAGATTTTTCGAAAGTTCAAGTGTCGACGCATTATGGGGTGAGCGGTGCCCATGCTAATACCCAGTAACTGATGGATCTCGTCCACGGTGATTCTGCGGTTGTCCAAGACTGAATCATTCACTTCCCCAACCATTTCCGATGTGATGACACGATGAACCTGTCCAGAACGAGCATCGTCTTCCAGTGACTCGAGTCCCTCAAGGAATTGTTCGCGCCATTCCACAACATTCCTAGAAGAAAGAACACAACATGTCATTCTTAACGGTTCAAAATCTGCAGATGTAGAGGTAATTTCGGGAGTACCGCAGGGAAGCGTGATAGGACCTTTATTGTTTACAATATACATAAATGACTTAGTTGACAACATCGGTAGCTCCGTGAGGCTATTTGCAGATGACACGATTGTCTACAAGAAAGTAGCAACATCAGAAGACTCGTACGTACTCCAGGAGGACCTGCAGAGGATTAATGCATGGTGCGACAGCTGGCAGCTTTCCCTAAACGTAGATAAATGTAATATAATGCACATACATAGGGGCAGAAATCCATTCCAGTACGATTATGCCATAGGTGGTAAATCATTGGAAGCGGTAACGACCGTAAAATACTTAGGAGTTACTATCCGGAGCGATCTGAAGTGGAATGATCACATAAAACAAATAGTGGGAAAAGAAGGCGCCAGGTTGAGATTCATAGGAAGAATTCTAAGAAAATGTGACTCATCGACGAAAGAAGTAGCTTACAAAACGCTTGTTCGTCCGATTCTTGAGTATTGCTCATCAGTATGGGACCCTTACCAGGTTGGATTAATAGAAGAGATAGACATGATCCAGCGAAAAGCAGCGCGATTCGTCATGGGGACATTTAGTCAGCGCGAGAGCGTTACGGAGATGCTGAACAAGCTCCAGTGGCGGACACTTCAAGAGAGGCGTTACGCAATACGGAGAGGTTTATTATCGAAATTACGAGAGAGCACATTCCGGGAAGAGATGGGCAACATATTACTACCGCCCACATATATCTCGCGTAATGATCACAACGAAAAGATCCGAGAAATTAGAGCAAATACGGAGACTTACAAGCAGTCGTTCTTCCCACGCACAATTCGTGAATGGAACAGGGAAGGGGGGATCAGATAGTGGTACAATAAGTACCCTCCGCCACACACCGTAAGGTGGCTCGCGGAGTATAGATGTAGATGTAGATGTAGATCTGAACGACTCAGACTGTACTCAGCGTACACAGCCTTCATCCGTCGATACATTTCACGGCCTCCACCTCCCTCCGCCGCCAAAAATCGAATCATTCCTCCTTCCCGCTTACTCGCATGCGTGTTCGGTAGTGGACGATAGCTAGTGTTACCACCTTCTCTTCGGGGTGAAACCACATTGGCGCTAAGCAACATCAAACGGTGCGCACGCGTCAGTCTTTCTACCAATAGATGGCGCCACCATAACCGCATTTACGTGGTGTCACTTTACGTGTAAGGCAAAGGTAGACGCACGGATCAGGTTTCATTTGGATGAACCTTATAATATGTAGACAGTATGAGAAGTTGGTTGCAATGATTCGCTGTGTCATTATTCTGGGATATTATTCTGCGTATTCTATGCTTCAGGTGACCCCAGTGGTGTCAAGAGGCGTTTGTTTACCAGTAGTTTAGTTCGCAAATTTTGTTTTGCTTCATGTTTATTTCTGTCTTTTGCCTTTGTGTCTGTGAAGAATTCATCAGTATTATTAGTTGCACCTGTAACATGGACTCATAAACAAGGCACATTGAATTTTCCGGTGTTAGCTGAAGTCATATGAAGATTCTGATTCAGATTATATTCATAAAATTTTATAGGGGAGGCAGAGCGGTTCTAGGCGCTACAGTCTGGAACCGCGCGAGCGCTACAGTCGCAGGTTCGAATCCTGCCTCGGGCATGGATGTCTGTGAGATGTCCTTAGGTTGGTTAGATTAAAGTAGTTCTAAGTTCTAGGGACTCATGACCTCAGAAGTTAAGTTCCGTAGTGCTCAGAGCCATTTGAACCAAACTTTTATATGCATTTGAAAAAGGCAAGGTGCATGCATTGCTTAGGCCTTCCGTATGTTTATGTTGCAGATATTCCTTTTTATTGGGTTTGAGATTTAGGAATATAATTGGGCAGGCTTGTATACTCAGGGTTAACTTTATTACTGTTAATTGAACCACCTTGACGTTGTGTCTTGAACTTACTCGCAATTCTTTTATCGTTACCCATTCTGGTTAGGTTACTGGTTATCAACATCTGCTAATGTAAACGTTTTTCTCTGTTTTAGTTAATATTTTGGTTGCTAATATGTGTTGAAACAGAGCCACCAGAACGACGTGACATAAATATTTCACTGTCTTCAGTTAGATCGTTCAATGTCAAATTCTAAAACTGTATTGTGCGTTTGTCTGTATTAATTGAAATTTCTCAGAATTACTAAGAAGCTACAACAGAAATGTATAAATACTCGCAGTACCATTTTTAAATAAGTAAATTTTTCTGGGTCGTACGTAGTTTTTTTGGGAACCTAGCACCCTACCACTACGAACCCCTCGTTAGCTACAGAATTTCAGAGATGATATACGATGTACTCATAAACTTATAATAGCAACACAACCATTTATGAAAAAAGATATTTGTTAACACAGAATATTATTTTAAATTTTAGGAAATCTGTTGTGAAGACATTTATAGCGTGGCCTTCTACGAAAGTGAAAGGCGGACAGTACACGGTTCAGACAAAAGTGGAATAGACTCTTGAAACGTGATGCTACAGGAGAATGCTGTATATTAAATGTTTCGATTGGAGAACTAACGAGAAAGTGCTAAACGAAGTTGGCAGAAACGAATTTCTGACAGCTTGAGTAAAATATGCGCCAGGTGGACAGCACACTTCCTAGGGGATAAGGGCATATAAAATAAATAAAATAAAATAAAGCATTAATTATTGATTATGTATGATAGTGATTGGATGTAATTAATATTTGCTTATCTGGAACGTGGACGTTTAATTATTCGGTATCAGACGCTTGACAATGGCTTTTTCGTAAATGTAATGTTATTCGTAGTTGACCGTGAAATAAGACTCAAATAATCGGACTTCGTATTTCAATCGTTTACAAAGACTGTTGCGGTAGGTGCGGACTCAAATCTAAATCTCAATATTAGAATAATTTGCCAGCCATGTCAATACGTCGTACAGAGGTGACTGTCTACTAAACATAAAAAGTTTACACAGTTAGTTAAATCAGATACATTCAATGAATAAGCCTACAGTTAAATAATTCTACTTACTTTCATAAATATAAATTCTTTACAGAATCGAGTGCCTAGTAAGATTGCAACTCGCAGTGTTCTTATATAACATCAAATATGGCGGTGTGCCAGTCAATGAAATATACGTGCTTCCCGCACCAGTTGTACAAGACCTCCCCTTCTTAATGAAACATAAGAGTATCGTAATTGTGTTTTTGTTTTATCAGCGACACAGCGCTGCAGTTCTGTGCCATAGGCTTTATTTATTTGTCACAGATTAATTATTTAATTAAGATTTCGCGTTTCCGACGAAACTCACGCACGGCATGCAAATGTGCCTTTATATTGCCCCCTGAATTGCGAGGCGAAAGGACACACCTGCAGGCGAGCAATTCACCTAAAGGCACAAGAAAATCTAAGTCATCTACAACTGTTTACATGACTTACATTGTACTGTATATTATATACAAAATTTGAATGACGCGCGTGCGCCGTAAAAGTTCTAATGTTGGCAAAATAAGAGTGCGCGCATGCGTAGAAGCGTCTGTGTGACTCCGGCACTGCCGTTATATCGTAAATTTAGATCACGCGGCACAGTATTGCAGTTCATATTGTTCGTGTGCGCGCACATTTCTTAGTCGTTGCACAAAGAAAATATTCCACCAAGATTACATATGAAGACTACATTCTATGACAGGTAACTTAGTTTTAAAATTACAATATTTGTTATAATACAATACAACTTTAGATTGTTGAATGTTCTTAGTTACATAGTATTGCATTGAAATGCTTCAAAGAAAAATGTCTTTTTGTTTCAGGTGCGTAGACCTATACTCATCGTGTCGTTATTACAGTTTATATTCATCTGCTGCACAATAATTTTTCACAGGTTAGTGTCGTCGTGGTAAAGTTTTTTTGATCACAGTAACATCGCTGTATAACAACGTGATTGATACATAAGCATGTCCATTTCCTATTTCCATTATAGTCGTTGTGATGCAGTTCGTTGTGACAAAAAGCATTGTTTATTACAGATCAGACGTGACCCGTCGAGTAATTGGTCCATATGCAGTTCGTTTTCGATATTCCGTGGAAGCTTGGTTGCAGAACCTCGGACGGCACATAGCTGGCGTCGATCCTTGGACAGTCCAGGTAAGTGTGTCCGTCACATTTCGAGAACATTCCATTCCCTGAAGTTCCAACCAAAATTCTTCCACTCGTCGTGTTGTTTTCTGGACAGGTACGTTGTGACCATTTAATCCACTTAACATCTTGAAGTTAGATACTGTAGTAATGTCACTAGACGATGCACCAATCACGCACTTCACATTTTAAGTTTTTTGCTAAATATAGCTCACCTAAATGTTCGTAGTTACTTATCAAAGAAATCGTTCATCGCGTTTACAAAGGTACGATGCATGATGAATGTCATTAACTGTTTCTTTCACATAGGTTTCTGCGTAGTTGCAGACTTAGCAATGTACGTTAATGTCCGTGAACAGTGGTTCACTACGCAATTTTTTTTTTTTTTTGTTTTTTTTGTTTTTTTTTTTTTTTTTTGCACTCGTTATCGTTCAAATTTTCGCATAGTAACAGTTACATTATACATCAGTTTAAAAAAAAAACAAAAGTAATCATACATATACACGTCACATATTTTCTTAGCATAAACATAATACAGTTACACATAAACATGTTTACATCATCATTACATAGCTATAAATTATTACATTGTGTCAGATTTGATTACATGAATTGCAGATATTTACGTCCTCTTTAACGGTTTTGCTGGGATTTTATCGATGTTTTTTGTGATGTCATCTGAAATTAAGATAGGTTAGACACAACATTCATTACATCAGTAGGCAAGACCAGGCGTTTTCACTACTCAATAAATATTCAAAATAATAAGAGACGGAAAACTGTCCGATTCCTCGCGTTTTGTGCGTGTGTGTATAGTGTCCGTGTGGCCTTGGCTACTGGTAGATGCTTTTCTTGCTGAGAGATGTGCGTCTAATCTATTTCTCGAAGTAAAAGATCGCTTCACAGATGACGTCTGTCGGTTCGTCAGGTGTCATACCAAGTCAGTGGTACCTACAGTCACAAATGTTCCGTAAAAAATTAATATATCATTCACTGCTACGTAATCATAAATTTTACTTTAATATTCAGTCTTCTCGGTGGTGCCGCGGCGTTGAAAGAAAAGTTCTTCTGTCTTCAACTGCGTCACTGGAACCGCTGAAATGAAAATTTCTATACTACTTATTATCTGTGTTGTAGCAAACAGAGTTTTGCAAGTTGCTTAGCAATGTTTTCATGGGTATGACTTTGACATTATTTAGCATGAAATGCTCTAAGATCTTGGTGTGCGTATAGCCCAATAATTTTGTTAGTTCTAGGATGTTATAACAGATACGCACCAGGATGCGGTATGTTAACAATTATATAAGATCCTTCATATAGTAGACTCCACTTAGCATTGCGTCGTTTGAGTGCTACAGATTTATGATGAGTACGAAGTAGTACAAGCATTCCTACCTTGAATTTTTGTTTTCTTTTTATTACGTTTATGTGATGTTTGTTTCGTATCTGTGCGTGATGTGTCAGTGTAGTCAATACTTCTTTTATTTTCTGTTCAGGTGTGATTTCCTTGTCTGTCAACTTAGGTAATGGTTCTATCCATTGATCGTTCTGTTTGCAATTGAACATGATCTCGTTAGGTGTGTAATTTGTATTGTAAATATTTAAGTTATTGTGTACGTCTTCGAAAAGACTTAGGTAGGACACCCAATTAGTATGTTTTGATGAAATATAGGTCCTCATGAATCTGTTTAGTTCTCGGAAAAGTCTCTCAGTCGCGTTACATTGTGGACTAAACCTTGAAATAAATATACTTTTAATGTTATTGTCCTTACCTTTTATGTACTTAATTTCAAAAAAGTAGTTCTGAAGAGTAACTGCCCATCATGATAGTCTGGGATGTACAAGTTTACAATTTAACAAAAATGTCAGGGCCTGGTGATCGGTATAAATTACTGTATGTTTTCCAAATAAATAATAATTGAATTTCTTGAATGCCCAGACTATGGAAAGTGTTTCTAACTCAGTAGTGGAGTATGTACGCTCACATTCAGTTAGAGTACGACTTGCAAACCCAATAATTCTTATCTGTTCCTTTTCTTTATTCTTTACAACTTGAAATAAGCAACAGCCCAAGCCAGTACGTGAAGCGTCACAAGTCATACAAAAATCTAAATTGAAATCTGGATGGCTCAATATGTTTGCATTCACTAAAGCATGTTTTATAAAGTCATTCTGGCACTGTTCCGACCAGATCCAAACTTGATTCTTTCTGAGTAGATTTAGCAGATGTTTACTGTTCAAAAGTGGTTGTGGTAAAAAACGTCTGAAAAATGAATATAGCCCAAGGAATGATTTTAACTGCATTTTAGTTCGAGGGCTAGGAAAGTTTCTGATAGTATTTAACTTACTGGGATCAGGACGTATGCCCTGTGAATTAATGATATGTCCTAAATATTTTATCTCACTGCAACCAAATTTTGATTTTCTAAGATTGGCTGTGACTCCAGCTTGTGCAAATTTTTCTAAAATTTTTTGAAGTGTGTCAACGTGTTCATTCCAAGACTGTGTAGCTATCAGTATATCATCTACATAGTGTGTGACTGTCTCAACTAAATCATCGCCAAGCACGGTATCCAGGGCTGTAATGAATACCACAGAACTGACATTCAATCCGAAGGGTAGAACACAAAACTGATAGGTTCGCCCCCCGAACATAAATGCAGTATATTTCCGAGAATCAGGAGTGATACCTACTTGCCAAAATGAATTAGCGAGATCTATTGTGGAAAAATATTTTGCATCTAGAAATTTCTGTAATTGCTCTTCTAAATTTTCAGGTTTTGTGTGAACCGGTAAAATTATTTCATTAATTGCTCGTGCGTCTAAGACTAGCCTAATGCTACCATTTGATTTTTTGACAACAGGTAGAGGACTACAGTAAGGTGAGGTGGATGGTTCAATGACCTTCCAGTCTAACATTTGCTTTAATTCTTGCCACACAGGAGGTCGTTGAGATAACGGTACGTTACATGTCTTGTGGTAGAAGATCTTGTGAGGCTTAACTTCAATCTTGTACACATACGTGTTGATAACACCTAATCGTTTGGTAAAAACTTGTAAATATTTGGATAACACTTCCTGTAGTTTTATACGTTCATGTACACTGAGAGCTGTAGCTTCATTTATCTTATGATCAAGCAATGTTTTCAAGTCCATTAGCTCTGTGTCAGATGAGTGTCTTTGCATGTCTTGCATGTCATTGTCAAGTACTAACTGAACCTTGTATCCTGTACAGTATTTGTCATGCTTTAGAGTTCTCCTGTCCAAATCAATAATAATTACACTGCCTTTATCATTTAAAATACATTTACCTTTGGAGAAGTCTATAATGCAGTCCTTCTCGCTCATAATATCTATCCCTAATATGCAATTTGTCACAAGGTTTTGTACAACCAGGAATGGCCATTGTACGGTTCCATTACCTATTTTAATGTTTACAAAAACTTGCTTCGTACCCCTACATGACTTATTACCTGGAGCAGTAGTTATTTTACAGTTTTGGGCGGGAAACTCAGGCACAGGCTCCAATTCACACATCTTTCTATAGAAATTAAAAGACAAAACGCTCACAGCTGCACCTGTATCTAAGATAATAGTAGTTGGAATCCCACCTACTACACCAGTAGTAGATGCTAAAACAATTTCATTTGTGTTTGAACGACATTGTGTACTGTCTTGCAAAAGTTCATCTGATATATTGTCACTGTGGTTGTATCTTATAAATAAAACAGGTAGTTTTTGTTTAGAATTATTATGCATATCAATATTTTGTTGTTCAATTGTGGTGTCAAATAACTGATTAACACTGAAGTCGCCCCCCAAGAATTCTTCAGCCACGACCCGGGGCATAGAAGTGACTGTTTCTAGTTTGTTGGATTAGCATTTGTATTAGGTACTGACACAGATTGAGGTTGTGTATCAGGTGTCATTTCTATTATATTCACATTCGGATATTGCCTGTTGTGATCTCCAAACTTTTGCGGTTGTTGTTGCTGTTGCGCATTATAACTTACCCGTCGGTCGTAAGGTATGCTCCAATTTTGTCCTGGTGGCTGCTGTGGTAAAGCAGTGTTTGAATGAAAGTATTGATCGCTACGAGTACAGCCTTGATGCTGTCTTGGCTCGTAATTATTATTATTTCTATTTCTGTTTGTGTTTTTGTTGTTACATTTGTATCCGTTGTTACCGTTGTTGTTATTACCGCGGTGCCTTTTGTATGGATTGCCGCATGGAGTGTTATTACTGTTGTAACTGTTGTTTGTATTGGAATACGCGTGTTGATTTTGATTTCCGTATTGAGACGGTATGTGAGTTTGCTGTTTTTGCTGTACCGCGTATCCAACTGTGGGCGCGCCAGAATTGAGTTGGCAAGCCTGCATGTTTTGCATACCACTAGTATAAACATTGTTGCTGCTGTTTTGCCGCGCGAAGCGCTGATCTTCTAGTAACATGTCAACTGAATCTAAAGCTGTTAAAAAATAATCTGGATCGTCATCCGGAATATGTAAGAGTTTTTCTTTAATGTTGAAAGGCAATTTGGCTTTCAACGCACGGAGTATATCACGTGTTGCGACTGGTTCGCCCAAAAAATGTCCCATGTTCAAGTATTTTTCAAAATATCTGCGTAAGTTACCATTTTTACTGTTAAAAGTTTCAGGATCTAAAATTTGTCTTCTGAGTCGCTCCTGGACAGATTGCGACCGGAATTTGTTCAGAAAGGCACGTTCAAACTCACTGTACGTGGTACATACGTCAGCTTGACTGTATGCCCAGACAGCTGCATCGCCTTGGATGTAACCGACAATATATGAAATCTTTTTTCGGTCACTCCAAGTGCGTGGAAATGCGTTACTAAAAGATTTAAGAAAAATCACCGGACGAATGGTTCGTTTTTCTGGGATAAAAGTCTGAAATTGCCTGTGTTTTATTAAGCTTTCTTCTTCCTTTGCATTATGATATGGATTTGTTCCACTGTAATTACTGCAGTGTTCAGCTGGCGAGTAATTACGATAATTTTGCTGTGGTTTACCATGATAATAGCTTGTGTTTGTGTTTGCACGTCGTGGTATGTGTTGTAGTCGTGGTGTGTTTTGTTCTTGTGTGTTTGTCGTGTGCGGTATGTGTGCGTCATACTCGAATGTATAATGGTTTCTGAACTGTACATTTTGACTGATATTTTCGTTACATTCAGACTGTGGTTGATCGGTGAATTGTCTCATGGGTGCAGTGACGGATTGTACTGCGTCACTAATCAGCTGTTTGTTATTAGTGAGGTATTCCGCTACGGAGTCGTGCACAATTGTTGGTAAATTTTCACGTACGCATCTATCAAAATGCTTGTCTCTGTTCTCTACCCAATCATGAAATTCTTTATTAATATTTTGAAAATGAGCTGTGGCAACAGATTGTAAGATGTCAGTCAGGTGTTGTTCAACATCGTCAAATTTATTCTGCACGTCAGTAATTCGTTTTTCAAGGTTGTCGTGTACTGAAGGATATGTTTGAATTTGTTCAGTAAGAGCTTCACACGTGACATTAAGGTTTTTTAATTGTGTCTGTAAAAGTGCTACGTCATTTGTAGTCTTTCCTTGTATTAAGCTTGGAAAATTTCGTACTGAGTTCAGTCATCTGTTTGGTCAGTGTGGCGTCTATAAGTTCCACACGTTTACATAAAGTGTCACTACCTGTCTTGATTGCTATGAGATCAGATTTAATTTCGTCATTTTGTGTCTTTAACTGTTCATTTTGTGTCTTTAACTGTTCATTTTGTGTTTTTAAGGTTGCCATGTATCCGCGTTCTGCATCCTTAAGGTTGCCATATTTTCTGCGTTTTGTTTCATTATCATTTGTAACATGTTGGCAATGTTTACTGTTTGCAAGGTCTCTGCCCCCGCCGCGTCATTAGACGTGACGTCATGTATTAACATGGGCTCTGACTGAGACTTTGAAATTTTTGTGGTGGACGGCCTATTGTCAAAATTTCCGTTAACACTTGCGTCAATATTTGATGAATCGTCACTACCGGTTGCTGTCGTAAAGTCATTTTCTAACATTTGTCTCTCGTCCGAGTCGGATTGCGTCTGAATAGTATGTCTTTGCTGTTACATCTTTGCGTATTGTTTTCTAGTTATGACCATGCCACAGGTATGGTATGATTCAAGAAAATAAAGTTTGACACTGGTTTTAAAATAAAATGCAGTTGAACATGAATCGCTCGTAGCAACAATGGCTGTTTGTTAATTTAAAAATGTAAACTGAATATCGGATTATTCTTAATGGCTGCTGGCCATGTTACAACGTATCGTACAGAAGTCGGCCATATTGTACACTCGTGTATTGGTATTGTTGCAGAAGTTATTGTTTAAGGAAAAGCACTGAGAATGAAATTTATCACTGAAAACTGCTACGCGCGAAAGAAATACTACAGAATCTACTGAAGAGCTAATACACTGAATTATGCGCCTGGTCGAGCCTGCCAATGCAAAGATGCTGCGTCTTACCTTATTTTGCTGAAAGCTTCATTGCGTCTTCCCGCAAAATTTTAGAATTGGAAAATATCTTCAGATTTTTGTTATTTCTCATACATTCACGTCCAGGTCCAGAAAGTTGATTTTTCACATGAAACTAAGAGAACAATGTAACAAATGACGGCGCCCTGCGTTACCGCAGGAGCCGGGAGAGCGTCCGTCTGCGTGGCGATGGTGGCAGTCGTAACTTCTCGCCCCTTGCGAGACTTGCAGGCCAGCAACTCGCGAAGCTGCGCGAGCTGGAGGCGTACCTCGTCCACCTCGGCCCGAAGTGCGGTCCTCTCACCTGCCATGGCAGATTTGAGAGCGGCAACTGCGTTGGCGACAGCATCGTCGATCTTGTGAATGCTGTAGGGATTGCAGCAGCACGGTCCTCCACTCGCGACAGCACCGGCAGAAGTGCCAGTGGCGTGACGCGCGGGCAGAGCATTTACCGCTTCTTGATTCCTTGTCACCTCTTCTTGCGCGGTAATTCGCCGTCGGTGTGTGTGCAGCTCCTTCCCGCGGCCACAGCTCTTGAGGTAACTGCAGCCACGGTGGTTGGAGGCGTGAGAACCGCCGAAGTTGCAACATGTAGCAGCGGCTTCCCTGGGCTTCGTACACTCGCGTGTGAGGTGCGGCTTTGCGCACTTCAAACACGCGAGTACTCCTGTGCAATCCGTGGCGAAGTGCCCCAGCTTCTGACAGCGGAAGCACTTTACAGGGTTCTTTTTCTTCTGCTTGCTGTCCAATCCGAGCGCTTGGCCCAGGAGGCTAACGATCGCGGCAACTTGTTCTCCTCGTCTTCCCATCTGGCGTCCAGGCATGTTGGCGCGGCGAGCGAGAATGAAGCATAGCATTCACTCTTTTCTCTGGTCAATTGTTAAAATATATAACAATTTTTAAAAAAATTTTTTACTGTCTTTGAGATGCATAGGGTAATCTTGCGGACTATTGCAAAAGCTCCATAGAGTAATCAACAAGATACTGGAAGCACGAACTGAAAGTAGTCAGCTAACGCGAGAGTTCTCATTAAAATGCTTTCAACTAAATGAAATAGATGCAGATGCTTTCTTAAGTTGTGTTTCATTTTCTTGCCTAATTCCAAAGAACGCAGAAGGATGAAGAATGAAGGGAAGAACATCCTATCAATTCACTTTACTGTAGAGAACAGACAGTGGCAACACAAAGAGATAGAGGCCTGTTAGAAAGTATGTGTTTCTGAAGAAGTGTCCTTTTGTACCCAAAGATTGGCCATTTTGCCTGCAGTAGTTGTGACTGTCCTGATATCAGCCGCCCTATTATTGGCACTACAATGCTCTGTAGAATCGGTGATCGTCAGTAGAAATAAATGTAGCTGGCAGGAGAGTAACAAAGTTTATTCACATGCCGATAATATAATTTCATTGATATATGAGAGTATAAATTACATAACCCATTAGAGATCAAACTGTGGTGACGATACCCATGGAGTCTTTTCATGAGCCGTGATGTTTCACTCATCTGTCAGACTCATTAAACAGAAAATCACATGAGGTTCTCCTTTGTTTCTCTCTTACTTTAATCTGCTCTCAAACGGGTGTGATGTACTTTTAACTTTCCATGTGATTACAGTTCACAGTGACCAAAACGTTACGCAGAGGAGAAACTTCCACAGTGCATTTAATGGCGTTGTGTCGTTCTCTTTCTTAGCAATAAAATTTGACTGGGTACACGATTATTTTGCAGAAAACACTTACCGGGGCCTACAGCTACATCTACAAGACTACTCTGCGATTCACATTAAAAAAAATGTTCAAATGTGTGTGAATTCCTAAGGGACCAAACTGCTGAGGTCTTATGCACTACTTAAAATAAATTAAACTAACTTATGCTAAGAACAACAGACACACCCATGCCCGATGGAGGACTCGAACCTCCGGCGGGAGGGGCCACGCAATCCGTGATATGGCGCCTCTAACCGCGCGGCCACTCCGCGTGGCGATTCATACTAAACTCCTTGGTCAATGTTCATAGAACCACGCTCAGACTGTTCTCGACTGTTTCAATCAAGCAGCACATGTTGAAAACGAGCACCCAAATCTTTCTGTGCGAGATGTAATGTATTTTGTTACCCTGGTATTTATCCCTTTGTAGGTGGGAATCAACATAAGATTTTCGCATCTGGGGTAGAAAGTCGGTAACTTAAATTTAATGAAAAGATAAACATGAAACTCCTTTGCCTTAATGATTGCTACTTCAACCTGCGTATCATATTCGTGAAACCCTCTCCCCTATTTTACAACAACACCATACCAGCTCCCTTTACATGTCATCCGTCAATCTTCGTCACGGTTGTTGAGAGCAACTGTGGATAGGCTTTAGTTAATAAATATCCGATCAGTTGTCGGTACCTGATTAGCTGTTTACTTTATTAATTGATTCTACATCAGTTTCATCTGGTACGGATCCCTTACTGCACAGCAGTATTCCAAAAGAGGGCGGATAAGCGTCGTGTAGACAGTCTCTTTAGTAGATTTGTTGCATCTTTGTGTTCTTCCAATGAAACGCAGTATTCCCTTCGCCTCCCCCATATGTCGTATTTGACGATCCCAATTTGCATTGTTTGCAACTTAAGTCACTAGACATTTAGCTGAAATGGAAACCTTTAAGTATGTATGATTTAACGTATAACCAAAATTTAGCGGAACTCTTTTAGTAGTCATTTGGAACAACTTACACCTTCTGTTGTAAAATATACTGTCACTTTTCGCATACCGCAGGTATCTAAATCGCTCAGTACGCACTGTTGTTAGGGCTGGCAATTGCAAGACTTCTGGCACTACTTTAAGTGAGGTGGATGACGTCTGGTCTAAGGAATATTGTAACAGGGCTCTTCATTGGCTAATCAAAACAAAGAGCGGAGTCAGGGAAATGAAGGGGCCAATTTCCGGTAAGTGGTTATGTGGAGGTTACTGCATTGGCTAGAACATCAAAGTGGCTGAAGAGTGGGAGGGAAGCTCTGAACTGCTTAAGAGGTGCATGCTTGGTTGTTTAACTTTTACGCGTTGTTGCAAACCTTTCAGATGGAGGGGAGATCGTTGACATGCTAACAGATATAGCATTGGCCAACACTTTGGAGTGCCATTCTAATTGGCACACGAGAAATGAACAGATGGGCAGTACGAAGAACAAACTCAGTTTCGATAGAGTGAACACTTCCGATTCAAGCACGAGAGGAGGCACTTATAGTCGAGCCAAACGTAGATTCGAGAGGTGAAAGACAACGCTTGACTTGGAGACTTGAGCTGATTTGTTGCAGCCTGTGGCATTTCACAGTGCGCATCACGTTTCATGCATCTTAGTGCTGAATACGGTGAGAGGTCCCAGCACTAGCAAGGGTACGAGAGTTCATGGGCATTGATCAGGATACAGCCAGGGCTGGCCCCATTTAGGAATCCAATGCTTTCGCAAATCGATCAGAAATGTGTAGTTCTTTATTTTTTATGGTGGACGTAGGTAATCACGGCACCATCACTACAGATTTATTTCTCCATAACTAGTAATGTCAGAAATTGAGTCCGCCTTGATGCAAAACACCTTGTTATTCGTTTATTTCTCTATTCTCCCAAACTAGTTTCGGTGACAAATATTACCATCATCAGTGAGATTTTTTAATCTAAAACACGCTGATGATGGTGATATTTGTCGCCGAAACTAGTTTGGGAGAATAAAGAAATAAACGAATAACAAGGTGTTTTGCATCAAGGCGGACTCAATTTCTGACATTACTGTTTTTCTATGCAAACACGGACCAAATGGAAGAGTTCCAAGATAAAAATTATTGTTCTCCATAACCCATTTGTAGATTACAGTCTTATCCCATCCTCCCGAATTATCCAATTTTTGCCGAGGTATTCATGTATTACATTTCTGCTGACCCATTTCAACAACTGACAGTTTTGTTATTAACTGCTTTGCTTGCGATCGAACTGATAGTTCGTTATTCATATGTGTAGAGAACTTTGTAATAAACAGGTTTTCAATGTCGACCACGTTTCATGTCATAGTTAGATAAACACCCAGTTTGTTATCTGTCTCACGTTTGCTAAGGCCACTGGTGTCCTGTTAGGTATCTACTTCGTGCCACCTCTTTCATTAAACGCCTGTGATCCCATGGGGAGCAATTTGATAAGCGGCCACTCCAAACAATGCTTACGATCCTGACATCCATACTGGTATGTCGAATGCTCAGCCGTAAACTCACATTATGTGTCAATAGTCCACCCCGTTAGCTGAGTGGTCGGCACGTTCGATTGTTGTGCAGCACACACGGGTTCGATACCCAGCTGGGTCGGAGACTTTCTCCACTCGGGGATCGGGTGTTGTGGTATCATCATCATTTCATCATTATCGCCAAACAAATCGCTCAATATGGCGTCCACTAAAAAACTTGCAACTCGGCGGACAAACTTCTCCAGGTGGGGACTCCCGGCCGTCAGTGCCATACGATCATTTCATTTCAAGTGTTCACAGATATCTTCAGGGTATTTCATAATGTTCGGAAAAGTATAAGTTTCAAATCCTACTGGAAATCGATGTCAGTTATATGGATCTATAATTCAGCTGATTGATCATGTTACCTTTATTGTGTATTGGCGTGACTTTCGCAACTTTCCAGTCTTTAGACACTGATCTCTCGCCGAGGAAGCAGTTGTGTGTGGCTGCTAGAAATGGAGTATTTCATGAGTATAGTTTATTCTAATACAAACCTAAATGGTATTCGATCTGGACCAGATGACTAACTCTGAGTGATTTAAATTGCTGTGCTACATGAGGGTATCTTTTCCACATTATCCATGTTGGTAGCTGTTCTTGATTGGTATCGGGAATATTCATTACATCTTCCCACGTGCAGCAATTTCGGCCAACCGTGATTTGTAACTGGAAAATATATTACCGCCTGGGGCTGCTGGTCTGCTGGTCAAATAGCTTGTTCACAAAACTAGTTTCATTATTCTGACCATCATCACTTTCGTATATATATTGCCGACGTAATTTATGTTATGATGTGATAACAATGTATTATTCACGGTTTTATCACTGATGATAACGATTTTATATATCACGTAACATGAAGCTGCGAATATTTTTCTTAACCTGATGATCAGACGTTTGAACCTGGTTGTACAGATAAAGTATTTTACCTTCAGGTCGAGGTTGTAACGTGACATTTTAAAATACGTAAGAGCTGTGGGGCACCCCCCTCCCCCTCCTGAAAATATATCCTGTTTAGGAACTCCGCTTTAGTGGCACTTTCGTCGGTAGAATTAGTATTGCTACTGAGAAGCGAAGATTTTTTTGGATGTCCATGTTCTGCCAATGAAACGCCACAAGGATCAGATACTACTACTTTGAGTTCCCTAACTTGCAAGTTTAGTAAACGCCACAGAAAATATTCTGTGGATTGCTTCTTCTTCCTGTATTAAAAAGAATACAAATAAAAATAGTGTATAAAATTTTTGGTCACAAAGGTCTTTGGTACTATACACGGTAACGCCCTGTTTGTAGAACTGCTCCACGAACTCAATGTGACATGTCGTACTCTAGGCTAATGTGTTTATAATTACACTCAATCGTCAAGGCAACTGCTGTGGAGCTCGAGACGGAGTAAATAGCTATTATTAGGAGTTGGAATCGTCGAGTCTGTCGTGAACAAAAAACAAAGTTACTTTAGATAGCGCTACTGGACTACGTATCAAAATGCCACCTTGTTATGCCTTGACACCTTTAACAATTATGTAATTAAAGGAGCAGTGCAGCTGTCCTTCGTATGTCTTTTTCTTACAAAACTCACGCCTTTCTTAACACGACAGAACAAAAGCTATTATAGAGGAAATTAAAGGGTCTGCAAGACTACAAGACTAAGAAATTCCATCGATGTATTTTCTTCCTACATGCGAATAACGTCTGTTGTACCACAGAGTATCAAGATGTTAACGCTATACATCCGTTTTACACAAAGTACTAAGGGCTGGATAATGTGTTACATTTATCGTTTCCTAGCAACGGTGCGTGCACTTAAATTCTAGGAATGGACATTTCAGTGTTCTCACATAACTGTAGTGAAGGGTACGAGCTATATTTTCTGTTACTCCAGGAACGAACAGTGATTTCAGTTTAAAAAGTAGTAAAAAACCTATCTTCCTTGGTACAAACACACATGAAGCTCTGCGGTTTGACCTTCTACAGTCAATATTCTTGGAAAAAGAAACTGTCTGCTAATGTAAGGCGGTGAAACTATGAACAGGAAGCTTCAAAGCAAGTAGCTAAAAGTGCTGTTGACTGCTGACAAGTGAGAAGATTTCTAAAGAGACTGTAATAATTCATTTGCCGTCCACTTGGCTGTTCTGGCACGTGAAACGGTAGTGCTGCTCAGTAATTGTTCATTTGTACGATATACAGTAATGATGTGGAAAGAGTCATTTCGTGTTTCATATCAGTTTTTTTATTATATTCGGATGTGATTTAGAAAGTCCTACCCACCCTTTTCATTTCGAAAACAATTTTTCTTTGCGGTCAGTCAAACATTTTATATCGCGTAGTAACGAAAAAAAATTGTTTGCAGAGCTGTGTATCACGGTTTGTGTTAAAGGCCATCTTAATGTGGAGCAATGGATATATTTTTCTCCTGTATTTGTAATTATCTGCATCAGATTTCCTCTTGAACCGCAATGGATTCTTTTAAAGAAAATGCCTACTGTGCGAAAGAACAGATACCATCTTCAAATAGATAAGACATACCAGCCAATGATCTTCAGTGCGGATGCACTCACATTGCCCGAACTCTTACGGAATTCGTTAGAGTGACAGCCGCGAGTAATGAGTATAGTGGGCAGGGGCACTACAAACGTAGTGTGTGGACAGTAAGTTGGAATGTGGGTCTCACGGGGATAGTGCCAGAGATAGGTCCCTGCAGTCGCACTGTCGTCTGTGTCCTCGGTGGCTCAGAGGATAGAGCGTCTGCCATGTAAGCGGGAGATCCCGGGTTCTAGCCCCGGTCGGGGCGCACATTTTCAATTCTCCTCGTTGGTGTTTCTCAACGCCTGTGAGAATCCATAGGTCTGGATTTCATTGTTATTTAATATTTTATTAAAGATGAATTACCGCAGTACATTATTCCGTATGACTTTACTGAATGAAAGTACGCAAGGTATGTGGAATTATAATTCGTGTAGAACATTTGCAAATGCTGATTTGAGTATGTTGCACCTTTCTGACACAGAGTGAGATCATTCGCAGAAAATTACTCACTAATACTTTTAATAACTGTATTTACCTTCCTTCCCTTGCTCTATGTAAGCTTAGAACGATTACAACACTTGTCATCTGCAAAAGAACTAATACTGCTGGTTTTACGTTAGACGAGAGATCGTTTACATAGGTGAGGAACAATAGTGGACCTAAGACTGTGCCTTGTGCAGCAACAAAAGTGATTTCTCCCCAGCCAGAAGTATATTCCCTGATCACTTTGGCTAAATTACATAGTACAGCTTTATGCATTCTACTGGTTACATTTGTCGTTATCTATGGAGAGCTATATCATCAGTTAAAAACCAAATTCCATGCCAAATTTAAAAGAACG
Organism: Schistocerca americana; assembly: GCF_021461395.2. Taxonomy (NCBI): domain Eukaryota; kingdom Metazoa; phylum Arthropoda; class Insecta; order Orthoptera; family Acrididae; genus Schistocerca; species Schistocerca americana. Next base: position 789,219,044 of record NC_060121.1, on the reverse strand, counting down.
CAAATACCCAAGACTGGCAAAGTTTTGCAGAAGTTCGAAATATAGCGCGTATTTCATTGCGAGATGTTTTTAATAATTTCCACAGCGAAATTATGTCTCGAAATGCGGCATAAAACCGAAAGAGATTCTGGTCATACATAAAACACACCAGGGGCAAGACGCAGTCAATACTTTCACTGCGCGATAAAAACGATGAAGTCACTGATGACAGTGCGACTAAAGCAGAGTTATTAAACACGTTTTTCCGAAATTCCTGAATTCCAATCAAGAACAACTGCCAAGATGAGAAATATAGAAGTAGATATCTTCCCTCTAACAAAGTAGCTTAAGTCACTTAATAAAGCCAATGCCTCCGGTCCAGATTGTATACCAGTCAGGTTCCTCTCAGAATATGATGATACGATAGCCTCATATTTAGCCATTATATACAACCGCTCGCTCAAAGAAAGATCCGTACCTACAGACTGGAAAATTGCTCAAGTCACACCAATACCCAAAAAGCGAAGCAGGAGTAATCCGCTGAATTACAGCCCCACATTACTAACGTCGATTTGCGTTAGGGTTTTAGAACGTATGAAGTACCTCGAAGGAAACGATTTATTGACGCATAGTCAGCATGAATTCAGAAAATATCGTCTTCCGAAACACAACTAGCTCTTTATACTCATGAAGCAATGAGTGCTATCGAAAGGGTATGTAAAAATGATTCCATATTTTTAGATTTCCAGAAGGATTTCGACACCATTCCTTACAAGCGTCCTCTAACCAAACAGCGTGCCTGTGGAATACCGCCTCAGTTGTGCGACGATTCGTTATCTCCTGTTCAAATGGCTCTGAGCACTATGGGACTTAACATCTGTGGTCATCAGTCCCCTAGAACTTAGAACTACTTAAACCTAACTAACCTAAGGACATCACACACATCCATGCCCGAGGCAGGATTCGAACCTGCGACCGTAGCAGTCGCGCGGTTCCGGACTGAGCGCCTAGAACCGCGAGACCACCGCGGCCGGCTTATCTCCTGTCAGAAAGGTCACAGTTAGTAGTAATAGACGTAAAGTCATCGAGTAAAACAGAAGTAATATCTGGCGTTTCCCAAGGAAGTGTTATAGGCCCTCTAATGTCCCTGATCTATACTAACGACATAGCAGACAATCTGAGTAGCCGTCTTAGATTGTTTGCAGATGATGTTGTCATTTACCGTCTTGTAAAGCCATCAGATGACCAAAACGAATTGTAAAATGATTTAGATAAGATATTTGTCTGGTGCTAAAAGTGGCAACTGACCATGAATAAAAGAAGTTTGAAGTTGTTCACGCGAGTACTAAAAGGAATCCGCTAAATTTCGATTACGCGATAAGTGACACAAATCTGAAGGCTGTAAATTCAAGTAAATACTTTGATTGGAATGATCACAGCCTGCCAGGATGGTCGAGCGGTTCTAGGCGCTACAGTCTGGAACCGCGCGACCGCTACTGTCGCAGGTTCGAATCCTGCCTCAGGCATGGATGTGTGTGATCTCCTTAGTTTAGTTACAATTTAGTTGTTTTAAGTCTAGGGGACTGATGACCTCAGTAGTTAAGTCCCATAGTGCTCAGAGCCATTTGAACCAATTTTGAACGATCACATCGATAATGTGGGTAGAGCAAACAAAAGACTGCGATTCATTGACAGAACACTTAGAAGGTGCAACAGGTCTACTAAAGAGACTGCTTATACCACGCTTGTCCGGATCAGGTGGGACTGACGGATGAGATCGAAAAAGTTCAAAAAAGGGCAGCTCGTTATGTATTACCGCGAAATATGGGAGATAATGCCACGGACATGATACATGAATTGGAATGGAATCATTAAAACAAAGGCGTTTATTGTTGCGACGGGGTCTTCTCATGAAATTTCAATCACCAGTTTTCTCCTCCGATTGCGAAAACATTTTGTTGGCACCTACCTACGTAGGGAGGTATGATCATCACGATAAAATAAGAGAAATCAGGGCTCGCACAGAAAAATTTAAGTTCTCGTTTCTTCCGCCCGCCGTTCGAGAGTGGAGAGGTAGAGACAGCTTGAAGGTGGTCCATTGAACCCTCTGCCAGGCACTTTATTTTGGATAGCGGAGTAATCACGTAGATGTAGATGAAGTATAACTTCAGCTAGTCTGGACTAATACTGTGATTCACACAGCTGAATTCCTTAGGCAGGACACAGAAAACACCAACCAGTGCAATTTTGTTGTTTAATCTTGCAAAATTTGGTGAGTACACATGTAAATGGCATTCTCGGTTGTGCAGCTCTTCTGCAATCTAAACTTTGATTTACTAAAAACAGACAAATACTGTTGCTGTGATTACATGCTATTAGAGAATACACCAGGTTCTCAAAAGTTTTGTAAAATAATGTCAATAGTGAAACGAATCGGTAGTTACTTACATCTCTCCTGTTACCTTTCTTGTAGAGGGGGTTAACAATGGCATATTTCAAACTCTATGAGAAAAAGTCCTGAGTTAGTGATTAATTACATATTTCAGAAACACAGGAATTCAACCAAGTCTTTAGTGCTCTGCTGGTAAGACCATGAAATCCAGATGATTTTTTATTCGTGAGAAAATATACAGTTTTCTTAAATTCTGGAGAATTTCGTGAGATATTCAGTTGACAATTTCACGTCAAGTGATTTTTCAGAATTGTTATTGTTGTTGTGGTCTTCAGTTCGGAGACGGGTTTGATGCAGTTTACCACGCTACTCTGTCCTGTTCAAGCCTCTTCATCTTAGAATAACTACTACAGTCTACACCCTTTTGAACCTGCTAACTGTGTTCATCTCTTAGCCTCCATCCACAATTTTTACCCCGCATACTTCCGCCTATACTAAAATGGTGATCCCTTGACGTCTCAGAATGTGTAGTATCAACCGATGCCTTCTTTTTGTGAAGCTATGACACAAATTTCTTTGCTCCCCAGTTATATTCAGTACCTTCTAACAGTACCTCCTCATTGGTTATACGGTCTATCCATTTAATCTTCAGCATTTTCCTGTAGCAATAAATTTTAAATGCTTCAATTTTCTTCTTCTCCGAACTGTTTATCTTCCACGTTTCAATTCCATACTTCAGAAAATACTTCCTAACACTTAAATATACATCTGATGGTAACAAATTTCTCTTCTCCAGAAACTCATTTCTTGCCACTGCCAGTCTACATGTTATATCATCTCTACTTCGGCCATCGTCGATTATTTTGGTGTCGAAATAGCATAACTCAGCTTTATTTTAAGTGTCTCATTTCCTAATATAATTTCTTCAGTTCCGTACGATTTAATTTGGCTACATTCCTTTAACCTTCCTTTGCTTTTGTTAATGTTCTTGTTATATCCTTTCAAGATACTGTCCATTCCGTTCAGCTGATCTTGCAAGTCCTTTGCTGTCTCTGATACAATTAGAACGTCATCGGAAAACCTAAAAGTCTTTATTGCTTCTCCCTCAACTTTAATTGTGGGAGATGAAATAAAAACATTGAGGTTAGTCGATGACATTGTAATTGTGTCAGAGACAACAAAAGGCTTCGAAGAGCAGATGAATGGAATGGACAGAGTTGTTTACAACATATTACAGTGATTTTCCTCTTGAACTGTTTGTTCCTGTATTTTCTAGTGGGTTTAAGAAATAATTATTAAACCTATCTGCTACCTTTGAACGATTACTCGTAGCGCTACCATTCAGGCCACTAGTGATGATATCTTCTTCAGTGGTCTGTTGTCCTGTCTATCATTACACTGTATTCCACTCAGACTTAAGTCTGCTTTCAGAGTTACTGATGTCTGACGTAATGCGTATGTAACTTGATTTTTAATAACTTTTCTTATTAATATTTAGTAGTTTTTGTAGTGTACAACTACTGACGGCTTTTTACTCGTTCGTGCCAACAGATACCTTTTCTTTCACGAGATACTGTAATCCTTCTAGCTATTCATGGTTTCTCATATAGCTGTTTAGTGTCCTTGATTATCTTGTACGATAAGCTGTTTTCAAGTAATGACATGAATTTAGCACGGAACATATTGACTCTTATGTCAGCATTTGGTTCATTATACATTTCATCCCAGGATAACTTTTTTAAAGTATTCTTAAACACGTTTCCCCGGAGTCAGTAAGTATTCACCGAGAAATATCTATATTGTAAAGCGTTATCTTATTTATCCTCTCTGTGCATCGTAATCAGAGAGAGCATTTGTTATTGGGTACAATGTTGTTTCTTGCTTTGAACTTCATCGAAGAAAACGATATGAGCTAGGGTCTGATAAAAACACCCGTAATTTTTGTTCTTCAGGACTCTTGAAATTCTGTGAGAAGATTCACATTAGATGGTCGGTGTATTTCATCGAGTGTCTAACAGATAAGATTTTTCAGCATTTCTGTTACACTGTCCCACGAGTCAGACTGGCCTGTTGACTTTTGTACCGCTCGTCTTTGTATGTATCAGCTCGTTATCTTCTATCAGTCCGACGTGACGTACCAGTAGAACGGATGTATCACAGAGGTATTGAACTACAGGCCGTATAAATGTCTTGCATAGAGTCTCATTTGGAAACAAACAGTTTTAAACGTTATGGATTCTTATTAGTAATTCTTTATTAGTCGAGGTCGAAAAACGATTTATGAAAATGATAAATAGTTTCGACCAAAACAAAAAAATGGTTCAAATGGCTCTGAGCACTATAGGACTTAACTTCTAAGGTCATCAGTCCCCTAGAACTTAGAACTAATTAAACCTAACTAAACTAAGGACATCACACACATCCATGCCCGAGGCAGGATTCGAACCTCCGACCGTAGCGGTCGCGCAGTTCCAGACTGTAGCGCCTAGAACCGCTCGGCCACCCTGGTCGGCCGACCAAAACAGCTAGCCGTCTTCAGATCAAATACAGTAGACACTGCTGTGGATAATCATCTGGCCGGTAGGAGACATTGTCATCAGTAAATTACATAAACGTGATTAATAGCATTCAAAACCAGAGTTTTTAAGCACTTAAGCTGAAAAAAATTAGTTACAGTTTTGGCCATCAGGTGTGCAAATCTATTTCTGGACACTGAAAGGTCTGAGGAGAGGCCGATGTCTCTATAAATGGTCTGAAGTTGACAGTAAAGAAATTCGAAAACACGGGTGAGCTTGGTGTGGGGTTTGGAAGGGGAAGCGCGCTATCCCGGTAGTAGTTATTGACAAGGTTGCTGTTGCTGTAACTGACCATGCAGCACGTGACCTCGGTAGTTGTGGAGCCCATGCAGTATAACGAGAATTGTCCATCCCACTGTACACAGAACGGAAAGTTTTCCGACTTACGTTACACTGGTACGCTACAAGATCAAAACGGGGCAGCAGATGAAACCTCATGCTCCGCAGCAACGTTCTGTATTTGCGGTTTGGTTTCTACGGAGTGACGAAGCTCATTTTATACTACAGAATGCAGTGAATACACAAAGCTGCTGAATTTGGGGAACTGTTAAAATGCGTGTTCTACACGATGAGCAGTTGCGCTCGCCGAATGTGACTCTGTGGTGTGGATTCACAAGCATCTTTATTCTCGGTCCGTTCTTCTTTGAAGAGAGTAAATCAGAGGGCCTGTCAGGTGTACCGAGACCTTGTGCGCTACCGAGACCTTGTACAGCATGTGATTCCTGCTTTGGAAGAGCGCAGTTGTCAGGAAACCACTGTTTTCTTTCAAGATGAGGGAACACCTTATGTCGTTAGCCCAGTGAAATATCTGCTTAATTCAGCCTTGCACGAACATGTCTCCAGAGGTTTTCTAGCTGCATGGTCTGCACGATAACCTGACCTAATTGATGTGACTTTTGCCTCTGGGAATATCTGGATATCTAAAAGAACGCGTATCCCAGGGACATGTTCGGTCTCTACCTGGTCTGAAGGCCAGTATACAGGAAAATATTGCTCAGATTCCACCGCAGCTGCTGCGAGCAACAATTAATCACGTCGTTTTACAGATGCAGCATCTCGTCGACACCTCCAGTGATCATATTGAACAAACTGTGTGAGCAGCATTTAATAATAAAATTAACATTATGCCTTCATCATTTGTCTGACCTTTGCTTTCCGCGTCCAGTTCCTAGTCCATTACATATGGAAACATTTCTGCAAATGTTTCTTGCATTCACAGCGCCAGATTTGCACCAGCTCACCAGAACTGGAACTAATTTTTTCCAGCATAAATCCGTTTCGCATTAACGCATTAGAATATCTACGAAGTTTCGCTGCCACACGACAATTACAAGCCACAACGGGTCTTCCTGAGTAGCTGCATTTTAGTTACAACCACCTCGTATGCAATTTATTGATGAAAATGAGTCGCCTGCCGGCTGATGATTAGACATAGCAGTGTCTTATCTGACCTGAGGATGGTTACCTGTTTAAGGCGAAACTAGTTAATATGATTATAAATACGTCTTGCTATCTTGAGTAATAAGGATTATTTGTAAGGTGTAATTTTTAACATTTATATATCACTATCTCCAACCTGATTGTCAGGAAAGAAGAGAAACAATAGTTTCCCAATATTCGCCCCGTGACAGCCTGCCACTAGCTTGACTCACAACGATGTGCATGAAACTTCCGTATTTTCACACTTTGCTACTCCAAAGTATTTGTGTGACACGACTGACTTTAGTTTGATTACTTCTGTAGACAAAGTACATGGCATTTTTACGCTCAGTGAGACAAAAAAGGTAGCATTTCTCTACACTGAGAGACAGTTGCAGGCTTTGCACCGGGCTGATATTTTGTCCATACAGAAGAACTGGATATTAGTGCAATTTCTACCGGATATAATTTCCTCGGAATTACCTGCATTATCTACGAAACGTTGGAGACTGAGACCAATTTTCTTCACTAAGTCATTAATACATAGCATTTACAACCATAGTAATAGTCCGTTTGAGACCACAGCTATTACTTCAACGTCCGTAAATGACGTTCTATTTATGAGCCTTTCCTGTTAGAAAATTTTAGAACCAGCTGTAAACTTGGTCAGACATCCCATAGGAAAATATTTCTTAACTTGTTCTTTGAAGACGTCGATTAGGTACTGAATAAAAAGCTTTTCGGAGGGCTGGGAAGTTCGAGATAACCTAGTTTCCTTTATCCAGCACCGTGAGGATTTAATGAGGCTGACTTAAGTTTCACACGGTCGCTGTTTCCAGACCACCTAGCGTGTTCCATAGGGAGATTTATTCCCTGGTAAGAAGAAGTCGTGACTAGTTGCATCACACCAGTCAGAGGATTAATGATGCCCCCTCCAAAAAAGTAGAAGGGTCGTAGTGCTTGAACTGATTATATGTTATAGGACTCTTCTACAAGCAGATGTGAATTATACATGAAGTACTACAAGTGCATTCCACTCCCGTTTTTGTAGACAAGTGTGACATTTGCTCGTTTCCAAACACGAGGAATAAATATACAGTTCAAGGAATCTGAGGTAACTTATGGACAAGGATTTACCTAATTCACTCGCATGTAGAACTGTATACAACCTGATAAGGTTGTCCAGAATGAGATTTTCACTCTGCAGCGGAGTGTGCGCTGATATGAAACTTCCTGGCAGATTAAAACCGTGTGCCCGACCGAGACTCGAACTCGGGACCTTTGCCTTTCGCGTGCAAGTGCTCTACCAACTTTTTTTTTTTTTTTCGCAACACCTTTTTTTTTTAGACGCTACCCCTTTTTTTTTAAATGTCATACAGCTATACAAATACATAAATAAGATTTACATACAGGTTAAATGAAAGTGATAAGAAAAAATAAAAATTCGTATTCCAAGCGGATTTTTTATCCTTTTTTTGGGAGCAGGAAGGCAGGGTAAACAAACAATCTTTATTCGTACAATTGTACTATCTTAGGGATAAGAAAAGGATCGAGACAGCAAAAACAAAGCAAAAACAATTCGGAAACCAGAAAATCAACGTAAAGGCCGCCCTTTTTCTTGTGTAACATGAATAAAATAAATGACAATCCTAGTCACGGGCGGGAGTGAAAATGAAGTTATCATCTGCATCACAATCCCTGCAGCACACGGTGTCGCATCATAAATCTGGCAGACAGCCATATAATCTTGACCATTTCTGCCTTTGTGGGCGGCATATATTTATGTATTTCTCCTGCGTCGACCATGTAGGGGCCAGTTTTCTTCTCAGTGTGCTGTATGCCAATATAATTGAACCGCGCAGTACTGTCTCTAGTCGTTCTGCTGCTGGAGTCTTCTCAGTTCTGGGACACCCCAGCTGTCGGGCGGATTGTGAAAAACACTTCCTAAAAATTGGAAAAGTAAGTCCTGTATTTCGTATGACTCCGTATGAGCTCGTGTTGTTCTTGTAAATACATCCAATAATCCATCACGGACTTAATATCGTACGAATACAAATATTTCGTCGCATGTCCAGCGATCCAGTTGACTGCATACGTCTTTTGTTTGGGAAAAAAGGTCTTGTCCGGTAGAAAAAGTACATCCGATGTGATTTCTGTGTAGTTAGTGCGCCGAAGGAAGGCCAATATTCGACGCGTCAGCATCCAGACGTCCCTCGCTGCGCCACACACTAAATCATGTTCTTCCGTTGCTAACAGGCCACAGTTTGTGCAAAGAGGAGAATCGACCATATGAATTGTATGTAATCGACTCCTGGTCACAAGTTTACGGTTTATAAGAATGTACCACATCGATCTCGCTGCTGTTGACAGTAATGGAGTATGCACTGCACACCAAATGTGGTTCCACGTTCTCGACGGGTATTTGAATTCCATTACGTTGCGGGGATGGTGATCCATCAAGCACCTATAGATCTCCCGAGTCGTGGGTATTCTCGTCGAAGGTACTCTCAGACGAACATAACTGTAATCAACAAGAAATGAGGCAATGTGTGCAAGAGAAGCGAAATATTGCCCACCGCAATAGGGGGTTCGTATGAAGGCGGAACAAGTACTTCTATCAGAGCTGACGTTATGGTGTGCTTTCGTTGTTGCCAATTTCGTATCATCGCTCGCATGTAAAGCGCCAGAGCTTTGTTTCGCGCGTTTGTGAGGTTGAGGCCACCGTTCCGGAACTGTAGCGTTAACGTGTCAAATGTGATCTTAAATAACATCCCAGTACTAACATAGTAACCAAAGGCAGCCATGAGGCGGTCTGCGATACCCTTCGGTATTGGTAGGATCTGCGCTAAATGGGGCAGTCGTGACGCTATGTGAACGTTAGTGTATTCCACACGCTGGATCATGTCAAAGGCTCTCAGTGAATTGTTCCGTATCGCCAGACGAACATTTTGCAGAAGCCGCCGAGAACTCGCCGCCGCTGACCGCCGTAGTGAACGGGTAAATGTGATCCCCAGACATCTCAGCGATTCCACCGTCTGAAACGGTCCCGGTGTGTCTTCCAGGCCCCGTCCAATGTGCATAATTTTGGATTTCGTCATGTTAATGACACTGCCTACTGCCGTCCCGTAAGAGTCTAGATATTCAACAGCCTGATGCACTTCATGACCTGATCTGACAAGAAAGATCAGGTCGTCCGCATATGCGCGACAAACGAAAGAGTTCTCATTAAGCGCTATCCCAGTAAGTGAGCGCCTCATAACACACATCAGCGGCTCAAGCGCTATCGCAAACAGCATCATGGAGAGTGGGCACCCTTGTCGGACGGAGCTGTTAATAGGAACCGAGCCCGCTTCCCGACCGTTTACAATCACCTTCGATGTAGCCCCTCGTATTAGCCTCATAATGATGGAGATGAAAACAGGTGGAATCTCCATTTGGCTCATGACTGACGCCAAGAAGTCATGGTTTATCCTGTCGAACGCACGATCGAAGTCCACAGATATCATCGCTGCTCGCATTTTACAAGTTTCCGCAAGGGCGATAACGTCACGGCATTCACTTAACGCCGAGGAGATGTTGTTTCGCACCCCTAGGCAAGCTTGATCAGGGGATATTGTCCTGGATATCGCCAGCTTGAGACGAGACGCTAGTAGCCGTGCAAAAATTTTATAATCGGTGTTTGGCATAGTGAGAGGCCGATATTGATTAACACTGCGACTCCCCGCCATCTTCGGGATGGGAAGAAGAAAGCCCGTCACAAAATCCGACGGTAGGCGCATGTTCGGACTCATCGCCTCATTGTACATCGACACCAACTGTGGCATCATCATGTCCACGAATTCTCGATAAAACTCTAGCGTAATCCCATCTGGCCCCGGTGATTTATGGGCCGCTCCTTTTGTGAGTGCCACCTTTATATCGTCTTCTGTGAGTGGCTCCATAAGCGCTGCCTTATCCGTCTCTGTCAGTGTCGTTTGCAGATGTTGCAGTATCTCTTCCCCTACCTGACGGTCCGTCGGTGTACCGGCATAGAGATGGCGGAAATGCTCTAAAAATTCATTTGCAATGTCCTGTTGTGTTGTCAGTTGACGGCCATCTAAACCGTGGAGCACTGTTACCAATGCCCGGCGGTAACGCTTATGTTCCCGCGACACATGGTGCATCGAGGTACGTTCCCCAGTGATGGTGTCAAGACATCTTGCCCGTATTGGGATGCCACCCAGTCGTCGTCGCGTGATCGATAGGATTTGTGCCTTGACACGATGAACTTCCGCATGATGTTCTGCAGACGGCACCTGGAAGGACAGCTCACGAAGCATGGTGTAATAATAATCAAGAGTGTCTCTCTGCCATCTCGCCTTATCCCGACCATACTGTAATAGAGCTCTTCTTATTGCCGGCTTAGTGCACTCGAGCCACCATTGAAGCACGGAGGTATACGTTGGTAGACGGCGTTGACATGTGGCCCATACCTCCTCGACTCTCTGACGACATTCGGGGTCCGCCAAAAGGGACGAATTGAGCTTCCATGTCCCGCGGTTTCTCCACACACTTTGCCTAGGGAGTGACATGGTACAAATGTAAGCCAGATGATCAGTAAATGCCGCAGGCCATCGTTCCGCGTCGACCACCTTATCCTGTAGGCCAACCGAAACATATATTCGATCGAGTCTGCTCGCCGAGTGACTGGTAAAAAAGGTATATCCCTCACGGTTCCTATGAATCATGTCCCAGGTGTCGCTTAACTCCAGATCCCGGCATAGCACATGCAATTCACGACAGGTATTGTAATTTGGTGTCTGGTCTTTTTGGGCTAAAACACAATTGAAGTCACCACCTATAATGAAATGATCGAATCTGCCGGTAAATAAGGGTACAATCTCTTCCGAATAATATCTCGCACGCGCCCGTCTGTTGTCTGTGCCGGAAGGGGCATGAACATTGAGAATGCGAATTCCATTATCAGTTATCGCCAGTCCTCGTGCCGAAGGTAGATAAGCCAGGTCTCGGACCGGAATCCCGTCCCGGACCAATATCGCCGTTCCACTGTCGTTGTTCGAGTGCGGCGAGGTGTAGGAGATGTATCCATGTACTTCCTGGAACTCAGGAAAGTAAATTTCCTGCACCATCAGTATATCCACATCCGACGCGTATATCATGTCCCTAAACAACTGCTGTTTCACGGGCGATCTAATTGTATTTACATTCACTGTCCCTATTCTGTATGCCTGGGGTCGAGCAGCCGTCATCTCCACATGATGTTAAAATGACAAAGTTTCACCGTGTCGATAGTCCCTTTGCACATCCGCCGAGGGTCGCCCGAGGAACGTGTCCCTGCGGCATTAGGTTTCTTGAGATGCGGACGGATGCAAGGCCCCACCAATAGAATGGTCCGCATGGGTGATGTCGTCGTCCTGCTCATACCAGCTGATACTATTGGTGTGCTCCAAATTTTCCTGTGCGGCATTGATGTGTGACATCTGTTGTTCTTTCGCAGCTGTAGACTCCACCGCCGAAGGGGTAGCAGGCCCCTGAGCGGATGCGTCGTCTGAACGGTATGACATCATTTCACTGTCCGAATTCATATGATCTGCGACATCCGAAGCTTGTGGTTCCATGTCAGACAGATCCATAGTGTTAGACTCCTCTGGGCTCCCTAGAAGAGAAGGGAGTGTCTCCGCAGAGTTTAGTCGGCGCTTCTTGCGGCGCTTTGGCGAGCGTTGTTTGCGGGCCCTAACCTCGGCCTCTGGTGTTGGCGCATCTTGCATCTCCTGCGTTCCCGCCGCCGCCGCCACAATGCCCTGGGGCCGTTCCACTTCAGCTTCCATGCCTATTGTGACGCTCTCATCCTCTTTCTGCGCCACCTGTAGTGTCTGAGATTGGAGGTTGGTCGGAGCCATTCCTTCTTCAGTGGCGTCCGAAGGCGCCTCAATCAACTGCGGCGTCGGTTCGATGGTGCGCTCCGACCTCGGCGACACCTCCCCGCGAAGTGCCGTCACGTAAGTCATCGGCAGTGACGTTGGTGTAGTCGGATTCTGGAAGTCTCCGCTGGGGAGTTGCGCGAGTCTCCTCTGCATACACGCTGATCGAAGATGTCCTTCACCACCACACCCGGAGCATGTCCGGGGCTGTCCATCATAGATGACAATAGCTCTACAGCCGCCGATGTTTATGTACGATGGCACATGTTTCGTAAGGGCAATCCGCACCTGTCGGACACCATTGAGCACTGGATATGTGCTAAAACTTGCCCAGCGTTCTACCGTATGACTAATAACTCTGCCATATGGCTGGAGTGATTCAGTGACCAATGATTCGGGTACCTCGAAAGGCAGCTCGAAGATTCGAATCGTACGCACGCCCAGGCCCGAATGAGCGACTAAAACTTCGCCAATATGACCTTCGGAGTGTCGGAACTGGAATCCTCGTTTGGCGGCTTCAATGATTCTATCACATGCTGCGTCGTCAATCATCTTTACGCGAAGAGTGCTGCTCACGATTGATATATAAATTCCAATAATCTCCGTGTAATTAAGATGCACTTCGTCCCTCAAGAAACGTTCGATTTCGAAAGCCTTCGGTCTTGCATACTCGTTACAGAACGTGAACTGTATCGTGGTTTTTCGGAAATTGTGTGCCATTGCGTTCGATTCAAACAGTAACACACGCGAGTGACGACGGTGTAAACACCGCTGATTCCGCGACCGTTCGCAGCCGAGACGTAAACAAGTCCGAGCTGCTCCGCGGCGAAAGGCGGACTGCCCAAACTGAGCTACCGAGGCACGACTCACGCCCGGTACTCACAGCTATACTTCTGCCAGTACCTCGTCTCCTACCTTCCAAACTTTACAGAAGCTCTCCTGCGAACCTTGCAGAACTGGCACTCCTGAAAGAAAGGATATTGCGGAGACATGGCTTAGCCACAGCCTGGGGGATGTTTCCAGAATGAGATTTTCACTCTGCACAGAGTGTGCGCTGATATGAAACTTCCTGGCAGATTAAAACTGTGTGCCCGACCGAGACTCGAACTCGGGACCTTTGCCTTTCACGGGAAAGTGCTCTACCAACTGAGCTACCGAGGCACGACTCACGCCCGGTACTCACAGCTTTACTTCTGCCAGTACCTCGTCTCCTACCTTCCAAACTTTACAGAAGCTCTCCTGCGAACCTTGCAGAACTGGCACTCCTGAAAGAAAGGATATTGCGGAGACATGGCTTAGCCACAGCCTGGGGGATGTTTCCAGAATGAGATTTGCACTCTGCACAGAGTGTGCGCTGATATGAAACTTCCTGGCAGATTAAAACTGTGTGCCCGACCGAGACTCGAACTCGGGACCTTTGCCTTTCACGGGAAAGTGCTCTACCAACTGAGCTACCGAGGCACGACTCACGCCCGGTACTCACAGCTTTACTTCTGCCAGTACCTCGTCTCCTACCTTCCAAACTTTACAGAAGCTCTCCTGCGAACCTTGCAGAACTAGCACTCCTGAAAGAAAGGATACTGCGGAGACATGGCTTAGCCACAGCCTGGGGGATGTTTCCAGAATGAGATTTTCACTCTGCACAGAGTGTGCGCTGATATGAAACTTCCTGGCAGATTAATACTGTGTGCCCGACCGAGACTCGAACTCGGGACCTTTGCCTTTCGCGGGCAAGTGCTCTACCAAACATCCCCCAGGCTGTGGCTAAGCCATGTCTCCGCAATATCCTTTCTTTCAGGAGTGCTAGTTCTGCAAGGTTCGCAGGAGGGCTTCTGTAAAGTTTGGAAGGTGGGAGACGAGGTACTGGCAGAAGTAAAGCTGTGAGTACCGGGCGTGAGTCTTGCCTCGGTAGCTCAGTTGGTAGAGCACTTGCCCGCGAAAGGCAAAGGTCCCGAGTTCGAGTCTCGGTCGGGCACACAGTTTTAATCTGCCAGGAAGTTTCTGATAAGGTTGTGCTGATTTCACCCTAATTCATTTAACGATATACAAGCCTGGATTGCCCTTACTTCGTCCTGTTCTATGCGCTCCCTAAGACCTAACGTACCTCTGATAGGACTACCATTTCCTGGGCATACTTTCGACTGGGACTGTTCTTGGGCCACTTCTAACTGATGTGTTACTGGTTACGTCGCACCTTTGTCTTTCATTGTTGGCGGTAGTATATTGAGATTATTGATTATATTTAGTGTGAGGCTTCGTAATTTTTCAGACTTCATTCTGACTTAATGAAGCAACCCTAGCAAAATGCAAAGTAACCAAAAATGACTCTGAGCACTATGCGACTTAACTTCTGAGGTCATGAGTCGCCTAGAACTTAGAACTAATTAAACCTAACTAACCTAAGGACAACACACACATCCATGCCAGAGGCAGGATTCGAACCTGCGACCGTAGCGGTCGCTCGGTTCCAGACTGTAGCGCCTAGAACCGCTCGACCACTCCGGCCGGCGCAAAATAACAAATGAAAACATCAGGCAAGGCCAAATCCTAACGATCGGACTCTTCCGCCAATCATCATACACGGTTGCGAACTGTTGCAGAGGACGTCCACAGCAGCTGAAGTTCAGAGATCACCTGCAAGACTCAGTGCTGATCGTTGTACCGCGGCGGACGCTGCTTAACACAAAATCAAATACGTGTCAACTCTTCATTTATCAATGATTGAATGTTTCATGGAGTGGTTAGGGTAAATGACGTAGGATGCAGACGGCCTTCTGCGAACATAACGTGTGACTGCTGAATGATATTTGTCCCATTCTCCTGAAGCAGCCGAGAAATTTAGTGTACGTTGGATGTACTTTGGAGCTGTTTTTCCTACTTCTGGTCGTATCATTAGCTTTTATCGACGGCAAAAATAACGTGGCTCTTTATGAAGCGTTTTAAGCAATAGCAAGCATTGTTCCTACAATGCGGCATAGTTCTGGAATCACACGTTTCCTCTATGTGCCTGCCAATGCTCCTGTCTATGAAGTAAATGCGTATTGGCAGACTATTTGGTGGCATCGATAGACTGGGCTGTTCGTAGACCCGACGTGAGCAGCTATTTATTAATTTTTTGATGAGCTTCAACTGCGATCGTGTGCCACATCCAATCGTCCAAAGCGATGGACATATCTTTCCACTAAATTTCAGGATCAATGAAATATACTTCGTTTTCAGTTTCCAAAAACACTTTGGAAATACTTTCCGAGCGATTGAACAGTGTGGTAGTAGGAAGGTAAGATACTCGCTGTTATTTATTTGAGAGACCAGAAATAATGCTGGTAAACAGTTCGAGGTGATAGTATGATCATTGGTACGCCCTACTGCTGTCACAGATCAGTGGTGAAGGAGCTAAATCAAAAGAACGACCAATATATAAACAAAGTAAAATTTCTGCAGTGATAATGAGACGCCTCAGTACATCTCTACAAGGAACTCCTGGAGAAATGGGGATTGAACATCATTCGTTAATGCACGTTTGAATTACAGTTTAGTAAGATTATAAAATTGCATATAAATCAGCAAACTTAAAACGATTACCCCTAAAAAAAAGTATAGTTACCAGTTTCCAAATTAAGAGCACTGCGGGGCAAAGACTTAGGTATAACGAAGTTTACTAAATATTCCTTACTACAGTGAGCAGTGGAGAGTAAGATTACACAATCTTTATGGTATAGGAATTAAATAAAATCAATCAAATCTTAAAAGGTTTTAGCAGAGCGTCAAATAATGTTCACAAACTCATAGTAACACCAAGCTGAATCTTAACTGGGCGTATGTTGTGACAATTAAATCAGTTTAAAGAGTGTTTTAAGAAAAGACGTATGCAACAATTGTAATAATAAATTAGAAAATGAAACTTGTGCGTATACTACGACTATAATGACAAATCTGAAGGTGAAATCTATACAAAATGTTCGGTATTGCAAGCGTTCCGCACTGAGTGGTAGAACCCGTAACACTCCACAAGAACGCTGCCCAGCAGCCCAAATCAATCGTTGCCAAATAATACACAAGACTATTATTACAAAAAACACAATAACATTAACATGCGTACTATAAAGTGGCAACAAATAGCTGAATCACACACTCTGGGGATTAGATTTAGGGACTGGCAGTACCCCTTCCTTCACATCACTCTGTTTTACAATATAAGAAAGGATGTATAAAAAGAAATTTCTGGTAACAGGTGATACGACAGAGCTACAATAAGTTAGCATAAATTTTCTTCATTTACAAGAAGCAAATTTTTTTTGGTTGCAAGACCCACACTAGCGGTTTTAAACAGACAATTCCATTAATAGTAAGAGATACTGCCCGCATCTCGTGGTCGTGCGGTAGCGTTCTCGCTTCCCACGCCCGGGTTCCCGGGTTCGATTCCCGGCGGGGTCAGGGATTTTCTCTGCCTCGTGATGGCTGGGTGTTTGTGTGATGTCCTTAGGTTAGTTAGGTTTAAGTAGTTCTAAGTTCTAGGGGACTGATGACCATAGATGTTAAGTCCCATAGTGCTCAGAGCCATTTGAACCATTTTTAAGAGATACTAGGCTGGGTCAACTCCTTACCACTCTCGACAAGAACACAGATGCATTATTAAGCGTCATACCAAACTTTACGCTTTTCACAACGGCAAAATTTACTGAAAGTCAAATTGTGTGTCCTTATCCACTTGTTTACACTGAATGACTAACGCAATAAACAATAATCATGTCATCAGAAGGAAGTTTTATAACTGGTGGCTGAACACTGTCAACAAATCAAATGATTTAAATACCAATATGGATAATCAGAAAGGTGGGAGGAGTATATAGAGGGTCTATACAAGGGCAATGTACTTCAGGGCAATGTTATAGAAATGGAAGAGGATGTAGATGAAGATGAAATGGGAGATATCATACTGCGTGAAGAGTTTGATAGAGCACTGAAAGACCTAAATCGAAACATGGCCCCGGGAGTAGACAACATTCCATTAGAACTACTGACAGCCTTGGGAGAGCCAGTCCTGACAAAACTCTACCATCTGGTGAGCAAAATGTATGAGGCAGGCGAAATACCCTCAGACTTCAAGAAGAATATAATAATTCCAATCCCAAAGAAAGCAGGTGTTGACAGATGTGAAAATTACCGAACTACCAGTTTAATAAGTCACGGCTGCAAAATACTAACGCGAATTCTTTACAGACGAATGGAAAAACTGGTAGAAGCCGACCTCGGAGAAGATCAGTTTGGGTTCCGTAGAAATATGGGGACACGTGAGGCAATACTGACCCTACGACTTATTTTAGAAGCTAGATTAAGAAAAGGCAAACTTACGTTTCTAGCATTTGTAGACTTAGAGAAAGCTTTTGACAATGTTGACTGGAATACTCTCTTTCAAATTCTGAAGGTGGCAGGGGTAAAATACAGGGAGTGAAAGGCTATTTACAATTTGTACAGAAACCAGATGGCAGTTATAAGAGTCGAGGGACATGAAAGGGAAGCAGTGGTTGGGAAGGGAGTGAGACAGCGTTGTAGCATCTCTCCGATGTTGTTCAATCTGTATACTGAGCAAGCAATAAAGGAATCAAAAGAAAAATTCGGAGTAGGTATTTAAATCCATGGAGAAGAAATAAAAACTTTAAGGTTCGCCGATGACGTTGTAATTCTGTCAGAGACAGCAAAGGACTTGAAAGAGCAGTTGATCGGAATGGACAATGTCCTGAAAGGAGGATATAAGAGGAACATCAACAAAAGCAAAACGAGGATAATGGAATGCAGTCGATTTAAGTCGGGTGATGCTGAGGGAATTAGATTAGGAAATGAGACACTTAAAGTAGTAAAGGAGTTTTGCAATTTGGGGAGAAAAATAACTGATGATGGTCGAAGTAGAGAGGATATAAAATGAAGACTGTCAATGGCAAGGAAAGCGTTTCTGAAGAAGAAAAATTTGTTAACATCGAGTATAGAATTAAGTGTCAGGATGCCGTTTCTGAAAGTATTTGTATGGAGTGTAGCCATGTGTGGAAGTGAAACATGGACTATAAATAGTTTAGACAAGAAGAGAGTAGAAGCTTTCTAAATGTGGTGCTACAGAAGAATGCTGAAGATTAGATGGGTAGATCACGTAACTAATGAGGAGGTACTGAATAGGATTGGGGAGAAGAGGAGTTTGTGGCACAACTTGACTAGAAGAAGGGGTCGGTTGGTAGGAAATGTTCTGAGGCATCAAGGGATCACCAATTTAGTATTGGAGGGCAGCGTGGAGGGCAAAAATCGTAGAGGGAGACCAAGAGATGAATACTCTAAGCAGATTCAGAAGGATGCAGGCTGCAGTACGTACTGGGAGATGAAGAAGCTTGCACAGGATAGAGTAGCATGGAGAGCTGCATCAAACCAGTCTCAGGACTGAAGACCAGCTGAACGGACAGTATCTTGAAAGGATATAACATGAACATTAACAAAAGCAAAGGATAGTTAATGGAATTTAGTCAAATCAAATCGTACGGAGCTGAAAAAATTATATTAGGAAACGAGACACTTAAAATAAAGCTGAGTTATACTATCTCGACATGGATAATCAGCGCTTATCGACTTGTTTCAGAGGTCCGCCCAGTTACCGAACATTGCTCTACTTGGCGCACCTGACAAGGCGCTCTGCTGTTGTAACGTGTCGTAGCTGTAGTGACAACAACGCTGGTGCGCTGCTAAATGTAACCAACAACTTCAAGATTCTCACCGGGTATTGACGGAGAGACGTAAACACGGAGACTGCGGACCCATGGCGGCACGTAGGGTAGATCTCTGCCACATTTGGTGGTTTGCAGCGCCAGTCCTTAGGCCGCGGTGGAAAAGGACCCTCTTCCCGAGATACTACCAGCTACAGCGGAACGCGATCCACACGCCCGCCGTCGGAAAGCACAGCTGCAATCCTGGACCGCCATGTGCTCCGCTCACCCCACTACCTTGTCAGCTAAGCACCACCTGCGGACTGTCTGCGAGAGTCAGAGAGACAGGGAGAGAGAGTGAGGGAGAGAGAGCTCGCCTGACACCTCTTAGAAGCCACCCTCTTCGCTAAGATAAGCGCACACGAAAGCGTGGCGCGATAGGTCTATTCGCAACACGGCTCAGAAAGTACTACAGTGGGCAGATGACAAGCAAGCCAACGACACTGCAGTGTTTCTAAGATTAATCCTAGATACAGCTGCGATATGGACTCCACACATTCTAACCGTAGAGGAAATAAGCAGCAATAGGTGCGCCCTCCAGCGACTATTAAGGGCGGAGGGAATGAAACCAATAAGGATAAGCTCCTAAATTTGTGGAAGATCTCTCACTGAATATGCAGCAACAGTGCAGATTTCGAACAAAACAGTCGCTGAAAGTCATGCCTCACCAAAGAACGAAGTTTTACATATCTGTAAGGTTCGAACGAAGGATGAGCAAACACACCGATTTCTTCCTTAAAAGGACCCAGTATACAGTTTAGAGCATAAGACTGCAGCTAAGAAAAATAAGTAATTAAAATTCTCAGCATATAACTTTTGGAAAACGAACCACCAGAATTTAACTGAGCGCAGTATGACTACACTACTGGTCATTAAAAGTGCTACACCGCGAAGATGACGTGCTACAGACGCGAAATTTAACCGACAGGAAGACGATGTTGTTATATGCAAATGATTAGTTTTTCAGAGCCTTCACACAAGGTTGGCACCGGTGGCGACACCTACAACATACTGACAAGAGGACAGTTTCCAAACGATTTCTCATACATAAACAGCAGTTGATTGGCGTTGCCTGGTGAAACGTTGTTGTGATCCCTCGTGTAAGGAGGAGAAATGCGCACCATCACGATTCCGACTTCGAAAAAGGTCAGATTGTAGCCTATCGCGATTGCGGTTTATCGTATCGCGACATTGCTGCTCGCGTTGGTCGAGATCCAATGACTGATAGCAGAATATGTAATCGGTGGGTCCAGAAGGGTAATACGGAACGCCGTGCTATATCCCAACGGCCTCGTATCACTAGCAGTCGAGATGACAGGCATCTTATCCGCATGGCTGTAACGGATCGTGCAGCCACGTCTCGATCAATGAATCAACAGATGCGGACGTTTGCTAGACAACAACCATCTGCACGAACAGTTCGGCGACGTTTGCAGCAGCATGGACTATCAGTTCGGAGACCATGGCTGCGGTTACCCTTGACTGCATCACAGACAGGAGCGCCTGCGCTGGTGTACTCAGCGACGAACCTGGGTGCACGAATGGCACAACGTCATTTTCTCGGATGAATCGAGGTTCTGTTTACAGCATCACGATGGTCGCAGCCGTGTTTGGTGAAATCGCTGTGAACGCACATTGGAAGCGTGTATTCGTCATCGCCATAGTGGCGTATCACCCGGCGTGATGGTTTGGGGTGCCATTGGTTACACGTCTCGGTCACCTCTTGTTCGCAATGGCGGCACTTTGAATACTGGACGTTACATTTCAGATGTGTTACGACCCGTGGCTCTACCCTTCATTCGATCCCTGCGAAACCCTACATTCCAGCAGGATAATGCACGACCGCATGTTGCAGGTCCTGTACGGGCCTTTCTGGATACAGAAAATGTTCGACTGCTGCCCTGGCCAGCACATTCTCCAGATCTCTCACCAATTGAAAACGTCTGGTCAATGGTGGCCGAGCAACTGGGTCGACACAATACGCCAGTCATTACGCTTGATGAACTGTGGCGTCGTGTTGAAGCTGCTTGGGCAGCTGTACCTGTACACGTCATCCAAGCTCTGTTTGACGCAATGCCCAAGTGTATCAAGGCCGTTATTACGGCCAGAGGTGGTTGTTCTGGGTACTAATTTCTCAGGATCTATGCACCCAAATTGCATGATAATGTAATCACATGTCAGTTGTAGTATAATACGTTTGTCCAATGAATACCCGTTTATCATCTGCATTTCTTTTTGGTGTAGCAATTTTAGTGGCCAGTAGTGTATGTCCGTTCACCAAAAATCATTTATGAAAGTATGAATATTACAGAGGAAAACACGCCCTGCAATGGAATTAACCAAACAAGGCTACACAAACGTTTAAAAGAGGAAACAAGATGACACGGAATATCTGTAAAGGGTGTCTAAGGAAGAATGGTGAATGTTCAGGGATATTACAGTTACGATAATTCAAGGCAAAAACTTCAATAAACGCGCGCACTAAAATGCATACCTTAAGAGCTATGAGCACTTCCTCATCTTCAGTACTGTGAAATAAATCTCTTCTATTGCATGCTCTTTATTTTTCATATTTTGTTAGGAGGTAGTATGGACCAAAACAAGAAAAAAAATGTTCTGTAAAGATGGGATTCTAAAGTGCTATGAGCACACGCTTGTCTTCGCTGCTGTGAGACACACCTCATCTACTGACCAATGTTTATAGCTCTTAAGGTATCCATTTTACAGCCCTCGTTCACTATACGTTTTGCTTCAAATGATCGTTACTGCCATATCTCTGAATAATGGCCATTCCTCCTGAGTATAAGATAAAAATGGATGTATGTGCGTTCGACATCTCCTCCCAAACCACTAGATCATTTAACTTGGTATCTGGACAGAGCCCTGTGAGGATAAGATCCGCTTACCTCAGAAAGGAGTGAGAGCGAGTGTGAGGGTGAAGTACAAGTGTAACTAAATGAGCGAAAACACCCAGGCTATATTCATCTAGAACTTGCGATTGAGAGCACTTACTTAATGATTCACAACAAACTTTACACATAATCTGAAACCCTTACGAACCTTTTTCTCGCTGACATCCTCCACAAAACGACGAAAGAAAAAATGTTTATCGCTTATTATATTTTTCACTGTTCAAGCAGAAAAAGTGCCTCACCAGGCATGTCGTTTTAATTTATTATTTCTTAACTATTAACTCCATTTGTAACACATTTTTGTCGATAGCATCGACATATACCACTAAATGCACCTGCAACAGTATATCAACGTACGACACATATTTCAGGAGAATTGGGCTCAGAAGCACTGAGATGCGGGAAAAACTAGATTATCTTGATAGAGTGCAAACTGCCCAGACTTTTTTCATCCAGTGTTTGATAATGAGAACAGCTATTGACTTACAACAAACTTTGAACATAATTTAATCGGTTTTCTAAACAGTTTTTCGTCTACATACTAGACGTCTAATATTTATCACATTAACTCATTTGTAAACTAATTAGAAGTTCGAAGCTCTTTTACGCAAGAAAATTAGATTCTTTAAAGAATGCGGAGTTTCTTCTTAAGGGGCAGCCGCAACTGTACAAGTACCATTCTGAAAAAGTAAAGAAAAGTAGTTGCTTAATCTACAATATTTTATTGGGTACACGATCGGTGTCGAAATATTTACAGTTTCATCATCTGGTGTCAAAAAAAAAAAATTAAGTTATTTAATCACATGAAGTCCTTCTCAACCCAATGTTGTCTGGAACCATAGGTTCATTGTCAAAAGAGAAAAAAGGACAAAAATTCCGTAACAGTCCCCCCCCCCCCCCCTCACCCATGTTCTGCGACCGGGAATACAAACATGAAACCCATGTAACACAAAGATTTCCTGTATTTGTTCCCAGTTGCGCAGGATTGGGCAGATGGGTGTGGAGATGGCGGGACTGTTATGGAATTCTTGTCCCTTTTACTCTTTTGACACGGAACCTATGTTTCCATGACAACACTAGGGTCAGGAGGACTTCAGGTAATTAAATGATTTCATTTTTTACACCAGATGATGGAACTTTAATTGTCCTGCGTTTTTCTTCATTTTTCATTCTGAAGTTTACTATCTGGAAAGAAGCATAATAGACCATCGGGGTGGCAATGAAAAGTGGATGACAATGAAGCTTAATTCCAAAATACATGGCGTAATTTCTATCAAATTTGTTAGGTACACGACATATTCTTTGCATAAAAATACTGTGGGATTAAGATTCCCCGATACAGCTAGGGGAGGGTGTGTTGTATATGAGAAGCGTTGATGTAAAAATGTTTTTAAACGGCCCACTGCTATTTATTTCCTGTATTTAGGTAACATCAAATACTTTTAAAGGTATGATGTGTGTCTCTTATTTATGCTGTCCAGTGTGTCAACCAGGTCACGAGAATGACCACTGAAGCGAGACAGTAATTTTATTAACCTGTTTCTGGACTAACATCGAGGCACAAGGCTGAATACCACAGGTAAGGAAGTAGTGGACAGAAAGATGTTGGATAAGCAGACGGACAGAGATGGGGGCAGAGGAGATGAATGGGGAGGAGAGGATATGGAAAGACCGACAGGAACGGAGGAGATGAACGAGAGAGCAAGAAGAAATGGAGAGAGGGGAATGAAGAGGAGTGGGATGAGACAGGAACGGAAAGGGAAGGTGGATAGAGAAAGGGGAGGGGGAGGTGGACAGAGACAGGTTGACGCATAGAGAGGGGGGAGAAGAGGTGGATAGAGAAACAGGGAGGAGGTGAAGGAGAGTGAGAGAGGAGAGGGAGAGATGGAGAGAGACACAGGGGAGAAGGAAATGGTCAGAGAGAGGGGGAAGAGGAGGTGGATAGAGCGAGGAGAGAGAAAGACTATTAAAGTGAAATAAATAAATTCCTGGCAACGCGAGGACACAGCCTATTGTACACACAGTACGCCACTTGCTGAGGTTTTAAAGAGGCTTCCCTCACCACTAGGGTAACTCGCAACGTCGATTCATACCCACCCAAGCAGAAAATGAAGAAGCGGATGGATTGACTAAATGCATATATTCAGTATATCTAAATAAAATGATTCAAAGCAATATAATGCAAGAGAAGCTAAGGCGCCAAAGGGCAATGAGCCCATCACATGTCCATTCTATCCCTTACGGGAAGAGAATGAAAGAAAATAGAAATAGTGCGTGAAGACGAAGTATGTTTGCTGTATCAGGAAACGGAAACAGGAATAGGACATCTGATAGCAACGCCCATCGGCGCACCCGGCGTGAAACGCGACTCATCATACACTGACGAGAAGAAAAAAATTGCAACACCAAGAAGGAGTTATATGACATAAACTAAAATTGGTAGGCGTGTTTCTACGTCTGAAAGATGACTGCAATTCAAACTTCGCGCCAGAATGGTGTTAATAGTGCTGCTATGAGGATGCAAATCAAGATTGCTTTAAGTACAAGCTGTAACGGTCGTGGGCGTTATTCTGAAATTGGACGTGGAGAGTTGATGTGAGTCAAGAGTGCCTTTAACGCGACAACAACGCCATTGTTAACACCTGACTGAGCTTGAACGAGGTAGTATAATTGGGCTACGAGAAATTGGATCTTCCTTCTCCGATACCTCAGAAATATTTAACAGCAATGTAGCCACTGTACATCATTGCTGGCCGCAGTTGTCATGAAGTGTACGCTCGCAAGAAGACCGGACTCCAGATGGCCAGTGGTACTACCGAGAGGGAAGACCATCGTGTTCGGCGCATAGCTCTGGCGCATAATACTGCATCTGCAGCAGCAATTTCAGCAGCAGGTGGCTCCACAATGACACAACGAACTGTTAAAAATAGATTACTTCAAGGAAGGCTACCGGCCAGACGCTCTGTACCGTGCGTTCCATAGACACCGCTGCACCGCCATTTGCGACTTCAGTGGTGTCAAGTGAGATCTCATTGGAGGACAGGGTGGAGGTGTGTTGTGCTATCTGGCGAAAGCCGGTTCTGTCTCGGTGGCAGTGACGGTCGTGTGTGGGTTAGAAGTAGACCAGTTGAGGGCTGCATCCATCCTCTCCGTGTGCTAGACGTATTGCGCCTACAGCTGGAGTTATGGTCTGCGGTGCTATTCCGTATGACAGTAGGAGCACTCTCCTGGTTAACCCACGCACCTTGATTGCAAATTTTTAACCTGGTGATTCGACGTGTCGTGTTGCCATTCATGAACAGCATTCCAGGAGCTATTTTCCAACAGGATAACGCTCGCCCACATACTGCTGTTGTAACCCAACACGCTCTACAGAGCGTCGACATGCTGCCATGGCCTGCTCGATCACCTAATTCGTCTCCAATCTACCTCGTATGGGACATCATCTGACGAAAACTATAGCGTTGGTGCATTGACCGACCAAGTACAACAAGCACGGAAGTCAATCCCACAAACTGACATTGGGCACCTGTAAAATATAATGAATAAGTGTTTGAATGCGTGCTTTCTACGGTGTGAAGGTAACGTCGGCTACTAATGCACTTACTTATGCTATGACTTATCTCGCGCTTACAGTAACCTGTGACCTTGCAACGTTAATCACTTAAATAAGTTCCCTAAATAAATGTATTCCCAAAATTTCATTACTCTACATTAGTTATTTTTTGGTGTTACCGTCATTTTTTCGTTAGTGTAGATTACCACTTCCCGTTCTCAAAGTACCACTGGAGTAAAACGATGCTGCACATTTTCTTTCTTTCCCTTCTTACCCTATGGCCTTCGATAATTCCATGAATAGAAACTATTACCTTCCCACTTTGGTGACATTACGAGGTACTAGCGTCTTTAAGCACATATTTTTGTGACAACTATTGACTACCGTTGTCAGTTTTACTGCCTTTTCACGTAATTTCTATTCGTTTGGGAAAATAAGTTGGACTTTAACATCACATCTACATGAAACTGACTTCTTTGCAATTCGCATTTATGTGTCTGACAGAGGAGAGAGATAGCGCTCAGCAGAAAAAGTGAATAGGATATCAAATATTTTCTCTGGAACTATCCTGACTTAAATCTGAAATCAATTACGGAAACCTCGATAAACCAAATGTGGATATCTGAACTGGAATTTGAAGCTCGTCCTGCTGAATGTGATTTCAGTGACTTCTTCGTAACGATATCTCGTTTTCTCTTGATTCAGAATTGCTTTTTGGAACTACCGTACGTAATATAACACCACTTGTGCGTACATATCGACGCCGAAGAGAAATCGATAGTGGTACTACCGAGAGGGAAGACCATCGTGTTCGGCACATGGCACATGGACCGTTGATTAAAATTGTTACAGTCGTCGATTAAAATCACATCACTATCCTGTCATTCGAACTCATGTTTTTCATTTTTCACGGGAAGAGCGAAGTGACGCAACTGCAAAGACAGGTCTACGTCATCACCTACATGATTACTCTATAATTCACAGTGAAGTGCTTTGCAGAGGGTTAATCGAATCGTCTTCAGACTATTTGTCTACCTTTCCACAAACTTGCTGGGAAGACGAACACTAATATTTCTGTGTGAGCTCCTATTACTCTTATTTTATTACGTGGATCATTTCTTCTTATGTATGTGGGCGCAGAGAGGATATTTTCACTTTCGCATTAGTATTATGGAGGAGCGGATAGAGGTTTAGGGCACTCTCTTGTCCTAGGGGTGGGAAATTGCCCCTAAAGGCGGAAGAATCAGCAATGATCAACGACATGAGGATGCAGAAGGCAATGGAAACCACTGCATTAAAGACACGTAACGTGTATCCACAGGACATGTGGCCTGTATTTGATGAAGTGTCATGATGATCTCTCCATTGGCAAAAGATTCCGGAATAGTCCCCCATTCGGATCTCCGGGAGTGGACTGCCAAGGGGGAGGTTACCATGAGAAAAAGATTGAATAATCAACTAAAGGATAACGTTCTACGAGTCGGCACGTGGAATGTCAGAAGCTTGATCGTGGTAGGGAAACTAGAAAATCTGAAAAGGGAAATGCAAAGGCTCAATCTAGATATAGTAGGGGTCAGTGAAGTGAAGTGGAAGGAAGACTAGGATTTCTGGTCAGATGAGTATCGGGTAATATCAACAGCAGCAGAAAATGGTATAACAGGTGTAGGATTCGTTATGAATAGGAAGGTAGGGCAGAGGGTGTGTTACTGTGAACAGTTCAGTGACCGGGTTGTTCTAATCAGAATCGACAGCAGACCAACACCGACAACGATAGTTCAGGTATACATGCCGACGTCGCAAGCTGAAGATGAACAGATAGAGAAAGTGTATGAGGATATTGAAAGGGTAATGCAGTATGTAAAGGGGGACGAAAATCTAATAGTCATGGGCGACTGGAATGCAGTTGTAGGGGAAGGAGTAGAAGAAAAGGTTACAGGAGAATATGGGCTTGGGACAAGGAATGAAAGAGGAGAAAGACTGATTGAGTTCTGTAACAAATTTCAGCTAGTAATAGCGAATACCCTGTTCAAGAATCACAAGAGGAGGAGGTATATTTGGAAAAGGCCGGGAGATACGGGAAGATTTCAATTAGATTACATCACGGTCAGACAGAGATTCCGAAATCAGATACTGGATTGTAAGGCCTACCCAAGAGCAGATATAGACTCAGATCACAATATAGTAGTGTTGAAGAGTAGGCTGAAGTTCAAGACATTAGTCAGGAAGAATCAATACGCAAAGAAGTGGGACACGGAAGTACTAAGGAATGACGAGATACGTTTGAAGTTTTCTAACGGTATAGATACAGCAATAAGGAATAGCGCAGTAGGCAGTACCGTTGAAGAGGAATGGACATCTCTAAAAAGGGCCATCACAGAAGTTGGGAAGGAAAACATAGGTACAAAGAAGGTAGCTGCGAAGAAACCATGGATAACATAAGAAATACTTCAGTTGATTGATGAAAGGAGAAAGTACAAACATGTTCCGGGAAAATCAGGAATACAGAAATACAAGTCGCTGAGGAATGAAATAAATAGGAAGTGCAGGGAAGCTAAGATGAAATGGCTGCAGGAAAAATGTGAAGACATCGAAAAAGATATGATTGTCGGAAGGACAGACTCAGCATACAGGAAAGTCAAAACAACCTTTGGTGACATTAAAAGCAACGGTGGTAACATTAAGAGTGCAACGGGAATTCCACTGTTAAATGCAAAGGAGAGAGAGCAGATAAGTGGAAAGAATACACTGAAAGCCTCTATAAGGGTGAAGATTTGTCTGATGTGATAGAAGAAGAAACAGGAGTCGATTTAGAAGAGATAGGGGATCCAGTATTAGAATCGGAATTTAAAAGAGCTTTGGAGGACTTACGGTCAAATAAGGCAGAAGGGATAGATAACATTCCACAAGAATTTCTAAAATCATTGGGGGAAGTGGCAACAAAACGACTATTCACGTTTGTGTGTAGAATATATGAGTCTGGCGATATACCATCTGACTTTCGGAAAAGCATCATCCACACAATTCCGAAGACGGTAAGAGCTGACAAGTGCGAGAATTATCGCACAATCAGCTTAACAGCTCATGCATCGAAGCTGCTTACAAGAATAATATACAGAAGAATGGAAAAGAAACTTGAGAATGCGCTAGGTGACGACCAGTTTGGCTTTAGGAAAAGTAAAGGGTCAAGAGAGGCAATTCTGACGTTACGGCTAATAATGGAAGCAAGGCTAAAGAAAAATCAAGACACTTCACAGGATTTGTCGACCTGGAAAAAGCGTTCGACAATATAAAACGGTGCAAGCTGTTCGAGATTCTGAAAAAAGTAGGGGTAAGCTATAGGGAGAGACGGGTCATATACAATATGTACAACAACCAAGATGGAATAATAAGAGTGGACGATCAAGAACGAAGTGCTCGTATTAAGAAGGGTGTAAGACAAGGCTGTAGCCCCTACTCTTCAATCTGTACATCGAGGAAGCAATGATAGAAATAAAAGAAGGGTTCTGGAGTGGAATTAAAATACAAGGTGAAAGGATATCAATGATACGATTCGCTGATGACATTGTTATCCTCAGTGAAAGTGAAGACGAATTAAATGATCTGCTGAACGGAATGAACAGTCTAATGAGTACACAGTATGGTTTGAGAGTAAATCGGAGAAAACGAAGGTAATGAGAAGTAGTAGAAATGAGAACAGCGAGAAACTTAACATTAGGATTGATGGTCACGAAGTCAATGGAGTTAAGGAATTCTGCTATCTAGGCAGTAAAATAACCAATGACGGACGGAGCACGGAGGTCATCAAAAGCAGACTCGCTATGGCAAAAAAGGCATTTCTGGCCAAGAGAAGTCTACTAATATCAAATACCGGCCTTAATTTGAGGAAGAAATTTCTGAGGATGTACGTCTGGAGTACAGCATTGTATGGTAGTGAAACATGGACTGTAGGAAAACCGGAACAGAAGAGAATCGAAGCATTTGAGATGTGGTGCGATAGACGAATGTTGAAAATAAGGTGGACTGATAAGGTAAGGAATGAGGAGGTTCTACGCTGAATCGGAGAGAAAAGGAATATGTGGAAAACACTGACAAGGAGAAGGTACAGGATGATTGGACATCTGCTAAGATATGAGGGAATGACTTCCATGGTACCAGAGGGAGCTGTCGAGGGCAAAAACTGTAGAGGAAGACAGAGATATGAATATGTCAAGCAAATAATTGAGGACGTAGGTTGCAAGTGCTACTCTTAGATGAAGAGGTTAGCACAGGAAAGGAATTCGTGGCGGGCCGCATCAAACCAGTCAGTAGACTGATGACCAAAAAAAAGTTGAAGTCGCCATCTAGTCATACCATGGTTTTCCTAAGACACATGGGGCAAATAATCGGATGTTCCTTGCAAAAAAGGCTGCAGGCGATTTCTCTCTCAGTCTTTCTCCAATTCGAACTGAGAGTCTACCTGTACTGCACTCACTGCCAACATGTCGTTAAGCCTCTTTCCTCTTCTCGTTTTCAGTTCCGTAGTTTTTTGTCACAGAAATCGTTTTTTTTTATTTTTCTGTTAAGCTTCTGAAAAATTCTTTGAAAATCAGGCATTAGGCAGACTGGAAATGCTATTGAACTCAATTTGGCAGAAAATTTTATTCTTCAGACGAGTAACTATACTGCGAATAAATGCTGACAAATGTTACAGTGTGCAACGCGTATTGTTGACAAAAGGTCCTGACCAGTGATTCATATTGTCGTCAGATATTTAGAGTGTGACAGTGCTCCCGTTAATAACTGTGCGTTACTCGGACGCGTATGTCTGCCTGTATTTATCGGATTTAAACACCCCGATGGACTTAGAGATCATTTTGCCGCAGTTCGTATTAGTTGCACGGATTAAGCCTGATTGCTCGCTAAGCAGCAATTACCTGCAATAATGAACAACATTTCACTTTATGGTTAATGGAGAAATAGTGCTTCGGACTTTAAATGTTTGCACGTGGTTTGAATAGTTTAATGTATGAGAAAGGAATTTTCCACGCAAGTGACCTGCACTTATGCTGTATAACCGGAATACACTGCTTTATTATCTGATTATCAACTTTTATTTTGAATTCGTATTGTTGCGAGGCTACAGTTCTCAGATAACGTATTTATTACAATGAACATTTATTTTATTTTCTTTATAATTATAATGTATATGCCAACATTTCTCATACCAGGTGAATAATACATTCATTCGCTATCGGCATTTGACCGATGGATCTTTTCGTAAATATATTAGGGCATGTGCAACCCCCTCCAGCCCGCCACCCTTCTCCTGACACTAGGATGAACAAGTCTTACAGATTTACCCGCGCCCTCTTTAGGTTTCTAGTCCTGCCAACATGCAGATGCTGTTTAGATAGAGTAAAATTCCTGATTTAGTTGGAAGGTAATGTTAATAAATGACGGCATACGATTGCAAGCAGAGTAGCAAACATTCAGTAACGCTTTTTGAATCTCGCCTACAGTTCACTTTAGACCAGCTAAGGGAAGTAAATTCATTAGATTCCGACCTCAAAGCAGAGTACGTAAGTCTACAGAACTTGTGGACACTCATTTGGAGGTCAGCTTTTGCGTCCCTACAAGTCAAAATTTAGCTACGGCTGTCCGCCGTGTCAGACTCAAAACGTAACATTCCTATCCCATTTAAAATCTATCTTCTCTCTATAGGCTAAGAGTGGTAGAATGTGGCCCACAGCACAACCGAATCATTCCTAACACTTGGTTTAAGAACTATGAGAGAAAGTTGTTGATGCGGAAGAGACCTGGAGACACTGGAAGTTCTCATATTGATTACACAGGGTGTTAGGGATCATTGTTACCTTAAAACGTACCCACTTCTCTGTGTTAGTTGTATTTTCCTACGTGTCTAACAGTCTTCCCGTAACATGTCACATAATTTACTAGCTGATGTGTTCGGCATGGTCGTAACGGCGCCGCTAAGTGGATTACACCAGTCAATATAGACTACCCGTTATGCATCCATGTCTCCACACTTCTGCACTTCACTACCAGATATATTGCGCAGGGGAAAATAAACATTAATGACTTGGTCTTGCCATGTGTACTTGGATGTACTAACGAACCTAAAAACATAATATTATTAATAGCTATAATTTTTAGTCTGCAAATCGAGTAAATACTGATGCAATGTTGTTCAGCACACTGTTCGCAGTCACCAATAAAAATACCTGCACTTTTACCCATGAAACCGTGTACGCTGATAAGACAAAGGTGTCCGATCCATGATTTTTAAGGCTTTTCTTATCATCTGGACAATATCAAGCATCGACCACGGAACTTGACGAAGCTGTTGGTCCTTCTCTGCATGTTCACCCTTCAATGCCACACATTGTTTCGCAACGTGGGTGACTGCAGAAACCTTAATTGTACAAGTCTGCATTTGGGCTGTTTGGGAAACGTTTCACCTCAAAAATCACCACACCGTCATACTGTAGACTGCATGCCACGTAATGACTGGTTTGTATGAATGAAGAGGAAGATGTCAGTGGGTGCTGTGCCGAGAGAACATTGGGGGAGAGGCATAATTTCATAGCCAAAAGAAACAGCATGTACGATCGTTCTGTGCAGAATAAGGTGGAATGTTGCTGTGGAGCAAAAACACTCTAGAATGAAGTTTTCCCTCAGCAGTGGAGTGTGCGCTGATATGAAACTTCCTAGAAGATTAAAACTGTGTGGCGGACCTAGACTCTAACTCGGTACCTTTGCTTTTCGCGAACAAGTTGTCTACCAAATGAGATAGCAAACCACGACTCACGAAGCATCCTCGCAACTTTACGTCCGCCAATACCTCGTCTCCTACCTTTCAAACTTCATAGAAATTCGCTTGTGGAACTTGGGGGACTTGCATTCCTGCAAGGAAGGATATTGCGAAGACATGACTTAGGCACAGCAGGGGAATGTTTACACAATGAAATGTTCACTCCGCAGCGGAGTGTGCGCGGCCGGAAGTAAATCTGTGAGGAGAGGTCGTGAGTTGTGGTTGGGTAGCTCAGTTGGGAGAGCACTTGCACTCGAAAAGCAAAGGTCCCGAGTTAGAATCTCTGTCTGGCACAAGTCTTATCTGAGAGGAGGTTTCAGAAACACTGTGTTCGAAACACTTCCCACTGCACTTTATCGTGACAGCCTCCCCCGATCTCGTCAGCAGATACCTGTAGTACGTTGTTGTGATAGTCTGCCGCTTGGGAGAAAATATTTTGCAGAACGCCATGGTAATAGCAGAAAACACTCAGTACCACCCTGCGAGTTGACTGTTGGGTCAGGCCTCTTTCGGTAGTGGTGAATCTACATGTTTTCTCTGGTTGGTTCGCTCCGTTGTCTCTGAATGTCCTAATGGTACACTCAGCACTCGTCAGTGTGAACTGGCACCTAAGGAAATCATCTGGGCTGGTCTGACAGCTGGACGTATCCACTGCTGCCTCGGTCCCGTGGGTGTTTTGAAAGAGTGTGGGCAGTTACGGAATCCAGTGGGTTCGTTTTGAAAATATAAAAGATGGCGAAATTTGATCCAGGACTGATTTCTCCACTATCTCCTCCATTGTAATACACTGGTCTTGCGTTTCCATGTTCTTTACAGAGAGATACTGGGCCACATCGTTCTCTGACAACCAGACATGTTTAACTACACTAGAAGCGTCTTCAACTAACCACCCAGTCATATAATGGTACCGCACTGCTTCACCAATATAGGACTGTTGTAGAGTCCGCACGTTCTCCACCCCTTCCTATGAACCACGGAATTTGCCGAGGTGCCTGCGTACCTCACCACTACAGACAGCTGTACCACAGATGAAACCACAGTGGAGAGCTATCTGTGAAGATGCAAAGACAAAAGTGTGATTCCTGAAGAATGGCAGCAGCCTTTTCTGCAGCTACAGGTGCAGAACACAGGATGATTTAATAATCTGTGGTTGCAAAATCAGCCAACATGGTCCTGCTGTGCTGGTACTTCGAACGGCTGAAAAAATGGGGAAAGCTACACTCCTTTCCAGAGAGCATGCAGGTCTACTGTATAGTAAAATAATGATTCCATCCTTTTGGATAAAATATTCCGATGGTAAAATAGTCCCCCATCCGGATCTCCGGGCGAGGATTACTCAGGAGGACGCCGTCACCAGGAAAAGCTGCCACTCTACGAGTCGAAACAAGGTATGTGAGATCCCTTGATCGGGCAGGTAGATTGGAAAATTTGAAAAGGAAATGGACAGGCTGAAGTTAGGTGCAGTGGGAATTAGTGAATTTCGATGGAAGTAAGAACACCATTTCTGGCCAGGTTATAAATACAAAATAAATTAGCAGCCATCCAGGGGTAGGTCTAATAGTCAATAAGAAAGTAGGAATGCACGTATGTTACAATGAGCAACGTACTGAACACATCATGCGAGCCAAGATATATACGGAGCTGACACTCACTACAGGTTATATGCCAACTAGCAACGCAGAGAATGAAGTAACTGAAAAAAATTATCATGAGATAAAAGACGTAAGATTAATTGTGATGGGGGACTGGAATTTGGTAGCAGAAAAGGGATAAAAAGAAAAGAAGTAGGGGAAGGTGAACTGGGGAAAAGGAGTGAAAGAGGAAGCCGCAGGGTAGAATTTTGAACACAACGCAGTTTAATCAATTGGTTTAGTAACCATGAAAGAAGGATGTTTGCGTGCAAGAGTCCTGGAGACACTGGAATGTTTCAGATTGATTATATAATAATAAGACAAAGAAACTGGAGCCAGAATTTAAACTGTAGACATGTCGAGGGCCAGATGTTGACTCCGAACAAAATTTATTCGTTATGGTTCAAAATTGAACAAAAATTGCGAAAGCTGAGATTTGGATAATTTTAAACAACCAAAGTTTTGAAGGGTAGATGATTAGACAGCGATTGATTGAATCTGTGGAAATGAATAGTGTACAAGACCAATGCGTAGCTTTGGTACATGAAATAGTGCAGCACCAGAGGATCAAACAGACAATCGTAATTGAAGAAAGAAGAAAATACAAAAATGCATCAAATGAATAACAAAACCTCACATGAGAAACAAGTACTAAGCGAAGAATGGGAAGCCGAATGGTGGAATATGTAGAAAGGCTATGCAAGGGAAATGAAGGTAACATTTTAAAAAAAGTAATAGCAAGTAGATGAAAATAAGATGAAAAGTTCTATACTGCGAGAAGAATTTGGCAGAGCACTGAAAGATCTGAGACGAAGAAAGACCCCTGGAGTAGAAGTCATTCCCTGAGAACTATTGACGTCCTTGGGAGAGGCAGGCATGACAAATCTATTCCGTTTGATGTATAAAACGTATGAGACAGACGAAATGCCCTCAGAAGTCAAAACGAATGTAATAATTTTAAGCAGGAAGCAGTTGCTGATAGGTGTGAGTATTACCGAACTATTATTTTAATAAGTCATGATAGCAAAATACTAACATAAATTATTTACAGAAGAATGGAAGAAAAATTGTAGAAGCCGAGCACGGGGAAAATCAATTAGGTTTCCGGAGAAATGTAGTAACAAGCGAGGCAATACTGACTCCACGACTTCACTTAGATGATAGGTTAAGGAAAGGCAGACCTACGTTTGTATGATTTGTAGACTTAGAGAAAACTTTTGACAATGTTCACCAAAGTATTCTCTTTGCAATTCAGAAAGTAGCAGTTGTAAAATACAGGGAGCGAAGGGCTATTTAAAACTTGTACAATACCAGAAGACGTTTATAAGAGCTGAGGGTCACGAATGGAAAGCAGTGGTGGAAAAGGGACTGAAACAGGGCTCTAGCCTGTCATCCATGTTATTCGGTCGGTAGGCTGAACAATGGAAACCAAAGAAAAATTGGAGGAGTTAGAGTTCACGGAGAAGAAATGAGATCTTGAGGTTTGTCGATGATATTGTTGCTATACTGGGGACAGCAGTGGACTCTGAAGAGAAGCTGAACGGAATGGACGGTGTCTTGAAAGGAGGATGTAAGATGTACATCAACAAAACAAAATAAGCGTAATGGAATTTAGTCGAAATAAAACATGCTATGTTGAGGGAATTAGATTAGGAAATGAAACATACAAGCTGTAGGTGAGTTTTGCTGTTTGGACAGTAAAATACAGACGATGGTTGAAATAAAAAGTTGGCTGGAAATAGCAAGAAAAGCGTTTCTGAAGAAGAGAAACTTGTTAACGTCGAATTCCAGTTTAAATATCAGGAAGTCTTTTCTGATAGTATTTGTCTGGAGTGCATCCTTGTATGGAGGTGAAACGTGGACGATCTGCGTTGCGTATGTAAACAGTGCCGTGAAACAAAACTTTATACTTAGCGACATACGAAATTTTAAGTAATGAAAAGTAGTCTACTTAAACGTCAGAAGTAATTAATTATATACTCAGTGGAAACTATTTAAATGAAACTCAATACTGAAGAACATTACGCAAGTTGCGTGACATGAAGTGCAATTCCTGACTTTTAATGCCCACAAAGATAAAATAGTACTCTACTCAGAAGAAAAAATATCTGTTTTAGATTACCTCCAATGTTCACTGTAAATTAATCTGCTTGCTTAGCACTACACCTAATAATTCTGACTGCGTACTATTTCCTCATGAGAACGTAAAGTGAGATCTATCCCGAAGTAAAAGTAACTTACCTCAGAATGTTGTTTTGTATCTGGTGTACTGACGTTACCGGAAGCAAATATAAATCAGCAGATGCAACAGTTAAGAAAAAAAAAACTTCTCACAACAAAATCGGTTTTTTGCAAGTCGGAAACAGTCTGTGGCTTCTTGTGGTGTATGGTACATTGCACACGCAACAAAATATTCAAAACTTTACGGGGAAAGATAGAGCAGGATTTTACTTTAAAGAAAATCGTTCTTAAAAGATCAAACTCTGATTATTGCCATAAAAGACTGTACATATAAGAAGACCCAAACAATAACGAAATTCTATGAATACAAAAATTACAGATATTCCAACGAACTGCTTTATTTGTGACATAATTAAAACAAAGAGGTCAAATCAACACTAACCAGAAACGTTACTAGTTATCTGAGGAACAAAGGTATCCTTCAATTGATAGCTCTGACAAACAAACATTTCATTCTTCGGCATGGATTGGTTACATAGAAAAATTCCTCCAAAAATCTTATCCGTCAATATAACCAACAAGATATCTTTACAAACAAGTTCTCATCTCCTTAATAAATAATTCCAGACAATTTATCTCGGATTCACGTGTATCAAATCTCCTTCTCTAGAAATCCAACTGATCGCTACAGCCGGCCATGGTGGCCAAGCGGTTCTAGGCGCTTCAGTGCGGAACCGTGCGACTGCTACGGTCGCAGGTTCGAATCCTGCCTCTGGCATGGATGTGTGTGATGTCCTTAGGTTAGTTAGGTTTAAGTAGTTCTAAGTTATAGGGGACTGATGACCACAGATGTTAGTGCTCAGAGCCATTTGATCGCTGCACAGAGTCACGTGTGCAAAATCTTATGGGACTTAACTGCTAAGGTCATCAGTCTCTAAGCTTACACACTACTTAACCTAAATTATCCTAAGGACAAACAAACACACCCATGCCCGACGGAGGACTCGAACCTCCGCCGGGACCAGCCGCACAGTCCATGACTGCAGCGCCCCAGACCGCTCGGCTAATCCTGCGCGGCCGACAGAGCCAAGCTAATCATTTACAATGACAGAAAACATATGAAAACCTTACAAAAGCTACAAAATAATGCTGAAGATTAGATGGGCAAATCGTATAACTAACGAAGACGTGCTGAAAGGAAATGGGGATAGTCAAATTTGTGACATAAATGACTAAGAGAAGGATTCTGTTAATAGGAGCCAATTTAAGACATGAGGGATTCGTCTACTAAGGAGGAAGTCGGGGTAAAAATTATACAGAGAGACGAATACAGTTAGCAGGTTCAAATTAATGTAGTGTAAAGTAGTTATTCGAAGCTGTAGGGGCTTGCACAGGATAGAGTAGCATGGAGAGCTGCATCAAACCAGTCTTCAGACTGAAGACTACACCACCTCACCACCACCAACAACAACATGTTGTAGCGTCGTTTCTCTTAAAACGCAGAAAATACGTTACCACTCGTTCTGCACTTTATGAATGGGTTGCATCATTTTTGTGCTGGCTGCCCTAGTAGCGTTCTTCAGCACTGCGACGCAAGTATTTCAGTGTGTACGAATACTGCAGGGACATACTGGCCAGCAAAGCAAAAATTTGTTGTGTAACTCTCAAACAGATCTTTACGAGTACCCCTCGCAATTGCGCAGCTGGCCCAGACATCGTTTGAGGTATAGTTAGGCACAACTTAATTCACGTAAACGTTATTTTTGGAATAAACTTTGTCAACAGCTGCTGTATGAGGCACAAATCTCCGAAAGAACAGACAACACGCATTCATTTACCTGATTCGCCTCGATGGGCAACGAATCCACCGGTTTCAGTAGCGGTGTGCCATTACATCTGACTTCACGCGGCAATCTCCAAGTAGCGAGCAATGGTGGACATGGAAAGCCCTAAGTGTGGGTCGGCCGGGAGGCGTGGCGAGATAGTCCGCGATTTTGCGGTAAACACTATGTCAGGGTGGCGCATTGGTTAACGCATCTGCCAAGTAAGCAGGAGTTCCAGGGTTCGAATCCCGGCCCTGCGCACATTTTCACTCGTCGCCACAGATTTCGCGTGATGTCCCGATGCAGCTAACATCAACAGCCTCTTCCCTTCCCTTTCGTTTCTCCCCTCTCTACTAACAATGTAGATAATATGCAGTGTTACGTCATAACATTCGGTTCCGTATGTACAGGTTGAAAGTGGGCTTGCAGACTAGGGAGGTGAATTACCAGCGCGTAGTAGGTTTGGGACGAGCGGCGAATTGGTCGCTCGAGTCTTCACCGCGCCCCGAGCCTGAGCAATGCTGTGCGGGTCCGGGGTGCACGGGCCGGCCCGCGCGGTAATTTTGGACGTGCGCCCACCGCGAGCGAGCGCTGCAGGGGACCCAGTGCTGCACTCGCCTTGAACTTCGATAATTGCGTAACATCGGCGACCGCGCCCATCGAGCACCGCGGCACACCACGCCGCTCTCCTGCAGAGGAGTGTGTTGCCATGTGCAGTTGCCAGGGAAAAGTCCGCAAGGATACAGTCCAGCAGTCACTGGAAAACGAGAATCGCTGTTTTGAGGCCGAAGTCGTGCTCCGACGGCGTACAGATTTAGGTACAACCTTCGTAAATATCTAAATGAGCCTCACAGAAATCCACGCTCTATGCACTGAAGAGTAGTACTCAAGATGATTCCGCAACTTCTGTTCTTTCAGCTTCTGTTGTTTCCTACTTACTTTACAGTTAAAACGCCGTAAGTGAAACATGATACGCGCTACACGATTCGTTATCCCTCTGCCCGGAGATCAGTAAGGCGACTTCGTGGCACTCTGCCAGAGAGTAAATTAGGCGGTATTCTTTTTCTCTTTCGGTCGTTTGATACACCCCATCAGCAATACACACTAGAATTACAGTGTTCGGCCATTTGTAACTGTCAACACCGGTTACACAGTAGGCATTAAGTAAGTAGTAAAAGGACCATAACTTACGCCTCGAAATTTGTAGGTCAGCTGCCTGTGTACAAGGTGAGCCGCACAAGAATCAACTACCGTAAGCGAAAATCTTAATACTACTACAGGGTGGTTACCATAGCGTAACGCAACATCTGACAAATATTTTTATTTCACTATTTTGGTATAACTGAAGGTAAAACTTGGGGAGTAACAATTTATGTGGATTTCGCATGTTTGTGGATTAATGAAATGAATTTAATAATAAATTTTTGCACAGATACATTTATCCCGTCAGAAAGGGAACAAAAATTCTTCAATAACAACAAAGGAGAGTGATGCGACTCCCGTCATTCGAAAACGTTTCGAGACTAGATCTGTGAGCAATAGACAGAAGTTAACAAAGAGGCTTAAGCGCTTCAGGTGTTCTACAAAATCTCGCTTCAGTTGAGTACATCCCTTAGAACGTTCATAAAACCAAGTTAAACTCTCAGAGAAATCGTCATTTGGGATGTTGTTCAACACGCGCGACAAATTGGCTTGAATTCCTGTTGCTTTGTCATAGCGTTGATCGTTCATGTGAATTTTGTGACAGATTCGTACTGCTAACGCCAACTCTTACCGTCCGTGATGATTTATTTCCAGAAAATGACTGTCCCCGTTTTGCATTTCAGTCAACTTGCGACAGGCATCGACCCGTCGGGAGTCAAGGTGTGTGGGACAAACTTTGTACACACTTTTCTCTTCTTCAAACCACTCTGAAGTATATCTTGAACACTTGATTTAGAAATGTTTCTCCAACGTTGGTACACTAGGACCGCAAGTTCACTACTTGACATTACCTGCTCACAACTGATTGGTCGAATTCACATCTTTCGTTTAAAGTTCAAGCTACCACAATTGTTATTCTGCTGACGTCACTTTTAACCCAGTATTACAATCA
Source organism: Schistocerca americana (assembly GCF_021461395.2). Classification (NCBI taxonomy): domain Eukaryota; kingdom Metazoa; phylum Arthropoda; class Insecta; order Orthoptera; family Acrididae; genus Schistocerca; species Schistocerca americana. The sequence goes on along the minus strand of NC_060121.1, from coordinate 789,179,005 downwards.
ATCTCCGAACTTTTTGTATTGGTGGTGTACGTCTCCTAACAGTTGTCGATGAAGCATTCACTTTAAATTCTGCTGAACGGAACTAAAAACTCTCGAGTGACATTCAAACATATACATGAAGATAGTAACTGTTCTCGACAGAACAGATACCATTTATGACCGTGCAGCTTCTCTAGAGTAAATGATAATTAATTGACACCCTCAGCTGCCGACAGGTGTTGTTGACATACATCTGAAAATGTGTGCCCCGACCGGGACCCGAACCCGGGATCTCCTGCTCACATGGCAGGCGCTCTATCTATCTGAGACACCGAGGACACAGATGAATAGTGTGACTGCAGGGACTTATCCCTTGCACGCTTCCCGTGACACCCACATTCCCAACTGTCCACAATGTACATATGTAATGTACCTAATAGATATTTGCCCATCCACTCATTACTAGCGCACACTAAGTGACGATTTCCGTAAGAGTTCGAGCAACCTGTGCGCATTCGCACAGTCGAAGGTCAATGGCTGGATAGCCTCTAACTATATATATGAAGATAGTAACTGTTCTCGAAAGAACAAATACCATTGATGACCGAGCAGCTGTCCCCATCGAGGTATGTCAACAACACCTGTCGGCAACTGAGGGTTTCAATTAATTATGACATTTGAACGTTTATGAAGGAGCCTCTATCCTCATCGGTATAGATATTCAGCTTGAAACCTACAGCTCTTTATAGGCTAGTGGACCCTAAAGACATAACTAACAAGTACAAGAAGGCATTTCAAGGTGAAAGTGCCGATAAAGTAATCCGAAAACTTACTGTTAAGACTTAAATTTCAAATCTAATCCATGAACCTCTTACAGTATCAAAAGCAAGGTTCATTGGGAAAATATATGAGCTTTTTAAAGTAAATGCAGATGTAATGTAAGTGTTGACGTACCTACAACATTAGCAGAAAACAAGAAATTCGAATGAAAACTAAAAAAAATATTAAGGACCACTAATAAAACTGAGACGAAAGAAAGAGCGTACAGAAAACGGCCAGGCATTCGCAGAAATGTCAGTCATATCAGAATAAGCAGCAGAATGATATATTCACAAGAAGAAAATTTTAAATCTAGAAAGATTTCAACCCAGAAACAGTAAGAGATGTTGTGGAGCGTTCTGAAGAAATAATAAAGGGACGTGTTGAAAAAATTAAAGGTTGTAGAACAAAACGAAAAGATTGTGTGAGAAGGAATATAAATGAGAAGCGGTTGCTTGTTGACCAAAACGGAAAGAAAAACACTAAAAAGTTATTTGGTCCAGATTGTGATTACTGAAATAACAAACACTGAAACTACACTTAGTATTTGGACCAAAAACCTGAGAAATTCTTAATGAGGTATGTGTTTGACCCATGTGACATTCATTGCTGTTACAGTTTTTCTTATTCTGATTCCTAATAGTAGCAGAAATAGTGGACATGGAATGTGCATTTATTTCGGATATAGCTATTGCCGAATGCCTACTCACAATAACCAATGCGCTTTCTTGCCCCAGATATAGTAGTGGACACACTAGAGCCATAGTCGGGAGGAAGGCGGTTCTAATATCTTCTGGGAGTCCAGGTGAAACGTTTTCTTTAAACTCTTGACATAAACTGTTGTTGCTTTTAAAAGGCCAATTTCTTTCCCTAACCTTTCCCAATCGAAACTTGTGCTCCACCTCTAGTTACCTCGTTGTACATGGGCCCTAAATACCAATTGTCTTTCCTTCTGCCCCTGCTCTAGCTGAATATGAAATTGGTATGCTTTCATTACATCCTGGACTTTCCCTAGACTGAGCTTCCTCGAAGTGATAATCTGTACTCTTAGAAACATTTTGGACCTGTGAATGGATCACACGAGAACACGAGAAGTGATACCCCCGTAAAAGGAAAGACCAGGATGGTGATATGTCCACAATTAATCAAAAACTAAATAATGTCTAGTACATTGGGATCAAAAATTATAACTCGAAATCAATCATGAAATTAAGGGAAAGTTTCACGATGTATTGTGAGGAACTGAGAATAATAATAGGACAGAAACACTGTAAGAAGACCATAAAGGAACGTTAGGAGAACGACGAATGTAATTACCTTGACGAGTGAATATGCAGGTGACCAAAGCACAGAACATAGAAAATACGTTATTCTTTCATGAAACCCGAGTAAAATCACCTAGGCATATATGACTAACGTTGGTCAGATTACTCAAGCTGTCAGAGTTAGCGGAACTCATGTTCCCACAATTAGCAGTAATGTCTGATTCCTCTCTTAAATTTTTGCTTCATACGCTATAGCACAGAGTAAATATACAGATCAGCTTTCCGGCGATCTTCATCGTGTTGTTGAAGCGCAGCAGGATCTTTCACACCAGGTTTAGAAACAGTGTTTAGAAGTAATTACTACTTAGGCTGACCATGGTTATCATACCGTTTCGGATTCTCTTTACCGGCATTCCATCCTTATTTTTTTCTTCAGCCATAAATTCTTTTGTTGATGTTCATGACTGTGTCTGACATTTTCAGTACCGGACATATTCAAATGCAGTTTCTCATCTCCAGTTTTGTTAATGGTTCAAAAAATGGTTCAAATGTTTCTGAGCACTATGGGACTCAACTGCTGAGGTCATTAGTCCCCTAGAACTTAGAACTAGTTAAACCTAACTAACCTAAGGACATCACAAACATCCATGCCCGAGGCAGGATTCGAACCTGCGACCGTAGCGGTCTTGCGGTTCCAGACTGCAGCGCCTTTAACCGCACGGCCACTTCGGCCGGCTTTGTTAATGGTAGTTATGACCACAGTTTGTCAGAAAAACTATGAACTTTATTCGCAACACACCTGTCTACATTCACCTGTCCCGCTGTCTTCATTTCTGCGCCTAAACACAAATAAAATATCACAAAAGTCAAAATGGGAGAACAGCCGAATGAATCATAAACAGTGGTGGAACAGTGCATGTTGCTAATGCAGTTCAAAGAGATTTCGATAACCTAGAAGCCGAAGCGACTAAAAACAAAACTAAAGATGAAAAACAGCATTTAAATATCAATTGTCCCTAAAAAGACAGGCACCGACAACAGAACTAAGGCAAAGCGTGTACGTAGTAAGAAAAAAGAAGTAAACGTGTTTTGCTCATGGTAGAATGTTCAAAATATCTTCAACATTACAGTAAAATGCACATTACATAGAGAAAAATTGGCTGAAGTTGAACATCCAATCTTTCAGGTAGATTTCCAAGAGTCTAGCTGTGCCTGCAATTGATACATGTTATGAATATTGCGCTCATCTACGCAACACACGAATAAAAGCAGCTGAAAGCTCATGAGGCTTATGCGGTAAATTCGGTCAAACAGTAAGTTAGTAATGGAAAGGTGAGAGAATGTGTGAGACAGGAAGGCCGTGCATATAGTTTATTACCCGACATGGCAGTAATTTGATCACACGAGTGTGGAAACTGATTGCGGAAAATGCCTTTGTGAGCAGTCATAACAGCTTCTTGTTAACGTCATAAAGTTTATTGATTTTTAGAAGTTTAAGGGGTGAGAATTTCGACAGAGAAGCCGACGGAACGTGAAAGCAAAATGTTAAAGGTAAACAAGCCTCTCGTGTTATGGTAGCAACAATAGGGAACTATATTCAGTAGACATAGGTTAACATGCGATGTTAGAAGACGGTGACGCCACCGAAACTTTCTTCTTGAGAAACCTTCACATGACGTGACATAATGGGACGGTCGTATGACGGCCAGTGTGAATGACGCGATTAGAAATGAAATGCAATGCGGAATATTTTGACTTGCTGTGGCTTAACGTGACGGCCGGTTTGAATTTTTTAAGGGTGTGGAAGTTCCGGCAGAGAAGGCGACGGAACATGCGTGTAAACTGTTAAAGGTGAGCAACTCGACGATGATATGGCGGCAGCAGGAGGGAACGATACTCAGAGGAATGAGATGTAAGCATCTAGCAGCAAAGTGTACACAATAAACATCCCAGTGACGACGTGGATATGTGCGTTATTAGGTAGCAATTTCGGCGATGTTCTGACCAATAAAAAAAATAGAAACTTTGTGAAAACTACCCCCCCCCCTCCCCACACACACAGAATTGTGTTTCAAGAAACTGTGAGAAAAATCATACTTCGTATGTGACTTTGTTTTAAAAGTGACAGAATAAACAAGCTGTCATCTTTGCAAGCCACACAGCATAGGAATTTTTTCCAGACATATTAAAATATGGACATTAAAGGTCTATATAAGAATGATGACAGTAAAGTCTTAAATAATCGTCGTTCAATGTCCTTACTGGCATCTTTTCCCAGAATATTCGAGTAAAGTAATGGACTGAAGAGTTGTCACTTTTAAGTAGCAACAGTTTACTGCTCATATCACAGTTTGGATTGCGGGAGGTATGATCGACTGAGAAGGCTGTTTAAACATTCATTCACCAACTGTTACAAGCCATAAATTATAAAATATCGGAGCTTGCTATTTTTTTTATCTTTACAAGGCGTTTGACTGCGTAGGAGCCGTAGTTCATGTAATATTCTTAGAAAAACTTTAGTTTTATGGAAATGATGGCTTTACACACAACTGATTTGCATCATAAATAACAAACACAATACAAAACTGTCTGCTGAATAATACAGTGCTAGAAAGATAGAAAACTTCTGACTATGGAGAAATCACAAAGGAAGTCCCACAAGGTTCAGTTTTGGGTCCACTCCTATTCCTTAAACATGTGAATGACCTTTCACTGAATATGCCTCAAGCAGAATTGATACTTTCCGCAGACCACACTACTGTTATAGTAAATGATACTAGAGAGAAAGGAACAGCCCAGATAGTACAAAGAATTATTAAGTACTTCTCCAAAAATGGACTCTTAGTTTCAAGAAATCACAATATATTCGGTCCTGGACAACAACTCATGTACCACCTGAGTATTAGTTAATTAACAGACAAGGATGCGCCAGAGCTTTGGGTGCACATATCGTTGAAAACTTGAACTGGAAGAAGCATGTTATTCGGCTACACAAATAATTAAGTCCAGCTACTTCTGCAATTCGTATAATTGCTAGTGTTGGAAACAAACAAATTGACCACATAATATGTTTTGCATATTTCCACTCACTAATGTGTTATAGAGTAATTTTCTGGGGTAACTCGCCACTAGTAATGAAGGTACTGCTTGCACAAAAGCGAGCAGTAAGAGTAACATGTAGTGTCCATTCGCGGACATTATGTAGGCACTTCTGCAAGGAACTAAACATTTTAACAGCGCCCTCACAATACGTATATTCGCTAACAAAATTTGTCATAAATAATCCATCACTGTTTGAGAGAACGATTATGTCCATATTACAACACTGGACGGAAAAATGACCTTACCGATCGTTAAGCTGTCAGTGATACACAATGTAGTTCAATATGCAGCAGCAACAATTTTGGGCATTTGTACAGCAATATAAAATTTCTGATTGGTAGCAAACGACGTTTTAAATCCATGTTAAACTAATTCCTTTTGAACAACTCCTTCTATCCCAAGGACGAATTTTTATTTAAAAACTGGTACCGTGTAAAATAAATTACACTATTTATGCACAAATATGTCATAGGACTGAAAAAGGTTATCATTAGTGTTAACACTAATCACAATACGTTTCCTGTAAAATAACTCGTTCCACAACATTTCGATGAAGGAATCGTTCGAATGATCTATGAAATTTGCAACTAACTAACTAGTTTAAAAAACGACACACTACATCACATTTTTAAAGAAAAAATTAAGTTCCAAAATTATGATGGGACGTAGTTTATTCAGATGAAACGTGGATCCACACACAATACACTGTGAACAAATGCTGTCGCAGTAATAGTACGCGAAGATTTTTATGAAACAAAAGTGTCGGTCTGCATTTGATGCAGTGCATCCGCGTGTAGTTGGAAGTGTAGCTTGTAACAGAGCTCTTCTTGTAAGAATAATGAGGTCTCTGTTAGCTCTTCTCGCTGTATCTCGGATGTAAACACGGCGGTGTTGGTGGACATGTCTTTATTTCTATCTCTCACTCTGCTTGTATGTGTGTGTGTGTGTGTGTGTGTGTGTGTGTGTGTGTATGTGTGTGTGTGTGTGTGTGTGTGTGTGTGTTTGTATGGGGAGGGACGCAGTGCGTGCGTATATAAAATCTAATAATTAGAAAAATGTTAGCCTCTTATAAGGTTAAATTTTACCTTCTCCATACACATATATTTAAATATTTTTGACAATGTAAATTGCCATCTTCAGACCAGATAAAATGGTACAATTTTATAGTATTTAAATGGTCTAATAATCGATATTCGTTACAACGAACTTTTTCTTCTTCTAAATACTTGTATTACATACCACATACCACCTACATACATCAACCATTGTGTAACAATGTAGTGCACTATCATCTAGTCATAAACACATTTGGGAGCCACTGTAATATAGATAAGAACAACTATGGAAAATCCAACGTCAAGGTTATAAATAGAACATGTAAGAAGTCCACATATCTCGTTGAAGAAGATGCACCAGTGCAACGTTGTATACCATAATTACAGTAATGTCGTACTTGTAAACACCGACAAAAGTTTATTACCAGTGTAACGTCATACATCGTACAATAAAATCACACTTGTCGTAAACACCCACAAAAGAAGCTTTTGTGAGGGTTTACCACAAATATAGTTTTATTGTGTGGTACATGACGTTATACTGGTGCGCCTTGCTCAACGAGGTACTGTATGTGCACCTGTGGGATGTTCTGTTTATAATCTTGACGTTGGATGTTCCATGATTATTCTTACCTGTATTACAGTTGCTCCCAAATATATTTATGATTAGATAACAGGTTACTGCATTGAGTGACATAGTAGTCGGTGCGAAAGGTGTGTATATTCAATTTTATGTTATTTTCTTATCACGGATGTCTTAGGACGCGCATGAAATATTTGTATCTTTTAGTTATGCGTGCAGCCTCGTCAGACATGCTGCACTGTCCGGAGACCAGTTGGGTCATCTTTTCTCTGCGAAGATGTGCAGCTGTTAAGTGCTGATCTCGAGGAGAGGAGATAGGGAGCTGGAGCGGGTTGTCGTGGCAGTGAGCTTGTATAGGAAGGATGCAGAACATGGTGCTCCTAGGAATTATTCCTTTGTTTTGATGGAAGACATTATTATTAAATTAGGAATATTATCACTAAGCACTGAATGAGATAGGTTTATTACGATTGATAGTATTTTGAGAAGATTGGGATTTAAGGAGACGTATGAATATATTTTATTTTATTGCGGCAGCATCTACTTAGGACTTCTTGGTTCACACAGACATCCAAATCAGATATTTTTTGCTGTTTTTATAAACTATTGTCATAATCAGTGTTAAGAGATTTGAAAAGATGAAAAGAACTGAATCATTAGTACTAGAACATTTTTGTTAGAATAAATTTTCACTCTGAGTTACATTTTTGTATTTCTCTAGAGTTGATCTTACTTAACTATAATTTGTAATGAAATATTTGCTTATTGTTTGCTAAGTCTTCAACGGCGAAATTTTGTAAATGGAACAGTGCCAAGAATTTTTTTGAGATGGTTTTTCTTTAAAACGGTATCCAACTCCCATTACCAGGAACATTAATTTTTATGAGAGATAAATTTAATGAGAACCAAATCTGCACTGCGTGTAATTTACCAGAGATCGCATTGCACTACCGCGATTCTCTTAGTCAGCAACAGCTCAGAAATTGAGACGCCCCGATTCTTCTTTTTCTGTGAGAGCACTTGCACAGCGTTTCCCATTGCGATACAGATAAGCCAAATACGGGAGATACGAGTCACCAATTTCAAAGGGTAATTAACGGTGTTGAGATTAATTATTCTCTTTAAAATTCAAAGTTTTCTTAAAAAAAAAAAAGAACAGATAATGTTGGTTCAGACAAGGTGACACAGCATGTTTCATTTACAAAACTTACATTCTAGCAGACAGATTTACTTCGCATTGTCGCAACCAGATTTACTTCTTAACTGTAAACTCTTAACTGTAAACATCTTTTCTGTGAATGGAATTTTTTGGTATGCAACGGCTTCATTCATAAACAGACTATATATTCAGAAAGAGGCGATGCAGAATTGCAGGAAACAGGTGCACATTCTGTTTTATTCATTGAGACAAATTTCAGCTGTATGTAGATGGTACGTAAGACGCGTATTTGGAAAAAAAATTCGTTGTTACGAATATCCTTTATTAGACTGTCTGAATATTTTTTAAAGAAGTACAACGTGACCGAAGTGCAACCCTTCCGCAAATTGCTGCAGATTTCAGTGCTGGGCCATCAACAAGTGTCAGCCCGCGATCCATTCAACGGAACATCATCGATATGGGCTTTCGGAGCCGAATGCCCACTCGTATACCCTTCGCGACTGCACTACATAAAGCTTTACGCCTCGCCTGGGCCCACCAAAAAAAAATGGCTCTGAGCACTATGGGACTCAACATCTTAGGTCATAAGTCCCCTAGAACTTAGAACTACTTAAACCTAACTAACCTAAGGACATCACACACACCCATGCCCGAGGCAGGATTCGAACCTGCGACCGGAGCAGTCCCGCGGTTCCAGACTGCAGCGCCAGAACCGCACGGCCACGGGGCCACCAAACCGACACTGGACTGTTAAAGACTGGAAATATGTTGCCTGTTTGGACCGAGTCTCGTTTCAAATCGTATAGAGCGGATGGACGTGTATGGGTATGGAAACAAGCTCATGATTCCATTGACTCTGCATGTCAGCAGGGAACTGTTCAAGCTGGTGGAGGCTATGTAATGGTGTGGGGCGTGTGCAGCTGGAGTGATACGTCTAGATACGACTCTGATAGGTGACCAACACGTAAGGATGCTGCCTGATGACCTTCACCCATTCATGTCCATTGTGCATTCGGAAGGACTTGGGCAATTCCAGTAGGACAATGCGACACCCCACACGTCCTGAATTGCTACAGAGTGGCTCCAGGAACACTCTTTTCAGGTTAAACACTTCTGCTGTCCACCAAAGTCCCCAGACGTGAACATTATTGAGCATATCTGAGATGCCGTGCAACATGCTGTTCAGAAGAGATCTCCACCCCCACGTACTCCTACGGATTTATGGACAGCCCTGCAAGATTAATGGTGTCAGTTCCCTACAGAACTACTTCGGACATTAGCCAAGTTCATGTCACGTCGTGTTGCGGCACTTCTACGTGCTGGCTGGGCCGTACACGATATTAGGTAGGTGTACCCGTTTCTTTGGCTCTTCAGTGTAGTATACAGGGTGGTTCATTGATAGTGACTTGGCCAAATATCTTACGAAATAAGCGTCAAACGAAAAAAACCAGAAAGAACGAAACTCGTCTAGCTTGAAGGGGGAAACCAGTTGGCGCTATGGTTGGCCCACTAGATGCCGCTGCCATAGGTCAAACGGATATCAACTGCGTTTTTTTAAATATAGGAACCCTCATTTTTTATTACATATTCGTGTGGTACGTAAAGAAATATGAATGTTTTAGTTGGACCACTTTTTTACTTTGTGATAGATGGCGCTGTAATAGTCGCAAACGTATAAGTAGTATGTGGTATCACGTAACATTTCGCCAGTGCGGATGGTATTTGCTTTGTGATACATTACCCGTGTTAAAATGGACCGTTGCCCAGTTGCGGTAAAGGTCGTTATCGTGTTGATGTATGGGTATTGTGATCAAAATGCCCAACGGGCGTGTGCTATGTATGCTGCTCGGTGTCCTGGACGACATCATCGAAGTGTCTGGACCGTCCGCCTGATATTTACGTTATTTAAGGAAACAGGAAGTGTTCAGCCACGTGTGAGACGTCAACCACGACCTGCAACAAATGATGATGCCCAAGTAAGTGTTTTAGCTGCTGTCGCGGCTAATCCGCACATCAGTAGCAGACAAATTGCGCGAGAATCGGGAATCTCAAAAACGTCGGTGTTGAGAAAGCTACATCAACATCGATTGCACCCATACCATATTTCTATGCACCAGGAATTGCATGGTGACGACTTTGAACGTCGTATACAGTTCTGTTACTGCGCACAAGAGAAAAAACGGGACGATGACAAATTTTTGCACACGTTCTATTTAGCGACGAAGCGTCATTCACCACCAGTGGTAACGTAAACCGGCATAATATGCACTATTGGGCAACGGAAAGCCGACGATGTTTTTGCGAGAAGTGGAACATTAGCGACCTTGGCGGGTTAATGTATGTTGCGGCATTATGGGAGGAAGCATAATTGGCCCCCATTTTGTCGAAGGCAATCTAAATGGTGCAGTGTATGCTGATTTCCTGCGTAATGTCCTACTGATGTTACTACAAGATGTTTGACTGCATGACAGAATGGCGATGTACTTCCAACATGATGGATGTTGGTCACATAGATCGCGTGCGGTTGAAGCGGTATTGAATAGCATATTTCATGACAGGTGTATTGGTCGTCGAAGCACCATACCATGGCCCGCACGTTCACCGGATCTGACGTCCCCGCATTTCTTTCTGTGGGGAAAGATCCACCGACAACGCCTGACAACATGCGTCAGCGCATTGTCAATGCATGTGCGAACAATACGGAAGGCGAACTACTCGCTGTTGAGAGGCATGTCGTTACACGTATTGCTACATGCATTGAGATTGATGGACATCATTCTGAGCATTTATTGCATTAATGTGATATTTACAGGTAATCACGCTGTAACAGCATGCGTTCTCAGAAAGGATACGCTCACAAAGGTACATATATCACATCGGAACAACCGAAATAAAATGTTCAAACGTACCTACGTTCTGTATTTTAATTTAAAAAATTTACCTGTTACCAACTGCTCGTCTAAAATTGTGAGCCTTATGTTTGTGACTATTACAGCGCCATCTATCATAAAGCGAAAAAAGTGGTCAAACTGGAACATTCATATTTCTTTACATACTACACGCATATGTAATAAAAAATGTGGGTTCCTATTTAAAAACGTAGGTGATATCCGCTTGACCTATGGCAGCGCCATCTAGTGGGCCAACCATAGCGCCATCTGGTTTCCCCCTTCAATCTAGACAAGTTTCGTTCTTTGTAGTTTTTCCGTTTGACGCTTATTTCGTGAGATATTTGGCCCGGTCAAGATCAATGGCGGACTCTGTATATTGTGTTTGTCAGCTGTTAAATTAAATGTACCTGGCTGTGGGACCTTCCACGTAGATGTCATTAAGTTGATACTGAGAGGTGGCATTAGCCCCCTCTCATATTTCTATCTTACTCTGAGTAAATCGATATTCCTCTCTAATTGCATGTGGTGAAAAGTTGCTATTCCTTCACACGCGGACTTCCCACGCAGTGTCTCTCATCACCCGGGTGGTCCGGTGACAGACGGGATCAGCTGATCTTGAAAGGGTTAAGCCGACTGGTGTGAGGGAGTCGAGTGGATGCTTTCCAGATGCTGACATTGTCATAAGAGCGGGAGCGACACGCCCAGCGGGGCCAGAAAGAGCGACTGGGCTACAGATTCCGTTACTTCGCAGAAACTTAGTGAAAACACTTTCTGGCGGGCTACCAGCGAGGCGTGGGAATGACTTGTGTTCCCAGGCAGTCTTGGTGGGCATATTCCCGCGTTTTCTGCCAAACTGTAAATGTAATTGGCTTGCTCAGGGCATAGCTCTGTGACGTAGCAAAATCGGCGCAGAAATTGGCGCCAAGAATCTCCATTGGTGGAATGGTAGTGCTTCGGCAATAGAGTGGAATTTTCCGCCCGTTTTCGAGTTGCTGATTGGAACGTTTAACCACGGCCACTGTCGTGGGGGCGGGAATGTTCTGTGTTCGGCTTGTACGGGTGATCTTAAGAGAGTCGGCTCTCGCCTTTCGGTCGGAGTAGGTTCCAAGACTGAGCTCTCGCTGTTCTGGACAGCCTGCCTTCCGTTGGCTGTCTACTATACTTTCATTTAATTACAACTGTTTGATGAAGTTGCTGAAGTTCCGACTTCAACGTAACTTTCCGAGTACACTTGGCAATTGAGCGCTCTGTGTACAAGCGGCCTATGTTGACCGTCTTGAGTAGTTTTGGCAAAAGTTGACTGTATCGGAGTTACTGTGTGACTTCGCTTGTTAAAATCACTCACTGTATCGTCAGTGATGGTGTAGCGAGCCTTCTTCGTCTCCCTCAGAGGCGTATTTGTGTTGCTACAAAGTCTTTGTTTCGGGCTATACTCGCGACATTATCATCACCACGACGGGACTTCGAAGCAACCAGACATCACCTCCGGTATGCCAGATCGTGTCCTTGCAGTTGAGAAGACAGCTTGGTAATGTATGTCAACAGCACCGGCAAATCAAGGAATTTTTGCTATGTGAGAATCAGAGCTCAGCAGAGCGCACCTGTTCCTGTCTTTTCTTACAAGGTTCTGTCTTGGGTGTTCATTGTCTGAGTTCTCAATGTTGCAGCAGCAGTTAATGTTGGGTTGCCTGGGTGTTTCTCTTAAAATTTGAGTTACAAGGAATTGGCTCCACATACCACTTGGTCATAAACGTCACAATCTAGTTTATGGACAACTCCACCTTCACAGCATTTGAGTGTCCAATTTGACGTATTGTAAATGTTTCATGAGTTTTGTTTATTATTTTGAGTTTAGTCATAATAAATCAAATGGCTCTGAGCACTATGTGACTTAACTTCTGAGGTCATCAGTCGCCTAGAACTAAGAACTAATTAAACCTAACTAACCTAAGGACATCACAAACATCCATGCCTGAGGCAGGATTCGAAACTGCGACCATAGCGGTCGCTCGGTTCCAGACTGTAGCGCCTAGAACTGCACGGCCACTCCGGCGGGCATAATAAATCAAATTGTTATTTTGAACAGAAGTTTCATTCCGTGGATCTGTAAACCAACTCTTTCATTTCTCATTACGTTAATGAAACTTTCCTGTATCAGAATTGATTTCTATCAAATTAAATTTTTGCAGGTGCCGAACTGTTTTCTACTCCACTTGCAGGGTCGACTACACTCAGTTCACGCTTCTTCTTAATCCATGTGCAACAGCAAAAGTCGGAGTTAGAAAAGGGGGGGGGGAGGGGCTTAGAGCATCATTTCCATACGAAGATTCTAGAAGAATTTGGTGTTAAATATACTGTTAGCCCCGGCACCTCGCAATACTAATAATAAGAAATGGCTAGAGACGGATCGGGTGGCTGCGTCACAATGCTGATGATAATACGGATGGATGCGAGTGGTGACTTTATGCTGTCCGGCAGCGAGAGCGCGCTAGGTAGCGGCGACCCTTGCAGCAACTCGCCCAGCACGGCGACGCGTTCACCTTCCGCCCGCGCTGCGCCCCGCCACGGGCGTGGCCGGCCTGCTCTCACGGCTGGTGGCCATCCAGGTCCTCGGCAGCTCGGCGTTGACCCGCAGTCAACAACCCAAGGCCGGCCCAGTGCGGCATCCTTGTCTTGCCGGCTGCGAGTGCCGTCGGTGTGACGTCACCTGGCGTACCGCGATCGTGTCGCTCGGCGAATTGCATTCCGGCACGGTGAACCGCGTGCCGGTACGTCCGGTGCTACAGCTGTTTACTCAGTCGTTCTGCACCGGCGGCCGGGAGCGCTTAGGGCAGATCGGGAAACGCTGTCAAGTTGTAGCAAAAAGAACGCGAGGGCCTTTCGATTTATATCACGTTCTCACGTGCCGAGATAAATATCGTCGTTCGTCACATTATTATTATGTTCTGTTCCCCGCCATTCCAATTACGTGCGAAACTATCGGTTAGAACTATACGAGTCACTCATTATACGTCTCAATTTTCCACGCGTGATTATTAATTGCAGTAAAAACTTCGGCAGCACAATTTCTCATCACGTATGTGCTACCTGACATAAAATAATTATTTCCGGCCTGGCTAAATAACACCCATGAAACGCTGCCAGTGATATGTCTAGATTAATCGTACTGCTATACAAGACGCGCTCTACCTAATCATTACATTGAACCTGACCGTTGTGCCTCACTTTGAAAAGTCTTTCTGGTAATTGTTTTAGGTCACGTTGTGTCTTTTTCCTTTCCTGAGTGTAGTTTTTTCGATGGTGGTTATACAATTTTGACTAAAAGAAAATTTTATCCCTAGACGTCCTTTTCGTATCCGAATTCTTATCATTCATGTTTAGCTGGTTGGACTCAGTAAATTTATAAGCACGGAAATGTATCGCTGGTCGTTTGTGATACTACTGTTAAACTCGATGTACTATATTTGACATATAAAAATGGTTCAAAGGGCTCTGAGCACTATGGGACTTAACTTCTGTGGCCATCAGTCCCCTAGAACTTAGAACTACTTAAACCTAACTAACCTAAGAACATCACACACATCCATGCCCAAGGCAGGGTTCGAACCTGCGACCGTAGCGGTCGCGCGGTTCCAGACTGTGGCGCCTAGAACCGCTCGGTCCATTCTGGCCGGCATTTGACATATATTAAATTAGTCATCGCTGTACTAATTCAATAAAACAAGTAAAAATTCTTTGAATCATCAGATACAGTAAGTTGTTGTTTTTCTGAGACTGGTTTGATGCAGCTCTCCATGCTACTCTATCCTGTTCAAGCTGCTTCATCTCCCAGTACGTACTGCAGTCTACATCCTTCTGAATCTGCTTAGTGTATTCATCTCTTGGTCTCCCGCTACGATTTTTACCCTCCACGCTGCCCTCCAATTCTTAATTGGTGATCCCTTGATGCCTCAGAACGTGTCCTACCAACCGATTCCTTCTTCTAGTCAAAATGTGCCACAAACTCCTCTTCTCCCCAATTCTATTCAATACCTCCTCATTAGTTATGTGATCTACGCATCTAATCTTCAGTATTCTTCTGTAGCACCACATTTAGAAAGCTTCTATTCTCTTCTTGTCCAAACTATTTATCGTCCACGTTTCGCTTCCATACATGGCTATACTCCATACAAATACTTTCAGAAACGACTTCCTGACACTTAAATCTATACTCGATGTTAACAAATTTCTCTTCTTCAGAAACGCTTTCCTTGCCACTGACAGTCTTCATTTTATATCCTCTCTGCTTCCACCATCATCAGTTATTTTTCTCCCCAAATAGCAAAACTCCTTTACTACTTTAAGTGTCCCATTTCCTAATCTAATTTCCACAGCATCACCCGACATAATTCGACTACATACCATTATCCTCTTTCTGCTTTTGTTGATGTTCATCTTATATCCTCCTGTCCATTGCGTTCTTCTGCTCTTCCAAGTCCTTTGCTGTCTCTGACAGAATTACAATGACATCGACGAACCTTAAAGTTTTTATTTCTTCTCCATGGATTTAAATACCTACTCCGAATTTTTCTTTTGTTTCCTTTACTGCTTGGTCAATATACAGATTGAATAACATCGGGGAGAGGCTACAACCCTCCCTTCCCAACCACTGCTTCCCTTTCATGTCCCCCGACTCTTATAACTGCCATCTGGTTTCTGTACGGATTGTAAACAGCCTTTCGTTCCTCCTGTTTTACCCCTGCCACCTTCAGAATTTGTAAGAGAGTATTCCAGTCAACATTGTAGAAGGCTTTCTGTAAGTCTACAAATGTTAGAAACGTAGGTTAGCCTTTTCTTAATCTAGCTTCTAAGATAATTCGTAGGGTCAGTATTGCCTCACGTGTTCCAATATTTCTACGGAATCCAAACTGATCTTCCCCGAGGTCATTTCTACCAGTTTTTCCATTTGTCTGTAAAGAATTCGTGTTAGTATTTTGCAGCCGTGACTTATTAAACTGTTAGTTCGGTAATTTTCACATCTGTCAACACGTGCTTTCTTTGGGATTGGAATTATTACATTCTTTTTGAAGTCTGAGGGTATTTCGCCTGTCTCATACAAACTGTACGACAAATATGTATTGTGCACTCAGTCTAGGGCAGGCTCGTCCAAACTGTGCCCTTGTGGCGCTAGCGCCCGCGATCGCCCGCGGCCAGCGCCCCGGGCCAATTCGTGTGTTGCTGCAGTGGCCGAGCCGTGTCGCTTAGCTGGCCGTGCGGACCGCCCGAACGCCAGCCGATAGATGTATTTGTTCGCCCGTTTTCCCTTCGGGCAGAGGACTTCTCACAAGTGCTTCAGCTAGAGCTAATTGACCTACAGTGCCATATCCACCTGAAGGACCGCTTTATTATGTTTAAAACTTTGGATGACTTTTACAGCTGTCTTCCACGAGATAAATATCCTCTATTGCACAAGCACGCGGCCGAAGTTCTCTCAATGTTTGGTTTGTGAGCGCTTTTTCTCTCTTTTAAAGCTTGCTAAAACTAAGAACCGTTCATTCCTTGGCGATAAAAATTTGACCAATTCTTCGAGGTTAGCAGTCTCACAGAATATTGTACCAAGCTTAGACAAAATCGTTTCCTCGAAAAAGTAAAACGTGTAAAATGTTAATTGTCTTCTTTAACAATGTTGACTGTAAGAATTAAGGAGCTTTATAACCTTAATTCTATTTTAATAAGTTTTCAAACTTGGTCAGTTAAAACTATTACGTACAAAACAGCAAACTAAGGATCCGATTTCTAAACTCTGAAAACGGATAAAAAAATTTTAGCACGAAGTATAACAAAAAATACTTACTAGTAACTACTAACAGTAAGAATGAGACTCTACATCCCTTACATAAAAAAAAATATTTGTGCGTAGAAAGGTGCATTCTTGAAGATTAACACTAATGGCGTCTTTCAGAACGAAAGGTGACATGTTTATAATTTTATACATGTCTCCAAATGGGGACATTGTGACTGAAGGGTTGTAATAGCATATAAATTTAGGTCATTATTTCGCTGTCTCTTTAGTCATCTTACGGTCATTTCACAATGCCCCGTGTCCAAGATAGACGAAGGGCACTTACAGAAGAAGTTATAGAGCTCCTTAATTCATCTGAAATTGACGATCAAGCCGATGACCCTCGCGATAATTTTGAACAATAGGACAATGACGGAGGTAATTTTAACGTTTCATACCATACGGCATATTGTCAGCTGAGCAGCCTAGACGTAAAGACCGCTAACTGCATGATAAGTGACACTGAGTTACTCGCGAAACACTCGTCCCATCCAAACGACAATGCATTGCCAGAAAAAATGTTATTGTTGCGTACGAACTTGTTACAGCGCAACCAACGTAAAGCTGAATAATAAAAATATCAATTCTATCGTAAAGACTGAAAGGTAGATTTGAATGTGCAGACTGGTAAGCCTGATGTCTGTTCACGTGTTTTGTATCCGGACATGGCCGGGTGACGGCCACGCCTATTGGGCATTTAGCAGGCTTTGCACCCGATGACAACATGCAGATAGCTGCTTTCGAAACCGAACACGATTTTCGACAGCCATTTTCGACTGTTTATAGCTAGTTTAGAAACCTGAAAGTGGACGCATGTTTGCTCATACAATTGATACTGCGTATGTAAATGCGTGGACTGAGTACAAGAAAAACGCATCAGAATTACGTGGTCCTAAAAATAAGACCCTTGATTTGCTTCACTTTAGGGCAAGTGTGGCCAAAGTACTGACAAAAATAGATAAGCCAGCTGCCAGGAAAAGGCGGCGTCCCACCACTGCGAGTTCAAGTACTTCGAAACGAGCCCTTGCAGAAATTCTTCCAGAAGCTGAAGTTCGTTTGGACAACGTTGAGCATCTTCCAGAGGTCAGTGACAAAAAACTCATTTGACAGGTGCAAGAAACCTGGTTGCAAAGGCAAAACCAAATTTTATTGTGTAAAAAGTAACATTCACTTACGTGTGGGTAGAAAAAAAAACTGTTTCTTTGATTTCCATTCTTCACATGTGAAGAACCATAGCATATATAAATCATTAACTAAGCTTTGTGTAATTTATGTATTTTGGTGAAATAAATTCAAATAAAATACTTTGACTTTTCAACTTATACTGCACCCACTTGAACACAATGTCCTCATTTGGGAACACGTTGTAACCCCCCTTGGGAGGCACCTCGGAATGTTATATACTTCTGATAAATTATAATTTAATTTGAAGAATTGGATACCAAGGTCATGATTTTTTTCAGGAAAAAAATAATTCGTGACCGAAAGGGTTTAACATGAAAAAAAATAAAATGACAGTTTCGCAAAAATTCCACAAATAAAACGGAGTGTAAGAAATACAGTTGGCAGGGATTCAACAGATTCTTACGTACTACTACAAAATTAATAAATGAAATATCTGTGAATATAGGAAATTAATAACTTTTTCATTACTTGTCCAGATAGACACATAATAAAAATCAACAATAAATAATAATTCTTGGTTGTATTTCCTCCTCAAGTGCTCGTCACCAGGCACAACTCAAACCTCGGTCTCTGTTAAAACTGTTACTGCACATGCGTTTCCTACAGCTTCTTTTATTAGGAAATTGCAGTACGTTGACGCCTGGGAAAGGGGCTTCGTTTTTCCAAAGTTGATCTCGCGTTCTTCCTGAGGCCGTGCTTCGCTATTATTGATTTACCGAGGTTTTTGAACTTGACGTGTCGTCTATATTCTATAAAGTGGAAGATATTACGAAATAACTGATGATGCGGCTATGGGTTCTTCTCACCAGCTATTACTATTTTTTTTATGATTTCAAAGAACTAGCTTTACAGTCTGCTCTTCTCGGCCCAACTTGGCTTTATAGGTATCTGGGTGACAAGTTTGTAATCTGCTCTCACGAAATTGACGCAATGAGTCAGTTCTTAAAACACGTGAATTTCATACATGCGGACATTAGATTTACTATGGAACCGGACGCCAAGATGTCATTATTTCACATGCTGACTGAACACAAATTGGATGGACAATTGAGTCATCTGTGTAGAGATTGTTGACTCATGCAGATCTTTATTTAAATGAGCGCAGTTTCCGTCCACCATCTCAAAAGAATTCTGTCTTGAGCACTTTATTATACAGAGTCCAGACAAATGGACACAGTAATCAAGTGGGAAGTTCAGGAAAAACGGATATAACACCAACCCATGCAGCACAATGGAAGAAGACAAACTAACAGCATTTCTTCAAATCTACGGAGTGTTTCAAGCAAAACTGAGTAGATATTACGTAAATATGGTATTAGACTAGTATTCCAACATCCGTGGAAAATTAATGATTTGCTAAAACTGAATTCTCTGGTAAACGTAGGCACCAACCCATGCAGCACAATGGAAGAAGACAAACTAACAGCATTTCTTCCAATCCACGGAGTGTTTCAAGCAAACTGAGTGCATATTACGTAAATATCATATTAGCCTAATATTCCAGCATTCGCGGAAAATTAATGATTTGCTGACCCAGTGAAAGATAGCCTGCATTTGCTATTACAGTTCCCGATGCAACAGTGTGCCATGTGAATATGGCGAAAATTACTTAGAGCAGACAATCAGCACTGTATCCGAGTACTGCAGTGATCACAGACGGCTGATGAAATGAAAAGGAAATGATCTTGTGGCATTGTTGGCCGGGAGGCCCCGCCGGAGAAGCTCGACCGCTGAGAGCAAGTCTTATTCCAGTCGACGCCACATTGAGCGGCTTGGTGCTGTTGATGAGTATGAAATGATGATGAGGACAACACAACACCCAGTCCACGAGCGGAGAAAATCTCCAGCATGGCCGGGAATCGAACCTTGGCCCGCTGCATGGTAAGCAAACACGTTACCCCTCAGATATATGATATCTTGATAAATCACCAGTAGCTGAACATAGCATTAGGAAGGAGCGTGAGATCAACTTTGAAAAGACGAAGATTCTCTCCCAAGCATTTACCTTCTGGGATTCGATAATAAAAGAAGCTATAATATTATCTTGGAACTCTTCCATTTGGTCCGTGTTTGCGTAGAAAAACAGTAATATCACAAATTGAGTCCGCCTTGATGCAAAACACCTTGTTATTCGTTTATTTCTTTATTATCACAAACTAGTTTCGTACAAACACAGTAAAACACTATTACATTTTTACAAATCGTCTTTTGAAATATAGTTTTATATTGATATTTTCACACTACCTTATATATTGTAAGCTACATCATGTTTTAAGCAATTATTGGCGCTGTTTGCGACATATTTTCTGTGCTCTTATTTCTGTTGCCGTCTTTTTACTTAGCGAACAGCATGTCATCTGCAACCATGCGAGCGGCTGTTAGTAAACAAATACGCGAGGGTGAACTACGTATGTCAGCAGTATATACTTGTGGTTGTGATAGTGTTATGGAATCCAGTTATTTTGGTGTGTATTTAGATGTTGCTTAGCTATTCGTGTACTCACGTTCGTTGGATGGTGTGTGGCTGCTTTTTTACACAGAAAAACAAAACTTCTGCACTTTCTTTCTGGTCCAGAATATTACGCCATCTTGCTGTTCGCGTGTGCCGCGAGAGGCGTATCGCAAGTGGCGAGAAAGGCTATGAAAATCTGTAGCGCGAATTACGATGACTTCTGTTCATTATTTATATCTCCGTGTGTGATGGGGAAGTGGTTCTTTTGCGTGTGTGTGCTTTCTGTTCTGTGTCCTTGGTCAGTTCTCTCAGAGCAGTAAAGAGTGTGTTGTTGCAGAGTGTTGTGTTTTATTTTATTACATTTTTCCTTTCGACTATAGCCTTTTGTATGTGGCAATTTTCTTCTATTGTTAGTTGTCGGTATAGACTGTTGCTGTTTCTCAGAATGCGTAGATCGTTTTCGATATTAGTGGGGTTATGGTTTTTGTTCATTAGATGTCCTACAAAAGTTGAATGCTTTAGATTAAAAAAAAACACTGATGATGGTGATATTTGTGGCCGAAACTAGTTTGGGATAAGAAAGAAATAAACGAATAAAAAGGTGTTTTGCACCAAGTCGGACTCAATTTGTGATATTACCGTAATACAAGAAGCTTTATGAATACACATGTACAGTAACTGTCTTAAAAGAGACAGAGGTTATAATATAACAGGTGCCTGGAAGCGAGCACTTGAGACTGACCGACGCCAAAGGAGTACAATAAGGGAATAAGTGGTGGTGGGGGTAGCCTCAGTTACCCTCAGTTGCGGCTCGTTGCAGGAGTTCGGGCTCCATGCCACACTGCCCATTTTCTACATTTGCTCATGCAAATACCGCCCTGCAAACAACGCGACACAGCCGACAGAAGTTAAATTCCAAGCGGTGACACTCGACCAGTGACAAACATGAACGCCAGTGTCAAAGATCAGACGTCGCTCCTGGCAGGAATTTCCTGCCGAAAAAAAGGGTGACAATCCTCGAAAGCTCGAGTTCGATTGGCGCGGTCCGAACAGCGAGAGGATTCTATGCAAGGAGGCCGCATCAAAAAAACTTCGATGGCATAACTGATACAGTGCGATACAAAGCCTTGTTGCTCGGCGATAGTTCCGGACTGAGCCGTAACACATTCTGACGACAAGATGTAACAAGATAACTAAAGAAACGTATGGCACTATGTGTTTGTCCTTCGTCCAGTTGCACAGTGGTGTGCTTAATATTTCCGAGTAAATCCGGAGTGGACTAACTTGTGTGTGTGTGTGTGTGTGTGTGTGTGTGTGTGTGTGTGTATGTGTGTGCGTGAATGTGATTTCCTACCGATTGATCAGCTCACGTTGCCTTAGACGGCATTTTGTTTCCGAAGAACGCGAAGGCCGTGCACGTTGTCGAAGCATCATCAGCTGAACGAAGCACGATTAGTGAATTACATTCCGAGAACAGAGGTGAAGGC
Source organism: Schistocerca americana (assembly GCF_021461395.2). Classification (NCBI taxonomy): domain Eukaryota; kingdom Metazoa; phylum Arthropoda; class Insecta; order Orthoptera; family Acrididae; genus Schistocerca; species Schistocerca americana. The sequence goes on along the minus strand of NC_060121.1, from coordinate 789,157,207 downwards.
GAACTGGGTGACTAGTCGGCGCACTACAGCATAGCACAGCACTCGCAGAAACTGGTGTACCGTGTTCGGCGGAATAACTGACAGATACAGTCTTGCAGTCGCAGAGAGCGTTGTTCGAACACCTATTACCGGCTGTAATGCATTCATAAAAAATCATTCTCTTAATAGTCATGCGATGTCTCTCGATGTTTGCCTAGGTGATTACACCAAAGCAAAGTTTACGGCAGGAAGTTTCAGTTATAAGACTGTTCCCTTTGTGAGGGAGGAGAACGACGTTCTGCTAAACTTCTGTGTTGAACATGTCTTCAGCTGCGGTCCTGGTTCTCGTAACGGGTTAGAAGGGACAAGGCATTTCTAATAACTTTTCCCTCGAGCTGCCAAGTACAATGATCCCGATACGTTTTTATAGGTAATCACATCCCGTGTTTCACAATTACAAGAAACAACAGCCGATCAGCTCCTCGATACCTCGTCCCACTGTCGTTCACTACGCCGTTCCCTTATGCACGTGCACGGAGCAGTAGACTATCGAAGAGTCCATTTCTGAACAGATACATTACGACTCTCAGAGTTTATTATCATGTGACTCTCTCCTTGTGACAGTGAGTGCAAATCCGTATAGCTCAGCTATGCAAGGTCGTAAATGAGAGGATCTGGTATTACTGTCTCCTAAGTTGCATAGGGCTTCTGGTTTTTCCACGTGTACTGTCCTTGGTGCCTTTCACGCACATGTAAGAGCTGTGAGATGTAGTAACAGGTAAGATTAAATTACAGCCCTAACAACAGAAAAAAATGGTCTGTCGCTTCTGAACAAGATGCCTGAAGATTCATGGTTCACAGAAACCCCCACGTACCCCGACCTGTTTATGGTGTAAAATAGAGACTGTGCCTCACAAACAAGAGTTTGCTTCGAAAAAGTGCTGAGAAAAGCAATGTCTTCTATCACCTTACAATACTGCAACAAGTTGATTATTATTTTACTCAGGTGAGCGAATTTCTGATCGCCACTGACTTTTTCATTCAGGATCCTCTTATTTTCTGCAGGTTCTAGAGATGTACAGTGTATATCATTAGTAACATAGATTCTGCCATAAATAAGTTATTTCTATTCTATCGAAACTGAACCGTAAGGTATCTTCTATTTGCGGTGACTAGTTTTGGACATGAGGTCCATTATCAAACCATCGCCTCTATGGTAAGTATATAACATATTCCAAAAATTGACAGATGACTCTGTGAGTTTACTACGGCCTCGTAAAGGGAATAGTTCTTTCGCCTTTAGTATATGTATGATCAGTGTCATACACTACCACAAAATCGCGACGACATCGTTATCCGTATGCGTTTTTCCTGTTGTGAAAATCCACCTGCCTCCAGAATTATGAAAATTTTCGTCTACCTTTATTGTTTTAAACAATTAAACTATCTACTACATATGGCATCAAATAAAATAGGATGTCTTCAATTTTTTGTTTACAGTTTAAAATTATGTACATTTTTGCTAAAGAGTGGATCTGTCCCGTTGCGAGCTCGGCCCACCCGTAATTTGTAATAAGAATAAGCAATTAACGCACCTGACAAAGACGGAGGAAATCGTGCAAATCATGTTTTTTTGCCCTAAAATGGCGCGGCAAAATGACCCCGAAGACATTCTATAGAACGTTGTCACTGTCACTGTACTGACTGACGAGTGATCCGACGAACAAGCTTTGTCGTTACTTTGCACATTTTCTTCTCACAGTTTGTCTTTGGATGCCGTACGTTAACATCACTGCCATCTCTGTCGTGTTTGTCCCATTTTGTACCAATACCTGGCGTGAAAGGAATCTCAGTTCTCACTACATTCCACAGGCCGAAATCTTTCTGTGTCTCTCTCCACGCACACGAGGTGCATTACTGTTTTTGTCATTTAGATATCGGTACGTTCACCGAATGTTTCAGACGATATTTGTGCATCCGATAAGTCCCTGCACGGACTTGTTTCTCGTAAGACTGATGTAATATATCGTCTGTAATCCTGGGAAATTAATGTTGTGATTCAGTGGTAATGGCAGTCTCTAGAAAGGGCAGTCACAGAATTTTGAAAGAAAAACATCTATACTAACAAGGTAACTGCGAAGAAACCACTGCGAAGATATACTTCAGTTGATCGATGGAAGCAGGAAGTACAAAAATTTTCAGGGAAATTCAGGAATACAGAAATACAAATCACTTAGGAATGAAATGAACAGGAAGTGCAGGGAAGCAAAGGCGAAATGACTGCATGATAAATGTGGAGAAATCGAAAAACAAATAACCGTCGGGAGGACTGACTCTGCCCATAGAAAAGTCAAAACAAACTTCGGTGAACTTAAAAGCAGTGGCGGTAACTCTCAGCAATGGGAGCTCCACTGATAAATCCAGAGGAGAGGCCGGGTAGGTGGAGAGAGTACACTGAAACCCTCTATAAGGGGGAAGTCTTCTCTGATGACATGATGGAAGAAGAAACAGGAGCCAATATAGAAGGGATAGAGGATGCAATATTAGAATCAGGATTTGAAAGAACTTTGGAGGACATACGATCGAATAAGGCAGAAGGAATAGATAACATTCCCTCAGAATTTCTAAAATGCATTTCGGAAGTGGCAACAAAACGACTTTCCACGTTGGTGTGTAGGTTGCTTGAGTATGGCGTATGGCGATCTACCATCTGAATTTTCGAAAAACATCATCCACATAACTCCGAAGATTGCAAGATCCGACAAGTGAGGGAATCATCACACAATCAGCTTCACAACTCACGCATACAAATTGCTGACAAGAGCAATATACAGAAGAACGGGAAAGAATACTGAGGATGTGCTGGATGACGATCAGTTTGGCCTTATGGAAGGTGAGGGCACCAGAGACGCAGTTCTGACGTTGCGGTTGATAATGAAAGCAAGATTAGAAAAAAATGAAGACACATTCATAGGATTTGTCGACCAGGAAAAAACGTTCGACAGTGTAAAATGGTGCAAGATGTTCGAAATTCTAAGAAAAATTTGGATAAGCTGTAGGGAAAGACGGTTAATATACAATATGTGCAAGAGCCAAGAGCGAATAGTAGCAACGGAAGAAGCAGTTTCGGAAATGAAAGAAAGGTTCAACAGTGGAATTAAAACTCACGGTGAAAGGGCGTCAGTGGTAAGATTCCCTGATGACATTAATGTTTTCGGTGAAAGAGAAAAATTACAGGATCTGCTGAAAGGAATGAACGATCTAATGAGTGCAGAATATGCACTGAGAGTCAATTGAAGAAAGAGGAATGTAAAGAGAAGTAGCGGAAAGGAGAACAGCGTGAACCTCAACAGCAGGATTGATGATCACGAAGTAGGTAAGTTATGAAAAGAAAGAAAAGAAAAGAATAACCCATGATAGACAGAGCAAGGAGGACACAAAAAGCAGACTAGCACTGGTAAAAAGGGTATCCCTGTCCGAACTCTTCTAGTATCAAACATAGGTCTTAATTTCAGGAAGAAATTTCTGAGAACGCACGTTTGGAGCATGGCATTGTATAGTAGTGAAATAGAGACAGTGGGAAAACCGAAACAGAAGAGAATAAAAGCATTTGAGGTGTGGTGTTATAGAAGAATGCGAAGCAGAGACCAGAGATTGGTCGAGTTAAAAGTATTTACTGTCTTGGTAACCCTGACAGGGTCTTTGTAGATCAGAACATCGACCATGGCCGCAGCTCGTCAGGGTCATCAGCAATCGTAATTGCAGCCTGCAGTGCTGCCCGTCGCTGGGAGCTGACTCCACACGAATCGAGCACGGTGTTTGGTAACATGGCAGCTCCAGTACGACGCTCTCAGCAAAACGCCTGCTCACATGGTATTCACAGCAGATCTGATTTACATGTGGGATTGTATAGATGAGTTCTGTTATTCGATCAATGTACCATAAATGAGCGAATTAGTAATCTGTTAACATAATCAGCTCTCTCATAGTAGACGAAAAGCGGCTACAATCGTTTGATATGCCCTCACTTCAACTTCTCCAACTAATTATTCATGGAAGCTTGTCGTACTTGTGATGTATTTGAATAGCCACATGTTGTCATCATACTTGAAGCTTGGATTTATTTGTTTTTTAAATCAAAAAAACTCATTATGATTCTACATTCCGCTATCATTTCAGTAATTATAGAAGCCCATTTGAATATCCTGCACTTAGTCACATTTTTGGCGGCGATTATTTAACGCAAATTATGTAACTGTCATTAATCACGGGACCAAATCGATTCTTTAGCATTCAGACATTCTTGCACAGAACAGGGAGAGTGACAATTCTTGCTGGTGGTGTGTATCTTCACAACATAGGGATACAGGTTTCACTCAAGTCTCCCATAAGTCCAACCCCTCGTCCAAGTCGTGGGAGATGGGCAACGGCACAAAGTAGGATACTGCCTATAGGGGCGATGTACAGCGGGGACTTCGTGTGCCCCAGGACCGCTACGGTAGCTGGGAAGGCCCTATGGGAACCCTGAAACGTGACGGCTAACGGGACTCTGGTGAAGCTGCGATAGGCCTAGCAAGCCAGTAGTGGATAAATCAACTGCTTTCAAAAAGGGAACATGCCTCGGATCACGGAACGGATTTAAAGGACACCGACCAAGCAATGGAAAAGGATTACGAGATGGTTTACGACTGGGCACCTTAAACGTAAGGACTCTAACTGGGAAGTTAGAAGAAATTGTAGAAATGATGGAAAGGAGGAAATTGGACATCTTGGGACTTGCTGAGACTAGGTGGAGAGGAGTTGGTGAAAAACCACTAAGTAAAGGATGTAAACTGTACTGGATAGGGAATGAGAGGGGAAGAAATGGAGTGGCAATAGTGGCCAGAGAGGGTCTGCAGGACGAGGTGGAAGGTATCAATGATCGAATGATAAAAGCCAGAGTACGGGTGAAAGGAAAAAGCATTGAAATCATCCAAGCATATGCCCCACAGGTGGGGTGTACAAAAAAGGAGAAGGAGGAATTTGAAGATGACATGCAAAAGCAGCTAAATGGAGGAAATCAGATTATAATAGGGGACCTCAATGCACATGTTGGCACAGACAGGAAAGGATTCGAGGAGATAATGGGACCAGAGGGCTGGGGGAACCGAAATAGAGAAGGAAAATTGATGCTGGAATTCTGCAAGAGGAATGGGCTGGCGATCGCAAATTCCTGGTACAAGAAGAGAAGTAGCCACAAAATACCTTGGTACAGTGGAGACTGGTCCCAAACTTCAATAGTAGACTATGTACTAATGGATAGGCAGATGATGAGCAGCCTCACAGATGTTAAGGTCATTCCATCTGAGGCCTTAGACAGTGACCATCGGCTGTTGGTAGCCACCCTGAGAGAGAAAAAAGATAGGAAGGCAACAGACATACAGGAGAAAAGGTTGAAGACATGGATGCTGAAAGAGGGTGAACGGAGGACCCAGTACCAGACACTGATCAGGAAGAAGCTGCCAGAGAACAGTGGAAGAAGAATGGGGAGATTTTAAGAGGGCTCTAGTTGAGGCAGCTGAGACTGTGTGCGGAAGAACTAGCACAAAGAGGAGAAGTAAGGAAACCCCATGGTGGAACAACATATGTAAGGAGGCAGTACTTCGAAAGAACAAAGCCTTCAGAGAATGGTTCCAGACCCGAACAGAGGAAGCTAGGGTAAAATAAAAGGAAGGCAAGAAAGCGGCACAGACCATAGTAAGGGCGGAGAAGAAGAAGTGGATGGAAAAATGGACAAGAATGTTAGAAGAGGACAGTGAAGGGAACAAAAAAGTACTTTACACCATGGTAAGAAATAAGAGGAACGACAGAAGCGAGTGCCTGAGGATCATGGATAATAATGGAAGAGTTGTGGAGGAAATGCATGAGCTCAAAAAGATTTGGAAGGAGTACTTTGAAGATCTGTTGAATGCCGTCAAGCGGGTAACTAACAGCGATGGAGAGCCTAAGGCAGCAGGCGATTATAATAGTGGGGAAATTGATGATCTAACTTGGAATGAAGTGGAAGAAGCCATAAAGAGGATGAAAGGGGGCAAGGCACCAGGTTGGGACGAAGTAACAGTGGATATGATACGAGCTGCAGGGGAAGTAGGAACCCAGTGGCTATACAGAGTGCTGAGGGTGGTGTGGAAGGAGAACAGAATTACTAAGGATTGGAAGAAAGGAATTATAGTCCCGATCTTCAAGAAAGGGGATAAAAGGAGATGTGAGAACTACAGAGGAATCACCCTGCTATGCCACTGTGGAAAAATCTATGAAAAGATCCTGGAGAAGAGAATAAGAAGCAGTATTGAAAGTAGACTGCAAGAGGAGCAGTATGGTTTCAGACCGGGAAGATCAACAACGGACCTCATATTTGCGGTAAGGCAACTGCAGGAAAGGCACTATGAGTACGGGAAGGACTTAATCATGGCCTTTTTAGATATTGAGAAGGCGTGTGACAGTATCTATAGGGACAAGCTCTGGGATGTGCTGAACGCAAAAGGGATAGATGAAGAGATAACACGAAAAGTCAGAAAAATGTATGAGGGAAATGAGAGTTGTGTGAAAGTGGGGAGGGAACGTACTGCATGGTTCAAGCTGGAAAATGGGCTGCGACAGGGAAGTGCACTTTCGCCTTTATTGTTTATTATTGTTATGGATGAAATCCTACAACAAGTATCAGATGCAATTGGAGATCATAAAATGAAAGCAGTGCTTTTTGCCGATGACCTGATGTTATGGGGAAATTGCGAGAAGGAGGTGCAAGAGCAGTTAGATGTATGGGAGGCAACGGCAGCACAATATGGAATGCATTTCTCTGCAAAGAAAAGTGAAATAATTCTCACAACAAGGAAGAAGAATAGGCCAAATGTGGATATAACTTGTGGAGGGGAAAAACTACAAGTGGTAGAGAACTTCAAGTACATGGGAAGCATGATTGAAAGTAAGGGGGGAAAAGCAATGGAAATAAATGAAAGGTGCAGAAAAGCAGGGCAGTTCTTCAAATTCATTAGGGGGCTTATTTGGAGCAAGGAGGTGCCACAGAAATCCAAGGGAATTATATACCGAACCTACTTTATCCCCATATTGGCATACGGAAGTGAGACATGGGTAATGCACAAAAGCGACAAAAGTAGAATACAAGCTAGTGAAATGAAGTTCCAGAGGAGCAGGTTGAGTGTAACAAGACGAGACAGATTGCGAAATGTGTATGTGAGGGAAAGACTAAAGGAGGAACCAGTACAGTACAGGATAGAAAAATCAAGACTGCAGTGGTATGGACACATGAAGAGAATGGATGAGGGAAGAATTCCAAAGAGGATGTTTGATCTGCAACTGGAGGGGAAGAGGCCCAGGGGAAGACCAAGAGATAGATGGGTGAAGGGAGTGAAGGAATGTGTGACGAGAAGAGGAGAGAACTGGACGAAGGTGGAAGAGGGGGAATGGTGGAAAGACAGAACACGATGGAGAGGCTTGTGTTCCCGACAGACCCAGCCAGTGGCTGGAAACTGTCCAAGATGATGATGATGACTCAAGTCAGGGGACTAGTCTTACCACGCTATCAGACAGCGTTTCAATCGTGTTACGATCTTCCTTGTGAAACAATGTCGGAATACCGAATTCAGTATTTTAGACGTATGTCTGTTATCCTCAGTTTCGGTGCCAGTATTGCCGTTAACTGAATGAACAGAGGATTTCGAACCGAATACTGGTTTACGTAAGACCAAAATCGCTTTGGATTTTTACTCAGATCGGTGGATAAAATTTAACTTTCGCTCATTTACGATTCGTTTAGCTTTCGTTTCTTAACTAGGGTGACTTCTCTTGAATCTGTGATGAAGCTCTCTTGGTTTACGTAGCAATTTTTCTAACTCGATTATTATTCCTCGGTGTGTCTTTCTCATCCCTTATGATCTTGCTCAGAACACAACGGTGTCACAGATGAAAGTCACGTCAACTCCTAAAAAGTAGGACGACTAAAGTCGTAAAACAATTCAAGTGCGAAAAATTTGTTAATGGCGATAACTTCTCGTCAGTCAAGGGTATTTCAGAGAAATAGCCGTATGCTGTATATGCTAGCTGGACTCACCGTAGGTAGTAATCTTAAATAGAAATTTTGATATGGTTTCCAAATACATGTCAGAATTGTTACAGCTAGCTATTGAACATGAATGTTTTACCAATCATTGAACACTGAATTATTATAAAAGTTTAATATGCTTCAAAACTCGTATTCAGTTTCTTATTTATTTTTTATTTTGACAAACTTTCAGTGTTACTTAGAGTTTGTTGCCGTGAAGTGTGTAGTAGACTCATAATTTCTGGTGACCAACAACTCAGTTCGCCTAGAAATTGAACGGAGATTTTACCAGATTGTTCTTGGAGCGTATCAAATGGTTCAAGCGGCTCTGAGCACTATGCGACTCAACGTCGGATGTCATCAGTCCCCTAGAACTTAGAACTACTTAAACCTAAGTAACCTAAGGACACCACACACGTCCATGCCCGAGGCAGGATTCGAACCTGCGACCGTAGCAGTCACGCGGTTCCGGACTGAAGCGCCTAGAACCGCACGGCCACCGCGACCGGCGGAGCGTATCCTCTCACACTTAATAAAAGACTTACATAAAATCGTTTTTTCTGTTACATTATATTACTTCGAGGATCTATTGTGATGCTGTCTGGTGATCGAGCAACAAGTCAATACATTAGCTGACTACTGGTCAAATACCACGTTACGACATGATTTTGACAGATAACACTTACGTGAGAGACTAACTTCGTGTACAGTTCTGCAACGACCGTTGTGGTTTCCCTCTCTCATGGGCAACTCAGATTTGGCGCCGATGAACTTCTCTTTCGCGTGAAACGCATGCTTTACGACAGTACACTCACTTTCGAATGGATCTACACACATGAAAAAAAAGTTTTTCATCGCCTCGGTTCCGATAGTTCCGGAACCTGTACAGGAAATTGGAATAGAGATGAACATAAACAAAACTTCTGCTCTTTTTATTGCTCATGAAAACCACACTTTGCATGTTATACCACCATACAGCGAGACCTTCAGAGGTGGTGGTCCAGGAGCCACGGCATTATCCCAGTTTGTTTTCATTTTTGTGGCGACGAACGCGCTGAAGTCCTGTCTTTAATTTCCTTAGGTAGCAATACACTTCAGAGTTGATTGTCGCATCGTGAGGGAGGACACAGAATAGTCCTTCAGTCCCAGAACACTATTGCCATGACTACACCGACTGAGGGTGCAGCTTTGAACTTTTTCATACGAGGGAAGGCGGTGTGGCGCCATTCCATGGCTTGCCATTTTATTTCCGGTTCGCAATGACGAACGCTTCTTTCACCGGCTGTGACGATGCTCGAGAAAAAATTGTTGCTCTCAACCTAGTAACTCGCAAGCAGTTCCCCACAGATGGTCTTTCGTTGCTTTTTGCTATCTTCTGTTAGGCAGCGTGAAAGCCAGCGGGCACACACACCTCTGAGTATCCCAACTGGTGGACAAATGTGACATTTCTCCAGACAGAGACATCCTGTTGAGCAGCGAGGTCTTTCACTACGGTCCGTCGATCACCTCGACTGACAGTGTCCGCCCGTTTCAACGTTGCGCGGATCACATCTGTGTGCGACCAGCTGGCACACGGGAGATCCCACAGGTTTGAGCGACCTTGTTGCGGTCAAGGCAGAAACCTCGCCCAACGACTTGCCGTGCTTCTGTTACTGTCAGCTCTCCATTCGCATTCTGCAAGCGCCTATGAATAACCACGATGCTATTGTTTCTGCCGAAAGACACTCAATGACAGCTGCTTGGAACGGCCCTCAGTTGTGGACGCCTCTTTGAAGCCTATGTGTAGCGTCGCCACCTATCAGAACTTCACGAAAGTGCAGGGGCAGACGCGGAAATATTACACGCCATCCAACAAAAAATTTCGCATTTTTTCAATCTAAAATGGGGGGCGTGTGTGCGTGTCTGTGTGTGCGCGCGCGCGCGTGTGTGTGTGTGTGTATGGGTGTGTGTGTGTGTGTGTGTGTGTGTGTGTGTGTGTGTGTGTTTGCGCGCGCTCGTGCCCACACTGTACCATAAGGTCATTAATTCGTTTTCCCGGTTATTTCTTCCGAAACCTACACACATCAAAAAAAGTTTTGTATCACCACGGTTCCCAGAACTCCTGAAGAAAGACGTTGACTGTGCATATTGTATCATAGACATAGTCCGTTTGACTGTTCAGAGAGGTCACTAAACCCGCCCAAAGATGTGAACAACTAAGCATGAGCAGCGCCTATTACACGGAGCGGCTCCGACAGCCGATCAGTTCTAGTCTGTCCACCGGGATGGAGGTACACGGCTCGTGTTGTCTGCAGTTCAGGTACACCTAGACGGTAAATACCGCGGTTCGATCGCGTCCGCATTGTTACTTTGTGCCAGGAACAGCTCTCAACAGGGGAAGTGTCCAGGCGTCTCAGAATGAAACAAAGCGATGTTGTTCGGTCATGGAGGAGATACAGAGAGACAGGAACTGTCGATGACATGCCTCGCTCAGGCCGTCCAAGGGCTACTACTGTAGTTGATGACCGTTACCTACGGATTATGGCTCCGAGGAACCCTCACAGCAACGTCACCATATTGAATAATGTTTTTTGTGCAGCCACAGGACGCCGTGTTTCGGCTCAAACTGTGCGCAATAGGCTGCATGATGTACAACTTCCCTCCCGACCTCCATGGCGAGGTCCATCTTTGCAACCACGACACCATGCAGCGCAGAACAGATGGGCCCAACAACATGCCAAATGGACCGGTCACCATTGGCGTCAACGTTCTCTTCACCGATGAGTGTCGCATGTGCCTTCAACCACACAATCATCGGAGACGTGTTTGGAGGCAGCCCGGTCATCTGAACGCCTTAGGCAAACCGCCCAGCGAGTGCAGAAAGGTAGAGGTTACCTGCCGTTTTGGGGCGGCATTATGTGGGGCCGACGTACGCCACTGGTGGTCATGGAAGGCGCCGTAAGAGCTGTACCTTACGTGAATGCCATCCTCCGACCGATACTGCAACCATATCGGCAGCATATTGGCGAGGCATTCGTCTTCATGGACGACAATTCGCGCCCCCATCGTGCACATCTTGTGAATGACTTCCTTCAGGATAACGACATCGCTCGACTAGAGTGGGCAACATGTTCTCCAGAGATGAACTCTATCCAACATGCTCGGAACAGATTGAAAAGGGCTGTTTATGGACGACGTGACCCACTAACCACTCTGAGGGATCTACGCCGAAACGCCGTTGAGGAGTGGGACAATCTGGACCAACAGTGCCTTGATGAACTTGTGGATAGTATGCCACGACGAGTACAAGCAGGCATCAATGCTACTGAGAGGTACCGGTGCGTACAGCAATGTGGACCACCACCTCCGAAGGTCTCGCTGTATGGTGACGCAACATCCAATGTGTGGTTTTCATGAGCAATAGAAGGGGGTGAAATGATGTTTATGTTGATCTCTATTCCAATTTTCTGTACAGGTTCCGGAACTGTCGGAACCGAGATGATGCAAAACTTTTTCTGATGTGTGTATTTTTGTGTGTGATATAAGCACATAAACGTTTTAAACATCGCCGTAGCACTTTCTAAAGTGACAAGTCCTTGGCTGACACGACATATGAGGGAGATGCTCTGCATTTTCGTTGTGTGACTTTTGAAAATAGGATGAGAATTACATACACATGGGAGTCATGAGTTATCTTCCACAAAAAATGGTTCAAATAGCTCTAGCACTAAGGGACTTAACATCTCAGGTCATCAGTCCCCTAAACTTAGAACTACTTAAACCTAACTAACCTAAGGACATCACACACATCCATGCCCGAGGCAGGATTCGAACCTGCGACCGTAGCAGCAGCGTGGTTCCGGACTAAAACGCCTAGAACCACTCGGCCACAACGACCGGCGTATCTTCCACAAAGTGCAGAAAAGTAAAGTCTTGGAACATCATTGTTGTTTGGTTCTAGCAGTCAATTTGTCACCGTACATAATGCTGATATTACTTCACCAGGTAGTGACGTATTATACTGCGCTGAATGTCAAAGGTCTTTATAGTTATTACAATACGTGATCGGTGTCTCTTTGAAATTTGACGTTAACTGCGGTGCTTATTTACTCTAATGAAAATTTATACATGCAAAGTCGTAATTTTCGCTAACGTATCCGCTTGCTGACTTGCATCCGCCGAACAGGTACTGCAACTGAGTTGCAGCTGACCTTGACGGAAACAGGACTGCGTCTGCCGCGATACACTGGATTGAGCAAAGCGACGTAAGGACAGGTGACTAGCGAGGCGCCAGTCAGAGGGTCAATGGAACGCGCCACAAAAGCGACGCAGGGTGGCGGCTACGCTGGTGGGCCTATTATTACAAGCGAATAGCATCGTAATGTTACATGTGGATTGTTCGTCAAATGAAGTGGAAGAAGTAAGTGCCTCGATGTATGAACCAACAACATGGACTGAATCTAGCTAGCTTGGGGTGTGAACGGTCACTGTAAGGTCTGTATCTGATATCCAATACGATACTACTTCCGTAGAAATGTTGCAACACATGAGGCAATATCGACCCCACTACTTATCTTAGAAAATAGATTAAGGAAAGGCAAACCTACGTTTCTAGCATTTGTAGACTTACAGAAAGCTTTTGAAAATGTTGTCTGGAATACTCTCTTTCAAATTCTGAAATTGGCGGGGGTAAAATACAAGGAGCGAATGGCTATTTACAATTTGTACAGAAACCAGATGGCAGTTATAAGTGTCGAGGGGCATGAAAGGGAACCAGTGGTTGGGAAGGAAGTGAGACAGGGTTGTAGCCTATCCCCGATGTTATTCAATCTGTATATTGAGCAAGCAGTAAAGGAAACAAAAGAAAATTTCGGAGTAGGAATTAATGTCCATGGAAAATAAATTAAAACTTTGAGGTTCGCCGATGACATTGTAAGTCTGTCAGAGACAGCAAAGGACCTCGAAGACAACTGAACGGAATGGACAGTCCCTTGAGAGGAGGATATAAGATGAACATCAACAGAAGCAAAACGAGGATAATGAAATGTAGGCGAATTAAATCGGGTGATGCTGAGGGAATTAGATTAGGTAATGAGACGCTTAAAGTAGTAAATGAGTTTTGCAATTTGGGGAGCTAAATGACTTACGATGGTCTAAGTAGAGAGGATATAAAATGTAGACTGGTAATGGAAAGGAAAGCGTTTCTGAGAAAGAGAAATTTGTTAATATCGAGTATAGATTTAAGTGTCAGGAAGTCTTTTCTGAATGTATTTGTGTGGAGTGTAGCCATGCATTGAAGTGAAACGTGGACGATAAATAGTTTAAACAAAAAAGAGAACAGAATCTTTCGAGATGTGGTGCTACAGAGGAATGCTGAAGATTAGATGGATAGATCACATAACTGATGAGGAGGTATTGAATATAATTGGGGAGAAGAGAAATTTGTGGCACAACTTGACTAGAAGAAGGGATCGGTTGGTAGGACATATTCTGAGGCATCAAGGGATCACCAGTTTAGAATTGGAGGGCAGTGCGGATGGTGAAATTCGAAGAGGAAGACCAAGAGATGAATACACTAAACAGACTCAGAAGGATGTAGGTTGCAGTAGGTACTGGGAGATGAAGAAGCTTGCACAGGATAGAGTAGAATGGAGAGTTGCATCAAACCGGTCTCTGGACTGAAGACCACAACAACAAATAACTGTGTTGAAACATAGCAACAACTAATTGTGACTCAGCTGCACGCTTGAAAACTGATAAAACATTTAAGCGATAAATTCAAGTACAACAAATCACCTGAGATTTTGTTTAAGTTTCTTATTGCATTTGATAAATGAAAACGGCTAAAGGAAACCGTGGACAAATAGTAACACGCTCTTCTGGTAAGACGGATTGTAAACATTTACAACCTACGATATGGCATAGTCTCGGTGATTAGAGTGACCACGTTAGTCTGACTACTATCGCTTATAACGAGCAGTTAGCGAATAATACGAAGCGTTTCTCACTGAATTCAAACGACAACTTCTTGTGGTAGATCTAATAGTGAGACTAAATAAATAGAAGGTAGAATGTTGCAGTTGTGAAGAGTGACGGAATGAAGCACGAAATTTTGAAGTAAATGTTTCAAAAGTAAAGAAAATAAGTTGACAGGGTTTGTTGTTGTGAACAAATGCAAACTACATAACTACATGCCAGCGAGTAACACAGTCGTCAGTCTTCTGACAGCTTTGCGTCAACTTCGTCAGTTCAGAATAGTGCTTGCTTGTTACGACCTCAATTATTTGCTGGATCAGTTCCAGTTTCTGTCCTCACCTGCAATTCGTACCCTCGACAGCTCCCTCTAGCACCACGGAGGTTGTTACCTAATATCTTAAAACATGTCCCGTCATCCTGCGCCTTATTCTTGTCATTGTTTTCCATATGTTCCTTCCTTCGCCATTTATATGGAGAACCTTCTCAGTCCTTATTAGTACAGCTGATTTTCAACATTCTTCCGTAGCACGACATCTCAAACGCTTTGATTCACTTCTGTGCCGGTTTTCGAGCTGTCCGTGATTCACTACAATTCAATTCTGTGTTCCAACCACACATCTTCAGATATTTATTCCCCAAATTAAGGCCCATGATTGATACCAGTGGTCTTCTCTTGACTAGGAATGCCTCTTTTACCCGTGTTAGGTCTGCTTCTTCTGTCCTTCTTGCTTCATCTGTCAAGAGTTATTTTGCTTCCAAGCTAGCAGAATTCCTTAACTTCGTTTATTTCGTTATTACGAATTTTAATGTTAAGTTTCTGATACTTCTCGTACTTTCCTCTCTGTTCAAAGAATTTCTCTCTAAAAATTATGAAATCCTGGAAGTAAATGGCACTTTAATAAAATATGTGTGTGCTATACTTTGCTATACCTTGCTACACCTTGTTCAGTCCTTGATCTCAACAAAGCGACTGTTGTCGGTCCACTCGTGTACACTTCTGTTCTGAACTGCTCCAAGAAGGAAGAAAGTTACCCAAAAATAAAAATCTTCCATAGTTAAAAATATACCTGCGTTAGCCTTTACCTCATATAAATTCAACGTGGCGTGAACTGTAGCGTTACGTACATGGTTGATATCTTTGTCGAGCTACTCCTGGGACATAATTTACCGAAGTCGGTCCCACATTGACGAAGGATGCTCAAGTGTCGGTCGTACGAAACTTTTGCAAGCTACATCCTTCGTGAGTGGACTGCGTTTCCTTAGGATTCTTCCTTTAAGTCTCACACATGCCTTTTTTATAAATAGTTTCATGCGTTCGTTCGCCCTGAAGCTGCTCCGTACAGATACTTTTAGAAGTTTAATGGATTTGAATGCATTAAGTGATTTTTCTACATTCGGGTAATCGGTAATTTTTGAGTATTTTCAGCAGTTTATGTGCAGTCGGGTGCATTTTGTTTTGTTGAAGGTCATCCTACATTTACATTTTTCTCTTTTTTTGTGCGAGATCCGAGAAGAGATTCATGAGAGTTACGAAGTCGCAAATGGTAGTGGGTGTAAGATTAATAAAAATAAAGCAGCCTGTGTTTATTGCTCTGTTCAGAAGATGAATAGGAAGAGTCAGAGAGTACATTTACGCTAATGAGCAACAGAATCACAGACATCTGCTGCGCGCGCGCTTGTGTGTATCTGTGTATGTGTGTGTGTGTGTGTGTGTGTGTGTGTGTATTTCTGAAATACAGCGAAGTCTAGCAACAAAATTTAGCATTGTCGGTGTACGACGTTCCATCTCCCCTTAAGCCCATTGTCAACGCCTGAGGCGGAGTTACATGTAAAAATAAGAACCTGTCTTAGTTTCAGATAAGATGGTTTGGAGATCTAACAGCCATCTATTTTTAAGTCATGAGTTAATAAAAAAAGTCGAGATCGCAATAATTATTCATTTAGTGATGACTGGTTTCGGCATTTATGCTGTATATCTTCAGGTCTAACACACTATATGGCTGCAGCTGGCGGTGAATGAAACAGCTGCGTGAAATCACAACAGTGACTGTGACTGTGACTGCAGGCAGCTGTTTCGTGGACCACCGGTGCGTTAGATCTGATGATGGTCAGCATGAAGGCCGACACCGGTCATAATTTTTAAGTAAATGTTTATTGCAATCGTCGCTGCTTTATAAATTGATAATTTGTGTTACTCATTAAGTGGAAAGTTACACTCCTGGAAATGGAAAAAAGAACACCGTGAATTCATTGTCCCAGGAAGGGGAAACTTTATTGACACATTCCTGCGGTCAGATACATCACATGATCACACTGACAGAACCACAGGCACATAGACACAGGCAACAGAGCATGCACAATGTCGGCACTAGTACAGTGTATATCCACCTTTCGCAGCAATGCAGGCTGCTATTCTCCCATGGAGACGATCGTAGAGATGCTGGATGTAGTCCTGTGGAACGGCTTGCCATGCCATTTCCACCTGGCGCCTCAGTTGGACCAGCGTTCGTGCTGGACGTGCAGACCGCGTGAGACGACGCTTCATCCAGTCCCAAACATGCTCAATGGGGGACAGATCCGGAGATCTTGCTGGCCAGGGTAGTTGACTTACACCTTCTAGAGCACGTTGGGTGGCACGGGATACATGCGGACGTGCATTGTCCTGTTGGAACAGCAAGTTCCCTTGCCGGTCTAGGAATGGTAGAACGATGGGTTCGATGACGGTTTGGATGTACCGTGCACTATTCAGTGTCCCCTCGACGATCACCAGTGGTGTACAGCCAGTGTAGGAGATCGCTCCCCACACCATGATGCCGGGTGTTGGCCCTGTGTGCCTCGGTCGTATGCAGTCCTGATTTGGCGCTCACCTGCACGGCGCCAAACACGCATACGACCATCATTGGCACCAAGGCAGAAGCGACTCTCATCGCTGAAGACGACACGTCTCCATTCGTCCCTCCATTCACGCCTGTCGCGACACCACTGGAGGCGGGCTGCACTATGTTGGGGCGTGAGCGGAAGACGGCCTAACGGTGTGCGGGACCGTAGCCCAGCTTCATGGAGACGGTTGCGAATGGTACTCGCCGATACCCCAGGAGCAACAGTGTCCCTCATTTGCTGGGAAGTGGCGGTGCGGTCCCCTACGGCACTGCGTAGGATCCTACGGTCTTGGCGTGCATCTGTGCGTCGCTGCGGTCCGGTCCCAGGTCGACGGGCACGTGCACCTTCCGCCGACCACTGGCGACAACATCGATGTACTGTGGAGACCTCGCGCCCCACGTGTTGAGCAATTCGGCGGTACGTCCACCCGGCCTCCCGCATGCCCACTATACGCCCTCGCTCAAAGTCCGTCAACTGCACATACGGTTCACGTCCACGCTGTCGCGGCATGCTACCAGTGTTAAAGACTGCGATGGAGCTCCGTATGCCACGGCAAACTGGCTGACACTGACGGCGGCGGTGCACAAATGCTGCGCAGCTAGCGCCATTCGACGGCCAACACTGCGGTTCCTGGTGTGTCCGCTGTGCCGTGCGTGTGATCATTGCTTGTACAGCTCTCTCGCAGTGTCCGGAGCAAGTATGGTGGGTCTGACACACCGGTGTCAATGTGTTCTTTTTTCCATTTCCAGGAGTGTATTTGTAAATGGCATCAAATAAAATTTAACAATAAATGCAGATCATTAGCGTGATGACTCACGGGAGGGACTAATATTCTATCCAATGTACTCGGTTCTAATATAATCTCCAACATTAACTGAACTGAGACAGGCAACGTTTGAGATGCAAAGAGTTTTTCTTTACAGGGCAGCCATCATATGGTGCAAGCTGTAATAATGAAAATTTTCTGTTACGCGAGAATGGGAGAGGTTCCTCAAGTCTGAAATATCAGATGAGGAACTATGTCGTTAAGATTTCTAAATTAAAACAGAGAATAGGATCTTACTTACAAATAAAATAACTGTCTGAGGTCGTCCTGACCCCAATGTTGTCAGGAACCAAAGGCTCCGTGTCAAAAGGATAAAAAAGACCATACAAAAATCCGAAGAAACGGATATCGAGACTGGACATCAAAAGTTACCAAAACAATCAAACAAGTAAAATGCAATTACAAGGGGGTGGAGAGTAATCATGTATTGCGTGGGGTTTCTTACATTACATAAAAATCGTTCCTCTGTGCTGAGTGACCGGAACACAAACAGGAAAACTACGTAATAGTACATTCTAGCCGTGAATACTGAAGCCGACTCATAACGCAGGCGCGGCATGGAACAGATATGAGATTGGTGAATTGTTCAAACTGGAAACACAGGAAGTAACAGCAGAAGGGAGACGGAACCATCCCAACATTAAGAGGGAGGACGACCTGTAAGTTAAACAAATTCCTGAATAATCTCATAGCTAACCAAAATATTTTTGCGATACAGGTCTGTGCGTTCATTAATTGTATCGAAAACATTCAATTTATCTTTTATTGAATTTTAAATCATCCCTTATTTCTATAACTTATGATGTCCGTATTCCGGATTTTTTTAGGTCTTTTTCATCCTTTTGACACGGAGCCTTTGGTTCCATTACAACATTTGAATGTGGATGACCTCAGATCGTTAACTGATTTTATTTGCAAGTTAGGTCCTGATCTCTCTTTCAATTTATGCGGATCAGCCAGAGAATTATGAACACCTACCTAATAGCCGGTGCGTCCACCTTTCGAGCGGATAAGAGCGGTGACGCATCGTGGAATGGAATCAATGAGGTCTTGGTAGTTCGCTGGATGGAGTTGGCACCACACATGCACACGAAAATCACCCAATTCCCTTAAATTCCGGGGAGCGGGACGATGAGCTCTGACGCCTCATTTAATCACATCCCAAATGTGTTGGCCGGTCGGGCTGGCCGAGCGGTTCCAGGCGCTACAGTTTGGAACTGCGCGGCCGCTACGGTCGCAGGTTCGAATCCTGCCTCGGGCATGGATGTGTGTGATGTCATTAGGTTGGTTAGGTTTAAGTAGTTCTAAATTCTAGGGGACTGATGACCTCAGAAGTTTAGTCCCATAGTGCTCAGAGCCATTTGAACCATTTTGAACCAAGTGTGTTGGATCTGGTTCAGACCTGAAGAGCTGGGGGACCATCAGATCAATTGTAACTCGTCACTATGCTGCTCGAACCACTCTGTCACACTCCTGCTCTTGCGACATAGCGCAGTTCAAATGGTTCAAATGGCTCTGAGCACTATGGGACTCAACTGCTGAGGTCATTAGTCCCCTAGAACTTAGAACTAGTTAAACCTAACTAACCTAAGGACATCACAAACATCCATGCCCGAGGCAGGATTCGAACCTGCGACCGTAGCGGTCTTGCGGTTCCAGACTGCAGCGCCTTTAACCGCACGGCCACTTCGGCCGGCTCATAGCGCAGTATCTTGTTGAAAAATTGGATGTTGTCGGTAAACAGGGCCGTCACTAACTGGCGTTCGTGGTTCGCAACCAGTGTGCAATACTCCTTGGCAGTCACGGTACCTTGCACGATGTCCATTGGACTATGAATGCCCACGTGAATGTCCTTCAGGACATAATAGAGCCGCCGCCAGCTATTATCCGTCCCGCAGCATAGGTGTCAAGGATCTGTTCACCTGGAAGACGACCGACTCGGGCCCTCTCATCGAGGTGATGAAGAAGGTATCGCGATTCATAAGAACGTGCAAAGCTCTGCCACTGCGCCAATGTGGTCACGTGACCATTTAGTCGTAGTTGCCGATGTCGTAGTGCTAACATTGGCACATGCACAGCTAGTCGGCTGCGGAGGCCCATCGTTAGGAGTGTTCGGTGCACTGCGTGATGAGACACAGTTGGACTCTGCCCAGAAGTTGAGTCTAATGTTAGATCCGCCACAGTTCGCCGCCTTTCCTCTTTTATCAGTCTGCCCAGCCTACGACGTCCGAATCTATAACAAGGGCTGGCCACTCAATCCCACGACGTCTAGAGCCGGCCGCGGTGGCCGAGAGGTTCTAGGCACTTCAGTCCGGAACCGTGCGTGTTAAGTCCCATAGTGCTCAGAGCCTTTTGAACGTCTGGAAATGGTTTCACCTTAATTTCGCCACGTGCTGAAGACACTCACCACAGCACTCCTCGAACACCCGACAAGTCGTGAAGTTTCCGAAATCCTCGTGCCGAACCTACGGGCCATTACACTCTGCCCTCTGTCATACTTAGATACATAATACGCCTTCCCCATTGTACACACGTCCCAGCTCGCTCACTGATACTACATGCACAGATCGCGTGTCTGCCTATAACCGTTCATCATAAGAATAAGCCTGATGTAAACAAACACAAACGCAATGATTGGTCAGAAGCCGTAGCACATGTACACTGGTATTGTTACGCTCTTGGAAGTAGGTCCTACTTATGTATTAGGTATCTTGTTACTAAGTTACGTTACATGAAACTTTAAGATATTCAAATGTATTAACAGCCATCAACGTTTTTCTTAATCACGCTTTAGCTAAGTAGTTTTCAATTAAAAAATCGTGTACAGTCACAGTCTTTGCAGAGTTGCGCTCTGATTTTTGCGCTGCTAATGTGCAATATAAAAATGGCTGAGGATGAGTTCTGCTCCGTACTGAAACACGCATGTGGAACACGGTTAAAAAGGCCGAGAAATAGTCTGTTCTTAATGTTTTTCATAAATTTAAGGAGATAATCGGATCTGAAGTTTCCCCAGCGTTGTATATAATGCAGTTGATAAACGAACTTACATTGAATGTGTAGCGCAGTCTGTAACGTAACCAAATGCGGTAATTCGTGTGTTGGTACAAATCTCCTCATTACAATATTTTTCCTCGTTCAACTTGAAATATCTACATCTCTTAATTATAAAACTCATCATCATTTTTATGAATAATTCAGATTTTCTTGTTTCTAATTACATATTGGACACGAAATGCGTCTTTCCATTTCGAATACAAATTCTTAATTGTCGTTGTTTTATGAAAGACTGTTCATAAAAGTTGTTCAAATTAAGAAAACATAACAATTTAATTTTTGAAGCCAAAAATGAAAAACCGAAACCTCTTTATTTGGACTGTGTCCATCGTTTTATACCACAGATGTAGATAAGTATCGTAGAAACATGAAAAACAGTCATTTTTCGCAGCATAGGGCACATCATACAAATGCTGCATTTTTACATTAGCTACTGTACCATTACAATACGAACCCAACAGAACTGATCTGGAGCCGAGCTGCGGGGTTGGCCCCAGGTAACAAGACTGTTAAGCTGCCAGACGTACTGGAACTAAGGCACGGAGCTTTTTTACACGTCACTGCCGTATGCTGACGGGATATTGAACGGCTCGTCGTAATAGAAGAAGAGAAAATGCTGCGCCCGGTTGGCTTCGTGGATTCTGTTGTTGATAGGCGCGTTATCAACGTAGCAGGTGATACTTCCAGAACTGAAATGTATTTCTCAGATTCGTATAAGGAAGGAGCTAAGAGATTATCAGACGACCGACTGTAAGTAATACCGTCAGTGGCTTCAATATTTAACTATAGCCGGCCGCGGTGGTCTAGCGGTTCTAGGCGCTCAGTCCGGAACCGCGCGACTGCTAAGGTCGCAGGTTCGAATCCTGCCTCGGGCATGGATGTGTGTGATGTCCTTAGGTTAGTTAGGTTTAAGTAGTTCTAAGTTCTAGGGGACTGATGACCACAGATGTTACGTCCCATAGTGCTCAGAGCCATTTGAACCAATTTAACTATACGGTGAAATCTTTCAATACTCTTTTAAGTTACACACAGCTTATGCAGAAAAATTACCCTATGGTTAAGTCAGGAATGTTCATCATTCTCGTCTTTAATTACGATTTCAGTGGTACGTTAGCTAAAAATATATCGTGTTGCGGTTTTCGTCTAAGGAGCTTATTGTGGGAGATCTGCAATGTATTATTTCATCCTGCTTAAAAATTAAATGGCATTTGAAGCTGTATTGCCTCTCTGCTCGTCTCTTTTTACGTGTGAACTGCAGCTGGCCACGTCACTGGAGGCTAGCTGTACCAGCTGAACGGCCAGTGCCGTCCAAGTTAAATGCACCGCTAAAGCTGTTGCCCGTATTACCGCTAAGTCGATGTGCGTGTAACGCACAGCACAAAAGGTACCCTTATTGTCCTACTTGACACTACTCCAGACTGCTTGGCTGCAGTCCCACGCAAAACGTAAATCCAATGAGGTTCCAGCAAACGTGGAAGAATACATAGTGCAATGTTTACGTTAGGTTTATTCTTATGATAGACGGATTATAGCAGTCATTACTTGCCAGGTGACGCTGCTATCGCCATGCAGCTTTTCGCGGATAATGCTGTAGTATACAGAGAAGTTGCAGCATTAGAAAATTGCAGGGAAATGCAGGAAGATCAGCACCGGATAGGCACTTGGTGCATGGAGTGGCAACTGACTCTTCACATAGACGAATGTAAGGTATTGCGAATACATAGAAAGAAGGATCCTTTACTGTGTGATTATATGATAGCGGAACAAACACTGGTAGCAGTTACTTCTGTAAAGTATCTGGGAGTATGCGTACGGAACTATTTGAAGTGGAATGATCATATAAAATTAATTGTTGGTTAGGCGGGTGCCAGGTTGAGATTCAGTGGGAGAGTCCTTAGAAAATGCAGTCCATCAACAAAGGAGGTGACGTATAAAACACTCGTTCGACCTGTACTATAGTATTGCTCATCGGTGTGGGATATGTACCAAGTCGGGTTGACAGAGGAGATAGAGAAGATCCAAAGAAGAGCGGCGCGTTTCGTACAGGGTTATATGGTAAGCGTGATAGCTTTACGGAGATGTTTAGCAAACTCTAGTGTCAGACTCTGCAAGAGAGGCGCTCTGCATCGCGGTGTAGCTTGCTGTCCAGGTTTCGAGAGGGTGCGTTTCTGGATGAGGTATCGAATATATTGCTTCCCCCTTCTTATACCTGCCGAGGAGCTCACGAGTGTAGAATGAGAGAGATTCGAGCGCGCACGGAGGTTTTCCGGAAGTCATTCTTCCCGCGAACCATAATCGACTGGAACAGGAAAGGGAGGTAATGACAGTGGCACGTAAAGTGCCCTCCGCCACACACCGTTGGATGGCTTGCGGAGTATAAATGTAGATGTAGATGTAGATGAACGGCTTTGTATCGACAGCAGATCGGTGGCCATTATGTTCTGACTGATCATTCTCTTTTAAGTTCCGTATCCGATATTTCAGACTTGGGGATACCCTCCTGTTCTCGTTGGCAGCATATTTTTGTTATTACAGTTTACACCAGATGATGGAACTTTACGTGTTCCGCAACCGGTCGTGTAGACAATAAGAGATAGTGGGTTAGGCAACTGATGTGCGGTTTCTTCATTTTATAGAACTTTTGAGACAGACCGATAACGGGTGAGACAGTTGAAGAAGAGCTGCAGATCGCTGGCTGCGCCGCATCGGACTCCCGCGACCACGGCCGGTAGCTGGACGACGGCCGCCAGCAGCCGGCGCTACCCCCGGGCGCCAAGGCCGCGGCTGCGCGGCGCCCGCAGCAAGGCGTGGCCGGCCGGCTGACCTTCCGCGCGGCGCGCAGCTGCCGGCTGCTGCTGCTGCTGCTGCCGCTGCTGCAGCCTTGCTGTCATTGTCACCGCCTGCCGTCCCGCGCCTTCCCCCCAGGCTACGCATGTCAGCGCCGCCCGGACATCCGCTTGTGGCGCCTCTGTCGCCGAACTTCAGTTCCTTGTCGAGTGTGTAGTCTTCCGAGCTAGAGATGGGCAAACTGAAACACGTTACTGTTTCGAAACAAATGAAACAGTACAATGTAATGTTTCGATACGCTGTTTCGAAACAGTGAAACAGTTTGTGTTTTGTAATTTAATAAACCTACACATTTTTATCATCTTGAATGTCTACTATATAAGCACGTCCATATAAACACAAATCAGGTGCGAGAGCGCTAATCATATCGCAGAAAGTATGAAACTATCACTTAGGCGTCTTGGCAGTTTCGTACTTCATGCAGCAAATGCGCTGCTTTCGGGTCGTGTGACTTTCATACTTTTCAATTGGCTGAGGACAGCCATAGCTGAAGACAGAAGAACCACCACGAACGGAACTGGAGGTGGGAGCAAACTGCAGAAACAACGGATATGCTACTTGGATCCCCACATTCCGTTAGTATGGGTAATATACCCATCCTGCTAATTTCCATGCACACAAAGTGAATCATTGTGGATAATAGGCACAGTGACTAGAGACTCACACATAATGCCAAATAATTCGAATAAGTAACAAAATATAACAGAAATAAATTTTGTCTTTCAAGGTGTTTCGAACCGGTACTATAAATTCACCCTTCCCAGCACTTCCCGTTCGCCATTACGCTATCAGTGACATGTCAAACAGAGTTCTTGCAATTATACCTACATCAAATTTATGTTTACGTCTAATAACTGTCCCTCTAAGCCTTTTTTTATTCAAAATGTTGCAGGCTTACTTGCGTTTCTTAATGTGATTACTGTACATGGACAGAGAAGCGTATGTTATAAAAACAGTGTAATTTAATTGAATGATTTTCACGTATTTATTATTTTCTATGCGTTGTTTTATTGTTTGGTTAGTGTTTATAAAGCAGATGTTACGCCATTTCGTAATAGGACAGTCAGCAAGAAACGAAGCTTTGTTTTCGGATATCTTAAGCTTCATGCTGTTGCTTGTCAAAAAGATTTCGACACTCTTGAAAGTGTTTCACGAAGTGGTATGTTGTGCTTCGGTACCTGTGCCGAGCCCGAAACTCGTCCGACAAAGAGCGGAATGAAACATCACTGTTTCGATACAATTAGTCCATTCCAAGCACAGGTGGACTGAAACAGCCTTATTTTGAAACAACGATGCAGTTTCTGTGTCTGGCTCGAAATCGAATCTGGTCCGGTTATCCGAAACAGGGGCAAAATGAAACACCACTGTTTCGAAACAGTGAACCACAGCCGTTCCGAAACACTGAAACAGTTCCACGTATCGATACACTGTATCGAAACATAGAAACAGTGGCCAAGTCTACTTCCGACAGGTGAATTAGGTTCTCCTGTCCGTACGAGCGTGCGGTGCATGGCGGTGGGTACCCTGTTCGACAACTAGTCATTTCCTTTCCTGTTCCCATTGCAAACAGAGAAATGGAGAAGCGACTTTCTATACACTGACGAACCTAAACATCATGACAATTTGCTTAATAGTTTTTTTCCCGTCTTTCGAACGAAATACTTCGCTGATTCTGCGTATCAGGACTCCGATAGTCTGTTGGTGGGTTTGTGGAGGTATGTGGCATTACATGTACACGCACACGTCATGTAATTAGCGTATACAGGATGGTCCATTGATCGTGACCGGGCCAAATATTTCACGAAAAAAGCGTCAAACGGAAAAACTACAAAGAACGAAACTTGTCTAGCTTGAAGGGGGAAACCAGATGGCGCTATGGGTGGCCCGCTAGATGGCGCTGCCATAGCTCAAATGGATATCAACTGCGTTTTTCTACATAGGAACCCCCATTTTTATTACATATTCGTGTAGTGCGTAAAGAAATATGAATGTTTTAGTTGGACCACTTTTTTTTCTTTGTGATAGATGGCGCTGTAATAGTCACAAACTTGTAAGTACGTGGTATCACGTAACAATTCCGCCAGTGCGGACGGTATTTGCTTCGTGATACATTGCCCGTGTTAAAATGGGCCGTTTACCAATTGCAGAAAAGGTCGATATCATGTTGATGTATGGATATTGTGATCAAAATGCCCAACGGGCGTGTGCTATGTATGCTGCTTGGTATCCTGGACGACATCATCCAAGTGTCCGGACCGTTCGCCGGATAGTTACGTTATTTAAGAAAACAGGAAGTCTTCAGCCACATGTGAAACGTCATCCACGACCTGAAACAAATGATGATGCCCAAGTAGGTGTTTTAGCTGCTGTCGCGGCTATTCCGCACATCAGTAGCAGACAAATTGCGCAAGAATCGGGAATCTCAAAAATGCTACATCAACTTCGATTGCACGCGTACCATATTTCTATGCACCATGAATTGCATGGCGGCGACTTTGAACGTCGTGTACAGTTCTGACGCTGGGCACAAGAGAAATTACAGGAAGATGACAGATTTTTGCACGCGTTCTATTTAGCGACGAAGCGTCATTCACCAACAGCGGTAACGTAAACCGGCATAATATGCACTATTGGGCAACGGAAAATCCACAATGGCTGCGACAAGTGGAACATCAGCGACCTTGGCGGGTTAATGTATGGTGCGGCATTATGGGAGGAAGCATCATTGGCCCCCATTTCATCGATTGCAATCTAAATGGTGCAATGTATGCTGATTTCCTACGTAATGTTCTACCGATGATACTACAAGATGTTTCCCTGCATGACAGAATGGCGATGTACTTCCAACATGATGGATGTCCTGCACATAGCTCGCTTGCGGCTGAAGCGGTATTGAATAGCATATTTCATGACAGGTGGATTGGTCGTCGAAGCACCATACCATGGCCCTCACGTTCACCGGATCTGAGGTCTCCGAATTTCTTTCTGCGGGAAAGTTGAAGAATATTTGCTATCGTGATCCACCGACAACGCCTGACTACATGCGTCAGCGCATTGTCAATGCATGTGCGAACATTACGGAAGGCGAACTACTCACTGTTGAGAGGAATGTCGCTACACATACTGCCAAATGCATTTTGGTTGACGGACATGATTTTGAGCATTTATTGCATTAATGTGGTATTTACAGGTAGTCACGCTGTAACAGCATGCGTTCTCAGAAATGGTAAGTTCACAAACGTACATGTATCACATTGCAAAACCGAAATCAAATGTTCAATCCTACCTACGTTCTGTATTTTAATTTAAAAAAAAATACCTGTTACCAACTGTTCGTCTAAAATTGTGAGCTTTATGTTTGTGACTATTACAGCGCCATCTATAACGAAGCGAAAAAAGTAGTCCAACTAAAACATTCATATTTATTTACGCATTACACGAATATGTAATAAAAATGGGGGTTCCTATTTAGAGAAACGCAGTTGATATCCGTTAGAGCTATGGCAGCGCCATCTAACGGGCCAACCATAGCGCCATCTGGTTTCCCCCTTCAATCTAGACAAGTTTCGTTCTTTGTAGATTTTTCGTTTGACGCTTATTTCGTGAGACATTTGGCCCGGTCACGATCAATGGACCACCCTGTATAACGGGCCGCTGATAAGCGTATGCGGTGATAGTGCCCTATAGCGACGCAAATCGGTTCCATATGATTTACGTCAGGTGAATTTGGTCGCTGAGTCATCAGCGTGAGTTCACTACAATGCCCCTCCAACCACTGTAGGTCGGTTCTGGCTCCGAAACGTGTGCAATTATACTGCTGAAAGACGACATACTCGTCGGGGAAGATATGAAGCAAAAAGGGATGCAGGTGGTTCGCAGCTGTCAGCGTGTCTTCAATCACTACCACAGGTCGCATGCAAGTGCAGGAGAATGTCTCCCGTTGCTTAATACTGCTCCCATCAGTCTGCGTCTGTGGCGCACTGCAAGTTTCGAGCCGCCGTTGGCGTCGGTGACAGCGTTTGTGGAGACGGCCATCAACTTAGTGTAGCAGACATGTGGTTGACCCGAAGAGCCGACATCATTCCATAGATCGACAGTAGAATCCCGAATATTTGCTTAACAAGAGTGATAGGGCACAAATCGCAGAATATCTGAGTGACCACCATCAAACGTTCATTTCTGAGGAAGAGGATGTGGAACAAAAATGGAAAAAATTCAGAAACATCGTCCAGTACGCCTTAGATAAGTTCGTACCGACTAAGGTCCAAAGCGAGGGGAAAGATCCACCGTGGTATAACAATCATGTACGAAAGGTACTACGGAAACAAAGAAAGCTTCATCATAGGTTTAAGAGTAGTCGAATCATAGCTGATAAGGAAAAGCTGAACGAAGCGAAAAAGAGCGTAAAGAGAGCAATGAGAGAAGCATTCAACGAATTCGAACATAAAACATTGGCAAACAATCTAAACAAGAACCCTAAAAAGTTTTGGTCATATGTAAAATCGGTAAGCGGATCTAAATCCCCTATTCAGTCACTCGTTGACCACGATGGCACCGAAACAGAGGACGACCGAAGAAAGGCAGAAATACTGAATTCAGTGTTCCGAAACTGTTTCACTGCGGAAAATCGTAACACGGTCCCTGACTTCAGCCGTCGCACGGACGCCAAAATGGAAAATATTGAAATAAACGATATCGGAATTGAAAAACAACTGCTATCACTTAGTAGCGGAAAAGCATCCGGACCAGACGAGATACCCTTAAGATTCTACAGTGATTATGCTAAAGAACTTGCCCCCTTTCTATCAGCAATTTATCGTAGATCGCTGGAAGAACGTAAAATACCTAGCGACTGGAAGAAAGCGCAGGTCGTTCCCATTTTCAAGAAGGGTCATAAATCAGATGCGAATAATTATAGGCCTATTTCGCTTACGTCAATCTGTTGTAGAATAATGGAACATGTTTTGTGTTCTCGTATTATGACGTTCTTAGATAATACAAATCTCCTTCATCATAACCAACATGGATTCCGCAAACAGAGATCATGTGAAACTCAGCTCGCCCTATTTGCCCAAGAAATTCACAGTGCCGTAGACACTGGCGAGCAGATTGATGCCGTATTCCTGGACTTCAGGAAGGCATTTGATACGGTTCCGCACTTACGTTTAGTGAAAAAAATACGAGCTTACGGAATATCGGACCAGGTTTGTGATTGGATTCAGGATTTCCTAGAAGAAAGAACACGACATGTCATTCTTAACGGTTCAAAATCTGCAGATGTAGAGGTAATTTCGGGAGTACCGCAGGGAAGCGTGATAGGACCTTTATTGTTTACAATATACATAAATGACTTAGTTGACAACATCGGTAGCTCCGTGAGGCTATTTGCAGATGACACGGTTGTCTACAAGAAAGTAGCAACATCAGAAGACTCGTACGTACTCCAGGAGGACCTGCAGAGGATTAATGCATGGTGCGACAGCTGGCAGCTTTCCCTAAACGTAGATAAATGTAATATAATGCGCATACATAGGGGCAGAAATCCATTCCAGTACGACTATGCCATAGGTGGTAAATCATTGGAAGCGGTAACGACCGTAAAATACTTAGGAGTTACTATCCGGAGCGATCTGAAGTGGAATGATCACATAAAACAAATAGTGGGAAAAGCAGGCGCCAGGTTGAGATTCATAGGAAGAATTCTAAGAAAATGTGACTCATCGACGAAAGAAGTAGCTTACAAAACGCTTGTTCGTCCGATTCTTGAGTATTGCTCATCAGTATGGGACCCTTACCAGGTTGGATTAATAGAAGAGATAGACATGATCCAGCGAAAAGCAGCGCGATTCGTCATGGGGACATTTAGTCAGCGCGAGAGCGTTACGGAGATGCTGAACAAGCTCCAGTGGCGGACACTTCAAGAAAGGCGTTACGCAATACGGAGAGGTTTATTATCGAAATTACGAGAGAGCACATTCCGGGAAGAGATGGGCAACATATTACTACCGCCCACATATATCTCGCGTAATGATCACAACGAAAAGATCCGAGAAATTAGAGCAAATACGGAGACTTACAAGCAGTCGTTCTTCCCACGCACAATTCGTGAATGGAACAGGGAAGGGGGGATCAGATAGTGGTACAATAAGTACCCTCCGCCACACACCGTAAGGTGGCTCGCGGAGTATAGATGTAGATGTAGATGGTCCCGTGACCACTGCAATCGTAACTGACGATGTCGTTAGATCAACTTGTGAACATGTAGGAGTGGTCTGCTGTGGTGCTCCATGTCCAACAATGTATGATGAACGGTGTGCTCTGAAACACCTGTGCGTGCACGCGCATTATGCTCTTTCGGCAGAGACACCGCAGATGACAATCTATTCTACTTTACAGGCAAGTCACTGAACCCCACGTTTTGTGAAGGGCCGTGGACGTCCAATTATTTAACATCTGGTGGTAATTTTACTGTCCTTCCACCTGACGGCCGTAGCGCTTGAACATTAGACCAGCTTCGCCGTTTTCGAGATAATTTGCTTAATATTAATGTGGCCTTTGCCACAGTCGTTTATCTCAATGGATTTCACCATTTGCAGCCAATATGTTCGCTGGAGTGAGCCCGGGTCCGTGTCTGCTTCGCTTACATGCTTTTGCTACCGAGTCAAATGTCCGCAACGCCATCAGGCAGTGGGCACTGGTCATAATGTTTTGGCTTATCAGTGTATGCGTCCGTTCGAGTCCAAATTTCTCTTATTTTGCCTTCGGGGTGCTTACGCGAATTGCTCGTAGGTGGCAGTAGATTCGTCCTGCAGTCAGCTGCAGACGCCGGTACTCTAAATTTTCTCAGTAGTGTTCCTCGAAGGGAAGGTCGCCTTCCCTCCAGCTATTCCCATTAGGATTGCCGAAGCATCAACGCAATATCTGGCTGTTGTTCGGTCCTACCGCGGCCTCTCCAGATACATCTTCAACCTGGACTATCATTTACTGGAGCAGTCCTCAGTGATGAGTCCCGCTTCGAACTGAGCCTCAGTGACCAGCAAGACGTGTGTGGAGACGCCGCCGACAGCGGTGGGGTATCAACCTGAGTGTCGCTCGCCATGCTAATCGTGATGGTCCGGCGTGCCATTTCATTTCATATCAAGACCCCTTTGGTTGCCATGCGCGGCGCCTTTGCTCCCCAGTGCCAGATCGACGAAATTCTACGCCCCGTTTTAATTCCCTTCTTGGCAAACCATCCTGGGCTTACATTTCAACAAGATACCCATCCCTCCCGCACGCACGCTAAGAGTTTCTACTGCTCGTTTTCGTGCTTGTGAAACTATACTTTGGCCAGCAGGGTCATCGAATAGCTCCCCAATTCAAAAAAATTGTTCAAATGGCTCTGAGCACTATGGGACTTAACTTCTGAGGTTATCAGTCCCCTAGAACTTAGAACTATTTAAACTTAACTAACCTAATGACATCATACGTATCCATGCCCGGGGCAGGATTCGAACCTGCCACCGTAGCAGTCACGCGGTTCCGGACTGAAGCGCTTAGAACCGCTCGGCCGCTGTGGCCGGCGCTACCCAATTGAGAACGTCTAACGCGCCTGTTGGACAGAATCTGGCACGATATCCCTCAAGAGGACAGAGAACAACTGTGTCAATCAGTGACAAGTGAATAACTGCTTGCATAACGGCCAGAGTTGGACCGATGCGTCATTGAATAGCTCAATTTTTGAAGCTCTTTCTCTTGAATAAAGCATCAAATTTTTCTGAAATTGTAATCGTTTGCTGCCGGTCGCTGTGTTCGAGCGGTTCTAGGCGCTTCAGTCCGAAACTGCGCTGTTGTTACGGTCGCAGGGTCGAATCCTGCCTCGGGCATGGATGTGTGTGGTGTCCTTCGGTTCGTTAGGTTTAACTAGTTCTAAGTCTAGGGGACTGATGATCTCCTGTGTTAAGTCCCATAGTGCTTAGAGCCAATTAAACCATTTTTAAACATTTGTTTGTTTATACATGTACTTTTTTAAGTGTTTATAGAGAATAAGTGCGGTCCTGTCACACTTCTCCCGGGGAACCTTTTCCGATACCGTTGTCTCTGATGAACATTCACCGTCAAGGAGAGCGTATCAGGTTCTGTTACTTAAAAAATCGAGCCACTCATATATCTGGGAACCTGTTCTGTATGCTCCTGTTTCTGTTATCAGACAGCAGTGCGGCACTGTTGAAATGCATTGCGGAAATCTACCAATACAGAATCTGCCTGCTGCCTTAGAATACTATTTCATGTACATTCAGTCAGCGTGGCAGTGTCTGTCGGTTACTGTTGGGGAGAACATGTATTACCGTGACGGCTATTGTTGTCACTCGTAGGTGCAGAATCGTTTGATTCAGAATTACGAAAATAGTTGGAAATGCGCAAGCCATTTACAGTCTGCGGAACTTAACTGACGAAATAGGTGTATAAAGTAACTTAACATACTAACTGCTTGGTGGAAATGAATGAAAGTGCGGTAGTATTTTTACCAGACGCCTTCCAGTCGTGCACAGGAAGCTGGACGTTAAATGGCGTGAGGTCAGCGTCACTACAACGCCAAATGGACCTGGTCCTGCAAAACGGTACGGTTGAAGGAACAAGAAAAGCTGTCTGTGTCTACGAGCGAGCAGTTATAGTGCACTGTGGTGCTGTACTTCACTACAACATGCCCCAGAGACTACATCTGGATGGCTTCACAAGGGGAAGAATCATCCGGACATTTGAAGAAGAATGAAGTGTGACGGGTGTAATCCGAGAATTTGGTACTGCTTAGAGCGTTGTTTCACATCCAAGGGAAGTGTTCCAAGCCACAGAGAGGGATTGCTGCTCGAAGGAGAAGAGGTGGTTGACCACGGATAACTGCAGCAGCTGAGACCGGTACATTTTGCAACAGGCAAGAAGGGACCCTTGTCAAACAGCGGGCCCAATTGCAACTATTTTTTAACAGGTCTGCAAGGCACGCTGTCTCATGTTCCTTAGTGGCACGCTGGTGGTCTTTGCCCGACGACGAGTACTTTGCGTTCCGTTGACGCCCACGTATTGGGGGCACCGTTTTTGATGGTGCCAAGAGCGTGCGGACTGGACGAGAGCGCATTAAGCCTGCGTAGTGATTCTGTACTTACTCTCGTATGGCGTGAGGTGCGAACAGTTAACGCAACCTGGAACATTGTCGAACATTATCGCTTGGTGCACGTGCTATGAGGTGGGGAGGCATAATGTTGCACCGGGTACTTCTCTTAAATTTTTGAACACTGTACACTCACGGTTCGACGTCATTGACACGGTACTCCTTCCCTACGTGCACCGTTTTTTGATGTACTAAAGGAAATAGCAAAAAACTAACCATTTTGATGTTGAGATGGTATGTACAGCAGTTACAAAGTTACAGCAAACATAAGTTAACATCAAATGTAAAATCACTACTGTGCTAAGAAAACGTACATTTCAGAAATTTCTTCCCCAAATGAAGAGCTTTGTTTGATACCAGTAGACTTATCTTGACAGGAATACCCTATTTTTGGCATTTGCCTCTCTGGCGCCTTTAACTTTCCTTTGCCTTACAGTAAGACGGTCTGCCACATAGTTGTTCGTCATTCAGACATATCTGATTACACTGTAAGCATCTGCAGCACCTAACCACTGTACGATGGTGAACTGCTACCATACATTTCCATTAAATCGGCACTTACTGTTGCAGCGGGTGCTGCCGAAAATCAATTATTTGTCAATGCGTTGAGCCAGTCCGTCTTGGCTTCTCTAGCGGCGAGCTGCAGTACTGTGGCGTTAGGTTTACAATTTGTACAATAACTGTGGACGTGAACCTGCAAAGAAACAAAAAATTGATACGAAAATGAATTTTTTCGAGGTCAGAATAATATTTTGTAATTATCCCTCGTGTACGTGACAGAAATTATCCGCACATCAGGAACGTGGCAGCATAGAAATCACTATGATCCCATAACTATATGATACCTTTCCAGGATTTAATATGGTGTGAAGAACTTACATCAGGAGGTCCCAAGCGTTGTCAGACCATTAACCGTGAGAATTGGAAATTTGTGGTAAGGTCTTACGGGACCAAACTGCTGAGTTCATCGGTCCTTAAGCTTGCACCCGTTGTCTAGGAACACAGTCCGCCTTTCGCCGCGGAGCAGCTCGGACTTGTTTACGTCTCGGCTGCGAACGGTCGCGGAAGAAGCGGTGTTTACACCGTCGTCACTCGCGTGTGTTACTGTTTGAATCGAACGCAATGGCACACAATTTCCGAAAAACCACGATGCAGTTCACGTTCTGTAACGAGTATGCAAGACCGAAGGCTTTCGAAATTGAACGTTTCTTGAGGGACGAAGTGCATCTTAATTACACGGAGATTATTGGAATTCATTTATCAATCGTGAGCAGCACTCTTTACGTAAAGATGATTGACGACGCAGCATGTGATAGGATCATTGAAGCCGCCAAACGAGGATTCCAGTTCCGACACTCCGATGTTCATATTGGCGAAGTTTTAGTCGCTCATTCGGGCCTGGGCGTGCGTACGATTCGAATCTTCGAGCTGCCTTTTGAGGTACCCGAATCATTGGTCACTGAATCACTCCAGCCATATGGCAGAGTTATTAGTCATACGGCCGAACGGTGGGCAAGTTTTAGCACGTATCCAGTGCTCACTGGTGTCCGACAGGTGCGAATTGCCCTTACGAAACATGTGCCATCGTACATAAACATCGGTGGCTGTAGAGCTATTGTCATCTATGATAGACAGCCCCGCACATGCTCCGGGTGTGGTGGTGAAGGACATCTTCGATCAGCGTGTATGCAGAGGAGACTCGTGCAACTCCCCAGCGGAGACTTCCAGAATCCGACTACACCAACGTCACTGCCGATGACTTATGTGATGGCGCTTCGCGGGGAGGTGACGCCGAGGTCGGAACGCACCATCGAACCGACGCCGCAGTTGATTGAGGCGCCTTCGGACGCCACTGAAGAAGGAATGGCTCCGACCAACCTCAAATCTCAGACACTACAGGTGGCGCAGAAAGAGGATGAGAGCATCACAATAGGCATGGAAGCTGAAGTGGAACGGCCCCAGGGCATTGTGGCGGCGGCGGGAACGCAGGAGATGCAAGATGCGCCAACACCAGAGGCCGAGGTTAGGGCCCGCAAACAACGCTCGCTAAAGCGCCGCAAGAAGCGCCGACTAAACTCTGCGGAGACGCTCCCTTCTCTTCTAGGGAGCCCAGACGAGTCTAACACTATGGACCTGTCTGACATGGAACCACAAGCTTCGGATGTCGCAGATCATATGAATTCGGACAGTGAAATGATGTCATATCGTTCAGACGACGCATCCGCTCAGGGGCCTGCTACCCCTTCGGCGGTGGAGTCTACAGCTGCGAAAGAACAATAGATGTCACACATCAATGCCGCACAGGAAAATTTGGAGCACACCAATAGTATCAGCTGGTATGAGCAGGACGACGACATCACCGATGCGGACCGTTCTATTGGCGGGGCCTTGCATCCGTCCGCATCTCAAGAAACCTAATGCCGCAGGGACACGTTCCTCGGGCGAACCTCGGCGGATGTGCCAAGGGACTATCGACACGGTGAAACTTTGTCGTTTTAACATCATGTGGAGATGACAGCTACTCGACCCCAGGCATACAGAATAGGGACAGTGAATGTAAATACCATTAGATCGCCCGTGAAACAGCAGTTGTTTAGGGACATGATATACGCGTCGGATGTGGATATACTGATGGTGCAGGAAATTTACATTCCTGAGTTCCAGGAAGTACATGGATACATCTCCTACACCTCGTCGCACTCGAACAACGACAGTGGAACGGCGATATTGGTCCGGGACGGGATTCCGGTCCGAGACCTGGCTTATCTACCTTCGGCACGAGGACTGGCGATAACTGTTAATGGAATTCGCATTCTCAATGTTTATGCCCCTTCCGGCACAGACAACAGACGGGCGCGTGCGAGATATTATTCGGAAGAGATTGTGCCCTTATTTACCGGCAGATTCGATCATTTCATTATGGGTGGTGACTTCAATTGTGTTTTAGCCCAAAAAGACCAGACACCACATTACAATACCTGTCGTGAATTGCATGTGCTATGCCGGGATCTGGAGTTAAGCGACACCTGGGACATGATTCATAGGAACCGTGAGGGATATACTTTTTTTACGAGTCACTCGGCGAGCAGACTCGATCGAATATATGTTTCGGTTGGCCTACAGGATAAGGTGATCGACGCGGAACGATGGCCAGCGGCATTTACTGATCATCTGGCTTACATTTGTACCATGTCACTCCCTAGGCAAAGTGTGTGGAGAAGCCGCGGGACATGGAAGCTCAATTCGTCCCTTTTGGCGGACCCCGAATGTCGTCAGAGAGTCGAGGAGGTATGGGCCACATGTCAACGCCGTCTACCAACGTATACCTCCGTGCTTCAATGGTGGCTCGAGTGCACTAAGCCGGCAATAAGAAGAGCTCTAATACAGTATGGTCGGGATAAGGCGAGATGGCAGAGAGACACTCTTGATTATTATTACACCATGCTTCGTGAGCTGTCCTTCCAGGTGCCGTCGGCAGAACATCATGTGGAAGTTCATCGTGTCAAGGCACAAATCCTATCGATCACGCGACGACGACTGGGTGGCATCCCAATACGGGCAAGATGTCTTGACACCATAACTGGGGAACGTACCTCGATACACCATGTGTCGCGGGAACATAAGCGTTACCGCCGGGCATTGGTAACAGTGCTCCACGGTTTAGATGGCCGTCAACTGACAACACAACAGGGCATTGCAAATGAATTTTTAGAGCATATCCGCCATCTCTATGCCGGTACACCGACGGACCGTCAGGTAGGGGAAGAGATACTGCAACATCTGCAAACGACACTGACAGGGACGGATAAGGCAGCGCTTATGGAGCCACTCACAGAAGATATAAAGGTGGCACTCACAGAAGGAGCGCCCCATAAATCACCGGGGCCAGATGGGATTACGCTAGAGTTTTATCGAGAATTCGTGGACATGATGATGCCACAGTTGGTGTCGATGTACAATGAGGCGATGAGTCCGAACATGCGCCTACCGTCGGATTTTGTGACGGGCTTTCTTCTTCCCATCCCGAAGATGGCAGGGAGTCGCAGTGTTAATCAATATCGGCCTCTTACTATGCTAAACACCGATTATAAAATTTTTGCACGGCTACTAGCGTCTCGTCTCAAGCTGGCGATATCCAGGACAATATCCCCTGATCAGGCTTGCCTAGGGGTGCGAAGCAACATCTCCTCGGCGTTAAGTGAATACCGTGACGTTATCGCCCTTGCGGAAACTTGTAAAATGCGAGCAGCGATTAAATCTGTGGACTTCGATCGTGCGTTCGACAGGATAAACCATGACTTCTTGGCGTCAGTCATGAGCCGAATGGAGATTCCACCTGTTTTCATCTCCATCATTATGAGGCTAATAAGAGGGGCTACATCGAAGGTGATTGTAAACGGTCGGGAAGCGGGCTCGGTTCCTATTAACAGCTCCGTCCGACAAGGGTGCCCACTCTCCATGATGCTGTTTGCGATAGCGCTTGAGCCGCTGATGTGTGTTATGAGGCGCTCACTTCCTGGGATAGCGCTTATATAAGACCTCTTTCGTTTGTTGCGCATATGCGGACGACCTGATCCTTCTTGTCAGATCAGGTCATGAAGTGCATCAGGCTGTTGAATATCTAGACTCTTACGGGACGGCAGCAGGCAGTGTCATTAACATGACGAAATCCCAAATTATGCACATTGGACGGGGTCTGGAAGACGTACCGGGACCGTTTCAGACGGTGGAATCGCTGAGACGTCTGGGGATCACATTTACCCGTTCACTACGGCGGTCAGCGGCGGCGAGTTCTCGGCGGCTCCTGCAAAATGTTCGTCTGGCGATACGGAACAACTCACTGAGAGCCTTTGACATGATCCAGCGTGTGGCATACACTAACGTTCACATAGCGTCACGACTGCCCCATTTAGCGCAGATCCTACCAATACCGAAGGGTATTGCAGACCGCCTCATGGCTGCCTTTGGTTACTATGTTAGTACTGGGATGTTATTTAAGATCACATATGACACGTTAACGCTACAATTCCGGAACGGTGGCCTCAACCTCACAAACGTGAGAAACAAAGCTCTGGCGCTTTACATGCGAGCGATGATACGAAATTGGCAACAACGAAAGCACACCATAACGTCAGCTCTGATAGAAGTACTTGTTCCGCCTTCGTACGAACCCCCTATTGCGGTGGGCAATATTTCGCCTTCTCTTGCGCACATTGCCTCATTTCTTGTTGATTACAGTTATGTTCGTCTGAAAGTACCTTCGACGAGAATACCCACGACTCAGGAGATCTATAGGGGCTTGATGGATCACCATGCCCGCAACGTAATGGAATTCAAATACCCGTCGAGAACGTGGAACCACATTTGGTGTGCAGTGCATACTCCATTACTGTCAACAGCAGCGAGATCGATGTGGTACATTCTTATAAACCGTAAACTTGTGACCAGGAGTCGATTACATACAATTCATATGGTCGATTCTCCTCTTTGCACAAACTGTGGCCTGTTAGCAACGGAAGAACATGGTTTAGTGTGTGGCGCAGCGAGGGACGTCTGGATGCTGACGCGTCGAATATTGGCTTTCCTTCGGCGCACTAACTACACAGAAATCACATCGGATGTACTTTTCTACCGGACAAGACCTTTTTTCCCAAACAAAAGACGTATGCGGTCAATTGGATCGCTGGACATGCGACGAAATATTTGTATTCGTACGATATTAAGTCCGTGATGAATTATTGGATGTATTTACAAGAACAACACGAGCTCATACGGAGTCATACGAAATACAGGACTTACTTTTCCAATTTTTTAGGAAGTGTTTTTCACAATCCGCCCGACAGCTGGGGTGTCCCAGAACTGAGAAGACTCCTGCAGCAGAACGACTAGAGACAATACTGCGCGGTTCAGTTATATTGGCATACAGCACACTGAGAAGAAAACTGGCCCCTACATGGTCGACGCAGGAGAAATACATAAATATATGCCGCCCACAAAGGCAGAAATGGTCAAGATTATATGGCTGTCTGCCAGATTTATGATGCGACACCGTGTGCTGCAGGGATTGTGACGCAGATGATAACTTCATTTTCACTCCCGCCCGTGACTGGGATTGTCATTACTTTATTCATGCTACAAAAAAAAAAAAAAAAAAAAAAGGGCGGCCTTTACGTTGATTTTCTGGTTTACAAATTGGTTTTGCTTTGTTTTTGCTGTCTCGATCCTTTTCTTATCCCTACGATTGTACAATTGTACGAATAAAGATTGTTTGTTTACCCTGCCTTCCTGCTCCCAAAAACAAGATAAAAAAATCCGCTTGGAATACGAATTTTTATTTTTTATTATCACCTTCATTTAACTTGTATGTAAAAAAAAATTAAAAAAATAAAAAAAGCGGTAAAAAAGGGGGGGTAGCGTCTTTGATTCGTAATCAAAACGTCTTCGGTCCCGGGTTCGATCCCCGCCACTGCCTAAATTTTGATAAATAATCAGCATTGGCGGCCGAAGACTTCTGGCATAAGAAGTCAGCCTCATTCTGCCAATGGCCTTAACAAAGAGGGCGGAGGAGCGGATAGAGGTTCAGGGTACTCTCTTGTCCTAGGGATGGGAAATTGCCCCTAAAGGCGGAAGAATCAGCAATGATCAACGACATGAGGATGCAGAAGGCAATGGAAACCACTGCATTAAAGACACGTAACGTGTATCCACAAGACATGTGGCCTGTAATTGAAGAAGTGTCATGATGATCTCTCCATTTGCAAAAGATTCCGGAATAGTCCCCCATTCGGATCTCCGGGAGGGGACTGCCAAGGGGGAGGTTACCATGAGAAAAAGATTGAATAATCAACGAAAGGATAACGTTCTACGAGTCGGGACGTGGAATGTCAGAAGCTTGAACGTGGTAGGGAAACTAGAAAATCTGAAAAGGGAAATGCAAAGGCTCAATCTAGATATAGTAGGGGTCAGTGAAGTGAAGGGGAAGGAAGACAAGGATTTCTGGTCAGATGAGTATCGGGTAATATCAACAGCAGCAGAAAATGGTATAACAGGTGTAGGATTCGTTATGAATAGGAAGGTAGGGCGGAGGGTGTGTTACTGTGAACAGTTCAGTGACCGGGTTGTTCTAATCAGAATCGACAGCAGACCAAACCAACACCGACAACGATAGTTCAGGTATACATGCCGACGTCGCAAGCTGAAGATGAATAGATAGAGAAAGTGTATGAGGATATTGAAAGGGTAATACAGTATGTAAAGGGGGACGAAAATCTAATAGTCATCGGCGACTGGAATGCAGTTGTAGGGGAAGGAGTAGAAGAAAAGGTTACAGGAGAATATGGGCTTGGGACAAGGAATGAAAGAGGAGAAAGACTAATTGAGTTCTGTAGCAAGTTTCAGCTAGTAATAGCGAATACCCTGTTCAAGAATCACAAGAGGAGGAGGTATACTTGGAAAAGGCCGGGAGATACGGGAAGATTTCAATTAGATTACATCATGGTCAGACAGAGATTCCGAAATCAGATACTGGATTGTAAGGCGTACCCAAGAGCAGATATAGACTCAGATCACAATATAGCAGTGATGAAGAGTAGGCTGAAGTTCAAGACATTAGTCAGGAAGAATCAATATGCAAAGAAGTAGGATACGGAAGTACTAAGGAATGACGAGATACGTTTGAAGTTCTCTAACGCTGTAGATACAGCAATAAGGAATAGTGCAGTACGCAGTACAGTTGAAGAGGAATGGACATCTCTAAAAAGGGCCATCACAGAAGTTGGGAAGGAAAACATAGGTACAAAGAAGGTAGCTGCGAAGAAACCACGGGTAACAGAAGAAATACTTCAGTTGATTGATGAAAAGAGGAAGTACAAACATGTTCCGGGAAAATCAGAAATACAGAAATACAAGTCACTGAGGAATGAAATAAATAGGAAGTGCAGGGAAGCGAAGACGAAATGGCTACAGGAAAAATGTGAAGACATCGAAAAAGATATGATGGTCGGAAGGACAGACTCAGCATACAGGAAAGTCAAAACAACCTTTGGTGACATTAAAAGCAACGGTGGTAACATTAAGAGTGCAACGGGAATTCCACTGGTAAATGCAGAGGAGAGAGCTGGTAGGTGGAAAGAATACGCTGAAAGCCTCTATGAGGGTGAAGAATGGTCTGATGTGATAGAAGAAGAAACAGGAGTCGATTTAGAAGAGATAGGGGATCCAGTATTAGAATCGGAATTTAAAAGAGCTTTGGAGGACTTACGGTCAAATAAGGCAGAAGGGATAGATAACATTCCATCAGAATTTCTAAAATCATTGGGGGAAGTGGCAAAAAAACGACTATTCACGTTGGTGTGTAGAATATATGAGTCTGGCGATATACCATCTGACTTTCGGAAAAGCATCACCCACACAATTTCGAAGACGGCAAGAGCTGACAAGTGCGAGAATTATCGCACAATCAGCTTAACAGCTCATGCATCGAAGCTGCTTACAAGAATAATATACAGAAGAATGGAAAAGAAAATTGAGAATGCGCTAGGTGACGACCAGTTTGGCTTTAGGAAAAGTAAACGGACGAGAGAGGCAATTCTGACGTTACGGCTAATAATGGAAGCAAGGCTAAAGAAAAATCAAGACACTTTCATAGGATTTGTCGACCTGGAAAAAGCGTTCGACAATATAAAATGGTGCAAGCTGTTCGAGATTCTGAAAAAAGTAGGGGTAAGCTATAGGGAGAGACGAGTCATATACGATATGTACAACAACCAAGAGGGAATAATAAGAGTGGACGATCAAGAACGAAGTGCTCGTATTAAGAAGGGTGTAAGTCAAGGCTGTAGCCTTTCACCCCGACTCTTCGATCTGTACATCGAGGAAGCAATGATGGAAATAAAAGAAAAGTTCAGGAGTGGAATTAAAATACAAGGTGAAAGGACATCAATGATACGATTCGCTGGTGACATTGCTATCCTGAGTGAAAGTGAAGAAGAATTAAATGATCTGCTGAACGGAATGAACAGTCTAATGAGTACACAGTATGGTTTGAGAGTAAATCGGAGAAAGACGAAGGTAATGAGAAGTAGTAGAAATGAGAACAGCGAAAACTTAACATCAGAATTGATGGTCACGCAGTCAATGAAGTTAAAGAATTCTGCAACCTAGGCAGTAAAATAACCAATGACGGACGGAGCAAGGAGGACATCAAAAGCAGACTCGCTATGGCAAAAAAGGCATTTCTGGCCAAGAGAAGTCTACTAATATCAAATACCGGCCTTAATTTGAGGAAGAAATTTCTGAGAATGTACGTCTGGAGTACAGCATTGTATGGTAGTGAAACATGGACTGTGGGAAAACCGGAACAGAAGAGAATCGAAGCATTTGAGATGTGGTGCTATAGACGAATGTTGAAAATTAGGTGGACTGATAAGGTAAGGAATGAGGTAGT
Source organism: Schistocerca americana (assembly GCF_021461395.2). Taxonomy (NCBI): domain Eukaryota; kingdom Metazoa; phylum Arthropoda; class Insecta; order Orthoptera; family Acrididae; genus Schistocerca; species Schistocerca americana. Next base: position 789,114,975 of record NC_060121.1, on the reverse strand, counting down.
TCTACGCAGAATCGGAGAGGAAAGGAATATGTGGAAAACACTGATAAGGAGAAGGGACAGGATGATAGGACATCTGCTAAGACATGAGGGAATGACCTCCATGGTACTAGAGGAAGCTGTAGAGGGCAAAAACTGTAGAGGAAGACAGAGATTGGAATACGTCAAGCATATAATTGAGGACGTAGGTTGCAAGTGCTACTCTGAGATGAAGAGGTTAGCACAGGAAAGGAATTCGTGGCGGGCCTCATCAAACCAGTCAGTAGACTGATGACCAAAAAAAAAAAAGCTTACACACTACTTAATCTCACTTAAAGTAACTTACGCTAAGGACGCCACACACACACCCATGCTCGAGGGAGGACTCGAAGCTCCGACGAGGCAAGCCGCGCGGGCCGTGACAAGACGCCCAAGACCGCTGGGCTACCCCGCACGGCTATTAACCGTGAATGAAAGCAGATGTTAGCTAGTACGTTCTCCCCCCCTCCCACCGCTCCACCACCACTATCCTCCCTCGCACATTCCCAATTCCGTCCCCATTACCAACACTAACGTATAATTAATACTTAAGAAAAAAAATAATTTCCTTTCAGCACATAAAACTAGGCGTAGATAAATTTATAACATGTCGCATGACTCTTGAACCCGACAAAGGAGTCCAATCGTGCAGCTGTGTCACTCCACATGACTATGCGCGAAGACTTCTCGGTGTCAAAATGATCCCAAGACAAAGGAACAAAGCAAACAGTCCAAACATGTGGATTCATCAGCGCCGAAAAAAGCGAAGACAAAACCGTCATAAAGTAAGCTGATATTGAGTATCGTTTGGGATCACCGTAGTGTGGTGCTGATATATTACGCTAGGAAGGGCAAACAGTGACATGATCAAACTACTGAAATAATCCGACGAGTTCATAGGAGTGTTTCGAGACGAAGAGTCACGGGAAGTTGTGTAAGGAGGGTCTGTCTTGCGTAAAGAGTAATTTACCTCCAGCTAGATTTAAACTATCATCCCAGTGTCACAAACGAAAAGCAATCCGTAGAGTAATAGACGGTATCAGCATAGAAAAAAAAAAAAAAAAAAAAAAAACGTGTAGTACTTATCCGATCCCCCCCCATGAACCATGGACCTTGCCGTTGGTGGGGAGGCTTGCGTGCCTCAGCGATACAGATAGCCGTACCGTAGGTGCAACCACAACGGAGGGGTATCTGTTGAGAGGCCAGACAAACGTGTGGTTCCTGAAGAGGGGCAGCAGCCTTTTCAGTAGTTGCAAGGGCAACAGTCTGTATGATTGACTGATCTGGCCTTGTAACAATAACCAAAACGGCCTTGCTGTGCTGGTACTGCGAACGGCTGAAAGCAAGGGGAAACTACAGCCGTAATTTTTCCCGAGGGCATGCAGCTTTACTGTATGATTACATGATGATGGCGTCCTCTTGGGTAAAATATTCCGGAGGTAAAATAGTCCCCCATTCGGATCTCCGGGCGGGGACTACTCAAGAGGATGTCGTTATCAGGAGAAAGAAAACTGGCGTTCTACGGATCGGAGCGTGGAATGTCAGATCCCTTAATCGGGCAGGTAGGTTAGAAAATTTAAAAAGGGAAATGGATAGGTTGAAGTTAGATATAGTGGGAATTAGTGAAGTTCGGTGGCAAGAGGAACAAGACTTCTGGTCAGGTGACTACAGGGTTATAAACACAAAATCAAATAGGGGTAATGCAGGAGTAGGTTTAATAATGAATAGGAAAATAGGAATGCGGGTAAGCTACTACAAACATCATAGTGAACGCATTATTGTGGCCAAGATAGATACGAAGCCCACACCTACTACAGTAGTACAAGTTTATATGCCAACTAGCTCTGCAGATGACGAAGAAATTGAAGGAATGTATGATGAAATAAAAGAAATTATTCAGATTGTGAAGGGAGACGAAAATTTAATAGTCATGGGTGACTGGAATTCGAGTGTAGGAAAAGGGAGAGAAGGAAACATAGTAGGTGAATATGGATTGGGGGACAGAAATGAAAGAGGAAGCCGCCTGGTAGAATTTTGCACAGAGCATAACTTAATCATAACTAACACTTGGTTTAAGAATCATGAAAGAAGGTTGTATACATGGAAGAACCCTGGAGATACTAAAAGGTATCAGATAGATTATATAATGGTAAGACAGAGATTTAGGAACCAGGTTTTAAATTGTAAGACATTTCCAGGGGCAGATGTGGACTCTGACCACAATCTATTGGTTATGACCTGTAGATTAAAACTGAAGAAACTGCAAAAAGGTGGGAATTTAAGGAGATGGGACCTGGATAAACTGAAAGAACCAGAGGTTGTACAGAGATTCAGGGAGAGCATAAGGGAGCACTTGACAGGAATGGGGGAAATAAATACAGTAGAAGAAGAATGGGTAGCTTTGAGGGATGAAGTAGTGAAGGCAGCAGAGGATCAAGTAGGTAAAAAGACGAGGGCTAGTAGAAATCCTTGGGTAACAGAATAAATATTGAATTTAATTGATGAAAGGAGAAAATATAAAAATGCAGTAAGTGAAACAGGCAAAAAGGAATACAAATGTCTCAAAAATGAGATCGACAGGAAGTGCAAAATGGCTAAGCAGGGATGGCTAGAGGACAAATGTAAGGATGTAGAGGCCTATCTCACTAGGGGTAAGATAGATACCGCCTACAGGAAAATTAAAGAGACCTTTGGAGATCAGAGAACGACTTGTATGAATATCAAGAGCTCAGATGGAAACCCAGTTCTAAGCAAAGAAGGGAAAGCAGAAAGGTGGAAGGAGTATATAGAGGGTCTATACAAGGGCGATGTACTTGAGGACAATATTATGGAAATGGAAGAGGATGTAGATGAAGATGAAATGGGAGATATGATACTGCGTGAAGAGTTTGACAGAGCACTGAAAGACCTGAGTCGAAACAAGGCCCCCGGAGTAGACAATATTCCATTGGAACTACTGACGGCCGTGGGAGAGCCAGTCCTGACAAAACTCTACCATCTGGTGAGCAAGATGTATGAAACAGGCGAAATACCCTCAGACTTCAAGAAGAATATAATAATTCCAATCCCGAAGAAAGCAGGTGTTGACAGATGTGAAAATTACCGAACTATCAGCTTAATAAGTCACAGCTGCAAAATACTAACACGAATTCTTTACAGACGAATGGAAAAACTAGTAGAAGCCAACCTCGGGGAAGATCAGTTTGGATTCCGCAGAAACACTGGAACACGTGAGGCAATCCTGACCTTACGACTTATCTTAGAAGAAAGATTAAGGAAAGGCAAACCTACGTTTCTAGCATTTGTAGACTTAGAGAAAGCTTTTGACAATGTTGACTGGAATACTCTCTTTCAAATTCTAAAGGTGGCAGGGGTAAAATACAGGGAGCGAAAGGCTATTTACAATTTGTACAGAAACCAGATGGCAGTTATAAGAGTCGAGGGACATGAAAGGGAAGCAGTGGTTGGGAAGGGAGTAAGACAGGGTTGTAGCCTCTCCCCGATGTTGTTCAATCTGTATATTGAGCAAGCAGTAAAGGAAACAAAAGAAAAATTCGGGGTAGGTATTAAAATTCATGGAGAAGAAATAAAAACTTTGAGGTTCGCCGATGACATTGTAATTCTGTCAGAGACAGCAAAGGACTTGGAAGAGCAGTTGAATGGAATGGACAGTGTCTTGAAAGGAGGATATAAGATGAACATCAACAAAAGCAAAACAAGGATAATGGAATGTAGTCTAATTAAGTCGGGTGATGCTGAGGGAATTAGATTAGGAAATGAGGCACTTAAAGTAGTAAAGGAGTTTTGCTATTTGGGGAGCAAAATAACTGATGATGGTCGAAGTAGAGAGGATATAAAATGTAGGCTGGCAATGGCAAGGAAAGCGTTTCTGAAGAAGAGAAATTTGTTAACATCCAGTATTGATTTAAGTGTCAGGAAGTCATTTCTGAAAGTATTCGTATGGAGTGTAGCCATGTATGGAAGTGAAACATGGACGATAAATAGTTTGGACAAGAAGAGAATAGAAGCTTTCGAAATGTGGTGCTACAGAAGAATGCTGAAGATTAGATGGGTAGATCACATAACTAATGAGGAAGTATTGAATAGGATTGGGGAGAAGAGAAGTTTGTGGCACAACTTGACCAGAAGAAGGGATCGGTTGGTAGGACATGTTCTGAGGCATCAAGGGATCACCAATTTAGTATTGGAGGGCAGCGTGGAGGGTAAAAATCGTAGAGGGAGACCAAGAGATGAATACACTAAGCAGATTCAGAAGGATGTAGGTTGCAGTAGGTACTGGGAGATGAAAAAGCTTGCACAGGATAGAGTAGCATGGAGAGCTGCATCAAACCAGTCTCAGGACTGAAGACCACAACAACAACAACAACTTATCCGATATGGCAGTGGCAGTTTGTTTTCACGTAGATACGTGATGAAAGGGTTTACAACGACATCTTGTTGAATCTACAGTATTAATATATTTCCTTAACCCGTCTTAGGCTTACAAGGTCGTCTTCAGACTTTCACTGACTATCCTATTCAGCATTGAAAAAGACGTTAGTTTCGGAGGGTAAGGTACAAACACAGAATAAATATCGTCTTTAACATTACAGAGGTGTCATAGTTGAAAATGTAAGGGTTTAACACTAGTATCGTTAACATCAGCATCACTACAGGTGGAGTGTTAGCTCTGAAAAAGACTATATTCAGATTAAATTCATTCCATTGCTGTCGGCATTCACCAGAAATTACTAACGAAACAGAATTACCCAAAACAGGTGCTTGAGTTACTAAAGAGAAAGTGGATACCCGCTCCGACAAAATAGGACTGCAGCGTCTTAAGCAACACGCTACCTCAATCGGAATAAAGACACAGACTGTTGCTCTGTGAATTATACCCATTCTCTCTGAAGACACATGCGACACTTAGTCACTATTTGAGCTGGTAGTCGGCTGGTGTGACCGGGCGGTTCTAGGTGCTACAGTCTGGAACCGTGCGACCGCTACGGGCGCAGGTTCGAATCCTGCCTCGGGCATGGATGTGTGTGATGTCCTTAGGTTAGTTAGGTTTAAGTAGTTCTAAGTTCTAGGGGACTGATGACCTCAGAAGTTAAGTCCCATAGTGCTCAGAGCCATTTGAACCATTTGAGCTGGTAGCTGACCCTAGAGCAGAGACCACGACACCAGTTTCTGAAAATATGGCTGTAAACTCGAAGAGATTCTGCAGCCCGGTTTCTTATGAGGTTTAGCTTGACGTTCACCGGACAGCTACGCATGGTTATACACAGATTATCGTATCAAAGTTCTCGTCAATATGTGGCCGCCATTCCTTGGATTGGCACTATTCCCGCCCGCCACATTTTCTGGTTGTTGTGTCATCTGCTCCTTCGTATGACACCCACACAAGTAGTGGGTGGTCTACGGAAGAGACTGCGAGGAAAATTATGTCAACAAATCAGCCTGAGGGATGAAAACGTTCATCACATTGCAGTTAGTATCGGTGTGAGAAGGATCATTGCTCTGTGTCTAATTTCACTTTGTGGTGATGTGTGTTATGTTTCCCCTTACCACTGCTTAGCTATATGGTCCTCATCTGCTAGCGACGATTGCTATGAATCTTGTTACGCTTGACACTATAGGGTGACATCAGCGTAATTATTCGTCTTCACGCCTACATTCTTTTGCAGCCTTGCAGTCAGGGATGTATGTAATTTCACAATCGTTGCCAAGTGTCTTTCCTTCTCTTCAGTTTTCTGACTGGTTTGATGCGGCCTACCAGAATTGCTGTTCTGCGACAACTTCATCACATCAGAGTAGCACGTGCACTCTACGTCCACAGTTATTTCTTCGATGTATTCAATTCTGTGTCTTCCCCTACAGTTTTTAACCCTCTACAGCTCCCTTTAGTGCCATGGAGGTTACATCCTGATTCCTTAACATGTGTCCTACCATTCTGTCCCTTCTTCTCGTCAGTGCTTTCCATATGTTTGTTCCTTCGCAGATTCTGCAGAGAACGTCATCTTTTCTTATGATATCAGTCCAGCCAATTTTTACGTTCTTCTGTAGCACACATTTCTAATGCTTAGATTCTCTTCTTTTCCGGTTTCCGGTTACCCCTTGTCCATAAATCACTGCCATAAAATGCTGTGCTCCAAATGTATATTCTCATAAATTTCTTTCTCAGATTAAGGTCTATGTTTGATACCAGTAGACTCTCTTGCCCAGGAATGCCGATTTTGCTTGTGCTAGTCTGCTTTTTATGTCCTCTCTGCTTCGTCTGTCATGGTTTATTTTGCTTTCAAGGAGGCAAAATTCCTGTACTGCTTAGTCATCATCAGTTTTGATGTTAAATTTCTTCCTAATCTCATTTCTGCTTGCCTCGCTGTTTCGCCGCGCAGTTTGAGGCTCCATGTTACGGACTGCGCGCCCACTCTCGCCGGAGGTTCGAGTCCTCCCTCGGGCATGGGTGTGTGTTTGTTCTTAGCATAACTTAGTTTAAGTAGTGTGTAGGAGTAGGCACCGATGATCTCACTTAGGAATTCACACACATTTGAAATTGTTTTTCATTTCTGCTTCGTCTCATTACATATATCTTTTTCCGGTTTATGCTCAGTCCATTGTCTGTAGATATTCCATCCAAGAATCTTGTAATTATTCTTCACATCCACTCAGGTCGGAAATGCAGTCATCGAATCTCATCATTGATATCTTTTCACTCATAATTGTAATCCGACTCCCTACTCCTGTTTTTCCCAGAATTTCGAACATCTTGCGCACTTTTACTAACAGGCACAATTTTTCTAGGTTGACGAATTTTTTGAACGTGTCTTGAATTTCCTTCAGCCTTGTTTCCATTATCAAGCGCAACGTCTGAACTGAATTTCTGGTGCCTTTACCATTCCTAAAGCGAAACTGATCGCCATCTAACAGATCCTCAGCTCTCTTTTCCATTCTTCAGTGTATTATTCTTGTCAGCAGCTTGGATGTGTGAGCTGTTCTTCTGACTTATCGGTAGTTTTCACACGTACTTTGCCGACCGAAGTGGCCGTGCGGTTAAAGGCGCTGCAGTCTGGAACCGCAAGACCGCTACGGTCGCAGGTTCGAATCCTGCCTCGGGCATGGATGTCTGTGATGTTCTTAGGTTAGTTAGGTTTAACTAGTTCTAAGTTCTAGGGGACTAATGACCTCAGCAGTTGAGTCCCATAGTGCTCAGAGCCATTTGAACCACACGTACTTTCCTTTGCTATCTTAGAAATTTCGCCGGTGATATTTTTTCTAAAATGTCTCATAGATCCTACACATAAGCACGAACAGTCGTTTACTTGTCAATTTGACTAATGATTTTAGAAATTCAGATGGAATTTAGTGTGTCCTTTCCGCTCCTTTCTACTTTATAGAATCTCAAGCCTTCCAGAGCTCTTTTAGATCCGGACTCTAACACTAGATCCCCTTCGTCTTCCATATCGATCCCAGTTTCTTCTTCTATCGCGTTATCACGTTATCAAACAAGTTCTCTCCCTCATAGAAGCCTTCTGTGTACAATTTTCACCTATCTGTTCTCTCTTCTGCGTTTAACAGCGGAATTCCCATTGTAGACTTAATGTTATCACCTTCGCTTTTGATTTCACCTAAGTGTCAGTATGAAGTGAAAATTAGAAAAGGTTTCAGCAATCAGCCAGCGGCGATGGCGCATCAGACCAGCTGCTGGTCGCTGCGTTGGCATTCAAGGCCAACGGGATCGACTCGAATCATTGCCTACCTGACATTTGCTCTACATTTCTCAGCCGAGGCGCTACGGAAAAATTAAGATGCCAACTGTGTAACGTGTATCACAAGTAAACGGAAAAAAAACTCCAGGAGACATCAAGCTAATACCGCGCAACTGAACCTTAGCCTTGATAATGGTATCAAGTACCCGAGGAATAAAGTTCACTTTTCAGGTACAAGACATTCAAATGCAGCCGCTCCCTGAAGCTACCAGATTTCTGGGATGCTGGTTGCTCAGTTTCATCTTCTGTTGCAAGCAGTCTAAGAAGTTAACTAAGATCGGGTGATTTAGAGTGCCTGTCGAGATATCATAACGTGCCTGGATTTTCGTCAAACCAGGAGCATATGCGCACAGCCCTTTAAATATGACTGCTCGGAACTTGGAATACGGCAGCACACTCCAAGACATAGAAGAAAGGACACTTGCTAAAACAGATGTTCAGCGAAGACCGGAGGACGCAAGTCGTGGTACAAACAAGACCACCAAATCATCACAAAACCACCTCCTGCCAGAACTACGCCCTCAACACACAGCAGGTTGAACAACTCATTGGACCATCGGTGCTCTCCAAACTGCTATAGTTACCCTAGCGGAGCATAATACACCGTTGATCGGTAGGGCTAGTCCAGAAGGCAAGAAAGCAGAGTTCACAGTTGAAAACATACATAATCTTTCATTTAAATAAAAGTCAACAACCTTATGACGCGAGAGAAATAACTTTTCAAAACAAGAAATAAATAAAAAAAAAAACTTGTCGAATATAGACCAGGAAATGAGATTAACAGTCAACGTCACCAAAAGATCTTTTAAAAATTAATAAATTAAGCAATCCGTCAAACATTAACACGCATCTAAAGTCAGTCAAGCTGCGTATTAATAATCAAAATAAGTAACATTTACAACATTTTTCGATTGGCTTTTAAATATAAAGTCTTAAATGTTCGCAGCAAATTTGGTAACGATTAACAGTAGCAAAACAAGCAATGCGTCACGTCCATTGGTGACATAAGTTCAGAATCAGGAGAAGTTATACAGATACAAATCAGCAACGCGACAAGCGGGATAAACCGACAGACGGGGTGGGCGGTTTGAAATCGCCACGCGCTGGTGTGCTGGTGGATGGGGCAGATCTCGTACAATGTGAACTACGGCAGATTAAGAACTGAATTTAGAAAACTAGTGACAGCGTACTGATTTACAAAAGGCGGCACGTATTACATTACACACACATCAAAAAAAGTTTTGTATCGCCTCGGTTCCGAGAGTTCCGGAACCTGTACAGAAAATTGGAACAGAGACCAACATAAACATCATTTCCGCCCTTTTTATTCCTCATGAAAACCACACATCGCATGCTGTACCACCATACAGCGAGACCTTCTGGAGTGGTGGTCCAGATTGCTGTACACACCGGTAACTCTAATACCCAGTAGCACATCGTCTTGCATTGATGTATGCCTGGATTCGTCGTGGCATACTATCCACAAGTTCATCAAGGCTCTGTTGGTCCAGCCTGTCCCAGTCCTCAACGGCGATTCAGCGTAGATCCCTCAGAGTGGTTGGTGGGTCACGTCGTCCATAAACAGCCCTTTTAAATCTATCCCAGGCATGTTCGATGGGGTTCATGTCTGGAGAACACTCTGGTCACCTTAGATGAGCGATGTCGTTATCCTGAAGGAAGTCATTCACAAGATGGGGGCGCGAATTGTCGTCCATGAAGACGAATACCTCGCCAATATGCTGCCGATGTGGTTGCACTAACGGTCAGAGGATGGCATTCGCGTTTCGCAAAGCCGTTACGGCGCCTTCCATCACCACCAGCGGCGTACGTCGACCCCACATAATGACACCCCAAAACAGCAGGGAATCTCTACATCTACATCTACATCTACATCTACATTGATACTCCGCAAGCCACCCAACGGTGTGTGGCGGAGGGCACTTTACGTGCCACTGTCATTACCTCCCTTTCCTGTTCCAGTCGCGTATGGTTCGCGGGAAGAACGACTGTCTGAAAGCCTCCGTGCGCGCTCTAATCTCTCTAATTTTACATTCGTGATCTCCTCGGGAAGTATAAGTAGGGGGAAGCAATATATTCGATACCTCATCCAGAAACGCACCCTCTCGAAACCTGGCGAGCAAGCTACACCGCGATGCAGAGCGCCTCTCTTGCAGAGTCTGCCACTTGAGTTTATTAAACATCTCCGTAACGCTATCACGGTTATCAAATAACCCAGTGACGAAACGCGCCGCTCTTCTTTGGATCTTCTCTATCTCCTCCGTCAACCCGACCTGGTACGGATCCCACACTGATGAGCAATACTCAAGTATAGGTCGAACGAGTGTTTTGTAAGCCACCTCCTTTGTTGATGGACTACATTTTCTAAGCACTCTCCCAATGAATCTCAACCTGGTACCCGCCTTACCAAGAATTAGTTTTATATGATCATTCCACTTCAAATCGTTCCGTACACATACTCCCAGATATTTTACAGAAGTAACTGCTACCAGTGTTTGTTCCGCTATCATATAATCATACAATAAAGGATACTTCTTTCTATGTATTCGCAATACATTACATTTGTCTATGTTAAGGGTCAGTTGCCACTCCCTGCACCAAGTGCCTATCCGCTGCAGATCTTCCTGTATTTCGCTACAATTTTCTAATGCAGCAACTTCTCTGTATACTACAGCATCATCCGCGAAAAGCCGCATGGAACTTCCGACACTATCTACTAAGTCATTTATATATATTGTGAAAAGCAATGGTCCCATAACACTCCCCTGTGGCACGCCAGAGGTTACTTTAACGTCTGTAGACGTCTCTCCATTGATAACAACATGCTGTGTTCTGTTTGCTAAAAACTCTTCAATCCAGCCACACAGCTGGTCTGATATTCCGTAGGCTCTTACTTTGTTTATCAGGCGACAGTGCGGAACTGTATCGAACGCCTTCCGGAAGTCAAGAAAAATAGCATCCACCTTGGTGCACTCGTTGGACAGTTGCTTACGAGAATAATATACAGAAGAATGGAAAAGAAAATTGAGGCTGCGTTAGATGACGATCAGTTTGGCTTTAGGAAACGTAAAGGCATGAGAGAGGCAATGCTGATCGTGTTGCCTCCAAACACGTCTCGGACGATTGTCTGGTTTAAGGTACATGCGGCACTCATCGGTGAAGAGAACGTGATGCCAATCCTGACCGGTCCATTTGGAATGTTGTTGGGCCCATATGTACCACGCTGCATGATGTCGTGGTCACAAAGATGACCTTGCCGAGGACGTCGGAAGTGAAGCTGTGCATCATTTAGCCTACTACGCACAATTCGAGTCGTAACACGACGTCCTGGGGACGCACCAAAAGCATTATTCAACATGGCGTTGCTGTCATGGTTCCTCCGGGCCATAATCCGTAAGTAGCGGTCATCCACTACAGTAGTAGCACTGGGCGGCCTGAGCGAGGCATGTCATCGACAGTTCCTGTCTCTCTGTATCTCCTCCATGTGCGAACTACATCGCTTTCTTTCACTCCGAGGTGCCTGGACACTTCCTTTCCTGGCACGAATGGGGACGCGATCGAACAGCGGTATTGACTGTCTAGGCTTGGTTGAACTACTAACTACACGAGCCATGTACCTCCCTCCTGGTGGAATGACTGGAACTGATCGGCTGTCGGATCCCCTCCTTCTAATAGGCGCTGCTCATGCTTGGTTATTTACGTCTTTGGGCGTGTTTAGTGACATCTCTGAACAGTCATAGGGACTGTGTCTGTGATACTATATCATCAATGAGGGGTCAACGTCTATCTTCAGCAGTCCCGGGAACTTTTTTTGATGTATTTGTTACCAATTGAGAGTTAAATATGAAGAAACAAAGAAAAGTTTCTGCCGAATTAGCGAATATGATAATAAGCAACAAATTACTTAACAACTTTGTAGCCACCTGATTAAGGGAATGAGAAACTAATACGGGTTACATGCGTCCAAAATTAATTGTAAAAGACTGACTTATACTAATTAAGCAGTAATGACAATCATTAAACACTATTTTGAAATGGAAGAAAATTCGAACTCGCTGACTTCTAACACATTTTGCAGTAAGACATTAGCAATAAGTAACAGGTCGGGCCACGTTTAATAATGTAAACCCCTCAATTTGAAATAGCTACGCGTGGTTTAGGGGTAGTGATTTTGATTTATAATCAAGACGTTGTAGGTCCTGTGTTTGAATTTCGCCGCTGCGTGAATTTTAGTTAATAATCAGCATTGGTGGCCGAAGACTACCGGCATAAGAAGTGACCATCACACTGCCAACGGCCTTGTTAAAGAGGGCGGAGGATCGGGCAGAGATTCAGGGCACTATTGTTCTAGGGGCGGGAAACTGATCCTAAAGGCCGCGCGGGATTAGCCGATCGGTCTAAGGCGCTGCAGTCATAGGCTGTGCGGCTGGTCCCGACGGAGGTTCGAGTCCACCCTCGTGCATCGGTGTGTGTGTTTGTCCTTACGATAATTTAGGTTAAGTAGTGTGTAAGTTTAGGGACTGATGACCATAGCAGTTAAGTCCAATAAGATTTCACATCAATTTTTTTTTACCTTAAAGGCGGAAGAATCAGCAACGATCAACGGCATGAGGATGCAAAAGGCAATGGAGAACACTGCATTAAAGACACGTGACGTCTATCCACAGGACATGTGGTCTCCAATTGAAGAAGTGTCATGATGATCTCTCCATTGGCAAAAGATTCCGGAATAATCCCCCATTCGGATATCCGGGAGGGGAGTGCCAAGGGGGAGGTCACCATAAGAAAAAGATTGAATAATCAACGAAAGGATAACGTTCTACTAGTCAGGGTGTGGAATGTCAGGAGCTTGAACGTGGTAGGGAAACTAAAAAATCTGAAAAGGGAAATGCAAAGGGTCAATTTAGATACAGTAGGGGTCAGTGAATTGAAGTGTAAAGAAGACAAAGATTTCTGGTCCGATGAATACAGGGTAATATCAACAATAGCATAAAATGTTACAAAGGGAGTAGGATTCGTTATGAATAGCAAGGTAAGGTAGAGAGTGTGTTACTGTGAACAGTTCAGCGACAGGCTTGTTCTTTATACATGCCGAGGTCGCAAGCTGAAGATGAACAGATAGAGGAAGGGTATGAGGATATTGAAAGGACAATACAGGGGATGAAAATCTAATACTCATGGGGGAAAGTAGTGCAGTAGTAGGGGAAAGAGTAGAAGAAAAGGTTCCCGGAGAATATTGGCAAGAAATGAGAGAGGAGAAAGATTAATTGAGTTCTGTAACAAGTTTCAGCTAGTAATAGCGAATACCCTGTTCAAGAATCACAAGAGCAGGAGGTATACTTGGAAAAGGCCGGGTGATACGGGAAGATTTCACGGTCAGACAGAGATTCCTAACTCAGATGCTGGACTGTAAGGTGTACCCAGGAGTAAAAATGGTTCAAATGGCTCTGAGCACTATGCGACTTAACTTCTGAGGTCATCAGTCGCCTAGAACTTACAACTAATTAAACCTAACTAACCTAAGGACATCACACACATCCATGCCCGAGGCAGGATTCGAACCTGCGACCGTGGCGGTCGCTCGGTTCCAGACTGCAGCGCCCAGAACCGCACGGCCACTCCGGCCGGGTACCCAGGAGTAGATATAGACTCAGATCACAATATAGTAGTCATGAAGAGTAGGCTTATGTTTAAGACATTAGTCAGGAAGAATCAATACTCAAAGAAGTTGGATACGGAAATACTAAGGAATGACGAGATACTCTTGAAGTTCTCTAACGCTATAGACACATCAATAAGGAATGGGTTAGTAGGCAGTAGAGTTGAAGAGGATGGGCATCTCTAAAAAGGGTCATCACAGAAGTTGGAAAGGAAAACATAGGTAACTGTGAAACAATGGGTAACAAAAGAAATACTTCGATTGATCAATGAAAGGAGGAGGTACAAAAATGTTCCGGGAAACCGAGAAATACAGAAATACAAGTCGCTGAGGAAATGATCGTCGGAAGAACAGAATCAGCAAACAGGAAACTCGAAACAACCTTCGTTGACATTAAAAGGAAGGGTGGTAACATTAAGAATGCAACGGGGATTTCACTGTTAAATGCAGAGAAGAGAACGGATTGGTTTAAAGAATACATTGAAAGCCTGTATGAGGTGGAAGATTTGTCTGATGTTATAGAAGAAGAAACAATAGTCGATTTAGAAAAGATAGCGGATCCAGTATTAGAATCGGAATTTAAAAGAGCTTTGGAGGACTTACGGTCGAATAAGGCAGAAGGGATGGATAATGTTCCATCAGAATTTCTAAAATCGTTGGTGTAATTGGCAACAAATCGACGATCACGTTGGAGTGTAGAATGTATTATTCTGGCGACATACGATCAGACTTTCTGAAAAGCATTATCCACACAATTCCTAAGACGGCAAGAGCTCACAAGTGCGGGAATTATCGCACCATCAGCTTAACAGCTCATGCATCCAAGTTTCTCACGAGAATAATATACAGAAGAATGGAAAAGAAAATTGAGGTTGCGCTAGATGACGATCAGTTTGGCTTTAGGAGAGGTAAAGGCACGAGAGAGGCAATTCTGTCGTTGCGGTTAATAATGGAAGCATGTCTACAGATAAATCAAGACACATTCATAGGATTTATCGATTTGAAAAAAGCTCTCGACTATTTAAAATGGTGCAAGATGTTCGAAATTCTGAAAAAATAGGGGTAAGCTGTAGGGAGAGACGGGTATATACAATATGTACAGCAGCCAAGAGGGAGTAATAAGAGTGGACGACCAAGAAGGAAGTGCTCGTATTAAAAAGGGAGTAAGACAAGGATGTAGCCTTTCGCCCCTGCTGTTCAGTCTATACATCGAGGAAGCAATGACGGAAATAAAAGAAAGGTTCAGGAGTGGAATTAAAATTCAAGATGAAAGGATATCAATGATACGATTTTCTGATGACATTGTTGTCTTGAGTGAAAGTGAAGGACGCAATGAACAGTCTAATGAGTACAGCTTATAGATTTGGACTGAGAGTAAATCGAAGAAAGACGAAGGTAATGAGAAGTAGTAGAAATGAAAGCAGCTAGAAACTTAACATCAGGATTGATGGTCATGAAGTAGATGAAGCTAAGGAATTCTGCTATCTAGGCAGCAAAATAACCAACGACGGGTGGAGCAAGGAGGACATCAAAAGCAGACTAGGAATGGCAGAAACGACATTCCTGACCAAGAGAAGTCTACTAATATGAAATATCGGCCTTAATTTGAGGAAGAAAATTCTGAGAATGTAGATCCGGAGTACAGCATTGTATGGTAGTGAAACATGGACTTTGGAAAACCGGAACAGAAGAGAATCGAACCATTTGAGATGTGGTGCTACAGACGAATGTTTAAAGTTAGGTGGACTGATAAGGTAAGGATTGAGGAGGTTTTGTGCACAATCGGAGAGGAAAGGAATATGTGGAAAACACTGATAAGGAGAAGGGACAGCATGATGGGATATCTGTTAAGACATGAGAGAATGATTTCCGTGCTACTAGAGGGAGCTGTAGAGGGCAAAATCTGTACAGGAAGACAGAGATTGGAATACATCCAGCAAATAATTGAGGACTTAGGTTGCAAGTGCTACTCTGAGATGAAGAGGTTAGCACAGGAAAGTAACTCGTGGCGGGCCGCATCAAACCAGTCAGAAGACTGATGACCAAAAAAAAAAAAAAGCAACCAAATCTCAGGCATCAAACTTGGTTTACTACGCTGCCTGTATCAACTACAGTGGAAAAGCACATTCTTATTTAACAAAATGTACCATAGAAAATCTTAGAGAAGATCAACTTAAAACACCACTAAAATGTTTTACAAATAGTTAATTATAGTGATTACAGTGAAAAGGCACTCTGATGAAATTAGACTTCACTACATTTAAAGGGAAGAACAACACACAGTTCCTCCCTCAACAGGGTCCACATAAAGCACTCGAAATAAGACCAATTTAAACTGGCGGTTCTGATTGATGTAGCTCCATTAGCTGTGTAACACAGACTACGCAACTTTCACACATTTCACGAAATGTAGCGACTAACGTCTGTAACCAAACAGAGTTTCTTCCGTTAAGATGAACATCAGTTCTTT
The DNA here is from genome assembly GCF_021461395.2 of Schistocerca americana. Taxonomy (NCBI): domain Eukaryota; kingdom Metazoa; phylum Arthropoda; class Insecta; order Orthoptera; family Acrididae; genus Schistocerca; species Schistocerca americana. The sequence continues at coordinate 789,099,044 of NC_060121.1, read as the reverse complement.
CGCAGCGAAGCCCCATTAACAGGAAACATAGCAGACCTTCCGGGAAGAAACTAGTTGCAGCACTATGACTTTAACAATACAAGGCGGATAAACCAGCGAAAGAGTCTTACCGAAAAGTACTTGAAGAATCGGTAGCGAAGTGCCGCTCAAAATGACTACAAGCTCGATACAGATCAATTTACAGTGTCCCATCGCAACTGTAGCCAACCCAAAACAACGTCTGAACGGGATGAGTTCTGTGTTCCGCAAAAGTCGTTTACTATCGCAGCCAAATAGCGTAGGTGAACCGGCCTCGGGCCCCGCAAGTGCTTCTTCCAAATGGCCCGCAGGTTCCCACTGTCACTCTCGGATCGGTCAAAGCTCCTCGCGTGGAGCACCACCAAAGATTGTGCCCCACTACCGCTACCGACTGATCGATGCGAGCGGGCACCGCTGACTCGCGACTTCTTGCGTCATTGGATAGGAGTAAAACCGCGGCTTGTCGGACCACATTACAAGGCTCCGGTCATCTACTGCCAGTTTTATGATGTTTGGAACACTGAAGACAAGCTCGTTATTGTGCTACTGTGGGCAATGGCCTGCTGCGGAGTACCCGAGAAGGGAGAAAAAAAAAGTTATGTTTTTAATCTCATCTGATTAGGACTATCAGGTCGTCTTTGCGTCGGACCAGGGTCTCACACATAGAGTAGGTTTTTCTACACCGTATTTACCTAAGAAGCAGGTAGGTAAAAGTGAAGGCGAAGGTATGCTGTCTGACGGGCAAATTGGGCCCGACCGTCTGCTGTGACATCATCTACCAATGGCGGTCGTTATTGGGTTTCTTGACCTTGCAACCGCTCCTAATTGGTCAAGTAGCTCCTCAGTTGGCAGCACACACCAGTTCTGCCACATAGTAGTACCGGTTATCGAACTCGTATCGCCAAATGGCAGTCAGCCGCGCTGACCACTCAGATATGTGGGCGGATCTACCTAAAAAATAACAATCCTAATGTAACAAACACATGGCATAAATTGCCGTGTGTTTTGACTGCTCTGCCTCAGGAGTTTGACTTTACTACACCGCCAAGAGGACTGTCGACCTTAGTATTTGACATAAACTTCTGATTAGTACCTCTACCCGCTCCTGAGGAAAAGGGCTCGTAACAGACGTAACAACGTTTCCGTTTTTACCTACTGAGGTACGGAATCCAAAAACCAAACTTAGAATCCTCGTTTACTGGGATGCGACCCTTGTTCTTTTTTTTTAAATTGAGTACACTATTTAAAAGTTCGATAAGACCTTTTTCCCTTCCCGTATAATGCTTGTCATTTTTATCTCAAGAGTACTCTTTTTTTCAGTTTTACGTATTCTGTTAGAGACCTGCTACGATTTCTTTTTGTTTGGTGTTACTCCCAATGTCAGTTAACAGTTCCTTCTAACCTTGACAGTTAAGTCAGATATCACGTATCACGATAAGGTGGAATTTAGGGCTATCAGAATATGAAAGATGACGTCAAGAAGGATAAAGAAGACACGCTGAAAGACAGTCTTGAAAATAAATCTGTTTGAAGAATAGCCAAGCGGAAGCTTATAATTGGAAAGAATCAGTTAATAGCGATAGATAAGAAAGAAGTACTCGAATACATTAAGAATTTTGATAGTAACCTGTGCAGAAAAATCAATGATGATATCATAATCCTGGACGAATTGGATGCCTCTGTTTCCCAAACCCCACCTAAGAAGTCAAACGTGCTGTAGGATAGATGAAGAAAGGAACCGTTCTAGGCAGTGATGACCTCTCAATCGATACTTAAAAGCGGATATGTGACGAACCTATAAACCATTTAGCTGGAATATTTTCAAATTGTTTGTACAGTGAAAAATTACAAAGAGACTGCAATAAAGCCAAACTAAATGTAATACATAAGAAATGTAGTGCTAAAGATATAAAGAGCTACCTCCCTATCAGACTCTTTCCCACATAATACAAAGTTTTTACTAGAGTTTGGGTATTGGACTGAACACTACAGCTGACCGTATCCAACCCGTTGAGCAACTTGTGTTCCGCTTGGGGTTTAATACGGTTGATCATATCCTCAGTTTACGCGAAACAGTTAGTAGAACAAATGAATACCATTTACCTCTTTGCCTTGTCTTGATAGATTCTGTAAAAGCATACGATTCGATCAGTGACTCAGCTGTGTTTGAGGGTATAGCACATCAAGGACTAACACAGGCTTATAGTAAAGTTTTACGCAACATTTACAAAACCTCCACAGCTTTCGTGAGTGCAGTTGAATAGCCAATAAATTTCCAACTGAAAAGGGAGTAAAACAAGGTGAGTCTGTATCTCTAAAACTATTTTCAGCAGTCCTCGAAAAAGCAATGTCTAGATTCGACATGAAAACAAAAGGAACCCATATTCTGGGAAAGAGAGTCAATAACCTGAGGTTCGTTGATGATATTGTTCTATTTGCAATTAGTGTGGAAGATCTTCAAATACTGGTTAGTGAACTTGCGTCAGTCTACTCAGATGTTGGCTTAAAAATGGTCTATGATAAAACCAAGATCATAATGAACGAAAAGACACTGGAGGGAAATATGTTAGAAGCACGCAAATATAAAAGGTCATAGAATACATCTGTCTAGACCAACTGCTAAATATGAAAGGAGACCTAAGAACAGAAATATTTCGACGTATTAATTTAGGCTGGCAAGATTATGGAGGATACTTCTCTTTTTTGAAATCAAAGATGACGGCCGAGCGGAAGAAAACACTTTTTGGCCCATGTATACTGCCAGTAATAACGTACGGCTGTGAGACATAGATATTAAATGAGTTCATTGTCAGAACCCTCACAGCAGCCCAAAGAGTAATGGGAAGAGCAATGTAGGACTACACAAAAAAAGGAAAAAAAACAGAAAGGGAGCAGCTGATATTAGGCCGACAGAAAAGGCCAGTCACATAATGGAAAGAGTAAATACCTTGAAATGTAATTGCACCGATCCTGTCGCTCGAAGAAAAGATGGCAGGTGGTCAAAACAACTACTAGATTGGAAACCAGTTTACCAAAAAAGGTCACGCAGAAGGCCACCGGACAGATGGGACAGAGACTTGAGAAAGACAACCCCACTGAACTGGCAACGGGAAGCTCAATGTGACCAGAAACCGAAGAAACCGCAGGGATCGTATGTTACACTCCGACTCAAAGAAGCCACCTCAACAAGTGATTGAATTGTCTGCTGTTGCTGATTAACATTAAAAATACTGTGCACGGAGAAATGATTACTACTGTGTGAGAGAAATAGTCGATAATAGCACCATGTGCTACAGAATTTTTGTGATTTCTGGTTTCTTAATTAGTACAGATCTCTTAGCACTGATGGAAGAAAGGAATAGCACTGCAGCGGATAGACGAGGTTTTGGGTTCTGAGCCCGGTCTATGACTTAAGATCCACACAAATTGACTGCAGTGCACAGAGAAATTTTGACTATAGCGTTTACATATGCAAAAGATGTCACATAATTTGTAAACAGGTAATAAAAGCTACTGATGTATGATCTGACCAGTAACGTCTAATGTATATTTCTGTGTGAAAGCATGATTTCGAAAATCAAGCTACGATGTTTAAAAGGATGTCTCAGCTAATTTAGCAGAACTACAGGGGACGACGTGCTTTGCAAAAAGTACATTTCCGCCTTTAGCAGTCTGTGAGTTACTGTTTACGTCTATGGTGCGCGACGGCAAAGAAAAGAAGTGCAGAAACAGTAGGTAGCGGGTAGGAGTTTAGCGTGACTCAGAGCCACCTAAGTGCCGTGGTAAATGTGCAGTTTATCGCAGTAATTTTTCACCAGAGTGTGTGCGCTGTAATAGCGATGACGCGGCTGTTTTCACGACGAGGTCGATGGATTCCATTACGACTTCCGCGACTTATGCTGACAGCACAAAAATACTCTCCGTTGCGAATGAGGTTGATGAACAAGACAATCATTATATTGGCAGACACTGTTTCTTCCTATCTGAAACACTTTTTCATTTTTTCCAGAGTATGGTTCAAATGGCTCTGAGCACTATGGGACTTAACTTCTGAGGTCATCAGTCCCCTAGAACTTAGAACTACTTAAACCTAACTAACCTAAGGACATCATTTACATCCATGCCCGAAGCAGGATTTGAACCTGCGACCGTAGTGGTCGCGCGGTTCCAGACTGTAGCGCCTAGAACCGCTCGGCCACTCCGACCTGCTCCAGAGTATGTCAAAACCTTGAGATCTAACGCAGTCTGCAGTGGCGCATAAACACGATAACTGTAGTGTACAATTACAGTGAAGATCTGTTTGGATCTGATAAATACGATGAAGCTACAAAAGTGGGCTTATGCGTCTTTGTAACAATTATTGCACCGTAATTTACTTCTGGAATGTTTACCAAACTGAGATTCTGTGCAGTAATAGTTGATATTTGTAATACATATCAAATAAAAAAAGTTTTTCAGCAGACTCAGGTCGATTTGAATTCTGGTGCTGTCACGAACGATGTTTGCCACAGATGATGTTGATGTTTGGTTTGTGGGGCGCTCAACTGCGCGGTCATCAGCGCCCGTACAGAGTCCCAATCTGTACACAGTCCAATCTCGCCACGTTCACGAATGACGATGAAATGATGAGGACAACACAAACACCCAGTCTCCGGGGAGAGAAAATCCCCAAACTGGGGACATGGGTCCCCGTGATTCAGACGCAGATTGTCACAGATGGATTCTTTAACGTTGTTGCGACACACGTAATGTTTTGCGTGGACTGTCCACAGTACGTATGGTATTTTAATTTAAAATATTTATTTAGAATGAAGAGTGAATGTCGTGTGACATCTAGTCCTTGGCTAACTCTTGGAAAGTTACTCTCGCCTCCAGCTACGACAACTAGTGAAGAAAGACGTTCGAAGTAACATGATCCCTTTCGCCCACACTACCTCCATCCATCTTCCTTCCTGTCGCCCTCTCCCACGCCCTCCCTCTGCATATATCTCTCTCTTTCTCTCTCTATCTATCTATCTCAATTATAAAATCGCGCTACACATACGGGAATTCATCATGGCGAAACAGCTGATCACGAGCTACAACGTAACAATTGTAACGTCTCCTGGCAAAACACATATTACATGTGGTAAAAAAAAAAGAAAAAAATAATTGAACTGGATCATTGTAATTTTATTTCTGCATGGACCATGATTGTATGATCTTTATGTAATAAATGGAAACCATTATGTGTCATGTTTTATACTTATATAGAATTATGTACCGATTTTTTTAAAGATAATATCTGTCGGAGAGTACTGAAACCGCCACAGACGATGCTTATTAAATGTCAAACAAAGATGAGAATATGTCAACCTATAAATAGTAGTGACGGAGCATTAATTTCTCTGTCGTCTTCTTGGAGTTACAAGAGCAGGAAAAGCCTGTGACGCTATATTGTATGCTTGTGTAGCATTCTTTTGTCAATACTGAGAGAAGGACACTATTAGGAATTGATTTGTAAAGGTGTGTAAGAATTTAATGTGTCTAAATGTTTTGTGTTGTGGACTGACAAGTCAGCCAGTCCACAGTGACGGGTAACCGAAAGGCGCGCGTTTACACTCACGCAGGCTGGCGTATGGTCTGAAACAGGATACGTAATGAATGCTATAAAGAAAAGTACGTAGCTGCTGGAATACTTAACTTTCATCCACAATTGGTGAACATTGGTCTTGTTGATACAGTATATGCGTCATTAGATACATAGCAAAGGATAAATGGCGCCTTGCTAGGTCGTAGCAATTGACTTAGCTGAAGGCTATGCTAACTATCGTCTCGGCAAATGAGAGCGTAATTCTCAGTGAACCATTGCTAGCAACGTCGGCTGTACCACTGGGGCGAATGCTAGTAAGTCTCTCTAGACCTGCCGTGTGGCGGCGCTCGGTCTGCAATCACTGATAGTGGCGACACGCGGGTCCGACGTATACTAGCGGACCGCGGCCGATTTAAAAGGCTACCACCTAGCAAGTGTGGTGTCTGGCGGTGACACCACATTTTGAATAGAGTTACTTAGTGAAAACGTGCATAATGATTTGTAATAAGCTTGCCTGGTATTTTATCCCATCCTTTTAAGACATTTTCAGCTATTTAAATACTATTCGTGGCGCAGAGCTGCGCTACGAACGAACGAGCCGCTGCCGCGGCGCATTCACACTGCATTAAATGAAACCAATCATACCGCAAAGAAGCGGGCAGGTAATAGTGAACGAAAATTATTTCTTCCAGCTTTCGGGATTGCAGGGCAGAGCAGCAGATTTTATGATGTGTTTTACAGGTGGACGCGGGCTGCGGACAATGTTATATTACTAACAGTGCAAAAAGATGATTTACCTTCATGACATAAAAGAAATCTTGCTGTGCGTAGTTCTGGTCTGGCAAACATTATTGTAAAAACATTTTTTCTCTGATAATAGTCTCATGTTTTCGTGTTAGTCGTGTTACTTACTGTTGTTTTCCTGTTAACAAAAATCCACTGCAAAATTTTGATGTTGAACAAACATTGCGTACTGTAACAACAGTATTAATAACGAAATAATTTTCAGTAACCTTTTCAATGACAGTAAAGTAAGGAAGACATGTTGAACTTTATAGCGAGTTACAGTAACTAAACAATGTTCCTTTAATAGAAAGCCAGATCCAGAATAATAAGAACGTAATGTATTTCGTTTTGTTGAAAATTAATGATCCAAAGAAAGTCACTGCACAGCATCCCTAAAAAGTATTTCAGGGCTCTTTTCGTAGCAACATATTTTATCTCATATATTAGCTGTTACACGAGCAATAACAAGCAAAGACAGTGAAACATTTCAGACAACGTCAGAATTTTTGGTCTCTTTCCTGGTGTCCGCTGACAAAACATCTTTGCAGTAACCTGCAAAAATGCAATCAATAGTTTTCAATACAGAACACCAGAGGAAATCTTATTTTAGGAAACCACAAATAAATTACGGATTTTACCGAAATCTGTGTTCTGAAACAAACATTTATGACTGAACGTCCGCTAAGAGGAATGATCTGGATGTCTGTCCTGCAACATGAAATAAGTCACCTTTAGAGACTATCTGCACTATCTGCCCTTGTTAATCACAGGTACGGGTTTTTGCTTCGTTTTAAAAACTTAGCATATAAAAAGTATTTTACACTTGAAGCTTGAGCAAAAATCATAGTTGTCGAAATGAGAAGGAGATACTCCTGACATGACCACCTTTTTGTACACATGTCAGTAATACACTCATTATATTGGTGTTAGCGTTGTCCACTTGTTTGCACCTTACTGAGTAATGCACATTCATTTTGTATAAATTAGATGGCTTGCACTCGTTAGAATTATGGGTTTAGTTTGGAGAATTCAGAATTTGGTTTTCTGGAACAAAGGCTTGAAGCCATATACCAGTAAAATATTTTCTTTTATGTTGGTAAGTTCTATTCATATTCCAAGTTGCGCTGTGGCTGCACAGATCTTAGGATTTTGGCGAGTGTAAGGTACATTAACACATTATTTAATTCCTTGAATCCTATACTGCACCAAAACAATAAAAAGCCAAGTGTTTACCGCGAGGCTTAAGATGACATACAAGGCATTAATCACGTTCCAGACCTGCATTTATTACAATGTTTGTTAGTTAGTAAACGCCATTTACAAGAATTAACCGGCTTCTGTTGCCAAGACTAGACATATACCTGGCAAATTTGAAAATTACAAGATACACACAGTACACTGGCCATATATAAACTCATGCTCATAAATTAAGGATAATTTCAGAATGTGGTGCCACACAACGTAGCACTACATAAAACTGGCGCTAATAGCATAGGCTCATAGGGAACACACACTACATACATCTGTAAGTCCACGGTATTGGTGACAAGTCGAGAAAACCGTCCCGAAACACGTGTGCTAAAAAACGCCACTGTTTCATGGGCATGTACCCCGACATCAATATGGATATGATCACCATGCTCACGTACACAGGCCGCACAACGGGTTGGCATACTCTGGATCAGGTGGTCGCGCAGCTGCTGGGGTATAGCCTCCCGTTCTTGCACCAATGCTTGTCGGAGCTCCTGAAGTGTTGTAGGGGTTTGAAGACGTACAGTGATACGTCGACCGAGAGCATCCGAGACGTGCTCGATGGGGTTTAGGTCTGGAGAACAGGCAGGCCACTCCATTCACCTGACATCTTCTGTTTCAAGGTATTCCTCCACGATGGCAGCTCGGTGGGGCCGTGTGTTATCATCAATCAGGAGGAAGGTGGTACCCACTGCACTCCTGAAAAGGCGGACATACTTGTGCAAAATGACGTCCCGATACACCTGACCTGTTACAGTTCGTCTGTCAAAGACATGCAGAGGTGCACCAAACATAATCCCACTCCACACCATCAAACTACGACCTCCATACAGATCCCTGGTTTCTTGGTTCACCCCAGATGAAAACCTGGTCAGAATTACTGTTCAAACTATATCTGGACTCGTCCGTGAAATAACCTGAGACTACTGTTCCAATGACCATGTACTGTGATCTTGACACGAGGCTTTACAGGCTCTCCTGTGACCGGGGGTCAGTGGAATTCACCTTTCAGGTCTCCGGGCGAATAATCCATGTCTGTTCAGTCGTCTGTAGACTGTGTGTCTGGAGACAACTGTTCCAGTGGCTGCTGTATGTTCCCCAGCAAGGCTACCTGCAGTACTCCGTGGCCGTCTGCGGGCACTGATGGTTCAAAATGGTTCAAATGGCTCTGAGCACTATGGGACTTAACATCTATGGTCATCAGTGCCCCAGAACTTAGAACTACTTAAACCTAACTAACCTAAGGACATCACACGACACACTGATGGTGAGACATCGGTCTTCTTTTGGTGTTGTTTACTGTGGACGTCCCGTACTCTAGCGCCTGGACATGTTTCCTGTTTGCTGGAATCGTTGCCATAATCTTGAGATCACACTTTGTGGCACACGGAGGGCCTGTGCTACGGCCTGTGTGTTTAACCAGCCTCCAGTCACCCTAGCATTCTACCCCTCATAACGTCGTCAACATGTGTTCTTTGAGCCATTTTCAACGCACAGTCACCATTAGCACGTCTGAAAACGTCTGCACACTTACTAGCTGCACCGTACTCTAACATGCACCAACACACCTCTGCGTGTATGGACTGCTGCCAGCACCACCGTGCGACGGCCACAGGTCAAATTCACCGCATGGTTATACCCCCGAGGTGATTTAAGCCCGCCCACCGCCCCCCAGAGCGTTGTTTCACCATGTATCAGCATTATCCTTAATTTATGAGCATATGTGTAGCAACTATGAGGATGTGCTGAAATGTAATGCGTCGATTTTTTTTAAAATTCTGTTCGCAATAGAGGTTGAAGCATTGCATGTCATGTATATTACTCGGTATCCTTTCTCGCTTCGTGGGCGCAAGTTGCAATCGTCTACCAGTAGAGGGCTGCGTATTCTAGCGTGTAACGTGGCGGCGTAACGTATGAATGTCGGTGCGAGCGAAATAGCGTGCTGTAGTCAAGTTTCTAACTACAGAAAATGGACCTCAAAATGTAGCGGACGTCATGGTACTTCCAGCGACATGACAGGGTCAAAGATACGAAAGAGGGTAACCTTCTGTCGATACGAACCAATACAGGGCTCAGTTTACCAATGATCGGTTGAGGAAGGATTTATCGTTAGATCTGAATCAATTCATGGCACTGCTACAGTATTAAAGCACTCGTTACATGGGTCTTCATTCTCTTCCTGATCAACAATGCAAGGTTACAGTCATCACTACTCTTTCATTAAAGATAAAATCCTGTAGCTATCTGACTGCACTATCGAAGTTTCTATGTTCCGATTAGTGGACTGTAAAACCTGGCAGTGAATACACCTGTTCCGTGTAGTTCCTTACAATTTCCGTAGAAATCACACAAGGACTAAAACAGTATAAAAACTTAAAAGTGAAGGGTCACACAGGAATCAGACTTCTTCTACTTTTCGCGGAAACAAGCAAGGTTTAATTACTCACCAAGACCATGACTTTCATCTCTCACCTCCACTAGATAGCTAATAGCCCCATGATGTGGTACAAGTGCTCTTCCAGTCTACCAACTGGCATTCTCTAAGCCATAATTTTCCAATGGAATATTTTACACATGCATATAGCCTTAAGAGATGCTGGTTTGTTTTTAGGGAGTTTTGATAACGATGTGAAATGAGTAACGCGGGTACAGACGTCGAGCTCAGGGCTATAATTAACAAAATATCTTAATTTCAGCCACTAGATGATGAAATGAGAGTGGAATGGACTAACAAAGAAGCTGATGAAGCTCTGTGCAACTACAAAAAATAATTTACATATGCATATATCCATCATGTTTTCGGAATCTTTACAGTCTCACAAATAATATCCATGTATCTCCCTATTTTACCCTCGCAGAAGCATTTCAACTAGCAAGGTAGGGACTGGAGACGGAAGCACCTCAGCCGATGTTGCTGAGTCCTGGAAAGACGCGACTGCCTCGCCAATATCGATGACATTCTCGCTCACTTTGGCATCAACTGTCACTCCATCATGCACTGTCTCACACATCCCAGCCATCAACCTCCCCTGCTTATACTAATAATAGGCTAGCAGCAGGTTTCTTGTCCTTCCTATTGGTTTAGGGCAGCATCACCAGGTTAGTACCATGCCAACTTATAATTCTCTGTGGCTGTAGGGTCATTTTAGATCGGGATCCTATATACCCATCTTGATAATTCTACTGCAGGTTATCAACTTCCTTTTCCTGAAGGCATGTCTCCCCGTTTGGCAAAGTTCAAAATGGTTCAAATGGCTCTGAGCACTATGGGACTCAACTGCTGTGGTCATCAGTCCCCTAGAACTTAGAACTACTTAAACCTAACTAACCTAAGGACATCACACACATCCATGCCCGAGGCAGGATTCGAACCTGCGACCGTAGCGGTCTCGCGGTTCCAGACTGTAGCGCCTAGAACCGCACGGCCACTCCGGCCGGCTTGGCAAAGTAATCTACTGTTATCTCACCATTAATTGCTACGCAGTTTTATACTCTGAGCCGAGGGGTTATAGGCGCTTCAGTCTGGAACCGCGTGACCACTACGGTCGCAGGTTCGAATCCTGCCTCGGGCATGGATGTGTGTGATGTCCATAGGTTAGTTAGGTTTAAGTAGTTCTAAGTCCTAGGGGACTGATGACCTGAGATGTCAAGTCCCACAGTGCTCAGAACCATTTGAACCATTTTTTTTATACTCTGAAACGTTATACCCTCAGAAACAAGATGGTAATGGTGTGAGAAAGGAAACCATGGTCTGTATATGGAAGAGTGGGGGTGATGGGATGATGCTCTGAGATGACTATGCTGAGTGATTCTGAGACTTCACCTTATGTATCATACTTGGCCAATCTTGTGATACACAGGACAGGAGGTCTAGTAAGGCAGTCAGTTGTATACTCTACTAGAATGTCCACGCTCTTATTTATGATCCATTAAATGTGTGTGTGTGTGTGAGGGGGGGGGGGGGGGTAGGGGGGTCTAGTTGTACCATATTTCCCCAGGATATAGCTGCTTATAGGTCTGTGTTACTGTCCAGAATAAAGACGACGAATTTTGCTTTGCTCGGTAATTTCTTGCTTGTAAATGAAATTACAGCAAACATGCTCAGAGTGTGACTAGATACAATGTGAGTGACAATAATCGTGGGTATTATAGCAATGACACCGAGCGGTCTGAGGTCCTGTGCCACAGTTCACGCTGCTCCCTCCATCGGAGGTTCGAGTCCTCCTTCGGGCACGGGTGTGTTTGTTCTCCTTGGCGTAGTTTAGTTTAAGTTAGATTAAGTAGTGTGTAAGCCTAGGGACCAATGATCTCAGCAGTTTGGTCCCATAGGAAATTACCACCACGATCATAGCTACGACGATATCAGTTTACCCACTAAACTTCAGGAAGTACCTAAATTTGAAAGGTGCAATCTAGGTATATCAGTTCACATTTACAGCGTGTAGAGGGAACATGAAATCAAGCCACCACAAGGGCCATGATGTGTAGGGTAATAAAGTTAACCATTAAGTCATCAGACTCCTCTACTTTTACAAAGTAGTCTCTCATCACCCCAAACCTGTGATTTTCTTCCTTTTCTCCAAGGGGATGAATAAACACTCTGTACGGATCAAAAACACTTTCCTCCCAGTCAAGTGCACATAATTTTGCATGATATTTTTATCCTAGATTTCTTATCTCATTTTCTATGAATGAGAGTTTGACAAGGCATCTTATAGATCGCTCTACAAAGGAACAGGCATTACCACAGTTAAAAACATTGTCATTTTGTAGTATGCACTGGCTCCGAGTGCCTTGTAGCTCCTATGACACACTTTCAGAGTGATCCCTGTGTCTCCCATAGAACCTTCACAGATCTGCATATAACATTTGTGATGGTCTATCAAGTTGTACGCACATATAACTATAGTCTTAACCATTTCGATTCGTACAAGGGATAATCTTGCAAGATAATTGCTCTCTGAGCTTAAACCTGATCAGATTTATGACACCAGTGTTCCAGTAAAGAGTTCGCAGGAGAGTGATGATCTACCGAAATACCCAGTTAAGTGTTATTTCTGTAGGCTGCTGTTAGAAAGAAAAGCGGAATTTCCACATAGAAGTCACTGTCACGTAGTGGGGAAGTTCTGTAACATTGCACATGTGCTTGTAACCTGATGTACCAACAGCAATTATTTGACTAGGTATAATGTTCACCTGTTTCTTGGGCACTTGGCTGACTTTGGCTTAGTGTCCTGCCAGAAATAGTTGAAAAAAACACATTTTCCAAGTGAACCACCAAGAACTAATCTCTTCACTTCCTAGACTCACTCCGTTTTATGTATGCACAACCTCAACAACTCGCTTAGACAATGCTTCAGGAGAACATACAAGTCCCTAGAGTTGAACATTCTGATCAAGGATATTACAGCTCGTCATGAGGAAAGGTCTTCCCATATGAATATTTGGATTCGATGTAGAGACACTCTGATACCACACTGCCCAACATAAATTTCATTCACAGCAACCTGACAGGCAGTACCTTAACAGATGACGTTTTGGCAGGAATCAGGAATCAAACATCTCTAATATGGGGGTGGGGGGGTAACCCACAACTTTAGAGCCATCAGTTCCCGTCACATTATATTTGGATGAGTCACCTTCTGGGCCTGCGCTGATCACCAGGCAAATTGAAATTCCAGCAAGCACTCCCTTCCCTCAACGCCTGTTTCTTGCAGATCTGATTAAGTTACGTCTGCTCTTGTCGAATTCTGAAATCATCATGAACTTTGCCACACAGTCGTACACAGAACATGAATATCTGTGTAAACCGAACCAGCCAAATTTCCACTCGGAACGACCAACTAAATAAACAGTACCCAGGTCGTAAGTATGGTGTTATATGTTTGATGTATGACAAGCCTTTCACTAAATCATAATGTGTCTGTTGTCAGCTTGGCAATTAAGCCAGATCCATATGCACAGTAACTGTCTTTCCATTAATCCTGAGTCAAGTTGATATTTTTAGAATGTCTACAGTAGCCACTCTATGTTTTGAGGAACGACGAGCGATATACATACGTCTTTCCTTCTTGCTGAAGCGGTCAGCGCGAAGTACGCGTTCATTCCACTCTTTCGGTGGCGGCAGCCACGGCAAACAGCAGTTGATTATGGTCTGTGCTCTCTCATGTTCTGTGTATAACAACGTTATGTTACATTATATTTCTTGCTCTTTCTTTGGCTGAAACCCATAAATGAAAATTTGGCTAGAAAGTATACCTTCATCTGAATACGTAGTTTTTCATCAGTCTTCCGCCTGATCTGATGTGGGCAACTATGACATCCGGCCCTGTGCCAAACTCCTCATCTCAGAATAGCACTTGGAACAACGTTTCCAAGCATTTGTTTGAAGTATTACGGTCTCTATCTTCCACTACAGTTTCTGCCTCTGTGGGATCCTCTAGTGTTTTGGAAATCGTTCTATGGATTCTTAATACATGTCATGTCGTCCTGCCTCTTTTTGTAGCCAGTTTTTCCGTATCCTCGGCTCCTCGATGGTTCACTGAAGAGCTTCCACATTTGTTATCCTGGCCACTTAATGTCTAATATCTTGTCACATGACATACTAATTGTTAAAACTTCTTTAACAGTTTTTCCACAGTCTATAACGCATTACTCCAGGTGTGCATTCGAGAAATTTCTTCCTTAAAATGAGGCCTATGAGGGATACTAGCAGATAACACTTAGCGAGAAATGCTTTCAGTGTGATAATTTGCTTCTTATATCGTTGCTATTTCGTCGATCATGCGTTATTTTTCTTCCAATGTAGCAAAACTGCTTCACCTCGCTCACTACATGATCAGCAAATCGAATCTTAAGTTTCTCGCTAACATTCGTTCTCCTACTTCTCATTAATTTCGTCTTTGTTTCGTTTACTACCAGTCCATATTCTGTGATCAGTAAACCGTTAATTCCGTTCAACGGCTCTTGTATTTCTTCTTCACTTTCATTGGGGGCTGTAATGTTAGTGGCCGATCTTATCATTGGTATCCTCTCACCCAAAATTTTAATCTCACTCCTGAAAATTTATTTTATTTCCTTAACTTCTTAAGAAATCTTTTATTTCCCTCATTGCTTCTTGGTTGTGCAGGTCGAGCTGTAGGGGAGAAAGGCTATATTGTGCTTTGCGCCTCTTTTGATCTGAGCTTTTCTCTCTTGGTTTTCCATCCTCACTATACTTCATTCGCTACAGCTTACGCTTATTTTTCTGAGGATTTCGAACAAATTCTACCATTTTACGTCGTTGGACTCTTTTTCTAAGTCCGCACATCCTGTGGAAGTGTCTTGATTTCATACTCTGTAAGTACAAGTAAAGGAATCGAGTAATAAGCTTCGTTGTAGGTACACTGGCTTCTACTTAAACGTATCGGATAGCATAGGGTTACGTCATATTCAACTCCCTTCTCTCTTCCTCGTTTTTCTGGCCTTCTCCAGTATCTTCACGGAATCGGCTTGTTTGTTTGAATTTGGCACTGTTAGTGTTAGGGTGTGGCTGGAAGCCCTTTGTGTCGCCAACCCTATTCTCCCGGGAATAATTTGTACACGCCATCTGTCTGTGTTTAGTATTATCTCTTCAGAATGTTAATTCTAATTTTTGTAATTAAAAGCCTCAGTTGCACTGTTTGCCTAGAATTTACCTAGGTTTCAGTCGGGATAACCCAACCATACTCAGAATAACAGTAACTACCGTCTTTCCATAGTGGACATGTGGACATCACTGTGGAAAGACGGTAGTTACTGTTATTCTGAAGAAGGTTGGGTTATCCCGACTGAAACCTAGGTAAATTCTAGGCAAACAGTGCAACTGAGGATGTTAATTATTAAAATTAAAATTAGTATTCACACAGTTGCTGACAGGGCCGCGAAATGTTGAAGACATTTACCTTCAGAATGTTCTCGAAACATTTCTTAAACGTGTAACTGCTGCGGGGCATATCTGCCAGCCCGGTATTCAAGTAGTCGAATGTGGGAAACCGTCTAAAAACCACATTCAAACTGGCCGGCACACGGAATATCGTCGTTAATCCGACGGACAGATTCAGTCCGGGGCCTGCTCGCTTCCCCAAATCCCGGAAGCGATGTGCTACTGACGCGCGTCTATACGGGTGTGTCATCATTTTCAACTTCCGTATCAATTGCTTTATGTTCCCTACATTATTAGCATTAGCTGAGGGTTCCAAAATTCGCAGGAATCATCGTATGAGATTGAGTTCTTAAGCAAAGCGAACTGATTATGGGGAACAGTTTTCACGATAAGAATTTGCCCCACAATGGTTCCTTTTGCAAACTCTTTGCATTAGTTTACTGAAAAGCACCTGTCCACGTCTTAGTCTTTACAGCGACCTTGGCCTGAATTCGTATTTTCGTGTTGTGATCACAAGCACAGTATCTTTCATTTCTTTTTCATGTATGGTTCTTAGCAAATGAGAAGATAATAAATCGTTTCATCTCTCAGTAGGAATTAGTTTTAATTTGTTAATGGAACAGTAGTACCGCCGCCAGCATCGCAACGTAATTTTACGTCTGCCGCAGTGACGCAACTAAAAACAGGGTACGAACTTGCTCCGTCAAAGGCTGCTGGCGCCAGTGAGAAGTGTACGTGTTTGCCAGCACGCCAGTACAGCCCTCATCAACACCACTACCCTCAATTTTCGTTTGAACATCGTGTCGCTTACTCAAAAGGGGTGACTGAGAAATACCTCGCTGATGTGTCGTCTTCACACGCTATTAACTGCTCGGATCTACTATGCGAACTTTCACTCTGAAGGTTCAATGCGTGCCTGAGCTTTTTGCGTAAACTGCTGCCTCGGCTGTTGCGACACGGGGAAATAGCAGAGTCCTTGACGTGAAGCCGCTTGGAAAGTCAATTTCTTTTGTAGAGTAGAACAGCGTTGTCGAAAGGCACCAAGCAATAAATGATATTTTCGAATCGTCGTGACGTTGCTGCAACCGCTCACCTGCAAAAGAAGTCGATTATGATCTAGCGTAAGAAAGTACATTTGCATGCGTACGCCTGAACCTCGCGAAGAACAATGCCATTATTAGGGCTGAAGCGTTTCCCTTAACAGCCGTGTAACGCAATAAATCTACCAGGACCGGTCTTTAAACGCTACAGGATGCACGTTTTCTATCAGACACATTCATAATATCTTGTTGCGTAATGTCGCTCACGTATATGCCACACGATTTGAACTCTGCGAAGTATTTGGAAAATAATTACGTATTCTCTCACTTAGCAACGACTTGATGGAAAAGATTATGAGGAAAGCGATAACGACAACATTATAAGAAACGGAGCAAGTGTCTATGTCAGGTGAACCAGTAGCCTAACAAGTTTTCAGAAGTTGTTTGGGAATATCTTCCGAGTATTTGAGTATACGCCACCCACCCTGTCCTACAGAAGCCGTTGGAGAAAAAAGAAACATCTGCATGAATGTTGAGAGCTCCGGTGAGGAGACCAGCACTAAGCAGAGAAGGAAAACTTGAAAAGTGAAAGGAAAACTTATATGGGCTACAGAAGGGAAAAGAACTTGAAGATAATGTTATAGAAGGCAAAATGTAAGCAAATGAAGATGAATTGGGGGTTACTATACTGAGAGAAGAATTAGAGCAACGAAAGATTTGATTTTCAACAAGGCACCTGCAGGAGACGATATCCAGTCAGCTTTAGTGACGTCTCCTGACGAGGCAGCAATGACAGAACAGTTGTTCAAGATATATAAGACAGGTGTAACGTTCAAACTTACAGAATAATTCGAAATAAGGCAAGTTCTGACCTGTTTAACAAGTCACGCTTGCAAAATATTGACACGAGTTATTTTCAGAAGAATGGAAAAGCAGGTAGACGCCGACCTCAGGGAAAATCAGTTGGGTTTCTGGAGAAATTTATGGATAAACGAGGTGGAACTCACTCTACGACGTATCTTTGGCTCAAGAAAAGCAAACCTACGTTTCTAACTTCTGGCATTTAGAGAAAGATTCTGACAATGTTGACTGGAATAAATTTTTCTAGTTCTGAGGGTAGTATGAGTAAAACACAGGCAGCGAAAGGTTATTTACGACTCGTACAGAAAGCAGAGTGCAACTATAACTTCCGTAGGATACAAAGGGGATGCAGTGGTTGAGAAAGGAGTGAGACAGGGCTGTAATTTATCCCCGATTTTATTCAGTCTGTACATTAAGCAAGCAGTGAAAGAAACCAAGTAAGAATTCAGAGGGAATTAAAACTCTGGGAGAATAAATAAAAACATTGAAGTTCACCGATGATCTTGTAATTCTCTCAGAGATAGGAAAATATTTGTAGTAGCAGTTGCATGGATTGGATTGTGTCTCGAAAAGCGGTTACAACATGAGAGTAAAACAAGAGTGTCGGAAAGTAGTCGAAATAAATCAGCTGATGCTGAAGAAATTAGATTAGGAAGTGAGACACGAAATGCAGTAGAAGAGTTTTTCTACTTGGGCTGCAAAGTAATCGACTACGGACGAAGTAGAGAGGAAATAAAATACAGACTGGCTACCGCACGAAATGCATTTTTGAAACACAGGAATTTTTTAAGCTCACAGACACGTTTAAATATTAGGAAACCTTTTCAGAAGGTAATTTTCTGGAGTGTAGCATTGCACGTAAGTGAAAAGTGAAGAATAAGCAGTTCGGGCAATAAGAGACTAGAGGAATTTGAAATGTGATGTTACAGAAGAATGTTGAAGATTAGAAGGGTAGATCGAGTAAGCAATGAGAAAGAACTGAACTGGGAAACTAAGAGATTTGTAGCACAGCTTGACTAAAAGATGGGATCGGTAGATAGGACTCATCCTGAGGCATCAAGGAATGGTCAGTTTGTTGAAGTAAAGAAGTTTGAGGAGCAAAAATTGTAAGGGAGACCAAGAGTCAACTACAGTAACTAGATCTAAATGGTAGTAGGTTGCAGTAACTAAGCAGAGCTGAAGAGGCTTGCGCAAAATATACTAGTGTGGAGAATTGCTTCAGACCAGTCTTCAGGCTGAACACCGCAACAAAACAACACATAATTGCGCAGAATGTCCTTCTCATTTGATGCCTGTCTCCTTCACTGTGGTTACCGATCGTATCTAAATCAGTGTTTGTGCCTTTATTTCTGTGCTTCTCTTGATTTTAAGAGTCCTTCTATGGTTGGGTACCGGTGTGGTTTTCTTTGTAAAAATCTGTGTCTTCTATGTGGTCTTGTTTTCTTTCGATTCGCTCTAGTTATGACAGATGCTGTCCGTTCTGCTCCAGACAGTCGTAGAAACAGTAAGTGTTCTGTCGCGAAGTGTATCGGCGCTGACTGAGCACAAAATGTTCAGTGCAGACAGTAGGTGGGAAAGGGGGGGGGGGGGCATATTGCGTGTGTAGCGCCCCAGGCAGACCACGCGTCGTGTGTGGGTCAGGGACAGGCCGTCTGGCTCTGGAACTGCCAGGCTCCGTGAAGAATAAGAATGCTGCTATCGCCTTAGTCTCTTAATTACTCTGACGTAAGGGGCCCATTCATTTCGTGCCAATTCTCACTCCTTCGGCGCTCAGTCGGGTTGATCACATGTGTGACGCAGCCTGTGACTCAAGTAACGAACAGAGAAACACTCGCAGACGAGGACTGCGCTTTGAACTTTTATTTTTCATCCAACTGATGTGTATATGGGTTCCTTTGAGAATATCATCAGTATCAAAGTTCTGAGCGACAAATTGCGAAAATGTGAGATACCTTTTCCGCTGCCTGATTACAATTTTTATGAGTACGTACTGATATGTAAATCCTCCGAATACTTTAGGTAGAAACTTCAAAAGCTTTTAAAATAAAACGAAATTTTTAACATCATTATTCTTCGTGTCTACGTATTTATTTGTGAACATAGTTGCTCCCAACGAGAGACCACATTGCTGACAGAGTCATTTCAGAGCATTTTACTTTGTTGACGGAGCCACAACCTCACCTCTGCTTGTACCGCTTCGCACTATCAAAGTGAAGTTTTCGAAGGTGCTCTTTAAGTTTTGGAAACACGTGAAAAGGAGATGGAGCCATGTCGAGTTATGGAGGACGATCAATGACAATGGACACAAGGCGTCGGATTGTTGCAGATGTCACAGCACTCTTGTGTGATTAGCGTTATCATGCTGAATGTGAGGGCGCTACATTTGTGTACGAAGTCTTCGGCACAATTTCTATGGTAAGAAACTCGGAAATTGGAAAATTGTTGTAAGATCTTACGGGACCAAACTGCCGAGGTCATCGGTCCCTAAGCTTACACACTACTTAGTGGACTTAAACTAACCTATGTTAATGACGACACACACATGTCGGCCGTTGTGGCCGAGCGGTTCTAGGCGCTTCAGTTTGGAACTGTGCGACCGCTACGGTCGCAGATTCGAATCCTGCCTCAGGCATGGGTGTGTGTGGCGTCCTTAGGTTAGTTAGGTTTAAGTAGTTCTAAGTTCTAGGGGACTGATGAACTCAGATGTTAAGTCCCATAGTGCTCAGAGGCATTTGAGCCTAAAAAAATGGTTCAAATGGCTCTGAGCACTATGGGACTCAACTGCTGAGGTCATTAGTCCCCTAGAACTTAGAACTAGTTAAACCTAACTAACCTAAGGACATCACGAACATCCATGCCCGAGGCAGGATTCGAACCTGCGACCGTAGCGGTCTTGCGGTTCCAGACTGCAGCGCCTTTAACCGCACGGCCACTTCGGCCGGCATTTGAGCCTACACACAAACCCATGCCCGAGGGAGGACTCGAACTTCCTACGGAGGGAGTCGCGCGGACTGTGACAAGACGGCCTAGACCACGCGGCTACCCAACGCGGCTAAGAAACTCGATTACAGCATGCTGTTTCTCACGCACCGACGTAGTTACGTTACACACCACCATGTTACACGCTGAAGTTCGGAGCCCTCTAGCGGCATAGGGTTGCAACTCACGCCAGCGAAGCTGCAAAGTCGACCGGGTAAAATGCATGACACGTAACACTACAACAGATTTTGAGAATAGAATAACAGGGGAGAACCGATAGAGGTACTCAAAGTACCCTCCGCCACACACCGTCAGCTGGCTTGCGGAGTATGGATGTAGAGGTAGATGTAGATTCGGAGGTATTACTTGTCAGTACGCCTTCGTATTTCCTTGAGGCTATTGCAAGTTAATGTATCTATCTTCCCACTAACAGTTTATTAATTTACTGCGTGTTCTGTAATGGTTGTTTACCGTTATGTTGCCGTTGCATTTATGCACACTTCGTTATTACCGTTTTCTGAAATGAATCTAACCCTTTCCGTCCAATTTCACTGTAGCTAGCATTTTCAAATAGTTTGGAAACTACATTTTCTTAAACATACACAAAAAACTGAGAAAACTATTTACGCAAACAGCAAGAACATGCCTAATTGATTATACAATAAACTTAAAAGCTGCTAACATTTACTGTGTCTATTTAAAGTAATTTGACTGCATGAAATCACAACGCAGTTTTAACTGAATTAAAATATGATAATGTCTCATTCGGTGTTGATAAAAACAAAAACCAGTGTCATAACAACGGGGCATGTGCATTTAAAGACTTCTCATAAGTTAAGTAGCTAGATGATAATTTTTTTTTTCCTACGCGGCTGATACGAATAATTTGAGGAATAACAAGGTGACTCTAATTTAAGGAAGAGCTGCTTGTGAAAATTTTTGAAAAATAGTGCTAAATAGTTTCCAGTTCATGGATTGCAAGACGTTTTCACCCCACATACGAATAAAATATTAGAACCTATCTGTAGAATATATTGACAGCGCTAAATTCCCTTGATCACCAACTCATAGACGTATAGAATAAAATTCATGAAACGGCTAAAAAAATTTATATTTTCAGTCACATATTGGTGTCATAAAAATCACGAAACTAGAACATCTTGGTCATTTTCGTTCGATAACTTCACACGATATCATTAATAAGCGGAAACGCGTCTCCTCTTCCTGTCCATGGAGACTCCGCGGCGTCCTGCGGAGCCCAACTCGTGGCTGCGGCCAGAGTCCACTCACTCTCTTAGCTGTGCGCAGCGTGAGACAAATCACATGACGTATTGCTCCATAGACGTCGGAGTCTTTTGATCACGGACACGGTTTATATTTATGCAAGGCTGTACACACATATATTACGAGGGCGTTTAATAAGTGAAATATTCCCACTTCAGCTCCGACACATCCAAGAAGTTCCGAAAAGTGACGACGCTATACGCAGACTTCAAAATGGCTTCTTTAAGGAGGTGTTTTCCAAGCAGAGACCTATCATTGAGTTTATTTTGGTGGAAAACCAGAGCATTGCAGATATTCACAGTGGCTTGCAGAATGTCTACGGAGACCTGGCAGTGAACAAAGCACGCTGAGTTGTTGAGCGAAGCGTCTGTCATCATCGTAACAAGTGGCGAAAATCTGTCCGATGTCCCGCGTTCCGACCAGCCGCACGCAGCTGCGACTCCTGCAGTGTTGGAAGATGCAGATACTCTCGTTCGTGTTGATCGATGGATCATAGTCGAACCCTTCGCTGCTCAACTGGTCAACGCAAGGCCTAACACACAAGTTTGCGCATACGAAAGGGGCTCGCAAAGCTTCTCTGTCCACCCTACAGCCCGGATGTCGCACCTTCCGATTTCCATCTCAGTGGCTCAATGACGGTTGTACTCCGTGGGAAGCAATACGTGGATGAAGGTGAGGTTACTGATGCAGCATCACGTTGGCTCCTACATCGACCAGTAGATTGGTGCAGTGCAGACATAAAAGGCCTCCCAGGAAGGTGGTGTAAGGACGTCGCATATTGAAAAATACAGTTTTGTAGATCAGAGAGTGGGGAATAATGTAATGTATTGGAATCCTGTATAAAGCAAACCTGATTTCAGAAGAAAATTGTTTCACTACTTATTGAACGCCCCTCGTACCAAGGCTCTAATGCTCACAAGACAGGGTTAAAATAGTCTTGCTAATCAATGCTCTGTACGAATCCATCCATGTCCAAAAGACTCCCAAAACCAACCACTGGAATGGACAACGAACGCCGCAGTCACTCACAACATCATCACAATAGGTTTTTTACCATCTGTACTCTAAACAACACGGGACCGCAGCGTCAAATAGAAAAGAATGAAGTTTATATTACATTACGTGTAAGAGGATTCTGATGGTTTGCAGCGATAATATAGTTTCAAAATATTACAAAATTTTTACTTTTGCTTTGCTTTGTTTGCACAGGATAGAGTAGCATAGAGAGCTGCATCAAACCAGTCTCAGGACTGAAGACCACAACAACAACAACAACAGGTTACTCATCTGTACAAAGTGTCAGTAGGTTGGTTTCTGTGTATCTGCAGGCACTGATGACCTACTATATGACACATTCGTCTAGTCTGGTGCGCCAGAAATTAATAGATTGTTCATCTTTTAATATTTTATGCCATTTTTACCTACTTCATACATTTCTTTTGATGTACTGCGTAAAATATTGTATTACGTCTATCTGTATGCCTTTCAGTGGTCTCTAATCACTGATTATCGTTTATATGAAGCATCAAATAAGTCTGGCATACCAGTAATATGTGTAATGTGCTCTATATATTTGCTATCGAGAATTCTCAATGTTTGGGTATATGTGTATATTTGACAACATCGTAATAGATGCTGTTAGCTGTGGAGCCGTAATCCTTACGGTAGAGTTACCAATTCCTGTCGTGAGGTTAATACGTTTGTGATTTTGATTTATTCGTAATGTGTATGTGTAAATATATGTGAAATCTTATGGGACTTAACTGCTAAGGTCATCAGTCCCTAAGCTTACACACTACTTAACCTAAATTATCCTAAGGACAAACACGCACACACCCTTGCCCGAGGGAGCCCTCGAACCTCCACCGGGACTATTCCTAATGTAATTATGGAGTATGACGTCTGGTCGTACACGCTTAAAGTAAAAGAATCTGATAACTCCAGAATGAGATTTTCACTCTGCAGTGGACTGTGCGCTGATACGAAATTTCCTATCAGATTAAAACTGTGTGCCGGACCGAGACTCGAACTTGGGAACTCCCGAGTTCGAGTCTCGGTCCGGCACACAGTTTTAATCTGCCAGGAAGTTTCAATCTGATAACTGTTATTTGTAAAATCAAACATGTAATTCGAAATATTGAACGGTAATGCCATGTGTTAGCGCGAGTAGTGTAATGTGTTATTCATGCATGGCACTGTATGGATATATATTCCAACAATGTGATGCTCCACCATGCTTGATTATGACCTATTGTCGAAATTTGCTAAGTGCACGATTTCAATATAGAACATGTACGTTACAGCCTACTACCCCCATGCTTTCGTTTATGAATCATTTAGAGTCTGTGTCACAGAAAAAATAATGATTTTAATAAATTTAAATCTTAGGAATTCATTTCTGAAAGGTATTCTGCGTAAGTGAAACGTGGAGGATAAATAGTTCAAATAAGGAGGGACCAGAAGCTTTTGAAATGTGGTGATGCAGAAGAATGCTAGAGATTAGATGGGTTGATTGAATAATTAATGAGAAGTTGTTGAATCGAACTGGTTAAGCGGAAGCTATCACTTGTTAGGGCACATCCTGAGGCATCAAGAAGTCGTCGCAGCAACCCCTCTTTATCAGTGGGTCACGTCATTTTGTCTCGTCTAGCGGTTGGTTACGATACTGTGGCGCCTGGTTGTAAGTGTATACGACGTTTGTAGACACGCTTGAAAACAAAGAAAAACTTATCATTAACTTCTTTTACTTGCAACTTTATTTTATGTATGTGGTAGCTAAAATTTCATGACCAGTTATCAAAACAAACCTTTGCATGGGGGTAGCTTTATTCATTTTTACATACTTGATGTGGTACAAACATTTGTTCCCTTTGTTGGAATCACTGCATCATCTTTCCTTCCGAAACTGTAAAAAAAAGGAAAAAAGAGGTGTACCGTTCACAAGGCAAGCAACCTTCAGCTTTATGCAGCATAAATATAGGGTTGCCTTGACCTTGAAAGAATGAGTACATCCTTTCTGTAGTCTCTCAGGAATTCAGGACAAGAATTTCATTGACATGGTTGATAATACGTATTTAAGTATAATAGCTTCACACACACACTCACACACACAAAAACACACACACACGCACACACATACACGCACACATGAACACACACAACTTAACGGTTACAACTTAATCCCAACTTTTAACAAGAATTCCAGAAGTAAATTATGAGTGTCTGTTACAGCTGTTGCCGAAAGTGTTAATACATTCGATGGAGGATTCTAAGAACGCGTTGCCACTCTGGCTGGGCAGGTTTCACTTTATTTTTGTCAAGAACGAGTACATGTAATGTGACGATGTCTATTTCATACGTTATGGTGGACTAGTCTCTTGTCAACCAGGTTGTGCAATATTTTCTAAGGCTTCTTGCCGTTACATAAGGTCACTGTATCGTTACGTATGCAGCTGAGCCGTCCCGTTTCTTTTACTTGCGTCTTGCAGGATTACTACATCGGTCTTGTATTTCAATTTTCGTTGTGCTCTTTGCTTTGCTTTCTCAGTCCTCGCAATTTCAGCATACCCTTTGGTCCACACGAATATATCTCCGTACCGTATCGACATACCTCTAATACAACAGCAGTTGTTTGGTTTAGTAAATAGTAAGTCCCTTTGCAATTATCAAATGAAGAATGAGAATATTAAACGTTCGAAGTACAATTTTTTGAGAAAATTTATTGTCAGTGCTATTGTGTTCTCGATACCTGCATGTCAAGTACCAAATCACGGACGAAACGTTTTAAGCAGTCATTACTAAATGGTGGATGGTCTTCTTGCAAAGCAGAGTTTCCCAATGATGTTCCAGGTAACTTGCGTCTGAGATAGATGCAAGAGGTAACATACAAGCTGTTGGAGAGAGAGTACAGCTATTTGAGCTGCGACTGAAATTTTGCAACTGTAGAAAAACAAAGAAAGGTAGGTAAGGCATTTGTTATGTAAGACTTACACGAGATTACTGAGCCATTTAAAGCTGTGATCCCATTCCTTATAATTCTGCAGCATGCAAATGACTTTTTTGGTTTAAACATACTGCTCCAGCTTTGTCGTCAGTGCAGACATGTAAGATCTCGAATTGCGGTATGATCAAAGTGTCTCGTCTCTCATCTCAAATACAAATTAGTAATTATAACTCTGGAAAAGAAGGATGGAAACTTTACAGTGTATTAGAAAGAGGAAAGGCCATGGCTGATATATGGCACGACTTACTTTATCCGAAAGACAAACCCCTCTTACCAGTTACAACACAGAAAGACCTGTTGACTATGTTGCCACATCTCCGTCAGGAGCACAAGGAGATCTACACTAATATTTTTGACAATTGATCGTAGGCACAGACTCGTGTAGGAAGCCAAAACTTTTACTTTGAATTTAATTTTGCTATACTCCTACAGAAAATGTAAATGGTATGAGAAATAGTTTTTGTTGACTACAGGTTCAATAGTTATACATTACTGTTGTATTTCTGTACCTGTGTTGCCACAGTTACTACGTAGTACCTCAGTATTCATTGCTCTTGAAACAAATACTTCCTTACATTCTTGTAATATGGCCCACAGCTTCTATAGAATCATGGAGAATGTGGGAATTTCTATGTGGGGCAAACAGGTAGATGTTTCCAGTGAGATTCAGAGATCATACAAGCATAAGCGATAAATGTAAGTCTTCATTCAGCGCACACCTTCAGAACTACAGTTATAAAACCAGCAGCATCGAGAAATCTTTATAGGTACTACAAATGGTAGAGAAAGGCAGCTTAATGGATACTCTAGAAGAAAATGAAATTTATAGTGCTTTCAGGGAACGGCCATAATACGTACTCAATGAACAGAAATCAGAAATAAAAATTTGTTCATTTGTTTTGCACATTTACT
The DNA here is from genome assembly GCF_021461395.2 of Schistocerca americana. Lineage (NCBI taxonomy): Eukaryota > Metazoa > Arthropoda > Insecta > Orthoptera > Acrididae > Schistocerca > Schistocerca americana. The sequence continues at coordinate 789,072,435 of NC_060121.1, read as the reverse complement.
CTAATTTATTGTTAGTGCAGACTTTTATATGTGTGGTTATATACAGTCCACCCAGAACTGCAATACATAAAATGGAATATTGACTAGTATCACTGAATAGTTGTTCTTCGATGTACATATTACGTTTTCATCTCTGCCCAACGTAAACCTTTATGTCAAGATCTTGTAACTATATGAATATCAACAGGCTAACAGAACTGGTTGTACGTACTGTTAATCCCACTTTACATTGTTCTCATTACGTCGTATTATGTTTCGTAGGCGCTTGAAAATGGCTCCATGCCAAACTGCAATAGTAAAATAAAACATTTAAAGCTCAAAGCAAGATGGCATCATGCAGAAACGCTTTCGTATTGGAGCTTACAACCAGTCAGTTCCCTGGTGTGTCATACAGAACGTTGTTAATTAATTATTTATTTTCTAATTTACCTCATTATTTGTTGCTGCGATGAGGTGATCAGCATAATACTGTGGAATCAGAAGAGCCTCTCAATTTTTTGAATACAAGTAAGTTATGTACATAAAAAGATACAGTCTTTGAGGGTTTCGTGTCTCGACAGGTAAAAACGGGACCCTTATAGGGTAAATTTTTGTCCGTCCTTCCGTCTGTCTGTCTGTCTGTCTGTTGTCTGATTGCTAAAAACCGTTTTTCTTAGAAGCGAGTAGACTTATCAAGTTTAAATCTGTGTCACATAATAAAGCCTATAGTTACTTAATGGTGTAATAAATGTAAACTTTTATGTCAGTGTAATATTAAGATACTGAAACTCAATCATCAAAACCTATAGAGTACTTACAGTTGACATACAGTCATGAAATATGGCATTAAGCAAGGTTTCACAGTACAAGTAATGGGGAAAAAACCGAAAAGTGTTATATGCAGTTATACAGAAAGAAGAACATATTTATTCATTCACATCTGTCGGTCTGTCCGTCTGTTAAGACCTCTGTTTTGTCAGAAACAGGTACACGTATCATGTTGACACTTATATCACGTACTAAGTTGCATAGAACCATAGCGGTGTAATAAATGTTAGCCCTTAAGTCAATGAAGTCGAAATATACGCAAACTCACTCTTCAAAATGTATAGGGTACTTACCGTTGACCTAGAATCATTAAATTTGGCAAGAAGCAAGGTTCACAGTACAAGTAAAGGAAAAAAGTCCGGCAAATGTTAATTTGTAATTATGTAGCACGAAAAACATATTCTTTCTGTCATTTCGTATCCGAATGTCTCTCTGTCCGTCTGCTAAGACCCCTTTTCTTCTCAGAAGCGGATATACGTATCGAGTTGAAATGTATGTCGCATACAAAGGACTACAGTTCCCTGGTGGTGTTATAAATGTAAGCTTTTGAGTCAATGGAGTTTATGCCATTTATGTCAGATATTTTGATATTCGCAAACTCACTCATCAAAACTTATACATTCTTGAAAGTCTTGAATTTCCCAGGACTGATATGCTGCCAGTGTCAGTGTCGATAGCAGGCAAAAATGGTGGCGATTCTCGATTTATGAAGTGAGTATGCTGTCTACATACATTATTAAGTTCGTAAGGAACACTCAGAGCGAAATTCCTTTTCGCAGGGAGCTATTTTTCCCCCCTCCTGACGAATGTGAGATTTTGGACTTTGAACGTTTTCCACTTCTGCTCTGCAACTGATGTTAAGGGGAGGTTTACCATCTTTTGGTTCAAAAAATCGATATTTTTAAATTGCATTTTTGGATCCATAAAAGTGTTTGGAATCCACCCCTGAAACGGTTTTTCCGAATACGGAACGGAAATGTTTGTTATTCATGGTTGAACAAAAAAATGCACCTGCCTGAAATCGGCCTGTTTCACGCACTAGTTTTCATCTTTCGGAGGACTAGTTATTGTACCGGTGCTTGGGAGGAAACACACAAAATTCAAATGAAAGTTTGGACGCGTATGTTTGGAAGTTTGTCCCCAAGCATTTGCATTCTGGAACGAAGACTATGGAGATTGTGACATTCCTGGCAGTGAGCAGCTTCAACGAAGGGTATTCAGTAATTGTGATGACCATATCAACGATGGACGTCACCCTGGGACTCTATACGACGCAGTTCGCCAAGCATTCGGACGACCACCGGATGGTCGTACGAGCGGCTCTGGAGCAGCGCAGGATGGCCCAGATCGAGCAGAACGCCCTCTATGAGGAAGAGGAAGGATTAGTTTATGAGCCCGGAATAGCAGATTGAACGTACGTTGCATAATATTGCATTTATCTTTAGTCAAACCTTCAAACGAGTTTTTCTCGAAATGACGTTCTCTTATAGCTTGGTATGACAACTTCAAATATACTGAACCGATGGGCATGAATCTTTGTTTCCATTAAAATTGCTACACCAAGAAGAAATGCAGATAATAAACGGGTATTCATTGGACAAATATATTATACTAGAACTGACATGTGATTACATTTTCACCAAATTTGGGTGCATAGATCCTGAGAAATTAGTACCCAGAACAACCACCTTTGGCCGTAATAACGGCCTTGATACGCCTGGGCATTGAGTCAAACAGAGCTTGGATGGCGCATACAGGTACAGCTGCCATGCAGCTTGAACACGATACCACAACTCATCAAGATTAGTGACTGGCGTATTGTGACGAGCCAGTTGCTCGGCCACCATTAACCAGACGTTTTCAACTGATGAGATATCTGGAGAATTTGCTGGCAGGGCAGCAGTCGAACATTTTCTGTATCCAGAAAGACCTGCACAGGACCTGCAACATGTGGTCGTGCATTATCCTGCTGAAATGAAGGGTTTCGCAGGGATCGAATGAAGGGTAGAGCCACGGGTCGTAACACGTCTCAAAACGTAGCGTCCACTGTTCAAAGTTCCGTCAATGCGAACAAGAGGTGACCGAGACGTGTAACCAATGGCACTCCATACCATCACGCCGAGTGGTACGCCAGTATGGCGATGACGAATACACGCTTCCAATGTGCGTTGACAGCGATGTCACCAAACACGGATGCGACCATCATGATGCTGTAAACAGAACCTGGATTCATCCGAAAAAAATGACGTTTTGCCATTCGTGCACCCAGGTTCATCGTTGAGTACACCATCGCAGGCGCTCACTGTCTGTGATGCAGCGTCAAGGGTGGCCGCAGCCATGGTCTCCGAGCTGATAGTCCATGCTGCTACAACGCTGTCGAACTGTTAGTGCAGATGGTTGTTGTCTTGCAAATGTCCCCATCTGTTGACTCAGGGATCGAGACGTGGCTGCACGATCCGTTACAGCCGTGCGGATAAGATGCCTGTCATCTCGACTGCTAGTGATACGAGGCCGTTGGGATCGAGCACGGCGTTCCGTGTTACCCTCCTGAACCCACCGATTCCATATTCTGCTAACAGTCATTGGATCTCGACCAACGCGAGCAGCAATGTCGCGATACGATAAACCGCAATCACGATAGGCTACAATCCGACCTTCATCAAAGTCGGAAACGTGATGGTACGCATTTCTCCTCCTTACACGAGGCATCACAACAACGTTTCACCAGGCAACGCCGGTCAACTGCTGTTTGTGTATGAGAAATCGGTTGGAAACTTTCCTCATGTCAGCACGTTGTAGGTGTCGGCACCGGCGCCAACCTTGTGTGAATGCTCTGAAAAGCTAATCGTTTGCATATCACAACATTTTCTTCCTGTTGGTTAAATGTCGCGTCTGTAGCACGTCATCTTCGTGTTGTGGCAATTTTAAGGGCCAGTAGTGTAAGTTGTCTAGGAGTTGTATCACTTTTATGGCGATCCATCAACTATAAATACTTTTTCCTTTTCGAACGAATTCGAAAAATCGATTAAAAAAAACCGATTTTCTCCAAATGGGCACCATTTTGTTTCCTATGGTCCAAATAACTTGAGCGAGGTACAACTCCTAAAGAATCTTATATACCTCGCTAACGTCAACTCAGTTTTGATTTCAGACGAGCCGGTTGACCTGTGACATATCGCGAGTGGAGGTCTACATCGGAATTTTGTTTCGTTCCGACGGCACTTCCGGCTTTGCTCTTCTACATTTCCGGTCGACAAAATTCCAGTTTGTAGAGGAAATATCAATAAACATTTTGAACAAATTTGACATTGATATCTAAAACACATCCCGAGGAAAAAATTCTCAACGAACATGCTTTTTTCGGGCCAAAGATACTGAACCTCCCCTTAATGTTAAAGCAGGGAGCTGTCAGCCCGCGCAAGACAGATCGTTCACGGCGGCCCCTGCAGCGTCGGCATCCCTTCGGTCTCGCAACTTCCGCCTGTGTCAGTTCCGGGCGGGCGACGCCCACTGCGTGCCTGTGACTGTGCGCTCGGCCTCGCAGTGCGTAACAGTCGTACGCGGGCAGCGGCGTCCAGCCCACTACAACCTACCAGTAGCAGTTACCGGCAGCAGCCGTGACGCGGGCCGCGCGGGGCTTTTCGGCTGAGCTGGCCCCAGTCTATCCTCTCCTCGCGTGGGTCGCGTGCTCCTGATGAATGTTTCCGGCAATCGGCGCGGTGAAGGCACGAGCGACAGCCAGCAGCCGCGCGAAGGTCGACCGGCACGCCTCATTTGCTTCCCTACTGCTGCATACATCGCTTTTTATTTCTCCCTGTGCGGTTTTAAAATCGCGCTCTTTCGTCATATTACCTCTGCCGTTCCCCGCAGCTCGCTCTCCCCGTCCCTCTCTCTCTCCTCCAGCGCCTCTCCCCCACTTTTTCGCCTTCCCTCTCCTACTCCGGCGCCAGTCATTTACATATCCTCGTCTGGCGCCGCTAGCTCGCGGTACGAAGTAACAGACGGCGCCGATTAGCCGTTGCCACAGCACCTATTATATAACGTCCCCACCTAGGGCGGTTTTTCCCTCGCACGCTCGTCCTTTTTCTCTCTCTCTCCGGCTCGCCGCTACATATCCGTTAAAACTGTACACACGTCGCGATGGGTAACGGAGAAGCGGCTCGTCCCGTCTGCTGCGCGGATCGCCGCGTTATGCAGCCGCTCGTGACGTCAGCAGGTTACGTGGCGGGAACTGGGTCAGCAGGTGCAGAGCACGGGGACTGACGCCACTGCAGGAAGTAGTTACGACCACCGTAGCGGGAGCCGTTCTCAACAACGGAAAACTGTTGCACTTCGTATCTTCGTATTAAAGATGTGCACAACTATAGACCTATATCTCTAACGTCGATCAGTTGTAGAATTTTGGAACACGTATGACGTTCGAGTATAATGACTTTTCTGGAAACTAGAAATCTACTCTGTAGAAATCAACATGGGTTTCGAAAAAGACGATCGTATGAAACCCAGCTCGCGCTATTCGTCCACGAGACTCAGAGGGCCATAGACACGGGTTCCCAGGTAGATGCAGTGTTTCTTGACTTCCGCATATGGACTATCAGACCAATTGTGTGATTGGACCGAAGAGTTCCTAGATAACAGAACGCAGCATGTCATTCTCAATGGAGAGAAGTCTTCTGAAGTAAGAGTGATTTCAGGTGTGGCGCAGGGGAGTGTCGTAGGGCCATTGCTATTCACAATATACATAAATGACCTTGTGGATGACATCGGAAGTTCACTGAGGCTTTTTGCGGATGATGCTGTAGTATATCGAGAGATTGTAACAATGGAAAATTGTACTGAAATGCAGGAGGATCGGCAACGAACTGACGCATGGTGCAGGGAATGGCAATTGAATCTCAATGTAGACAAGTTTAATGTGCTGCGAATACATAGAAAGAAAGATCTCATATCATTTAGCTACAATATAGCAGGTCAGCAACTGGAAGCAGTTAATTCCATAAATTATCCGGGAGTACGCATTAGGAGTGATTTAAAATGGCATGATCATATAAAGTTGATCGTCGGTAAAGCAGATGCCAGACTGAGATTCATTGGAAGAATCCTAAGGAAATGCAATCCGAAAACAAAGGAAGTAGGTTACAGTACGCTTGTTCGCCCACTGCTTGAATACTGCTCAGCAGTGTGGGATACGTACCAGAGAGGGTTGATAGAAGAGATAGAGAAGATCCAACGGTGAGCAGCGCGCTTCGTTACAGGATCATGTAGTAATCGCGAAAGCGTTACGGAGATTATAGATAAACTCCAGTGGAAGACTCTGCAGGAGAGACGCTCAGTAGCTCGGTACGGGCTTTTGTTAAAGTTTCGAGAACATACCTTCACCGAGGAGTCAAGCAGTATGTTGCTCCCTCCTACGTATATCTCGCGTAGAGACCATGAGGATAAAATCAGAGAGATTAGAGCTCACACAGAGGCATACCGACAATCCTTCTTTCCACGAACAATACGAGACTGGAATAGAAGGGAGAACCGATAGAAGTACTCAAGGTACCCTCCGCCACACACCGTCAGGTGGCTTGCGGAGTATGGATGTAGATGTAGATGTAGAAAACAGTTTTTCCTTCCCGATTGTTTTGAGGTTACCTCCGTGTGAAACTGAATAGACGTAATTTACGTTCTACCACGCACGTTTCGCGTTCTACAAGTGTGCTCAGCGACGATAAATACTGAGTGTGCCATAAGCCAGTTGTCAAAAATGCTTTTAATTCAATAAATTAAACAAATTAAAATATATATGTTTGTAAATAACACAGAAATACATGAACAAAAGATGCTCAAAGCGGTTTCCACGTTGTTCTAAGCAAAAATTGCATCCTCTCATCACAGATTTACAAATTTTGTCGCCAATATACGGGGACTGTGGGTTTTATGACTGGGTATTGGGTAGGCAACTCAGTAGTACCTCGTGCAGCACTCCATTCATCAAATGTAAACTGAAGATGGAAGGAAGGAATTAGTGATGTCATGTCCACCGTGACTTTACGCGGAGTCAGCAGTGGCTACTGAAAATGTGTGCTGGACTGGGATCTGACTCAAGGATCTCCTGCTTACTAAGCACTTGCGTTAACCGCTGCGTCACCCAGACACAGTGTTTACTACAATTGCGTGGAATGTCTGGGCACACTCCTCGGCCGACACACATTACCCCCTAGCTCCATCTATCTGGTCCGGCACACATATCTCTCGTCGCGGCTGACTCCGCATGAGGTCGCGACGCAGTTCACATCATGAATTCCTTTCATTTCCATTCCTTTCACCCCCCTCCAACTTCAATTTACATAATGTGTATCAGAGCTGCTGATTCAATTGTGAGAAAATGCTCAAAATGTTTGCATGTCGGTAATTTGAGGCGGAACATGGGAAAAATTCCAGTATTCACCAAGTTTGATGTGGAAAACTGCCTAAAATCCACGTCCAGGCTGGTCGGCACACCGAATCGTCTGGGTGGCACCATACGACGCCGGCACATATTCAATCACGGTACGGGCGCGTTAATGCGCGCGGCTACTTGAGCGGTTGATAGGAGAATCAAACAGTACACTGTAAAAATGACTTCACAAACGAACTGTTTCCGAAAGACTAAAGATTTTAAAAAAAATTGGAAATTTGTGGTAAGGCCTTTGGGATAAAACAGCTGAGTTCATCAGTCCCTAAAACTACACACTACTTAATCTAACATAAATTAACTTACGCTAAGGACAACATACACACTCATGCCCGAGGGAGGTCTCGAAGCCTCAGACCGCGTGCCTTACTGACGATTATGTGGTTTCGTGCCGTCACTGAGTTCAATATAAAATATGCCCTAGTTAGTACACAAATGCATGTCAAATGTAAATTTTTAAAATAAGTCTACTTCAAGAAACAGTTATCAAAGTCCGAACAGTTTGTCAACCCCTCACCCCCCGTCTCCCCCCTCACCACCCTCCTCAGTACAGCTTGCCGATATTCTCATTTTTAATTCATCAATATTACAAGCCTTAAATAATAAAATATTGCCAGTTGGTATTTTCTGTGCCCTTTCCAATGCCTTTGATTGCGTAAATGATGCTACTCTCTGAGAAAAATTTTATGGAATTATTGGCTTTACGAATAGATGGCTTGAGTCATACTTAACAAATAGAATGTAATAATTTGTGATGCACAATTCAAACAACCTTGAATCATTAAGGGAGTGCCAAACTGTTCAATTTTGGGCCCACTTCAATTTTGGGTCCACTCCTATTTCACATTGCACTTGACATTGACTAAGCAGAAGTGATTCCTTTTGTACACGATACTAGTGTCATAGTAGGTCCGAAAGAAAAAATTATTACCCACTGTCTGAAAATGGACTTTTTCTAAAACAGTGTATCCAAAGCTGAGTGGCAGTAACATTGATAAATCAGGACTAGTCATAAGCTTCTGTTTCAGATTAGCTTCAAAACAGTATCATTGTTTTTATATGCACCAACACTCGTTAATAGGCCTATATTTCTAAAGAGGATGTGGAGCCTCTACTTAGCACTTCTTCTTTTCCCAAAACTTCCTCATCCTTTCATTTTCGGTCTGTCTTCTTTCTTACGTCCTCGTAGTTTCAACTTTCAAATTCCTTCTTCCCTGTTCTCGGGTTTGAAGTTATGTGTATTGACTTTCTGCCTGTATGTAGTCTCTGTACGTGTCATTGTGTCAATACAGATTTCTGTGAGGTTTCTTTGAATGTCTACCGTATTTTATATTGTCGGGTTCCGTTGATGACGTGGAAGACTTTCTTGGTGAAGATAAAATCTTCCATTCGTGGTACATGACCGTAAAATTACATACATCTTTTCTGTGCAAGTGAGGTGAACCGCTCAGTCAGCGAATACGGTTCTTCCGAGCTTTTGCGTACCCAGATACTATCTTGAATCTTGGGGCCAAATATTTTTCTCAGTATACGTCTTTATATTTTCTCGACGTCTTTGACGTTGGTTGTTAATGACAGCGTCTTCGTTGCATAGCGTACTTCTATAAAAACGACTATCTGCCAGTGACAAAGTTTGGCTTTGATGAACAGCGATTTCTTGTTGTATATATTCCAGATAATTGCGTATGCCTTACTCCGTTTTTCATCGCATGTTCTGTTATCTGCTATTTCGTTGCTAGAGTTTCCAACAGTTTCATTTAAATACTTCCAGTGTTTAACTTACGTGCTGTTGGCATGTTGTAAGAGGTCCGAGCAGATGTAATGCAGATGTAATGTTATGTAAGAGGTCCGAGCACATGTAATTTCGATGTATTGCTCATGCGCTGCCTGCGATATGCAAGGTATAAGAGAATCGCTGACCAGAGAGCAGTGTTGACTGAGTGGGAACTGTGTAGCTGTAGCAGTAAGTTGTCGCTAGTCTGCGCTTGTCTGCGCTTGTCTGGAGTCTGCTCTGGTCTGGTATAGTGTATCGTGTTGGCTGGGCCGGTCGCGGTGCTGCGACGCCGGAGTCTGAGTATTATTGTATAAGGTAAAAAAGCAGCCTCGCGCATATCTAGTAATGTTATGTGAACTCCCAAGTAAATGTTTTAAAAATGTCCTAATAATAATCTTTGTGATATAAAGTAATTTTTAACAAGCATTCATTTCAATTTAAGGAATTTACTAATTTCTCCAATCCATGATCATTCCTATTGTTGCAAAAGAAAAGTCAGTTGCTTCCTTTCATAAATGACAAGTCTATCGGCCAGCATTGCACAGAGCTGTTCCGGAAAAATTTTATATATGAGCAGATATATTCGCCGTTTTTATTGAGGTAAGAATTTTCCTTTTTTTATTCAGAATGATCTTACAGGGCCATGACGCAGCACTGCTGTCGCCCAAAATTTACCAGGTTACTGAATTTATTTTTTATTACGAGGTTTAGGAATTTTTCTGTTTCGAGCTGACATTAAATGAGAAAAGAATTTTGTGCGTACCTTAAATGGGAAACAAATTTTGTATGGAGGTTAAATGTGAAAGAACCAATTTTGTTCTGAGGTTACACTAAAATCAGAATCATAACCCAATAATATTCATTTTATTCATTTTTATTATTTTTTGTGGTGAGGTTACAAAGTGAAACCGGGTTTGGGCTCTTGGAATCAGTGTAATGTTCTTTAACATTATTAAAATATGATTTTAACTGTTGTCTTGTAGCTGCAAATGCATCCGCCATCATGCCCAGATATCACTGAAGCAACAATGCAAAAAATCAGTAACGTATGTAAAATTCACTGTAAAGTGAGGAGATGTAGCCAACTTTTGGGAAATGTAGGCTTACCATTGTGAGGTCTCACTGGTTCGTTACAGGTTCTTGCTTTTTTTATAGGAGCTGACCTAGCAGTAGTATTTTCCTGGTCGTCTGGTTTTTGGGGTCCGAGTGTCGTTTTACTAAGACTTTTTTTTTGCAAATAACTGTTGCCGAATGTGGATTGTACTTTGTTTTCCTTCGACAGGGAGTACGTTGGTCGGTGATGTCGACAAGGCACCGAAACATGTTCTCATTGTTCTGTGTTGTAGCTGGTCCAGTTTGTCTTACGGAGTTTGGCAAGCTCCCGTAAGATTTATTCGCACTGTCTAGCACAGAGCGTGTTAATGGTGTGTAGAGGATCAGGAGAGTATCTGGCGCAGATCCCGCCTGTGTGTGTGTGAGATGGATCCGAGGATATACAGCTCTCCCCCGCTTTTTAACGTTACTTATTCTATGTGTCGGTACCACGATAATCTCCTGTTTAGACACAGTCCTAGGAATCTGACACATGGTTTACTACTCGAGTTATGCAGCAACAGTCATATCTGTTGTCGATGTCAGCTCCTTCTTTGTGATACATCTTTTGGTAGCATGAGTTCCGTTTCTAGTGACCATGCATGGAGTGCTGTCATTGCGTCGTTAAGTGACAATAAATAACCCATAGGGATGAAACGTAAATACGTAAATCATCAGCGTACTAGAGGACTTTTATATTAGAAGAAAACGTTACCCTGGAAAGTTTTTTACAGCCCATCAGGCAGCGAGACCATCCACGTACTCGAGCAAGCAACTGGTATTGTGTTAAAGCAGCTTATAATTTTCTAGAATGCTTAGATTTCATGCTAGTTTGTTCTCCGAAAGTTGGCAGAGTAATTTAGGAAATGATGTAAGTAAAAAATGTAAGCGTTTGTAGTGAAGCGGCTATTGTTAGAAAAGGGGGGGGGGGGAGGTTCATGACCTTCTCGGCCCCCTCCGTCTCCACTACCTTGGATCCGCGTGTGCTCAGATTTCACCGGTGCCACACCTGAACAAGAAATACAATATTGCTTCAGTATGTTAAAGATACCATTTATTTCAACCACTTACCTCTGAATGGGTTCATTGTCAGTTATAGTTTTACAGCACTCTGAGATATTTCACCACTATCATTTTGCAGTAGCAGTAGTATTAGTAACTGTTGTTGTGTTTGTTGTTCTTGTAGTTGGTGGTGGTGGTGGTTGTGGTGGTGGTGTGATCTTCAATCTGAAGACTGATTTGATGCAGTTCTCCACGCCATTATATCCTGTTCAATACTCTTCATCTTCCAATAACTACTAAAACTCACATCCCTCTGAATCTGCCAACTGTACTCGTCTCTTTTTCTTCTTCTGAAATTTTTACCCCCACAATTCCCTAAAATATTAAACTGACTATCGCTTGGTGTCTCACAACGTGTCCTATCAAACGATCCCTTCTTTTAGTCAGATTGCGCCACAAATCTATTTTCTTCCCAAATCTGTTCAGTGCCTCCTCAACAGGTACGTGATTTATTCATATAATCTTAAGCGTTCTTCTATGGCATCACATTTCTAAAGCTTCGGTTCTCTTGCTGCCTTCACTGTGTATCGCCCGTCCGTGATTCACTTCCGCACACCTCTACATTCCAGTCTTCAGAAAAGACTTCCCAACACTTAAATTTATATTCGATGATAACAAATTTCTCATCTTCAAGAACACTTCCCTTTCTATTGCCTGTGTACATTCTATATCACTCTACTTCGGTCATCGTAATTTATTTTACTGCCCAAATAGTAATACTCATCAAATCCATTACTTGTTAATTCCAGTACATTCCTTTACCCTTGTATCGCTTTTGTTGACGTTCATCTTACATCCTTCTTTCAAGACACTGTCCATTCCGTTCAGCTGCTCCACCAAGTCCTTTGCTGTGCCTGACAGAATTAAAGTGTCTCTGGCAAGCTTCAGAGTTTGTATTTCTTCCTCTCAGAATTTTAATTCCTTCTCCAAATTTTTCTTTCGTTTCGTTTTTTGCACTGATGTAGCAAGACTTACCAAACACAATGAACCACATTTGTTTGAAACCTAGCATCTTTTCAATTACATGACTAACTGAAGCTCTTACTTCTGTCCCATTAAGCTGAAAATCCATCACTGTGTGTGTGTGTGTGTGTGTGTGTGTGTTTTTTTGGAGAGGGAAATGAGTGTTTGGTTAGGGAAAGGAAGAGAGGAGCCGTGATGGGGAGTGCCACAGGTAGGAAAGAGTAAATATTGGTAAGAAAGATTGGTGGCGCACATTGCCTGGGTGGGGGAGTTGGTTGGAGTTGCGTTGGGACAGGATATGGAGTGTGTATAGGTGCAAGGACGGTAAGACGTGTTTCTGAAGGTGTGGCAGCATACCAGAATTGGTGATCAATGGGGAGACAATGGGTGGAGTAATTTGTGAATAGTATAGGAGTTTTGGAGGTGTTCAGGGAGGATGAGGAGAAGTGAGAATTAATGAGACGGTAAAGGATATATGTGGGAGAGAGGAAACGGATTATGACTGCACAAGTTTCCACATCCATTTCGCTGACAACTCCTTCAAGTCGTGGATGTTTCTGCGTTTATTGGCATACACTACCGACTTAAATGACCCCAAACGAAAAAGTCACAACGATTTAAGTCACATGACCTTGATGACCACTGATTATCAGCTTTGCACAAAATGTATGCCTCACCTTCAAAAAAATACGGGCCTATCACCCCTCCCGACCAAAAGCCACACCAAACTGTCACTCGTTGTGGATGTATTTACCTTTCTGGATCATGCAAGGATTTTCTAACCCCTAGATGTGGCAGTTTGTCTCGTTCACAAAATCATTTAAGTGGAAATGAGCTTCATCACTGAAGATGATTTTGTACGCGAAGCTGTCGTCGTCCTGTCGTGCTCTCGGGACCCAGTCAACAAACTGTCGTCTCTTCCGGTGATCCGTCACTTGCAGCTGCTGCGTCAGCTGTATTTTAGAAGGGTGGTAACGGAAATCATAACGGAGAATTCTCCGCATCGGAGAATTCATTGGACTAACAGCCGCACTGTCACGAACAACCACAACGTTCTGCCCACTTTGGCCAGAATGACGACGCCAAGGACTTTTACGGTTTACTGTTCAACCCATCTCAAAGAACTTTTTCATAAGTCTGTTAACTTCTGATTCATTTGATGCCTCAATACGCCCTAGAATCGTCTGAAATCGATAACGGTTGCTGCATAACTTTCTCCACAGTGATAAAATGTTTTCACGATCAGCACACATGGCGCACAAGTGAACTGCTTCATGATTAGACACCAAATTCTGGAAATTCAAACTGAGTCAACAATCGGAAAATTCCTGATAATAGCAATGAATCAAAACAGTGTCACCAACCGACAAACAATAATTCACAAGCCGTTTCAAAGCAGGCGCTCTCTCTGAACCCCCCTTTATATACGTTAGAGATGCATGAGTTCGATAATAGGTAATACACAAGTTTTGGAGTCTGACGTGTCTATGAACCTCCGGCTGGTAACAGTAAAAGGACTTGGAAAATTACGTAAAACTGATACGTACCAGAGAGTTCTTCCAGTAAAATTATGTTTGCTGCGGTCGTACTTTTCCCAGCCCTTTTCCGTGAAATAGACTGTATGTCTATATCCGGCGCTATAAGTACCGCCGTCTCCAGCGAGACACGTGGCGAAAACAGCGCGATAACCTATCCTGTCTCGTAAACGACTGAAGCGCGCCTCCTCTATTTGTCCACTTGTCTCTCCACACCGCTAATGCTCTATCTTATGCTCTGGTGATCTCACAACCAGATATCAGCAAAGCAGCTGCGTGAAACTCTAAGAACGTTGTCCAGTTCATCTCATGTCTTGTTTTCAGTGTAATGTTTCTAAATGTACGGTAATATTATGCAAGAAAATAAACTTAGTATCTTGTATGAATTTTCACAATGATCCGACGCAGTAGGCGGTCCGACTGCTGCAATCTGTCGGCTTAGGGAGTTTCAGAACTGTAACAAAAGACGAGGAAATATGTTACATCCTGCAACTTCTCATTGTAAGTACAAATGGAACTAGCGCATCGAAGACGTGGCGTAATAAATATTGTTTCCTCCTCACACAGAACCGTTGTTGTGCTGGACCTTGAACATTATCGTCCGTAGTGTTTCTCTCCACACTTGTTATGCTGGACCTTGAATATTGCTTGTCGTCCATACAGTTACATTCTATTCCTTCAACAGGAACATCTTGAGACAACAGACGAAGCTTTACTCGTAGCAGTAGAATGACGAATCTTGGCAATGACCCTGTAATTGCATACCTACAGTTTTGGCACTGTTACTATGAAGACTAAAATCGTAACATCAAAGCTAAAATTCCACACTCATCAAAGAGTTTTGGGGACAGTGCAGGACTTATTGTGGGAGTCGTGAGCATGACTTTCTCGAGTTGTGTTGCCGAGGGCTTCTGTCCGACCTGTTTAAATATATGAGAGCAGTGTTCATATCAACATTGTGTAGGTGACAGACTGCGCTCGTTCAGGCAGTGTTACGATTAGTAGCTAATACGAATCACTGTTTGTATGGCAGCTTTTGTTGGTTCATGACGTCGTTTCACGTTGCGGAGCACTTCCTATCGAAAATAACAGCAAAAATCAAATAAGAACATACGTCCACCAATCTTAGACACATCCATGCCCGAGTCGGGATTCGAACCTGCGGCCGTAGCGGCCGCGCGGTTCCAGACTGTAGCGCCTATAACCGCTCGGTCACTGCAGCCGGCCGCTTCCAAAATTTCACTAGTCTACATTGATTTTTTTTTACTGTAGAAATCTTTTTTTTTCGTCAATGTAGAACATAATGTTGTAAAATAATTTCATATCTGTTAGTACGGGGTGTTCAAAAAGTCTCTCCGCAGTGCCGTGTGATTGTTAGCCACGCGTGCCGTATGATTGTTCTCCTGCTTGTGTTACTTCCCTTCAAGTGGACTCTCCCAACATTCCACTGTTTCGTTTATCTCAGCCAGCGTCAGTAGCATCGTTGGTGTGTGTGGTCACGTGTTGACGTGAACGTTTAAGTGTAGTTCCTTTGTTCGTTTGTTTCGTTTTTGTCACTGTTGAAATGCTAACTATTGAAGAACGTGTGTTTTTAGTCGAACAAGTGTTCAAAGCTGGCGTCAAATACACAGTTTCTGTTCGTCAAACATTTAGTTCAGTTTTCCCGGAGACAACACTCCCACATCGCGATAATGTGCGAGATTTGACTAACAAATTTCGAAGTATGGGTTCAGTGACAGATCCAACGACAAGTGGTCGTCCAAGCGTTTTGTCTGAGGATAAACTACTCGATATTTCCGATAAAATGTCCATGAGTCCAAACAAGTCAGTAAGAAAACTCGCCCAAGAAATCGATGTTAGTGTCGGAACGGCCCACACAACTGTAAGGACAAAATTAGAACGTTTCCCATACAAAGTGACAGTCGTGCAAGAACTGAAAAATACTGATCATGGCAATAGACTTCATTATTGTCATTGGTTCAAAAATTTCGTTCAACAAAATGGAAGGGATATTCTTAATGAAACGTTTTTCACTGATGAGGTGAGGTTTCATTGATCCGGGTACATGAACTCGCAAAATTCTTGTATGTGGAGTACCGCAAATCCATTATGTATTCATGAGGAACCAGTTCATTCTGTAAAAATAGGAGTTTGGATTGCAATTTCAAGACGTCGGATTTGGGTCCATATTTTTCAACGAAACAATAAACGCACAACGATACTGCAGTGATATTCTGTGCACATTCATAGGAGAAATTGTGTTAAGTGAAATACTGAACGGTTATTTTCAACAAGATGGTGCAACCGCGCATACAGCTCGCGTTTCAATGTCACTGCTTGCTGATGTTTTTGGTGATCGCATAACTTCACAGGGACTTTGGTCTCCACGATCGGCTGACCTAACAACACCTGACTTTTTCTTTTGGGGTGTAGCGTAGACAACTGTCTATAAAAACCGTCCAATATCCACCGATGAATTGAAAACGGCAATATCCACTTTCAATGCTTCTGTTACAGAAGAAATGTTACAGCTTGTGTTTGGAAATATGATTAGATGAACTGAATTGTCTATTCAACAACAGGGGGGACACTTTCAACATTTAATGTGAAAATTTGTAAGTAAAAATTAATATTCAATAAATTAATAACTTTTATTTCACTGAGTTTCATTTCGGCATATTCACTGCGGCATACGGTACGCGCGCCTAACAATTATAGGCACTGCGGACAGACTTTTTGAACACCCCGTGTAAGTGTTATGATCTTTACGGGAAAAATCTACACTCCTGGAAATTGAAATAAGAACACCGTGAATTCATTGTCCCAGGAAGGGGAAACTTTATTGACACATTCCTGGGGTCAGATACATCACATGATCACACTGACAGAACCACAGGCACATAGACACAGGCAACAGAGCATGCACAATGTCGGCACTAGTACAGTGTATATCCACCTTTCGCAGCAATGCAGGCTGCTATTCTCCCATGGAGACGATCGTAGAGATGCTGGATGTAGTCCTGTGGAACGGCTTGCCATGCCATTTCCACCTGGCGCCTCAGTTGGACCAGCGTTCGTGCTGGACGTGCAGACCGCGTGAGACGACGCTTCATCCAGTCCCAAACATGCTCAATGGGGGACAGATCCGGAGATCTTGCTGGCCAGGGTAGTTGACTTACACCTTCTACAGCACGTTGGGTGGCACGGGATACATGCGGACGTGCATTGTCCTGTTGGAACAGCAAGTTCCCTTGCCGGTCTAGGAATGGTAGAACGATGGGTTCGATGACGGTTTGGATGTACCGTGCACTATTCAGTGTCCCCTCGACGATCACCAGTGGTGTACGGCCAGTGTAGGAGATCGCTCCCCACACCATGATGCCGGGTGTTGGCCCTGTGTGCCTCGGTCGTATGCAGTCCTGATTGTGGCGCTCACCTGCACGGCGCCAAACACGCATACGACCATCATTGGCACCAAGGCAGAAGCGACTGTCATCGCTGAAGACGACACGTCTCCATTCGTCCCTCCATTCACGCCTGTCGCGACACCACTGGAGGCGGGCTGCACGATGTTGGGGCGTGAGCGGAAGACGGCCCAACGGTGTGCGGGACCATAGCCCAGCTTCATGGAGACGGTTGCGAATGGTCCTCGCCGATACCCCAGGAGCAACAGTGTCCCTAATTTGCTGGGAAGTGGCGGTGCGGTCCCCTACGGCACTGCGTAGGATCCTACGGTCTTGGCGTGCATCCGTGCGTCGCTGCGGTCCGGTCCCAGGTCGACGGGCACGTGCACCTTCCGCCGACCACTGGCGACAACATCGATGTACTGTGGAGTCCTTACGCCCCACGTGTTGAGCAATTCGGCGGTACGTCCACCCGCCCTCGCTCAAAGTCCGTCAACTGCATATACGGTTCACGTCCACGCTGTCGCGGCATGCTACCAGTGTTAAAGACTGCGATGGAGCTCCGTATGCCACGGCAAACTGGCTGACACTGACGGCGGCGGTGCACAAATGCTGCGCAGCTAGCGCCATTCGACGGCCAACACCGCGGTTCCTGGTGTGTCCGCTGTGCCGTGCGTGTGATCATTGCTTGTACAGCCCTCTCGCAGTGCCCGGAGCAAGTATGGTGGGTCTGACACACCGGTGTCAGTGTGTTCTTTTTTCCATTTCCAGGAGTGTATATAGAATATCTACAATTTAAAAAAATAATAAAAAATAAATACATACATACTACCATTTGGCCATCTGGCGCACAGATATCTCTTCATCCTGTATCCAGAAGGCGCACGCTAATGACTTGCTACACTATGTGGCAATGGCAGATCACAATTTTGTTATTCTGAACTATACAGCTGTACAGTACTACACTACACAGCACTCCACTACACAACACTACACTATTATGCTATTCTTGGTATCAGAAACAAGCTGGATATCTCATTGTCTGGATTGTTGGCCCCCAGTGCGCTATGTACAACTGAGGATTCACAGTGGCTACGCTGCTGTGCCACTCAAGGTACAGACACTGAAAGAAAGCTGTCAGGTTCTCAGGACATCCTTCCTGGCCCTCTCCGAGGCTCGTCTCCTCAGTGCTTCCGAAAGGCTGTTGCAGGCGTATGTTATCTCGTTATCACGATGTATGGCCTCGTCTTGGTTTCTCTCAGCCATGTAGGCTTACCGTTCATAAGCTGATATATTAGCTGCCAGCGAGTGCAGCTTATCTCACAGTTTCTCATTTCTTATTGTGTTATAGACGGTTGTATTGCGTTCCTGTCCTGAACTGTAACATCTGGTCTAACGGCATATTCCAAGACGATGTGATCCAGGATACCGCGTCTGTGGTGCGTTGCCGCATTTTTAGTAGGCAGCTGGGACTCTGACCATGTTCCGACAGGTAGTGCATAGCTCACATTGCTCCCCTGGCCAGGAGGAAGTGTTACATGCTTATTGTCCTTTTATGTAAGGTTCTCGTCCCTGTTTCTGCCCTGTCTCAGATTTTTTGCCATTCTCAATCAATGCATGCCTTTATTTCCTCAATCGATGTGCATCTTGTGCCTATTTTCTACTGTTGACTGTCATATTAGCCCTTTAAGAGCCAGTATTGTATATCTCTCTTTCTTATTGCTAGATCTAGAGGTAGCAACCCTATTATCACCAGCAGCGTCTCAGCCGACGTTGCTCTCCACGGACCTGTCGGGCGAAAGAGTACTTTTCTCTTGGTTCGCCGCAGAGCCTATGCTGTCCATACCTGTCTTGCTCTATGATCCAGACGTTGGACCCATGGCTCCCGATAGCGAGTAAGATTTTATTGCGGTACGTTCTTAATCCTATTAGTGGCAGCTGAAAAACTTCAACTGGAAATTTTTGCTATTTTCTTTAGGATTTTAATACCTATCTGGCAGATAATATACACATGTGCATGAAAGTTTTGCTTTTCCAAGATAACTGTACACTTCTTTTCTTTTCATAGGGTGGTCATGTATTCTGATTGAGGGGTTTCTCATTCTTGATAATGTTCCTTCACATATAATATACACTGAAGTTAAAATCTTCTGGGTTATTAGGCCGCGTCATGTTTCTTCTAAAATGTTCGACGTTTCGACCCCTCTGCTGGGATCTTCCTCAGGATCTTTTGATGTCCACTACTGCTAGAAGAAACATGACGCGGCCTAATAACCCAGAAGATTTTAACTCCAGTGACAATGGCCACGAAAGCCTGTAGGCTTATATACAATATACACTGTTCTGTGTGCTACTATCATTAGTTTGTTTTCTACGGACCAGTTGAAACGTCCCCTTTGATCAATTATAGATGACTGTCCTTAAACTGACACACAATATTTTTTAGAGCAACGCAATCTGACTTTCAAAAATCTCTACTAAAGATTGGCCCTGACTAACATTAACCTATACCTTTCACAAATCACTTACCTCACCAAAAATCTTCGTTACTCGCACCACTGCAATACAGCGAGCGCCACTACTGCCAGCTAAATAAAAGATTCAAACTACTGAAGACACTAACTACTCATAGGCATGGTTAGAAAATGAAAGATTCTGATAGAGAACAAACAATGTATTTACCTTAATAGTAATAATATACACTCCTGGAAATGGAAAAAAGAACACATTGACACCGGTGTGTCAGACTGCGAGAGGGCTGTACAAGCAATGATCACACGCACGGCACAGCGGACACACCAGGAACCGCGATGTTGGCCGTCGAATGGCGCTAGCTGCGCAGCATTTGTGCACCGCCGCCGTCAGTGTCAGCCAGTTTGCCGTGGCATACGGAGCTCCATCGCAGTCTTCAACACTGGTAGCATGCCGCGACAGCGTGGACGTGAACCGTATGTGCAGTTGACGGACTTTGAGCGAGGGCGGGTGGACGTACCGCCGAATTGCTCAACACGTGGGGCGTGAGGTCTCCACAGTACATCGATGTTGTCGCCATTGGTCGGCGGAAGGTGCACGTGCCCGTCGACCTGGGACCGGACCGCAGCGACGCACGGATGCACGCCAAGACCGTAGGATCCTACGCAGTGCCGTAGTGGACCGCACCGCCACTTCCCAGCAAATTAGGGACACTGTTGCTCCTGGGGTATCGGCGAGGACCATTCGCAACCGTCTCCATGAATCTGGGCTACGGTCCCGCACACCGTTGGGCCGTCTTCCGCTCACGCCCCAACATCGTGCAGCCCGCCTCCAGTGGTGTCGCGACAGGCGTGAATGGAGGGACGAATGGAGACGTGTCGTCTTCAGCGATGAGAGTCGCTTCTGCCTTGGTGCCAATGATGGTCGTATGCGTGTTTGGCGCCGTGCAGGTGAGCGCCACAATCAGGACTGCATACGACCGAGGCACACAGGGCCAACACCCAGCATCATGGTGTGGGGAGCGATCTCCTACACTGGCCGTACACCACTGGTGATCGTCGAGGGGACACTGAATAGTGCACGGTACATCCAAACCGTCATCGAACCCATCGTTCTACCATTCCTAGACCGGCAAGGGAACTTGCTGTTCCAACAGGACAATGCACGTCCGCATGTATCCCGTGCCACCCAACGTGCTGTAGAAGGTGTAAGTCAACTACCCTGGCCAGCAAGATCTCCGGATCTGTCCCCCATTGAGCATGTTTGGGACTGGATGAAGCGTCGTCTCACGCGGTCTGCACGTCCAGCACGAACGCTGGTCCAACTGAGGCGCCAGGTGGAAATGGCATGGCAAGCCGTTCCACAGGACTACATCCAGCATCTCTACCATCGTCTCCATGGGAGAATAGCAGCCTGCATTGCTGCGAAAGGTGGATATACACTGTACTAGTGCCGACATTGTGCATGCTCTGTTGCCTGTGTCTATGTGCCTGTGGTTCTGTCAGTGTGATCATGTGATGTATCTGACCCCAGGAATGTGTCAATAAAGTTTCCCCTTCCTAGGACAATGAATTCACGGTGTTCTTATTTCAATTTCCAGGAGTGTATATAAAGCAGTTCATGACATCCAGTCTTACAAATTTCAAAACTCCGCCATCTTTCTCCCCACATGCACCACTGCTGGCGGCTCACCTCCAACTGCGCAACGCTACGCGCTGTTCACATCCAGCTGCCCAACACTACAATGGCAGACAACAATGCAAACTAGCCACAGACTGCACACAGCACAGCCAGTGATTTCCATACAGAGCGCTACGTAACGTAGCCAATAAGAAAACATAAACAACCTACTTACATAGCCCCCATGCTCCCCACAAAAAAATTTACAAATTGTTTTGGGCAGTGGCCAATAACGATTTGATAAAATTTTTCATAATTACAATAACAAAGATATCAAATGCGCACACTTATTGATACAATGTTGGTCAAAAGCTAAAATTTTCTCACAGTCCATAAAGACAGTCCTGATCGTTCATCACAGTAAAATAGCAGTGTTTTTCTCAATGTCTGCGCAGTAGAAGTAAATACACACGGAAGTAGTGGATTTCCATGCAGTCTTGAAGAAGTAGTGTTGTCCTTCCAACGAAAAGACTGTGCTGACTCTTGACATGCAGACAGGTAATGGGCCAAAACAGAGCAAACCCACTGCAGAGTCAGTCGAAGTTTTGAAGAATATTGGTAGATAGGTCATCACAGATTAGACCCACTGTAGTCCTCGTAGAGATTACGGTATTGGTGGGCCACCAGAGGTGCAGACCCACTGTAGTCCTGGTAGAGATTGTGGTATTGGTGGGCCACCAGAGGTGCAGATCCACTGCAGTCCTTGTAGAAATAATGGTACTGGTGAGTCAGCAAAGGTGTAGACCCACTGTAGTCCTTGTAGAGATGGCCAGCAGCCATCTGCTGCGACTGTGCAGTTGCACAATCACCATCGAAGAGTCTTGCAGACAATATAGCAAGCCCATAACCACCATTTGTGCACTCACAAAGTTTTTGGAATTGTCCTTAGAACCACCAATGCTGTTATCCAGTCCCTTGCTGAATTTTTAACACATGTGCAAACACTAACAGTCCCTACTTCTCACATATTGTCCATGTACTATGACCAACAGAAACGTGTGCAGTGAAATGGAACTTACAAGTTACTTAATTTGATGAACTGGTGTCAATTACAATTTTATAACACAAGAATACAATTACAAAGGTACAATATACATCATTAAAGAACATAACAATACAGATAACATTTGTAGTACAGGCTTTACAAAAGAATCGAAATAACATATACATCAGTGTTACAGGAATTATGACATAAGTTCATACATAAAAGATCAGATAACTTTTGAAACATCAACTTCACACATGAACATTAAAACAAAACAGAATAAATAATGTCTAAACATCTTTACAAAGAAAAAACATATTATTAGAAAAATTCCACAACATAACTCATATCAGCTGAACACATAAAGACAGGAAAAACACAAATATACAAGAGTACACAAACACATAGCAGAATAACACAAGAGGAAAGGGCAGGGTTTGTTTTCAGTGTAACATTTGGTACTGCAGTCCAACCTAAAACTTCATTCCATAGATCTTTCGTCTTATTTCAACATTTGTTTCCACCAAAAAAATCCTATCCAAGCATGCTTTCTGTATTTTCATGTTCACATATTTCTTACCTCATTATTTATTTTCCATTATCTTACCTTATCATTTATTTCCAAGAAAATTCTACCTAAACCTGTTGTCCCTAAACCCTACTTTTTTGCTCATATCCTCTTTCAAAATACTTTTTTTGGCCAAACCATTTTCTTATAGCTTCTCAATGCATTTCTTCCAATTCATCACAACTCGTTCTCTCATATAGCCTACCCCACCTTAAGCTAACTTAAATCCACTGAGCTCAGATGCTAAACTAAGGAACGAGGCAATGCAGCAGCACAGAACAATTAACACAAACAGCAATGATAAAAAATACAAATGGCAAAGCTAGCAGCATAAATTAGCAAAGCAATTGCAATATTACAACTAATATAAGGCAATGCGCAGCAGACAAGAAAAATAAATTCGTAGTAAAACTGGCTTAACAGAGTAATGTAAAGTGAAATTTAGTAGCACTATGCCTGGCAAACAGCAGCAGTAAATGCAATAACTTATATCTAAACATGACACAGCTCAAGCAGAAAAAATATTACACTAAAAATTGCCATGTCTAATACCTATGTAACATCTTAACACTAGAGTGATGCATCACAAAAACTTACTCTGCAAGAAAGTTACCAAGTCATTAAAAAACTATTAACGCAATTCCTGTGAAGGGAAATGTCTATTTGTGCTCTCTTTTCTAAGAAAGTATATGAGAAACGTTTTCTTTACTGGGTCTGTAGACAGAAAATAGTGATATTAGTGCATCTATTAAATTTTATAATAACCAATGCTGCAGTGCAGCTAGAAACTAGATATTAAAGAAAATGAGCAAATATGTGCAAAGGAAGGCATGAAACATCATTCATTAGCCATATGGCATTTCATAAGGTAGTAAAAAAAATCTCTCAACTAGAAAGACAGTAGTCATAATCAGGTGTATAGGCATAAAATATTTCTCGTCATTTCATTAGACATTTCTGTAAATATAATAAATTAAGAGCTCCACAGTGTTATCATATGTTTTCAAGTTTGAGAGTGTCGTATTTGCGATGCTTTCTACAAAGGAATGTCAATAACGAAGATAATGGCCCCTTTTTTTTCACCTGTGCCTCGGAAAGGCACACACAAATGGCTTTTTTCCAGGCGATTGTCACGCAGCTGGGTGCCCACGACGCATTTCGTGCAGGTGGTCACTTAACTTTCTTACCGAAATATTTACGACACCAGTTTGCACTACAGTGACAGTCTCATATACAAATAAAATTTCACAAGTCGAGAAATTACAGTAGAAAAGTGTAGAAACAAAATCCTATAAATATAACACTGTCCAAAAAATTTTCGACAGCACTGTAATACATTCACGCATGTACACACATTTTATAATTCTTAAAGTACGATTCTTGGTTCCCAACATCCTTTTTCACATATCGGAGACCCTAACCACTGTTCATTACTCCTTACTTTATTACACACATACATATTCGTCGACACTTCTTCAATATTTCATCATAAGAAATACGTAGCATAATCAAATTCCTCATATACGGTAGCATCATCATATTGATCATAAACATACCTCAGCAGCATAATACACATCGTCGTTGTAATAATACCATCATAACAACTCAGTCAAATCTTTAAAACTTCATAGCTTTCTGCAATAATTTCAAAACCTAAAGAAAATTTTCTGCTCATTTAAATAGTGTCATCTACCTCAAACATACTATAAAAATCATGATCCCATATCAAATATATCATTAAAAGCTCTCATGGTATCACAATGGTTCCAAAAAAGTATGAACAGTTCACAAAGTACAGACAAAATACAATTTCATACGCATGAAATTATCCAACTGTGTAATTGCGTAAACATGTGTCACTGATGTAGTAAAAAAAAAATGTTTGTCTCTCAGTTAAATGATCAGATAGCTGTGTAATTTATGTGTTAGAGAAATATGGTACCGAAGTGTAAAGTTGTATAAGCAAATACCATATTAGCTAGGGCTCCTTGTGCTTGCCAAACACATGGTACACAAAGTAAGCGTGTACCCCCCTGAGGATTAATGTAATTATGCCCTCATCATAACACCTCAGTCAAATCTTGAAAACGTCGTAGCTTTCTGCAACAATTTCAAAACCTAAAGAAAATTCTCTGCTCATTTAAATAGTGTCATCTACCTCAAACGTACTATAAAAATCATGATCCCATATCAAATATATCTCTCAAAGCTCTCATAGTATCACAATGGTTCCGAAAAAATATGAACAGTTCACAAAGTACAGACAAAATACAATTTCATAAGTATGACACTATCCAACTGTGTAATTGCGTAAACATGTGTCACTGATGTAGTAAAAAAATGTTTGTCCCTCAGTTAAATAATCAGATAGCTGTGTAATTTATGTGTTAGAGAAATATGGTACCGAAGTGTAAAGTTGTATAAGCAAATACCATATTAGCTAGGGCTCCTTGTGCTTGCCAAACACATGATACACAAAGTAAGCGTGTACCCCCCTGAGGATTAATGCAATTATACCCTCAGGTGTTACAGATTACAGCAATGGAATGAAATGTGTCACGGAAAACTTTCTTTGTAATTCAAAAATGTTTAAAAATAAATGTTTTAAGTACAAAATTAATCACTGAAATGCATGTCCTGTAGCGCTAAAAGTGCGTCTTGCTGTAAAATAATTCTGTGGAAGTGTCGTAGTTATCGTCCTCTGTAAGCAAAGTTCTGCTGAAGTTAATGTACTCACCTCATCATCAACAAAAGTGAGATGCTTTGCGTATAGATATCGTAGTTATTATGCTTATTGCCATGATGAAGAAAGTACTATAATGTAACGTATTGTTGTGCTACGAAAAAGGCTGTCTCATTGTAGCTATACCACAAAAGTTACTACTAAAACACGTTTTACTTTCCAGAAGAATTCAGAAAACCTGTGCAGATATAAAACAGATACACCGCAAAAACAACATTGTAAATTGTCAATCATTAGTAGCGTCGTGATAAAATCGTGAGCTGTCACATAAACTAACCACTGTGTCATCTGGTATCTCACAGAAAGTACTTTAAATCCAGAATGTATTTTCAAGTAAACCAAAATGTTGCATTAAAATCTCATTAGCAGTACTGGCAAATGTTCTAAGTATGTGAGCCTTATAGTCGTTACGTAATCGTGCAACTAACAAGCAAGAATGTTCACACACAATAACACTGTGTCGTCTGTTCACAATAACAATGCATTCGTAATTTCTGTTTAAATAAGTTCTCTTGGTTCTTGACTGGATATTTAATTTCAAACATTGTTGCATATTAACAGATTCTAAATCTGACAAAGCATACTAGTAATGTAAAGTGAAAAGTTATATGGCAAAGACAAAGTTAAAAAGCAGAATATCTTTCAATAAACGGTTTTACATGTGAAATGTGGTGTAAACCTTTACTCTTCCTAGTACGCAGAGTTTCAACTTCAACGCAATTATCATGAGGTATACGTCGGATTCTGTAAGGTCCATTGTAAACTAGAAAGAATTTGTGACTCAAGTGTATTTTCTTACGTGACAATGAATGAGCTTTAATGAGAACTTTCTGACCAATATATAATTTCTTTGCATTGGCTTTACCGTGTAGTTTTCTCCTTTTGTCTGCTGCAGATTTTATATTTATAACAGCCAAATCAATTATGTCTTTGTGTCGAAGTTTACGTATATTGGGGAAAGGTACAAGCTCTCTGATTCTGTTCGGTGGTTCTTCATTCTTCAGTACAAGAGTAGGTGGTAAAGCTGAGGAGTCATGAGGGATTTCATTCAGCACGTTTTGAAATAAGTGTAAATATCTGTCCCAATGCTGATGCTTTCTGTGACAATAAAGTCTGCAAAGCTTATTGATTTCTTTCATAATCCGTTCGGGGGGGGGGGGGGGGGGGTTACAATGCGGTGAGTACAATGAAATAAAAACGGGTTTGATTTTATGATTCCGAAGCATGCGTGACCAAACAGCATATCTGAATTGCGGTCCGTTATCTGAAATGACTTTACTAACGTGTCCAACTTCACGTAAGAAGTTTTTCACAAAGGCGTTGGATACAGACCGTCCAGTGGCTTTACGTAACGGAGTGAAAGAAACAAATTTTGAAGTAAGTTCAACAGCAACTAGAACGTACGAAAATCCATTAGATGTTCTGACAAGCGGTCCCAAGAGATCAACAGCAGCAAATTCTTTTAATTTAGAAGGAATGATAGGAAACAGCGGAGCACGATGGGAGATAGTAGATGGTTTCGCTTTTTGACAAAGTTTGGAAATAGACAAGACTCTTCGAATTCTCTTTTCCATATTGTTAAAATAACAAGTCGTCCGAAGAATATGATAACATTTTAGTGAACCAAAATGTACGTAGCTGAAATGAATGTACCAAATGAGCTTATCAACAAAATCATCTGGAATGCAAAGTACCCATAGCTTGTCATCAACAGTGCAGCGTTTGAACAGTATGTTGTTTCTAACCAGATAATAATGCCGAATCTGTGTGTGTGTCTTTTCATGACATTTACTTTTGATG
This sequence comes from Schistocerca americana, assembly GCF_021461395.2. Classification (NCBI taxonomy): domain Eukaryota; kingdom Metazoa; phylum Arthropoda; class Insecta; order Orthoptera; family Acrididae; genus Schistocerca; species Schistocerca americana. Next base: position 789,045,108 of record NC_060121.1, on the reverse strand, counting down.
TCTTTCCAAGTCGGATCTTCATCTTGTTCATGAGCAATGTCCTATAAAGATGTGGTGATGAAGTTTTCAAAGGCGACTTTCTGAATGTAAAGAATACTGAAATTTTTCTCTAGATTGCCTTCTGTGTTACTTTTCTCAAGCCCAGCCGGTGCGCGTGACAGTGCGTCCGCAACAATGTTCTCCTTGCCGGGAATGTAAACTATTGTGAAGTGGAATTCTTGCAGAAACAATGCCCAACGTTTTAACCTGTCATGATTTAATTTTGAAGACATAAGAAATTGTAATGCACGATGATCACTGTATACTTTTACGTACTTACCAGAAAGAAAGAAACGGAATTTGTTAAATGCCCAAACGATAGCTAAAGCATCTAATTCAGTAACGGAATAATTTTTTTCAGATTTTGTTAGCACTCGGCTAGCAAAAGCAATGGTTTTCTGAACAATAGTGTCATTTTCTATGGCTTCTTGAAATAGATGGGCACCAAGACCGACTTTAGAAGAATCTGTGCTAAGGCAGAAATCTTGTGACAGATCTGGATGAGTTAGTATTGGCGCGTTAAGTAACGCTTCTTTCAAAGAATTGAATTCCAACTGTGCTTGTTCGTCCCAGTTCCAAATAGTATTTTCTCCAGTGAGAGAACAAAGTTTTGGTGTAACAAGAATTTGCATATTCAGAAAACGACGGTAAAAATTTTCGAGACCTAGAAAACTGCGGACTTGTTTTTTTGTGGATGGAACTGGAATGCCTCTGATTGCTTCTAACTTTTCAGGATCCATCTGAATGCCTTCAGAAGAAATAATATGTGCCAAAAACTTCACCTTTGTCCTACCAAATTCAGACTTTTCCAAGTTAACTGTAATTCCAGATTCTGCAAAAATATGTAACACGCTGTTGAGGATGCGATTGTGTTGTTCGCATGAGGCTTGTGCTATCAGAATATCGTCCACATATAAGGTGGTGTGACGTTTTAAGAACTCAGGTAATATGGAATTTATCCCGCGAATGAATGCTGCCGTAGAAATGTGCAATCCAAAAGGAAGTTTCCGAAACTGATAACAAACGCCGAAACAAAGGAAAGCTGTTTATTTTCTACATTCTGGATGAAGTTCGATCTGATAAAAGCTGGATCTGAGATCAACAGAAGACAACACTTTTACACCATTAAAATTTTGAAGAAGTTCTTCCAACGTTTGCGGCCTGTCTGTTTCAGGAATGATGAGAGTATTGATTTGTCTCGAATCTAAGACAAGCCTGACCGATCCATTTTTCTTCTCAACAACATGTAATGGATTGTTGTATGAGCTTACTGCAGGCTCAATAATGCCCTCGTCAAGCATAGATTGTATTTCTGTTCTAACACGGTCCCTATAATGTGCCGGAATTACGTATGGTCTAACACAAAATTTAGTATGCTCACGAAAACGAAATTGGTATTGAAATCCCTTGATTGTTCCTGTTTTGTGAGTAAAAACTGTGGAATGTGCTTGTAAAATCTCGAAAAAGTCCTGCCTATCACTGTCACTACAATTGTCAATTGTTTGAATTTTATTCTGAATTAACTCATTAGTTTCAAATATGCAATCGATATCATCCCTGTCAGTACTTGCACAGTGATTGTTAGTGTCTAGTTCCGTAGAAAATTCCGAACTGTTGTCTAATAGAAGGTAAAGCCGATTAATTTCCTCATCATGGTTTGAGAGCCAATCTTCAGATTTCAAAGCTATTGACTTATCTTCTTTCTCTAAACTTATTACAGCATCGTGAAAGTTTAAGATTGATTTGTATTCATTAAAAAAGTCTACTCCCAATATAATTTCCGTCGACAATAATGGGACAATAAGAAAGTTCATAGAGAAGCTGTGGCTTTGACAAGAGAATTCTAAGCTGGTTTGTCGGCGTACATCTACACTTTTTCCAAAGATTGCACCTTGTAATTTAATCTTACGTAACGGAAGTGTGGGGCAATCGTTCGATTTGTTGCATTTGCTAAAGGCTGTTTCACTAATTACTAAAATGGGACTGCCAGAGTCAAGTACTGCCGTAAATTTTACGTCATTTACTGTAATGTTAATCACAGGATATGCAATGTTGTTACGTTTTACGTCGTGTTCCTGGAGTAAGATGTCCCTAATGTCTTCCATTTTTATGTAATTACTAGCTACGGCAGCTGCGTCGTCAGTTTCGTAAGTACGTTTTGTGGCTGCCAGCGGTATGAGTCATTCCCTATTGTGTCTTTGTTGGCGCGCGCCGTTATTGGGATTTGGAGACCTAACTTCTACAAATTCACCTTGTCGAGAGGGCCCTGCTCTGTTTGAATCCCGCCAGTTCTGATGCAATTCAGGTCTCTCGTTACGATCATATCGTCTGTCGTCATGTCGGTACATTCCATAGTTTCTTTCTTGTCGGTCACATGGTGGAGAATTTCTCCCTGAATCGTAACTGCGCGCTGGACCGTTGCATCTAAAGTTATTCTTTCTCCCTTGATAATAATTATTTTGGTTCCCATATTGTCTGTTTCTCTGATTGTCTCTGTGATAGTCATTACTGTGGAGAGGTGATCTTTCCCTGTAATTATTACTACTCTGCCAACGGTTGTCATATGGGTGGTGTCTGTTTTGGTCACGATTTATGTTGTAAGAATAGCCATGTCGTGTATTATTTCTGTCATCGCGGAATTGTGACAGATGTGACCTGTAATTGTTGTGCTCCTGTTTTCGCGTTCAGCGATTGTCAGTGTCAATTTCCAGTTCATGTAACAGTACCTGAAAGCTTCAATGTCGTCTTTGCAACGTCCTGCTAAAATAATACGTCGTAAATGTTCAGGCAATTTGATTAAGCAAATGCGGATGAGTTCTGAGGGGCTGTATGGGTTTGAAAGATTCTGATTCTTATGCAACATGTCTTCAAAATATTTCATAAGACTGGAAAATTCGGATAGTTCGAAACGTTTCATCATTATGATGCTATGTTTTACTCGGTCTTGTGTAGCTTGAGACCAATACGCTGAGAGGAAGGCATGATAAAATTTTCCTTCACTGTGGCAATCGTGAATGACCGATCGCATTCTTACAGCTGGTTCATTTTCTAAATAGCCACACATAAATTCTTACCTGTGCTCCAATGACCATTTGGGAGGAAAACAATAAGAGAATTGATGAAGCCATGCTTGTGGATGAATGTCGTTGTAAGAATTCTTAAATGTTTTGAATTTACGTGTAGTAATGAACAGCTTATAGTCAAAATCATCGTGTCGGCGAGTCGCACATCGCTCATTGTGACTTCATTTCTTCGGTTCCATCTCAAAATCCAATGCGCCTTGCCAATTTCTTTCATAATTTCCGAAGTGTCCTGAGTTATTATTTTATGGTTGTTCCGTATTTCTATGTCCCTCTTCCTGTACTGGAGCGCGAGTGTCCTCTGAAATATGTAATTCTTGTATTACTTGTGCCAACTGATCTTGTACTTCCCGGATTTCTCTTTTGTACTGTGTATTGATTTGATTTTGATTTTGTTAGAATTTTCTAATTTGTTCATACACTTCAGTGTCCGTGAAGGCTATAGGTCTTGAGTCATTCAGATCATCATCTACCTTTGTAGATAAGTTAGTGAACTGATGTGAAAGTTCGGCTACTTTATCCGTTAGTGAAATTATTTCCTCTGTGTGTTTTTCTGAACCAGGTTTCAGAGTGTCCATTTGTGTTGAAATCGTATCTACTGTGTCTTTGAAGTTTTCCTGAGTTTTTGCAAGTTGCGTAACCGAATCGGTAGATGCAACTGAGTCAACTTTAGCTACCAAGGTGTCGTGATTTTCATCAACAATAGTTTGCAGTTCTTTTATGGCTGCTTCGTGATTCTGTAATGCATTTTCATGACGCGAAAAAATAGGTTGGAAATGCTCACAAATTTGTGTTTTTACGTCGTTACAGACTTTTTGGCATTTCGATTCGATTTTACGTAACTCAGTAGTTAAATCTTCACGTGTTTGTTCAAGCCTGGTGTGAAGATTTTGTTCCACTGCGTCTAACTATTGCTGTGTTTGTCTCTGGTGTTGTTCCACTGTGTCTAACTTTTGAAGATTTTGTTCCATTGTGTCTTACGTTTGAAGATTTTGTCCCATTTGTTTCTGATTTTGTTCTAGCGTTGTGTCTAACTTTTGAAGATTTTGTTCCATTGTGTCTAAATTTTGTAGCCATTGTCCCATTTGTTGCATTAACTGTAATAACAATGCACTGGTGTCTGAAACATGTTCCTCAGTGCTATTCGGCAGTGCATTTGAACCGGCAATATTCGCGTTTTGAAAAGCAGAAAATGTCTCTTGATTTATTTGAGAAAACGGTGAGGACGCAAAACCTGAATCTACAATATTTGCAAGATTGTGTCCTGTCATTTCGGAATCCTGAGGCGAACTGTTGCCGACCGATCGATCGATAATGCTTCCCTGTTCACTAATTATTTCACTGTCTACACCAATATTTGCCGCCCGCTCCATTTCCCTATGCACAATTACCAAATTACTACTTTGAATGTCTGTTAATTCATTACACAGTGGTGCTGGTAAGCTACGCTCGTCGTCACTTTTATTTCTCAGTTTACTTTGGAGCCAAGTGTTACGTTTTTCACACGCCATTATTGTCACAATATTTCACACGATAACACAGAAAAGCAGAATTTGAAGAGTAAAATAAGAAAACACATTAAGATAGCACTGAAAATAATATCTAGTTAATTGCAAGCGCAGCTTCGAAATACTTTGTGCAAATCTACATGCATGCCACAACAACAATGAAAGACTGCAACTACAAAGGAGATTCTCTCTACAATTATCCGCTAGCAATAAACAATAGCTACACTAATTACACAAACTACAAGAAAAAAAATCAGAAGATTCCAGTGAGGTATCCTCGGCTAAGGGCCGACATATGAAACGTCCCCTTAGAAAAATTGTACAGGACTGTCCTTAAACTGATACACAATATTTTTTAGCGCAACGCAATCTGACTTTCAAAAATCTCTACAAAAGAATGGCCCTGACTAACATTAACCTATGCCTTTCACAAATCACTTACCTCACCAAAAATCTTCGTTACTCGCACTACTGCAATACAGCGAGCGCCACTACTGCCAGCTAAACAAAAGATTCAAACTACTGAAGGCACTAACTACTGATAGGCATAGTTAGCAAATGAAAGATTTTGATAGAGAACAAACAATGTATTTACCTTAATAGTCATAATATATATAGCAGTTCATGACATCCAGTCTTACAAATTTCCAAACTCCGTCATCTGTCTCCCCACATCCACCACTGCTGGCGGCTCACCTCCAACTGCGCAACTCTACGCGCTGTTCACATCCAGCTGCCGAACACTACAATGGCAGACAACAATGCAAACTAGCCACAGACTGCACACAGCACAGTTAGTGATTTTCATACAGAGCGCTACGTAACGTTGCCAATGAGAAATCATAAACATCCTACCTACACAGTTACTTGGTTTCTCAAGAAGTATCCTACTGTGTTCCTCAGTATGAAAAAAATGTTTATTAGTGGCATCAAAAATGCTTCAAATGGCTCTGAACACCATGGGACTTAACATCTGATGTCATTAGTTCCCTAGAAAAAAAAAAGAAAGAAAAAATTGGTTCAAATGGCTCTGAGCACTACAGGACTTAACTTCTGAGGTCATCAGTCCCCTAGAACTTAGAACTACTTAAACCTAACTAACCTAAGGACACCACACACATCGATGCCCGAGGCAGGATTCGAACCTGCGACCGTAGCGGTCGCGCGGCTCCAGACTGTAGCGCCTAGAATCGCTCGGCCATACCGGTCGGCAGTTCCCTAGGACTCAGAACTACTTAAACCTAACTAACCTAAAGACAGCACATACATCCATGACTGTGGCAGGATTCGATCCTGCGAACGTAGCAGTCGCCAGGTTCAGGACAGAAGCGCTTACAAACACTCGGCGACAGCGGCCGGCTTAGTGGCATCACTATTGCCAAAGACCGAAGAGGGGTCATATCACAAAAAAAAATGTTATACAATGCCGACTTCTAGGGGGAGTCCATAAAATAAATTTGAGTTTCATCTTATTCTCTTTGTTTTGCCACCAAAACAAGAGGCATGAGGTAACAAGCTCATCTGGTAATAACAAAAAGTGTCATTAAATACAATCGGGTACTTTACGTCAAAATAAGGAAAACCTACATCTGGCCCCACTTACTAGTATGATGGATAACTGTGGCTCTCTTCAGAACTAAGGAACCACTCCCAATATTTTCCTACACCGGGAACAATTGAGACTCTTTTTCCAGTGACGTGATGATGTACGCCATGTGCCCGGATTAGCGCCTGCAGCACGTTTTGAGAGCGCACATTTTAGCGACCGTGTCAGGAGGCAAGGTCGAGGCCGTAATATAAGGCTGGCAGCCAGCGCCGCCAGCTGCGGAATGCCAGCCTCGGCCACAGTCAGTGCCGCGCTCTATTAGAACTGGAGTTTATCGCGGGGAGGCAGGACGTGTAACGTGCGTGGCTGGGCTGCCCTCGCCTCTTCCTTGCATAACGCCGCCGCCGGCCGGCAGCCAGGTGGGCGCTGCGACATTCGCGACAGGTCCGCCTACCGCCGCGACCTACTCCCCTCTCTTCCCCACTTTTCTTTTGTAGAGCACCTGACCAGCTCATAGACAGGCAACACCTTTCACGTCGAAAGCCGTTTCGTACAGGTGCTTGCAAGCTGTTTGACTACGCACAACTTCCGACTGTGTGACGCCCTTGGAATCTTCTGACCTAAGATTTACTTGCTCATCGTGTTGTTATGCACTCCTATGGCTTCTCTTAAGCTTTTCTGAGCACTTACCTCACCTTCCATTTGTACCAACTCATACTTTTTTCGTGCGATCTTAGATTCTGAGTTACACGAGACAAGTAACTGCTCACTCCAGGTAACTCTTTCGATAGACAGAGAGTACCCACAACTTTTGCGGCTCCACCAACCTACACTCATGCTCATAAATTAAGGATAATGCTGATAGATGGTGAAATAACGCTCTGGTGGGTGGTTTGCGGCTTCGAATCACCTCGGGGTATGACCATGAGGTGCATTTGACCTGCGGTCGTTGCACGGTAGCGCTGGCAGCAGTCCACATACACAGAGGTGTGTTGGTGCAGCGAGTAAGCGTGCAGATGTTTTCAGATGTGCTGATGGTGGCTGTGTGTTGAAAATGGCTCAAAGAACACATATTGATGATGTTATGAGGGATAGAATACTAGGACGACTGGAGGCTGGTCAAAGACAGCAGGTCGTAGCACAGGCCCTCCGTGTGCCACGAAGTGTGATCTCAAGATTGTGGCAATGACCCAGCAGACATGAAACGTGTGCAGGCCCTACAGTACGGGACGTCCACAGTGTACATCGCCACAAGAAGACCGAAATCTCACCATCAGAGCCCGTAGACGGCCACGGGGTACTGCAGGTAGCCTTGCTCGGGACCTTACCGCAGCCACTGGAACAGTTGTCTCCAGACACACAGTCTACAGGCGACTGAACAGACTTGGTTTATTCGCCCGGAGACCTGCAAGTTGCATTCGAGTGACCCCTGGTCACAGGAGTGCCCTTAAAGCCTGGCGTCCCGAACACAGTACATAGTCAATGGAACAGTGGTGCCAGGTTCTGTTCACGGACGAGTCCAGGTATAGTTTGAACAGTGATTCTCGCCAAGTTTTCATCTGGCGTGAACCAGGAACCAGATGCCAACCCCTTAATGTCCTTGAAAGAAACCTGTATGGAGGTCGTGTTTTGATGGTGTGGGGTGGGATTATGATTGATGCACGTACACCCCTGCATGTCTTTGACAGAGGAACTGTAACAGGTCAGGTCTATCGGGACGTAATTTTACACCTTTTCCGGGGTGCAGTGGGTCCCACCTTCCCCTGATGGATGATAACGCACGGCCCCATCGAGCTGCCATCGTGGAGGAGTATCTTGAAGCAGAAGATATTAGACGAATGGAGTGGCCTGCCTGTTCTCCAGACCTAAACCCCATCGAGTACGTCTGTGATGCTCTCCGTCAACGTATCGCTGCACGTATTCAAACCCCTAGGACACTTCAGGAGCTCCGACAGGCACTGGTGCAAGAATGGGAGGCTATACCCCAACAGCTGCTCGACCACCTGATCCAGAGTATGCCGAACCGTTGTGCGGCCTGTGTAAGTGTGTATGGTGATCATATATTGATTTCGGTGTACATGCGCAGGAAAGAGTGGCGTTTTGTAGCACATGTGTGTCAGGGCGGTTTTCTCAACTTATCACCAATACCGTGAACTTACAGTTCTGTGTCGTGTGCGTTCCCTATGTGCGTATGCTATTAGCGCCAGTTTTGTGTAGTGCTACGTTGTGTGGCACCACATTCTGCAGTTACCCTTAATTTATGAGCGTGAGTGTAGATAGTAGCTTTCAGAAGACACTCTAATCATGGGAGGCTACAGAATCGTAGACGAAACTGTATTTTTAAATTCCTTCACTTATTCTAACTTTTTATATTTTTGTCATCGGTCTTGTGACTGATTTGATGATACAGTCTCCAATGTTTCCTCTCCTGTTCCAACCTCTTAATCTCAGAGTAGTACTTACGCCTAACAGCCTCTGCCTTTAGGTGTATTATAGTTTCTGTCTTTGCTGCCTACATTTCCCTCTAACGACATGGAAGCGATTGCCTGATTTCTTAACACATGTCCCATTAGTGTGATCCTTGTATCTCCCGATTTTCAACATTTTTTCCAGCACAACATCTCATACGTTTCGATCCTTCAACTTTGTCATTTCTTCTCCCTAATATCTAATGTCTAATGTCTAATGTCTAATGTTTTCCCCTACAATTCTGTGGTCCAAACTTAAATTCTGATGAATTTTGTTGTTCAAATTAACGCCAATCTTTGATACTAGTAGACTTCATTTAACTAGGAAAGCTGTCTGTTCCTCTGATAGTCCCCTTTTTAAGTCCTTCTTGCTTTAAAGGCAACAGAAACCTTTCATTTCGTCTGTGCCGTGGTTTCCAGTATTTATGAACGTCATTAACCTCATTTCGGTTACTTCTCATTACTTTCGTCTTTCTTCGGTTTCCTCTGAGAGCATAGTGTGAGCTCATGAAACTGTTCATTCCATTCAACGGGCACCTCAATTTTTCTGCACTTTATCTATGCGTAGCAATATCATCAGCGAATCTTATCATTGACAACCTTTCGCTGTAAACTGTAATCTCACCCTCGAACGCTTCGTTTAATTCCGTCATTGCTTCGTCGGGATAGAGATTAAAAAGTAGAATTGAAATACTACGTTCCTGTGCTGTAACCACTAAAATCTAAGGAGTTAGTTCTGGTCTTCCAATTCTACATTTCCCTCTTGTTTCTTACGGATACTTTTACATCATCAGTCTTCCTATGCAGTTTAGCGTACTTTCCTAAGAGTTTCTTATATATTGCTCTATTTCACGGCGTCGTTTTTTGGAAGTTTGCAAAACTGTTGCATTATCAAGAGGAAGTCATAACTGCCTCTCAATGCTTTTACCTTTCCCAAAGCCAAACTTATCGCCATCCAACATTTCACTATTCCTAATCTTAATGACAATTTTGACGACGGAACAATATTGCTACAAGAACCTCAGTGTGCTAGTACAGTACCGAGCACAGAGCACGTTGCTAGCGACTGGGAACAATTGAATATCGGTCCGCGCATCTTCTTCCAACCTCTGCGAAAACAATTGCTCCCACCACATACCGGCCTCAGAATCAGCAGTGATGCAAGATTTTTGTTTGATTCACTTTATCTCGCGGGCTACGGTACAGCTGGGAACCATTAACAAAACCCTTTCACAAGTAGAAAATAGAGAACCATTCGCCGTTGAACAGTTGTAAGTAGGCTGTTTAGGTTTTTATATTGGTAACTCCATGTAGCGGTTTGTATGAAAATCACTGGCTGTGCTGTGTGCAGTCTGTGGCTGGGTGGCATTGTTGTAATATTCGCTATTGTAGTGTTGGGCAGCTGGGCTGTTAACAAGCCGGCCGAAGTGGCCGTGCGGTTAAAGGCTCTGCAGTCTGGAACCGCAAGACCGCTACGGTCGCAGGTTCGAATCCTACCTCGGGCATGGATGTTTGTGATGTCCTTAGGTTAGTTAGGTTTAACTAGTTCTAAGTTCTAGGGGACTAATGACCTCAGCAGTTGAGTCCCATAGTGCTCAGAGCCATTTGAACCATTTTTTTTGGGCTGTTAACAGCGCGTAGCGTTGCGCAGTTGGAGGTGAGCCGTCAGCAGTGGTGGATGTGGGGAGAGAGATGGCGGAGTTTGGAAATTTGTGAGACTGGATGTCATGATCTGTTATGTATATTATGATTTTTCAGCACTATTAAGGTAAATACATTGTTTGTTCTCTACTAAACTCTTTCATTTCCTAACTATGGCTATTAGTAGTTAGTGCCTTCCGTAGTTTGAATCTTTTATTTAGCTGGCAGTAGTGGCGCTCGCTGTTTTGCAGTAGTTCGAGTAACGAAGATTTTTGTGAGGTAAGTGATTTGTGAAAGGTATAGGTTAATGTTAGTCAGGGCCATTCTTTTGTAGGGATTATTGAAAGTCAGATTCCGTTGCGCTAAAAATATTGTGTGTCATTTTAAGCACAGTCTTGTATAATTTTTCTAAGGGGACGTTTCATTTGTCGACCCTTAGCCGAGGATACCCCACTGGAATCTTCTGATTTTTTTCTTGTAGTTTGTGTAATGAGTGTAGCTATTGTTTATTGCTAGCGCGTAATTGTAGAGAGAATCTCCTTTGTAGTTGCAGTCTTTCATTGTTGTACAGTAAAACAGTTATGGCATGCATGTAGATTTGCACCAAGTATTTCGCAGCTGCGCTTGCAATTAACTACATATTATTTTCAGTGGTACGTTAATGTGTTCTCTTATTTTTGCTCTTCAAATTGTGCTTTTCTGTGTTATCGTGTGAAATATTGTGACAATAATGGCGTGTGAAAAACGTAATACTAGGCTCCAAAGTAAACTGAGAAATGACAGTGAAGACGAAAGCAGTGTGTTAGCGCCACCGAGTAATGAATTAACTAATGTTCAAAGTAGTAATTTGGTAACTGTGCATAGGGAAATGGAGCGGGCTGCAAATAATGGTGTAGACAGTGAAACAATTAGTGAACAAGGAAGCATTATCGATCGATCGGTCGGCAACAGCTCGCCTCAGGAATCCGAAATGACAGAACACAATATTGCAAATACTGTAGACTTAGGTTTTGGGTCCTCACCGCTATCTCAAATAAGTCAAGACACATTTTCTGTTTTTAAACTGCGAATATTGCCGGTTCAAATGCATTGCCGAATAGCATGGAGGAACATGTTTCAGACAACAGTGCATTGTTATTACAATTAATGCAACAAATGGGACAAAAGCTTCAAAACTTAGACACAATGGAACAAAATCAGAGACAAACACAGCAACAGTTAGACACAATGGAACAAAATCAGAGACAAACACAGCAAAAGCTTCAAAAGTTAGACACCACACTTGAACAAACACGTGAAGATTTAACTACTGAGTTACATAACATCGAATCGAAATGTCAAAAAGTCTGTAATGACGTAAAAACACAAATTTGTGAGCATTTCCAACCTATTTTTTCGCGTCATGAAAATGCATTACAGAATCACGAAGCAGCCATAAAAGAACTGCAAACTATTGTTCATGAAAATCACGACATCTTGCAAGCTAAAATTGACTCAGTTGCATCTACCGATTCGGTTACGCAACTTGCAAAAACTCAAGAAAACTTAAAGGACACAGTAGGTACGATTTCAATACAAATGGACACTCTGAAACTTGGTTCAGAAAAACACACTGAGGAAATAAGTACACTATCGGAGAAAGTAGCTGAACTTTCGGATCAGTTCACCAACTTATCTGCTAAGATAGATGATGATCTGAATGACACAAGACCTGTAGCCATCACTGACACAGAAGAGTATGAACAAATTAAGAAATTCAAACAAAATCAGAATCAAATTAATACGCAATACAAAAGAGAAATCCGGGAAGTACAAGATCAGTTGGCACAAGTAATACAAAAACTTCATATTTAAGAGGACACTCGGGCTCCAACACGGGAAGAGGAACTTAGAAATACGGAAAAGCTACAAAATAATAACACACTGCATTTCGGAAATTATGATAGAAATTGGCAAGGTGCACCGAATTTTGAGATGGAACCGCCGACACGACGTAACAATGCTACTTGCCGACACGATGATTTTGACTATAAGCTGTTCATTACCACACGTAAGAATTCTGCCAACGACGTTCATCCACAAGCGTGGCTCCATCAATTCTCTCATTGTTTTCCTCTCAACTGGTCATTGGAGCACAGGTTAGAATTTATGTGTGGCTACTTGGAGAATGAACCAGCTGTAAGAATGCGATCGGTCATTCACGATTGTCACAGTGAAGGAGAATTTTATCATGCCTTCCTCTCAGCATATTGGTCTCAAGCTACACAAGACCGAGTAAAACAAAGCATCATAATGATGAAACATTTCGAACAATCTGTATTTTCCAGTCTTGTGAAATATTTTGAAGACATGTTGCACAAGAATCAGTACCTGTCAAACCCATACAGCCCCTCAGAACTCATCCGCATTTGCTTAATCAAACTGCCTGAACATTTACGACATATTGTTTTAGCAGGACGTTGCAAAGAAGACATTGAAGCTTTTCAGGGACTGTTAGTAGAACTGGAAACTGACACTGACAATCGGGGAACGCGAAAACGGGAGCACAACAATTACAGATCACATCCGTCACAATTCTGCGATGACAGAAATAATATACGACAAGGCTATTCTTTCAACGTAAATCGTGACCGAAACAGACACCACCCGTATGACAACCATTGGCAGAGTAGTAATAATTACAGGGAAAGATCACCTCTCCGCGGTAATGACTATCACAGAGACAATCAGAGGAACAGACAATATGGGAACCAAAATAATTATTATCAAGGGAGACAGAATAACTTCAGATGCAACGGTCCAGTGCGCAGTTACAATTCAGGGAGAAATTCTCCACCACCTCACCGACAAGAAAGAAACTACAGGAACTACCGACATGACGACAGACGATATAATCGTAATGACAGACTTGAATTGCATCAGAACTGGTGAGATGCAAACAGAGCAGGGCACTCTCGACAAGGTGAATTTGTAGAAGTTAGGTCCCCTAATCCCAATAACGACGCGCGCCAACAAAGGAACAGACAATGACTTGCACCGCAGGCAGCCGCGTACGCCGGCTGGCTCAGAGAAAAATAACATAGGCGCTAACCTTGAGAAAAACTCCAGTATTCTTTACCGATGTATACCACATGATAATTGCATTGGAGTTGAATCTCTGCATACTAGGAAGAGTAAAGGTTTACACCAAATTTCACATGTAAAACCGTTTATTGAAAGATGATCAGCTTTTTAACTTTGTCTTTAAAATAAAACTTTTCACTTCACATTTCTAGTATGCTTTGTCAGACTTAAGAAACTGTTAACATGCAACAATGTTTGAAGTTAAATATCCAGTCTAGAACCTAGGGAACATTTTTAAACAGAAATTACGAATGCATTGTTATTGTGAACAGACGACACAGTGTTGTACTTGTACATTCTTGCTTGTTAGTTGCACGATTACGTAACGACTATAAGACTTACATACTTAGAACCTTTACCAGTACTGCTAATGAGATTTTAATGCAACATTTTGGTTTACTTGAAAATACATTCAGGATTTAAAGTACTTTCTAACACAGTGGTTAGTTTATATGACAGCTACACGATTTTATCACGACACTACTAATGAGTGACAATTGACAATAATGCTTTTGCGGTGTTTCTGTTTTATATCTGCACAGTTTTTCTGAATTCTTCTGGAAAGTAAAACATGTTTTAGTAGTAACTTTTGTGGTATAGCTACAATGAGACAGCCTTCTTCGTAGCACAACAACACGTCACATTATAGTACTTTCTTGATCACGGTAAGGTATGTAATAACTATGATATATATACGCAAAGCATTTCACTTTTGTTTATGATGAGGTAAGTACGTTGACTTCAGCAGAACTTTGCTTACAGAGGACGATAACTATGACACTTCCACAGAATTATCTTACAGCAAGACGCACATTTAGCGCTACAGGACATGCATTTGAGTGATTAATTTTGTACTTAAACCATCTATTTTTTAAGATTTTTGAATGACAAAGAAAGTTTTCCGTGATACATTTCATTCCATTGCTGTAATCTGTAACACCTGAGGGTATAATTACATTAATCCTCAGGGGGGTACACACCTACTTTGTGTACCATGTGTTTGGCAAGCACAAGGAGCCCTAGCTACTATGGTATTTGCTTATACAACTTTACACATTGGTACCATATTTCTCTAACACATAAATTACACAGCTATCTGATCATTTAACTGAGAGAGACAAAGATTTGTTTTTTTCTGCATGAGTGACAGATTTTTACTTAATTACACAGTTGGATAACTTCACACTTATGAAATTGTATTTTGTCTGTACCTTGTGAACTGTTCATATTTTTTTCAGAACCATTGTGATACTATGAGAGCTTTGAATGATGTATTTGGTATGGGATCATGATTTTTAAAGTACGTTTGAGGCAGATGACACTTTTGACATGAGTAGAGAATTTTTTTTTATGTTTTGAAATTATTGGAGGAAGCTACAACGATTTTGAGAATTGACTGAGATGTTATGATATTATTATGATGATGATGTGTATTATGCTGTTGAGGTATGTTTATGATCAATAAGATGATGATACCGTATATGAGGAGTTTGATTATGCTACGTATTTCTTATGATGAAATATTGAAGAAGTGTCGACGAATATGTATATATATAATAAGGTAAGGAATAATGAGTAGTGGTTAGGGACTCTGCTTTGTGGAAAAGGATGTTGGAAACCAAGAATCGTATTTTAGAATTATGAAATGTATGTAAATGCGTGAATGTATTACAATGCCGACGAAAATTTTTTTTTCGACTGTG
Source organism: Schistocerca americana (assembly GCF_021461395.2). Classification (NCBI taxonomy): domain Eukaryota; kingdom Metazoa; phylum Arthropoda; class Insecta; order Orthoptera; family Acrididae; genus Schistocerca; species Schistocerca americana. The sequence goes on along the minus strand of NC_060121.1, from coordinate 789,030,000 downwards.
TTTTATCAATAGGATTTTGTTTCTACAGATTTGTAACGCAAATTCTTGAGCACTGAAATTTTTTTTATATGAGACTGTCACTGTAGCGCAAACTGCTGTCGTAAATATTTCGGTAAGGAAGCTAAGTGACCCAGGTGGCACCCAGGTGTGCCAGTCGCCTGGAGAAAAAGCCATTAGCGTGTGCCTTTCAGAGGCACAGGTGGAAAAAAAAAGGAGGCCATTATCCTCGCTATTGACATTTCTTTGCAGAAAGCATCGCAAATACGACACGCTCATTACTTGGAAAGGTACTTACATCTGCACACCTGATTATGACAAGCGTCTTTCTACAAGAGTTGAGAGAATTTCAACTAACTTATGAAATGTCACATGACTATTGAATGATATTTTTATGCTTTGCTTTTCATAGTTGCTTATTTCATTTGATATCTAGTTTCCAGCTGTGTTGCAACATTGGTTTTATAAAATAAACTTAAATGCATTTGCTAATGTGAACACTTTCTGTCAACAGATCTATTAAATAATTATTTTATGATCCACATTCTATGAAAAAGGAGCTCTTGGAATGGAAAGAACAATAAGAAGGGACTAATAACAGTAACTGCATATATAATTTTCTTTTCAAGTATTTGGTAATTTATTTCATAGAATAAGTTTTTGTGGTGCACCACTTTAATTACATAGACATTAAGATGTGAATAGACATTTCCCTTATCTGCATTATTGTCTTTAGTGTGCTATTTTTTCTGCTTGAGCTTTGTCATGTTTAGGTATAAGTTATTGCATTTGCTGCTGCTGTGTACCAGGCATAGTGCTACTGAATTTCGCTTTGTATTACTCTGTTAAGCCAGTTTTACTACCGATTTATTTTTCTTGTTGCTGCACATTGGCTCATATTAGTTTTAATGTGACATTTTCTCTGTTAATTTAGATTTACTGCTGCTTACTTTGCCAATGTGCGTTTTCTGTCATTGCTGTTAGTGTTAATTGTTTTGTGCTGCTGCATTGCCTCGTCCCTTAGTTTAGCATCTGAGCTCAGTCGATTTAAGTTAGGTTAAGATGGTGTAGACTATACAAGAGAATGAGTTGCGAGAATAGGGAAAGAATGCATTGAGGAATTATATGAAAAAGATTTGGGCCAAAAGGAGTATTGTACAAAGAGAAATAATTATTTTGAAAGAAATATGAATAGAATACAAAAAGGAGGTACAGATAGGACTTTTTGGGAATAATGATGAATGAAGGGAGATCGGCAAGAAGTAAAGAAAGTTTTGTTTGCAAAATACTGCAGTAAAACAAACCCTGTCTTTTCCTTTTGTATTATTCCGCTATATGTTTGTGTACCCTTGAGTATTTGTGTTCTTCCTGTCTTTATGTGTTTATCTGATACGATTTATGTTGTAGAATTTTTCTAATATTCAGCTACATTCAGTATGATGAGGAATACTGTTATCCTCAAATATAATTTGCATTAATAATATGTTATTTACTTTGTAAAGATGTTTAGACATTGTTAATTCTGTTCTGTTTCAGTGCTCATATGTGAAATTAATGTTTCAAAAACTATTGTCATTATTTTATTTATTTACGTATGTCATAATTCCTGTAACACTGATATACATAACCAGAATGAGACTTTCACTCTGCAGCGGAGTGTGTGCTGATATGAAACTTCCTGGCAGATTAAAACTGTGTGCCCGACCGAGACTCGAACTTGGGACCTTTGCCTTTCACGGGCAAGTGCTCTACCATCTGAGCTACCGAAGCACGACTCACGCCTGGTACTCTCAGCTTTACTTCTGCCAGTATCTCGTCTCCTACCTTCCAAACTTTACAGAAGCTCTCCTGCGAACCTTGCAGAACTAGCACTCCTGAAAGAAGGGATATAGCGGAGACATGGCTTAGCCACTGCCTGGGGGATGTTTCCAGAATGAGATATTTTCACTCTGCAGCGGAGTGTGCGCTGATATGAAACTTCCTGGCAGATTAAAACTGTGTGCCCGACCGAGACTCGAACTCGGGACCTTTGCCTTTCGCGGGCAAGTTCTCATTCTGGAAACAACCCCCAGGCTGTGGCTAAGCCATGTCTCCGCGATATCCTTTCTTTCAGGAGTGCTAGTTCTACAAGGTTCGCAGGAGAGTTTCTGTAAAGTTTGGAAGGTAGGAGACGAGATACTGGCAGAAGTAAAACTGTGAGTACCATGCGTGAGTCGTGCTTTGGTAGCTCAGATGGTAGAGCACTTGCCCGTGAAAGGCAAAGGTCCCGAGTTCGAGTCTCGGTTGGGCACACAGTTTTAATCTGCCAGGAAGGTTCACTGATATACATGATTATTTGTATTCTTTTGTAAAGCCTGTATTACTATAAATTTTATCTGTATTATTATGTTTTTAATGATGTATTTTGTACCTTTGTAATTGTATCCTTATGTTATAAAATTGTAATTGACACCAGCTCATCAAATTAAGTAACTTGTAGGTTACATTTCACTGCACACGTTTCTGTTGGTCGTAGTATATGGACAATATGTGAGATGTAGGGACTGATAGTGTTTGCACGTGTGTTAATAATTCAGCAAGGGACTGGATAACAGCATTGCTGGTCCTAAGGACAGTTCCAGAAACTTTGTGAGTGCACAAGTTGTGGTTTATGGACTTGCTATATTCTCTGCAAGACTCTTCGATGATGATTGTGCACCTGCACAGTCGCAACAAATGGCTGCTAGCTATCTCTACAAGGACTACAGTGGGTCTACACCTTTGATGACTCACCAATACCATTATCTCTACAAGGAGTATAGTGGGTCAGCATCTTTGATGGCCCACCAATACCGTAATCTCTAACAAGACTGCAAAGGTCTGTTCTGTGATGACCTACCTACCAATATTCCTCAAAACTTCGACTGACTCTGCGGTGGGTTTGCTCTGTTGTGGCCCATTACCTGTCTGCATGTCAAGAGTCAGCACTGTCTTTCCATTGGAAGGACAACACTACTTCTTCAAGACAGCATGGAAATCCACTACTTCTGTCTGCATTTTCTTTTACTGCTCAGACTTTGAGAAAAACACTGCTATTTTACTGTGATGAACGATCAGGACTGTCTTTATGGACTGTGAGAAAATTTTAGCTTTTGACCAACAATGTATCAATAAGTGTGTGCATTTCATATCTTTGTTATTGTAATTACGAAAAATTTTATCAAATCATTATTGGCCACTACCCAAAACAATTTGTAAAATTTTATGTGGGGAGCATGGGGGCTATGTAAGTAGGCTGTTTAGGTTTTTATATTGGTAACGCCCTGTAGCGCTTTGTATGAAAATCACTGGCTGTGCTGTGGGCAGTCTGTGGCTGGGTGGCAGTGTTGTAATATTCGCTATTGTAGTGTTGGGCAGCTGGGCTGTTAACAGCGCGTAGCGTTGCGCAGTTGGAGGTGAGCCCCCAGCAGTGGTGGATGTGGCGAGAGAGATGGCGGAGTTTGGAAATTTGTAAGACTGGATGTCATGATCTGTTATGTATATTATGATTTTTCAACACTATTAAGGTAAATACATTGTTTGTTCTCTACTAAAATCTTTCATTTCCTAACTATGCCTATCAGCAGTTAGTGCCTTCCGTAGTCTGAATCTTTTATTTTGCTGGCAGTAGTGGCGCTCGCTGTTTTGCAGTAGTTCGAGTAACGAAGATTTTTGTGAGGTAAGTGATTTGTGAAAGGTATAGGTTAATGTTAGTCAGGGCCATTCTTTTGTAGAGATTATTGAAAGTCAGATTCCGTTGCGCTAAAAATATTGTGTGTCAGTTTAAGCACAGTGTTGTATAATTTTTCTAAGGGGACGTTTCACAGTTTCCTTTGCAGACAGTGGATAAACTACGTTCGTGTCTACGTCTAAACTGTGCAAGTCAGCTTATGGTGTGTGACGAATCGCATACTTAGTACCACTGTCGCTTCCCTCCGTTCCCGTTACAGTCGTGAATGGACCTGGCAAGGGAAATTGTTATTATTTTCTCCATGTCTGGAGAACGAGATTGATTCCCTTTTGTGTACTCATTTAATTAATGGCCGATTCAGTTGCTAAGAAATTTTTTGTTTTTGTTCACGACGATTTTCGGGTAATATATTGAAACCACTGCCAGCAGAGCCAAAAGCTTTGCTGTGCTGAATCAACTGGAACGTTGAGTAACAATGATTTTTGATTAGCCTCCATGTGAACTCGATTCTGTCTGATCTTGGCATTCGACTTTAAACTGCTGCGTACGCATACTCCCAGATATTAACACTAGGACCGCCGAGTGGTCAATTTGAAAACTTTTTATATTTTAACATGTTATTATTCGGTCAATTTCTAATCTATGCTGTTGTGAGTTAATGACTTTCCCATGTTTATGTAGATCATATCAATACTCCAATATTTATTTTATCTTCATTAGTTTTCTTTTAATGACCACTTATACTTAAAACCGCCAAGTGGTCACTTTGACCACATTACATGTATATTTGAATCAGATTATTTAAAGATTGTTGTGCGTCACTCCCTGAATTTATTCTTAGCACTCGTCAACAATGTACTAAATATGTTGGTTACTGAAGTTTATTCGCATTGTTTGAATTTAAAAGCTCAACAATGCAATATGTCATTTATTGTTTACTATTGGGTTTTGCATAAGCAAGACTGATTATTTGAGTACTGGTCTCAGAGCAGTAGACATGGCTCAGATGTCACAGCGATACAAACCACGGCCACGGTCACTTTCAGATGTAGAAATTGTCACACTTTTGTATGAATTGGATGCTGAAAATGATCCTGAAGTTGAGGACCATGTGGAAGATTTTACAGATGATGATTACCAACCTGTCGCTAATGTGGAGATTGGCAGCTCTGAGACTGAAGATGAAGGTAATTTACATACACTTGTATTATTTTTATTATTATTGTTATTATTATTATTGTTACTATATGAATAATGATCACTATTATAATAGAGCTGACACTTCTACTGCTACTTCTGTTACTGCTATTTTATCGTGTGGTATGTTATCTTTATAATGAGTTGTGGCTTTCTTATTGTCTCTTTCCTCACGCAGTTGCTGAACCAGGACCAAGCAGTAATATAAACAATGCTAGAGAAGGACCTACCCTGGGTAAAAAAAGAACTGGACCTCCTGTAAGTGGACCAATACAAAATCGACGTAGAAGAGGAGAACGAAGTGAGGCTTCACTTCCAGAACCTGGCTCAAACCTACTGGGGAAGGACGGGATCACGGAGTGGACTGTAGCAGACTTCGGTGTTACTACTCTAGGTAGGATAGGTCAGCAGAATATACTGAAAGAGACAGGGGGACCTACTCTACACGCAAAGCGGCAGCTCTCAAATGATAATGTTTCGAGTGCCTGGCGCATTTTAGTTGATCAATCAATATTGAAACACATAAAGAAATACACAGAAGCAGAGGCACAGTGGCTTCTTGGAAATGATTCCAGGAGTTTGCATGGAGAAGAATTAGATGCATTTGTTGCCTTATTATATGTTCGAGGTGCACTAGGTGCCAGATGTATTGAAGTAGATAAGCTGTGGTCGAGAAAGTGGGGAGCCCCATTTTTCACTGACACAATGAGCAGAAACAGGTTTCGAGAAATTTCGAAATATCTGCGTTTTGATGAAAAAAATGCACGGTCGGAATGTTTGAAAAACGAAAAATTTGCACTTATATCAGCTACTTGGAACCATTTTATAGAAAGCTGTCAGTTGAATTACATGCCTGGATCAAATATCACTGTGGACGAACAAATTTTGCGCAGCAGAACCAGGTGTCCGTATTTGCAATAAATGCCGAATAAGCCTGATAAATTCGTAATGGAAACTTCCAGAACAAGTAGTAATGAAGTTGGTAGCGCCATATCGCAATAAGGAGCGAAATGTGACTACTGATAATTTTTTCACTACGGTCACACTTCGGGAGAGACTGGAAAAAGAGAAAACTAGTCTTGTCGGCACTATCAACCGTGCAAGAAAAGAAATTCCGAACAATATAAAAAATGAAAACTCCACTTTATACGTCTGTTCTCTTGAAAAGGGAAGATGGTACTCTGTTTACCAAGGGAAAAAGAACAAAAATGTTCTTTTGTATAGCACCATGCGCACAGATGTTGATATACAAAATAATTCGAAACACCTTCCCGAAACAGTGAGCTTCTACAACAGCACAAAATTTGCTGTAGATGTCTTGGACCAGATGACGAGGAAATATTCTGTGCGCCGTAGTGGCCGAGCGGTTCTAGGCGCAAAGTCTGGAACCGCGAGAACGCTACGGTCGCAGGTTCGAATCCTGCCTCGGGCATGGATGTGTGTGATGTCCTTAGGTTAGTTAGGTTTAAGTAGTTCTAAGTTCTAGGGGACTGATGACCTCAGAAGTTAAGTCCCATAGTGCTCAGAGCCATTTGAACCAAATATTCTGTCCGCTCTGGTACTCATTGATGGCCTGTACGCGTATTGCACAATATCCTTGATTTAGCAGCCATCATCGCATGGATCATTTTCAAGCTAGTGACAGGGATCAAAATAAGTAGGAGGAATTTCATCCTTAATCTAGCAGAAGAATTACGTAGAGCCTATACGGAAACCAGAAATCAGGAGAGGATGCCAAGGGATGGAAAAGAAAAGGAAGAAAGGGACGATGGTGATGAAGACACAGAAGGATCGGAAATTCCTGCGAAAGTAAGAAAACTATGCCAAACGAGGAAATGCGGAAACAAGACAAATGAAGTGTGCATTAAATGCAAGAGATATGTTTGTGGGCCGTGTACATATAAAGTAATAAAGACAGTAGTTTGTAATGCTTGTAAGTAAGATTAGGTACTGTATATGGTCATATTTTATGATTGGTCTTTCCCTTAACATATTCATGGGTACTTAGTTTCTCCAGTAAGATTAATTTCTATTAATTTTAAAAGTACTGCAGTGCAATTAGTATGGTTGCAGATAAATATTGTGAACTATGTTCTTTAACATTAGTAATATTATGTTCCCATTGTTGTTGTAAAATAGAATGATACTGTTATCAAACGTAATGAAAGTGGATCATTGTTATCAAGGCCATTAATATTTACATTAAACAGCACAGCACGTACTTACAAAGAAAGTGGTCACTTTGACCACATCGGTGGTTCTAAGTATAGTGCTAGTTCCGGCGGTTCTACTGTTAACTAGATGTGATAGCTTCGAGGAACAGCTCGCCAATTGTATAATTACACAAAAATGTGTCTTCCCGATTACCTAAGCACAACAAGTTGCGTTAGTTGACGTTGAGGGCAACTGCCAATCGTTAAACCAAACGTCGATCCTCTGCAGGTTGTAAGAGGTCCATGACTAAGGAATTTATTGCTAGCGCACTCGAGCAGATGTAATTTCGCTGGAGTGCTCACGCGCTGCAAGCAATATGTAAGCACAGCAGTGTCGGCTGCAGTAGGAGCTGTGTCAGCAGCAGTGGTGGTAGCTCACAGTCAGGCGGTTGGGTCGGTCGTGCCTGGGCGATGTAGTTTAAGGTAAAAGCAGCAACGCGCGTATCTAATTTGTTACAACTAAATTTGTACTATTGTTATATCAAGTCCCATGTAAATGTTTTTAAAAATCTTTTAATAATAATTTTTCTTATAAAATTAACGTTTGACAATCATTCATCTGAATTTAAAGAATTTACTAATTTCTCCAATCCATGGTCATCCCTATTATCGTAAAGAAAAATCAGTTCTTTCTTTTTATGCATAACAAATCTAGCGGCCAGCATTGCACTTGGCTGTGCCAGAAAAATTTCTTATGGGAGTAGATATATACGCGTTATCCGGCGACTTCATTGAGGTAAGATTTTTCAATCTATTCCGAATGAATTTTCAGGGCCACGACGCAGCACCGCTGACGCCCAAATTTACCATTTGAGATGCACAGTCGGTTAATTATTGAAAGGTTATATATGAGTCACACTTTTTACTGGGAGATTAGTCAGGTTATTATTGCGAGGTTACTTAATAATAAACTTTTGGGAGGTTACATTAAATGTGAATGTTATAAGTATAATTATATATTTTTCGGCTGGGAGGTTACAAGGTCTTCCTCCTTTTCGCTACTACTTTATACCGTTCTAACGTATTTATATATAAGGGGCGTTGCTGGGGCGTGTATGCAACGTAGCGTGACTCTGATGCCGGTATACAACCATGGACATGTAAGCAAGGAGTTGGTGTGGCATTCGTGTCTTTCCGACGTCCGTGCGGCATTTTTTGACACGCTCGCACGTTTCAGCCTTTCTCTAAGGACAGCTTTGGTCTTCAAGCACATTGTACATGATCAAATCCCATTGTAGTGCACTGCGGCCACAATTATTCCCCTCTAGTGCAGTTTTGAACCACTAAGGTCCGTTCAAAACAATTCGACGAAATTTGAACTTGATTCGGAGTAAATAATCCTTATGCTTTCTCGATTCTCCTGCTTTCCGCCCCCCTGTGGTGCTGTCACGCAGGAGTGCAATATGTGCCTGAATAAAACGGCAAAGGGTCCGTCTAAGACTCCCCAGTTCGATAACACCCCTTGTGTCTCCACGTAACTTTGTTGAGCACGTCAGAAAAGTACCTGCCAGAAATGTCGACACTACATCGGGCTGGAGGCTGCTCTAGCACCCGAGGCTCAGGCAACGCCTTCGACATCGTTGGGTGCACTTTGACTACTTTTAGGCGCTAGGGTAGCTGGGAGGCTGATTTGGTGTCGAAGTTTCTGCCAGGTACACTTATAATGTGCTCAGTAAACTTGCGTGAGTAGAACCGAGGGTGCTGCCGAATCGAGGGGTCTTTGAGGGGTTCTTTACCGTTTTATTCACGCACATATGAACGTTACACTCAAGCGTGATCGCGCCACAGAAGGACGGGAAATAGGAGGACTGGAAAAGTATAGGTACCGTTTAGTGCTTCGGATCACGTTCAGATTTCATCGAATAGCTTTAATCCGTTCCTAGTGGTTCCAACCTGTACACGAGAGTGAAAATAGAGGACGTGTTGCAGTCAAAAGTGGTGCGATCACTTACAATGGGGATGTAGGCCCACAATATCCTTAGGGAAGGATCGAAACGTATTAGGGTGTCACCAGTTCAAAGGATGTCAAGAGCACATTCCTGTTTCTCATCGCATTGCGAACTGTCGTTTCCGATCGTGAAATATGTAGACATCAACCCTTCAGGGACAGGAATGGTTTCATTGACGCCCATTATGCTACTCCCTGTTGCCTCTTTGGGTCGATTCTGAGCAAAGGTGTTTCTGAAAGCTTTTCTTCCGTCACCCATAAGAAAACCAAGTCATTTCATCTGTGGGGTCGCGGTTCCCACCTGCACGCAGAGTCGTCAAGGAAAAAAGCAAAGAAGAGGGGGGGGGGGGGGGGGGTGAAATGCCGGAAGAGGAGCTGTGATGACCTTCTCATTGTGGGACACGTCCACGGTGGAGTTGGGCAGAATCGTGGGGAAATTTGGTGCCATTGTTGCATCATTAATCCATATTACAGCTCACCTGAGCTTCTGAGCTGTGACCGTCTTTGCAAGTGTCGACACAATGCTCTTTGAAGTGTGGCCGTGCCGGAGGGTAACGTCACAGGGCGCCACGCTTTTGCACCATTACAGAGGAAAGTTGTTGGCAGTTTTGAGCGTAATTTCAATCATATTCGTCGCAGTTGGTGGCAAGTATAGCATTTCGAAAAAGGGCCCCTTTAAATCTGTTGCACAGTGTAGACAGAGAACGATATTCATTCTACATAACACTTCTGTGATCTAGCTCGATCTTACATTTACACCTGAAGATTTCTCTCCGTTTAAAATGATGTACAGCGCTATGTTTGCATGAAACTCTTAGATATAGTCTGAAAGCTGATCTCACATCCTGTTCGCGCCTTTTTTTTCACAGGCATCACGCACGTCGCCCCTCACACGAACTAGTTGCACGATGGTAGTGTACGTTCTTTCGATTTACGGAAATTGGAAGGAACTGTCGGACGGATGAGGCATTAGAACGAGCATTGGTTTCGGATACCATTATGGGGTAGAACTAACTGAACTATCCCATTAGCCTTAAAATGCGAAAGGAGCTCATTTGTACTTCAATATATTATCGGTTGCCCTGGGACACTTCGTACAAGACTTTCCCATTTGTACCTCACCACCATTCCGATTGCCCTGGGACACTTGGTACAGGGCTTCCGCATTTCGCTATAGTGTCTTATGAAGGACAGCTGTTTTCAGGTGATGCGTTCGAAACTTTGCTACTTTTGTTCTCTCGGTAACTTCAGAAATACTTTCATCTCCACTTGCAAGACATATTTCTCTGTACTCTCAGTAAGTGTCTCGTTTCATCCATGGCATCAGCGAGTAATGTGCGTGCAGGCGGCGTAGAGCACACTTTGCACACTCAGCACGACAGCTTACGACACGCACTACGTGAGCTACGCAAAGTCGATGGCAAATGTCATAATGATGTACCTGAGCAGTGTAGCATACCTCGCAGGAAAGACACGGCGGAAAAATATTCCAACAGTGTGTAGCGTCATGTAGGAGGAAACTACGGTAGCACAGAGGGACTGAAAGATGGATGGACTGTCACTTTTAATTGCACTTGCTCGTTGCACTGAATTGCAGTGACGGACTGCTAATTCGAGCGAGTACCTACTGAACAGATAAGCGAGCAGAGATTCTGTTCGCTACAAGTAGCTTCAAACATCACTATTGGAAGCACTCATTTATGATTAAGACTTCAGTGAACTTAATAAGTACACTCAGATGAACTCAGCAGTTCTAAAAATTTTCTGTACGAGTTACAATTCGTTGGAGCGACGCTTTGCTTTCACCATATGTATTTTAAACATGCCTCCCCATCGAATTGTGAACTATAACCAATACAATGTTTTCGAGTAGCACAAATCTTCTTTTATAAGCTATGAGTCAAAAGCAACGAAGTAAGAGATTGATTTTTCGTAGGTTTCATATAGCTGCCTTGGCTTCACCTCTCGTGATGTCGTTTCCTGACACAGCCATCCTACTGTTTTGACAGGAAGCGTGATTTTTCTGCTCAGCCAACTCCTCCGCCATTGTTCAGGTAACACTAAATATCCCTGCCAACACTACATTCGATCTGTTGCTGTAAATGTCTCAGTAAAGTCATGCTAAAAGGTCGTCTACGGCAGAGCTCTGTCTTTAACCACTGGACTTGCCCAAGAAGCTTCCATGTGCAGTTCTCTAGTCACGTAGGGCGTTAGGAGATGTCACAACGCTACTCCTTACTCCTCTGTTGTAGCCGAATTTTGTCGGAGCTGCTGTGTCAACAAATATCTTTGAAAGCGACCACACCAGTCTCAGTTGCTCTTTCGAATAGATCCAGCGGTTAAACAGGTTAGTTCTACATGTACTGCTGTGGTACTCTAGTCACGTAGCACCACTTTACTATAACTACAGCGCGGGAATTAAATTACTATCTCTGTATGTAGATTACGAGCACACGTGCCAAATTTTCTTGAAATGGTTTGTAGCTGGTTACTAGGTTCTCGAGAGAACCACCATAGTCTATATAAATTCAAAGGATGAGTCAAGTAAGACATAACACCCCTTTTATTTCGCGAACGATTACACTTAAGGAAACGTCGTTTTCAGCAAATGTTAGAGTGATATAACAGCATTCGACAGCTCTTGAGAAGACAATTACAGTGATATAAAGTTTTTTGACGTTGACTTCGAAAGCTCTCGCAAAAAGATCCGAGAAATGTCCTTAAATTAGAGATCACAGTGTCCGGCGTTGGCATTAGGAGTACATACCACCAACCAGAACTCTCGTACTACGTTGCGTCAGAACCGTCTACACATTTGTCTGTTTACTTGTCTGCATTGCAAGCTGCTCATTTCTGTTTCAACATCAGTTACTTGCAGACATTTCCACTAATGAGATGTTGGCTCTACTACTTTCATATGGCGAATGTAAAAGAGATGCCGTATAAACAGTAGAGCGGTATAGGGCTATCCATCCGGATCGCCAGTGTCCGACCTGCCAGACAGTTGGACAATTATTAAGACGCTAGTGCGGACAGGTTGCTGTAACGTCGAAAAGAGTACAAGAAAGGAGATTGCACCTAACAGAGAACACGAAGAAGCCGTTCTGGCTACGATGCTAATGAATCCGCACAGTGGTACGAGACATATTGCCAAGGTATGTGGAATCAGCCAGGCGAGTCTCATTCGCATCCTGCATCGACATAATTTTCATCCCTGTCATATGTCACTACATAAGGCACTCGACGACTATGATTTTGAACGTCGTACAGAATTCTGTCAGTTTACCCTACAACAACTGAGAGACGACCCTACGTTTCTCCAACATGTTCTTTTCACCGATGAAGCAACGTTTACTAATCATTACTACCCAAGTTATGTAAATTTGCATAATATGCACTACTGAGCAGCCAAAAATCCACACTACCTCCGTCAGGTGCAACATAACGGCCGTGGAGCTACTACGCATCGTGCGGCGTCACAGGAAATTACATTGTGGGGCCTTACTTTGCGAGGTGCCGGGGCTAGAAGTGTATTTAACACTAGATTGTGAGGATTATGACGAAGTGGTATGTGGAGCCAATTCCTTGCAACTCAAATCTTAAGAGAAAACACACAGCCAGCCCAACATTAATTGCTGCTACTCAAGGCAGAACAAAGTTAGAAAAAGACGAACAGGCGCGCTCTGCTGAGCTCTGATTATCACCTAGGAAAATCCCTATCTGCCGGTGCTGCGGACATACATTACCAAACTGTCTTCTTAACTGCAAGAACACGATCTGGTGTACTGCAGGCGATGGCTGGTTGCTTCGACGTCCTCGACCGAAAGGCGAGAGCCGACTACCCAGAGCACCCGTACAATGCCGAACACCGAACATTCCCGCCCCCACCACAGTGGCCGTGGTTAAACGATCCAATCAGCAACTCGAAAACCGGCGGAAAATTCCACTCCATTGCCGGAGCACTACCATTCCACCAATGGAGATTCTTGGCGCCAATTTCTGCGCTGATTTTGCTACGTCACGGAGCTATGCCCTGAGCAAGCCAATCACAGTTACTATTTTGCAGAAAGCGCGGGAATTTTCCCGCCACAACTGCCTGGGTACACAAGTCATTCCCACGCCTCGCTGGTAGCCCGCCAGAAAGTGTTTTCGCTAAGATTCTGCGAAGTAACGGAACCTCTAGCCCAGCTGCTACTTCAGACCCCTCCGGGCGTGTCTTTTGACAATGTCGGCGTCTGCATAGCATTCACTCGACTTCCTCACACCCGTCGACTTAGCAGAGCCCGCCTGTCACCGGACCACCCGGGTGACGAGAGACGCTGCGTGGGAAGTCCGCGTGTGAAGGAATAGCAACTTTTCACCACATGCAATTAGAGAGGAGAATCGTAAGACAGAAATATGAGAGGGGGCTCATGCCACCTCTCATTGCCCCTACGCCATTTTAGATTGTGATTGGTGAGCGGTTGGCTCACTTAGGAGCAAGGTAGTGAGTCAATCGCCCAAGAACAATCTTGCATACTGACTCCACATGCCGCACTCTATAAAGAAAATCACTGCAACTGAAAAATGCAGCTCAAAGAAGGAGGATTATTTATGATGTAGCCAACTTCACCTTCTTAATATGGAAGTCTAACACTCACATCACACATCCATACCCAGGGAGCCCCTTCCAAACACCGATTCACACAGATATTCACTCTCTAAATATGGCCCGGGCATGTGAGCCAAATATGGAGCAATTTATTCTCTACAATCAGAGTTGGAGTGCTCCGCAATTAAATGCCCAAGATTTTACAACAATTTGAATCCTGAAACTAACCTGAACTCACTCACACATTATACTATTCAAGTTAACAATCTCTTTGTGAGCTTTCAGAATCTAATTACAACCTCCGATTCATTCTGTCTCCCTGCAGCAAGAATAACCTTTACAAAATGTTCCCTGAACTGATGGTCCATTCACATTGACAATGGTGGTATCTGATGGGGACTTCAGGCACACTGTTTGAATACACACAACAATAAATACAAAATACAAAAAAAACATGGTGTGGAGAACAATACAGTAATTTGTAATAAGAATTACAGTGTAAAACACAACCACATACCAGGTATAACATACATTACAAAAACAACACTAGAGAAAGAAATTTAAGAAAGAAAAGAAAGAAAAAAAACAAGGTTCATGGGGCATCAAGTTGTGCGTGCACATTGCACAATGTTTACGACTGTGCTGAGAATGGGGCACTAAATCACATTGTTAGAAATATTCGAAGCACTTCACAAATTACACATTACTGACTTCACATAGGTCTAAACGTCGGGTGCTGTTGCTACGTTGTTGCAACGGCAATGGGGTATGCTGGAGCATCTGCAGCACTCTGTTGAGATTGGACCAAGACCCACGCATATGATGACGGCAACATGGTAGGAAGACACAGTGATAGGCTCTCCTCACGTCGATTAATTGTCTCTGAGGTCTACTTGTTGGGATACATCACTAGTCTAGGCCTCTTCTCTCGCTGGACAGTACTTTATGTTTCCCAATATTGCAGTTCGACGAGGGATGATGGCACGTGGAGTGACTCCACAAATGTGTGAGGTCATCCTTACAGGATCAAACTAGGAGCGACGATTGCTAAAACAGCTCTCTAATAGAGAGGAGAAGTTAGAAATGAGACCATACATTTGTTAGTGTGGCACGATACTGCTTTGTGTATGCAGATCGGCCAATGCTAGTGAGTTGTAAAAACCCAAACAGGTGAGTATATAGCGTCCCTTTCTGTCCTGAGGCACATGGGGCGCAAGTTCTGACACGATATGTGATCTTCTTCGCGTACTCACGACAACGTGGTCTGCCGCAGGGAATCCGTCCAAACGGCTGCCGCGTCCGGAGAGCTAGCAGGCTGTCGCGTGTGGGTCGCGTGTCAGTGTCAACGGCCAGCCTCACTTTCGTTTGTGGCCCGGCGAGGATCCCGCGTAATCCCTCAGGTATACGGCCCAGTGACTGTCAGCTTGTAGGACCGGATGTTCTCGCGCCCTTCACGTCAGGTAGCGCGCTGACGCTTTCTTCTTGCAGGTAGCCGATGACCTCCGGCTGGCCTCTGCATTGCCACGATCCCCGTCATCTGCACAATTCTTACAAAAATCTTATACCTAACCTTTCCCCATGACCTTCTATGTTATAATAAATTTACATCACGATACATTGATGGTCTGTCATTTCAGACACTCTAATTTTAATTTTATAGTTATTTATCTGTAGCTATCATAACAAAAATCGTGGAAATAATTTATCTTGATATTTGTGTAGAGACCGAGCTCACTATTGTACATGGTGTGTAACGCTATATTGGATGAAGAACTAAATGTGCGGGCCCGCACTAATATTACTATTAATTATATAGATCGACAGTAGACATGCTCAAGAATTAACTACCATTTGCCAACGATCTACATTCTATGTCTTTTATTTCAATTATGTTGTCATGCAGGTCTAAGTTTTACTGTGCTATAAGGAACATGCAACTATGCTACTTTCGCTCGCCCGTCGTCCCTCCATCTCGGGTCTGTGGTTTGGTGACCTGAAAAATAGCATCTCAACAGGCGGGCGCCACACTTGTGGTAGAAAACCCCCACAATAATAATCTAGTTATTGTTAAATCCTACAGTTTAACTTATCCTAGTATATCGTACTTTCCCTTTTATTTATTTATTTTATTTATTTATTTTTTGTTTACCTTATACAATACTCTTACATAATTCCTGTTACGCTGAGATGTCTCGCTGCTCGCCGCTATTGACGACAGTGATGTGCGCGCCGTACGACATGGCCTCCGAGTTCTCACTACGCCTCACTGAAACTCCAGAGACTGGGTTAGCCATGTCTATACAAGACAATAATTCTTTTTCTATGTTATGCAGTATTCGCGATCAAAGCACACCTTTCCAGAGGCAATGTAATATGACCAAGCTAGGACTGGTTCCTGTTGAGGATTCCGTCGCCCACCACACATCAGCTACACAGTATGTCACGAATTTCCAAGTATAATTCCTTGGTTATTCATCTGTGACAGTCACGAGCAGCACGCTTAATCCCCAACCGTCACATTGGCATGGTAGGCTTTATGCCCGCATTTCTACCGTCTAGGCCCTAGGGCACCATTGGAGTCAAACGCTCACAGGTTCACCCCGACTTGCAAGCCAACGATGCTGGCGCAGCTCTGCAAGAAACTATACTGCCCACATTCATCCTCGAAATCACGCAATATACCACAATCTTGCAGTGCACTGACGCGTGCCTGCAAGCATTGGTATGAACGTCTCACGAACTGGTTGTGGCCGCTATGGAGCGTATCACGACTTCTCAGAACGCTTCTAAGAGCACGTTCTTGTATGCGCCCGTTTGTGCGACATCTCGTCACTCATATTTACCCCTTAACATGGACACCAGATAGGAAAGGGCAAAAACATTGCTCATGGAAAGGTAGTGCCTCTTATCGCAACGACAGAGGAGATCCCGAACATACACAAAAAAAAGTTAACAGCAGTAAATTCTTATGCGAGAAAACGCAGCGTGTTAATACTTTAACAATCTTAATCTATTAATGCAACACTTATTGTTGCCCGAAGAAAGGTTCATATATTTGCCTATTCTACTTTGTACACCACTTAAACTACTATTATTCCACGAACTTCTTTGTGTGAGAGATGTGGTGGAGTCCTATGGACTAGCGCCAATCCCTTATCAGACTCCCCCTCCTCTGACGTGCATTAGGATTTGCAGGTCTAATTTCAATCTCCTGGTTCTCTTGTGGTCCTTGATTTCGCTCTCTCCAGTTACGGTCGCTTTGCCGTTCGTTATTCCTCCCGTCCCAGATTCCTTGTCTAGATTGACCCTGTTCCCTGACGTTCTGGTTTCCGTGTCTCTGGTTTCCATAATCTTGAATTGCGTAACCTTGATTTCCGTAACCCTGGTTTCCTAACTGACGAGCGCGATTATGCGATCTGTTGTCGTCTGCCCTTGCTGGCCCGTGGTATTTGTTATTTTGCGCCTTCTTCCTGTCCTTTGCGTCTTGTTTATCGAAGACTACTTCGAGCTCGCGCAATAGACTCTTGAATGCTTCTATGTCAGATCCACACTTGCCGACAAGTGTCTGTTGATACCTAACAGGCAATTTGGAAAAACAAAATTTGATGATTTCTCCCTTGCTATATGGACTATCTAAAAATTGATTCTTCTTGAGTAAATCATCAAAAAATTTGGTTGCGCTCCTTTGCCCGGACACATCCAGTTCAGGACAAAATATTATTTCCTCTTTAATCCTGCCTTGCGTTTCCTTTGACCAGTAGATCCCCAGGAACGCATCAACAAATTCCTGATAAGTCTGACACGTCGCTGCCACACCCCGCATCTTTTCCGCGGCTTAGCCTTCGATGTGTCCACACATGAATTCTAATTTTGCCAGGGTTGGTCATGATGACGGTAATGAATTTGTAAACTGCATCACCCAGCTCTTGGGATGCATCGACCCTCCATTATCTCTGAACTTTTGGAATTTTAGTATCGACAGGAAGTGATTGTGATAAAAATTCTGTCCGATCCTCGCACTGGTGTTGTCACTCGATTCCGATACTTGCACGTCTGCTGAGTGTCCTGATCTATCTTGCTGATAACTGTGATGTGCTGCCACTGTATCACAGTGGAAGTGGCACTCAGAATTCACTCTCCTAAGTGGGCTACAATTATTGGAGCTATTACTCGCTCTTTCTGCGTGTGCATTGTTAATTCCGCACTCTGTCACTGGGCTAGAGCACGGCGGGCTTTTCCTCGGAGACACAATTCTGTCTACTCCATCATTGGTATCCGAACGCGCAGTGCTCGTGTGCCCGTTTCGCTCTAGTTTTGCTATCCGACTCTCTACCTCTTTCATTCGTTTCGTGATGTTCGTAACCGCAATATTACCTTGAGTTTTTAAGAACGCTAGGGATTTTGAGTGGGCTTGTGTCGCACGTCGCAAGCGACCTGCAAGTTGAGAAGTTACTTTTGCGATTCTCATTGCCCCTGTTGCTGCCGTTTTGGCTAGGCCTGCTACTTTTTGTGCTACCATTGACAATTGTTTTGCTTCTCCACATTCTTTCTTTATTGTTAGTAATTCCCCACGAATTTCTCCTATATGCGAAATTATTGCCTCCGTGTCCTTCTTACGCTGTTTTTCAGCTTCTTCTTTCTCCTTCTTACGTTGTTTCTCATCTTCTTCCTTCTCCTTCTTACGTTGTTCATCAGCTTCTTCTTTCATTGATCGTAGGAAGCTCAGTATTGGGTTTACGTCATCTTTTTGATCCTCTTCAAACATGGGCGATGTAACTCTGGACACCTGGGCGCTAGAGCTCTGACGTGACCGAGCTGGCCTCTGTCTGCACTCGTTCGTTTGATTATAAACTTCTGCTACCATCTCGACCTGTGTGCCTGTCTCTGTTTCATCCTCTAAAACACTATCATAATCACGGCTGCAACGCTGCTCTGAGATCGCGTCCAAATCACCTTACTCATTAATGACCCTGGCGTCCTGTCCTGCTAAAAATGTGCCCATCTCATCTCTGAACCTATTCCCGTCAGTAAACTGCCCCTTATCCATTATGCTATCCTCTTTTGTTTTAGCTTCGCTCGATAATAGTCGTGCCTTACTTCTCGTTATCATTCATGAAAAACAAATTTATCTAAAATGCACAATAAAATTAACCTACTCCATATATCTTTTACACATAGACATAATATTTCAACAACGCCTCTCCAACGCTGTAATTATACGCACGATTTGTTGTGGTACAGAAACCGCACACAAACCCAACAAAGCGTGATGTGATACGGACACACCATCAAAGGAACACAAACACAATGAACACACAAAAAAAATATATACACTGAAAACAAAAACTGTAATCATGCGCCGCTAATAAAAACTAATCGCGGAACTAGAAGAAAAACAACTTGGGTACTAATCATAAAAATAGTAGAGAAAAAAATTTGAATGTTCCTACTATGAATACTGTTTGTTAATCAGTGATTCACAGGAAAGATCCAAGGCTAAGGGTCGCCATTTTATGCGAGGTGCCGGGGCTAGAAGTGTATTTAACACTAAATTCTTCTAGAATCCACATGTGTAAATGATGCTCTAAGCCCCCCCTATTATAACTCGGACTTTTGCTGTTGCACAAGGATAAAAAAAATACGCGGACTGACTCTAATCAACCCTGCCAGTGGAGTAGAAGAGAGTGTGGCACCTGCAATAATTTAATTTAATAAATAAGTTAAATAAACGAAGGTTTCATTAACATAGTGAGGAATGATAGGGTTACTCTACCGATTAACAGAATGAAAGTTTTGTCCAAAATAACAATATGATTTATTAAGACTAAACACAAAATAATAAACAAAAACACTTGAAACCTTTACAATACACCAAATTGACTCCAATTGGATACTCAAACAAACGCTGTGAATGTGAAGTTGTCCCCAAACTAGATTGTGAGGATTATGACGAAGTGGTATGTGGAGCCAATTCCTTGCAACTCAAATCTTAAGAGAAAACACACAGCCAACCAAACATTAATTGCTGCTACTCAAGACAGAACAAAGTTAGAAAAAGACGAACAGGCGCGCTATGCTGAGCTCTGATTATCACCTAGGAAAATCCCTATCTGCCGGTGCTGCGGACATACATTACCAAACTGTCTTCTTAACTGCAAGAACACGATCTGGCGTACCGCAGGCGATGGCTGGTTGCTTCGACGTCCTCGACCGAAAGGCGAGAGCCGACTACCCAGAGCACCCGTACAAAGCCAAACACCGAACATTCCCGCCCCCACCACAGTGGCCGTGGTTAAACGTTCCAATCAGCAACTCGAAAACCGGCGGAAAATTCCACTCCATTGCCGGAGCACTACCATTCCGCCAATGGAGATTCTTGGCGCCAATTTCTGCGCTGATTTTGCTACGTCACGGAGCTATGCCCTGAGCAAGCCAATCACAGTTACTATTTTGCAGAAAGCGCGGGAATTTTCCCGCCACAACTGCCTGGGTACACAAGTCATTCCCACGCCTCGCTGGTAGCCCGCCAGAAAGTGTTTTAGCTAAGATTCTGCGAAGTAACGGAACCTCTAGCCCAGCTGCTACTTCAGACCCCTCCGGGCGTGTCTTTTGACAATGTCGGCGTCTGCATAGCATTCACTCGACTTCCTCACACCCGTCGACTTAGCAGAGCCCGCCTGTCACCGGACCACCCGGGTGACGAGAGACGCTGCGTGGGAAGTCCGTGTGTGAAGGAATAGCAACTTTTCACCGCATGCAAATAGAGAGGAGAATCGTAAGATAGAAATATGAGAGGGGGCTCATGCCACCTCTCAACTTCATCTCAGGCGTTCTAAATGGACATTTGTAAGCACACTTTCCCACTAACATTCTGCCGGTTCTTCTAGAAGAAGAACCACAGGGTATTCGACAGTGTAAGTGGCTGCAACACGACGGTTGTCCAGCTCCCCCATCCCGTGTTGCAACGCAAATACTGAATGAGAACTTACCTGGATGTTGGATAGGTGAAAATTCTGTTGTCAAATGGCCTGCAAGGTCCCCCGGTTCGGCTCCTCTTTATTTCTTTCTTTAGGGAGCACTCATAGAGCTGCAGTCTGAGTTGAAGCCCCAACTATGTGAGACGATATGTCTTGTCGAATCGCCAATGCATACTCTACCATATCATCCACTGTAATTACATCTGTTCATCGTTCTTTCGAACGGCTATACCCAATGTGCCTTTCAGTTCATGGTCAACAGTTTGAACACATCCGTAAGCAAAGGATAATGTTTTTCTTTTCTTTTTTTGGAAAACAAAATTTATGTTACACGATTTGGTTGGTTACCAAATCAAATCATTGTTAGTAAATTTTTCATTTCATTTACATGTGTACGATATTGCTCTGCGATGTCAAATAAGTTGACAGCGTGTATCGTACATAGTTGGTAACACTGTCACGACGCGCTTACTTTCAGCATGAAACTGTGTTTCGTCAAGAAGTATATTTATCTTGCGATGCACAAGTGCTCACCTTAGTATTCTTAATAAAAGTTTAGTTCAACGAATGTATCCCATACGACATAATTCAGAACAATGTAGGTAGAGACAGTTGTCAGACAGCATCTACACTCCTGGAAATTGAAATAAGAACACCGTGAATTCATTGTCCCAGGAAGGGGAAACTTTATTGACACATTCCTGGGGTCAGATACATCACATGATCACACTGACAGAACCACAGGCACATAGACACAGGCAACAGAGCATGCACAATGTCGGCACTAGTACAGTGTATATCCACCTTTCGCAGCAATGCAGGCTGCTATTCTCCCATGGAGACGATCGTAGAGATGCTGGATGTAGTCCTGTGGAACGGCTTGCCATGCCATTTCCACCTGGCGCCTCAGTTGGACCAGCATTCGTGCTGGACGTGCAGACCGCGTGAGACGACGCTTCATCCAGTCCCAAACATGCTCAATGGGGGACAGATCCAGAGATCTTGCTGGCCAGGGTAGTTGACTTACACCTTCTAGAGCACGTTGGGTGGCACGGGATACATGCGGACGTGCATTGTCCTGTTGGAACAGCAAGTTCCCTTGCCGGTCTAGGAATGGTAGAACGATGAGTTCGATTACGGTTTGGATGTACCGTGCACTATTCAGTGTCCCCTCGACGATCACCCAGGAGCAACAGTGTCCCTAATTTGCTGGGAAGTGGCGGTGCGGTCTCCTACGGCACTGCGTAGGATCCTACGGTCTTGGCGTGCATCCGTGCGTCGCTGCGGTCCGGTCCCAGGTCGACGGGCACGTGCACCTTCCGCCGACCACTGGCGACAACATCGATGTATTGTGGAGACCTCACGCCCCACGTGTTGAGCAATTCGGCGGTACGTCCACCCGGCCTCCCGCATGCCCACTATACGCCCTCGCTCAAAGTCCGTCAACTGCACATACGGTTCACGTCCACGCTGTCGCGGCATGCTACCAGTGTTAAAGACTGCGACGGAGCTCCGTATGCCACGGCAAACTGGCTGACACTGACGGCGGCGGTGCACAAATGCTGCGCAGCTAGCGCCATTCGACGGCCAACACCGCGGTTCCTGGTGTGTCCGCTGTGCCGTGCGTGTGATCATTGCTTGTACAGCCCTCTCGCAGTGTCCGGAGCAAGTATGGTGGGTCTGACACACCGGTGTCAATGTGTTCTTTTTTCCATTTCCAGGAGTGTATTTTATCTCTAAGACACTCACAGTCACGTACAGGGAAAGATATGTCAAATCTTCCTTCTAATATTTAGATATTTAATATAGTACTGATTTTTGTAGCGTATAAGACCTGTTTAGTCTTGAAGAATGAACTGTTGATTCCTACGTTTCCGCTCAAGTATATCTCGGAGGATACACGAATGTGAAAGAACTTTCCCAAGCACTTTGTGGTACGCTAGATTCTGTCCTATGTCGCATTTCCATATACAACATGCGTAGCTGAACCTGCATCTAGGCCGGCCGGGGCGGCCTAGCGGTTCTAGGCGCTACAGTCTGGAACCGCGCGACCACTACGGTCGCAGGTTCGAATCCTGCCTCGGGCATGGGTGTGTGTGATGTCCCTAGGTTAGTTAGGTTTGAGTAGTTCTAAGTTCTAGGGGACTGATGACCTCAGAAGTTAAGTCCCATAGTGCTCAGAGCCATTTCAACCATATGAACCTGCATCTAGGTCTAAGTAGGTTCAAGGGGAAATAAAGCTCTATTCTCGTAGCACAGGCCTTCATTACGCTATAGAACTACGAAGCCTAGTCCGAGACCCCTGCTTGGCAATGTTTGCACGGCAAACGCCGTTTGTTGCCATCGTCCTCTCACATTCTAGGACATTTCTCCAGTTTTTTTACGACAGGTTCAAAGTCAACATTAACCAACTTTAAATCAATGTAAATGTCTTCTCAAGAGCTATTGAATGCAGTTATAAAAAGTAAACGATTAGCTTTAAAAAAACACACTTACTTCAACATGTAAGTTGATACTAGCGCTAAAAAACATTAACCAAACAAATACAAACGTGCCTCTCGACGCTCTAACATTCGCTGAAAACCACGTTTCGATTACTAATTTTTGGTGTTAGTCTCCACGTGATCCTCACTAAATGTTTCTTCTGTGCCAGCATTTTCCGTGACTAGATTTTTATAGAATGGAAAAGCACTAGCTGACGATAAGGGAAGCTATGACCTCGTTTCAAAAGCCTATAGGAATAATTTCCCAAAAAGTTCGGTTGGGCAAAAGCTTGTGATCAGAAGTACTATTCAGAGGAGACTTATACGTAATATGAATAACAATAATACTAATGAGAAATGTCATCACATGCTACGCACAAAGTATTAAGTATTAACGTTACGTAAAAGTTTTTGATACACAGTCTGTCGGGGGAAAATGTGATACTAACAGAAAAATAGGAATGCTATATGAGTTGGAAACAATAGCCTCCTATAAGTTTGGTAATACTGGAACAAACTCAAGCAGCATATAAATGACGTTGCGACTGAACAGCACACACCTTTAACGAAAAGCTTGTCTAGACTGGAAATTAAACTCTGAATTTAAGCCTCCACTCGAATTGCAATGGAGGCAAACTTATTGTGCAATAGATTTCTCACCAGTTACTGTCAACCATGAGTGAGAATGCCATGTACTTTAATGGCTTTAACATGTCGTTTTAGATGTGCGTATCTGAAGCCTTCAATCTGAGACAATATATGACGCTATGAAACTGTTTCCCACACTTGTTACTTTTAACATTATCTAATTGCAGTTCTCTGATCTTTTGCTGCTGTTTGACTTCTTTCTTTTCCAGCATGCAGGGAAGTCCGATAAGAAACCTCTCCAGTACTGCGTGTTGACATAATCACGGCTGAGACCAAGAGTGTTTCTTTTCCTTCTTTTTAGTAGTTACTCTTCTGATAATTGCATTTCTCATTCCTTTTGTTCGTTCTTCTGAGTTCTATTACGGTACTTAAACATAAGCAAAGTGATTTCTTATTTATTATTATAAGACGCAAGTCATGCATAGAAAGCGAGAACAAGAGTGGGCTGAATATCGAAATGAATCAATAGTTCATTGCTCTGTGAAAGTAGTGAACGTTAAGTTCATACAAAAGGATGTTGTGATTAGCGTAGTCAGATTTCGTTAGACAAAAATGTCAGTATATGAAAGTTGCTAATTCACCCGTTTAATAGGTTACTGGGGAAATGAAAGACAGTAGTTCCAGAGGAAAAATACTTCTGGAACCCGGATTGTGATGGAATGAATTAGAGTCTCATATCCGCAGGCATACTCAAGAATACTGAAGAACGCTACACTTTCCAAATGTCAGAGACGAATGTTCGACAGTTGTTCATGTCTGTCCTTATACTTTCATTTAAAAGGGTTCTAACAAGTGCATTCTTTAGTAGTTCCGGAAAGATACATTGTAAAAGAAATAAATTGTGTGTGACTGAGAACAAAAGATACACAAATAAACCATGATGTCAATATTCTGACTGAAATAAGTATCACGTGATAAAGCACTGTTTGTAGAAACTCCTGATTTCGCTGCAAGAAGTAGTAAAAGCACGAATTTCTTTGCATGTTTGTGATAGTGATCCACGTTCATTCTAAAACGTATTTCCTTTTGAGATGACTGTATCGAGTTTCTCTGTCACGCTTGCTGTATATATGCTTTTATTAAACACTAAGTAATTTTCGTTGTTTACTACATCATCATCTTTCTTGACAAACTTCCCACATTCTCTTCCGAGTACAGTCAACAAGGTTTTGACTTTATTTTCGGAATTACTTGTTTTGAAATACAACATGAACGGTTTCTAACACATTAGTGATTCTTCTCCACTAGGAACCATACGATCCATTATAGGAAAACACCTAGCTACTGGTGTTTGTCCTCACCTTTTTGTGTAGTAATTCTTTACTAGCACACAATATTTAAATACTTTTGACAAACTAACTTTTTTATATTAACGTTCGAGCCATATTTCACAGCTTTCATTGGGGAACATCTATTAATGCTGCATAGCAATTTACGTAGACAAAAGTTATACTTGGAGTTGCCATTCCTGTGCAAGAGTCAGTTTCCAATGTGTTCGTCTTTTCCTTCTTGTGACACAGCGTGAGAGGAATTTCATGCTGACGTACAAACCAACTTTCTCTAGCCACGTCGAGTTTCACGTTGCGTTGCCAGGTATTATGCAAAGCAGCTCTAATGCATCGGTGACACAAAAGCGCAGCGAAGGAACGCTGCACCTCACACCGTACTCCCCCACCCAGTCTGCCAAGTTTGATCGTTTGTGTAACGTTTTGATCAGTTCTCAACAGATATCGTGAAAAATACTCAAATACCTAACTAGGGGCTCATGAGTGTATTTGTGTAGCGTGAACAACTGTGTGAGAGAATATTTACTGAAATAAAAGACGCGGATCATCAGCACATGCGAATCTCTCCCTAATATTAACCAGAGCTTGTGTTTCGTCTCCCTTGCTTGCATAGAAAATGTTTTTGATGACCTAGAGGGTCATTTGCGTCTACATTGCCCTTTCATACGAATCACAATGGCGTCGCTCTCAGCTGAACTACAGGTATTGTTACCGTATGTCTCAAGCCAGTTCCATGTCGCCCCGCACAATGACAAGTCACTATCTAATAAAGAGTGAGAAACCTGCGGACAACAAATCTGGTCGTCAACTACACAGACACCAGCACCATCCCCAGGTAAGCATACTACATTTGGAATACATCAGACATGATCGACAACAAAAACCACTTAGTTCCTATAAAATAAACATTTAGTACGATTTTATAACCAGCGTTTTCGTACTACAAAAGCTATAAATCAATTTATCACTGGAATACCGAAATCCAGTCAGTTCGGAACGATGACAAATGCGTTCTTAAGTTGAAAATGTTGTATGTTAATGGGGAGTGTCATGAATCATCTAACATCTGTTTCTGTGTGCAACAGTACATCGAGGTGACAAAAGTCATGGAACTGCGATATGCTCATATACAGATGGCGATAGTATCGCGTATACAAGATGTAAAAGGGCAGGTCATTGCCGGAACTGTTGTTTGTACTCATGTGATTCACCTGAAAAGTTTTCCGACGTGATTATAGCCGCAGGACGAAAATTAACAGACTCTAAACTCGGAATGGTAGTTGGGGCTAGAGGCATGGGACATTCCATTTCGGAAATCGTTCGGGAAGCTAATATTCCGATATCCACTGTATTAAGAGTGTGCCGTGAACGCCTAATTTCTGGTATTACCTCTCATCATGGATAACGCAGCTCGAGAGAAGCGGCGTTTGCGTAGAGTTGTCAATGCTAACACAGAAACAACAGTGCGTGAAAAAACCACAGAAAACAATGTGGGACGTACGGCGAACGTATCTCTCAGGACCGTGTGGCGAAATTTGATGTCAGTGGGCTATGGCATTAGATGACCGCAGCGACGCCTTCGCTAACAGAACGACATAACATGCAGCGCCTCTCCTGTGATCGGTTGGACGCTTTACGACTGGAGAAACGTGGCCTTGTCAGATGGGTACCGATTTCATTTGGTAAGAAATGATGGTAGAGTTCGAGTGTGGCACAGATCCCAGGAACCCATGGAACCAAGTTGTCAATAAGGCATTGTGCAACCTGGTAGTAGCTTCATAATGGCATGGGCAGTCTTTACGTGGAATGGCCTGGATCCTCTGGTCCAGCTGATCAATCGTTGAATGGAAACGTTTATGTTCAGATACTTGGAGACCATTTGCAACCATTCATGGACTTCATGTTCCTAAACAATGATGCGCCATGTCACCGGCCCATAATTGATCGCGACTGGTTTGTAAAACATCGGGACAGTTCGAGCGAATGATTCGTCCACCCAGGTCGCCCAACATGAACCGCATCGAACATTTATGGGTCTTAATCGAGAGGTCAGTTCGTGCACAAAAGCCTGCACCGGCAACACTTTGGCAATTATGGGTGGGGGCAGCATGGCTCAATATTTCTGCAGTGGATTTCCAACAACTTTCTGACCCCGTACCACATGTAGTTGGTGCCGAGCGTTGGGAAGAAGGGGGTCCGACATGACATTAGGAGGTATCCGATGACGTTTGTCGCCTCATTGTAGTACAAACACAATCACATGAGAACTAGGACTTGCCGACAACAAACATTATTCCGTGAATAACGCTAAATACTGAGTATGTCATGTAATTCTGACACGAAAAACAAAATGAATTAATACTGTGCGGAATCTTAGTCGAAGGTCAACCAAGAAGATAAAAAGCTATAACTGTTAAATGGCTGCTTCTCTGTGTGAGATTGCAGCTGAGCCGTCGACTTACCAATTTCGATGACATAATGATCGACATTCCTTGACCTCGACGATAGTCAGAAAGCTCCCCATAGACTCACAAGAATTTAATGAAAAGTGGTAGCACGACAGATGATTAATGAGGCATTGGCGGCTCTAGCAAATATGATACCTGGGTGCTGTGACTCAATCAAGATAGTAAACAGCGCGTTCATATAACTACGACATGAAACAGTTGTCTACATTTGCCTTGTTTGTACAATACAATCTGTTGACATAAACGAATAACGAATTATTGTTGGATTTGTTCAATCACAATCAGTGCAGAGAATGAAGAAAGTATTTGCTACTAATGCGAGTTACTATAACTATAGCACTTGAATACTTGGGCGAAGACGGATAAGTCCCCTGGATGGCATAAAGCTGCAATCTACTGTTAAATCCGCGGTGCTCGCTCACTGATTAGTGGTGTCTGCCAAAAGAAAGAAATAATAAGCAACTAATATATCAGATTGATTCGTGATGATCCTGAAGACACACGCGGAAGGATTGGATTCTGTAATGTACCAAGCCGTAACAGCGTGCCGGCAAATGCACGAGCATTCGCGCAACTTGCTCACCAAAGCTGCTATCTCTCATCATGCAGCTTTCTGAAGCGTGAAGTGGCCACGTGCTCTGCTCACAGACTGCGACACATCAGTTGAAGATTCAAAATCGTCTGCTCTCCACCGAAGCCAGCTAAGAAATCTGTTATCTACCGATAATTCATATTAAGTGACCTCTCTGTTCTCTAAAGATATCAGAGTTCATGCTGTATTCTGCAGATCTGCACAATTCTAGAGTGCTGTTGGCAATGATTCTACAAAATGCCATCCAACTGAAAATTGCTGGCAGTTTAAAACTTGTCATTCACGGGCAAGGGCCCTAACCAAGCACGACTCACGGCCCTTCCTCACATCATTACTTCCGCCAATAGCTCATCTCCTACCGTCCAAAATTCACAGCTCTCCAGCGAAACTTGCAGGGCTAACACCCCTCGAAAAAGGATATTGCGTAGGTATGAGTAACAGCCTGGTGATATTTAAAGCTAGCACGACTCATGACCCGTCCTCGCAGCCTTACTTCTGACAGTGCCTCATCTCCTATCTTCCAGCTGGTAGATCACTTTTCCGCGAAAGGCAAAGGTCTAGAGTTCGAATTTTATCCCTGCACACAATTTTAATCTGTCAGGAAGTTTCGTATCAGTGCAGCCTCTGCTTCAGAGTGAAAATTTCGTGCTCTCCCCACCATGTAATACTTTTATAAAATTAATCAGTCGTTACACATGGAGGAGGGGGAGTTTAGTGTTTAATGTTCCATCGACAACAAGGTCATTAGAGATGGAGGATTAATGAAGGATGGGGAAGGATATCGGCCGTGCCCTTTCAAAGGAACTATCCCGGCAGTTGTCTGAAACGATTTAGGGGAATCACGGAAAACCTAAATCAGGATGACCGGACACAGGTTTGAACCGTCGCCCTCCCGAATGCGAGTACAGAGTGCTAACCACTATGCCACTTCTCTCTGTTACCCATCGTCACACTCCTTAGCTTGGAGCCGTGAAACGCCCATAAGTTTCTGTCCCACTCTGTAGGCCATTTGCTGTTTTAGTAATTGTGGTTTCCTCCATGCATGTACGTCCCAGAAACTGTCATCTTGTCTTCCACAAATCTGCCGTTTGTTTGGGTTAGCCAATGAGGAGGCCTCTTGCAACATTTAGGCCGGGAGTCATCCACCTTGCGTAAGGTGGTGACTGGTGACAGAGAGGTGGCCAAAGAATTGCTGCTCACAGAGCAGGCTAGCCTTTTCTCAGAGCATGGCCAGATGTTTATCTCTTTCTGACTGCCCATCACGTATCCTGCCTGGAAAGCAGGTCCACAGTGGAAAACAAAAAATCCCTTTCCAGTTTTTATTCTTAATATTGATTATCAAATCTGATTTTAATTAAGTGGAGCCTCGATTTTATTATTTGACACTTTGCTAAGGCTCATTTAGTGTCTTTACTTGTAAGGGGTGGAGGTGAGAAGGTGGGAAGCAGTCATGAGTTGCAGTGTCACAACATGTTTTTATTCTAGTTTTAACAGTCCTGGTGATCTGGACGTATAATAGCATAATTGTATTTTCAGCCAGTGGCTCTCACTGTCTGACAGCTGTTTCGTTCAGGGACCAAGATACACTACTGGCCATTAAAATTGCTACACCAAGAATAAATGCAGATGATAAACGGGCATTCATTTGACAAATATATTATACTAGAACCGACATGCGATTACATTTTCAAGCAATTTGGGTGCATAGATCCTGAGAAATCAGTACCCAGAACAACCACCTCTGGCCGTAATAACGGCCTTGATACGCCTGAGCATTGAATCAAACAGAACTTGGACGGCGTGTACAGGTACAGCCCCCCATGCAGCTTTAACACGACATCACAGTTCATCAAGGGTAGTGACTGGCGTATTGTGACGAGCCAGTTGCTCGGCCACCATTGACCAGACGTTTTCAATTGGTGAGAGAACCGCAGAATGTGCTGGCCAGGGCAGCTGTCGAACATTTTCTGTATCCAGAAAGGCCCATATAGGACCTGCAACCATTGGTCGTGCATTATGCTGCTGAAATGTAGGGTTTCGCAGGGATCGTAAGATGGGTAGAGCCACGGGTCGTAACACATCTCAAAATGTAACGTCCACTGTTCAAAGTTCCGTCAATGCGAACAAGAGGTGACCGAGACGTGTAACCAGTGGCACCCCATACCATCACGCCGGGTGATACGCCAGTATAGCGATGACGAATACACGCTTCCAATGTGCATTCACCGCTTTGTCGCCAAACACGGATGCGACCATCATGATGCTGTAAACAGAACCGGGATTCATCCGAAAAAATGACGTTTTGCCATTCGTGCACCCAGGTTCGTCGTTGAATACACCATCGCAGGCGCTGCTGTCTGTGATGCAGCGTCAAGGGTAACCACAGCCATGATCTCCGAGCTGATAGTCAATGTTGCTGCAAACGTCATCGAACTGTTCCTGCAGATGGCTGTTGTCTTGCAAACGTCCCCATCTGCTGACTCAGGGATCGAGACGTGGCTGCACGATCCGTTACAGCCATGCGGATAAGATGCCTGTCATCTCGACCGCTAGTGATACGAGGCCGTTGGGATCCAGCACGGCGTTCCGTATTACCCTCCTGAACCCACCGATTCCATATTCTGTCGACAGTCGTTGGATCTCGACCAATGCGAGCAGCAATGTCGCGATACGATAAACGGCAATCGCGATAGGCTACAATCTGACCTGTATCAGAGTCGGAAATGTGATGGTACTCATTTCTCCTCCTTACACGAGGCTTCACAACAACGTTTCACCAGGCAACGCCGGTCAACTGCTGTTTGTGTATGAGAAATCGGTTGGATACTTCCTACATGTCAGCACGTTGTAGGTGCCACTACCGGCGCCAATCTTGTGTGAATGCTCTGAAAAGCTAATTATATACATATCACAGCATCTTCTTCCTGTCGGTTAAATTCCGAGTCTGTAGCACGTCATCCTCGTGGTGTAGCAATTTTAATGGCCAGTAGTGTAGATGTAAGCATTTATTCACAGACAGCAGAGTTCCGTACCATAATAATAATGGTCAACTGTTCTCAAACTTTCTGATCGCAACTGGGATGGTATTGAGATCAATGTGGTCCATTTCTTGCCCTGTTCTAACTGACGCTTAGTGACCGCTGGCAGCATGGATCTCCGATGCTTCTTAAATCTTGAAGTCTGTGCAATGAGCCACCTTCACCTTCATTATCATCCAAGTACTAAATGCAACTAAGTAATATCTCTATGAGATATAAATATAAAAGTAAAATGTTACGATTAAGTATTCGGTGTTTGGAGCATTTAGAACAGGATAAAACTGTGTCTCTAGCTGTGCTGTATGACCTGTAGTTGTTTCTTATCACGATAATTCAGAGAATATTATATTTTAACAAGCTGTGCATGTAGCACAAAATACACTTAATCTTAGTCGAATCTAATTACAGTAACCACTTTGACATATCAAGAAATTACCAAGGAAAATGGAAAGTGGTGTGCTGGGTTCTTAATCGAGGATGGGTCGATCTGATTGAAATTGCGTGTATTATTCCTGCTCCGTTGTATTTCTGCTTTGTAAATTCCAATTCCACAGAAACTCCAACCCTTGCATCGAGACCCAGCGATGTACTGATGGACACTAAACGCCAGGCGCCGTAGCTCCACGCCCCAGGGGCACGAGACGTTGGTGACAGGAACAGCGCCTCTGTGTGGGTCCCTGTAGGGGAAGCAGTTGGAGGCAAGACCTCGCTCTGTAACACCAAACCTAAATAACTAGTCACGAACCATCAATTTGTACATATAGCCGTTAGACCTGCCCTTAAAGGAATCCAACCGTGAAACCATAAAATGACCAGCCTTCAAAATGGAGTGAGTCGAACAAACTCTGCAAATCCAAACTTAACATTATAAATCTACGATAAAAGGCACAACTAATTAGTTTTAACAATTATAATACCCAAAACAGGTTCTTTTATTAGTAATTATAAGACCCATTTAAACTTCAGTATCGTGTGGCGCCGCGTTCAAAAAAACCTTTCAGTAAGTGAACATTAAAATGACAGACTTCACTATATAAGAGCGTCTCATTTCACAGGGTTCACGCACATACGACACTGGTTTTTGAGACCTGCACCAGCAAACCTCAAGTTAGCGGCTGTAACTTCTACCGCTACCAGTCCAGTGGCCACTGATATACTATACCCAAACTACTGCCCAGCTACAGCTCTCCTGCAATTGCTTAGTCTAAGTAACTATATCACTTAAAGCAAAAGCATGAAGTTCACTTAGTTGATACAATTTACAACTAGCGAGTCGGACCCTTTCATTTCCACCGGCATTAGCTTAGGTTAATTTAGATACTAACACTTGGCGGGGCTTAGCCCTGTGGCACTAAGACACAAGGCGTATAACGTGGTGAATATCCTTGTCACGTGTTAGTGAAACGTATCACAACGGCACTCAACTGCAGCGTTCTACTCAGTTATGGTTGAGTACAAAAAACTCTTAATTGCCCTAAAGCCAACTGAGGTAACTAAGCTTTGTTTTCCTCAGTCATTCATAATGCAACACAAAGCCACCACAGCACAAATTAGCACAACAATATCACAGACTTTCCAAACCATTCAAGTTATACAAGACCAAACAACAATTAATACAGTTGGCACTGGCTCTGGAAGCTCCCTCGGATTCCGTAGCGCCACAGCTCACGTCATGGTCCAATACAACCAAAACAATTTCACTCCATTTGAAACTTCACCTTATGCTGCGCGCTCGGAGTCCACCGCCAATTTTTCGCATCATAAATGAATCAACCACCTAAAATAATGAAGGGGTTAAGCATATGTACTCTGTCCTTCCGGTGACTGACTTCAGTCGCCGTCGTTTGTCTGTCTATCCCTACAGTGTCCTCTTCTTACAAGGAAGGCAAACCCTTTCTCGCCGCAATTCAACGAGATCAAACTCAAACATACCACTGACGGGAAAAGATATTAAACCAACAGTCAAAACTCGTGAATTGCACCATCGTTTCATACACACAGCGAACAAGCGTCTCCAAAATTGTAACAACGAGTTAACAAGGAAACACACATAGGAGCACAATTGAATATCCCATCTGGATCATCGATTGTTCAGGAGCGCACACTACCAACGTACGAAACTATGGAAAGTTTGAAAGAACTCCATCAAACGCCTTCAGCCAACAAACGAAGCACATCCACCTGTAATCAATGGTGCCCTATTGGTCTCAACATACAATGCCCTCATGTCTTACATGCACCAGACGACGACAAACGTCACCCTAATACCAGCGGCCAGTGCTTCCACTAATCTCAGCACTGTTCAGCGACACAAACCAAAATTACAAAACCACGTTGGCTGACCATAACCCGTAATAGCGAGCTACCACTAGCATAACCACTTTGGCGAAGGAGCACCAGCAGGAGAGCAGCACAAATTCTGCAAAGAGCTATTAAACTACCTTGGTTGATCGCAACTCGTATGACGAAACACTCATTACTGAGTAGACACAATTCCGCAACGAGCTATCAGAATTCCGCCACGTTGGTGAACAGTCCGCTTCACAGCAACAGGTCTCCTTGTGACTCCGAAACCAAGGTCCACAATGGACACACTATACACGTGTATCAACCCAGGCCCTGCACCTGTTCACCAGCCAGACTTGCCCATTCCGAAAGCTATCAAAGGATCCTTCCACTCGCCTCCGGCCGTGTGCCGAAGGTCGCCAGCGCTGGTACAGAACGGCGAAACGGGGCGGGAGTTCAAATCACCTCGGTGGACTAACAAATCGGGACAACCTCCCCCTCCAATCTTCTCCAAGGTTACTCATAGCAGATTTAATTGGGAGAGGGTCTCAATTGTGAGACGTGAGCTTGGACTCTCCCAGCGCCCTCGCTCTCTACTGGTGTGATGGAACGTCGGGTCGTAAAGGGTCCCTCGAGCCTTGGCTGACACCTTCTCACTGGCTCTATTCATGGCGGTGAAGTTCCTAAGCAAGACTGTATCCCCCACCTGACAGGGCCTGTCTCTATAGTACCGATCCTTCCGCTTATTATGCATCGATCTTATTTTACTGAGTGCCTTTCTCCGATGTTCTTTAATATCATTCTGTGGGATCCTTTCTGGCAGAAAGACATCGTCTTCCTATAGTTTAATTAGATGAAAATTGAGCGGACATCAAGTTCGCTGGGGTTCTCGAAGAGGGGGGTGGGGGTGGGGTTCATGCCTAACTGTGTTAAAGGAATACATCAACCAATTCAATGTCTCATCTCATTTCGTCAGATTGTCGTGATGGTAGGCAGTCAGTGCAGTGCACAAATTATGGTTCATCATCTCAGCATACGATGGGTTGCGACAGTAAAGGGTAGTTCTATGACGACTCACCCTAGTTCCGAAGCAAAATATCTTAACTTGTTTGGGGGTTACAGTAGTCGCATTATCGGACACCACCACCTATTCGGACCAAAGTTATCGAAAATTTGCTTCACGGAATTCATGGCTGACTGGTCCTTGGTAGCTTCGTCAGGAAGAACCACGCATCAGGGGCGACGAAATATAGTGGTTTCTAGCCTTCGAACTGGGCATAAGGCCTACAAAATTGACATATATCCTATCCATTGGCCTCTCAGCCGGTTTAGAAGTCAGGTGCCCTACTTTGGTATTCTGTGCAGCAGGTTTACTTATCGCACATGTCAAACATTTCCCCACGGTTTCCTTAACACCAGTGTCATTCCCGGCCAGATGAAATTCACCCTAACCTTATATCTCGTTCTGTAGACTCCCAAATTCATGGATACAGAAATAAATGAAAATACTAAAGAATGTACCAAACCGTCCCTTTTGGACCACCAGCTTAGGTTCCCGTCTTACCAAGGCTGGCAGCACATCACCCCTTTCTTTCACAAATATGGATAGCATATGTCTCCTCGGTTAATTCACCATTTTGTCTCCTGTATTTCAACATTCTGTTTCTTACACTTTTCAGTCCCTTGAAAATGATTCGGAAACTCAGATAATATAGTATTAACCAGGAATATCTGTTGGGATTCTCATACCAGGACACATTCAGGATAAACTTTATCCTGTACTTGGAACAAACGGCTGAGGGCGTCGGCCACGACATTATGAATCGCTTTGATACGCTTTTCTGAAACTTAAACGCCTTTATGCGAGTTGCCCAATCTGACTGTCCCCTCCATCCGTGAAGGGACCTTTGCCTCTGTGCAGATCTGTGTTAGTGTGTGGGCTGATCATTGAGAAAAATCCACGTCATAGGCGTAGCGGAGTTTTCAAGGAAGTTGAGACGTTCCATTAGTGTGTGGCCGAATAGCGTCCTCCTCTTACAAGGAAGGTAATCCTTTTCTTGCCGTAATCCAACGAGATGGAACTTAAAAATACCACTGACAGAACATGGAAATAATCTAACAATCTTAACTCGTGGATTGCACCAGCGTTTGGCACACACAGCAAACAAGCGTCTCCCAAGTATCAACAACGAGTTAACAAGGAAACGCTCACTCAGGAGCACAATTCCGTTTCCCATCCGCGTCATCATTTGTTCCGGACTGCACACTGCCAGCATATGAAAGAATGCGTAGTTTGAAAGATCACCATCAAACGCCTTCAGCCAACTAACGAAGTACATCCACCTATAACCAACGACGCTATCGAAGGGCTGCCCAATGGCTTCAAAATACATTGCCCTGATATCTTACGTGCACCAGGCAACATAAAACATCACCCGAATATCTTCGGCCAGTGGTTCCTCTAAGCCCAGCACTGCTCAACGTCACAAACCAAAAATACAAATCCATGTCAGGTGACCACAACCCGTAATAACGTGCTACCAGCAACCACACAATTTTGGTGAAAGACCACCTACAATAGAGCAGGCACTAACTCAGCAATGAGCTATCTAAACTGCCTTGGCTGATCGCTACATGCAATAATAGAACACTCTCTATATAGTAGAGATAACTCCGCAACCAGTAATTAAAACTATCCACGTTTGGTAAACAGTCCGAGTCACATCAACAGGTCTCCTTGTGACTCCGAAATCAAAGTTGTAAGCAGGCTATTTAGGTTTTCTTATTGGTAACGCCACGTAGCGCTCTGTATGAAAATCACTGGCTGTGCTGTGTGCAGTCTGTGGCTAGTTTGCATTGTTGTATGCCATTGTAGTGTTGAGCAGCTGGATGTTAACAGCGTGTAGCGTTGCGCAGTTGGAGGCGAGGCGCCAGCAGTGGTGGATGTGGGGAAGTGAGATGGCGGATTTTTGAGAATCTGGGGGTGTGTCCATCAGAAACAGTACATTTGTAAGAATGAATGTCATGAACTGCTATATATATTATGACGATTAAGGTAAATACATTGTTTGTTCTCTATTAAAGTCTTTCATTTGCTAACTTTGCCTATCAGTAGTTAGTGCCTTCCGTAGTTTGAATCTTTTATTTAGCTGGCAGTAGTGGCGCTCGCTGTATTGCAGTAGTTCGAATAACAAAGATTTTTGTGAGGTAAGTGATTTGTGAAACGCATAGGTTAATTTAGTCAGGGCCATTCTCTTATAGGGATTACTGAAAGTCAGACTGCGTTGCGCTAAAAAAATATTGTGTGTCAGTTTAAGCACAGTCATATATAATTTTTCAAAGGGGACGTTTCATATGTCGACCCATAGCCGAGGATACCTCACTGGAATCTTCTGATTTTTTCTTGTAGTTTGTGTAATTAGTGCAGCCTTTGTTTATTGCTAGCGCGTAATTGTAGAGAGAATTTCCCTTGTAGTTGTAGTTTTTCATTCTTGTACAGTAAAACAGTTGTGACAGGCACGTAGATTTGCACCAAGTATTTCGCAGCTGTGCTTGCAATTAACTACATATTATTTTCAATGCTATGTTAATGAGTTTTCTTATTTTGCTCTTCAAATTGTGGTTTTCTGTGTTGTCGTGGTAAATATTGTGACACTAATGGCGTGTGAAAAACGTAATACTAGGCTCCAAAGTAAACTGAGAAATGACAGTGAAGACGAAAGCAGTGTGTTAGCGCCGCCGAGTAATGAATTAAGTAATGTCCAAAGTAGTAAGTAGGTAATTGTGCGTAGGGAAATGGAGCGGCTTGCAAATAATGGTGTAGGCAGTGAAACAATTAGTGAACAGGGAAGCATTATCGATCGATTGGTCGACAACAGCTCGCCTCAGGAATCCGAAATGACAGGACACAATCTTGCAAATACAGTACATTCAGGTTTTGCGTCCTCACCGTTTTCTCAAATAAGTCAAGACACGTTTTCTGCTTGTCAAAATTTGAATGTTGCCGGTGCAAATGCACTGCCGAAAAGCATAGAGGAAAGGATTCCAGACACTAATACATTATTATTGCAATTAATGCAACAAATGAAACAAAATTAGAGACAAACACAGCAACGCTTAGACACAATGGAACAAAATCAGAGACAAACATACCAAAAGCTTCAAAAGTTAGACACAATGGAACAAAAGCTTCAAAAGTTAGACTCAGTGGAACATACGCTTGAACAAACAAGAGAAGATTTAACTACTGAGTTACATAAAATCGAATCGAAATGTCAAAAAGTCTGTAATGACGTAAAAACACAAATTTGTGAGCATTTCCTACCTACTTTTTCGCGGCATGAAAATACATTACAGAATCACGAATTAGCCATAAAAGAACTGCAAACTATTGTTCATGAAAATCATGAGACCTTGCAAGCTAAAATTGACTCAGATGCATCTGCCGATTCGGTTAAGCAACTTGCAAAAACTCAGGAAAACTTAAAGGACACAGTACATACGATTTCAACGCAAATGGACACTCTGAAATTGGGTTCAGAAAAACACACTGAGGAAATAAGTACACTCTCGGAGAAAGTAGCCGAACTTTCGGATCAGTTCACTAACTTATCTGCAAAGGTAGATGATGATCTGAATGACACAAGACCAGTAGCCATCACTGACACAGAAGAGTATGAACAAATTAAGAAATTCAAACAAAATCAGAATCAAATTAATAAACAACACAAAAGAGAAATCCGAGAAGTACAAGATCAGTTGGCACAAGTAATAAAATAAATTACATATTTCACAGGACACTCGCACTACAATAAGGGAAGAGGGACTTAGAAATACGGAAAAGCCACAAAATAATAACACAGGGCAATTCGGAAATTATGAAAGAAATTGGCGAGAAGCACCGAATTTTGAGATGGAGCCGCCGACACGACGTAACAATGGCCGATATCCTACTCGCCAACACGATGATTTTGACTATAAGCTGTTCATTACTACACGTAAATTCAAAACATTTAAGAATTCTGGCAACGACATTCATCCACAAGCGTGGCTCCATCAATTCTCTCATTGTTTTCCTCCCAACTGGTCATTAGAGCACAGATTAGAATTTGTGTGTGGCTACTTAGAGAATGAATCAGCTGAAAGAATGCGATCGGTCATTCACAATTGTCACAGTGAAGGAGAATTTTATCATGCCTTCCTCTCAGCATATTGGTCTCAAGCTACACAAGACCGAGTAAAACATGGCATCATAATGATGAAACATTTCGAACAATCTGAATTTTCCAGTCTTGTGAAATATTTTGAAAACATGTTGCACAAGAATCAGTACCTGTCAAACCCATACAGCCCCTCAGAACTCATCCGCATTTGCTTAATTAAATTGCCTGAACATTTATGACATATTATTTTGGCAGGACGATGCAAAGACGACATTGAAGCTTTTCAGGGACTGTTACAAGAATTGGAAATTGACACTGACAATCGCGGGACGCGAAAACAGGAACACAACAATTACAGGTCACATCCGTCGCAATTCCGTGATGACAGAAATAATAACTGGACACGACAAGGCTATTCTCACAACGCAGATCGTGACCAAAACAGACACCACCCATATGACAACTGTTGGGAGAATAATAGTTACAGAGAAAGATCGCATTTCCATAGTGATGAATATGACTGAGATAACCATAAAAACAGACAATATGAAAAAAAAAAACAATTATTATCAAGGGAGACAGAATAACTTCAGACACAACAGTTCAGCGCGCAGTTTTGATTCAGGAAGAAATTCCCCACCACGTGACCGGCAAGAAAGAAACTACAGGAACTACCGACATGATGACAGACGATATAATCTTAACGACAGACCTGAATTTCGTCAGAACCGGCGATATTCAAATAGGGCAGGGCCCTCTCGACAAGGTGAATTTGTAGAAGTTAGACCTCCAAATCCCAATAACAACGCACGCCAACAAAGAGATAGCAGACAATGGCTCGCTCCGCAGGCAGCCACGTGCACCGGCTGGCTCAGACAAAAATAACATAGACGCCAACCTCGAGAAAAATTTGAGCATTCTTTAGCGATGTACCACATACCACATGATAATTCTGTTGAATTTGGAGCTCTGCATACTAGGAAGAGTAAAGGTTTACACCACATTTTACATGTAAAACCGTTTATTGAAAGATAATCTGTTTTTTAACTTTTTCTTTGCCATAAAACTTTTCACTTCACGCTACTAGTACAATTTGTCAGACTTAGAAACTGTTAACATGCAACAATGTTGTGAAGTTAACTATCCAGCCTAGAACCTAGGGAACATTTTTAAACAGAAATTACGAATGCATTGTTGTAGTGAACAGACGACACAATATTGTTATTTGTACATTGTTGCTTGTTAGTTGCACGATTATGTAACGACTATCAGGCTTACATACTTATAACTTATACTGGCACTGCTAATGAGATTTTAATGCAACATTTTGGTTTACTTGAAAATACATTCTGGATTTAAAGTACTTTCTGTGAGATACCAGATGACACAGTGGTTAGTTTATGTGACAGCTACACGATTTTATCACGACGCTGCTAATGAGTGACCATTTACAATGTTGCTTTCACGGTGTTTCTGTTTTATATTTGCACAGTTTTTCTGAATTCTTCTGGAAAGTAAAATATGTTTTAGTAGTAACTTTTGTGGTATAGCTACAATGAGACAGCCTTTTTCGTAGCACAGCAATACATTACATTATAGTACTTTCTTGATCACGGTAAGGTATGTAATTATTACGATATCTATACGCAAAGCATTTCACTTTCGTTTATGATGAGGTAAGTACATTGATTTCAGCAGAACTTTGCTTACAGAGGACGATAACTACGACACTTCCACAGAGATTATCTTACAACAAAACGCACAGTTTAGCGCTACAGTACATGTATTTGAGTGATTAATTTTGTACTCAAAACATTTATTTTTAATGATTTTTGAATTACAATGCTACAAAGGTTTTCCGTGATACATTTTATTCCATTGCTGTAATCTGTAACACCTGAGGGTATAACTACATTAATCCTCAGGGGGGTACACGCTTACTTTGTGTACCTTATGTTTGGCAGGCACAAGGAGCCCTAGCTAATATGGTATTTGCTTATACAACTTTACAAATTGGTACCATATTTCTCTAACAATGAATTACACAGCTATCTGATTATTTAACAGAGAAACAAAAATTGTTTATGTCAGTGACACTTGTTTATGCAATTACACAGTTGGATAATTTCGCACTTATGTAATTGTACTTTGTCTGCACTGTGTGAACTGTTCATATTTTTTCGGAACCATTGTAATACTACGAGAGCTTTGAATGTCGTATTTGGTATGGGATCATGATTTTTAAAGTACGTTTGAGGTTGATGACACTATTGAAATGAGCAGGGAATTTTTTAGGTTTTGACATTATTCCAGAAAGCTACGACGTTTTTGAGAGTTAACTGAGGTGTTATGATGTTATTTTTATGACGACGATGTGTATTATGCTGTTGAGGAATGTTAATTATGATATGTATTTATTATGATGAAATATTGAAGAAGTTTCGACGAATATGTATACGTGTTTATATGTATATGAATAATGATTAGAAGTTAGGGACTCTGGTTTGTGAAAAAGGATGTTGGAAACCAAGAATCGTATTTTAACAGTTATGAAATGTGTGTAAATGCATGAATGTATCACAATGCCGGTGAAAATTTTTTTGGACACTGTTATATTTACAGGATTTTGTTTCTACACATTTGTAATGCAAATTCTCAACCTGCGAAATTTTTTTATATGAGAGTGCCACTGTAGCGGAAACTGCTGCCGTAAATATTAGAGTAAGAAAGGTAAGTGACCTTGACGTAATGCGTTTTGGGTGCCCAGCTGAGAGATAGTCATCTCACAAAAGAAACCCATTAGGTGGAGAAAAAAAGAGGACATTATCCTCGCTATTGACATTCCTTTATAGAAAGCATCACAAATGCAACACGCTCATTACTTGGAAAGATACTTACATCTGCACACCTGATTATGACATGTGTCTTTCTACGAGAGTTAACTAACTTATGTAAATGTCACATGACTATTGAATGACATTTTTATGCTTTGCTTTTCATAGTTGCTTATTTCATTTGATATCTGGTTTCCAGGTGTGTTGCATCATTGGTTTTATAAAATAAAATTAAATGCATTTGCTAATGTGAAAACTTTCTGTCAACAGATCTATTAAATAATAATTTTATGATCCACATTCTTCGAAAAAGGAGCATTTGGAAATGAAAGAACAATAAGAAGGGACTAATAACAGTAACTGCATACATAATTTTCTATTCAAGTACTTGCTACTATTTTGTAGAATCCGTTTTTTGGTGCACCACTTTAATTATATAGACATTAAGATCTGAATAGACATCTCCCTTATCTGCATTGTTGTCTTTAGTGTACTATTTTTTCTGCTTGAGCTTTGTCATGTTTAGATATTAGTTATTTCATTTGTTGCTGCTGTTTGCCAGGCATAGTGCTACTAAATTTCACTTTGTATTACTCTGTTAAGCCAGTTTTACTACTGATTTTTTTTTTTGCTACTGATTTTTTTTTCTGGTTGCTGCACATTGCCTTATATTAGTTGTAATATTGCATTTGCTTTGTCAATTTGCATTTTTTGTCATTGCTGTTTGTGTTAATTTGATATGTGCTGCTGCATTGCCTCATCCCTTGGTATATATATCAGAGCTCAGTAGATTTAAGTTAGCTTAAGAGGGGTAGACTATATAAGAGAATGAGTTGCGATGAATTGGAAGAAATGCATTGAGAAGTTTTACGAAAAAAGTACAGAAAGCAGGTACAGATAGCACATTTCGAAATAATGAAGAACGAAGGGAGGTCTCCAAGAAGTAAAGAAAGTTTTGTTTGCAAAATACTGCAGTAAAACAAATCCTGTCCTTTCCTTGTTTTATCCCACTATGTGTTTGTGTATCCATGGGTATTTGTGTTCTTCCTGTCTTTATGTGTTTATCTGCTGAGAGTTACGTTGTAAAATTTTTCTGATAATTTGTTATTTACATTGTAAAGATGTTTAGACATTATTTATTCTGTTTTGTTTTAATGCTCATATGTGAAGCTGATGTTTCAAAAGTTATTCTGATCTTTTATATATTTACTTATGTCATAATTCCTGTAACACTGATGTATATGTTTATTTCTATTCTTTTGTAAAGCCCCTATTACTGCAAATGTTATCCATATTGTTATGTTCTTTAATGATGTATTTTGTACCTTTGTTATTGTATTCTTATGTTATAAAATTGTAATTTACACCAGTTCATCAAATTTCTAATGGTCATAGTATATGCAAAATATGTGAAAAACTGGGACTGTTAGTGTTTGGACGTGTGTTAATAATTCAGCAAGGGACTGATTAACAGCATTGCTGGTTCTAAGGACATTCCAAATTTTTTTGTGAGTACACAAGTGGTGGTTTATGGACTTGCTGTATTGTCTGCAAGACTCTTCGATGGTGATTGTGCACCTGCAAAGTCGCAGCAGATGGCTGCTGGCCATCTCTACAAGGACTACAGTGGGTTTACATCTTTGATGACTCACCAATACCATTATTTCTACATGGACTGCAGTGGGTCTGCACCTCTGGTGGCCTACCAATACCATAATCTCTACCAGGACTACAGTGAGTCTGCTCTGTGATGACCTGTCTACCAGTATTCTTCAAACCTTCGACTGACTCTGCTATGGGTTTGCTCTGTTGTGGCCCATTACCTGTCTGCATGTTAAGAGTCAGCACTGTCTTTCCGTTGGAAGGACAACACTACTTCTTCAAGACTGCATGGAAATCCACTACTTCCATGTGCATTTTCTTTTACTGCTCAGACTGAGAAAAGAAATCACTGCAATTTACTGTGATGAATGATCAGGACTGTCTTTATGGACTGTGAGACAATTTTAGCTTTTGACCAACATTGTATCAATAAGTGTGTGCATTTGATTTCTTTGTTATTGTAATTGTGAAAAATTTTTAACAAATATGTATTGGCCAGTGCCCAAAACAATTTGTAAAATTTTTTGTGGGGAGCATGGGGGCTATGTAAGTAGGCTATTTAGGTTTTCTTATTGGTAGCGACACGTAGCGCTCTGTATGAAAATCACTGGCTGTGCTGTGTGCAGTCTGTGGCTAGTTTGCATTGTTGTCTGCCATTGTAGTGTTGGGCAGCTGGATGTTAACAGCGCGTAGCGTTGCGCAGTTGGAGGCGAGGCGCCAGCAGTGGTGGATGTGGGGAAGTGAGATGGCGGATTTTTGAGAATCTGGAGGTGTGTCCATCAGAAACAGTACATTTGTAAGAATGGATGTCATGAACTGCTATATACAGGGTGAGTCACCTAACGCTACCGCTGGATATATTTTGTAAACCACATCAAATACTGAAGAACCGGTTCCACAGACCGAACGTGAGGAGAGGGGCTAGTGCAATTGTTTAATACAAGCCATACAAAAATGCACGGAAGTATGTTTCTTAACACAAACCTACGTTTTTTAAATAGAACCACGTTAGTTTTGTTAGCACATCTGAACATATAAACAAATACGTAATCAGTGCCGTTTGTTGCATTGTAAAATGTTAATTACATCCGGAGATATTGTAACCTAAAGTTGACGCTTGAGTACCACTCCTCCGCTGTTCGATCGTGTGTATCGGAGAGCACCGAATTACGTAGGGATCCAAAGGGAACGGTGATGGACCTTAGGTACAGAAGAGACTGGAACAGCACACCAC
This sequence comes from Schistocerca americana, assembly GCF_021461395.2. NCBI lineage: Eukaryota > Metazoa > Arthropoda > Insecta > Orthoptera > Acrididae > Schistocerca > Schistocerca americana. Next base: position 788,985,735 of record NC_060121.1, on the reverse strand, counting down.
GTCCACATGCTAACACCTTTTTATTGGTCTTTTTCACTGACGCACATTTACATTACCATGACGTGGAGGACGCATAATCTGGCCAGCCCGTTCTCCTGATCTTACACCTCTGGACTTCTTTCTCTGGAGTACGTTGAAGGAGAATGTGTACCGTGATGTGCCTACAACCCCAGAGGATATGAAACAACGTATTGTGGCAGCCTGAGGCGACATTACACCAGATGTACTGCGGCGTGTACGACATTCATTACGCCGGAGATTGCAATTGTGTGCAGCAATTGATGGCCACCACATTGAACATCTATTGGCCTGACATGTCGGGACACACTCTATTCCACTCCGTAATTGAAAACGGAAACCACGTGTGTACGTGTACCTCACCCCTCATGGTAATGTACATGTGCGTCAGTGAAAAAGACCAATAAAAAGGTGTTAGCATGTGGATGTAATGTGCTGTTCCAGTCTCATCTGTACCTAAGGTCCACCACCGTTCTCTTTGGATGCCTACGTAATTCGGTGCTCTCCGATACACACGATCGAACAGCGGAGGAGTGGTGCTCAAGCGTCAACTTTAGGTTACAATATCTCCGGATGTAATTAACATTTTACAATGCAACAAACGGCACTGATTACGTATTTGTTTATATGTTCAGATGTGCTAACAAAACTAACGGGGTTCCATTTAAAAAAACGTAGGTTGGTGTTAAAAAACATACTTCTGTGCATTTTTTTATGGTTTGTATTAACCAATTACACTTGCCCCTCTCCTCACGTTCGGTCGGTGGAATCGATTCGTCAGTATTTGATGTGGTTTACGAAATATATCCAGCGGTAATGTTAGGTGACTCACCCTGTATATTATGACTATTAAGGTAAATACATTGTTTGTTTTCTATTAAAATCTTTCATTTGCTAACTATGCCTATCAGTAGTTAGTGCCTTCCGTAGTTTGAATCTTTTATTTAGCTGGCAGTAGCGGCGCTCACTGTATTGCAGTAGATCGAGTAACGAAGATTTTTGTGAGGTAAGTGATTTGTGAAACGTATAGGTTAATTTAGTCAGGGCCATTCTCTTATAGGGATTACCGAAAGTCAGATTGCGTTGCACTAAAAAATTATTGTGTGTCAGTTTAAGCACAGTCATGTATACTTTTTCTAAGGGGACGTTTCAAAGTTCGCAACGCACACTCGACCACCGTGTATCAATAAAGTCCCTGCACCCGACAACGAGCCAGAACTGCCCTCTTTGCAAGCTGGCCAAGCACTCACCCCTGGTCCGGTCCGCGTGCCGCAACCAATGAGGTTAGAATAAGGGACGATGCACCTACGCCACAAAAGTGAAGCCACCGCCGCTATATTGGTGTGTCTATATGAGGGTGCAATACTTGTATTGACATCATCCATTTCTGCTGTTGTGTCTAGACAAGACAGCCTAGACACAATGAGAGGAAGCCGAAAGGCACGCGCTTAAACTCACGCAGGCTGGCGTGAGGTCTGAAACAGGATACGTAATGAATGTTATAAAGAAAAGTATGTAGCTTCTGGAATACTTAACTTTCATCCATAATTGTAGAACATCGCTCTTGATGATACATGCTTCATATAATAAATATCAATTGAATACGGCGCCTTGCTAGGTCGTAGCAATTGACTTAGCTGAAGGCTATGCTAACTATCTTCTCGGCAAATGAGAGAGTCTTCGTCAGTGTAGCATCGCTAGCAAAGTCGGCCGTCCAACTGGGGCGAGTGCCAGTACGTCTCTCTAGACCTGCCGTGTGGTGGCGCTCGGTCTGCTATCACTGACAGTGGCGACACGCGGGCCCGTCGCGTACTAACCAACCGCGGCCGATTTAAAGGCTACCACCTAGCAAGTGTGGTGTCTGGCGGTGACACCACATCTGCTTCAATATTTTTAGTTTACTCATTCAGAACTCCTACCTTTTGTCTAAATAAACAATTTTTCTGCATTGGATGTCTGTTTTATTGCTCTGAATATCAATTTTACTGTTTATTTTACTACTCTCGTCCTCAATTTTAACTGCTCTGATTATACATCTTGCTACTCTGGGCCTCAATCTGCTACTCAGTAGCCGATTTCGGTTAGACATTTTCATGTCAAAATTTTTAATAGACCATTTATTCTTAACTGTGTTTCAGGGCCTTTCCCAAAGTCACTCCTTTACTCAACTCTCCTTCGCCCACTTCGTATAGAGGTTCTTCTTTTATTTCTGTTGTGTTTTCAGTGTCTACGGCACTGGTTATGGATTTGTTGCTGGCTACTAAGTTTCTTAAAGTGCAGTGGCATCACGGCGTTCTTAGTCTGCTTAGCAGGGTTGCCACAATCTATTCACCATTTTGAACTTCCCCAGTTCACTCGTCTCGTACTGCTACTGTTCTCGTGTCCATTTCAGTACAGCTATTTGCCCACAAATTACAATTTATATTTTCCATTTTGTGTGTTTACTACCCATCTTTCCAGTTTATTCGCCATTTATTTTAAAATGTTAATACAAATTCACGCTTCTATACACTAACTACATATAGTGTCTAGCCATGCGGGTGCCTCATATACTACCCCGTTACTGTATTAAGGCAATACCATGTCAGTGTTTCTTTTATACAGGATTTGTGTGTATGATGTGTAACTAACACATTTTAAGGTACTGGACCCTTAGTTTTGGCTGCAACATAGGATATTATTTGGTAGAGGAGAGTATAGGTTCCAAAGCATTCTCTGAACATGAACTCGTTTAGCAGTTGTAATTATTTACAACCAGATAAAAATATGTTCGCCAGTCGAAATCAGACATATAACTTTGAAGTAAGTATTAATAATTTTAAACTTTAGAAATTGTTACATAACTGAATCCTTGTAACATTTATCTCAGGCGAGGATAGATCCACAAAACACGACTCTCCCTAGAGACTCGCAAAACCGGTCACAAAAAACAGCTTAAGTATGAGACGTTAACAGACTATCAGATTTATCCCTTATAATAACATTTGCTAACTGAATTGTCCAGCTTTCAAAGAATATCTCTCTTACCATACCCATTCAAGTACTGAAGACCCTGTCTGAAGGACAGAAACATTTGACGATTCGCAGTTGGTGGTACAGGTATATCCAACAGAGCTAATGTCAAGTAATTTTGAACTACCTGTTCGAATAATGAGCAGACATATTTCTAGAATAAGAGGGACCGTCTCAAAACAACAAGAGATGAAAACACTTGTTTGCAGAACTCTTAAATCACAAATCTGTTACACAGTTTTCACGCTTTGTAGAAAGTACTTCAGAAAGGCTTCAAAACGAATGAAATACCATGCTAGTCATTTTTTCAATAAGCTTATTTTCTGTTCACATTAAGCAGTCTAAGAAGTGCAGCCTTTCTTTTACTTTATAGGTGATTAGAAATTCGAATACTAGTATTAATAAACCCAAACAGTCTTTTTATAATTAGACTCAACGGTACTAACACTCAGATAATTTTTGAGATTTGGAAAAATTTGTGTATCTAAGGTCAGTAACTGTTCTGAAACTCACAAATAGTGAATTCCACAAATGTTCTATTAGGTTGGTTCACAAGTTCGTAGCATTTTTCCAAAATTTGAAACAATGTGCCAATGCTGCGGTAGTTTTCGACTCAGAGACTGTATAAATCACGCGCTTTTGAGGCGAAGATGTCGTCGAGCTATGTTCACAGCGTATTTTCATCTCGAAAAAAGTTCGTTGAAGGTTGTTCGATAAAGAGCGGACAAGGTGAAAATCTGACAGTGCAAGATCAGATGAGTAAGATGGATGCGGAAGGCCTTCTCAACCCGACTCCTTTATAACGTTATCATGGAGTAGCGTCACTTCACGCAGTCTTCCTGGTAGTTGTTCTTGGAATAAACGTCAGCGGTGATGGTTACACGGAGGGAAAGTAATCGGTTGCACATCGTACCGTTGCTATTCCACCAGATGCATAACATTGCCATTTATGGATGCGAACATGTGTTTGTAAGAGAGTTGCTGCTTTGTTTGGACTTAACCATTCCTTTCTTTTCTTTATGTTAGCATAAAGGCACAATTTTTCGTCACCAGTAACGATACAAGATAGGAATGGTCGGTGTTGTTCACGAACCAATTGACGCAACATGACCACCCGCTGATTTTTGTGATTTAGGCTTAGAGCAAACAGTACCTGTACACCCGATTTTTGAACGTTCTCCACTACATGGAAACCTCACACAATGATGGAATGTTCACAGTTCATCGCATTTTTTCAGTTATTGAGTACAGTGACGTGGACCATTGTGGATTAACGTGTTTAAACGATCGTCATCAAATCCCGAAGATCGTCTTGAACGTGGAGAGTCACTAATGACAATACGATCCTCCTTAAAACGAGAAAAAAATTATCTTGTCGTTCTGTGTCCAGTGGAGTTATTTCCATGCACGGCACAAATGTTTCGGGCTGCTTCCGCTGCTGTCACCCCTCTACTGAACTCAGACGGAAGGATATGTCGCAAATGTTACGATTTCTCCACTCCATTTTCTAGCGTCCGCAGTCCACTTCCTATCTTAAAATGACAAAATGACAATATATAAACGCGAATAGCAAGAGTGAACTACATATAAGAATTGACAATGGATAAATAAACTCCTACTGGAATACCAACATGGAAAACAAAAACTCTACGAACTTACGCACCAACCTAATGGATCACAGAAAAGCAGATCCTAATTTATGTCCTTTTACACATTCAGTGAGACAGTAAACTGTCTGGTGGCGTCAGCACCTCGTGCTATGGCGGTCACTACTAATACGGAAGTGTGATTCAGGTTACAAACTGCTTTAATGTAAATCTTCCTCCCATATCCAAACGCCATTGAGCAGTGCAAGAACGCTCCACGCTGCTGAAGCTGGTTCTGGCGTCAATTCGAGGCTTATTTGCAGTAAATTTGGAGATAAACAGCTTCACTTCCACTCCAATGTGTTGCCAGTCTAAAAGCTAGTGACTGACTGACTGGCCGTTTCTCTCTGATCGTGCTCTCTATGCGCCATTACGCTTTTTACTCTCACGCACTAACCAACCCCTGTACCTAGACTGAACCCCCTCCGTTTTTTCCATCTCTTGCATTTCTACCCATCAATCTCTACGCATGGATCAATAATAGGAACTACAGAGTGAGAGCCTCTACAGAAGTTTTGACCGAAAAAATGGTTGTACGTGTAGCGATGCCGTTTCTCTCCAAGAACCACAGCAAATTTGCAAGATTCACCCAAGGTCAATGTCTTGTGACTAATTTCGGACGAGACAATATATATCCCATTGTTCCTTGAAGAAGCTGCTGTCACTGCAGTGAGTTATGCGAATACGTAGGAACACTGGTTGAGCCGTAGCTCAGGTTACTGCCAGTGACTACATCTTTCAGCGAGTCCGCTGTTTGTCTCCGTACCACAAACAAGCGAGAACGTAACCCCACTGAATTTTCTGCTAGAAGCAGAAGCATGGGGCAGGGGAACAGGGAGCGACAGAGCTGCCAATTTGATCTAGCTTGTAACACTATGTGATCTTTTGTAACACTATGTGACCTTTCCCTCCACGCCTCTGTGAATGACACAATCGAGACACAACTGACTTTAAATTTCCCAAACTACTACTTGTAGAAACGACTGATTTCACTGTGGTCACTTCTAGACTCAATCTCAACAGCTATCACGCTCTGCGGATGGAGACAGCAGCCGTTTATTCTGAAATATGCACTTTGTCGTAATTGTTATTCTTATCAGTTGGTTTAAGATTGACAACTTTGTCACATAAGCGACGGAGTTGTGGAAGAGAGTGGTACAAGAGGGGTTGGCCTCATCAAAGCAGTCAAAAGATACGGACAAAGGAAAAGAAGATGTAGTGCTCACATCAGATCCTCATATTCTGCAGAATGTTACAAGAACTAATAGGTGCTTCCTCAATACGATGAAATTCATCCAGCGGAAAAAAACTAGAATGCCCACTCTGTGAGGGGATAAAGTCTATTACCCGTGTGTGGGAGCAATAACTTGACACACACACACAGATAACGCAACTAGCTACTCTCTACGTCGAGATCAATAGTTGGTATTTTCCCTTCAGGTTACAAATTGGAGGCATCACTGTAATTATGCTAAACACGGATGTATTGAATCTTGAACTCAAGTGCGTTTCGCTTGCGGGAACGTTCGTTAGTAACAGACATTAGAACGCCGGTGGCAGTGAAAGGGCACAAATCTCTGGCTCTGTGTGCTCCTATTAACGGTGCTCGATTTCTGTTCGTGGTGCTTAGTTATTCAGCAGACCAATATCTCAACAAAGCAGATCAGGAAGTAGTCCATTAATTAAATTTTCTGTAGAAGCGCTTCCTGCGTATTTATTTGAAAATATCTGGCGACAGGAAGGGAGGTTACAATTAAACGTCGACACTCTTAGACTGACTATATCAACTTCGAATATTTTTAATCAACTGAGTTCAGGCAAAGATACTCTGGACTAATTAACAGGAAAGTTAGAATAAAAAAGGACGCTATCCAGAAGAAGAAGTATAGTTGGCTTAGTAATTCATTTAACTAGAAGCGCTGAGGTGAAGCACAGTGGATAACATGAAACCGCTTAAGCGTTGGATGGCTACAAGAAAGGATTCTTTAAAAAGAAATGGCAAACTTATTTGTTTATAATACATCACACAAGAACTGCAGTCTCATCGAAGTAGTGCGTACGAGAAATCACTGAGTCACAGAATGATAACGTTTTTTCTCAGGCATAGTTTATCATAGTATACCAAAAGGAGATTTAGTCTAAAGGTCAGATAGTGACTACGGACCTCAATTTTTACTGATACTGTAGTAAGCGGTAATCGCACGTTCCGCATAATTCTCACTTTTTCAAACAACATGAAATTATGGCTACTTTCATTTTATTTTGCACTCAATTCCTTTTCTTGTAATACTATAAGTGAGCGGTAAATTATTTTAGGTGTTAAACATGCGAGAGAAACTATTTCTAGATTCTTCCAAAGACCTTGCACACACGCAGCTCTTGAGGTGAAAAAGTCCACTACCGCCTGATGCAGAAATTATATACAATTTTAAACGTCAGTCAGGTATTCTCGTCTACATCACGCAATTAGGAAAGAGGAAATATTAAAATTTGTTTTTTTTACCCCCTTCCATAAATTTCCTCGTAACAAATGCGGCAGTTGCCATTCATCTGCAGCAGATAATATTTCACTCATTTCATAGCAGCTTCACAGTATCAGCTTTTACCTGGGGCAGTTCGTGCGTTTAAAGGTCGGGTAATCTGTGTGTTTTGTTTGAATCTGTGATAAATTTGAGGTCCGTCACCTTCTTCTCTACCGTGAAGTTTCCTGCAGTGTCTAGACTTCTGAAGAAAGGTTTTGCCCTACCTGCAATTTTCAGTAACATCAGTAACATTATTTTGCATACTGGTTGCTATTACAAGTAAGTTTTATCGTTTTGACTGCTTCTTGTTTGTGTTTACTGCTTTTTGCTACAATATTGCTTCATTCTGCAGTTAGATACCTACGGTTTGTTTTCTTCTATCATCAAGATAATAACTCATTTTAATCTCGATGTTTATAAACTCTTAAAAAGTACTAAGAATATTAGATTGGTTATAATCCCAAACTGATTTTACTGAAATTCACTTCGGCCGCGAAAACCTATGCTCATATATTAGAACGTTGTAATATATATGGACACACACAGTGAAAATGTCCACGAATACCACACACGTAGTACTGGAGGGTACTTTCTTGTTAACGAATTCTTTTAAATACAGGTTAAAGACAACGTTACCTTGTTACTTCATTGATTAAATTACGAAATATTTGTACTGCCTAAAGCAGTGAGTTATTTTGATTCGCTTGATGCGTTTTGTATTTGAACTATCACTGAAAAACAGTTGGTGGTATATGATGTGATTTTTAGAGCGTACGCTAAATGTACGTTATTTTCGAAGTGGAAAAAGGTTATGGAGCACACAAATACTTGACTCAAAATTTTGTCTTGTCTATGTTCAAGTACTGTTTCCACAACTCATTTGTCCGTTCGCACTAAGCAGAATGCGATAAAAATCATGCACGTGGGCATATTTATTTCTTGCAGAATACTGTTTCTCGGAGTATTGATTGAATGGCAAACCCCATATACAGATAAGACACAAAAGGTAGTGAGCTAAAAAGCGCCAACATCGAGTGAGTTTCGAAAGCGAGGCTTTTATGAAGCTCTATACCTAAATACGAGGGCCGTTCAAAAAGTAACCTCCGGTTGATTTAAAAAAATACACCAAGTTAAATAAAAATATTTTAATATATACATCTTACAACTACATCTTTGCACTATTTTTCTACATAGTCTCCATAGCGATTGAGGCACTTATCGTATCTCTTCACAAGCTTTGAAATTCCTTCTGCATAAAAATCACCCGCTTGTGCCTGGAGCCAGCCTGTGACCGCATCTTTGAGCTCTTCGTCGTCATCAAACCGCTGTGACCCGAGCCATTTCTTCAAATGCATGAAGAGGTGATAATCACTTGGCGCCAGGTCTGGGCTGTAAGGTGGATGGTTGATAACGTCCCACTTGAAGGACTCAAGAAGGGCCATTGTTTTGCGAGCAGAGTGAGGACGGGCGTTATCGTGCAAAAAAACGATAACGGAAGTCAGCATACCACGGCGTTTGTTCTGTATAGCCCGTCGTAACTATTTTATTGTTTCACAGTACACATCTTGATTAATGGTCGTACCACGTTCCATGAATTCAACCAACAACACCCCTTTGGCATCCCAAAACACCGTTGCCATCAGTTTTCTGGCAGAAAAATCTTGCGAGGCTTTTCTTGGTTTGGTAGGCGAATTTGAATGTGCCCACATCTTTGATTGTTCTTTTGTCTCAGGGTTCACGTACTTAATCCAGGTTTCGTCACCGGTCACGATTCTGTTTAACAATGGTTCTCCTTCGTCCACATAACGTGACAGAAAGTCTAATGCACAGGCCATTTTTTGAGTTTTGTGGTGGTCGGTAAGAATTTTGGGCACCCATCGTGCACAGAACTTACGGTAACCCAATCTTGCTGTCACTATCTCGTACAAGAGAGTCTTAGAAATCTGTAGAAAACCAGTAGACAACTCCGACATTGAGAAACGTCGATTTTCACGAACTTTTGCATCAACTGTCTGAACGAGTTCGTCAGTCACCAATGATGGTCTACCACTCCTCTCTTCATCATGAACGTTTTCTCGTCCACTTTTAAATAAACGTATCCATTCACGGACAACTCCTTCACTCATAACTCTTGGTCCGTACACGGCACAAAGCTCACGATGAATAGCTGCTGCAGAATATCCTTTGGCTGTAAAAAACCTTATGACAGCACGCACTTCACATTTGGCGGGGTTTTCTATTGCAGCACACATTTCAAACTGCCACAAAAACTAAACTAGGGCAGGTACGACGTTCACTCGACCACGGCTTGATGCCGACTGACCTGTTGAGTGCGTGAACGCACAGATGGCGTCGCTACTCCCCCCACAACCCGCACTGTGACCAATCGGATGTTACTTTCTGAACCGCCCTCGTATATATGCCGCGACCCAGTGTAATTAGCAAGGCGGGTGGTACTGGTTATAGTTGGTGCAATGAACGGCAGTTATCGTTGGTAGCGGGTGAATGCCAGACAATGCCTGCAACAAAGGGAAAGAAACAAATACTATCCGATTACGAGTTTAGTGGTGAACGCCTTTAGCACATCACTTGTTATTACGTGATGTATTGCCACCGTTACATTGTGCGTATCAGTCAAAAAAATGAAGAAAAACGAAAACTGAGCAGTACTGATAATGGCTGGAGAGCACGTAAGCAATTGTAACGTTATTGGAAGTGAGAAATAAGAGTGAGGATTGCATTCGTAAGGATTCTGATGTAATAGCTGCGTAATGTTAATCTGTATAGTATCAGTCTGTTATGTTACCCAGACATTTCCTTGTACGTAAGCTATAGAGGTTCAAAATGGCTCTGAGCACTATGGGACTTAAGATCTGAGGTCATCAGTCCCCTAGAACTTAGAAATACTTAAACCTAACTAACCTAAGGACATCACACACATCCATGCCCGAGAAAGGAGTCGAACCTGCGAACGTAGCAGTCGCACGGTTCCGGACTGAAGCGTTTAGAACCGCTAGGCCACCACGGCCGGAAAGCTATAGAGGTTTCAGTTAATAGTTACACTGAAGACCGACCTGTAATACATACAGGTGGTGACTATGGTGATCGAAAATCGGCTACATGCTACAAAACTGCTTCGTGCCGCAGTCAGAGACATAAAGTGTGGCCATTGTCTGTCACCAATTCGTTGAAGTAATTAGCAACCATTTGCACGATACAAATTTTAATGACTTTAAATAAGCAGCATATTTGACGGTGGCAAATAAAGTGATGGTTATCATATTCTGAAGATGAGCATTAGGTGCCTGAAGCCGATAAAGGAATAAAATTTGCTTTGTGCAAGTGGTTGCTGATTATTTCAACAAACAGAAATACATGTGCTACAGTTTAATAAAAGCTATGTCTATCAGTATTGTAGTTTTCCACCCCATTTCCGTTTAGATATTTACAAATGTCTAAAAATGATATCGGTAAACTGATCGACTTGTCATATTATGGGCCAATGATCGATTATCCCTGTCACGAATTCCACGCTAGGCCGACGTAACCGTATGCGGTGTTTCCTCGAGTGCGTGGTTTTCGGAAAGGGTTTGTGTTTTCGTCGCCTTTGGGAGCTCACTTACAGCTAAAATGTCGCATAAAGTAAGTGTCAGAACAGACTGACATGAGCGTGTTTGGAGCAAAAATCATGGCAAAAAACCGAAATGATAGACAACGAAATAAATGACAACGGAACAGAAAATAGGCTAAAATCACGAAAGTTAGTAAAGGCGGTTGAACCTGATGGCATACCTACATGGAGAACGCAAAAGAACTGTTCTAGCAGCAGTCTGTCGTTTGTCACTGTATGAATGAGGCGTTTCTAGCGACCAGTAAAAATGCACAGATCGCTCCCGTTTTCAAGAAGATTAGTGGAACAGAAGCACACAACTAGACGCCTGTGTCCTTGACATTCGGTGGTACTATAATTTAGAAATGCTCACGTGTTATGGCCTTTCGGTACGCGAGAAACCTCCGTAGGATTCCACAAACCCAGCTCCTTCTGTTCGTCAAGAGACGTGAGTTAATATCCTGCTCCTTGGCTTCCGGAAGGTGGTCCACACAGTTCGGCTCTGGTCGGATAGTGAAAACAATATGATCATACGCATCATGAGGCCAGTTTTGTGGCTAGATTGGAGATTTCGTAGAACAGACTATGTCTTTCTTAACACAAAGAAATCTTCAGACATAAAAGTAACAAAGGGCTAACCTCACCGAAGCCTTATATGATGATTTCTGTACACAATATATACGTAAACAACATAGTCGACAACATTGAAAGCTCCATGATGAAGCCACAACGATAGAAAATTGTAGCGAAATTCAGGAAGACCTGCAGAGGATTGACGCTTGGTGCCGGGACAGGTAGTTAATCCTCGATTGTGTGTAAAGATGTGGATATACCCATTATTGCGTGATCACATTATTTCCGAAAAATCACTGGATGCTGTAACATCCATTAAATGGCTCAAAGTATATGCACGGAGCGATTTAAAGTGGGACGACCACATATTACTGATGATATAAAGTGCAGATGTCAGATGTAGATACATTGGAAGAACGCACAGTAAGTGTAATCCGCCAACGAAGGACTTGGCTTGCGCAACGACAGGTACTTGAGTAATGCTCGACAGATTGAATCGATACCCAATAGAAATATTAACGAAAATGCAGAAAATCCAAACAAGAGCAGCGTGTTTCGACACAGGTTTGTTTAATAATCGTGAAAGTGTTCATGCAACTCCAGTAACAAGGGAGGCGTTGAGCATCACGGTGTGGTGTACTGTCAAATTCCGAGAGCGTACGTTCCAAGAAAAATTCAACCTGCTCTGTATATCTCGCGGAAAGACCGTGAGTGTAAAGTCGGGGAGATTCGAGCACATGTGGAAGCCTACCAACCATCATTCGTCCCGCGCATTTTTGACCAGTAGAGCAGGAAACTGGGGAAGTAGTAGGGGTAAACGTAGTACACCCTGCCACACACATCATAAGGTTGTTTACGGAGTAAAGATGCAGATATAGAGAAAGCTTCTACTGTTTGCAATTTCTCCGGTGTTGCGATAATTAAGCATCAACCGTAATCTGGTTACCGAAGCGCTAAACCGCATGCACTGCCGTGGGCGACGAGAGTGCCGGCCCAAGGGTAGCAGTGGCTGCGGCCGCGTGCCCCAGATTCCTGGGCGGCGATGGCGGAACTGCTCCGTCGACGCCACTTGCCTTGAGCCCCACGGTCCTATTTGCATTATTACAATGGGATATCGCCATTCATCGCAAGGTTCGCCTCCAAGACCTCTCCTCCCAGCCTATGCTCTCGATCGCGTCCTCAGCTGATTCAGCGCATTCACGGACACCATTGTGTACAAACAGCTGGGAAGATAAAACAGCTGGGAACACAAAAGACTCTAAAGTTTAACGTCCTAACGACGCTCAGAACACTGCAAATGCCAAGCTAGCTAAACTGTATTATGATAAAAAAAATAATTATGCTGGAATTATTTCCACTACTGGCCATTAAAATTGCTACACCATGAAGATGGCGTGCTACAGACGCGAAATTTAACCGACAGGAAGAAAATGCTCTGATATGCAAATGATCAGCTTTTCAGAGCATTCACACAAGGTTGGCGCAGGTGGCGACACCTACAACGTGATGACATGAGGAAAGTCTCCAACCGATTTCTCATACACAAACAGCAGTTTACCGGCGTTGTCTGGTGAAACGTTGTTGTGATGCCTCGTGTAGAGAGGAGAAATGTGTACCATCACGTTTCCGACTTTGATAAAGGTCGGATTGTAGCCTGTCGCGATTGCGGTTTATTGTATTCCGACATTGCTGCTCGCGTTGGTCGAGGTCCAATGACTGTTAGCAAAATATGGAATCGGTGGGTTCAGGAGGGTAATACGGAACACCGTGCTGGATCAAATGACCTCGTATCCCTAGCAGTCGAGATGACAGGCATCTTCACCGCATGGCTGTAACGGATCGTGCAGCCACGTCTCGATCCCTGAGTCAATAGATGCGGACGTCTGCAAGACAACAACCATCTGCACGAACAGTTTGACAACGTTTGCAGCAGCATTGATTATCAGCTCGGAGACCATGGCTGTGGTTACCTTTGACGCTGCATCACAGACAGCAGCGCCTGCGATGGTGTACTCAGAGACGAACCTGGGTGCACGAATGACAAAACGTCATTTTTTCGGATGAATCCAGGTCCTGTTTAAGGCATCATGATGGTCGCACCCGTGTTTGGCGACATCGCGGTGAACGCACATTGGAAGCGTGTATTCGTCATCGCCATACTGGCGTATCACCCGGCGTGATGGTATGGGGTGCCATTGGTTACACGTCTCGGTCACCTCATGTTCACATTGACGGCACTTTGAACAGTGGACGTTACATTCAGATGTGTTACGACCCGTGGCTCTTCCCTTCATTCGATCCCTGTGAAACCCTTCATTACAGCAGGATAATGCACGACCGCATGTTGCAGGTCCTGTATGGGCCTTTCTGGATACAGAAAATGTTCGACTGCTGCTCTGGCCAGCACATTCACCAGATCTCTCGTCACAATACGCCAGTCACTAGTCTTGATGAAATGTGGTATCGTATTGAAGCTGCATGGGCGGCTGTACCTGTACACGCCGTCCAAGTTCTGTTTGACTCAATGCCCAGGCGTATCAAGGCCGTTATTACGGCCAGAGGTGGTTGTTCTGGGTACTGATTTCTCAGGATCTATGCACCCAAATTGCGTGAAAATGTAATCACATGTATGTTCTAGTATAATATATTTGTCCAGTGAATGCCCGTTTTTCATTTGCATTTCTTCTTGGTGTAGCAATTTTAATGGCCAGTAGTGTATCAACTGAATTAGATGCGCTGAGGTTTAGCAGATTTACCTTGTTCCCTTTTCGTAGTCGCGCAAGGGCGTCGTGGCATTATGCAATGATCTTTAATCTCGCTGCAAGTGCTGATAGAAATTTCAGAACTACTTGGCTGTCTGAAATAATTCAGATGCCACGATCCTTGTAGTTCTTACGCATATTCTTCTACCCGCGGACTATGATATCGGATGTTTCCATCTGGAATGCCGTGGCCGGGATTCCATAGACAGACTGAGCTCTCTAACCACGGTTTCACACCTTTTACCCTGGCCCCAGCACCTTTGCCTACTTTCGCCCCTTCAGTAAACCAGAATTCTTCTCCTGAGCGGTATCAAGGTTCGCTCTTCCACTGTTCTCTAATACCAGTATTGCTACCTTGAAAGGGTTATTGAAGTAGCTGGACGTTGTTATATAATCAGCTGGCATCTATCGGCAATTCTTGTCTCTACCACATTCACTATATTGCTGTTAGATTCATGATTTCCTAAAGATATCCAGTTATTTACAGTTTTTAACCTGTATACCCCTGCTGCTACCTCCATTTTAATCAAAGGATGTGGTGGGTGTATGTCCAGTATCGTCTTCACACAGGCAGTGGACGTGCTGCTAATTCCTACTCTTATGTGTAAGAAGGCCAGTCTCTTGACCTTTCCAAGCTACATAGCAGATAACTTCTGTTCTAGCTTATAAATTTTTTTTGTCATCTGTCTTCTGAATGGTTTGATGTGGCCCGCCACGAATTCCTCCCCTGTTCCAACCTCTTCATAGAGTAGCACTTGAAACTTACCTACTCAATTATTTGTTGGATGTATTTCAATCTCTTCTTACTTTACAGCTTTTGCCCTCTACAGCTAATACCATGAAAGCCATTCCCTCGGGTCTCAAAAGATGTCCTATCGTCCTGTCCCTTCTCCTTATCAGTGTTTTCCACATATTCCTTTCCTCTCCGATTCTGCGTAGAACTTCCTCATTCCTTACCTTATCAGTCCACCTAATTTTCAACATTCGTCTGTAGCACCACATTTGCAATGTTGCGATTCTTCTCTGTTCCAGTTTTCCCACAGTCCATGTTTCACTACCATACAGTGCTGAACTCCAGACGTACACACTCAGAAATTTCTTCCTCAGATTAAGGTCGATATTTGATATTAGTTGACTTCTCTTGGCCAGAAATGCCTTTTTTGCCGTAGCTAGTCTGCTTTTGATGTCCTCCTTGTTCCTTTCGTCATTTGTTATTTTACTGCCTAGGTAGCAGAATTCCTTAACTTCATCTACTTTGTGACCATCAATCCTGATGTTAAGATTCTCGCTGTTCTCATTTCTACTACGTCTCATTACCTTCGTCTTTCCTCGATTTACTCTCAGTTCATAATCTGTACTCATCAGACTGTTCCTTCCGTTCCGCGGATCATGTAATTCTTTCACTCAGGATAGCAATGTCATCAGCGAATCGTACCGTTGATATCCTTTCACACTGAATTTTAAATCCACTCCTGAACCTTTCTTTTATTTCCATCATTGCTTCCTCGACGTACAGACTGAACAGTAGGAGCAAAAGGCTACATCCTTGTCTTACACCCTTTCTAATACGAGCATTTCTTTCTTAATAGTCCACTCTTATTATTCCCTCTTAGCTGTTGTACATATTGTATATGACACGTCTCTCTCTATAGCTTACCCCTACTTTTTACAGAATTTCGAACATCTTGTACTATTCAACATTGTCGAACGCTTTTCGACAAATCCTATGAATGTGTCTTGATTTTTCTTTAGTCTTGCTTCCATTATTAACCGCGACGTCATAATTGCCTCTCTCGTGCCTTTATTTTTCCTAAAGACAAACGGATCGTCATCTAGCGCATCCCCAATTTTCTTTTCCATTCTTCTGTATATTATTCTTTTAAGCAACTTGGAGGCATGAGCTGTTAAGCTGATAGTACGATAATTCTCGCACTTGTCAGTTCTTGCCGTCTTCGGAATTGTGTGGACGATGCTTTTCCGAAAGTCAGATGGTATGTTACCAGACTCATACATTCTACACACCAAAGTGAACAGTTGTGTTGTCGCCACTTCCCCAAATGACTTAAGAAATTCTGATGGAATATTATCTATCCCTTCTGCCTTATTTGACCTTCAGTCCTCCAAAGCCCTTTTAAACTCTGATTCTAATACTGGATCTCCTATCTCTTCTAAATCGACTCCTGTTTCTTCTTCTATCACATCAGGCAAATCTTCACCCTCATAGAGGCTTTCAATTCTTTCCACCTATTCGTTCTCTTCTCTGCATATAACAGTGGAATCCCTGTTGCACTCTTAATGTTACCACCCTTGCTTTTAATGTCACCGAAGGTTGTTTTGACTTTCCTGTATGCTGAGTCTGTCCTTCAGACAATCATTTGTCTTCCGATGTCTTCACATTTTTCCTGCAACCATTTCGTCTTAGCTTCCCTGTACTTCTTATTTATTTCATTCCTCAGCGTCTTGTATTTCTGTATTCCTGAGCTTCCCGGAACATTTTTGTACTTCCTCCTTTATCTACCAATTTAAATATTTCTTCTGTTACCAATGGTTTCTCAGTTACCTTCTTTGTACCTATATTTTCCTTCCCAACTTCTGTGACGGCCCTTTCTAGAGATGTCCATTCCTCTTCAACCGTACTGCCTACTAAGCTACTGCTTATTGATGTGTCTATAGCCTTAGAGAACTTCGAGAGGATCTCGTCATTCCTTAGTACTTTCGTATCCCACTTCTTTACATATATATTCTTCCTGACTAATCTCTTAAACTTCAGTCTACTCTTTAGCACTACTAAATTGTGATTTGAGTCTATATCTACTCCCGGTTACACCATACTATCCAGTATCTGATTGCTGAATCTCTGTCTGACCATGATATAATCTAACCAAAATCTGCCCGTACCATCCAGCCTTTTCCAAGTATACCTCCTCCTCTTGGGATTCTTGAACAGAGTATTCGCTGTTACTAGCTGAAACTTGTTACGGAACTCAATTAGTCTTTCTCGTCTCTCATTCCTTGCCAATATTCTCCTGGAACCATTTCTTCTGCACCTTCGCCTACTACTGCACTTCAGTCCCCCATGACTATTAGATTTTCATCCCCCTTTCATACTGTATTACCCTTTCAATATCCTCATACACTTTCAATATCTCTTCAGCTTGCGACTTCGGCATGTATACCTGAACTACTGTTGTCGGTGTTGGTTTGCTGTCGATTCTGACAAGAACAAGCCTGTCGCTGAACTGTTCACAGTAACACACTCTCTGCCATACCTTTCTATTCATAACGAATCCTATTCTCGTTATAACATTTTCTGCTGTTATTGATACTATACTCATCTGGCCAGAAATCCTTGTCTTCTTTCCAAATCATTTCCACTTCACTTCACTGACGCCTAATATATCTAGAGTGAACCTTTGCATTTCCCTTTTCAGTTTTTCTAGTTTCCCTACCAGGTTCAAGTTTCTGACATTCCACGCCCCGGCTCTTAGAATATTAACCTTCAGGTGATTATTCGATCTTTTTCTCATGCTCATCTCCCCCTCTGCAGTTCCCTCCCTGAGATCCGAATGGGGGACTAGTCCGGAATCTTTTGCCACTGGAGAGACCATCATCACACTTCTTCAACTACAAGCCACATGTCCTGTGGATACGCGTTAAGTGTCTTTAATGCAGTGGTTTCCATTGCCTTCTGGATTCTCATGTTGTTGATCATTCAGTTTCCTTCCCGTAGGACAAGAGAGTGCCCTGAACCTCTGTCCGCTCCCCCGCCCTTTTTGAAAAGGCCGTTGGCAGAATGTGGGTGACGTCTTATACCGGAGGTCTTTGGCTACCAATGCTGATTATTAATCAAAATTTAAGCAGCGGCGGCATTCGAGCCCGGGACCGAAGACGTTTTGATTGTGAATCAAAGACGCTACTCCTAGTTTCTTTTTTGGGCCTCTCAACTCCCCTTATAGCCCTCCGTACCAAATACCGCCTTCGTCGGCGATGGTGTATATTCTGTACATGCTCGTAGGGTTTGGACCCCAGTTTTTACGAGATACGCATCTAGCGCACATAAGAGTATTTACGCCTTTGCACCATATATTCCTTATTCTTGCATTCCAAGACAGTTTCCAATCGAGGGTTACCCCTACATACTTCACTGTCCCTTTTATTGGCAGAGTTTTCGAGTGAAACAACAATTTTACTGTTCAAAAATGGTTCAAATGGCTCTGAGCACTGTGGGACTTAACATCTGTGGTCATCAGTCCCCTAGAACTTACAACTACTTAAACCTAACTAAACTAAGGACATCACACACATCCATGCCCGAGGTAGGATTCGAACCTGCGACCATAGCAGTCGCGCGGTTCCGGACTGAGCGCCTAGAACCGCTAGACCACCGCGGCCGGCAATTTTACTGTTACCAGACACTGTTTATTTATATTCACAACGCGTTTAGGAGATTTAAACATCCGTCATCAGTTGGATTTACATCTGTTAGTACGACACGTGTGTGTGTGTGCGCGTGTTTGTATGTGTGTGTGTGTGTGTGTGTGTGTGTGTGTGTGTGTGTGTGTGTGTGTTTTGTGTTACGACTTTGGGGTAATCTATGGCATTTCCTCATTGATCACCAGCTCCTTTCTCTGTCATGTAAACTGTCACCATTTGTAAACAAAGATAGTGCGTAGAAACACCAGCTGAATCAATGGAGAGACTGCCACAGGTTACCCATAAGCTGTAACATAACACACACACACACACACACACACACACAAACACACATACACAAACACGCGCACACACACACACACACACGTGTCGTACTAACAGATGTAAATCCAACTGATGACGGATGTTTAAATCTCCTAAACGCGTTGTGAATATAAATAAACAGTGTCTGGTATATATATATATATATATCGTCCTAACATATGTAAATCCACATAATGGTGGAGGTTCTTACCTTCCAAACATGTTGTGGATATAAATAATGACTGATAACAGTAAATTTGTTGTTTCATTCGACCTCAGAAACAGTCACGGTAAAGCGCAAGTGACTCCAGTATACAAGAAGAGTAAAAGAACACTACCGCTAAATTACAGACCAATGTCCTTAATGTCTGCTTGCTGCCGAATCCTTGAACATATTCTCATTTCAAATACGAAGAACTTTCTTGAGACTGAGAAGCTTATATCTCCGAATCAGCATGGTTTTAGAAAGCATCGCTAGTGCAAAACTCATATTTCCCTTTTCTCACGTGATATACTGCGAATTATTGATGAAGGGCAACAGGCAGATTCCATATTTCTAGATTTCCGGAAACCACTTGGCACGGTTCCCCATAGCAGGCTGTTAATGAAGGTACGAGTATTTGGAATAGGTTCACAGATATGTGAGTGGCTCAAAGACTTCTTAAATAATAGAAACCAGTATGTTGTCCTCGACGACGAGTGTTCATCAGAGACAAGGGTATCGTTAGCAGTGCCCCAAGCAAGTGTAACAAGGTCGCTGTTTTTCTCTACATACGTAAATGATTTGGCGGGCAGGGTGGGCATCAATCACCGATTCTTTGCTGATGATACCGTGGTGTACAGCAAGGTGTCGAAGTTGAGGGACTGCAGGAAGATGCAAGACGACTTAGACAAAATTTCCAGTTGTGTAATGAATGGCAGCTAGTCTTGAATGTTGAAAAATGTAAGTTGATGTGGATCAGTAGGAAGATCAAACCTGTAATGTGAAACCTTCCCGTCTCCTCTATATCTCTTTTGTTATGCAACCTTCCCTTCTACAATAGCCTATGAAACCTTACCTTAGGATTTCTATCTCTTACTTAATAACAACAAATGAAATCTTCCCTTTGAAATTTATTCTCTTTCTCAAGCTTAGCAAACAAATTTAATTGCTGCTTATTAAAAGTGATTTTCTGGTTATTTCGACGTAACATAGAATGTGTCGTCGTCGTGGCCCTCAGCCGTTATCTGCAATAACCCAAAACTGTTCCTTACCTTTTTTACTGTTCCTGGATCGCCATCTGTCTGCTACAACGAACTGCGACATGAATATACTTACTCTGTTTTACTGTACTGCATTAACCGCTGGTGGGCTGTCATAATAAGTGGCTGTATTTATTACCAAATCTGACGTTACTTTTTAACAGCAAAGCTGACGTTATTCTTTAATTAATTTGACTGACGTTACGTAATTCATAGTTAAACTTTTTCTTGACAACAATAAAATTTTGCAAAGTTTTACTTTGATGGTTATTGGGATGGATTATAATCAGTAATGCAATATTGCTGGCAAAAATTAATTATATTCTGAATGAAATGATTTTACAAACGTTCAAATGGGACTTACTTTTTACAATAATCATACAACTAGTATTGCGCAAACATACCTTCAGTAGTCTTGAGTTTCTCAAAAAAATAATTCAATAATATTAGTTCCTCTTATGATAATAGTTAGCTGATGTCTCTGTACATCCGTTTATAATCTCTCGTAAATCATAGCTAGTGGCTCGCAGGCACACCGCTGCTCTCAACCGCTTACTTCAGACCTACTACCGACTCGCTTCACTTCTCGCTTACTACTGACTTCCTACGAACGCTTAAGTTCGGTCTCCCCCGCCAACAATGCTTTCTGGTGCAGACAATCCCTGCTACCATAACAAAATGTATCAATGCGCGGTCTTTCCCGCTCTTTTCTTAAAATGTATCCATACGCGGTCTCTGCTGCCAACAATACTTTGGTGCAGACATTCCCTGCTATCACAATTGTTTCCTACATGACAAATATTAATTATTCCTACTTAATCCTATTAATAAAGTATAAACATCTTTCATAAATTGTGGTTTGACAATAGGCAGTAGAAATATATACGTCTTACAAATGTCCGGATACAGTATTACAAGTGTCCCGCTTCGCACAATCACGTCGTTTAAATATCTGGGCGTAACGTTGCAAAGCGATATGAAATGGAAGGAGCATTTGAGATCTGTGGTAGGGAAGGCCAATGGTCGACTTCGGTTTATTGGGAGCATTTCAGGAAAGAGCGATTCATTTCTAAAGGAGACTGCATATAGGACGCTCGTGTGACCTGTTCTTGAGTACCAGGTCGGACTGAAGGAAGACATCGAAGCAATTCATAGACGAGCTGCTAAATTTGTTACCGGTAGGTTCGAATGACCCGTAAGTGTTACAGAGATGCTTGGGAACTCAAATGGGAATCCTTGGAGGGAGGGCGACGTTCGTTTCGAGAAACACTATTGAGAAAATTTGGAGCAGCAGCATTTGAAGCTGATTGCCTAATGATTCTGATGCCGCTAACATACACTATGTGATTAAAAGGATCCGGACAGCCCTCAAAAACATACGTTTTTCAGATTAGGTGCATTCTGCTGCCACCTACTGCTAGGTACTCCATATCAGCGACATCAGTAGTCATTAGACGTCGTGAGAGAGCAGAATGGGGCGCTCCGGAGAACTCATGGACTTCGAACGTGGTCAGGTGACTTGGTGTCACTTGTGTCATACGTCTGTACGCGAGATTTGAACACTCCTAAACATCCCTTGGTCCACAGATTCCGCTGTGATAGTGAAGTGGAACGTGAAGGGACACGTACAGCACAAAAGCATACAGGCCGACCTTTGACAAGTAGTGGTACCCTCCGCCACTCACCGTACGGTGACTTGCGGAATATCTGTGTAGATGTAGATGTAGATACACTTATAGAAAGGTTAACCTAAAATGCTAGAATTTTGTCCAAGAGCATGGGACTTCAGTACACGTCCTAGATATGCTTCCTCTTGAACACTTTTCTTGGGCCAACCCTTAATCCTATTATCTGCACCAGTTTCGCACAATGTCCAGTCCACATCGTACAATTTTTCTAACGGTACTAGCAAATTTCTCAAGTGGTGTTATGACTAAATCGTCTGTGTATAGCAACCTCTAGTACTGAACTCTTCGTTGAGTTGGTTCACCATTAGGTTCCATAGTAGTAGGGGCCGAAATGCTTCTTGCGGACACCCTCTGGTAGCGTTGATCACAATTTTCTCGTTCACCATGGTGACGTGTACCTTTCGTTTACCCAGAATGCTCTTCTTTGGATTAGTTTTATATTGTTCCACGTTAAATCGGCCAGTATGTTTGCTCTCAGTCTCTTAACGAATCTTACAGCAACCAGTGATTATTCGGGAGTCATGTGATCCGCTTCTTTATGCACAATCTAGGATTAACTCTGTGTAGCAAATTTCGTATCCAGTATATCAAAAGTCACGTCCAAATATGACTGTGTATTCTTCCAACTATAGCGTACACGCATAATACGTAAAATTTAGTTTGGTATCCTCCCTAGCGTAGCAGTTTTAATGGCCAGCTATCTAAGGCTGTCTCTGATATAGAAGATTTCAAAACGTCAAAGGGGAGAAACAAAATGTCGTAAAGTATATTTCCTGGTGTGGGGCTACGTAGTGTTGTAAATAGATTTATACATCAGTGTTACAAAGTCGAGAACGTTTAGGTGTGAGCATGTGTGCAGTGTGTTCTTTCATTATATCAAAGTGTTAGTCCTATACAACTGTGTTTTGTAAGTTTCATCCAATAATACTATTCACTGTGTTAAAATTCTGTTTTCTATAATGAAAATCATTTACTTCGTGTGAAATATTACTTCCTAAATTTTTTTAAATTTTTTACTTGTCCTAAAACTTTTCCATTCATTGCAATTTCGGTCCTAATTTCGTTTCTCCCACAAAATCACCATTATTTAACTACCACATTTCTGGAAGTTGTATGATTCATAGTAACTACCTGGGCATTTGTAGTAAACATCGTCTGTACACAGTCGGAATTTTTAACGTTAAAAGATTATCCATCCCAAGATGATTTCCCTTACTCAGAAAAAAAAGGAAATAAAGACAGATGTTAAACTGCATCTTTGTTTGAAACCTAGGTTGTGGCTTTCTCTGACTGATAACTTTTGCTTGCAATAGCTTTCAGTGTGCCTTCAAACACTTTTAATGACTTCTAACAAATGTTCAGGGAAACTTTTATGCGATCTGGCCTAACGGACCGCATGCTGCTACATGTTTCCTTCTCGATCGTCGTCCATCCATCCCTGTAGTTTACCATTCATTCACAACTATCGCTGACTATTGCAGGTGTTCATGGAAGCAGTCCCTCCGCCTATTTCTTGGCCTTCCCAGGAGTCCGCTATCTGTGGGGAAGATATCCAGGAGCTTCTATTTGGCCACCTGTCGCCTTTCATCCAAGCCGCACGTTCAACCCGCTTTAATAGATAGCATCTTATGATTCCCGCTATAGGGGCATCTCTCTACAGCTCATCTAGCTCATGTTTGTATCTGAACTTCTATTTATCCGTATTCGAGTCAACATTCGACCAAAGATCTTCCGCAGTACATTTCTATCAGATACGAGAAGTTTATGAAAGTCCTGCTTTGTGATACTTCAAGCCTCACAGCCATAAAGTACCATGTTTTGGATCAGTGTTTTATATAGCCGAATACTCAATCGTCTCGAGAGACATAGAGACTAAAGCAGTTACGTTAGGTTATAGAAGGAACAGTTTCTGCCTGGATCCTAGCATTGATCTTTATTTCACGAGATGACTTCCCGATGAAAACCATGCCCAGGTATTTAAATTCGCGGACTGTGTTGTAGGGCAGGTCTCTATTATATCTCTTAAAAAAATAATGTGTAATTATTTATTTAGAGGAAACACTCTCCTAGTAAATTTGTTTGTCCTTTGATTTATCGTGATCTGTTACTGATTTTTAGTGAAGTTAGTTTTTACGTTTAGCTTTCAAAAAATACAAAAGAGATATAATAAGCAAAATAATGAATTTCGTAGGTTGACAATTACGTATTATATCTGGTTCTATCGAGCGCCAGGCTCCCTACAAATTACTGCGAATGCAATAGCGTAGTATTACTCAGCTCCAGTTCACTGATCTGAAATTATTACTATCACAGAAAATAGACAAGTTTTAATAAAATTATTTCACTGGATCCCTTCAATTAATCTCACTGAATATTTTTACATAATTTCTTCCGCTCCGGCTATCAGACATTGTGCTGTGAAAAAATATTTTTTAATGTACCGCGTAATGGCGGCTAGTTGTTAACAGTCAGAGATCACTGTTACGCGCTCCGCAGCAGCTGGAAACATGCTAAAAAACTTTCATTAAATATTCTTTTCATAGGATAAATGTGGCGTAGGTTCTTGAAATAACACACAGAGATCACTTTATACTAATATATTCTTACTAGGACACAGTGTACACCATTAAATATTTGCAATTACCTTACGACGGAAACAAATGCTAGCGCAACACAATAGCATGCGTACCTTATTCCAGCTAACACCAGAACAAACAGAACAAAACAGACTAGACAGAAGAATGAGCACTGCATTGTGTTTTATACTCTTGCAAAGATAATAATACTTCTTTTAATTACTTAAACATTATAATCTCATACAATAAAAATAATGTCTTTTCTGCATCTATCGATCTATATTGTATATTTTTACAGTGAGTGTTATTACCTTCGGAGATAAATCGATGTTTGCAGTTCATTTTGAGTCACATACAGTCATTTTTATTTATGTTTCACCCCGATAATGGTGAATATTGCAAAAGGGACACTACATCTCCCATCTTCAGTGACTGTAGTTGTCTGGTTGTTGGCAATAAAAATGACAAGTTGCACCGTGGTTTTCAGTCGAATTTAAACTGAAGTTCGCCGCCGTAACTGGTTGGGTAATTCACCTTTGTAAAGAAATGCATTCAAAAACAGCTTTCGGTTTTGTACAGCTTTGCCTTATCAGCTGAAAGTGGATGACTATTCAAACCAAACAATCTCCGCTGTAATAAAATTTCGATTGAGATACCGCCAATAAGCCACGTAACTGTTGTTATTTCCATAACTTTATTGTGCAGTATGGAAGGTGGTAGTAAAAATTAAGAGTGCATATTGAGATAAATAGACGGTCTTTCCGGCACGCTCCGCAGGTCGAGTGGAACGGCAAGGAGAATAAAAGAGCGGGCAGCAATGTGGAAGATGATTGCATACAGAATCAGATCCGGCCGTGCTCGGCAATAACGCAAAAGAAAATTGCTTTGGGCTGCCTGCGGATCTGGTTTTCGTCATCGCGGTGACGCAAGGCGGAGGAAAGGCTGCTAGCGGACTGGCTCGCGTAACCGGAGCCCCTAATTGTGTTTCTGCCGCGCGACTATTGTTAGTTATGGCGGGCGTGTCAGAGTGGAACACGAGTTTCTCGTCAGGCCGCTCTATAAATAGCCACGGATCCCCGGCGCGCTGAGTCGGCGGGACGGCCTTGGCTACCGCGCAGCACTTTGCGAGGTGCCCGGCATCACGTGATCCCATGCGAGGCCGCACGTACCCACCGGCGGAGGATCTGCGGAAGAGGCGTCTCTGCAAGCAAAGTCCACCTTGTGGCCACCTGCGATTTTGATTACCACATTTCAATCGGTGAAAATGCATCGTAGATAAACCTAATTCTGTGGCAAGTTATTAAAGAATTGGCAGTGTTGTACACATCGACGAGTGTCATTCAGCTCTCCTTAGCCGGATTACAAGTCAGTTAGTGTAGCTGTTTGGATGTGTGCTGGTAGATTATTAATTAATTTTAATTATTGTTGTTGTACGACGTCAGGAGCAACTGACTGTCGAAATTGGTTTTTTATTGTTATTCCATCCCCCGCGCTCACAGTTCTCCGCTCTTCAACCAGGTGAATTAAAAATTTAGGAACGAGAAATACAAACAAAATTTGGGACTGTTATCTATTTTAAAATAAAAATCAAAGATGATTAGTTAAAAACAACAAAATATAAACATTTTAAAACACATCACACTGCACTTTCTCGTAAAATCTGAAGGACCTGAACAAGTGTGAGAGGTATTGCTGGAGGAGAAAGTATATTTTATAGAGTTAAGAGGTGTAGGTAGGAAGATAGGAATCTGTTACATAAGAAAGCTATAAAGATGAGAGGTAGGAGCTAAGGGGGATAGTGGGAAATACATTCGGTCAGAATGGTATATGTTGAGGAACAGTGTGTCGTGGGGTACGGTAGTGGTTGCAACAGGAAAGGGATGGGGTTGGATGGAGAGGGAAAGGCAAGAGGAGACCTGACATGAGGAAAAGTTGGTAGGAGGGATAAATAAGGGGCGCATCTCATTGTCTGGGATTGGGACTTTGTTGAAGTTGCATTGGGGTAGGATATGCAGTGTGTGTAGATGTAGGACAGAGGGATGTATTTGTGAGAGCACAGCAGCATATCAGGGTTGGTGTTCAGAGGGGAGACATTGGGGTCACTGGAAACTAGCTTGCTGACAGTATAGGTGGTGTGTAGATGTTTGATGTGTGAGAGGAGGGGTTGGAATTTGGTGAAAAAATAAAGAATCCAGGTGGAGGAAAGTAAACAGTTGCAGAAAGCGAGATGGAGGGCATGTCGTTCGAGGATTTAAAGGGATTTATAGAACTTTGGTGGGGTGGAGTTCCTTACAACATTTGCGTAACAAAGGGTAGGTCACACCAAGGTTTTGTAGGTGTGGAGAATAGTGGAGTGCTGTAAGCCCCAAGTCTGGCTGTTAGTAGTTTTTGTAGTTTTAGTCTATTGTGGGCTTTCTGCTGGATGGTTAGTAGGTGAGGGTTTCACATTAATTGTTGGTCCAGGATTACTCCACTGTATTTTAGTGTGTTAGTTAGCTGGGTAAGATGGTTGTAAATGGTAAGGTAGAAGTCATGGAGGCAGAAGGTGCAGGTGCTTTGTCTTATAATTATTGCTTAGGTTTTGGAGGGGTTGATCTTGAGGAGCCATTGCTTACACCAGGAATTAAACTTACTGATGTGAATTTGGAGGGATGGTTGGGATTTCTGCAGTGTATGGTAAAGGGAGAGTAAAGGGAGGGGAAAGGGAGAGTAAAGGAATGGTAAAGGGAGGGTAAAGTGGTATCATCAGCATACTGAAGGAGGTGGACTGTTGGTGGTGGTTTTGGCACACCAGCGTTGTAGTGGAGATAAATGAGAGGAGAGAGAATAGAGACTTGAGCCACTCCTGTAGTAAA
This sequence comes from Schistocerca americana, assembly GCF_021461395.2. Lineage (NCBI taxonomy): Eukaryota > Metazoa > Arthropoda > Insecta > Orthoptera > Acrididae > Schistocerca > Schistocerca americana. The sequence goes on along the minus strand of NC_060121.1, from coordinate 788,958,494 downwards.
ATGGAAGGCACGGAAACTGATTTTGTTAATAGTGACAAAGGACGGGCGATTAGACTGGTTGAAATACAGCAGACATGGTTAACTGGAAGTGCGTACGTCTGGAATTTGAAAAGGAATGCCATACAGGTTCACAGAGATTTTTTGCTCAAACGAGAAAAAAACTGCGGCTTTATGAGAGTTGAGTTGGTTGTGTAGGAGACAGGTGAGGTGCAGGAATTCGTCATCAGAGGAGAAACTGGGACAGAAGCCACAGTGGTTAATAGGAAGAAGGTGGTATTAGCTCAAATGTTGATGGATAAACCAGGAGAGGATGGATTAGAAGACCATGCTAAACAATGAGTTGAGGTAGACGGTGTGGTGGGAGGAGGTATCAGTAGAAGGTTTTGGGGTTTAAGGAAAAGTAGGATTTTGCATGTTTTCCATTGTTGAGGATAACTTATGAAGAGGATAGTGGAGTGAAGGGTTACAAGAGTGATGAGATGGGAGAGGGAGCATTCTCTATGGTGTCAATAAGTGATGTAGTTGTGACTGCGGGAAGTGTTGCGTTTTTTGTGGTGTACTTGTTTTATGGCGCTTGCTGTAATTGGTGTATTTAATGCTGTGTGTGGTATGTTGTCCAAGTACTGGAGGCTAGTAGCCAGGGGCGGGAAAGCGGTATTTGTAGGTTCGAGGACGATAGGGAAAGAAGAGCAATCAAAACATAGGTGATCAGACAGATAAGATACAAAGTTATGAACTTTTCTCAGTATGTAAGGTAAGGGACAATTATTGTCGAGAAGCAGCTAGCAAATCTCCATTACCTTCTTAGGTTGTCGGAATATAGAACTTATACCTCGTCTTCCCAGGGCTCTGCCTATTTCGCTGGATGTAGGACAGCAGAAAGGAAGGAATGCCTCGTGGCTCATCACGTGATTGTTCAACATTTATCCATTTCTTTTTGTTAGAGAATGCTTACTTGATGTCACGTGACACGTAGCCGTCCTTTCGGAACACGTACTTCAGATGACTTGAGAATGCGATAGTAATTGCATCGGTCAGTCCATCAGTGCTGTTTCCGACCGCTGTTCAAAACATCAACGGCATATCAATAATCGAGAACTGGATAAATCTGCAGTTACTGAGGACAGCCTCTGAAACAAACGCAAAATATCGTTTGAGGAAACAAAAGTGTTGTCCCAGGCTCCTCCATATGGGGATTCTGTGATTAGATAGGATGTAGAAACAAGAATGTACGAGAAGAACTTCAACCACGACAGCAGATATAACGCTAGCAGTGCATGGAATCAAACTCTCGATACAGATAAGAGCCAGACATATTCGTCGCAATATATACGCTACATACATACACCAGCGCTGATGTTGACACCATACGCGACAATCAGTCAATGGGCTATATAAAAGGCGACCACAGCTGCAGTTTTGACAGTCATTTGCTCTTAACGAAGACGATGAAGGTAATCGTCGAAAGCTCGAGAGTTTATCCTGAACTGACTCGGTAAGAAGTCCGAAAATGATGTGTACAATACTGCCGTCGCGAAAGACTTCTTAATCTTCAGTCTGAAAATTAGTTTGACGCAGCTCTCTGTCGTATGGCTAAAACACGTGTATCATATTTATTCATGGTGACTAGCATCAAATTTCTGATTATGCCCCACTTTTCTTCGATGTACCTGCAAACAATCAGCGAACGCAAGACTACCTCAATGAAATGATAGCAGTGATGTGATTCAAATCAGCGTCCTCGCTTGATTTATAGACAAGTGAAGGAAACAGTGAAAACCGAGGGAAGGAATGCGATCCTGTCCTGAAGAAAAAGAAAACAACTCTATTAAATGAAAACAAGAATATATCAAAGAATGGGAAACAAAATTCTATTTCTAAAAATTTTGTTTCTAATTATACCTCTTGTGCTCTCAGAGTCGCGTATACCTAACATAAGAAGAAAGAGCGGCTACCCAGAGCTACAGCGAAGCAAAGAGCTTGGTCAGTTGAATTGGAGATGAATAAACCGGGTCAGCCAGGAAGTCGCGCTGCCGTTTAGATTAACGTCTATATGCATGAGCGAGAACAACATCGACTGTCTTCTGTTATCCAGACGAGTTCACAATTCTCCTCTTGCGAACAGTATAGTCGGATAATGCGACACAGTAATTCCCCAGCACTGAAACTAGAGGTTAGGTTTAGTACAAGATTCTGAATTACATCTGTTTATCCATAATTAGGCGAGATTGGAGAAGGATGCTACGGTCCTTCCTGTTTCTGTTTACTGCGCTCAAACATTGTTTTCTGATCTCACTGCAGCTTCCTGTTGAGTTACTATATTACAGTCTTCCAGCTCTCGGATGGTTGTATGGAAGCAACGTTTTTCTCACTTTCCTTTCATTCGTAGCAACATAAACTTAATACTGCTGTGTACAGGGAATAGTTTTGCGGATTACACTCTTGTGCATTTGATTATCGTCCACCGTGCGATATGACCCCATTCCACCACGCTCGACACGTTTAGCACAGTGGTTCAAGCCCTAGTCTGACCACTCTTCATTTAAGTTTCCTGTGTGATTTCATTTAACCCCTCAAGGAAAATTCGGAATGGTTCCTTTGAATAGAAAAAAGCAATTTTACTTCTCCGTATCACCGAAATTAGAACTTCAGCTCGGTTTCCGACAATGGTCATTCCTTTTGATATAAGATCCACATACTAGACAATAGCAGCTGCAAAAGTGCATTATTTAAGACCTTTTGCAGGACAGCGGTTTATAACTAAGACATTTATACTCTTTTATCGAAAGGGTTGACACTTATTGTTTGAGAAAATTTGTTGAACAGATACTTTGGTCTCGAGAAACTTGTACTCTGCTCTTCTACGAGGAACTAGTCTTCCAGTTCCATGTGCAGTGATGTAACTACAGTGACAGAAAAAAAAAATCGGAACACCAAGAAGAAGTTGTGCAACATGAACAAAAGTTGGTAGGCGTGTCTCTAGATCTGAAAGTTTCGTCCCAGTCGGATATGAGTTGCTCTCATAGCGCCATTATGAGGATGCAAATCAGGTTTGCTTTAAATACACGCTGTACTGGTCTGGAGCGTTAGTTACCTTTGAAAATGGATGAGGTGAGTTGATGTTAGTCGACAAATGCCTGTAAGGCGACAGAGGCGCCATTACCAACACTTGAGTTTGAACGAAGTCGTGTAATAGGGCTACCCGAAGCTGGATGTTTCTTCTGTGATGTCGTAGGAAGAATTGGCAGAAATGCAGCCCTTGTACATCATTGCTGGCAGCGGTGGCCACAAGAATGCACGTTCGCAGGAAAACCAGGCGGCACTGCCGAGAGGGACGACCATCGTGTTCGACGCGAGTCTCTGGCGCATCGTACAGCATCTGCAGCAGCAATTTCAGCAGCAGTTGGTACCACAGTGACAAAAAGAACTGTTACAAATCGGTTACTTCATGGATAGCTCCGAGCCAGCTGTCCTGTAGCGTGCATCCCACTGATCCCAAAACACCTCAATGCTGTCAAGCAAGAGTTCATTGGAGGGCAGGGTGGCCGGCCAGAGTGGCCGAGCGGTTCTAGGCGCTACAGGCTGGAACCGCGCGACCGCTACGGTCGCAGGTTCGAATCCTGCCTCGGGCATGGATGTGTGTGATGTCCTTAGGTTGGTTAGGTTTAAGTAGTTCTAAGTTCTAGGGGACTGATGACCCCAGAAGTTAAGTCCCATAGTGCTCAGAGCCATTTGAACCATTTGAGGGCAGGGTGGAGGTTGCTGGCTTTTCTGATGATAGCTGGTTCTGCCTCGGTGGCAGTGACAGCTGTATTATGAGGCGTCCAGTTGAGGGCCAGCAACCAACCTGTCTGTGTGCTAGGTACAATGGACTTAAATCTGTCGTTATGGCCGGGCGTGTGACTTCGTATGACAGCAGGAGCCCTCGTGGTTATCTCACACGCACTGATTGCAAATTTATACCTCAATCTGGTGCTGCCGTTCATGAACAGCTTTTCATGGATGTTTTCCAGCAGGATAACGCTCGCCCACATACTGCTGTTGTAACCCAACATGCTCTACAAAGTGTTGACGCGTTACCTTGGCTTTTCTATCACTAGATCCATTTCCAGTCGAGCGCATAAAGGACATCATCGGACGAAAACTCCAGCGTCATCTACAGACTGTATTAACGGTCACTATATCGATAGACCAAGTGCAACAGATAAGGAGCTTCGTCCCACACACTGACGTACGGAACTCATCTAACAAAGTGCATGCACGTTTGCATGCTTGCATTCAACGTTCTGGTGGTTACAATGGTCATTAATATACCGATATTTCAAGTTTGCAATGGCTTATCTCTCGTTTATTTCATCCTGTGATCTTGCAATTTTAATCACTTAAACATGTTATCTAGGCAAATATATTCCCAAAACTTTATTTCTCTACGATAATTACTTTTTTGTGAGGCAATTTTTTTCCCGTCAGTGTATACATACGAAAGGTCAGTCAGAAAGTAGCGCCCAATGTATTTTTCTCCTCCATTGAATTGGTGATTTACGATAGATGAATTTGCTGCACTTTTACAAACCTTCAACACCTTACTTCAGTACCCGTAAGCTATGTCAACAGACGACAAGACTGTACAAATTTAGAAAATGGCCACATACGTGTAAGAGAACGTTCTGTGACTGAAATCTCTAGTGCAAAAAGTGAAACGCCAAATCGTATTTCATGAAAGAGTGAAAAGTTGTTTAGAGGTGCTACAATGGACATCAGCAGTATTCGACGCTGAGCTCGTAGCGAATCCCGCGATAAAGACTGACTGTGGAGCATACTTCTCTGCATGTCACACTGAATGTCTCGGGAATGTCAGCTGCTGTCTCCGGCTAGTAAGTATTGCAGATGACTTTAATAAGTCTTGTCTGCTCTTTGAAACGCATGCAAGCTCCCGATATCACTCGACAAATCTGACTCCTTCACTGGGTTGCATGTTGATTTCCCATGGGCCCTGCAGTGAGCAGAGCGTTCGCAGTTGTGGTGGACAAGCTGACTAGTGTGACGTCACAAGTTCTTTGCGGGAGTTCTCTTTCGTCTTAGAGAAGCTGAAGGCTGAACGCAGTCGACTGATGCAATGCGGAGCGGTGCGGTTTGGCCAGCGACTGCAGTGAAGTCACACAACATCCAGCGAGTCGGCCAAACTATCCGTGACAACCATTGGCTTACTACAGATAAATTGTGTCACCAGCTGTTCAACCGTAAAGGTAGTGTCATGGCCATGTTATTGAAAAACTAAGCTAATATAAGATTTGTATACGCAGCGGACCGAAAATTTGGCCGTCCAGAAAAAAAAAGAGTCGAGGAAAACAACGGCTTCCAGTCTGTTGCAGCGCTTCAGTTCGTCTCAGTTAAAGTTAATCCGGGGCATCACTTAGAAGGTGCGGAGATCTTGAAAAATAGTGTTCGCCTTTGGCTGAGGGACCAGGACCATGATTTTTACCGAGCATCTACACGTGCTCTTCTTGTGAGGTAAGCATATTAATATGGTTACTCCGTAATTTCTCTTACGTAGCTCACAAAGAGCAAAATCAATAAGCTGACTAATCTTTGAATTTCCTATAATATCTTTGTGTTACTACACTCTCTGCCTAGAGTGCTAAAAAAAGTTACATGCTTTAAAAGTTGAGATGTGTTGAGTAGCAAAAATATTTTGAAGAATAATCAGGACATTTTCTTTAGACTGTGATATGAGATTGATGGAATTGGACTATGAATGTTTTTGGAACGATTATGGAGAGAGAAGCTGAGGAGATATTTTTGAGTTTTTCTGGAATGTGGAGAGCCTGAGGTAAGCACGCTAGCGCGTAGCATTGCTTTGTGTGGTACCGAAGCTCAGATAATGTGTTGTTATATGGATTGCTCTGATGGGAAGATGAGAGTGCTCTTTCTTAAGGTCGTGTTACGTAGATACTATTGTGAACATTCAGTTGATTTTCATAGCATTACTTTGAATAGGGAGTTTCATTTGAAGTTCTTCAGAGGTCATTCCGAACCATTTAAAATTCCCACCCTCATTCAGTTTATTATGCATCTACGCCTACTGCACTTTGTGGTACCGAGTTTTCAGTCGTAGTTTTTAATGATGCTTTGTTGCTGTATGCTGTGCGCTGCTTTCGAGAAACCTGCAAAATGTTTCTCAACACACGAGATAAATGTAAATACAATTTAGACCCGAGAATTTCTTTCTGTGTTCAGCTCCACATTTATTCCAGAAGTCATTCAGGATTCACCTCAATTTGTAGGCGGTTTTGAGCGTATCATATGATGTCTTGGTATAATTCAGTATAGTCATACTTCTGCACAGTGCACGAGTTGAAGTTAGAAAGTAGTTTGTTTGGTTATTGCTTTTGAGAAGTTTTGGTTGATAATTTTAGGAAGATTCACTCAGACAGAGAAAATCAGACAAGCGTTGAAGCTACTGTAAATTCTTTCAAGGTGGAAGAATACTGTGGACAAAAATTATCATTATATTTAAAAGTGACAAATTAACAGTGAATCTTATAGCTGTTTTCTTATCTATGTAGCATTTTCTTTCCTTGTAAAGCACATTACAAAAAGTAGAAGAAAGTAATTTCTGATTGATCCTCGTCTGTAGGAAAGTGATGCCCAGCGAAATTCACTTCCCTAGCTCCTCGCTTCCCCCTGGCCACCACAATTTTTGTTTTGTGTAATCCTCAGCCCACCACTCCTCTCGTTCTCCATTGCTACTTTGCTATGCATTAATGGGTCAATAAAGGTAAACAGTGTGATTTTTAATTACAAGGTTTGCCCATTTATAGATCACTTAGAATCTAAGACAAAGGCACAATTTTTTTTCCTCTTGTCTTTCCAGAACTTCTTCGTATGTTGGCTGATAACCTGCGTCTGATCGCTCTCTTAGGTTGTGGTTTTTGTTGTTGGATAGAAAATTCAGCAGTACTGATCATTAGACTGAAATGTTCCCTGTCCTGTACGGTGTCTTCTGTGATATCAAGTATTCTTAAATCTCTTCTTTTCTTTTCCAGCCATCCCGTATACTTGCTAATTTGGAACTGAAATTAAAAAACATTCTTCCTTAGCCTACTGTCTTTAATTCTGTAAATATGCCAGTAAAACTTTAATCTCATCTTCCTTATTGTGTCTGTGAGTGTTTTCGTGTTTCCCTATAAATCTTCATTTCTTCTTTTCGTCCAATTGTTATCTTGGTTCTTTTGTGGTCCTAAAATTTTTCTGAGTATTTGTCCTTTGTTTCTTTTGCAGTTCTTCTTGTTTACCTCTTTCATTCAGTGTTAGACATTCAGATCCGTATAGTGCCTCTGGTTTAAATACTGTAGCATTGTGTTAATTTTTACCTAGAACGATAATGATCTTTCGTTATGTAATTTTCGGGTGAGTTTGTATGCTAGTTCCATTTTCTTCGCCCTTTCTTTACTAGCCGTTTTACCTAACCTATTCCATTGTACGCACTCCCCAAATACTGAAACTTATCAATTATTTTATTGTTTCCATGATGCGATCGTACACATTTTTATCTGTTGTGTTTATGTTCAATGTATTCCGCTTTCTCATACGATATTTATAATCCAGTTTTAATTACAACTGTTTCTGTCATTATCCTTGCATCCGTTTTGTCCTTAGAAATTATTCCAGTATCGTCAGGAAAAGGGAGACATTTCACCTCGAAACTTCCTTTTCCTTCTCCAAGATGGATTCCTTCGATGTTTTTCTCTTGTAATTCCTCATCTCACTCCCTCATGATTATGTCTCAGACCAGACTGAAAGGAATCGGTGGAAGCCAATCGCCCTCCCGAACTCGTGTGTTAATTCTGTAGGTTTCAGAAATTTCTCCTTGGAACTTAAAATTTGAAGCTGTTTCTGCACGTGTCTGTTGGGATATTCCGAGTTCACTCCATGTTAACGATTATATATATAAGTCAACAATGTCCTGTCTACATCCTGCGAGAACTGTTTCAAAAGTTCCATATCGAGAACTGAATATTTGTGAAGATCTATTAGTAGCAGAACACGAGGCTGCATCGATAGAGGCTCATTGACGTTTGTAGCAGTCCTGCAATTGTGGGACGAACTAGTGCGCAGTTACTGCCGTTGATCTTAAATATCCGCGTCAATTCTTCTTATCTGTCGCAGGACAACCGCTCTCTGAGCGTGGGTAGTATCATACCTGTGACGGGAAGTTTATTGTGCTCGCAATAACGCTATTCAGAGATAACTGCTTTTCTAGGGCATCAGATTGTTCATTTCCAAGCATCCCAGATTGGCTTTTCATGCATACCATCCCGGTGTTGCGCCAGTTCCTCTGCACCCGAAACACAAGGTCGACAATTCCTTCAACAATGTGGTTGGTACAACTTTTATGATGCTTTCTAATCAGCTGCAGGGCTGACGTACAGTACTGTCAGAGATGACGACTTTTGTGTCTTCTGTGGTCGCCTGTGCGAATAGTAGAGCTTCCATAATGGGAATCAGCTCTGCTGTCATAATACTGAAGTGAGGATCCAGCTTGTATAAGCCTTGTTGTTTGCTTCAGGGTACCCAATAACCATTACCAGAATCTTCACTAGACTTGGACCCATCTGTATACACCACGGAAGCATCACGACAGTGAGACTGAAATACCACTGCCGTTGCGTTTCTTGAACACTGGTTTTAACACGTTACACTAGAGCTCGCACAGGCAGAGTCGACATTTCGTATGGCCTGTTATAGTGTGGCAGAAGATGACTTTTCCACATTTAGCACCTTAGTGGCAGCATCTCCAAATATTCAGCCACGACGTGTGGAAGTTGCTTTTTTATCCAATATCTTATGCACACACAGTTGGATTTTAATCTCCAGATATTTCCCATCAATGGGCTGTCAGGAGGAATTTCTTGCACATGAATCCTGGTTGCAACTTTAACGGTGGTTCACTCGCTTCAACCAGTAACGCCTTGTTTGGGACTGATATGAACGCTCCAGTTCCTTATATGCAAGGCATTTTACTGGCTAGTGTTGAGTCTTTGGAGTGTGCTCTCTGATGCACAGGTGTCCGTAATCAAAGAGTGACTGTAGCAGGGAACGGTATAAAGAGGTCGCTGTCCGCCGATCAGAACCCCACCATACTCCAGTCTTAGTTCTGATGAGATTGCAGCAGTGGCCACTAAATCAGCCGTGGCTGGCCGTTGTATAAAGACAAGCCATACTATGGACTATGAAAAAACAACAATACTCTGTCAGTCCTAGTTCTGGGACTGAGTTACTAAAGAGGCCATCGAAATCCGACTACAGGACGATCTGATTAATAAAGACAGTGGCCTTCAACTTAGTCAGGCTTGGAACCCTGTACTCAGCCTGGAGAGAAAGATGCGGTCCCAGAGATCGAGGACTGCCCCCGACGGCGGCAGCAGGGAGACTGCAGACCCCAGTTCAGACCCAGGCGCCGCTTCCCCCACCACCTCCAGTAGCCGCCGCGCCGGCCGCACCAAAGACACCAGGAGAGGAACGGTGGAGGGGGTAACGGCTAGTATATATAGGGCACCGAGAGGAACAGCACAGCATTCGTCAGGAACCATCTGAAGACGGCAGCGTGTACGTCTGCCGAAATATTGTGGAGAAATTACGACGCTACCCGGTCGGACACCCGAGAACTGTTCAAATACGTCGCCTCTTCCCAATCTGCTTTCAGCATCCTCTTATTTACTTAAGGCACGCAAATTCAAATAAAAGGGTAAATGAAGAGGAAATTACGTTAGTCAGCTATTGAGAATGACCTAGTACTGTTATGTATCACATTTCTTGGTGTCATCCGATCATTTCGATTTAACGGGTCTTGCATTACGATTTTACACATGTTATGGGACCGCTTCAGAAACTGTCGGTCGCTTAACAATCTATGTAATCATGAATCAAATTTTTGTCACCATACTTTTTCGTCGTGGGACAATATTTGGTGATGTACTGTTTGTGGAGATGTGTATCAATGTACTTTATTAAATCTCATTATCTTCATAACGATTTGCACAATTAAATCATGTGACACTGCTAATGGTAAGTAGCCCGATGGATGGAGGGGGAAAATTCTGGGTCCTCCATTGTGTTATTCCCGAGGTGTAGGATATGCGCCGGTGCCAGGTTTACTATTCTCTTCTCCTCAATGGATAAACTGAAGTGGCAGCTGAGATTTGTTACGTATCTCATTCTCTTCCTGGCTAAATGCTCGTAGCATACATTTTTTCCACTGTTCGAAATCGAATTGGCAATACCAACTCCACGTTGGTACTCCAGGAACACCATTTGATTTTCCATGATCATACATATGAGGTGTGACTATAAAATAACGGGATTCATCATCATCATCATCATCTCATCATCATTTAAGACTGATTAATCCTTTCAGCGTTCAGTCTGGAGCATAGTTCCCCTTATAAAATTCCTCCATGATCCCCTATTCAGTGCTAACATTGGTGCCTCTTCTGATGTTAAGCCTATTACTTCAACATCATTCTTAACCGAATCCAGGTACCTTCTCCTTGGTCTACCCCGACTCCTCCTACCCTCTACTGTTGAACCCATGAGTCTCTTGGGTAACCTTGCTTCTCCCATGCGTGTAACATGACCCCACCATCTAAGCCTGTTCGTCCTGACTGCTACATCTATAGAGTTCATTCCCAGTTTTTCTTTGATTTCCTCATTGTGGGTGGACACCCTCCTGCCATTGTTCCCATCTACTAGTACCTGCAATCATCCTAGCTACTTTCATATCCGTAACCTCAACCTTATTGATAAGGCAACCTGAATCCACCCAGCTTTCGCACCCATACAACAAAGTTGGTCGAAAGGTTGAATGGTGCACAGATAACTTAGTCTTGGTACAAGAGAGTAGTTCGTAGCTGAGCGCTCACTGCATTAGCTTTGCTACACCTCGCTTCCAGTTCTTTCACTACGTTGCCATCTTGTGAGAATATGCATCCTAAGTAGTTGAAGCCGTCCACCTGTTCTAACTTTGTTCCTCCTATTTGGCTGTCAGTCCGTTTATATCTCTTTCCCACTGGGGATTATCACTGTAAAACATTTTATTTCGAAAACATACACATTTAGTTATTGTCACCTTCAATATACTCCTCTCCTCTATATCTGCAGAGCTCCATGCGAATTTTCCATTGATGGGAACAGTGCTGGCAGTGTTCCTCCGCGTGCTCCTTCATGACGGATGCCGCTTTCTCTTTCACTACTTCAACGGACGTAAATCTTGTTTCTTTTAATGCAGATTTGACACTGGAAAACAGTTAAAAGTGATCTGGTGCTAGGTCAGGCGAATGAGGTGGGTGGTCTTGTAGCGATGCAAAGGGTACCAAATTTGTCGTAAAAGTCAGCAAATCACTCAACGGACAGTATTTTTTCAGTAAAGGTATTTCGTTCATTCCAAGCAAGTATCGATTCGTGACATCATCGTCCAGACACGAGTTGACTGTAATCTGAATCCGTTTTAGCAAACTAATAATTTATCTCAGGCGATAAATTTTATTCATTGTGAAATACAACTTCTTGACGTTTATTCAGAGTCGGAAATGTTCAATTAGTAATTGCATGCCATAATTTATCTGTTTAATATAAAGGTGTTTTGAGTTTTGTATGCATGAAAGAAGGGTGAATTTATGGAAGGCTTTTACTCTGGGACGAGTTATCACTTAAGAGTGGAAAATTGCGCGTGTACAGTTCATTGACCTGTACGGCGAATTTTATTTTTTATGATTTTGACTCGTATGGACACAAATCCAGTTCCAGTTAGAGTTTACGTGAGATCGCGTAGTTACAGAAGAGTCACTTAGCCCATTAGGGAAAACTGAAACTTGTGCGCTCGATTTAAAATATGTTACACGCCAGTGCGTAATCTGTCCTGTAAATAGCATACATATTTGCCAATGCGCTTGGACTTAATGCATTGAGTTGAAGGTTAATTTTGAGACAAGTACTGATTTTGACAAAAATGAACCGAAAGGTTATTTAAAGTATCGAGGTTCAGTTCTAATTGAGACACGTAACACCTTGTTGATTACGTTGCCTAGCAACACTTTAATGCAGCATAAGTAATTTATCAGAACGATTTGCGACGCACTAAGTCCCATTACACACAGAGAAGTTACACGAATGTTGTTGACTGCATGAGAGTATGAGAGTGTTTTTCTTTCCATAAACGCCAATAAATCGGCAGTTTCAAAAGTTAAATCACAAACTGTTCAGTTATTTCATTGTATCCCTAAGGAACTTATTATATCCTGTCTCTTCATCAAGAGATCTCAAGAAGCCGGGACAAGCAAGGAGAAGGCGACTAAGAGAAGAGGCATCGCTATAGTCTAGCACTGGGATGCTGAACATCGATAGGAATTTCTTAATAGACAATGCGGTATGAGCCAGTGCGTTGTCTTGGTGCAGAACTCATAAATTTTATTCAGTATATCGTCATTAGTTATCCGTACTACACTCCAAATGGCTCTGAGCACTATGGGACTTTACATATGAGGTCATCAGTCCCCTAGAACTTAGAACTACTTAAACCTAACTATCCTAAGGACATCACAAACATCCATGCCCGAGGCAGGATTCGAACCTGCGACCGTAGCAGTTGCGTGGTTCCGGACTGAAGCGCCTAGAACCGCTCGGCCACCGCGGCCGGCTATACTCCAAATCTTCAGCATTCTTCTGTAGCATGAAAATTCGAAACATGCTAATCTCTTCTTGCTGAAGTTTTTATAGTTTCACTTTCGCTACATTCAAGACAAATACCTTCAGAAATTTCTTTCTTAAACCTAAATCTACATCGTTTTCAGAAACACTTTTCGTGCTATTACCAGTCTGCATTTTATATGCTATCTACTACTGCCATTGTTAGTTATTTTTCAGACCAAATAGCAAAATTCATCCTCCTCTTCTGATATCTGTTTTACTAAAGCCCTTCGCGTCGTCTGATTTAATTCGACTACATTACACTGTCTTAGTTTTATTTTTATTGACATTGTAGTCTGTCAGAATTACAATTGAAATATTTGTCTCTACCGGGTGTGTGTGCGCGCGTGTGTGTATGTGTGTGTGTGTGTGTGTGTGTGTGTGTGCTGATGTGCTGGAGCTTGGCAGTACAGAAATGCTGTAACAGCTACCGTGCACCTCGTATAACATTAATCCAACAAATTGCTAGTTACTTTATATTAAATTTTCTGTAGTCTCAATATTGTGTTAAATATAAATGAGAGCAATTCTCATTAATCTCTGGCAATACAAATCACGTAAATTTTCTATCTCGTATATTAAATGGTTGAAATGGCTCTGAGCACTAAGGGACTTAACTTCTGAGGTCATCAGTCCTCTAGAACTTAGAACTACTTAAACCTAACTAACCTAAGGACATTACACACATCCATGCCCGAGGCAGGATTCGAACCGGCGACCGTAGCGGTCGCGCGGTTCCAGACTGTAGCTCCTAGAACCGCTATGCCACCCCGGCCGGCGTATATTAAATGTTCCAAGTAGGTGCGCCTGTTCTTCAATGTAATACCACCACACTGAGAGCAAAATTCAGTTACGCAAAAGAAATCGATCATATTTCTATTTTAATTAGAATCACGTGACCTGGAACGCTGTAGGACAAAAAAAGAAAACAATGCTGAATCTATTGATTCTTTTCTCAAGTACGTACGACAGTTAGATCATTTGCAATTAGTTAACAAAAACTGAATATATGTTCACGTACTGATGTAATGCTGACTGCTTACTTGAACCTAAAAGAAAAATTCAAAGAAAAATATGACTTCAGAATGAGTTTAACAAAGTCGATTTCACAATAGCATGCACGTAGATGTGTGCAAAAGTATAACAAATGATTACTTGAGTCAAGTCACTTTGGTTAAAGAGTTCTCTTAACAAGTGGTAGATACCTCAAAACAAGTGGAGGATTGCTACAGAACTGCAACTGGCTGTCCACATCTGAGAGACTCACAAACACATTTTAAAAACTGATCTAAGTTACAGATAAGTGAAATCAGTGAGCGAACAAGACACGTTGCAGAATAGGCATAGCAAATTGTGAGCTACTGAGAGCTAAAGCAGAGCTAATATTAAAAACCGAACTTACTCAAAAGACTCAACAAAATTATACAAGGCTGCGACCAGGTGCCTCTGTCCGACATCTCGGCCGCACATCTCCACGCCGTCTCCCGTCTCCTCTATGTTCGCAAAGTTCGCGACTTAGAGGGAAGGATTCATGACTTTTCGCCACAGTGACAAGCAAGAACATCCCTGAATACGCCAAAACGCAGGGGAAGCCTGCTTAAACTTCTGCACCATAGCTTACTGTATGTCTATTATTTAACCAGACATTGATTAGCAGTATTTTCAGTGAAGAATTACAGGATCTGTCGAATGGAATGAACAGCCTAATGAGTACAGAATATGGAATAAGGGTTAATCAGACAAAGACAAAAGTAACAGGAAGTAGCAGAAATTAGAACAGCGAAACACTTAACATCAAAATTGGTCACCGCGAAATAGCTGAAGCTAAGAAAGTCTTCTACCTAGGCAGCTAAATATCCCATGACCGAAAAAGCAAGGAGGACATAGAAAGCAGACTAGCGCTTTCAAAAAGGTCATTCCTGGATAATAGAAGTCTACTAGTATCAAAAATAGGTATTTATTTGAGCAAGAAATTTCCGAGAATGTACGCTGTGAGCATAGCGCCGTATGGCAGTGAGTCACTGACTGTGGGAAAACCGGAATAGTTGAGAATAGAAGCATGTGAGATGTGGTACTATAGTAGGATGCTGAAAATTAGGTGGACTGATAAGGCAAGGAATAAGAAGGTTCTCTGCAGAATCTGCGAAGAAAGGAATATGTGGAAAACAGTGACAGGGACAGGATGATAGGATATCTGTTAAGGCGTCAGGGAATGGCTTCCATGGTACTAGAGGGAGCTGCAGAGGATAAAAACTGTAGAGCAAGACAGAGGCACGGATACATCCAGGATATAACTGAGGACGTAGACTGCTAGTCTGAGATGAAAAGGTTGGCACAGGAGAGGGGGTCATTGGTTGCCACATCCAACCAGTCACAAGACTGTTGACTCATAATGAAATAAAACCTGTGTCGCCACACATTGGTTCAGACACTCGCACCACAGCTGACGACCCATTTGTTTGGCTGACAACAACAGGAATGTAAGATCCTGAAATTTTCCCACACTGGATATGGCAAAATGGCGGTTTTGCGTGTTTGCATCAGCCTAATGTATGCGCATATTCATCATGCCAGCTATACTCACTGAACCTGTGGTCACTGTGTCTTAATTTCCAAGGCCTGTGCCGGCTCGCACATAACAGAACGTGGCCAGTTCTCGGCTGAGCAGTCCTGCAAACCAACAGCCCAACAGGGGGTCTTACATTGTTCCTTGTTCAAAGCGCCAAGACCACGCAGGCTTTCGGCAACACATCAACTCGGCTGCCACAGGGAAGAGGGATTCAAGAATTTCACTCCAGAACTCACTAGCTACGTATTTCACTCCGGCAAAGTTAAGAACATCCAGGTAGTAAAGTTACTTCGTATCGCAAGGCAATATGTGACTGTTCTCTCACACAATGATTTTATTACGTCTCCCTGGTTCTCATTGCTTTATTTAACAGACGGCTGATTGGAGAGATTGAATAACACTGAGAACAAACTACGTTCTTAACTGCTGTTTCCCTTTCATATCCATCGACTCTCATAAATGGGGTGTAGTGTCTGTACAAGTTGTAGGTAACTGTGTTTTATCCCAGCCGCCTTCGGAGTTTAACAAAGACTCAGGTAGACAACGTGGTCAGAACTTTTCTCTAAATCTACAAAAACTAAAAACGCATGTTTACCTTTATCAGTTATAAAACAATGTTCTGGAAAGTGCTCTGGCTTGTCGTGTACGAGACACTGACACTTCCAGCTGGTTCTCATTTGCTTAACAGTACTACATACGGTGAACATTCATTTTCGAATCTTGGGAGGGTCATTGTCTTCAAGTCGCAAGCTTCACCTTTCCTCGGGGAAGAGGAACGTGGCCTTCACATTTAAGATTTTCATTCCACATTTCTCGAGACGCTGAAGAAATTATGTCATCTCTGCGCCAGCCCGCGATAAGTGCCTGCTGCAGTGGGAAACAGTCACTCGTTAGTAGAGCAGCCGACGATCAGATGGCATCTCGTGAGCCGAGGATCGGTGCCAGTTCGTTCCGGGTGGCCTTGGAGCTGCAACACGTAACAGTCGATAGAATTACCGGCGCGGAGGCCGATTCGTGTGACAGGAAGAAGAATCATAGGCCAGTGACAGATCAAGGCGAGACGATGAACGACCACATCCACGTCCCGCGTTGACGGCGGAGGTGGACTTCCGACATGGAAAGTCTAGCGGCCCCCCTTTCGGCTGGGTCCGGACCGCGGCGTGGTCGTCAGCGCGACGAGCAGCTGCCAGCGTGGAAGACGGTGTACGGCCGCTGTCAGGAATGTCGCGAAACAACACGTTCTCGTCCCACTATCAAGATCCACGAGAGTGTCCCGGAGCGTTATCTCATTCGATCGGACAAGGCGATTGACTTCACAGTGTGCTTACATTGTTCGTGTAGCCTAATGTATCACTAATGCGATCACTTCAGGTGGTTTAAATCAGGCAAGCGGATTCTGACGGTCCCCGATCTGACACTGACTGCTGCACAGTTTACATACACAAGCAAATGACTGTTAGTTATCACTCGAACTTGTTCTTTGTTACAAACTAATATACGATAGAAAACAATATAAAAATATTTTAAAATTTTATCTAATTATCAAACAACTTACCCATAGTAGCTCCTACAGGATGTTTCAGAAACTGTGCTATAAATTTTTGGAGTAACATGTTTACACTGATTTCTTTTAAATACTTGAAAAGGGTATACCTTTGGATCTCTTGTTTATGAGTTATTTCCAATGGATCTCTGATAGAATATCAACACCTTTTATTAGAAGAATTTTCGAATAAATTCAGGTGTTCTGTCATCTCTGTACATTGTTAGGTGATTAATATCGAGGCAGCACTAGTTCAGCAACCAGTATTCTGATGCTGCTTCTCTTCGGCGATAATGGTTATACATAGTGCGGTTTCCATAGTCGCCAGTTTATGTCTTCCACTGGCAACTGTGCCGGCCCAACTTTTGCTGCAAATAAATTAAGAAGACAACATGACCGGAAGTGTCACCTATCTCTGAGATAATTAGTGTCCTTGTACGAGGGGTGTTTGAAAAGTCTGTGCAAAGTCCGAGAGGTCCGAGAGATGGCATCAGCGGTGTGTGTCAGGTAATGTATAGTTAGTAGCATCTTTGGAAAGAACGCACACCAAGTTTCAGGCATTTTGGTCTATTTATTTGTGTTTGGCATTCGTGTGAATCAAAGAAGTCGAGTGATTGTCAAAAAATGGACGTAAAAGAATTTCGTGTGGTAATTAAACATTACTTTATGGAAGGAAAAACACCTCAGGTCACTAAAGAGAAGCTTGATAAACATTACGGTGACTCTGCACCTTCGAATAGAACAGTTTATAAGTGGTTTCAAAATTTTCGGAGTGGCCACATGGGCACAAGTGATGCTGAACGTTCTGGACGCCCTGTGTAGGTTACGACTCCAGAAATCATTGATAAAATCAATGATATAGTGATGGATGACAGAAGACTTAAGGTGCGTAAGATTGCTACTGTTGTGGGCATCTCTAATGAATGGGTACATAATATTTTGCCTAAACATTTGGACACGAGAAAGCTATCCGCAAGATGGGTTCCGCTATTGCTCAAGCTTGACCAAAAACGGAATTGTGTGAAGTGTTCCAAGTATAGTTTGCAGCTGTTCAGGAAGAATCCGCAGGACTTTAAGCGTCGTTTCGTTACAGTGAATGAAACGTGGATACATTACTATATTCCTGAGACCAAACAACAATCTAAACAATGGTTACCAAGGGAGAATCTGCACCAAAAAAGGCGAAGTCCACTGCTTCGGCCGGAAAGGTTATGGCGACTGTGTTTTGGGATTCGCAAGGGATAATCCTCATCGACTATCTGCAAAAGCGCGAAACTATTACAGGTGCATATTATTAATAGTTATTGGAGCATTTGAAAACCGAGTAGCAAGAGAAACGCCGGCGATTGGACTCCAAAAAAAACACTTTTCTTCACGACAATGCACCAGCACACACTTCAGCAGTTGTGGTCGCAAAATTAATAGAAATAGAATTCCAACTCGTTTCACATCCCCCCTATTCTCCAAAGTTGGCTCCCTTGGACTACTATTTGTTCCCCAATTTGCAGAAATGGCTGGCGGCACAAAGATTTTATTCAAACGAGGAGGTGATTGCAGCAACTAATAGCTGTTTTGCAGACTTGGACAATTCCTATTATTCGGAAGAGATCAACAAATTAGAACAGTGTTGGACGAAGTGTATAAGTCTAAAAGGAGACTTTGTTGAAAAATGAAAAAGGTTTACCGCAAACACGTAAGTAGTTTTTATTTTTGCATAGACTTTTCAAACACCTCTAATAGGTCCGCTGCAACGTTGCTCAGTGTCTGTGTTAGGATAACATTCGTGTGAACGCTCGTAAGTGGTTTCATGTCCAGTACCCGGTTCCCTCTTCTGCTTCTAATACTTCCGCTTGATCGTAATACGAACATTAGTATCTCCTACACTTAAATCCCATTTCCAATACGACCTTCATCAAGAATAGACTGACGTGCTACAGTTTCACTCTTAAAAGAAAGCAACGAAGTTCAATGTAAATATTTCAAGTGGTTAGGCAATACTGTGAGGCATAAGTGACAGCAGTTATTGCCTCTAAGTCAGAAAATCAGTTGGAGTCCGTATTTGAGAAGAAGATAACAAAAGGCTGTAGAATATCCCCCATTTTACTGAATCTGTGCATTGAGGAAGCAACAGAGGAAACAAACCATAAATTCTGAGAAGTGTTTGAAGGTCATGGAGAAGAAATAAAAACTTAACTGTTTTCCCACGACTTTGTAGTTTGGTCAGAGACATCAAAGAACTTGGAAGAAAAGTTGAGCGGTATGGATACTCTTGAAAAGAGTTCAGGTGATACACGAATAGGGTGACTCAGCTGCCCCCACCCATGCCGTTTTATGCAACATGCTGTTCTATATCTGGCCTTCGAAAATCAACTATTATCCATATAGACAAAATCAATAGGATCTTTTTGTACGAAAACTGATGTAGCTAAATTTTGTAGCGGGATACGATTTCGCTGGTGGCAATAGTTTTCGAGTTATTCACGAAAAACTTTTTAAAGTGATCTTCAAACACACCACCTCCCCTCACCAGTCAGTATTTCTTCTATGTTGTTCATATCCCTGTCTCCTATCAATGTGCAAAAATTTCCGACTACATGAACTATTCGCGATATTCGACCTTTTTGTTCTTTGTTGATTGGGCTATTACGATACCAACAGAGTCGGCTACTTCAATAACGTTGTAATTTTAAACATGCTCGTGATGGCAATGAGATAAAAATGGCTTTTGTAAGCACTACGCTAAAACTAACTACGACGACGATTCGATTCAAACTTAACTCTCACAGGCACAGTAGTTTCATAGTCAGAAGGGCTCTCGAATGCAACGCTGTAATTGCTTATTTTATGCTTCCAAAATTTACAAAACTGTTAGGGAAAATTTAGACAAACGTCAGTTTTACGACCTGTAAGTGGTTGACTAAGCCGGTGGAGTAATAAGGCCATTCAATGAAGACAAAAAAAGGCCGAGTGCAGGAAACAATTCATGGAGTCCCGAGTTTTTGTACAGTGGCAAGAGGGAGTCCCATGAACAACATACTAGAAATCTTGAGCGCTGGGGGCTGAGTGTGGGAGTGGCTGTATGTTTGAAGGGCACTTTTGTAAGTTTTTCTCGAATAACACGATGTCCGTCACCTCCAGCGAAAACATGTCCCAGTTCTAAATTTAAGTGTATTAAATTTCCAACAAAAAGGTCCTGTTCATTTTTTCTGGCCTAAAAGTTTGCACGTAGCGATCTAGAGAATACGGAAAACGCGGTCGTAGTTCTGAACGCCAGATATATAAATGCGAGTTGCATAAAGCGACAACGGTAGGCGCAGCTGATCACCATATCTACCAGAAAAGCAAGAGTAAAGGAGTGTATTCGACGTAAGTCAGGTGATGACAGGAAGAGCAGCAGTAGTAATAGATGAGTTGTGCTATTTGAACAGCAAAGCAAACGAGGAAGGCAGAAACAACGTGGGTGTAGAGTGTAAACAAGAGCGAGGAAAGCTTTTCCAAGAGAAATATGCTACCATCGAATAGATATTTTGTCAGGAGCATAGTCTTACAGTCCGCCGCTCGTGGTCTCTCGGTGTCCTTCTCGCTTCATCAGCATAATTCATCCCCACTACAGTCGGAGGAAGGCAACGGCAAACCACCTCCATTAGGACCGTGCCTAGTACAGCGGTGCGGGTCTCCCGCATCATACCCCTACGCTCTGTGAAGAAGCATGGGACTTCACTGCCATATCCTTACAACGAATTGAAACGAATATGATAAACAGCAAAAGAGGAGAATAGAAGCTTTTGAGATATGTTAATGACAAACAGAACAACATAAGCAAAGAAATTTATGAAATTTGATATTGCAGAAATGTTCTGAAGACTAGCTGCGTTGATGGGATAATAAATGAAGATATCAAGGAGCGAGTCAAGAAGAAAAGGAATGTATGAAACTGTTTGATAAAATAATAATAGGCTGATAAGCCACATCAGGTTGCAGTGAATATTTAGTTTGGTGTAATGGGATAGATAGATAATTAAAATACAAATACGAGGGCGTGGGGGGAAAATAATGCCTCCGACTTTTTCATTTTTCCGTTTTTTGGGAAAACTCTCAAAGACATTAAAATAAAACAAGGACTTCACTCCGATACTGATGAGATGGTGGAAGCAGAGGTGAGATTGTGGCTACGTCAACAATGTCAAGTATTCTGCAATGACGATATAAACAAATTGGTCTTTATTTGGGAGAAACGTGTTCGTCGTAAGGGTGACTATGTTGAGAAATAAGTATGTAAGACACGAAGAATAAAGAGGTGGAATGTTAATGTTTGTTTTATTTAAAAACCTTTAAAATTTTTCACATAAAAAAATTCAAGGACATTACTTTCCGGGTACGTCGGCGAACATCTTTCATTCAATAGATCCAATGTGTTCAGAGCCTCAGGGATGTAGAATATGACATGAAAACAAAAATAGCTACATACTACAGGTTTATTCATTAAGTACCTCGATGGTTTCATAAGACGGCTACGTGAAAACTAAAATACATAGAGAAAAATTACAAATATCAGTGGACTGAGCACTTGCCAAGCTTCGATACGTAGTAGGTGTCGTGGCGTAAAGTAGTACACATATCAGAACATGTAGACAAATTATCCGATCCATATTGCGCATCGAATTAGTTTATGCCTGCAGATAGGCAACCTAATGAACAGACAGGCAAAGTCGGTTGCTTTCGTGCCTTAGTGGGCAATTCCTGTGAGCGACGTAAGTGAATTGGACGCACATATTGACGTTTGTTATGTCTCAGATGCCGCCTATATTGAGAGCATTATTTTTAATATTCGTTAAGAATTTGCAGAGATCCTGTGTACGCTGATATGAGTCTGTTTTCTCTATGCCGTCTAGTTCTCACCCAGTCGTCTTTTGAACCCATGTGGTATTTATGAATAAGCATGTACCCATCTAGAATATAAATGATTTGGTAAAATTATTTCCATAGTTCTTAACTGAAAAGATCCTCAAAGTTATGAAATAAGAATCAATTAGAAACATACTATCATTTAAGAATGAATACGATGTTTGTCACGAAAACGTAACGGTATATTATACTGAAATGTATAGCTCTCGTAGGTAGCTGCGCATTACCTAACATGAAAAAGGTCGCAACACTTACCGATAATACTGAAAGAACTTATGGGAATGCAACCTGGCGTATTTCACCTGTCGTCGCAGACCTCGCCCTCCCGCAAGGGTTTTTATTTTTTCTTGTACTCCAGGAGGGACTCAAGTTTCACACTTACATACGCAGTACACAGATTGTTGCATTTCTTCACAGAAGATATACGTAAGCCACATTTTACGTAACGCCTACGTATTGTTATATTATTAATAATATACCCAACAGTTGGTTCTGCTAAGAAATTCGTCAACCTAGTAGTAGTAGTTGGCACCAATAAATCATTTAGCCTGCTCTTATATTGTACTTTATTAGTACGAGGCCGTGCTGAAAAGAAATGCCTCCGAATTTCTTACATGAAACTTTTTCTAAGGCACTGTAAATGAAATGAAAGTTATTAGTATTCTCTTAAAGTAGTAAAGGAGTTTTGCTATTTGGGGAGCAAAATAACTGATGATGGTCGAAGTGGAGAGGATATAAAATGTAGACTGGCAATGATAAGGAAAGCGTTTCTGAAGAAGAGAAGTTTGTTAACATCAAGTATTGATTTAAATGTCAGGAAGTCGTTTCTGAAAGTATTTGTATGGAGTGTAGCCATGTATGGAAGTGAAACATGGACGATAAATGGTTTGGACAAGAAGAGATTAGAATCTTTCGAAATGTGGTGCTACAGAAGAATGCTGAAGATTAGATGGGTGGATCACATAACCAATGAGGAGGTATTGAATAGGATTGGGGAGTAGAGGAGTTTGTGGCACAACTTGACTAGAAGAAGGGATCGGTTGGTAGGACATGTTCTGAGGCATCAAGGCATCACCAATTTAGTAGTGGAGGGCAGCGTGGAGGGTAAAAATCGTAGAGGGAGACCAAGAGATGAATACACTAAGCAGATTCAGAAGGATGTAGGTTGCAGTAGGTACTGGGAGATGAAGAAGCTGGCACAGAATAGAGTAGCATGGAGCGCTGCATCAAACCAGTCTCAGGACTGAAGACCACCAAAACATTAGTATTCTACATCTTTATTCTTCAGGTCTTCACATTTATTTCTCAGTGTAGGCACCCTGCCGACGAACGCATTCGTCCAAACGAGAGACTAATTTCTTCATAACATCACCGTAAAATGTCTGACTTTGTTGACAGAGCCACAACTTCGCCTCTGCTTGCCAGGGTTTCTCACTACCCAAGTGAAGTCCTCTAAGATGTTCTTTAAGTTCTGGAAACAGCTGGTGCCAAGACGATACTGTGTGGAGAACGACCGATAACAGTGGACCCAAGGAGTCGGATAGTTGCAAACGTCACGGCTCTCCTGTTTCATCTCGCATTCTCATTTTGAAGGAGAGGCTGCTCCGTGTGTGGATAAACTCTTCGAATTCTTAATTCGATTACTACACGCTGTTTCAAACGCACCATCATAGTTACATGTAACACCGCCACGTCACACGCTACAATACTGAGTCCTTTAACGGCAGAGGGCTGCAAAGACGTAGACATGAAGAATGAAGATCTAGAATGTTAATGAAGTTTGTTTTCTGTAAAAAAAGCTTTAAGCTTTTTTACGTAAAAAGTTCGGAGGCATTAATTTTCAGCACACTCTCTTAGGTGTACTTTTATAGTTGCCAGCAGTTTGTTGAGTACAAGTGTTGCTGAAAAATTAATACTTTTCTTGTTTAAATTAACCTTAAACTGTTACGTAAATTATTCTGAACTATAGTTGTTTCCATGAATTAAGCTGATAACATGAGGAAACACATATTATTTAAGACAAATTTCCTGGAAGAGTAATGCACTGGTGTCCTAAATTTAAAAAAAATGCTTCAAATGGCTCTGAGCACTATGGGACCTAAATTCTGAGGTCATCGGTCCCCTAGAACTACTTAAACGTAACTGACCTAAGGACATCACACACATCCATGCCCGAGGCAGGATTCGAACCTGCGACTGTAGTCGTCGCGCGGTTGCAGACTGAAGCGCAAAAATTAAAGCAACAAACGGAAATTTTGTAACGTTGCATTTGTTTTGCTAGAAAACGTTATAAACAGGTGTTAGTAAACTAGAAAAAATTTAAAGAATAAAGAATAAAGAAAGTAAACAGTTGCAACGTGCATAACGGTAGACAAAAATGTTCTTCATTTTTCTCAACTTATCGGATTTGCACACGCATTCGGACAACTGGTTAATGTATTTGGTATAGAGCGTGATCATCTCTGGCAGCAACACAGGCTTAACAATGACGGGGCATGCTGCTGATGATGCCATCAATCTTACGTCGAGGCAATAACTGCCATTCTTCCTGCAGAGCTACCCGCAAGTTTTGAAGAGTGTTTGATGGATACTGACTCGGTGCAGCCCAGATCTATGGGATTAAAATCGGAAGAACGAGCAAGCCACGTCATGCGTGCGATAACTTCCACTTCCAAGAAAACATCAGCCACCTGTTCCCTATGAGATCGAGCATTATCTTGCATCAAAACGAAGCCTGGGCCCACAGAACTTCAAAAAAACAGCCACATTTGAGTTCCCAAGATCTCGACACGATACCTGACAGCATTTGAACCTGTATAAGTTCACGAAAAGGTGCTCGAGAAGTAAAAAAAAAAAAAAAAAAAAAAATCATGAGAGATCCTCTTCGATATTTGTCACTTTCCCACAATGGTTCTGTCCCGAAATCGTGTTCCACGTACCCTCCAGATGCGAATCTGCCGTGGATCACTCTCCAGACCAAATTGGGACTCATCTTTGGTGAGACCACTGGCCTATTGTTCGACATTCCAGATGGCACGTTGAAGACCCCACCCTAGACGTTACCTTCTGTGCAGATGTGTCAGAGGTACACATACAGCAGATCTCTGACAATAAAGGCTACTCTGCCGAAGCCTTCTGTACATCGTTTGCCTTGATACAACACGTCCAGTGGATGCTACGAGGTCAGATGAAAGTTGCCGTGCAGTACTAATTCGACACCAGCATCCCCTTACAGCCAAAATCTGGTCCTCTGTTTCTGATGCAACACATGGTCGGCCTTGCCCTGGTCATCGGGATACAGTTTCGGTCTCTATAATCCGTCGCCACAACAGAGAAGCAACAGAACGATTCACATTATGCCATCGGGCCACTTCAGTTTGCGACTCGCTGCTTCCATTCTTCCTAATGCCCTTCACCGTAGGCAGTCTGCTAGGCGCCTTCTCTGTGCCATACTGCGCTGTCTGTGACTGTGTAAACAACGATTGTGGATGTGGGACTACCCGGCAAATATTAACCCATTTGATAGGTGTCCTGACGTCATCGTTGGCCTGGTTGTCCGTTGACCGAAATGCCATCTTGCGTGCAGAACACGATCGTACGGATGTTTGTTAACAGTTTGTATGACTATATGGAGAATTAGACACAGGATGGGGAAGTAGCGGATTGGACACCTGTGTATGCTGGGAACCTATCGTTAGTAGTCACATATCCGTGGAGAGGCCTCAGCAGGACGTTGAATTCACACCACAAATAATTCGTATTATATGCTTTTGTACTCGGAAATATTAGTTTGGCTTAATGTGTAACCCGAAAGTGTGATGCTATTACGACATTATTGAATGAAACCAAGCATGCCGCCTTTCTTTAAATGTCAAAATACCCGCGCCCGATAAAACTAATATTGCAAATAAATGGTGTTTAGGTGTTTCTGCGTTACTGTAGTGTGTTCGTCTCATTTGAATCTTTTATCAGGTTCTAGTCTCTATTACCAAGTTGTAATCCCAAAATTTTAATAATAAATAATGTAATAATAAGATTATTAAAATTTTGGGATTACAACTTGGTAATAGAGACTAGAACCTGATAATAGATTCAGTAAATAATGTAATAATAAGATACATAACTAATGAGGAGGTATTGAATAGAATTGGGGAGAGGAGAAATTTGTGGCACAACTTGACAAGAAGAAGGGACCGGTTGGTAGAACATGTTCTGAGGCATCAAGGGATCACAAATTTAGCGTTGGAGGGCAGCGTGGAGGGTAAAAATCGTAGAGGGAGACCAAGAGATGAATAAACTAAGCAGATTCAGAACGATGTAGGTTGCAGTAAGTACTGGGAGATGAAGAAGCTTGCACAGGATAGAGTAGCATGGAGAGCTGCATCAAACCAGTCTCAGGACAGACAACTACAACAACAACAATAATAAGATTTTAATAATATCAACCTATCTGGTTATGTCATGTTTTAGACTTCTGATGGGCTAGATGGCAATACAGAGTGTCTAATCGTCCTTTGGCGACCTGTACTGAGCTAGAAACTATTTAATCGCTTCAAACAAAAATTTCATGAATCGCTCATTCTAAAATTATACTTGGTCTGCTATTTATTGGAATATTTGTATCATCCGAAAATAAAGGAAACAAAGTAGTCGGAAATGTTAGTGACGAAAGGTCATTAACATACATCAGAAAATATATGGGCCCCATGAAGGAAAATTGTGGGACCCGCCAGGTTAGCCGAGGCCGCTAATGCGCTGCTTCCTGGACTCGGGTAGGCGCGCCAGCCCCAGATCGAATCAGCCTGGCGGATTAACGACGAAGGCCGGTGTGCCGGCCAGCCTCGATGTGGTTTTTAGGTGGTTTTCCACATCCTGCTAGATGAACACCGGTTGATCCCCACGTCCTCCTAAGTTACACGACTTGCAGACATCTGAAAAATTTCACAGTATTTCAAGGCTTACACTAGATGCAGACAGCTGGGGTACACTAATTCCGTCCTGGGGGGGGGGGGGGGTACGGGGTGGCGAAAGGAAGGCCATCCGGCCACCCTCTGACACTGACATTGTCAAATCGATGGTAACTAGACCGACCTCGCGCTGAAGTGGAAAAAAGTCTGTTGATGACTGATAACTTAATATAGCTCTCCTGCCTATTGACCCTCTTTGTTTCCTATTAATCATATATAATTTCAACAGTTTTGGTCTATTTCTGTGACTCTACAATACTTTAATTTATTCTAAAGTATTTTGCTATTTGGGCAATGAAATATCTTTGACAAATCAGAGGCATCATGCAATTTATTGTCTGATGATACATATGTTCTCTCCATAACGGAACTCCTCAGAAATCCAAACTGTGACTCTGAGAACATATTGTTTGGAATTAGATTGTTAAGGCTCAAGTTCCATATTACATTTTCCAAAATCTTCGAGAATGCTGGTACATAGTCACTATAAATTTTTGATTCGAGATATTTTATAGTGGAGATTACTTGTTTAGGTTTATTGAAGGTTATGTTCATGTTACTGATATTATTTGTAATGCCTCGTCTCTGATATTCCATTGAAGCTATTACTGACCTTAACAAACACCATTTTCCAGTAACAAATACGAAATGATTATTAATAAGTTTCGTATGTTTAGTATGTACGAGGGTTATTCGGAAAGTAAGGTCCAATTGGGTGCGAAATAGGAACCACAATGATAATCTGATGAAGCTTTGCGCAGATGTGCTGTGCAGTATCTCTAGTATACCGGCCGATCGCGTCACATCAGTCTCTTCAGTTATGAGTGCACAGGAAGTACGTAAAGATGCCTAGATAAATAGTGTCTCCCGCCAAGTATGAGGGCCTGGTGAGAAATTTCGCCTGACGTCATGCAGCCCACATAACATAACTGCTGTGTGTTTCCTTCTTCATTATATTTCTTGTCCACACGCCGAGTGATGGCGTCGTCTTGTCGCAACGTTTCGATGAGTTTCGTACTGATCATCTTCTGGCGAAAGTGATGAATTTCGTACCCATCACTTTCGCTTGTCGATGATGAGTACGAAACTCATCGAAACGTTGGACAGGCCAAGCCACCACACGGTTGATCACCAGATAAGATTTCATCAGATTACCAGAGAGATACGGAATCCCGATTTCAAGCACTTGATTGCTTGCGGCAGTTTGCCGTCGGCAGTGTGTGTGTGTGTGTGTGTGTGTGTGTGTGAGTTATTAGAGTCGCTGACGGTCGACTGCAACTGAATATTCATTGGCGGTAAATCTGCCAACGGCGACTATGACTCTGCTAACTGCCGTTCGTGTGGCCTATCCACCCAGCAGAAACGTCGCCACAACATCGGAGCTGGCCACTCCGACTATCGGGAGACCTCTGCAAGGAGAGCATACCTAAACTTATCACAAGACACCCGTTCGAATGAAGTGGTGCAATGATTAAAGACAATCGATTCATATTCTCGAATAGAACCATAACAGTCTTTGATAAATGCCTGAAACGGTTACTAAACCCCCAACTAGTGCGCAGAACGCCTTCGCAACAAGTTACGGCTCAAAATTAATGAGAATATCGTTTCGTGCCATCTGTCAAACAACGTCATTGAGTGTTCAATAAGTGTCCGATTCAGATAGCTTATATAATGCTCGAATACAGAACTACGTGGGGTTGGATAGTAGGATTATGTTCGTGGCACTAGATAGATAACTGTAAGAACCCGTAGGAGGAACGTCAACATTATGGGAGGGTATGAACGGTCATTTGAGGTACATGTGCTGATGCCCTATGTTTTCGAGTTAGATATGAACCGTGGACCTTGCTGTTGGTGGGGAGGCTTACGTGCGTCAGCGATACAGATAGCTGTACCGTAAGTGCAACCACAATGGAGAGGTATCTGTTGAGAGGCCAGACAAGCGTGTGGGTCCTGAAGAGGGGCAGAAACCTCTTCAGTAGTTGCAGGAGCAACAGTCTGGATACTTGACTGATCTGGCCTTGTAACATCAACCAAAACGGCCTTGTTGTGCTGATACTCCGAAAGGTTGAAAGCAAGAGGAAACTACAGACGCAATTTTTCCCGAGGGCATGCAGCTTTATTGTATGGTTAAATCTGATAGCGTCCTCTTGGGTAAAATATTTCGGAGGTATTATATTCCCTCATCCGGATCTCCGGGTGGAGACTACTCAGGGGGATGTCTTTATCAGGAGAAACTAAACTGGCGTTCTACGGATTGGAGCGTGGAATGTAAGATCACTTAATGGG
The DNA here is from genome assembly GCF_021461395.2 of Schistocerca americana. NCBI lineage: Eukaryota > Metazoa > Arthropoda > Insecta > Orthoptera > Acrididae > Schistocerca > Schistocerca americana. The sequence goes on along the minus strand of NC_060121.1, from coordinate 788,929,474 downwards.
GCAGCTAGGTTAGAAAATTTTAAAATAGAAATGGATAGGTTAAAGTTAGATGTAGTGGCATTTAATGAAGTTCGGTGGCAGGAGGAACAAGACTTTTGGTCAGGTGAATACAGGATTGTAAATACAAAATCAAATAAGGGTAATGCTGGAGTAGGCTTAATAATGAATAAAAAATAGGAACGCGAATAAGCTACACCGAACAGCATAGTGAACGCACTATTGTAGCCGAGATACCCATGAAGCCCATACTTACCACAGTATATGCCAACTAGCTCCGAAGATGATGAAGAAATGTATGATTATATAAAAGAAATATTCAGAAAGCTGAGCGAGGCTAAAATTTAATAGTTATGGGGGACTGGAATTCGGTAGCAGAAAATGGAAGAGAAGGAAAATAAGTACGTGAATACGGAATGGGGGTAAGGAACGAAAGAGGAAGCCGTGCGGGAGAATTTTGCACAAAGAATAACTTAATCATAGGTAACAGTTAGTTTAAGAATCATGAAAGAAGATTGTATACGTGGAAGAGGTCTCAAGACACTAGAAGGTTTCAGATAGATTATGTAATCGTCAGATAGAGATTTACGAACCAGCTTTTAAATGGTAAGACATTTCCAGGGGCAGATGTGGACTCTGACCACAATTTATTGATTACGTTTTAGAGATTAAAACTGAAGAAACTGCAAAAAGGTGAGAATTTAAGGAGATGGGACCTGGATAAACCGAAAGAATCAGATATTGCAGAGAGTTTCAGAGGGAGCATTAGGAAACGATTGACAAGAACAGGGTAAATAAATACAGTAGCAGAAGAACGGGTAGCTTTGCGAGACGAAATAGTGAAGGTAGCAGAGGATCAAATAGGTAAAACGAAGACGGCTTGGTGAAACCCTTGGGCAACAGAAGAGATGTTGAATTTAACTGATAAAAGAATAAAAAATAAAAATGTAGTAAATGGAGCAGACAAAAAGGTATATAAACGTCTGAAAAATGAGATCGACAGGAACTGCAAAATGGCTAAGCAGGGATGGTTAGAGAACAAATATAAGGATGTAGAAGCATATATCACTAGAGTTAAGACAGATACTGCCTACAGGATGCGAGGTACCGGGGCTAGCATTGTATTTAACACTAAATTCTTCTAGAATCTTAATATGTAAATGATGATCTAAGCCCCCCCCCCCCCCCCGCCCCCTATTCCAACTCCGACTTCTGCTGTTGCACATGGATTAAGAAGAAACACGAACTGACTGTAATCGATCCTGCAAGTGGAGTAGAAAAGAGTTTGACACCTGCCATAATTTAATTTGATAGAAATTAATTAAATAAAAGAAAGCTTCATTAACATAGTGAGAAATGAAAAGGTTGCTCAACCGATTAACAGAATGAAAGTTCTGTCCAAAAAACAATTTGATTTATTATTACTAAACTCAAAATCATAGACAAAACTCATGAAACATTTACAATACATCAAACTGGAACAAATTGGATACTCAAATAAATGCTGTGTAGGTGAAGTTGTCCATAAACTAGATTGTGACATTTATGACGAAGTGGTATGTGGAGCCGATTCGTTGCAACTCAAATCTTAAGAGAAACACTGAGCCAACCCAACATTAATTGCTGCTACAGTAGTGACAACTCAGGTAATGAACATCCAAGACAGGGACACGCAAGAAAAGATGGGAACAGGCGCGCTCTGCTGAGCTCTGATTATCATAGAGCAAATTCTCTAATCTCCCGATGCTGCGGACATACATTACCAAGCTGTCTTCTTAACTGCAAGGACACGATCTGGCGTACCAGAAGCGATGGCTGGTTGCTTCGACGTCCCATCGTGGTGATGATAATGTCGCGAGTATAGCCCGAAACAAATTATCCTGGTCTGGTTGTTCCAAACTAAAGACTTCCTATCAATACAAATGCGCCTCTGAGGGAGACGGAGAAAGCCCGCCACACAATCACTGATGGTACAGTGATTGATTTTAACAAGCGAAGTCACACAGTAACTCCGAGACAGTCAACTTTAGCCAAAACTGCTCAAGACAGACAACACAGGCTGCTTGTACGCAAAACGCTCAATTGCCAACTGTACTCGGAAAGTTACGTTGAAGTCGAAACTCCATCAACTTCGTCAAACAGTTACAATTAAATAAAAGTATATTAGACAGCCAACGGAAGGCAGGCTGTCCAGAGCAGCGAGAGCTCAGTCTTGTAACCTACTCCGACCGAAAGGCGAGAGCCGACCCTCTCAAGAGCACCCGTACAAACCGAATACCGAACATTCCCGCCCCCACGACAGTGCCCGTGGTTATACGTTCCAATCAGCAACTCGAAAACCGTCGGAAAATTCCACTCTATTGCCAAAGCACTACCATTCCACCAATGGAGATTCTTGGCGCCAATTTCTGTGCTGATTTTGCTACATCACGGAGCTATGCCCTGAGCAAGCTAATCACAGTTACGATTTTGCGGAAAACGCGGGAATTTGCCCGCCAAGACTGCCTGGGAACACAAGTCATTCCCACGCCTCGCTGGTAGCCCGCCAGAAACGGTTTTCACTAAGTTTCTGCGAAGTAAATCTCTAGCCCAGCCGCCCCTTCCGGCCCATCTGGGCGTGTCGCTCCCGCTCTTATGAAAATGTCGGTGTCTGGAAAGCATCCACTCGACTCCCTCACACCCGTCAGCTTAACCCTTTCAAGATCAGCAAAGCTGTCACCGGACCACCCGGGTGACGAGAGACGCTGCATGTGAAGTCCGCGTGTGAAGGAATAGCAACTTTTCACCGCATGCAATTAGAGAGGAAAATCGAAATACTCAGAGTAAGATAGAAATATGAGTGGGGGCTCTTGCCTCCTCTCAAGGAAACCTAAAGAGACTTTGGAGAAAAGGGAACCATTTGTATGGATATCATGAGCTCAGATACAAAACCAGTCCTAAGCAAAGAAGGGAAAGCAGAAAGTTGGAAGGAGTATACAATCTATACAAGGCTAATATACTTGAGGGCAAAATTATGCAAATGGAAGAGGATGTAAATGAAGATGAAATGAGAGGTATGTTACTGCATGAGGAATATGATTGAGCACTGGAAGACCTAAGTCAAAACAAGGCCCCGGGAGTACACAACACTCCATTAGAACTACTGATAGCCTTGGGAGTCACATCAAAACACTTCCATCTGGTGAGAAAGACGTGTAAGACAGGCGAAATACCCTCAGACTTCAAGAAGAGTATGATTATATAATTATTCCAATTCCAAAGAAATCAAATGTTGACAGACGTAAAAATTACCGAACTATCAGTTTAATAAATCACGGCTGCAAAATACTAACGTGAATTCTTTACAGACAAATGGAAGAACTGGTGGAAGCTGACTTCGGGGAAGATTAGTTGGGATTCTTTAGAAATGTTGGAACACGCGAGGCAATACTGTCTCTACAATTTATCTTACAAGGGAATCTCCCCATAGCACCCCCCTCAGATTTAGTTATAAGTCGGCACAGTGGATAGGCCTTTAAAAAGAACACAGATCAATCGAGAAAACAGGAAGAAGTTGTGTGGAGCTATGAAAAAAATAAGCAAAATATACAAACTGAGTAGTCCATGCGTAAGATAGGTAACATCAAGGAGAGTGTGAGCTCAGGAGCACCGTGGTCTCGTGGTTATCGTGAGCAGCTGTGGAACGAGCGGTCCATGGTTTAAGTATTCCCTCGAGTGAGAAGTTTAATTTTTTATTTTCAGACAATTATCAAAGTTCAGGCACTCACACATAATCAACTTCGATCTCCAAAATTCCAGGAGATGTTTAGATTTGCTTGGACATATGCAGGATTTGACGGTCTACACACGGAAAAATTGAAAACGGTAAAACATTTGTTTTGACAGAGCACAGGGAAAACTGTGCGACTATGAAACTGTTGCATTCATCACTTTTTTGGGAGTGATTATCACATCCACAAGAAAACCCAAATCGGGCAAGGTAGTAGAATCTTTTTACCCATTCATCAAGTGTACAAGTTAGGTGGGTCGACAACATATTCCTGTCATGTGACGCATATGCCGTCACCAGTGTCGTGTAGAATGTATCAGACATGTTTTCCTGTTGAGGAATCGGTTGACCTATGACCTTGCGATCAAATGTTTTCGGTTCCCATTGGAGAGGCACGTCCTTTCGTCTACTAATCGCACGGTTTTGCGGTGCGGTCGCAAAACACAGACACTAAAATTATTATAGTGAGGTCCCAAATCACCGACACTAAACTTATTACATTGAACAGAGACGTCAATGAACGAACGGACAGATCATAACCTTGCGAAATTAAAGAAAATAAACTTTTCACGCGAGGGAAGACTTGAAGCCAGGACCTCTCGTTCCGCAGCTGCTCACGCTAACCACGGGAGCACGGCGCTCCTGAGCTCACACTATCCGTGATATTGCCTATGTTGCACATGGACTACTCAGTTTGTATATTTTGCTTCTTTTTTCCATAGTTCCACACAACTTCTTCCTGTTTTCTCGATTGATCTGTGTTCAGGTTATCAAGGCCTATCCACTGTGCCAACTTATAACTAAATCTGAGGGGGGTGCGATGGGAGGTTCCCTTGTTAGAAGATGCGTTAAAGAAAGGCAAACCTTGGTTTCTAGCATTTGTAGACTTAGAGAAAGCTTTTGCAAATGTTGACTAGAACACTCTCTTTCTAATTATGAAGGTGGGAAGGATAAAATACAGGGAGTGAAAGCCTATTTACAATTTGTACAGAAACCAGATGGCAGTTATTAGAACTAAGGGGCACGAAAGGGTAGCAGTTAGTGAGACAGGGTTGTAACCTGTCCTCGATGTCATTCAATCTGTATATCGAGCAAGCAGTGAAGGAAACAAAAAATATATTTGGAATAGGAATTAAAATGTATAGGAAACTAAAACTTTGAGGTTTGCCGACAACACTATAGTTCTGTCAGAGACAACAAAGGACCTGGAAGTACAGCTGAACGACATGGACAGAGTCTTGAGAGGAGGATGTAAGATGAACATAAACAAAGAAAAACCAGTATAATGGAATGAAGCCGAATCAAATTAGGTGATGATGAGGGAATTAGAGAAGGAAGAGAGATGGGTTTTGCTATTTGAGGAGCAAAATAACTGATGATGGTCGAAGTAGAGAGGATATAAAATGTAGACTGTGAATAGCAAGAAAAGCGTTTCTGAAGAAGAGAAATTTGTTAACATTGAGTACAGATTTAAGTGTCAGGAAGTATTTTCTGAAGGTATTTGTATGGAGTGTAGCCATGTATGGAAGTGAAACATGGACGATAAATAGTTTTGACAAGAAGAGAATAGAAGCTTTTGAAATGTGTTGCTACAGAAGAATACTGAAGATTAGATGGGTAGATCACGTAACTAATGACGAGGTACTGAACAGAATTGGGGAGCAGAAGACTTTGTGGCACAAGTCGACTTGAAGAAGGGATTGTTTGGTGGGAGATGTTCTGAGGAATCAAGGGATCACCAATTTGATACTGGAAGGGAGAGTGGACGGTAAAAATCGTAGAGAGACACCAAGACTTGAATACTGTAAGCAGATCAGAAGGATGTAGGTTGCAGTAGTTGTTCGTAGATGAAGAGACTTGCATAAGAGAGAGTAGCATGGAGAGCATGGAGACCACAACAACAATCATTTGAGTTTTTTTCCGCTATGACAGTTTCTTGTTCGCTCATCTAACGTCTTTGCTCTCAAATCTGATGCCCTTAACGCCTTAGCTCGTAAAAAAAAATTTAGTGGTCTGGTGCATGCGCCTCGATTTGACGCCACTTCGATATTTTAGGGGAAGCTCCAACTGTAACTGACAGAACGTAAATTTAAACACACATATAACTGTCACCAATCACTGTTCTTTAGCTTTTCTCAACGTTTATTTATTTATTTAAAATTAATAAAAAGCAGATAATTTGTCTGCGTGGCCTTCTGAGTGGCCTTTGGCACAGTCTTTGACTTGTAGTGGACAACCTTTTGGATTCTTATTAACATTAGATCATGCACATTTCATAAAACGACGTGAGCAGAGATTGCGTGCTAATGTGAAAAGTGATGTGAGTAGCTTAATCACGATCAAGCTGATATCAGTCAGCCTAAAACTTGGAAACTAAGAATTTTGTAGTTCAAGGCTCTGTGACTTTTGAATTTCGATTACTTGTTGCTATGTACCGTGATGTAGAATAGTCTTTGCTGCTCTTTTTTTAAATACGAATTACGTAAATTTCTAAGTGTCTGACACTAATTATTCTAAACTGAGTGTATCCATAATTTATATTAAATACAAAAAAATGGCTTACTCATTCAAACAATCACAATACGTTGGCTAATTCTCACTAGTACCCTGTTAGAAAGATGTCGTTTACTGAGTTCTGTTAAAATGTCACAAATGAATACAGTTTCCTAATACCATCTCTCAAAGTTTGTTTAGGCTCTACAACATCGTTTCTTACCTACAACGGATAGTTCAGCTCAGCTCTGTCTCGTTCAGTTGTAAGGATATGAAGTAAACTTCAAGTACCTGGAATGAGTTGCGCGGCTAATTGTCTTACTACTTACTTTTGGCTGCTCTGACAAATGAGAGTTTTGTTATCCTTCCAGAAATGCAGCTAACAGTCCACGCAATAGAGCAAGGCGTGACAGTGCAGTAATGTTATGATTTGCATTCAGGCAGTGAGGATACACTTTAATTACATGTTTACAAACGAATGAAAAAGGTTAAAGTGAAATAATATTAACATCCTTTCAATAACTGACAAGCTACTTGCACTAAGATAAAACTATGATATTCCTCGCGTTGTCATACATTATGCATACTTAAGCAGACAAACTGTATTTAAGTATGAAGGCTTTCACGACCGGATGACATATCTTCTGGTAAACCTTCTGGGATGTAAGGTCGTGGTCCATGAAACTCTTCAGCTCCTAACGTTTCGTCCAGAGCTGCGCTGGACATCTTCAGAGGGGTGTTTCTCCTCCGGTGAGTCCCTGAAACTCTTCAGCTCCTAACGAGTCTTGCCAGTGCAGCTCTGGACGAAACGTTAGGAGCTGAAGAGTTTCGTGGACCACGACCTTAAATCCCGGAAGGTTTACCAGAAGAAACAGTATTTAAGTTACAAAATGTAGTCGTTTCGTTTCTGATAATATGCTTTTAACTGAAAAAGGGGAGGGTGACGAATAGTAATTAGATTCTGAAATCATCATCAACAATTCATTTTGTATACCAAAACGCGCCTATTGCTGAAGAAACTGTAATCGTTACACTACAATAGTTACTGGGCTAGTGCTTGCATCAAATAAGATCTATATTCATGTTACCTTTTTTTGAAAATATGTCTTCTCACTATGAATCATTTCCAAAATCATTGTCTACCGTCATTCAACCCAGGGAGCATCTGAAATACAATTCATTCTGAATTCAGCAAGTCCCCGTTGACTCCCTCTTTGTGTCTGTCTGCTACTACAAGTTCTGGTAGCTAAAGAGTAACATATTACTCATATGTTCAGGCATCCAGAGACGCTCACAATGGAAAACACTCGAAGCGATACTGCCACATCTCGTGATATATAAACCTACCATCGTGTAACTGCACTGACGGAGATGGAATTCGTTACACAGTGAAGCAGAAGTGCCATGTTTTTCAACTTTGTGATGTTTATCACATACCAGGTATTAAAAGAATACGCTTCCATTCCACTTGGAACTGACGCCCATGAGTAAGATAAATATCAGGGCACTAATACTCTTACACTCTTGTATTTGTTGTGACATGGAAGTAAACAGCCCCAGAATGTTAACTTTACGAATTTCTTACCTTACCTGAAACGCGTGCTGTGTCACTTCATGAAGATTGCTGGGTGGATGCTGGTATGAGAGTATACATTTTTCCATCGTATCCTAGCCAGTCAAGGGTCCGTACATTCCTTAACGCGTATGTGGTGTGAACCCCGGTGTGTGGACTTACGTTATCTTGCTGGAATATTCAGTTCGATACCCTTGTCTTTAAAGATATTTCAACGGCTTTTGTCACTCTACTTACAGGCAAACATTCAGCCTGCTATCAACAATTAACTAATACATGACTGCAGGAGATGGAGAAGTAGTCGTATCGAGAATTGTTTCGTCCAGTGACCTGTCACAAGGGTGCCTACGAACACGTTGGCGTCGATCTGAACGCTACAAACAGAAAGGAGACCCATCGAAGAACACCACAGAACGACTTTCAGGATCTCATTTTATGGATCTACAAGGGACTCTGAATAAAAAAATCTGAATTATTAAAGAAGACTGGAACGGAACACTTGTTTTTTTCTCGAAATAGTCGCTATTTCTTTGAAACCCGCTTTCGTTTAGATTCGTAAAAATGTGCCCAAGTTTCAGCTCCCGTTACAGTACGGCGAAGAAATCCCGCCCCTTCAGCCTCGCGCTTTCGCAACAGCTTCCTTCACACATCTATGCACTTTTCTTTCACTTCTGATTTCAAATGTTTTGGAACCCACCTCACGCACACTTTCTTAAAGATCAACAGGTTATGAAAAATATTGCAGCTGAACCAACTCAAATGTTCATCGTTGCTGCAATATTACTCCCCGTAGTGCGCCTGTTTTCCCGTATCAGCTCGTCAACTCTCGCAACATTTTTCTTCGTGTTTGCACAGATAGAGCGTGTTGGGAGTGGTAAATCATCAGTACTTGTTACATCCCGTTTGAACTTACCTACCCACTCGTACATTTGTGTTCTGCATTGCTTCCACCATATTACACTGGCGTCAGACGGTGACTTTCAGCTGGATTTAGTCCTTCAACTAACAGATATCTAATGACACAGTGCTGCTCCACGTTGGTGCAAGGCTGCAACGGCTCCGCCATCTTGTTCCACTAATATGCAGCATCCTGTTGGCTAGACAAGCAATGCCAAGTCCATCTGATAATAGCTCTAGGACACCACCAAAAAATAACAAAGAAGCACAAACTTGGTCGAAGTTTTGTATTATTTATACGAGTTTTCCGCTTATTTATTCAGTGGACGGTGTGTGTCATGCAAGTTTTTCTTGTTTGTGCCATGGTTCAGTAGTAAACGACGCATGGCAACTCGAAATCTCAGCCCTGCTCTCAGAAATCTGTTTCCAACTGCTCACTCTGGTACTGCCTGTAACCTCTGTCTGAAGCTGTTGTCAACCGTCTGTCAGACTCAGTGGGAAAACCCTACCATCACCTCGTCTTCAGTCCTTCTGAATGAACCCGAGCGTACTCCTCTTCACGCACTGTTATCCTGACACCACCGCATCAACACTCGTCATGCAGTCATTGCACAAAAGGCTCCCATGCCACTCACGGCAATAGTCGCACTGTTCGCAGACTACGGAAGATGGCGACAAGCTGGAGTTGGACGTCCTGTAGCCATGCCGTATTTCAGAATATCCCACAGATATGGGATTACTGGGTATCAGTTAGATAGCGCTCGATCAAAGTGCTCAGTGACACTTCAGACGTTAGTAAATTCAGATTACATACACTAACAACATCGAACGTGTTTACATTGGAAAACAGAGCACATGTGCTTCAAAAGCTACTAACATCTAAACTTCCACTGCTTTATCAAAGATGTAATGTGGACGCACCAATAATTAGCACTGTGACTAATATATAGTTAACGTATGAAATACGAAATATTTTTGTAAAAAATACGATAAATTTAATGTGAAAATTATATAGAGACAACAGCTACATGTAAGTAACACAATACATAACAAAACATATCACTTAACTGCTGCCAAATCATTCATTCGTGTCTACTTTTCATCATCATAGTATTTATTTCGATTTAAACAGTGATCTCCAATGCTAATCGCAGGCAATCATCTATTGACCAAGTATTATAGTTAGTAGTAGTAGGGAATGCGTGATATGTTCACATTTGAGCATCAGGTTTATAAAGTATGTGTTTGTGGAAACGAAATGGCAATGTCCACTCGTAAGGAGGGTATGGATTTGACTTGGAGTACTGTGACAGCAAAGGGGAGAGTATGTCCAGTCATACGGAACATACAAATTTTTCTATTTCCAGAGCCACTGTCGACAGCAGGGTGTATTTCCAGTACTTCGCTCATTGTCGAATGACATTCAGTTGAGACCGCAATCGTAACATTTAATTGTAAGTCTACTGAAAAAAACATATATGTGACTGGTTTTCTGGAATAATTCTGTATATGCATGGGCTGTGGTGGGAATGATTCACATTCCCCATTAACAGCAGCAGCTGCCCAATGGAGAGGCCTGTTGGAGTGTATACGAGTTAACTTTGACGTCTGTCGGCGATCGAATAGAGAACTAATACTTAGTATGTGTTGGGCAGCTTTTGTGATCAAGTGTAAATTTGAGAAGATTGTGTATGGAAGTGCGTTTGCGCTGGACTGATATTCCCTCACATGTAAATTGTTCAGTTGACTGCTTGTGCACATTTCGGGCATTTACTTAGTTGAGAGAAGATCTATTGTGGTGTGTGCATGTGGTATGTGGAAGACACGTTTGCCTGTTCTCTAGACATGGGAAAGACCTCAGTTGGTTCGTAAGGTACAGGACTGATTTGGAGTCTGTTACATGAGCGAGATAGGTATTAGCAGGTGGAAATATCAATTTCCATCTGTTTGTTTCTAGTTACTCAGTGGTATAGAGCACGCTCCACCTAGCTAAAGTTTCGGAATTATGTAGCGTGAGCGATCGGGTGGCTACTGCTGTGTGCTTGATATAGAGAAGTACGGCGAAAATGATATAATATTATGGCCGACAATGTGGAAATACTTCTGTTCGTGTAATCCCAGAGTCTAGAAATGGGTGTAGAAACGCCAGCAAGCAGGCAGGTCCGGACCAGATACAATAGTGCATTTGTAACGATGGGGAAACGAGCCTGTCTTTGCACATCAATTCTGAGAGTGACTTCGATTCACTGAGGTCTTTCTGATGTAAATTGGGTGGTTTTGTATTGCGTAGGATACGAATTTTATGTTTAGTGCATCGACACAGTATGCGTTGATGTATTGCTGAGTTGGAGATCGTATTCACGCACTAATATTCAAGCTTCTGGCGTGAGTGGGAGCACAGTGTAAATGAGTAGGTGTCTTTACGTATTTGACGATATGTATGGCACTTTGCGAGGTTTAGTTGTCGGTGCAATATGGCAATCAGTGTAAAATAGTTTATTGCGGCTGAATGTCACGTTTGTAGATAGAAAGAAAAGGTGGATGGTGCTTCCCTAGGACTGCGGAACACAGTGACATATAGCCTGTGTGAGCGTAAGCATTCGATAATCTTTTTAGGTGCTGTACAAAGATAACAGTACTGTTAGTGTATAATGTGTATATACTGTATTGTAAAGTTACTGTGGCTTACATTGTGTAAAATGTGTATATACTCCATTGTAAAGTTACTATGTTTTATGTTGTGGCAAGAGTAGAAAAGATGACTGTGTGCCCTAACGTAAGTGTCTTTCCGTATCTGACGATATGTATGGTAGTTTGTATGATTTAATTGTCAGTGCAATATGGCGATCTGTGTAAAATAACCGCTGAAAGTCTCGTCTGCGGAAGGAAAAAAGGTGGACAGTGCTTCGATATCGGCGGTATCAGTATTTCAGCGAGTAAATTCGATAACAGCCAATCATAATACTCCATTCATTCACATCCTTTGTACCTGCATGTAGGAGCATCTACATAGAGGTGAGAACATTTGCGTATGTTGAGAGCAGGAAGGGTAGCACGTGATGGGCTGGGTACCACGTTAGGTGCGCGAGGAAGACTGCATTCGACGTTATTGTGCGTTATTTTCGAAGAGATTCTGTTAGGGCAAGAATTTTGGTGCATACAAGCTGAGACAACGTGACAACTCCTACAAAAGCGCAGTTCTGTGGGAATGTGCAATTCACTAGAGTTCGACTTGGCTTTTATTTGAGAGCAATGTGGCTTCAGTATAAGATTGAGAACGTTGCTACATGCGCTTGCAATGGTAAGTAGCTATGCGCGGCAAAGCGTCAACTACACATCACGCATGGTTCATTAGAATCGCTAAGGAGAAATCAGTTTGTGTTATCCTGGAATGGATTTCTGCAGTGTCTTCAGCGGGCCGCAGTTAGAGCGAGGGTAGCGATGAACCGACGCGCGCGGCCAAGCATGGAGCGTCTGCGGTCTGTAAGTTAAGTCTTCGTTCCCGTCCAGACACGTCATCAACGGCGCCAAGATGCAACTTTCACCCGCGTTTGTCGGCAGCTCGCGAATGTGACAGCGCATGCGTCCCAGGTCGGTCGCGCAAGGACCTATGTCTAGGTGAACACGTCTTCGGATAGGAATTTCTCAAAAATCAACTATGAAAGGGATGTGGCAGCTTCATGCTCGCGGGACCCAAGTGGGGGTCTGTGCGTGGTTTGAGGGCTGATGGCCTCGTCACTTCGCTGACCATTGGACAGGGTGTGTGTGGGGGGGGGGGGGGGGGGGGGCGGTGCTTGCGTCCGTTGATTGCATTATTTTGCGAGTGGACCTGTAGGCTGTACCATACGCTATTTGGACGGTTTACGAGTACTGAGCGTGTCTACACATCACTGTGCTGCATTATTTAGGAATAGTCTGCAAGAGTGTACTGAAATTATTTGTTTAATTTGGGAGTTGTTTGCGCGTCTGGAGAGCATTATTTAGAAGCAATTAGCAGGACTGTGGGCTGCGTGAGATGGCCCCAAGCATGTTAGAGCGTGTGTTTTGTATTAGTGTGATAAATGTACTCCATCCCTAAATAAAATGTTCAAAAATACATAGAGTGCACTCTTTCCTTACTCTCCCCAGCAACCCAGCGCAGCCTGAGTCATTTTCGGGCCATTTTCCCTCTACTGACCACCATCTGAGGTTCTATGACGTAGAATCACGTGACTAATGCAGTAGCCAATAGGTGTGCAGCATATAGGGGTGTGGGTGTGGGGGGGGGGTGCTATGTCATGAATGAACACTGCTCTCCTAGTGGGAAAACGTGAAAATTCTTATTTTATAATTGAATATCCAAGTAGTACATACATTTATGGAATATGATTAAAATTTAATTGGAATTAAGTACTTAGGTAATTGATACATTAGATGCGCAATGTGGGTGTCACATGTGATCACTTACATTCGCTAGCACACTTCTAGAAGACTATTGGTGGCGCCCGCAGGCTCTACACGCATGGCACACGCTGTTATAGACGCGTGAGAGAGAGAGCATTAAAGCATCTCTCTCTCTCTCTCTCTCTCTCTCTCTCTCTCTCTCTCTCTCTCTGTCAGTGCTTGACTGCAGAGGTGACGTGTGTTCGGCGTACTGCGAGCGACGATCTTGTTTTACGTAATGGGATCGTGCAGTGGCTGTGTCCTAGAGCACATGGCGAACAAAGTGTATGCAGCCATCTTGAATAACGGTACTTGCGCCAACAGCTGATGTCATGGTAGCGCCCTCTGGCGACGACGATGTGTACTATGTCAGTTGTAGTCCCAATCTCGTGGTGAACACACTGGGTGCCGCCATCTTAGATTATGGTACTTGTGTCATCACCTTGTAACCTCCCCACCGCAATTTTTTAAAGAAAATATAGCAATACTTAATAGAAATGGGAGCCAAGTGTAACCTCCCTACAAAAATTTTAAAAGAAAAGGACGATACTAATTAGAAATGCTGATGGACATGGCTGTATACGTAACCTGCCCACAATGAAATGTACTGACAATGGCAACAAAAAATGTGAAATTCGCAATCTGACTCAAATATAAATCCTTCAAAAAATTAAAGTCCATTCAGTGACAAAAAAATTCAATTAAACCGAAATATCGGTCTTTGGCCCTGTGTAAAACAATCAGAATTAAAGTCTTACCTCAGAATAAATGGATGTCACATATCTGCTCTTGTTGTTGCGCACCGCTTCGAGGAACTGCATTGCAAATAATAATATTCTCTTTTTTTGTGATTTTAGTGGAGTTTTTCTTCAAAAGAAGTGGAATGAAATGGGAAGTGCAACGAAATCTTGAGTTCAATAAAAAATTAAATTTTTGAGAAAATGCTTTTGAAATAAAAATTATTATTGGGGAACTTGTTGGAGAATAATTACAATAAATAAAATTTTTCATTATCTAATGATTATATTAATTAACAGTATACCTTATTCCTCATCTTGACCAGTGTTGCCGACCGCCTACATCACACAACCGCACTGGGCTGCTACTACTGACCGACCGCTCTGCATGACGACTACAGACTGAGTACTGCTCTCAACTAGACAGAGCTACAGACTCGCAACGACTGAACTGACAGACTCGCAACGACTGACTGACTGCTACTCACTGAGAACCGCTCGCAACACTCGCGCGGTCAAGCGCATACTCTCTGGTCACAGATGCTACAATGCCTCGCCATCGCTGCTATGTTACATACGTGTTTCATAACCCTCCACTGGGGGGGGCAAAAATTTGGCAGCGATGGTGAGTCATTTGGACTTGCCAAGCGCGGCAAAATTTTTCTTTAATTAACAAAATTCTACAACTTACAGAATATTTAAATGTTGTGCACACGCACTAAGTACAAAATACATCAGACAAAGACAAAATGTGAGTACAAAACATAGTAGCAAATCAGAAAAGTATATACAAATTATTTGACAGATAATAAAGTGCACAGGCACTGAAAAAATTCTTTAGCATATGCAGAACAAATAAACAGACTGGCAAGAATAATTAGATGTAGTACATAAAGTAAATGTTGTGCACACGCACTAAGTACAAAATATATCAGACAAAGACAAAATGTGAGTACAAAACATAGTAGCAAATCAGAAAAATGTATATACAAATTATTTGACAGATAACAAAGTGCACAGGCACTGAAAAAATTCTTTAGCATATTCAGAACAAATGAACAGACTGGCAAAAATATTATATTGACAAGTGACATAAGTGTACTCGCATTGGAGTTAAGCGAATCGAAAAATGTATAACCTATGAACATAAATGATGTTACCAAAAAATTTTTTCTTTATGTGACAAGAATCAGGATAGGAAAGGGAAGGATTGCATCATGGTTATAGCACTTTAGATTGCACACAGCTGCTCTGAAAGTCCATATCTTTCCACAGAAGTACAACACCAAGTGACACAACTTGAAGTTCTTTTCCCATCAGAATTTATCAGTGTAGCCAAGACACTGAACTGTCGTAGTAATGTTCCATGTTTTCATTTTGGCAGTACATTAGGTACACCAAACAGTGGGACCATAATAATGTCTTCATCGCTCATGGTAGTGGACAGCATGTCGTGTCAACACCACACTCTTACAAGGCACACCAACGTAGAATTAGTGCAAAGCCAAAGATAGTGCTCCATGATCACTAGGATAAACAGGACAAATGGACATTGCAGTAATTCAGGGTAGTTAGCTTATGAGGAGAAGGACATTATGTCACATAATATTGACAATTACAGACTTAATTAGTAGTTTGTGGCATTCATAGCCCAGTTATTGAACATTTCTGTACCAAGTATGTACTATTACAGAAAAATGTTCATTAATTGTTGTACATAGAATCAGTAGCCTTCTTTTCCTGGTTACAAAGCATTATGAAATAATCGCATTCTTTTCAGTTACAGAGTATAATCAAGAATCATTAACCTTCTCCTAATTACAGTTAATTAATCATTTGTCATTCCAATAATCATTAGCCTTTGCCTAATTACAGCTAATTAATCATTTGTCGTTAATTAATCATTTGTCTAATTACAGTTAATTAATCATTTGTCTAATTACAGTTAATTAATCATTTGTCGTTAATTAATCATTTGTCTAATTACAGTTAATTAATCATTTGTCTATTTACAGTTAATTAATCATTTGTCGTTAATTAATCATTTGTCTAATTACAGTTAATTAATTGATCATTTGTCATTTCAATATAGTAAGAATTATTAGCCTTAATTAATTACAAAGCATTATTAAACAGTACCATAGTTAATTAATTATGTGTCATTCCAATCTATTAAGAATCATTAGTCTTTTCCTAATTACAAAGCATTATGAAACAGTCACATTCATTTCCAACAACAAAGTATGGCATCGTTAATTAATCATTTGAAATTCCAATATATTAAGAATTATTAGCCTTCTCCTAATTACAAAGCATTATTAAACAGTCACATTCATTTCAAATTACAAAGTATCAACATTGGAAACAAGAGCTAATCAATGGCATAATTAATAACAATTCGTGGAGTGACATTAATTATTCGCACTCAGTGGCCAGCAAGTATTGAATAAAATCATCATTCAGTATTATTCAGATTATTACGAAGTCATTATTAAAAATCAGTTAATTACAGTCATAGCATTAATAATCATGGGCATTACAAGTACTCATTACAATAAACAGTGGCAGTTATTAGCTAGTGACAAAGCATCATTTTGAATATAGTCTCATTAAGAGGTCATTAATCAAGTGACATGCTATTCAGAGTTGATCAGTATTATTCAGAATTATCATAAACTAGTGACATTATGTGGGACTGGTAATACATGTTTTTTGTTAGCAATGCATTGCGTTGGGATCGATAATTAATTGCTGAGGCATAATACTTTTCGCTTTTGACCTATTGCTGCAAATGAGGATAGGTAACGTCATTCGTCATGAGTCAGCTGTAGCAAGATTATGTAACAAGGCAGTACATGTGATCACATTTATAAATGATAAACACAAATGGATAAAAAATATAAAAATGCAAGTACTAGAACAGGTATAATAAGTAACAGGTTTAGTAAGTGTCATGAAAAACTTCTCCTGGAAAAAATACAAAAACGGATTATTGACCTGAAAGAAGAAACGCACACTATGCTGAAAAGTAGTGAACTTCGAATTAACAAGTAGTGAAATGTGTATAAAATGTGTTCCATAGCTGTCCTTTCCAAAACTTTCCGTCATCCTACTATGCAATGTAACACCTGCTGTCAAAGCAAACTGCAACAAATACTTAAATAACTACGTAGCATAAATACATAACTTCAACATTATCCTCATCTGTCACCTGTAAAGAAAAACTTCATTATTCATAACATCATATCCTTCATCATTATTCATCAGTATTCATTATCATCTGCAAAAAATCACTTCATTACTCATTACATAACTATTCCTTATCTCTAGCATATTTCATCACTAAAACTAAGATGTGTAGTTCTCTCTGACAGCCTGCATCAATCACCTTGTATTCTGAAAGAAAAAATTAGTTAAGACTGCTATTCTGTGATGAGTATAGTATATTCTTGTTAATGTTTGTTAATCCTGATCCATTTACTCTTCCTCATAAAGTTATTGCATCTCCTTTCGTTTATTCCGTAGGTGAAATTCCCATTTCTGTTGAATTTATTTCTTACACGCACCATTTCTTTCTGAAATTGATGACAGAGATTAATGTCCTGCATTTAAATCATATACCCTCTAGATAATGACTGGTTTATGGTAACATAATTAACCCTACAGCATAACATGACAGAAAACGTAATATGTCAAAAACATTGACAGTGTTCAAAAACAAAATTATACACAGAATAATACAATGCAGCAGCAAAAAAAAATGTGAAACAGTCACGATGTTGAGATGTCATAAGGCAAAAAAAAAATGTCAAAGTCGACTGGTGTGTGTTATATCTTAACTATTTCATAGTGCATACAAACAAAACTGGAGTACAGTCATATACACAAAAAAATGGAAAATGTGCACGGTCTGATGTGTAACGACAAGAAAAGCGACCTGCTAACCTTACCTTGCCGGGCACTTGCCAAGAAAAAATACGATAATCATCAATAAGTAGTCACATAAATATAATTGCAGAAATAGTCATAAATGTGTAAATTCATCTGGAAAAATATGCATGGTCTGATGTGTGACGACAAGAAAAGCGACCTGCTAACCTTACCTTGCCGGGCACTTGCCAAGAAAAAATACGATAATCATCAGTAATTAGTCAGGTGAATTAATTGCATTAGTAAATGGCATCATAGTGTGTTGAATCATACAGTGGTTTCACTCAATAAACGGTTTAATGTTTGAGATATGGTGATTGCCTTTCGATTTTCTGGTTCTCAAAGTTTCGACGTGTACAACATTGGAGTGAGGGATGCTGTGAATCCGATACGGACCTGCGTATAGAAGTTCAAATTTACTGCACTTACCTTTTAATTTGCTGGATAAATAGTGTGTACGTACTAGTATCTTCTGTCCAACGTGAAAGACGCGGCGTGTACAAACCTGTTTTTGCTGTCTTCTCCGGCGCTCTGCGGCACGTTTGATGTTGTTCAGCGCAATGTCAATTATTTCATGGTGTCGTAGGCGACGACTTTTGGGAAATTCTATTAATTCTTTAATTTTGTTCGGTGGTTCAACGTTTTTCAGTATAACAGTCGGAGATAGCATAGTGGATTCATTTGGAATGGAATTAATTACATCTTGGAATGAGAGTATGTGTGTATCCCAATCAATATGTCTTTTGTGGCAGTATATTCGGCACAGCTTACCAATTTCCTTCATTAATCTTTCACAAGGGTTCGAAGAAGCGTGGTACTTGGATATATAAATCGGAGAAATGTTTCTGGCTCGTAACATGCGTGTCCATACGCTACTACGAAATTGAGATCCATTGTCAGAAATTACTTTCATTACATGCCCTACATGAGATAGAAAATGTTTTACAAATGCATTTGAAACAGTTTTAGCAGTAGCTTTGCGTAACGGAGTGAAAGTAACAAATTTTGAAGTGAGCTCAACAGCGACAAAGATGTAGCAAAAACCTCTGTTAGTTCTGGGAATTGGACCAAAAATATCTACAGCGGCCATATGTCTTAATTTAACAGGTATAATGGGATATAACGGAGGAATATGTGAAGTGGTGTCTGATTTAGCTTTCTGGCAAATTTTACAAGACGCTAAAACTCGTCGTATACGTTTTTCCATGTTAGTAAAATAACAGTTCTGTCTCAGTATAAGAAAACATTTTCGTGTTCCGTAATGTGCGTAACTTAAATGAGTGTACCAAATTAATTTGTTAACCAGTTCGTCAGGAATGCATAATAACCAGCTGTTGCTGTCAGGATGAGAGCGGCGAAACAGAATGTCATTACTTACAGTGTAATGGTTTCTAATCGTAACATTATTCCTATCTTGCCAAAGGTGTTTAATTTCTTTCCACACGTTGTCTTTGTTTTGTTCTTGTGCTATGTCCTGTAATGACGATGAAATAAAATTTTCAAATGCAACTTGCTGAATGTACATGACACTGAAATTTGCTTTGCAGAAGTGGGTTGCTACGTCTTGCTGATTGTTGCTTTAGAACGCGATAGTGCGTCTGCTATAACATTTTGTGTGCCGGGAATGTGAACTATTGTAAAATTAAATTCCTGTAAATACAGCTTCCATCTACTTAATCTATCGTGAGTGAATTTGGCTGAAAGCAAAAATTGTATGGCTCTATGGTCAGTGTAAACGGTGGTGTGTCTGCCATAAAGAAAATGCCTAAATCTCGTGAAAGCCCATACAACACATAATGTTTCAAGTTCTGTAACAGAATAATTTCGCTCAGCAGGTGACAAAATGCGGCTTGCAAATGCGATGTTTTTAATAACTGTTGAACCATCTTCTTCTATTTCCTGGAAAATATGTACGCCTAAAGCGGTGTTGGAACTGTCGGTAGCAATGGAAAAATTTCTAGTAAGATCGGGGTGCGATAACAGTGGAGCATTCAACAGAGCATGTTTCAGGTTCACAAATTCAGAGTGTGCTTGCTTATCCCAAGACCAAATACTGTTTTTACCTGTTAATTGACATAACCTGGGTGTGTCTAAAGCAGAATGATGAATAAATTTACGAAAAAAGTTAATTAAGCCTAAAAAACTGCGTAATTGCTTCTTCGTCGTAGGAACAGTAATGTCACGTAGAGCTTGAAGTTTTTCCGGATCAGGTGCAATGCCTTCTGCTGAAATTACGTGTCCAAGAAATTTTATGGAAGTTTTGCCAAAGTGCGATTTACTAAGATTAACTGTAAGTCCTTGTGCATGAAAAGTTTGTAACAGTTGTTCAAGAATCAGTTTGTGTTCAGACCAGTTAGCTTCTGCGATAAGAATGTCGTCTACATACGTCATAATTCTGTCCTTAATGCAAACGTGTGTCGGATGGCGTCAAAATTAATAACATTTTCGTGAAGAAGATTCTGCGTGTCAAAATTATTGCTTGCGTTACTGGAATATGAAACCTGTACTGTATATGGTCAAATTCTATCGTACGTGCTATTATTTACGGGAGGATGCTGTGGCATATCCACTATATGAACTGCTCTGTTATTTCTTACTGACGTGTTACGCTATGGATGACACCTATTGTCTGTTTCATTCATGATTATTTGTTGTTGCTGATGTTCTTGCGGCTGAAAAGATCGACTGTTATTAAATGTATGCTGAAAATTGTGCTCATTATTTTTACGTCTGTCATGATAGTAATTTCTATACGGCGCATTGCGATGCGAGTTGAAATAGTGTGTTGTCTGTACGTAGTTATTTCTTTGCTGCCATGCGTTACTATTTGTTGGAGCTGGGACTATACATGCACGCGGCGAAACATTAAAGTTTGGTTGACCTTGTAGACTGCATTGTTGGTTACGTATGCTAAGCGGCTGACTTTCATGCTATTGTGGTGGAAAAACATCTATTGTTACAAAAATGTGGTTCCTGTTACTAATAATTTTACACATACTGATGATTACGATTTTTATCTGTTATTTAAGTTCTCGTGATTCTGGAGTGCCTAATGAAAATTGTCACATTCGGTAAAGATTTGTCATATCCGGTTTCCATTACATATTCTTAATCCTAGATAGAGCAATAGTTAAAGAGCAATTTTGATAGATATAAAGGATAGTAGAAGAGAAGGCAGCAGTGCAGAAAACTAAAGATGAAACAGCACTACTACAGCTCGGGGCCCTATGCTCGCTACGGCACATATTCATTAAAGCGTAATGAATCCCCTGAGGTCTATTACGCACTGCAAATAATCTTTAGCTTTTGTGTTATAGGCAATGGCGGTACAAATTCAGAAATAAATTGCTGTCTGCATGCTAATTCCGGTTTCTGCATAATACGTAATGCTGTTGTAAATACAAAAATAAATTGTCGCATCTGGTTCAAAGCTAGTTTCTCCATTACAGATAATAGCGGTGAATGTACAAAGATAAATTGTCGTATACAGTGCAAATCGTGTATCTGTGCTCTGTCATTATTAAATTCTTTACATTTTCTTACAAATGCAAACTGCTTATTATCAACGTTCTCGTCACTGAATTTGAGAACACGTTCAGGTTTGTGTGTGAATCTGTTTGTCTGTGTCATTTCGTACTTCAAGTTACGTAGTTTTTCAGATTTTAAGTCGCGTGGCTTTTCGGATTTTAAGTCGCGTAGTTGCTGTAAATTGCTCACATTATACACGCTGCGTAAGTCTGACAAATGTTCATAAAGTGGCGTCTGTTGTGATGTGTTATTGGTGACTGAAATAGTTTTTAATTCTGTTACTTCTTGTTGTAAATTCGACAATTTTCTATGCAACGTGTTATTAGACGAATCGATCTCACTAATTGTCTGCTGTAAATTTTGAAATTCAGGTGTTTGGATAAATGAAACCGGTGCAGTATCGTCTGATTTATTGTCATTAGTATTTTCGATAACATCAATACGACTGGCCAATTCATCATATTTTTCAGTCAGTATTTTAACCTGATCATCGGTTTTAGAATCAGACGCATTAATCTGTTTTTGCAACTTGCGCGTAGTTTCGCTCAGTTTTGTAACATCAGCTTTGATAACATCACAATCCTGTGTTAGATCTAATTGTTCGAATCTATCTGTCACTGTTTGAATATTTACTGTGTGTGTATCTGTTTTTGATTTAAGGTCAGAAATTTCATCCCGTAATTCCGCGTTCAATTGTTCTATGGTATTAATTTTGTCGGACACTGTAGTAATATTATTGTCTACATACGTCTTCGCTTTCGCGAATATTTTACGTTTGTCCTCTTGTCTTTGTGCAGTGATTGTTTCCATGACTTGTCGTTTTACTTTGTTTTGATCTTGAATAAATCTGCGGAAACGCGTATCACTGTTCTGTATGTGCTGATTAAAGCGCTCGTTAATCTGAGTGTTCTGCTGTTTGAATTTCGCGTCTATCTTTGCGTCCACTGAGCGCGAAAGTTCTACCGTCATTGCTCTAAACTCGTCCCGTAATTGTGTAGCTTTTTCAGAGCACTGTTTGGCGACTCCGCTAATTTCGTCTCTGAGTGTATCTGTCGCGGCTGTTTGCATTTCCCTTAATTCTTGCGCAACCGACTTTATTTCTTCGCTATTTTTTTGTGAACAAGCCTCAATTTCCACGCGCAACTGTTCCTTAGTGTCATGGCACTGCGCGGCAACGGCTGTAATTTGTTCACTAAGTTGTTTGAAATTTTTGTCATTATTGTCAAGTTTTTCATTTAAGTGTTTGTTATCTTCCCTAAGTTGTTTGACCTGTTCATTAAGTTGTTGTTTGAGATCCGCATTATTATTGTCTATTTTCTCAAATTTTTCATTAAACTGTTTGAAATTTTGCCGCAAAAATGCCATAATTGGATCCGATTCAAAATTAGCATCTCTATTCTCTGTGCTGTTCAATGGTCGATCTGGAATTGTCTCTTTTTGCGTGACCATTTGGTCATTCTGTAATTTACAAAAAGGTTTGCCAGTTAAACATACACTGTCAGTCCCTATTTCGGAATTAAATAAATCCGTCGTACTTTCACTACACTGACCATTTTCATTCGAAAAATTTGTTTGTATGTTACTTGAATTTTCCAAATCGGGTGTGTTAAGCTCGGCAGCGCTCATTGCAATAGAGCGTCCCGCGTCATCAATTGTCGTCAAATTAACAGACGAGGCAATTGGGTTCGTTTGTTCATCATTAAGGTAAAAGTCATCATTAATGGTTGGAATGCATTGATTGTTAGTGAACGCAGGATTGTCATCATCACACTGCGTGTCATAATTACTATCGGTCACGCTGTTTGAGTCGGTAATTTCATTCAAAATACCTCGCGATACACTATTCACAGTCTTTCGCGGCATTTTTACAATAGTCACAATTTTTCAGAAAAATAAATAAGCACAATGCAAAAGCAACACACAAATACAACAAAGCAACAAATTGCCGTTGACCTGTAGAGAGAAAGTCACAATATTATTAAAAGCGTTGCGCTAAATCCTAATTATATCTAAGCAAACAAGAGCAGATATCTGACTGTTGTTCAAAAGACTGTCAACGAAATACGATCCTGGACTGGGTGTCGCCAAGTGTAACCTCCCCACCGTGATTTTAAAAGAAATGTAATGACAATACTTAATAGAAATGGGAGCCAAGTGTAACCTCCCTACAAAAATTTTAAAAGAAAAGGACGATACTAATTAGAAATGCTGATGGACATGGCTGTATACGTAACCTGCCCACAATGAAATGTACTGACAATGGCAACAAAAAATGTGAAATTCGCAATCTGACTCAAATATAAATCCTTCAAAAAATTAAAGTCCATTCAGTGACAAAAAAATTCAATTAAACCGAAATATCGGTCTTTGGCCCTGTGTAAAACAATCAGAATTAAAGTCTTACCTCAGAATAAATGGATGTCACATATCTGCTCTTGTTGTTACGCACCGCTTCGAGGAACTGCATTGCAAATAATAATATTCTCTTTTTTTGTGATTTTAGTGGAGTTTTTCTTCAAAAGAAGTGGAATGAAATGGGAAGTGCAACGAAATCTTGAGTTCAATAAAAAATTAAATTTTTGAGAAAATGCTTTTGAAATAAAAATTATTATTGGGGAACTTGTTGGAGAATAATTACAATAAATAAAATTTTTCATTATCTAATGATTATATTAATTAACAGTATACCTTATTCCTCATCTTGACCAGTGTTGCCGACCGCCTACATCACACAACCGCACTGGGCTGCTACTACTGACCGACCGCTCTGCATGACGACTACAGACTGAGTACTGCTCTCAACTAGACAGAGCTACAGACTCGCAACGACTGAACTGACAGACTCGCAACGACTGACTGACTGCTACTCACTGAGAACCGCTCGCAACACTCGCGCGGTCAAGCGCATACTCTCTGGTCACAGATGCTACAATGCCTCGCCATCGCTGCTATGTTACATACGTGTTTCAACCTGACGTCATGAGAGTGCCCTCTGCTGGTGGTGATGTGTACCAAGTCAGTTGGGCTGTGGACCCAGTGGGGAATACATCTGCATGAAATTGTTTAAATAATAAAGACAAGTCCTTTTTTCCCACAAATCCTTAGGGGGAGGCCGCGTTCGGGCGAGTGAGAATAGTACAAGTGTCCTTTTTTACCTTAACAGCGAAACCCCAAGTGAGGTTTGTTTCCAACTAAATTCAAACTTGGCGCCAGTTCGTAGGAGGAAGTGGCGTTCGGTTGACTTAGGTTAGTGGAGGTAGGCCAAGTGAGCTATCTTCCCACGATTTTCTTTGCTTAGTATAGAAAACAGGGGTGTGACACATTATCCTGTTGAAAATTGAACTTGCCATCATTTTTGTGAGGGAGGTTGGTTAGGTTCGTGGAGGTAGCCAATTGACCTTCTTCCCACCAAAATTCAAACTTCCCACCAAAGCCGCCATCTTTAAAGACGTCATGGCCGCCATCTTTGGTGACATCATGCACTGTTGCGAAGTCTACATGACTCAATCTTGGATGACGTCAGTGCCGCCATCTTGGATACATCTGGCAACAATGCAGAGTGGCTCCGTATCACTGTTGTCCCAGTACTCTTATCTTTAGCTTTGGCAGGAGATACAGAAAGTGGGAGGATGGTGGTGACTTATAGTTCGTGACCGCTAGACTACGCAGCTATGCCCTCGATTATATTCCAAATCACTCCACAGTTTATCATTGAATGAGACGCTGCGTCATTGTTGCTACATTCGTTGGACAGCGACGTTAAGCACGGCGGTCTGCTTGGTGCCACCTGGAAGGCGTAAGCCACATATCGGTCCCACTGTCGACTATTTTCCATTATCAACAACATAAGAACGGTTTTACACTTCAAAGGAAGGCCAAATGGCATGAACTATAAGGACTTCCATCGTGCTATGAGCCACTATGATAATAATAATAACAATAATAATAACAATAATAATACAATTTGACTGATACTTCTGTCATGCAGTAGAACCGAGCGAGGCAGCGCTTGACTCTCAACCGGGAGGACGACGGTTGAAACCCACGTCTGGCCATCCAGATTTAGGTTTTCCGTGACATCACTAAACCGCTCCAGGCAAACGCCGCAATGGTTCCTTTCATAGGGCACGGCCGATTTCCTTCCCCATCCTTGATTCCCTAAACAGCTCCAAGCAAATGACGGGATGGTTCCTTTCACATGGCACTGCCGGTTTTTTCCCCATCCTTGACAAAATTCGAGCCTTTGATCCGCCTCTAATGAACTCGATGTTGACCTGACGACATCCTCCTCCACTCCCCTCCATTACCGAACAACTCGTCAATGGCTCATACAGTGATATGAATATTACAGCAAGCCTCTTTTACACGTACATATTTCTGTGTAAAATGTAGTAGCTAGGTTTTAGTGTTCAGAGTCCGATCGATAAACAGGGAGCTTGTAAACAATAGTCTACGTTTTAAACCGTAAATCATACTATGAAGATAAATGGACTAGTTCATAAAATAAATTTTAAATCCTATTTCCTTGCTCTTTTCAGTGGTCTTGCTAAAAAATTAATCCAGGAAGAGCTTATGTGTAAGGCAGGCACCCTAACCATGTTTGAGGTAAGATGACTTGAAAAATGCCAGACCAATGTGTAAGTCTCAAACACCTTCTTCGATTTTAGACGTTTTATGAATCACTTCATTTTAAGTGTTGTAGTGCCTTCGAGAGATAGGAGGTGGGAGAAAAGTTTATATGGCTTTCGAATGGTCTGTGAGACTTTTATTTAGCAGTCAAAACTTGGACTGTTTCGGAGACGGAGGTATTAGTGATAAACCTTTGTTTACAGCAGGAAAGTAATATAACACGTACAGTTTTATTGAAAAAAAAAATCAGAAGCTGTACCTATGGGGCACAGCAGTGTGTGTACGATTGTAAACTGGATGCAGAGCAGAAGTTAGCTAGTTGAAGTACTGATGAAGGGGTAGTTGATAAGCCATAAGAGAAAAGAAACAAATGTATGGCGAAATATGTAATCCAAGAAGGAGCAGTAGAGCGAAATACAACAATCAAATGACAAATTAAATACCAAATGTTGAAGGTGAGGGATATAGTACATACTCAGATAATGCAACATATAAACAAGTAGGAGACGTTGGGAAAATCAAAAACATCACTAAATGACATCAGTTATCAAAGAAAGGAAAAGCAATAACATGAACAAGGAAGACGTAAGGACCAGGATGACATACAGGAAGTAGTCTGTTTAATGTAGTTAATGTAACTCAGTAAGAAGTTAGTTCGACACAGAGGTAGATATATTTGAAATGGTGCTTAGGTCACATGACAGTATGGGAATTAAATTGGTATAATTTCTACCGTGGAAGGACTTATAAACGAAGAAACAAGTTTCTAGCAGCCGAATGTGATGGACTGTACGCTCTGTAGGACGGCTTTTAGATAGCGAAGACAGGCGCACACTGGCAACCATTTGCTAAGTATCGTTGTGCAGTGTATTTATTGGCCCTTGTTAGGACAGCTTGATGTACGAAGAGAACCAAGCGCGTCAGACGTCCAGGAACCGGATCGGTTGGCGAAGGACATCAGCTTCAACTTCCAGACATAGCATCTCTGGTCGGTGGGGGACGACATTAGAAATTCAGAAAGTCTGTTATCGCCAGAAAAATCTGGTGACATTTGGACCAGCATTCCTTCTGAATAAGTGGTACATTATTAAAATCAGTTGATGAACCGGTACAGGGAACTTAGTCGAGGAAAGGGGAGAGCGCAGGAGGAGGCGCCAAAGTGTTTCTTGTCTTCGCTTCTATAAGTGACTGCACAGTATTTGGGTAACGAAGTGTAATGCATAGAAATTACACATTCTGTGGGCTGAGTCCGGATATGTCGCAGGAACAAGTGGTAAGTGGAATCTTGGCTATTCATCGATGGTAATATTTTTATGTTACAAGCTCTTTTAAAATATACTGAAGTTTTTATTTCGCGTTGTAAAAATCATTCTTGGCGTAAAATTTCTAAACAGAAAGCGTTCAAAGTTTGTTCCTGAATGTCTAAAATCTCTTTGTGGTATTGATGCAATATCTACTTTCATGTGTCAGTCACTCATATGGGAACATTCCGAAGTATCATAAGACGATCTTGACGAAACTTGGAGGGTGTGTAGAGGGAGCAAATTACTAAAATACTTGTTGTTTGTGCCCGATATCACTTTTAGAGGGTAAATCATACTTTGAAAGGTAATTGGTGTGTGAGATTTGGAGGTAATATCTTCGAAAGGACGATATACACTCCTGGAAATGGAAAAAAGAACACATTGACACCGGTGTGTCAGACCCACCATACTTGCTCCGGACACTGCGAGAGGGCTGTACGCACGGCACAGCGGACACACCAGGAACCGCGGTGTTCGCTGTCGAATGGCGCTAGCTGCGCAGCATTTGTGCACCGCCGCCGTCAGTGTCAGCCAGTTTGCCGTGGCATACGGAGCTCCATCGCAGTCTTTAACACTGGTAGCATGCCGCGACAGCGTGGACGTGAACCGTATGTGCAGTTGACGGACTTTGAGCGAGGGCGTATAGTGGGCATGCGGGAGGCCGGGTGGACGTACCGCCGAATTGCTCAACACGTCGGGCGTGAGGTCTCCACAGTACATCGATGTTGTCGCCAGTGGTCGGCGGAAGGTGCACATGCCCGTCAACCTGGGACCGGACCGCAGCGACGCACGGATGCACGCCAAGACCGTAGGATCCTACGCAGTGCCGTAGGGGACCGCACCGCCACTTCCCAGCAAATTAGGGACACTGTTGCTCCTGGGGTATCGGCGAGGACCATTCGCAACCGTCTCCATGAAGCTGGGCTGCGGTCCCGCACACCGTTAGGCCGTCTTCCGCTCACGCCCCAACATCGTGCAGCCCGCCTCCAGTGGTGTCGCGACAGGCGTGAATGGAGGGACGAATGGAGACGTGTCGTCTTCAACGATGAGAGTCGCTTCTGCCTTGGTGCCAATGATGGTCGTATGCGTGTTTGGCGCCGTGCAGGTGAGGGCCACAATCAGGACTGCATACGACCGAGGCACACAGGGCCAACACCCGGCATCATGGTGTGGGGAGCGATCTCCTACACTGGCCGTACACCACTGGTGATCGTCGAGGGGACACTGAATAGTGCACGGTACATCCAAACCGTCATCGAACCCATCGTTCTACCAATCCTAGACCGGAAAGGGAACTTACTGTTCCAACAGGACAATGCACGTCCGCATGTATCCCGTGCCACCCAACGTGCTCTAGAAGGTGTAAGTCAACTACCCTGGCCAGAAAGATCTCCGGATCTGTCCCCCATTGAGCATGTTTGGGACTGGATGAAGCGTCGTCTCACGCGGTCTGCACGTCCAGCACGAACGCTGGTCCAACTGAGGCGCCAGGTGGAAATGGCATGGCAAGCCGTTCCACAGGACTACATCCAGCATCTCTACGATCGTCTCCATGGGAGAATAGCAGCCTGCATTGCTGCGAAAGGGTGATATACACTGTACTAGTGCCGACATTGTGCATGCTCTGTTGCCTGTGTCTACGTGCCTGTGGTTCTGTCAGTGTGATCATGTGATGTATCTGACCCCAGGAATGTGTCAATAAAGTTTCCCCTTCCTGGGACAACTAATTCACGGTGTTCTTATTTCAATTTCCAGGAGTGTATAAAAATGTTTATCGTATAAAAGATGATCTGTTATTAACATTCTTGAAAACTGTGTGACCGAATTTTGTAATAATCTTAAGTTTTGTAAAATACCATTACATTTATTACAACATAAATTGAAGCTTTCAAGCTACACACATGCTTGAGAAATAAAGCTGGTTTCTGAAATATTATTTCTGGGAAATAAAGCCGTACATTGTGTGCTGTCAGTGTTTTCAACATACCTAATTAAAATAGCTAAATATTTGTTGCTATTCAAGTTACTTATTTTACTTAAATTTGTTTTATGTTTTAAATTGCTATTTTACTTTTACATTCATTTTTATTTTTGTTATGTGTTTTTTTTTAATTTGGTGTTTCACGTTCGTGTATGCTGTTAACTGAAAATAATAGGTAACTCATAATTATGATACAAAATCGTTACAATAATGGTAGCCTGTAAATAAATCCTTAAAACATAGCGTTTCATTACACCAAACGAATGAAGTGAATGAAATTTCTTCACATAATATGCACGACAGAGAACACAGTATCACAGAAAATTCAGCAGGATTTCAAATCCTGATTTGTATCAAGTACAATTCATACGTTTGTAAATCTTGTCGAAGAGGATTGATTATGTACTGGTGACTGCAGCGTGCTTATATTGTTCCTCAAGTGGAAATTGATATAATAATCATTCAACTGAACTAGATCAGAAAATCTTCTCACAAAGTTCTTCCAACTTCGAACGCCGCAAGCATCGTACGGCTGTAACTGTGCCCTGCCGTCGAGCCCATGGGACCATCAGATTAACAAGTTACTTGTCCTCAGGTACGATGCTCTATACGGTTCTTTAATACAGACAGTCCCAAGACTCTAACATTAATGCAGATTTTTCACCCTCGCAAGGAAAGAAATCATCTTTCAAATAACTTTTGACCTGTTCAGACATTTATTTAACCAGGTTTTGATGCTGTCATAAGGGCATTTGTGGCTTCAAAACGTGATTCTAGAATTCTAGGCCCAAAGTCATTACTAGTTTTTTTCAAAATTATGAAAAGGCGGATTGTCAGGGCGAAAAAACCATTTTGACCATCATGCCCAAGTACAAGGAATTTATTCACCTGGTGATCCCAAAGGGCTCGACGGCACAGCTGGAATCGTAAGACGTATATGGCTATCGGTGTTGGAAGAACTTTACGAAAAGATTCTCACATACAGTTCTGTTGAATGATTGTATTGTCAATGTCCACCTGAGAAAAAATATAGTCAAGCTGCACTCTCCAGTACATAATCAGTTCTCTTCGCCAAGGCTTATCAGAGTACCAAAATATGCCTGATACAAATCAAGACATTTGGAAGGTCACCTAGGCATGCTGTGATAAAACGTTAGGTTTTAAGCATTTATTTACAGATTATCATTTTTGTGATGACTTTATATCATAATAGTGAGTTACTTATTATTTTTCATTAACAAAATACACTTACGTGAAACAGTAAGCATATAAAAACAAAAATGAATGTAGAAAGTAAAATAACAATTTACAACATAAAATAAATAAGTAGACTATTAATGAATTATTAAATATTATAATTAGATATGTTGAAAATACACTACTGGCCATTAAAATTGCTACACCACGAAGATGACGTGCTACAGACGCGTAACTTAACCGACAGGAAGAACATTCTGTGATATGTAAATGAAAAGCTTTTCAGAGCATTCACACAAGGTTGGCGCCGGTGGCGACACCTACGACGTGCTAACATGAGGAAGGTTTCCAACTGATTTCTCATACGCAAACTGCAGTTGAACGGCGTTGCCTGGTGAAACGTTGTTGTGATGCCTCGTGTAAGGACGAGAAATGCGTACCATCACGTCTCCGACTTTGATAAATGTCGGATTGTAGCCTATCGCGATTGCGGTTTATCGTATCGCGACATTGCTGCTCGCGTTGGTCGAGATCCAATGAGTGTTAGCAGAATATGGAATCGGTTGGTTCAGGAGGGTAATACGGAACGCCGTGCTGGATCCCAACGGCCTCGTATCACTAGCAGTCGAGATGACAGGCATCTTATCCGCACGGCTGTAATGGATCGTGCAGCCACGTCTCGATCCCTGAGTCAACAGATGGGGACGTTTGCAACACAACCATCTGCACGAACAGTTCGACGACGTTGGCAGCAGGATGGACTATCAGCTCGGAGACCATGGCTGCGGTTACCCTTGACCCTGCATCACAGACAGGTGCGCCTGCGATGGTGTACTCAACGACGAACCTGGGTGCACGAATGGCACCACGTCATCTTTTCGGATGAATCCAGGTTCTGTTTACAGCATCATGATGGTCGCATCCCTGTTTGGCGACATCGCGGTGAACGCAGATTGGAAGCGTGTATTCGTCATCGCCATACTGGCGTATCACCCGGCGTGATGGTATGGAGTGCCATTGGTTACACGTCTCGGTCACCTCTTGTCCGCATTGACGGCACTTTGAACAGTGGACATTACATTTCAAATATTTTATGACCCGTTGCTATACCGTTGATTCGATCCCTGCGAAAAGCTACATTTCAGCAGGATAATGCACGACCGCATGTTGCAGGTCCTGTACTGACCTTTCTGGATACAGAAAATGTTCGACTGCTGCCCTGGCCAGCACATTCTCCAGATTTCTCACCATCTGAAAACATCTGGTCAATGGTGGCCGAGCAACTGGCTCGTCACAATACGCCAGTCACTACCCTTGATGAATTATGGTATCGTGTTGAAGCTACATGGGCAGCTGTACCTGTACACGGCATCCAAGCACTGTTTTACTCAATGCCCAGGCGTATCAAGGCCATTTTAACGGCCAGAGGTGATTGTTCTGGGTAGTGATTTCTGAGGATCTACGGACCCAAATTGTGTGCAAATATAATCACATGTGAGTTCTAGTGTAATATGTTTGTCCAATGAATACCTGTTTGACATCTGCATTTCTTCTTACTGTAGCAATTTTAATGACCTGTAGTGTACTCTGACAGCACACTGAGTACAGTTTACTTTCCAAAAACGTTATTTCAGAAACCAGCTTTAGTATATGTGGATGTATGTAACTTCAAAGCCTGTTTCGTTGACGTTGTAGCAAAAGTTTTCATTATTAAAATTAATGTGATGAGGTACTTTGAAAAATTCATATTGTTACAAAATTCGATTGCATCTTATGGAATATAACAAAACAGAGAATAAGGCATGCACTTCCAGCTATTGGGATAGCGTTGTGAAGGAAGCAGTTGAAACTATTTTAGCAAGCAACCTTGTATATAGAAATGTGAGGTTTGTGATTAAAGTCTGCGTGGAATGCTGCTCTCTCCCTCGTCAAAAACCAGAGGAATAGTGTCAGTGCTACCTCACTCGTTGTATAGTACTCTTGACCATCGGTAACTTCCAGCGTCGGTCATCTTTGGTTGTGTGGCGTCTCAAATGTTTACAATGTACGTCTGTGTTATCTTTGCGAAATTGCTCTGTAAACCGAAGTAGTAAATTCCTCTGCACGGCCCTTATTTTCTGCAGTTTTGCGTTGAAAATGACAGGGTGGTCACCTGGTGAAGTATCGTCGGTTGTCGACTATGTCACTCGTCTGCTTTCACGTAAGCTATTGGAGCATTGTATACGCCGGGGGAAACTCAGGTTGTACTAGCTGGCTGTCCTGCAGGAGATTCAGACCCGCGCCTATACCAGCAGACGGCTACCTCGCCTTGGGACAGGCCGCCCTGTGGACAGCGCCGGCCCCCGTTTGAGCCGTGTCACTCACCCAGACCTCGTCAGCCTTTGGCATCACGGCCGGCGCCGCTCGACGTGCCAGGGCAGCGTGCCCGCGGGCGTTCGGCGCCTCGTTGTCAGCCTGGGCCTGGGCCAGCCACACACCGTCTCGCCTCCCACGCACCACACGCAGCGCCTCCTGGCACTAAGCTCTCTGCAGCTCTCCAAAAGCTCTGGCGAATGTAGCTTTGTAAGTGTCGGGAGGAGTTGGAGTAGTCACAGCACTTTGTCGGCGGCTTGCTGCGGCCATCAAAACACAGTTTAACTTAAAGAGTAGTACGGCTACCGGGTGATCAAAAAGTCAATATAAATTTGAAAACTGAATAAACCACGGAATAATGTAGATAGAGAGGTAAAAATTGACACAGATGCTTGGAATGACATAGGCTTTTGTTAGAACAAAAAAAAAAAAAAACAAAAAAAAATGTCCGACAGATGGCGCTGGACAGCAAAACGTCATTAACTGCGCATGAGAATCGTGTATAAAAGGAGCTGTAATGAGAGAGAGAATGAGATGCGCCAGCAGTCGCAGCATGTTGACGTTACCTGAAAAGGCACTTTTATTAAAGCTGTATTATCAGAATGGGGAATGTGCTAGTTCAGCGTTACGACCCTATCGCCATAGGAAAGGGATTCGAACGGGTAAAGGTCCGTTGACAAATGCAGCTGTGGCGAGAATGATTTCGAAGTTCGAAGCCACGGGTTGTTTAGACGATAGACCCCGGAGTGGTTGACAGAGCACAAGGCGTAATGCTGCTGAAACAGTTCAGGAAGAAATGTAGACTGTAGCGGGTTCGTCTACGCACGAGGAAGTCAGCGATCGTGCAGTCGCACGTCGCACCGGCATTCCATACATTGCGGTTTGGTTGGCACTGAGGTGTACCCTCCGATGCTATCCGTACAAAATCCATCGGCATCATGAACTGTTACCTGGCGATTTAGTGATGTGGAGGGTATCAGCGGTGTGGGCGTATCAAAAGATGGCAGAAGATGACGATTGGTTGAGTAACGTGTTGTGGACCGACGAAGCTCATTTCACGCTCCGAGGGTCTGTCAACGCCCACAACTGCAGAATTTGGGCTACCGAAAATCCTAGAACTTTCGTGGAAACTCCATTGCACGATGAGAGTCACTGTATTGGCTGGATTTATCACACCTGCCGTTATCGGGCCTTTTTTCTTCGAGGAAATGCAAAAAAATGGCTCTGAGCACTATGGGACTCAACTACTGAGGTCATTAGTCCCCTAGAACTTAGAACTAGTTAAACCTAACTAACCTAAGGACATCACTAACATCCATGCCCGAGGCAGGATTCGAACCTGCGACCGTAGCGGTCTTGCGGTTCCAGACTGCAGCGCCTTTAACCGCACGGCCACTTCGGCCGGCGAGGAAATGCATAATTCTGGTTTTGTAACTGCTACTGTGACGGGTGAGAGGTACGCCGATATGTTACAGAATCCCATCATTCTCAGCCTGGCTGATAAACACCTGCTAGAACGTACGATGTTTATACAGGATGGCGCTCCACCCCATATTTGCTAGACCCGTGAATGATCTGCGTGCGTCGTTTGGTGATGATCGTGTACTCAGCCGCCACTTTCTTCATGCTTGGCCTCCCAGGTCCCCAGATCTCAGTCTGTGCGATTATTGGCTTTGGGGTTACCTGAAGTCGCAAGTGTATCGTGATAGACCGACATCTCTAGGGATGCTGAAAGGCAACATCCTACGCCAAAGCCTCACCATAACTCCGGACAAGCTTTACAGTGCTGTTCACAACATTATTCCTCGACTACAGCTATTTTTAAGGAATGATGGTGGACATATTGAGCATTTCCTGTAAAGAACATCATCTTTGCTTTGTCTTACTTTGTTAAGCTAATTATTGCTATTCTGATCAGACGAAGCGCCATCTATGGAACATTTTTTGAAATTTTGTATTTTTTTGGTTCTAATAAAACCGCATATCATTCCAAGTATGTGTGTCAATTTGTACCTCTCTATCTACATTATTCCGTGATTTATTGAGTTTTCAAATTTAAACAGACTTTTTGATCACCCGGTATATTGATGCCACGAGTAATGGCAGAAGTGTCCGTCGGTGGCACGATATAATCACTGCGACCCCACCATAATCAGCTGAATTAGAAACACGTAAGCTCCTCTGACAAAATACTAGTAATACTCTAAAAAGATTGGAGGAGTATATAGAGAGTAACAAGCTTGAGGACAATGTTATAGAAATAGGTGATGATGAGATGGGAGATGACATACAACGAGGAGAATCTGACAGATGACTGAAAGACGGTAGTGGAAACAAGACCCCTGGGGTAGACGACATTCCTATAGAAGCACAGAGACAGCCTACCACGCCAAAACTTTTCCACCTAGGGTGCAAGATATGTGGGAAAGAGGTAATAATCTCCGTCTACAAGAAGAACGTAATAATTCCAATTTCAAACAAGCAAGATTCTGACAGGTGTGAATACAGAGGGGTCCAAAAAAAAGTATCCACTATTTAAAAGTCCATAACTTGCAAACTAATTGACAGAGTTGTCTCATTTTTGGTGAACGTGTAGCTTAAAGTCCAACTTAAAGATATCACTGTAAATGTTCGAAACGGGGTCACCATTAACATCCACACACAAACGATGCCGCCGAACTGCAGCACGAACTACTGACTGCAACGTGCTCTGTTGGATATTTGCACATGAATGTACAATGGATTCTCGAAGTTCATCCAATGTGCGGGGCTTTTGTCGATAAACGACATCCTTTAGTGTTCCCCATAGGTAAAAGTCCACAGGAGTTAGGACTGGGGAACGAGGTGGATACTCCACAGCACCTCTACGGCCTATCCATCTTCCTGGTAGATTTTCCTCGAGATACGCCCTAACACGATTTTGGTAATGGGCTGGAGCACCATCCTGTTCAAAGTAAACTCTTCCGTCTCCATACAAGTCTCGAATGGCAGGTAAAATGGATGTCTGAAGCTTCTGAAGATACACCTCACCGGTAACTGTGCCGTCAAAGAAGAATGGCCCAATTAAGCCCCGGTAAGACAACCCACGCCACACATTTACTCCTGGCAAATTCACGGCTTTGTCTACATGGACGTTTGAATTTTTGGCGGTCCAGTAGATGCAATTGTGGCGATTTACTGTATCTTTGAGTTTGGACTCTGCCTCATCAGTCCACACAATCATCTCTGCAAACTCTTCATCGCTGCGCACCATGTTAGTAAACCACTCGCAGTACTCCATTCTACGATCTGGATCGTCCCCGTTCATTGCCTGTAGCAATCGTGGGATGTAGCACTTCCTCTTTGCTGTCTTTAAAATTCGCCCAACACTTGAGCGGCTCACTCCAGTTTCACGGGCACACTGTCTCACAGACTTCTGTGGTGAGCGAGTGAATTGTTGTAGCATACGACGGGGGTTAGCTGGACTTGTTACTGTTACAGGTCGTCCAGATCGTTGTTTGTGTACATCTTAACACAGCCTTCGGCTTCAAATTTGTTTCGAATGCGACGAATCGTTAAACGTGTCAGTGGCTCTGTTTGATACTCATTTCGCCATTGCCGTTGAACCTCATTAATGTTTTCGTACTTAATATATCACTTCAAAACTGACTTCCTTTCATCGAATGTAAGCCTTGCGCCAGCCATGTTTGCTCCAGTAAGTAGGTGCAACTAAGAACAAAACACTGACAATGTGGCGATTGTCATCCGACAATACAAAACAACGCAATACAACGCTTGTGTGGCAATTGCCGGAAGTAGAAACTATTACACTACCAAAGATGAGACAACTCCGTCAATTTGTTTGCCAGTTATGGACTTTTAAACATTGGATACATTTTTTTGGACTCCTCTGTATTATCGAACCGTCAGTGAAGTAAGTCATGCTAACAAAATGTTGATACTAATTAATTCACAGAAGAATGGGTGGGTGGCAACACTGACGCTAAGACTTATCTTAGAAGATTGATTAAAGACAACTAAACGTACGTTTGCTTTTGAAAATCTTGACACTTTGCAGTTTTAAAGACAGTCGTATATTTAAAGCATTTATAGACTTACAGAAAGCTTGAAAGTTTACCGTCATACCTCCTTGCCTAGGGACGCCGGATGAAAGTAGATGTCGTCAAGCCCTGAATGAAAATTGCGCAACGGATAACTGGGGAGGGGAGCTTGAGAGCGCTACCTAGAGAGCGTGCCCTTTCTGTACGATACTAGGCAAGGGGCTGGAGGGCTCACACGCTGATGTGTGGGTCCCTGCATTCTATATCTTTTATTTTAAATGAATTCCTTTAACTTGACTTCCTTGTGATTTTTGTGTTAAAGATTGATGACAATTGATTACGTATTTATTTTAAATATTATCACTCGATTTTACAGCGATTGCAACAATTGTTCCAGTTTACAGATATTACAATTTTACAACTTATAGCTCGGGTATATTATATAGGAATTTGCACGCACTTTTCTACGGGCAAGACGGAATTGCGTTGGCCAAATGTATACCACCAAAGCCTCCCAATATTCTACATAGGACATCCACTACGTGAGGAGGATAACAGGCAAACTGGGGACCAGATACATTAACACAGGGGGTCAAATTTCCTAAATTAGCGAGATCATTCATTTCCTTACACAATCCGAAGCTGGAAATAAAAGAATTAGTACAAATATTCAAATACCTCTCTTCCATGCGTGAACACTGAGACGGACGCACTGAGGGCACGTCTGCTCACTTACCCGTCTTCTGTAACACTCCACGAATATGGCGGGCACACGGAGGTCTTCCTGGGCCCCGGTGGATGGGGTGGTCGAACCACTTGACCGTGACCAACCTCTCCACCCCAAATCTTAGGTTCGTATGAGCAGTTGCCAGCGGGCTCGTACGCATGCGCAGAGCTGAATTCGCGTATGAGCAGTGCCTTCCTCCCGCTTCTGGCTACTTGGAGCGTGGCTGTTTGGTGTACGAGCAGTAGCAGCAAGTAGCCAGAAGCTACCCGGAAAAATTTTCCTGGCGCGCCCAAGCTGCCAGATTCGCGCATGCGCAGAGCAAGCTGAGTTATAGTGGGGGGTCCTTCCTTACGTGACCCGTGGTCGTGTCTTCGTTTACAGCTCCCACGTCAAATGAAAACAAAACAGATTTCTGTGGCCGGGAGCCATCAAGTGAATTAATATACATTCTCATAACCATGAAAGACCTAAATAAGTTAGTAGTTTCAATTTTCTGATTTTATATTATTTCCAGGTTATTAATAAACAACCATTAATGTCTTAATGAAGCTATTTCTGTCTGTTATAGAGAAATTTGCTTCAGTTAATTTTTTTTTCCGCTGAGGCAGTTAGTTTATTTGAAACAAAACGAAGTGTTTCATTCCGCCCTATTGGCTACTTTCAACCTCGTTCAATTTAAAGTGCAAATTTTCATTTTCTGGGACGAATGACGTTATACCATAATAAAGGACCAAATATGAGAATACAGTGCTGGACCTCCAAGAAAATTTGTATCACGAGAACCACATGAAAAGCTGAATATCAGGAACTTCATAGTCCATCTGGACATAGAAATGTGCAATTAGAGCGGAATGAAGCATTTAGTATGGTTTATGGAATTCCGATGCTGCTGGAGTAGTCTCTGATGTCCTGTTCCTTGTATGACACTGTAAGAGCTCTTAATGCTATATACGTACGAACATACGTAAACATTGACTTGAAGCTAAGTAGGCAAATTTGGTCAGTGGTTTTGAACTAAATATTTTGTTTCAAATATAATGACAGCTGTAGCAGAATTTTATAGATCTGCCATCTGTAAAAGTGTTTTTCGATCACAAGGCACTTGTCTCGTACTTCCTCTGGGCCTGAAGTTATTTCTTAAGTTGTGTTTACGTCTTAAATTTATAGAACGCCATTCTATGCTAAATTTTAGACTGGCAGCATACCATGTTTTATCGTTTTAACTCCCCACATGGCTTAATATTTATTCCTAGAGTAGAATATAAACTGTCAGTTGTACAGTTTCTTTGCCTCATAGACAACCATGTTAATTTTTTCACATTTTGAAATAGTCATGAAATTTATTGTCCTTTATTCCGGTGTAAGCTACACAAGAAACTCTCTCTTTTTTTGTTGCAAGTAATTTGTATTCCATCCTAGTAGCTTTTTGCAGTGATGTGTAGATGTAAACGTGTTGGAAATGCTACATAACAACATTGCAGAGCACGAATTAAAAAAAAAAAAAACTGTCAAAAATTTTATGGTACTTCGAGCTGTGGAGTCTAATTTTGAAATGACTCCAAAGCCAAGAACTGCTTCCTTATTTGCATCCTTTATCTGTGTGGGATATGATAAAACAATTGCTCTAAGTACAATTCAGTATGTCCTCTCAACAACATGCCGCACGGGCGGCACGGCTACACATGGTCACGTGATGCCCCACCAGAACTACGACGAAAAGCGTATGAGCAGAGCAAACACCAAGCACGGGCTGCCTACGTCATCGTAGCTGCGCATGCGCAGTACAGCCTGTTGTCTGGTGCATTCTGGTAACTGCTCAAACGAACCTCTTGTGACACTGGAAAGTCCAACTCGTTGGGAAAGTCTTTGACTTTTACCTGCCTGTGCTGTCTCTCTGATCCCCTACCCAGGAGTAAGGTTGGCACTACTATACTACAGAACTACTTCCAGACAAAGATTTGGCCACGCTTTACGGAAAGGTGTGAGGAGGATTAGGAAAGTTCATGTGCAGATTCACATTCACGTACAAGAAATGCATAATACACGACACATATAAATACGTATTATGAAGCCTGACACATTTCTTTCCACCCGTCCACATGGGTTCTGTTGCATCCGCGGCCGGCCGCGTCGTATAATAAAATTGGCTGCAGAGCCGCCTCTGTTTCTATTTCCCGGTGCGAGCGAGCAGCGAAACCTGCTGCTTATAGAGCGGAAACTACTGTACCGTTTCAAGCTTTTGGCAATGGTGATTGGACAATATTCTTTGAAATTTTGAAGACAGAAGGGGTAAAACACAGAGTGCGACAAGTTGTTTATAACTTTTACAGAAACAAGACTGCAGTCACAGGAGTCGAAAGACACGGAAGGGATGCAGTGGTTGAGAAAAGAGTGAGAAGTGCTGTCGCCTACCACCGATGTTATTCAGTATTTACATGGAGCCAGTAGTAAGGGAAACCAAGGAGAAACTTGGGAAGGGCATTATTGATAGACTGGAGTAGTGAGTAGCCAGTCACAGTCCGTTCCGCTTCATTAAGAGCTACATGGATGCGGAATTTCTCATGCAGATTCCCGACGCATCGACTTTTGTGGATGAGAAGCATAAAAAACTGGTTGATATCCGAAGAAAGTTAGGATGTAGAACCCGGTGCTGTCTATCTTGCAAGATTTTCCTGTGGTAAACGCACTATATCGGCGTACATGTACATTTTTATTTCCCATTTTTGTAGCGAATATGCTACGTCGATGGTGTAAAAATAATCGCTGTGGAATGGAATTAGTGGAAGATAATCATTATATTTTCTGTTCTGGAAAACTGTTTCATGTTTAGCGACAGATCGTCACGCAGTACCTGGTCGGAAGAGGCAAGAGCGGCGACGTGGTTGGCTTGTGTTCCTTTGAGAAGCTGTTGATCTCTTGTTGCTCCAGGCCAGACTAACACTGATCCGTAATATCGTCTGGTTTAGTTAACAGTTAGTTTTTAAGAGGCACAATGATTGTGGTTTCGGAATACACTCTAAAGATTAATGTTTAGCAGTCTCCGTTTTTCTTTTAACTGATGAGAGTATTTGACTGACTAGTCAATGATTTAATTTGAAATGGTTTCATTCCAGTTTTCTTTTATGTAAAGTGAGATGTGTTACAAAGACACGTGATTCTGAAGTCGAGTGCTCCTGCTGCGTGCAGGTTTTTATTGATAGAACGAAGTAGTTAGCAGCCAGTCACAATCCTTTCTGTCTCACTAAGAACTACATGGATGCAGTACTGTTCATGCAGATACCCAAGGCATCGAATTTTGTGGATGGGAAACATAGAACACTGGTTGATATCTGAAGGAAGCTTTGACCTCGAACCGGTGCTGTCTTTCAGTCTTGTAAGATACTGCTGGGGTAAACCACAACATTCGTCTGGAACGGTGGAACTGTACGAATTACGTGAGGAATGAAGAATACAACTAAGATTAATGTTTTAGGTCCTATCTACCTAGAGGTCAGTAGAGACGGAGCATAAGTTCATATTAGGAAGGACAGGGAATGTAATCGGCGTCTCCCCCTCAAAGGAACTATCTTAGCATTTTACTGGAACTATTAGGGAAAATAATGGAAAACCAAAATCAGGATGCACAGACGGAGATTTCAACAGTCTTCCTCCCGAATACGAGTCCAGGGTACTAACCACTGTTCCACCTTGTTCGCTGAATTAGGTGAGCTTACGCAGTCAGATACAAATTTTGGACTCGAAGAAGAATTTATGTATTTATTCATTGTGCATAATCTTAGAGTTTTGTATTAAACCCCTGTTTGATGGATAATTCATTCGAGTCTGAAATGTAGGACTTCAACGTACGGGAACAGCAAGTTGTGATAGTGTAATTTTTCCTCCTATCTTTCTACGTAATTCTGTAGCTCTCAATTCGTTCGAGCAATCAATCATTCATGATAGGAAACACAGTCATAGCTCAGTCATTTTGAGTGACTGAGCTATGACTGTGTTTCCTATCATGAATGATTGATTGCTCGAACGAATTGAGAGCTACAGAATTACGTAAAAAGATAGGAGGAAAAATTACAAGTGGCGCCAGTGTGACAGGACTCTCTTGGATTGTTATATAATATATGTATTTTTTGTTTCATGAAAACCCACGAGAACGAGAGGTAACTAATTCTGTAGCTCTCAATTCGTTCGAGCAAACGATCATTCATGATAGGAAACACAGTCATAGCTCAGTCACTCAAAATGACTCTGAAATTTTACTTGTTAGAATGAAATCAGGCGATGATTCTTCTTCTCTGCAGGCTCGTGCTTTGCGGCAGCCTGCTAATCTGTACAAATAAAATGCCTCGTAATTTTGGGAGCGTTGTATAATCAGTCGGGAAACCTCAAATCAAGCGGATATTTGGCTTTGATGAAGTTTAACCTTCCGAAGAAGTAATGGAGTTTGTAACCTCCCCACCGAAATTTTAAAAGAAAGGACGATACTAATTAGAAATGCTGATGGACATTGTCCTATGCGTAACCTGCCCACAATGAAATGTACTGACAATGGCAACAAAAACGTGAAATTCGCAATCTGACTCAAATATAGATTCTTCACAAAAAATTAAAGTCCATTCAGTGACAAGAAAATTCAATTAAACCGAAATATCGGTCTTTGGCCCTGTGCAAAACAATCAGAATTAAAGTCTTACCTCAGAATAAATGGATGTCACATTTCTGCTCTTGTTGTTGCGCACCGCTTGGAGGAACTGCATTGCAAATAATAATATTCTCTTTTTTTGTGATTTTAGTGAAATTTTTCATCAAAAGAAGTGGAATGAAATGGGAAGTGCAACGAAATCTTTAGTTCAATAAAAAATTAAATTTTTGAGAAAATGCTTTTGAAATAAAAATTATTATTGGGGGACTTGTTGGAGAATAATTACAATAAATAAATTTTTACATTATCTAATGATTATATTAATTAATAGTATACCTTATTCAGCATCTCGACCAGTGTTGCCGACCGCCTACATCACACAACCGCACTGGGCTGCTACTACTGACCGACCGCTCTGCATGACGACTAAACCGAGCTACCGACTGCCACGACTACAGACAGAGTACTGCTCTCAACTAGACAGAGCTACAGACTCGCAACGACTACTACTGACAGACTGAGAACCGCTCGCAACACTCGCGCGGTCAAGCGCAAACTCTCTGGTCACAGATGCTACAATGCCTCGCCATCGCTGCTATGTTACATACGTGTTTCATAACCCTCCACTGGGGGGGGCAAAAATTTGGCAGCGATGGTGAGTCATTTGGACTTGCCAAGCGCGGCAAAATTTTTCTTTAATTAACAAAATCCTACAACTTACAGAATATTTTAATTGTTGTGCACACACACTAAGTACAAAATATATCAGACAAAGACAAAATGTGAATACAAAACATAGTAGCAAATCAGAAAAAAGTATATACAAATTTTTTGACAGATAAAGTGCACAGGCACTGAAAAAATTCTTTAGCATATTCAGAACAAATAAACAGACTGGCAAAAAATATTATGTTGACAAGTGTACATGCACTGAAAAATGTCTTTAGCATTTTCACAACAAATAAACATAATGGCAAACAAAAAATCATGTCCAAAGTGCAC
Source organism: Schistocerca americana (assembly GCF_021461395.2). NCBI lineage: Eukaryota > Metazoa > Arthropoda > Insecta > Orthoptera > Acrididae > Schistocerca > Schistocerca americana. The sequence continues at coordinate 788,886,260 of NC_060121.1, read as the reverse complement.
ATGCACTGAAAAATGTCTTTAGTATTTTCACAACAAATAAACATAATGGCAAACATCATGTCGACCAGTGACATAAGTGTACTCACACTGGAGTTTAGCGAATCGAAAAATGTATAACCTATGAACATAAATGATGTTACCAAAAAAATTTTTTCTTTATGTGACAAGAATCAGGATAGGAAAGGGAAGGATCGCATCATGGTTGTAGCACTTTAGATTGCACACAGCTGCTCTGAAAGTCCATATCTTTCCACAGAAGTACAACACCAAGTGACACAACTTGAAGTTCTTTTCCCATGAGAATTTATCAGTGTAGCCAAGACACTGAACTGTCGTAGTAATGTTCCATGTTTTCATTTTGGCAGTACATTACGTACACCAAACAGTGGGACCATAATAATGTCTTCATCGCTCATGGTGGTGGACAGCATGTCGTGTCAACACCACACTCTTACAAGGCACACCAACGTAGAATTAGTGCAAAACCAAAGATAGTGCTCCATGATCACTAGGATAAACAGGACAAATGGACATTGCAGTAATTCAGGGTAGTCAGCTTATGAGGTGAAGGACATCAAGTCACATAATATTGACAGTTACAGACTTAATTAGCAGTTTGTGGCATTCATAGCCCAGTTATTGAACATTTCTGTACCAAGTATGTAGTATTACAGAAAAATGTTCATTAATTGTTGTACATAGAATCAGTAGCCTTCTTTTCCTGGTTACAAAGCATTATGAAATAATCGCATTCTTTTCAGTTACAGAGTATAATTAAGAATCATTAACCTTCTCATAATTACAGTTAATTAATCATTTGTCATTCCAATAATAATCATTAGCCTTTTCCCAAATTACAGATAATTAATCATTTGTCGTTAATTAATCATTTGTCTAATTACAGTTAATTAATCATTTGTCTAATTACAGTTAATTAATCATTTGTCGTTAATTAATCATTTGTCTAATTACAGTTAATTAATCATTTGTCGATAATTAATCATTTGTCTAATTACAGTTAATTAATCATTTGTCGTTAATTAATCATTTGTCTAATTACAGTTAATTAATTAATCATTTGTCATTTCAATATAGTAAGAATTATTAGCCTTAATTAATTACAAAGCATTATTAAACAGTACCATAGTTAATTAATTATGTGTCATTACAATCTATTAAGAATCATGAGTCTTTTCCTAATTACAAAGCATTATGAAACAGTCACATTCATTTCCAATAACAAAGTATGGCATCGTTAATTAATCATTTGAAATTCCAATATAGTAAGAATTATTAGCCTTCTCCTAATTACAAAGCATTATTAAACAGTCACATTCATTTCAAATTACAAAGTATCAACATTGGAAACAAGAGCTAATCAATGGCATAATTAATAACAATTCGTGGAGTGACATTAATTATTGGCACTCAGTGGCCAGCAAGTATTGAATAGAATCATCATTCAGTATTATTCAGATTATTACGAAGTCATTATTAAAAATCAGTTAATTACAGTCAAATCATTAATAATCACAGGCATTATAAGTGGTATCATTACAATAAACAGTGGCAGTTATTAGCTAGTGACAAAGCATCATTTTGAATATAGTCTCATTAAGAGGTCATTAATCAAGTGACATGCTATTCAGAGTTGATCAGTATTATTCAGAATTATCATAAACTAGTGACATTATGTGGGACTGGTAATACATGTTTTTTGTTAGCAATGCATTGCGTTGGGATCGATAATTAATTGCTGAGGCATAATACTTTTTGCTTTTGACCTATTGCTGCAAATGAGGATAGGTAACGTCATTCGTCATGAGTCAGCTGTAGCAAGATTATGTAACAAGGCAGTACATGTGATCACATTTATAAATGATAAACACAAATGGGTAAAAAATATAAAAATGCAAGTACTAGAACAGGTATAATAAGTAACAGGTTTAGTAAGTGTCATGAAAAACTTCTCCTGGAAAAAATACAAAAACGGATTATTGACCTGAAAGGAGAAACGCACACTATGCTGAAAAGTAGTGAACTTCGAATTAACAGGCAGTGAAGTGTGTATAAAAATGTATTCCATAGCTGTCCTTTCCAAAACTTTCAGTCATCCTACTATACAATGTAACACCTGCTGTCAAAGCAAACTGCAACAAATACTTAAATAACTACGTAGCATAAATACATTACTTCAACATTATCCTCATCTGTAAAGAAAAAAAACTTCATTATCCATATCATCATAACTTCACCATTATCATCACCTGTAAAGAAAAACTTCATTATTCATAATACCATTTCCTTCATCATTATTCATCAGTATTCACTATCATCTGCAAAAAATCACTTCATTACTCATTACATAACTATTCCTTATCTCTAGCATATTTCATCACTAAAACTAAGATGTGTAGTTCTCTCTGACAGCCTGCATCAATCACCTTGTATTCTGAAAGAAAAAATTAGTTAAGACTGCTATTCTGTGATGAGTATTGTATATTCTTGTTAATGCTTGTTAATCCTGATCCATTTACTCTTCCTCATAAAGTCATTGCATCTCCTTTCGTTTATTCCGTAGGTGAAATTCCCATTTTTGTTAAATTTATTTCTTAGAATCATCATTCCTTTCTGAAATTGATGAACAAAGATTAATGTCCTGCATTTAAATCATATACCCATTAAATAATGACTGGTTTATGGTAACATAATTAACCCTACAGCATAACATGACAGAAAACGTAATATGTCAGAAACATTGACAGTGTTCAAATGCAAAAATATACACAGAATAATACAATGCAGCAGCAAAAAAAAAAATGTGAAACAGTCACGATGTTGAGATGTCATAGGGCAAAAAAAAAAAAGATGTCAACGTCGACTGGTGTGTGTTATATCTTACCTATTTCACAGTGCATATAAACAAAACTGGAGTACAATCATATACACAAAAGAGTGGAAAATGTGCACGGTCTGATGTGTAACGACAAGAAAAGCGACCTGCTAACCTTACCTTGCCGGGCACTTGCCAAGAAAAAATACGATAATCATCAGTAATTAGTCACGTGAAATAATTGCATTAGTAAATGGCATCATAGTGTGTTGAATCATACAGTGGTTTCACTCAATAAACGGTTTAATGTTTGATATATGGTGATTGCCTTTCGATTTTCTAGTTCTCAAAGTTTCGACATGTACAACATTGGGGTGAGGGATGCTGCGAATCCGATATGGACCTGCGTATAGAAGTTCAAATTTACTGCACTTACCTTTTAATTTACTGGATAAATAATGTGTACGTACTAATATTTTCTGTCCAACGTGAAAGTCTCGGCGTCTACAAACCTGTTTTTGCTGTCTTCTCCGGCGCTCTGCGGCACTTTTGATGTTGTTCAGCGCAATGTTAATTATTTCGTGGTGTCGTAGGCGACGACTTTTGGGAAATTCTATTAATTCTTTAATTTTGTTCGGTGGTTCAACGTTTTTCAGTATAACAGACGGAGATAGCATAGTGGATTCATTTGGGATGGAATTAATTACATCTTGGAATGAGAGTATGTGTGTATCCCAATCAATATGTCTTTTGTGGCAGTATATTCTACACAGTTTACCAATTTCCTTCATTAATCTTTCACAGGGGTTCGAAGAAGCGTGGTACTTGGATATATAGATCGGAGAAATGTTTCTAGCTCGTAACATGCGTGTCCATACGCTACTACGAAATTGAGATCCATTGTCAGAAATTACTTTCATTACATGCCCTACCTGAGATAGAAAATGTTTTACAAATGCTTTCGAAACAGTTTTAGCAGTAGCTTTACGTAATGGAGTGAAAGTAACAAATTTTGAAGTGAGCTCAACAGCGACAAATATGTAGCAAAAACCTCTGTTAGTTCTGGGAATCGGACCAAAAATATCTACTGCGGCCATGTGTCTTAATTTAACAGGTATAATGGGATATAATGGAGGAATATGTGAAGTGGTGTCTGATTTAGCTTTCTGGCAAATTTTACAAGACGCTAAAACTCGTCGTATACGTTTTTCCATGTTAGTAAAATAACAGTTCTGTCTCAGTATAAGAAAACATTTTCGTGCTCCGTAATGTGCGTAACTTAAATGAGTGTACCAAATTAGTTTGTTAACCAGTTCGTCAGGAATGCATAATAACCAATTGTTGCTGTCAGGATGAGAGCGGCGAAACAGAATGTCATTGCGTACAGTGTAGTGGTTCCTAATCGTAACATTATTCCTATCTTGCCAAAGGTGTTTAATTTCTTTCCACACATTGTCTTTATTTTGTTCTCGTGCTATGTCCTGTAATGACGATGAAATAAAGTTTTCAAATGCAACTTGCTGAATGTACATGACACTGAAATTTGTTTTGCAGAAGTTGGTTGCTACGTCTTGCTGATTGTTGCCGAGAGAACGCGATAGTGCGTCTGCTATAACATTTTGTGTGCCGGGAATGTGAACAATCGTAAAATTAAATTCTTGTAAATATAGTTTCCATCTACTTAACCTGTCGTGAGTGAATTTAGCCGAAAGTAAAAATTGTATCGCTCTGTGGTCTGTGTAAACGGTGGTATGTCTGCCATAAAGAAAGTGCCTAAATCTCGTAAAAGCCCATACAACACATAATGTTTCAAGTTCTGTAACAGAATAATTTCGCTCAGCAGGTGACAAAATGCGACTTGCAAATGCGATGTTTTTGATTACTATTGAACCATCTTCTTCAATTTCCTGGAAAATATGTACGCCTAAGGCGGTGTTGGAACTGTCGGTGGCAATGGAAAAATTTCTAGTAAGATCTGGGTGCGATAATAGTGGTGCATTCAACAAAGCATGTTTCAGGTTCATGAATTCAGAATGTGCTTGCTTATCCCAAGACCAAATACTGTTTTTACCTGTTAATTGACATAATCTGGGTGTGTCTAAAGCAGAGTGATGAATAAATTTACGAAAAAAGTTAATTAAGCCCAAAAAACTGCGTAATTGCTTCTTCGTCGTAGGAACGGTAATGTCACGTAGAGCTTGAAGTTTTTCCGGATCAGGTGCAATGCCTTCTGCTGAAATTACGTGTCCAAGAAATTTTATAGTTGTTTTGCCAAAATGCGATTTACTGAGGTTAACTGTAAGTCCTTGTGCATGAAAAGTTTGTAACAGTTGTTCAAGAATCAGATTGTGTTCAGACCAGTTAGCTTCTGCGATAAGAATGTCGTCTACATACGTCGTGATTCTGTCCTTAAGTTCTGTCGGAAGTATTGTGTTCAAACCGCGAATAAAAGCTGCAGAAGAAATAGTTAAGCCGAACGGTAATTTGCAAAATTGATAACATTCGCCGAAACAGAGAAAAGCTGTATATTTTCTGCAATTTGGATGAAGTTGAATTTGCCAAAATCCCGATTTCAAATCTAGTGTAGAAATTTCTGTAAAAGTTCCTCTAGTGTCTGTGGTCGATCTGTTTCATTAATAATAATGTCATTAATGTGACGTGAATCAAGTACAAGGCGAAGTGAGCCATCTTTTTTCTTAACAATATGTAGCGGGTTTATGTATGGACTAACTGCCGGTTCTATAATTCCTTGGTCAAGCATATCCTGCAATTCCTTTTTAACCTGTTCTCTGTGAATATATGGGATGGGATAATGCTTTGCTTTAAATGTGTCGTGCGGTTTGACTTGAAATTCATACATAAATCCGGACATAGTACCAGGAATGTTGTCGAAAACTGGAGCTTGCTGTAAAAGAATTTTGTGTAACTGCGTGCGTTCGTCGTCTGTAGTTGCACTGCTTTGTCTAACTTTATCGGAAATCATTTGCATTACGTCGTAGTCAACTTCGTCTGGAGTATTATAGTTGTGTACGTACGTATCCGTGAACAATGTGGGATTACAGTCTATGTCACGTGTTGCGGAAATGACCTCTGTGCGGTTAATTGTTTGTTCTTCCGCAGATAATGAGTGCTGAAATTCTAAAGCAAGTTGTACATTTTCATCCTTTAACATTATATAAGAATTTTGAAAATCGATAACTGCGTCGTGTTGTACCAGAAAATTCGTACCTAAAATAACGTCTGTTGTCAATAAAGGAACAATCCAAAAATTAGAATGAAAACTATGACCTCCAATACAAAATGATAAATGCGTCTGCAATTTAACGTCTACTCCTTTACTCGATACTGCTCCCTTCACTTTTGTTTTGCCTAAAGGTAATGTCGGATAAGCATTCTCTTTGTTACACTCGTTAAAAGTCTCCTCATTTATTACTGATATAGGTGATCCGGAATCGATTACTGCTGAGAATTTCGAAGAACCAATTTTAATTTCAATAACAGGATGTGAAATGGTTTTCTGAATAACTGGTCTTTCCTGTAAGAGAGTGTCTCGTATGTCGTCAAAAGTAATTACATTTTCACGAACAACATTTTGCGTGTCAAAGGTAGTGCTTCTGTTATTGGAAGATGCGTCCTGTGCAGTATCTAGTCAGATTCTATCTGACGTGTTATTATTACTAGGAGGATTCTGTGGCATTTCTACTATTTGAACTGTTCTATTACTTCTTCCAGACGTGTTACGCTCTGGATGGTACCTACTGTCGGGTTCATTCATGAGAATATGTTCTTGCATATGATTTTGCTGTTGGTGAGACCGACTGTTGTTAGATGTTCGCTGAAAATTGTCCTCATTATTTTTACGTCTGTCGTAATAGTCATTCCTATACGGTGCATTACGATAGGAACTGAAATACTGTCTTCTTTGTACGTAGTTGTTTCCTTGCTGACGTACGTTACTATTTGTTGGACCAGGGGCTATACGTCCACGCGGCGAAACATTAAAGCCTGGTTGACCTTGTGTATTCCATTGTTGGTTAGGTATGTTAACCGGCTGGTTTTGATGTTGTTGTTGTGAAACACCTCTATTGTTACTAAAGTGTTGTTCCTGTTGCTGAAAATTTTGACGGTATTGATAATTAGAATTTTGCCTGTTATTAAAGTTTTGGTAGTTGTCGTTCCTAAAACGTCTGTTATCTTTCCGATTGGAATTACGTCCCTGATCATAATTGCAGTACTGTTGTTGACCTTGGTTGTTACTCAAAAAGTTTTTGTTTACAAAAGAATAATCAGATTGCTGTACTTCCAAGAGCTGTAAAAGATCTCTGAATGCTGAAATGTTTTCTTTTTGCTGGCCCGTTAGAAGTGACACTCGTAATGACCGTGGTAATTTAGAGATGCATAGTTGTATAAGTGCAGATTCACTGTACGGTTCACTTAGGTACTGATTTTGTTGGACCATATGCTCAAAAAATTGCGTTACACTGGGAAAATTTGAGTTCTCGTAGGTTGGCAAACTAATTAGTTGGTCTTTAATTCCGCGCTGTGTCGTCTTCGACCAGTACGCTGACAGAAAAGCATTCTGAAATTCCTCTACCGAGTAACACTGTCTCGCGATCGGTCTCATACGAGTTGCCGGTTCGCCTTCCAAAAAACTGCAAATAAATTCAAGTTTATGTGTTACAGGCCAAGTCGGTGGAAGAGCAAAACTAAACTGTTGAATCCAATCCAGTGGGTGAATCTGCGTTCTATCGTTTTTGAAAACCTTAAACTTTCTCACTGACAGAAAATGTTTGTAGTCGAAGTTATCATCTCTGCATGATGGAACAGGTTCAGGATCGTAAGAGTATCTATTGAACTGTGGTTGTTCGGAATCTAAGTCCCGTACTCTCTGCAGATTACCCAAATTATACGCGCTGCGTGAGTCTGACACATGTTCATAAAGTGGCGTCTGTTGTGTATTATTAACAGAAGTGTTTTTCATTTCTGTTACTTCTTGTTGTAAATTTGATAACTTCCTACGTAACGTGTTGTTAGATGAATCGATCTCATTAATTGTCTGCTGTAAATTTTGAAATTCAGGTGTTTGGATAAATGAAACCGGTGCGGTATCGTCTGATTTATTGTCATTAGTATTTTCGATAGCATCAATACGACTGGCCAATTCATCACATTTTTCAGTCAGTATTTTAACCTGATCATCGGTTTTAGAATCAGACGCATTAATCTGTTTTTGCAACTTGCGCGTAGTTTCGCTTAGTTTTTTAACATCACCTTTGATAACATCACAATCCTGTGTTAGATCTAATTGTTCGAATCTATCTGTCACTGTTTGAATATTTACTGTGTGTGTATCCGTTTTTGATTTAAGGTCAGAAATTTCATCCCGTAATTCCGCGTTCAATTGTTCTATGGTATTAATTTTGTTGGACACTGTAGTAATATTATTGTCTACATACGTCTTCGCTTTCGCGAATATTTTACGTTTGTCCTCTTGTCTTTGTGCAGTGATTGTTTCCATGACTTGTCGTTTTACTTTGTTTTGATCCTGAATAAATCTGCGGAAACGCGTATCACTGTTCTGTATGTGCTGATTAAAGCGCTCGTTAATCTGAGTGTTCTGCTGTTCGAATTTCGCGTCTATCTTTGCGTCCATAGTGCGCGAAAGTTCCACCGTCATTGCTTTAAACTCGTCCCGTAATTGTGCAGCTTTTTCAGAGCATTGTTTAGCGACTCCGCTAATTTCGTCTCTGAGTGTTTCTGTTGCGACTGTTTGCATTTCTCTTAATTCTTGCGCAACAGATTTAATTTCTTCGCTATTTTTTTGTGAACACGCCTCAATTTCCGCGCGCAACTGTTCCTTAGTGTCATGACACTGCGCGGCAACAGCTTTAATTTGTTCACTAAGCTGCCTCGAATTGTCGTCAAATTTTTCATTTTGTTGTCTGACCTGTTCACTAACTTGCTTGAGGTTTTCATTCTGTTGTCTGACCTGTTCACTAAGTTTGTCTTGTTTTTCGTTCTGTTGTTTGAAATTGTTGTCTATTTTCTCACTTTGCCTTTTATTCTGTTCTATCAATATTGCCATAAGTTGCTCCAAGGTGACATTACCTACTCTATTCTCAGTACTGTTTAATGGTGTACCTGCAGTTGTCGCGCTTTGTGTGACCATTTGGTCATTTTGCAACTTACAAAAAGGATTATCAGTCGGCCCTACACTGTGAGTCATTGTTTCGGAATTAAATAAATCCGTCCTACTTTGTGTGGTCTGTTCATCTTCATTAGACAAATTTGTCTGCTCGTCACGTGAATTTACTAAATCGGCTGTGTTAAGCTCGGCAGCGCTCATTACTATAGACCGCTCCGCGTCATCAATTGTCGTCAAGTTAACACACGAGACAATTGAGTTCGTTTGTTCATCATTAAGGTAAAAGTCATCATTAGTGGTTGGAATGCACTGATTGTTAGTGAACGCAGGATTGTCATCATCACACTGCGTGTCATAATTACTATCGGTCACGCTGTTTAAGTCGGTAATTTCATTCAAAATACCTCGCGATACACTATTCACAGTCTTTCGCGGCATTTTAACAATAGTCAAAATTATTCACAAAATAAATAAGCACAATGCAAAAGCAACACACAAATACAACAAAGCAACAAATTGCCGTTGACCTGTAGAGAGAAAGTCACAATATTATTAAAAGCGTTGCGCTAAATCCTAATTATATCTAAGCAAACAAGAGCAGATATCTGACTGTTGTTCAAAAGACTCTCAACGAAATACGATCCTGGACTGGGTGTCGCCGAGTGTAACCTCCCCACCGCAATTTTTAAAGAAAAATATATAGCAATACTTAATAGAAATGGGAGCCAAGTGTAACCTCCCCACAAATTTTTTAAAAGAAAAGGACGATACTAATTAGAAATGCTGATGGACATTGTCCTATGCGTAACCTGCCCACAATGAAATGTACTGACAATGGCAACAAAAACGTGAAATTCGCAATCTGACTCAAACATAGATTCTTCACAAAAAATTAAAGTCCATTCAGTGACAAGAAAATTCAATTAAACCGAAATATCGGTCTTTGGCCCTGTGCAAAACAATCAGAATTAAAGTCTTACCTCAGAATAAATGGATGTCACATTTCTGCTCTTGTTGTTGCGCACCGCTTGGAGGAACTGCATTGCAAATAATAATATTCTCTTTTTTTGTGATTTTAGTGAAATTTTTCATCAAAAGAAGTGGAATGAAATGGGAAGTGCAACGAAATCTTTAGTTCAATAAAAAATTAAATTTTTGAGAAAATGGTTTTGAAATAAAAATTATTATTGGGGGACTTGTTGGAGAATAATTACAATAAATAAATTTTTACATTATCTAATGATTATATTAATTAATAGTATACCTTATTCAGCATCTCGACCAGTGTTGCCGACCGCCTACATCACACAACCGCACTGGGCTGCTACTACTGACCGACCGCTCTGCATGACGACTAAACCGAGCTACCGACTGCCACGACTACAGACAGAGTACTGCTCTCAACTAGACAGAGCTACAGACTCGCAACGACTACTACTGACAGACTGAGAACCGCTCGCAACACTCGCGCGGTCAAGCGCAAACTCTCTGGTCACAGATGCTACAATGCCTCGCCATCGCTGCTATGTTACATACGTGTTTCAAGTTCTTGGATTACTAAATGCAGGTTCGTATCCAGTCTTTCGGAAGTTCCCTCCTGATTAACAACTACGCAATATATCGATAAATATCATTAATTCTCATATTTCCAATACACACCTTTTATTTGAAGGAGCAATCTATATATTTTTCCTTTTTAATCGTACAGTTTCGTCTCAGTTATCTTCTGTCATAAATCTCAATAATCAGATTACAGTTCTTCCAAACCAAGCTCAGGCTAACCGGCACGAAGACAATCCCGGAAGCTCCCTTTCTTTTCTTTTAACAACCACCAGAGAGAGTACTACAAAGAATACTTATGCGCTCATGGCATAGCTATTGTATGAACTACTTTTCGCATGGATTCTGCGAGTATGAAGATAGAAAATTAGTAAACGTCATTCAAGGGTAGAATTGTATCTGAATAATTCATCGAATATAAAGAGATATTACAATAGTTATTAGTTAAATCCAATCCTTGAGGCCACTAAATACTAAAATCGCCATAACTTTCTACTTCGTGGAAAAGATTGTGCATAAAAGAGAGAAGTACCCATGTTCAGATAATAGCTTGCTGAATAAAAAAGGATTAAATCAGTTAGACAGAAATCACGCGCAATAATATTTAGATTTTATTAAGCATCTGTCTCGCAGGTTTGCCACTGAAACTTTTGTGTAGGTTAGAGAAATTTTTCTTTAAACGCGTAAAACTTACTTCCGTTGAAAGAGGAGACATTTATTTTGCACTGATCACACCCACTTCAGCCGTTCACAGCTGTGGCATTTTCCGGAAGACAAACAAACGACCATATAACGACCAGCGTCAGTCTGTGTGGTGATGTAATGGGCGAGTCGAGAGGGGAGCGGGAAAGGACAACAACACCGTCTGCCCTGGAATTTTCTTGCAGATTATGAGGGAAAATTTTGGAATTGCGTAAAGCCCTTTGATTGAATGGAACCTTTCGTTTTCCTAGGGCAGTGTTCTAGATACTTCCACACGAGGACATCAACTGTTAATGCTGTTCCTCATTCTCTCTCGGGAAGAAACTTAAACTGGTTAAAAATAAGGAGCAGCTAAGAAACCGCTTGAATAGGTAAACATGTAACCAGTAGTGTCGTATGGAGAACTTCCTCGCCAGACACCAAAATAAACAATATATTTATTAGAAAACATTTTTAAGAAAATACGTTCTCCTGTGTTATTCTTATAATTTTCTGCAGTGTCGTTTTGTAAGACAACCTTTTGCTCAGTCTTCGAGCTATGTTGAGCGTCTTTGTATGTAAAGTCACAAATTTTCTTAGTTTTTAGTGAATAAAATCAGTATGAATATTCAGTGAACGAAACCACCTATATCACTTAATATAAGTCTTTATTTATAACATCGTTTCAGTTACTGCCATCTTAAGATCAAAATTTAGAGCTTTTAAAATAAGATTCGGTAGAGGGGATTTATTTCCTTTATTAATAACAATTTCCTTTCGTGATTTTTTTCCGGATATGATCTGAAAACAGCAGTTACTTTTAAACTAGACAACTGCAGGGTTTCTCTGTCTATCCCTTTCCTTGTGTGTGTGTGTGTGTGTGTGTGTGTGTGTATGTGTGTGTATGTGTGTGTGTTAATGCTTGCGTGCGTATGTGTATGTGTATGTGTGCGTGTGTGAGTCTGTAGAAGTTTTCATATCTTCCTTCTTGTATTTAGGGCATATGTTGCGAACTTGCTGGCACCTAACGCCACAGAGCCTAGTGAAGTGGCTGTATATGGAGATGTCTTCGTTTGTCAGTTGAGTATACTGGCTAAAGAGGGAAATAAAGAATAAGAATAAGAAGAAATCTTTGCTTGTTAGGTGTTCTGATATAAAGGTAGTTTTTGCGTCTCTTCTTGCACGGCGCTGTAAAATGAATGATTCTTCATTTTTGTTATACAGTTATTATAATCTGGTATTGTGTTAATGAGTTTTGTTTGCACTTGCATACTTGTTTTCTTTCAGAAAGGAATAACACCAGGAGGTTTATCAACCATATTTGAATGATACGTGTGCATTCAGAGAAGAGAATAAGGACAAGGTGTTGTGTAGCTCATTACTGAACTACAATCTAGGACTATAGTCTTAAACCAAGGGTAAAAATGACCAGAAATTGTTATCACATAGACAGCAGGTTTGGGTGTTGTGGGATTTTTTGTTATTTAATGTTACATGAGTTGGATTCAGATATGTATATAGCGAGGAGTAATGAAGGATGTTATTAATTTTTTCATAATGAAAAACGGTTTTGTATTGAGTAACACAAAAAAAGGAATGGTTAATGCATTATGTTGCCCTTATTGTTGTAAAGAGATTTCAGTGGTAATCACGTTGTATTTTGAGCATTTGTCTATTACGAAACGCTGTTATACGTTTAAGACCAGTACTTTTCTTCTAGCTGATTTGTCTGCTAAACAGCAACTTATACAAATTCTTGCTGATGAATAATTATTTTCTCAGTTCACTACGACGTCTTAACTGAAGGGCTTTCTGTGTGTGACCTGCTCTGTAGGCACGGTAACTACACTGTAATGCGTTATATACGATATTGCAGTGTCTCTTTTATTCTAAATTACGATGCAAGGTGCCTTTAGACATTCGTGCATGTTCAAACGAGCACGCACAGCGGCGATTTAGTCATTGTGAAATACATTAAATGTATTCGCAGTTGCGAATACACACAACCATCAGCTGTCGAATGGAATGACGATAATGAAACCTTTCGTCATATTGCGACTCGAACCCGGAACCCCCACTTATAGCAAGCGGTCGCCTTCCATTTGGCTACCCGTGGACGAGTCACGGCCAGACCCATACTTTTCATCCGTCCTCAGCCATGCGTCTACAGACTGTACTCGTACACCCACTACGCCTATTCCTATACCAGAGAGACATTTTACTTGAAAGTCGCTTGCCTGGTGTCGGCGAATAAATGCGAGATAGCAGTGACTATGTTCTTTTAAATTACGATGCAAGGTTCCTTTGGACATGCAGTACGAAATCATTAAATTTATATGATCAAACATCAGCTGTGAAAATTCATAACGAGGTGGGACTCGAACCCGGAATTTTCCGATCCTCACGATCGGCCGCATTAACATTTTTTATCCCATTTTGTTCCCTATTCTTCGTTACATTTGTCCGGGGCGGGCTTCCTACGACATCCATTGAAGCTCAGCGTTCACCCACGCATGCATCTCCAAAGTAACCTCTCTCCTAATTCAGAACAACACAGACTGTAATATCGTATTCACCCGCCGACACCGGGACTTTCAAGTAAGACTTGTGTCACATGTATAAAAATATACATAAGGAATGTACTACACTACTGGCCATTAAAATTGCTACACCAAGAAGAAATGCAGATGATATACGGGTATTCATTGGACAAATATATTATACTAGAACTGACATGTGATTACATTTTCACGCAGTTTGGGTGCATAGATCCTGAGAAATCAGTACCCAGAACAACCACCTCTGGCCGTAATAACGGCCTTGATACACTAGGGCATTGAGTCAAACAGAGCTTGGATGGTGTATACAGGTACAGCTGTCCATGCAGCTTCAACACGATACCACAGTTAATCAAGAGTAGTGATTGTCGTATTGTGACGAGCCAGTTGCTCGGCCACCATTGACCAGACGTTTTCAATTGGTGAGAGATCTGGAGAATGTGCTGACCAGGGCAGCAGTCGAACATTTTCTGTATCCTGAAAGGCCCATACAGGACCTGCAACATGCGGTCGTGCATTATCCTGCTGAAATGTAGGGTTCCGCAGCGATGGAGTGAAAGGTAGAGCCACGTGTCGTAACTCATCTGAAATGTAACGTCCACTGTTCAAAGTGCCGTCAATGCGAACAAGAGGTGACCGAGACGTGTAACCAATGGCACCCCATACCATCACGCCGGGTGATACGCCAGTATGGCGATGACGAATACACGCTTCCAATCTGCGTTCACCGCGATGTCGCCAAACACGGATGCGACCATCATGGTGCTGTAAACAAAACCTGGATTCACCCGAAAAAATGACGTGTTGCCATTCGTGTACCCAGGTTCGTCGTTGAGTACACCATCGCAGGCGCTCATGTCTGTGATCCTGCTTCAAGGGTAACCGCAGCCATGGTCTCCGAGCTGATAGTCCATGCTGCTGCCAACGTCGTCGAACTGCTGGTGCAGATGGTTGTTGTGTTGCAAACGTCCCCATCTTTTGACTCAGGGATCGAGACGTGGCTGCACGATCCATTACAGCCATGCGGATAAGATGCCTGTCATCTCGACTGCTAGTGATACGAGGCCGTTGGGATCCAGCACGGCGTTCCGTATTACCCTCCTGAACCCAGCGATTCCATATTCTGCTAACAGTCATTGGATCTCGACCAACGCGAGCAGCAATGTCGCGATACGATAAACCGCAATCGCGATAGGCTATAATCCGACCTTTATCAATGTCGGAAATGTGATGGTACGCATTTCTCCCTTCTTACACGAAGCATTACAACAACGTTTCTCCAGGCATCGCCGGTCAACTGCTGTTTGTGTATGAGAAATCGGTTTGAAACTTTCCTCATGTCAGCACGTTATATGTGTCGCCACCGGAGCCAACCTTGTGTGAATGCTCTGAAAAGCTAATCATTTGCATATCACCCTGTCGGTTAAATTTCCCGTCTGTAGTATATCATCTTCGACGTGTAGCAATATTATTGGCCAGTAGTGTAAATCAATAGTTTTGTGGCCGTGCATTAATTTTCCAGTCAGTCAGTATCAACCAGGAGTTGCCTTCATGGGACTATCAAATGGAGAGGGCAGAGTAAATTTTACAGTCTCCATTAGTTTAATGTAGAAAACGATGAAAATGGCGACTTTCCTTTACAGATATTGGCCGTTACATTTGTATGATAGCTGAAGCCAAGCAATGGCACAGCATTACCAGTTCTCCCCAGTACGTAGAATTCGCACTTAAACAGGAGTCAAAGAGATTCCCCCCCACCGGGCAAGGCTGCATCTTGGTTCGATCCCTCCCTCTGTCACGTTGCCTCCTGGGACCTATTTATAACTGCGGACGCACACTACGGTTCTGTGCACGAGTTCAGAAGCAGGACAGATAGCCCCGCTCCGCGGCCTTTCGGTTGGTGATCTCAGGCAGCTTCACAGCTTCACATCGCGTATAATAGTACGAAGTGACGTTGGTTACTACTGAGCTATTGAACCGTTAGACTACCAAACACCTGCAGAGAGAAGAAGCCTATCGCTTTTACGGTCCGGGGCAGAAAATCAGCAGGTGCGTGCAACTTCCTGTCTGATAGGGAGAGGCGATAGGCAATAGAACATCGTACCGCCACAGTCGCACCAGTATTCCCACAGACCAGACAAGCTTCACAAATACTAAAAAAATTTTAAAATTTATTGATTATGTATGACAACTCTTTTAATGGTGCCTGAGAAGTCTTTATCTACACACTGGTGAAACAATAGTAACAGTCCCAGGAAAATTACTAGAGTTATAAGGATAATCTTGAGAAAATAGGTATGTAGCTTATAAATTAACTAATACATATGTTTTATTTACTTACTAAAATAACTAAGGAAAACAGAATTGCAAAGAAAAACAAAGAAATTCTGCAACAGATAACCGAAATTTGAACAATAGGATTAATTTATTAACAAACAGATACTTCTGCAAGCAAGAAATGACGATTTTATTTGGATGATTTTATATTGTCGATGTGAATCGGGAAACAGCGAAGACCCTGTTGAAACAAAATGAGATTAAGACGAACTATCATATTACAAAGACAAGTTCTTAATGTAACTGATAGTATACGTATAAAGATATACTTTCTTTGCGGAGTACAAAATACTTTTGTAGCTATTTCCTAAACTATGTAGCTCTATAAACGAGAGGAAAATTCCCACACCCGTGGAACATCTTACAAACAAGGGAAGCAACCGTCCCTTAATAGTGTGTGTGGTCATCACAGACAACAAGCACTGCTTCACATTTGAGTGTCATGGATTCAGTAGTGTTATTAATGAGTTTCTAAAGGACATTTCTCCCCTCTCTAAAAGAGCAGTCTGAAGCTCAGCAGGTCTCAGGAACTGGAATACCACACGCATTCATTAAGATGCAGGCCAGGAAAGAATTTTGCCCTGGAATGTAAATGACATATTTACCCTATAACATGCTATGAAGCCTGTCGGGGCGGCTATAACCATCCATGCAATGAATGGTTCGTCAGTGATACCGACATAAGGAAAAACTATAACTTGGAAACTTTATTCCACCAAAGAAACATGATGTATGACTTAACTGTGCACCGTGACATTTCTAAGCGGGATTCTTTTACGCACTGGAATACCTTAACGCTAGCACATAGTTTTAGAAGGCGATATTGAAACAAGAAACAAGTGGCGCATTTTAGGATTAATCTGAAATGTAACAGCTTTAACACAGGTCGATGTTCACCATATTCATTCGTACTGCGAGAACTTTTGCATATAATCGTGTCCTTTACTCGGATGACTGTGAAAGACATGAGTAGCTCTCCACTGAGTCCGTCAGGTCTTATCACAAGTACTGTGATGGTAGGCTCTTCCCAACGCAAAGATCATATGTGCCGAAAAAACTGTATTTCACAATAATGTAACACAATGCACGAAATTATATAACCAGTAGGTTGCAAAATGACCTCAAATATGTGAAGCCACGACGTACCGAGTTGCACACTCAACAATAGGTATAACTTTTCTCATGAAGTACAATCCCCTAGTAAACAAACGATAAACTTAATCAAAACACTATTAACAATGAAAATCAACAAATTAATAGTAGCAGTCAAATAAATAATTTTAACAAAGAGCGAAATAAATCATACTTCAAAATTTTCAGTTTAGTCGTAAAACCAGTTTTTCGTTCCCCATAAAGGACGCCAGTTTAAAGAAATCCTCATTACTTGCAAACGGCGCAAACATTACTGTAATGTAAGCTGTACTGCAGATGACAGACAGTGACAAAAGTAAAGCCAACTTATACACGTTCATTAAAATGTTTTGAACACTATGACCACAATAGCAAAAGAATATGTATTGTTAGCGGTTATAAATAAATAAGCTTGTGACTGCAAGGATTATAACTTTTTTAATGGATAATCGATTACCAGCCCCATCTTAAGGTGTATCTGCACACACAGCAAACTTTTCAAAAATTGCATAATGCATATACAATAGAATTTGTAGTACAGGAGGTCTGTACGTTACCGGTCATAAAATCGGGTACTGAAGTCAGAACCTACCCACAGTCAAGACCAAATATTACGAAAAAAAATTTCCATTGTCTGGAATGTTGATGTAACTACATACTGATGACATTTAACACGTCTGATAGCAAATATTATTGTAGTAATATTTTGTCTATGATTATGAATAATAAGACCATGTGTTAAACAAGGAAATCCTAACGAATTGGGCAACTACACTGTGATCACAATTAAACTTTTGCTACTTGAGCCATGTGCGCAGGTGCATCTGAATATGGGCCGGCAGTCCCCAAGCCGATTATTCATTAAAGAAATTGTAAACCATCCTCGCAGTCAGAGGCTGCTTCATTTATAATTGCTTATGATACAAGACTCAGTTCCCACCAACCGTTACGAGGGATAGTAGAAATATAGACTGCCGGAAAAAAAATCGTAACACCAAGAAGGAGTTGTGCGACATAAACGAAAGTTGCTAGACGTGTTTCTAAATCTGGAAGATGATGTCCGTTCAAATTCTGGGCCAGTCGCAGGATACAAATCAGCTTTGCTTTAAATACACGCCGTAACGATCACTTTTGAGACCGGAGGTGGTGAGCTAATGTTAGTTACGAATGCCTTTAAGGCGACAAAGACGCCATAGTCAACATCTCACTGAGTTTTAACCAGGTCTTTTAATACGGTTGAGAGAAGCTCGATGTCCTTTCTGCCATACTGCCGAAAGACTTGGCATGAATGTCGCCACAGTACATGATTACTAGCAACGGTGGTCACGGCAATGTACGGTCGCAGGAAGACCGGGGGCTCCAGGCGGCCACGCGGCACTACCGAGAGAGACGACCATCGTGTTCGGCGTTTGGCTCTGGCGCATCGAACTGTATCTTCACCAACAATTTGAGGAGCAGTTGCCACTACAGACGAGACACAACGAACTATGTTACAAATCGGTAACTTCAAGGGCACCTTCGAAACAGACTCCCGGTAACGTTCATTCCATTGACCCCAAACCAATACCATTTGCGAGTTCAGTGGTGTCTGTTGCGTTTTCTGAAGGGAGCTGGTTCTGCTCAGCCCGCAACCAATCTGTCTGCGTGCCAGGCACGCACAGGTGGAGTTATAGTCTGGGGTGCGATTTCATATGACAGCAGGAGCACTCGTATGATTGTTGCACACACTGACTGCAAAACTGAGCGTCAATCTAATGATTCCACTTGTTACGCTACCATTCATGAACAGCAAAACAGGGAGTGTTTTCCATCAGGATAACGCTCGCCCACACACCTCAGTTGTAACCCAACATGTCTTACCGGGTGTCGTCATATTGCCTTGGCCTGCTCCACCACAAAATCTGTCTCCAATCCAGCACGTATGGGACACTATCGGACGACAACTCGAGCGTCATCCACAAACAACATTAACTGTCCCTACACTAAGCGGCCAAGTGCAACAGGCATGGAACTTCATCCCACAAACCGATGTCCAGCACCTGTGCAACACAATGCATGCACGTTTGCAAGCTTGCTTTCAACAATCTGGCGTGTACATAGGTCACTAATTTATCAGCATTTCACATTGAGTGGCTAGTTCCTTGCATACCTACATTATGCTCTCGCAGTGTTAATCCTTTAAAAATTTGTTACCTAAACAAATGCATTCCGGAAATTTCATTACTCTAATTGGTTTTTGGTGTTGTGATATTTTTTTCTGTCAATGTGTATCCCAATTCGTATTACACTCCTCTAGAGTTGGTAGAGGGCACTTAGCATACAATTACGTAGGAACCCATGTTCAGAAACGTTATCCACGACGCTGCTGGTGTCAAAATTATAGGCACCGATGTCTATAAATGTATGTATATACAGCGTGATCCCGTGATGACGTTGCAATATTACATAATTACACAACATATTTTTCACAGCAAGAGAACGATACTCATTTCGGTTTATATTAGCGTCATTATTTACTCCGTCGATAGTAACAACTATGCCATCTGTCCTTCCAGAGTTAAACACGAGAGGGGTAAAAGGTTCGGTGGTAAAAAATGTGAGTTCACTTTGTAATATCCCCTTAGAAAAAACTTTATAAATGACAGTGCTGGAAAACCTCTTATGTTATTTGATTTTCAAACTGCTGAGCAAAACTGAACGTACTCGCACATTTCTCTCTTTACTTATTCTGATCAACACTAAACTGACACACAATATTTTCAGCGCAACGCAATCTGACTTTCAATAATCCCTACAAAATCACTTACCTCACAATAATCTTCGTTACTCGAACTACTGCAATACAGCGAGCGCCAATACTGTCAGCTAAATAGAAGATTCTAACTACTGAAGGCACTAGCTACTGATAGGCATAGTCAGCAAAGGAAAGACTTTGTTAGAGAACAAACAATGTATTTACCTTAATAATGTTCAAAGATCATATATATATATATATATATATATATATATATATATATCAGTTCATGATATCCAGTATTACAAATATACTCTTTCTGATGGACACACGTCCAGATGGTCCGCTCTCAAAATTTTGCCACCTCTCTCCCCACATCCACCACTGCTGGCGGCTCACCTCCAACTGCACAACGCTACACGCTGTTCGCATCCAACTGCCCAGCACTACAATATCGAAAATTCCAACAATGCCAACCAGCGACAGATTGCACACAGCACAGTCAGTGATTTTCATACAGAGCGCTGCGTGGCGTTACCAACATAAAAACCTAAACAGCCTACTTACAACTTTTTGATGTATTTAACCTACCTTCTGTATAATTTCTTCTATATTCATTTACATACTAAGTGCTACACTTCTATTCAATCGAGAAGTAATTTATAATACTTCAAAAAATATAAATGGATCGACAATTACTTCTTTTTCCAAAAACTTCGCAGTATAAGATAGACTGCTGCGTAAGCACACACACACTCACACACACACACACACACGAATGATCGCATAAGCACACACACACACACACACAGAGAGAGAGAGAGAGAGAGAGAGAGAGCTTAGGCGATGGGGAGAAAATTATGAAGGGCATTTTAAATACAATCAGAACAAAGCCGACGGAGAATTAAGGCTAACTGCTCTGTCAACCTGAACATTTGTTCAGCGGGAGCCGACGTCACTATATAATGTATGAGCAAGTTTTTTTCGTTTTGGCAGCGGTCACAGTTGTCAAATTTCAGCTTCTAGCTTGTCGCCTAAGTGAACAGGATGCAAAGAAAGCAACGCAACAACCAAATGAAAAATCGTGGCGGAACACCAGAGGTAGTTGTACTGCAGCCATAACAAGAGTATCAATGCAGCCGACGTCATGGAGTGCCAGAGCAATCTGAGTAACGGGCGACGATATGATCTGTGACATGTCTCCCCATCAACGTCGTGCATCAACAGATCCGCCTGGCCACCAGCCACACACAGGTCCTTTCGCAGAAGCGCTCCCAGTAAACAAACAACACCAGAGTCACATTTCCGCCACCAAAGGAAGTAGTTTCGACGACACGACGTGTTTCCCTCCATAAAGGAAGGCTAGAAGATGGGTAGTATCAACTGCAATAGACTAGTGACTACTAACCAATTAGTATATTGCCTACTGTTTCCAAAGGCCTGGAATATATTGTTCACGACCAAATCACTGAACACTTGTGCGAATTCAGCCCACATGACAAATATCAGTGTGCCTTTCGTGAATACGTTATAACAAAAACTGCACGATGACTTGAAATATGTCATCGAAAATATGCCATCATCAACAGTGGCGTCACCAAATTGACACCAGTAGGCTTTAGTAAAGCTTGTGCTGCTGTAAGCTTTACGAACTGCCCATAAAAATGCGCCAGACAAATTTCTGGGATAGTGCGTTCATGTACCTTGAAAACGAGTTGAAAAAGAGATAGTAATATATTGTCTGCGGGAAGAAAAATCCTGTCCTGGCAGCATGTTCTCTCAGGAATGCCACAGGAGTCAGTCTTAGGTCCGGTTTTGTTTCCCTAGTATGAGAATGGCATTACGTCCTTCTGTGGTATCATTTCTATTCAGACGACCAACAACTTTACCGAAGTGTCAGACCTGAACATATAAAAATTGTAATCGTCCAGGTGAGTGATGGTCTGTCTTCAGTGACAAAATTGGCGAAACATCTCGTGCTTAAATTAAATCCAAAAAAGTAACAAGTAATCTTCGTATTCCAGCAGACATTAATAAGTTCAGAATTCCACGAACAATTGTCTCCTATTCAGCTCGACTATATTTCAATATGAACCGTGTCTTGTAATACGTGTGTTAATTTTTCACTTTTTTGATAACTTTTTTAGATGAACCAATAACTATGCAAAGAGAAATGTATCATAAACTTGTAATATATTTAAAGTCAAAGAATCAGTAGTAAGCGAGATGTTAAAAATATATTCTCTGTGACACGTTCATATTTTTGAAAAAAAGTATTTCATAAAACGGAATTCTTAATCTGGTACGTCACATCTGCTGTTACAGACGACTTGACAGGAGTGGTATTTCCAGGGCTGCGTGTATATTGAACTATTTAATGAATACCAAGCTTAATTTCATTTAAAATGTGTCTGCAAGTCATTTGAGAATCCTGTACTTGATCAAACTAATTTGTTGTTTGAGTTTCTTCTGTGTTTCAGATATAGGCCTATGTGTCAGTTGCATGCACTCATTGCTTGAGAGCAGTGTGGCCGAAAGCTGTATGTATCCTGTCGTGTTGTTTAAATAATTATTACTTTCACACAAAGTCGAAACTGCATATCCTTACTTCATGACGTCCGATCTAATGCTCGTTACCACATTTTTTACGTGGAAGTCAGTATGGTATTTACTCGGTGAAGGTATGCTTTCAAACAATGAAGACGTACAATAGCCACCAGGGCTTGATACATCAGAAGCAGAAGGTAAATGAGATGGCATATATATGGTAAAGAACATTTGACGAGATTATTCATGATAATTCATTTTTACTTGATATATGTTAGGAATGGTAACTGCATCGTGCCATCGCACTTCTGAAGTACCTGTTTTTCTGTGGAAAACCATTCTTAACTGCATTGCAGACGTTTTTATAACAACGAAACATTTTTTCAATGTTTTACTCTGTCAATGAAGAAAGGTGCGTTGCAATTACCATATGAGAAAACTGTCTTTGGATGATCATCTCAACTGGGCACAGAAAATTGTCGCACTGTGCCGGATAACTTCCGCTTGCCTCTATGTCCTCAAAAAGTTCAGGAGAAGGATGTGAAACGCAAACTCGTCCAAGCACTTGTTCTACCGAATCTCTGCTACTGTGGCGCAATTCATCATGGCATGAGTAGTGAAAACACAAGATGTTTAGAACTAACCATGAATGCTTGGCTGCGTTACATCTGCAACGTCCATCGATTTGACCATGTCAGTGCTTCAGACACCCGGTTGCACTGGTTGTGGTCAGACAAGTAACGTAACTACCACACGATTTATACTGCATGTGCTTCAGTTAGAAAAACACCCCTTTATCTCACATCAAAGATTAAACACTTTTCAAACCATCACAATCGAAACACTAGGTCTCACTTATGACTTATGTAGAATCGTTGACGTGCCCATGCACAAAACAAAAACACTCGACAAATCTTCGCTGTCGCTCCTGTCTGTCTCTAGAAAAAGCTATACTGCACTTTGTGCACTTTTCAGTTCCGTGCTGCTTTTAGGGAGACGTTGCTTCACTTTCTTCTGTCTGCATCATAACGATTCTCTGAAAAATTAACATATAAGGCCAACTTCCCTTCTATCAAATAGCAAAGCCAAGGCTCCTATCTTCTCCCAGTTATGCAGCTTTCTCTTTTCCTTCCTCTGAGAGTCACGTCACCCAAAAGTTTCCGAAATCTAAATTAAATAAAATCTCATCAGCACCATTTGCGAATTCGCTAAGAACCCGTCTCTCGTGTCAATTCTTCGTCCCTTCCACTTCATTTTCTTCTTGGGAAAGGCCGGCCGGAATGGCCGAGCGGTTCTAGGCGCTTCAGTCTGGTACCGCGCGACCGCTACGGTCGCAGGTTCGAATCCTGCCTTGGGCACTGATGTGTGTGATGTCCTTAGGTTAGTTAGGTTTAAGTAGTTCTAAGTTCTAGGGGACTGATGACCTCAGATGTTAAGTCCCATAGTGCTCAGAGCCATGTGAACCTTGGGGAAGGGGAAGAAATCGCACGGAGCCAAGTCAGGTGAATACAGTGGATGAGGAAAAACCACCGAATTGCTTTTTGGCCAAAACACTGCCACGATGAAAGTTGTATGTAGCCTTGCATTGTCGAGGTGAAGCACTGAGTCACTCCAGCGCCACTTCTCAGTCCAGCACCATTTCTCTAAACGTGCCCTCCTCACATCCCCCCTCAGCCGCCTTAAGACCAGGAAGTACAAACACTTTGTGGATAATCCCATCAGAATCGAAGAAACAGATCAATAAGGATTTGACGTTTCTATGAACTTGACGGGCTTCCTTGGGCCATTGTATAGATGGATTCTTTCACAGGGATGACTTTTGTTTAATTTCAGGGTCATATTCGTAAACCCAACTTTCGTCACGGAAGACGACCCTAGAAACATAATCTGACCCAGTCCAAAGCAGTTCTTTCCGTCCCCTGCAGACATTCATGCAATGCGCTTTCTAATCGTTAACCAGCAGTCGTGGTGCGAAGTTCGCAGCAATTTTTCTCGTGTTAAATTTTTCTAACTAAATCCGCTGACATGTGACATATGACAATCTCACGATATTACAGATGTCGTGGATGGTCTGCCTATGATCTTTCAAATTATCATTCCGAACATCACTGACATTTTCTGGTGTAACGACGTTACGTGCTCGAGCCGAACGTTCATCGTCATCAACCAGGGTCTGCCATTTTGGAAACGTTTAAGCCAATCATACGTTTGTGTCTGGAGCAAAGCGTCACTACCGACTGGTTGTACCAACATTCTGTTCGTTTCTGCGGCTGTCATGCCAAGTTTAAAACAAATTGGTACTGCAACCGTTGTCTCTCAGGTCGATCATTGCAAAATCTCGAACACAAGGAAACGTCACAGTGGAAAACTGCCCTCCAACAATAAACATGTTTACTTAGATCAGCTTACCTGGGTCACTATGGAAGAAGATGAGTATTTTTGAGCCTCACGTAACATACTAGCCGCTGAGCAATAAATGAGAGAATAGCTTCGTGAGCCGGAAGTTTCAGATTGAAAATACTCAGTTTATGATAACTTTACAAAAACGAAGTTTCATGAAAGAGATTTTTTTTTTTTATTTTACTTTTTTACCGGTCGTGTGATAGGTCCTCTCATCTTGGGCCTCATTGACACAGTGATATTTGCTTTGGTCAGCGGGTTGGAAGCCTCTGACTTAGAGCGAAGCTGCTAGGTACACTGACGCACGAAAAACGTATTATCCTGATCCTAGCAGCATTTCGTTGTACTACCGTTTGTAATCGCAGGTCATGCAAATTTAAGGATCTTTTGGATAGCACCTCGTATTCTTTAACCATGTGTCATCACGTTCCCCTTTCTCTCCCTCTTCCATCCGTTTAACTCATTCCCATTATTGTTAGCACTCATTATTAAAATCCCATCTTACCGTAATTTTTAACTATTGCCGTATTTAACATCTGCGAATATATCTTGTGTGCGCGTTTTCTCTAATTTGTAATTTTTAAATGCATTATGAAATACTTGACGAAATCTATGTAATTAAAAATATGTAAAATTGGTATTTAACAAGATAATCCCTGACACTTCGGTGAGGATGAAGAGGACATTGGAGTAGTTAGGTGTCTTGCACGAAACGTGAAAATTCTGCACAGTCCAATTTGGTCTTTAGCATACACACTATGCAGCCATTGCAGCAGGATCAGTAGCTTCTATAAATACAGTTAAATTTGCAAATCATGCCTGTCTCTGAATGAAAGGCTGTAAGCTGGAATAGGTCTTACAACTTTATTTTTAAAATGTCAATCAATTCCCCTTCAAAGAAAGAATTGACTTTTAGTTTATTTTCACAAGGTAATCTGTACAAGAGATTTTTGGTTCCATTTATTTTTGGCTACTAATTGCATTTTTTGCTAGCTAGTCTGCTGTTCATTGTATTAAACAGCCTCTGTAGAAACATAGGTTGGCTTATATTCTTCCCTTTGTAATACTGAAGTGGATGGTCAAAGTGATAAAATTCTACTATATTCGATTATCCATATTATCAAAAACAATAAATAGTGCTCCATGGAAATATATTTCTACTGTTAGTTTGAGTCTCTTTGGAATACATCATTTCACGTAACAACCACAATAAAAATAAAATCATAGAACGAGTTTCAATAATGGAACTCATTTTTAGGTCCCTAATCTCGGAAAACTTTTACAAAACACATTCAAATTTCAAGATACCTCTTTTCTAGTTAAATGCCAATAGATTCTTTTAAATTGTTTCAGCTCTCGGAGATACACTGCCATAGAATTTCGAACCAAGAAACCAGTTTTTGCGTAGAATTACAACAGGACGAATTCATTGTCTTACACAGCAAGGCTAAAATTATTTATAATAAAAAATTAATCGTTCTAAAATGATTTGAATGAGTATGACTTGCTAGGTAACGCTCCATTGATGTGGAATGATTATTTTCTCAAACTCGCCAACAGATGTGTTGCCAAAGCTACCGTGAAACCTACATTTTAATGTGGAATCCCAATGAACTGTAGTTTGGTACTTTTCACATACTCTAAATATACAGTCCAGTCACATTAGGATAACCGCCACGCATGCTCGATGTTTAAGTGCAATAACCGCTCACAGACGGCAGACGGCAGTACTAGCGAAGGAGGGTACATAAGGCGTATAAGGTGGGCGGGGGAGGGGGGAGGGGGGAGGGAGGAGCGGGGGAGGGGTAGGTGGACGTGAAGAAGAGTGCAGTCGTTATCGTATCGTGCAAAAGGGCATGATCATTGACTTTCCGGCTAAGGGTCGAAACAATTTCGTAACGGCTAAACTTTCAAACATTTTGCGCGTCCCCAAGGTTAAAGTATATCACGCATGGCAAAATATAGCCGACTAAAACCGGGGTCGAGACAGTTGTGGTGCACCAGGGCAGTAGCTGAGAGGGGTGCGCTACGCTTGAAGAGACGTGTACGGGCGAATAGACGCGCAACTGTTGAGCAACTGAGCGCTCAGATGGACCAAGAGGCTGCCAACAATGTCTCCTTAGCGGTCGCTCAGCCCACGGTGCTGGGTATGAGCTACCTCAGCACATGCCTGGCTCATGCACCCATGCTGACCGCTATACATCGGCGAGTAGGCTGGAATTTCATCTACATCTACATGATACTCTACAAATCATATTTAAGTGCTTGGCAGAGGGTTCATCGAACCATCTTCACAATTCTCTATTATTCCAATCTCGTATAGCAGGCGGAAAGAATAAACACCTACATCTTTCCTTATGAACTCTGATTTCCCTTATTTTATCGTGGTGATCGTTCCTTCCTAAGTAGGTCGGTGTCAGCAAAACATTTACGCATTCGGAGGAGAAAGTTGGAGAGGAGATTCCGTCGCAACGAAAAACGACTTTCTTTTAATGATGTCCAGCCCAAATCCTGTATCATTTCAGTGATACTCTGCCATATTTGGCGAAAATACAAAACGTGCTGCATTTCTTTGAACTTTTGCGATGTACTCCGTCAGTCCTATCTCGTAACGATCCCACACAGTGCAGCAGTATACTAAAAGAGAACGGACAAGTTTAGTGTAGGCAATCTCCTTAGTAGGTCTCTTACATTTTCTAAGTGTCCTGCCAATAAAACGCAGTCTTTGGTTGGCCTTCCCCACAACATTTTCTGTGTGTTCCTTCCAATTTAAGTTGTTCGTAATTGTAATACCTAGCTAGGTATTTAGTTGAATTTACTGTTTTCAGATTAGACTGATTTATCGTGTAACCTAAGTATAACGAGTTCCTTTTAGCACTCATGTGGATGACCTCACACTTTTCGTTATTCAGGGTCAACTGCCCCTTTTCGCACCATTCAGATATCTTTTCTAAATCGTTTTGCAGTTTGTTTTGATCTTCTGATAACTTTATTAGTCGATAAACGACGGCGTCATCTGCAAACAACCGAAGACGGCTGCTCAGATTATCTTCAAAATCGTTTATATAGATAAGGAACAGCAAAGGGCCTATAACACTACCTTGGGGAAGGTCAGAAATCACTTCTGTTTTACTCGATGACTTTCCGTCAATTACTGAGAACTGTGACATCTCTGACAGGAAATCACAAATCCATTCACGTAACTGAGGATATATTCCATAAGCACGCAATTTCATATGAGTCGCTTGTGTGATACAGTGTCAAAAGCCTTCCGGAAATACAGAAATAAGCAATCGATCTGAAATCCCTTGTCAACTGCACTCAACACTTTATGTGAATAAAGAGCTAGTTGTGTTTCATCGGAACGATGTTTTCTAAACCCATATTGACTGCGTGTCGATAGACGGTTTTCTTCGAACACAATATATGTTCTAAAATTCTGCTGCATACCGCCGTTAACGATATCGGCCTGTATTTATGGGATTACTACTACTACCTTCCTTGAATACTGGTGTGACCTGTGCAACTTTCCAGTCTCTGGGTACCCATCTTTCGTCGAGCAAACCGTTCTATATGATCGTCAAGTATGGAGCTAATGCATCAGCATACTCTGAAAGGAACCTAATCGGTATACAGTCTGGACCAGAAGATTTGCTTTTATTAAGTGATTTAAGTTGCTTCACTACTCCGAAGACTTCTACGTTATTCATGTTGGCAGCTGTTCTAGATTATAATTCTGGAATACTTACTTCGTCTTACTTTTTTAAGGCATTTCGGGAGGCTGTGTTTAGTAACTCTGCTTTGGCACCACTGTCTTCGATAGTATCTCCATTGCTATTTCGCAGAGAAGGCATTGATTGTTTCTTGCCGCTAACAAACTTTACATACGACCAGAATCTCTTTGGATTTTCTGACAAGTTTAGAGACGAAGTTTCGTTGTGGAAACTGTTATAAGCATCTCGCATTGAAGTCCGCGCTAAATTTCGAGCTTTGTAAAAGATCACCAATCTTGGGGATTTTGCGTCTGTTTAAATTTGGCATGTTTGTTTCGTTGTTTCTGCAACAGTGTTCTAACCCGTTTTGTGTAGCAAGGAGGATGAGCTCCGTCGTTTGTTAATTTATTTGGTACAAACGCAAAAAACGTAACTGGACGTCCATTGAGTGGCGACAGGTGGCCTTTCCAGATGAATCTCGTTTTATGCTCCACCGGAAAGATGTCAGACAATCTGTAACAACTATCGGAAGTGTCTAGGCCCAAGGATGAAGCGTTATGGTCTGGATAATGTTTTCGTGGCATCCCCTCGGTGATCTCGTCATTCTGGAAGGTACAATGGATCAACAAAAATATGCATATATCCTTGGGGATCATGTGTACTCCTACATGCACTGTTTCTTTCCTCGGCACCGTAACATCTAACAGCAGTACAATGCAATGTGCCACTCAGCTCGCAGTGTACGTGAGTGGTTCGAACATCACTAGGGTGAGTTTGCTGTACTCCCCTGGCCACCAAACTTGCCGGATTTAAATCCTATCGAGAATCTGTGGCACCACCTGGATCGGGCTGTTCACGCCACTGATCCTCAACAGAGAAACCTAGCGCATCTGGCAACGGCACTGGAGTCACCATGATTCCACATCCCTGTAGGTACCTTCCAGAACCTCATTGACTGTCTTTTTGCACGTCTTGTAGCGGTCCGCGCTGCAAAAGGTCGTTATTTAGACTTTTGACGGTGTATTACAGTCATGGAAGTCAACTTGCGTGCCACTGGCAAAATTGTTAGTAGCAAATAAGAACGAACCTTGCAGAAAGAGAGAGACAGAGAGAGAGACAGAGAGAGAGAGAGAGAGAGAGAAAGGAAGGAAAGGAAGAGACGGAGCAGAAACTGGCATACAAAAAATTTGATAGGCGGTCGGGGATTTAAACCACCTTACTCCCGAATATGAATCTAGTACATTAACCCTGTAACACATCGCACGGCAATGTACAGATGGACAGAGAGAGAGAGAGAGAAAGAGAGAGAGCAATATGAAAAGAAGATTAAGACGCAAGTCGTCTCGTCATCAAAAAATTTACTGTAGATGGTCTAATCTAACCTGCAACTCAAAGCAGTATACAAGACGTAATACAGTTACACTGAACTGCAGCGATGCATGATTAACAGTTCACAACTGAACGAATGGTTTAAATGAATTAAGACAACGCATTAAGACACTCAAGTCGCCGGCCGTTGTGGCCGAGAGGTTCTAGGCGCTTCAGTCTGGAACCGCGCGACCGCTACGGTCGTAGGTTCGAATCCTACCTCGGGCATGGATGTGTGTGATGTCCTTAGGTAAGTTAGGTTTAAGTAGTTCTAAGTTCTAGGGGACAGGTGACCTCAGATGTTAAGTCCCACAGTGCTCAGAACCATTTGAACCATTTGAACACTGAAGTCGATAATGTTTTAAATAGTAGTTGCAGTACGGTACGGTACCGAGGCTTTTAATATACACCATAGGTCAACTAAAAGACCTTGCGCTGAAATTCAGCATTCAGCAGCTCTCCTGAAGTTTTATGTACGTACAAACGGTCTCTGTATTTTATGCGAAACACTTCAGTCGACTATGCAGAAGACCACACAGCGTGTCCTACGGAGCATCCAGCGTAAGTAAAATGACTGAGAATGAGATACACTTTTCATGGTTCTACACTATATACATTTTTCGCAGTATTTCATGCGGAAACATTGCAATAGTGGAAAGCCCAGAGAAACAAATCGGAAAGAACGTCACTTATTCAGTAGAGTCATATTCTGTAATGGCTATGTCCTCAAGAAAATAGAAAATAGCACTTGTCTCATTAGAAATGAAACATTTAGGTGATATCAGAAATACAAAAAAGCGCTCTCTTCTACATCTGTCGCATGGTAGTGAGATACTTTCTAAATGAGAGAAACACCATTTACAGCTGGCAGGAATGAGAAGAATGAAAGGCTGCACAGAAATTTATAAACAGTTGTAGAAGAATGAGATCGGAAAGCATTTATATAACATCGTAGTCTTCAAAAAATGCATGTGATTCACTTATTCAGCACCTTAAATGAGTTTGGATCTGACAGCAGATAAATGGCAGTCATAGATGACACACCAAACAAAATCAACAATTAAATTTTTAGGTGAAATTCCAGGGTTTTGAAATCGGAACTGGGACAAGAGAAGATGTATTGCCCCCACTACAGTTCAGTCGTGTACTTGAAAAGGTAATTATGGAGTAGAGGAAAGAACAGAAGAAGAAGGAATTAAAAGTACGACAACTGAGGAAAAATGGGATAATTTTAATGTGATTGATTGGCTTTTACAGACGATCTTGCCATCATCATACAGATGAATCTCCTAGAAGAGACAGCACCAAAAGCAGGGATATGCATATTTTTAAAAAAAAAAAGTGTGCGACAGACGCGAAGGAGGCACCAAACTACATGGAAGCTGATTACAGAGGACTAAAAGAGACTACAGAATTTAAGTTTTTAAATGAAATAACACAACCAAATACTTTGAATAAAGACTCTGACTTCACAAGCGCAAGGGAAACCCAAATGGCCTTTCGACTAACAAAATACCTCCATAAAAGAAATCTATTTGCAGAAATGCAAAACTCTGGAGCGACAGCTTTGTTATTAAGCCAGAATGCCGCTATGATTCAGATCACCTTTCGTTAAATACAGCTAAACAATTAAGTGAAGTACAAAGGAAGGAAAGAAAAACAATCAGGGAAGTGTTGGGTGCAAAAGGTGAGAAAGGGAAATACAAATTAGGAAGTAATAAAGAATTTTATAAAGAAATAGAAGCAATATCCATATCTGACACAATAAGGAAGAGAAGAGGTGTATCGTACGTATACCTAAACAGGATAAATGAATAGAGGAAAACAAAAAGAACTTTTAACTTTTTTGACAGAAACCTAAAAATGTCTGTGATGTGGATCATCGAAGTTAAAGCATACATGAAATGGAAATAACGGATGAAGAAATAGGAGCAAGAGGAAGCTCAGGGCAAAAATAAAAAAGTTCCAAGGAATTCCAGGAGCAAAAACAAGGGAAATAGTGGCCCAATATGAACAAGAGAAAAAAGAGAAAATCATAGGAAAGAAAGGAAGGAGAAAAGAAAGAAGACGTATGTTATTTCGTGTGGTCCTTAGTAGGCTAAACCAGTAGCAATAACAACGAAATTACAGTATTACAAATACGAAATGTAAGTGGTTGTATGCAGAACTATAACACAAAATGGATAAATCAAATAGAGTAGGCTGCATTGGTGTTCCAAAACGTGTGTTTACTTATCAGCCAGGGATGAAGACATCTAGGATAGACAACGAGAAGTTAGGAACTTCGTCAGTAAAAGAGAGCAACTGTAAAAGGCCACAATAGCTAGCACCTGACGGACGAAAACACGACCAAAATCGCAGGTCTATTTTGCGATGACGTCTTCGATAGGCGGCGGACACGATGTTTCGGCCTCTGAACACTCTTCAGGTAGCAGCAGTGCCTTACGGGAGCCAGGCGAGGCGCCACCCGTCCCCGCAGGCGGCTTGCTGCGGGTGCGATCAGGGCGTAACAAAAGAACTGGAGCAGCCGACGGCGATGACGGGGGCAGCGCGGCAGCCCGGTGCCACATTCCTTCCCCCCGTCCGATGCCGGAGTTCGGCGGCTAAAAAACCACCCTAATGGCCGCCATCAGCCGCGTAATTGGCCGCCGACCTCAATCTCCAGGGTTTCCCACAAAGTGAATGACCTTTACGAGGTCGTCCCCCTGCTCGTTTATCGACCTGACCTGGAAAAGCAGCCACTGGAGATCCGTGGCGTATGAATGCCGTGCCAGATCCTGCGCCGCATTCGGATTCCGCCTCTTCTCTACAATCTCACATTTAAATTGGGCTTCTACTTCGTCCTAATTCGTAGTTCGGTGCAGTATAATAATAAACACTAGTGTTACAAAACGTTTTTGGCTATGGCATCAGTAAAGTATTCAGTTCTTTTACACGACGGATTATTTAAGCACCACTCCAACACTTTCGTTCAGCGTAGGTCTCCCAAAGTAACCGTCCAACGAGACAGTTCATTTCCATAACGAGACTGTTGGTTTCTGACAGAAGTTTTTGAGCAGTGGCTTGAGATACTGGATTCGATTAGGGAGGTGAGGGTTTCAGATCTCACTCTCTCCCCTCTCCCCTCCACACACACACACACACACACACACAGACACACACACTCGCACACGCACACACATTTAGGTTCCTTCTTGTCCTGTGTTAACAACGTGTCACCGACGACCTGAGAAACATTGCGTAGTAGCTAAAATTGCCGTTAGTTGAAATATAATATTTATGACGAGTTCTATCCAACACCAGCAACAATAGTTGTCTATATCGCAGTAGTCAGCAGCCAGTTGTATAAAAGAAATTTAATATCTGACTTCTGCTTGTTTGTGGTATATTTTCCGCACAGCCTTCTGAGGGAAGGTAATAAGTGCCCGAAACTGGTTAAGAAATTAAATTTCAGAAGACTGCGCAGGAAAAGACACCACAAATAAGTAGACGTCAGATAGAAACATTAAAATTACTGATGAAAAGATTTTAAAATGTTTAAAAAATTTAAAGATAAAAAGTAGTACACATTTATACCCATCGCATTATTTGTGTCAACAATAAGATGCGTACAGCAAAATGTTGTGGTCCTAAAAGTACTAGAGCAATAAGTAACATAATATTGAGTCCATTAATACAATAGGAACTCTTATATACTTAATTTGGTTCATAGTAACTGTACAAAAATGGTATAAAGAAGCCAAACAAGTGCAAACATCAGCCAGGACTGAAACTAATCAACTAATGATACACATATCTTGAAGTTGGTCTCATGGTGGAGTGAAAGTACAACAAAATAATAGAACAAAACCGTACACAACTATAGTATTCGTAAGACATAAGGGAAAATATAAGTAGATATTAGCAGCGTAATAAGTAATATAAAAGATCTAATGATAATTAAAATAATTTAATATCAACCACAAAAAGCGCTATGGATGGGAAATTTGGGAACTAATCCCCAGGCAGCTGCAGTGAAGTTAGTAGTATGCTAGTAGGGAACATATCAACAAAAACAAAATGCCAAGCGCATCATGTGGCTGGTACTTCTGACTGGAGCAAGTGTAGAGAGAGTTCTCAGTCGTTAGCTAATATTAAGTATCGGAAAGTGACTATAGAGGAAAAGAAGCGCGGGCATAATTATATTACAATGAAACCACAATACTGCAATATATACTGGTCTCAAGTACGTTTCGTGAAACAATTGTATCCAACAGCATTAATACCAATCGTATGGTGCGTTTTAGAACACGTTGTAGTAATGGATTCAGAACTGTACTACTCATTGTTTTGCATTTTTTATGACCACGGCAGTTTGCTCTATGGAGCTGACAGTTGACTCCCGCAAATAAAGCGACATGTATAAGAATGCACCATTTATATCTTCAAATTTTTAAAATTTTATTTTATTTTATTTTTATTTTTTTTTTACTTTTCATCCATAATTTTAATATTTTTATCTGACTTCTGCTTGTTTGTGGTATATTTCCAGCACATCCTTCTGAAGGAAGGTAATAAGTGCCCGAAACTGGTAAAGAATTTATATTTCTTTCATGCAACTGGTTGCTCATTATTGCGATATATCATTATCAAGTATTAAGAAACAGATATCCATACAAGCTACTTTCCAGAAATCCATCGTACAATGCGTGGTGGCGCGTACTTTGTACTATTGTTGTGGTAGTTGTGGTCTTCAGTCCTGAGACTGGTTTGATGCAGCTCTCCATGCTACTCTATCCTGTGCAAGCTTCTTCATCTCCCATTACTTACTGCAACCTACATCCTTCTGAATCTGCTTAGTGTATTCATCTCTTGGTCTCCCTCTACGACTTTTACCCTCCACACTGCCCTCCAATGTACTATTATCAGGGACATACTCCCCTTTCCTATTCGAGTAATGAGAAAGAAAGAAACACTGTTTATATGACTCGATATGTGCCCTGGTGTGGCTTATTCTCATCATTTCTAAACGGTACGAACTGTTGTATTTCAACACTGGTCTCTAAATTTGCTCGCATTCTGTTAATGTGTTTGGTTGGCTGAGAGATCTAAATGCAAAACAGTTTCGTGGAACTACTTGGAGTTCTCGGATTCGAGGAGACATTTGGCACCTCTTGAGGTGAAGAAAGCACATCGAGGACATGGGGTCGAGGAAATATTTAAGAACGTTCATAGTACCTGTAAAGAAGAGCTAGCGTCTTTCACTAAGAATCAAGACGTCCTTGGTCCCGGCGTCGAATGTCGCCACCACTTAAATTTTGAATAAAAATCATCAGCAATGGCAGCCGAAGACTTTCGGGGTAAGAAGTGCCCTCATTTTGCCAACGGGATTTTTGAAGAGGGTGGAGGAGCGAATAGAGTTTCAGGGCAGTCTCTTGCCCTTGGGAGTGGGAAACTGTCACTAAAGGCGGAAGAATTAGCAATGATCAGCTTCATGAGGGTACCGATGGCAATGGAAACGACTGCATTAAAGACACATAATGTGTATCCATAGGACATGTGGCATGTAATTGAATAATCTCTCCATTGGCCAAACATTCCTGAATAGTTCTGTATTTTGATCTCCAGGAGCGGGCTGCCAAGGGGGAGGTGAATTTAAGAAAAAGTTGGAATAACAAACGAACGGATAACGTCCTACACGCCGGGGCGTGAAATGTTAGAGGTTTGAAGGTGATAGGGAAGCTAGACAATACGAAAAGGGAAATGTTAAGATTCAACCTAGATGTTGTGGGGTTCAGTGAAGTGAATCGAAAGAAGACAGGGATTTATGGTCTGATGACTATAAGGTAATATCAACAGCAGCGGAAAATGGTAGAAGGGGAATAGGATTGGTTATGAGTAGAAAGGTAGGACAGAGAGTTACTGTGAACAGTCCTGAGACAGGTTTGCTCTAATCAGAATCGACAGCAAACCAACACCGACTACGGTAGTTCAGCTATATACGCCGACGTCGCAAGCCGAAGATGAAGAGATAGAGAAAGTACATGACAATCCTGAACAGGTAATTCAGTACGTAAAAGGGAATTAAAATGTAATAGTCATGGGGGATTGGAATGCGGTTGTAGGATTTACAGAAGGAAACGGGCTTGCGACAAGGAATGAGACAGGAGAAAAACTGAGTTTTGCAATAAATTTCAGCTAGAAGTAGCGATTTCGCCGTTCAGGAGTCACAAGGTGAGGAGGTATACTTGAAAAAGTCCGGGAGAGACGGCAAGATTCCAGTTAGATTACATCATGACCAGGCATAGATTCCGAAATCAGATACTAGACTTAAGGCATACCTAGATACAAACTCACATTTGAGACCAGTCAGAAAGAATCACTAGGCAAAGAAGTGGAATATGGATGTACTAAGAAATGAAGGGATACGCTTGAAGTTCTCGAAGGCTATAAATACTGTGATAAGGAATAGCTCAGTAGGCATTTCAGTTGAAGAGGAATGTAACTCTAAAAAGGGCAATGACAGAAGTTGGAAAAGGAAACGCAGGTGCAAAGAAGATAACTTCGAAGAAACCATGGGAAAAAGGAGAAAAACTTCAGTTGATAGATGAAAGATGGAAATACAAAAATGTTCATTGAAATTCGGAAATACGGAAATATAAGTCGTTGAGGAATGAAATATACAGGAAGTGCAGGGAAGCTAACACGAAATGGTTGTACGAAAAATGTGAAGAAATAGAAAAAGAAATGATTGCCGGGAGGACTGAATCAGTATATAGAAATGTCAAAATAATCTTGGGTGAAATTAAAGCAAAGAAGGTAACATTAAGAGTAAAACGCAGGGGAGAGAGCGGATAGGTAGGAAGAGTGCATAAGGCCCCTGTGAGAGGGAATATTTGTTTGATGTGAAAGTAGAAGAAACAGGAGTCGATACAGAAGAGATAGGGGATCCGGTATTGGAACCAGAATTTAAATGAAGTTTGGAAGACTTACGATCAAATGAGGCAGAAGGGATAGAAACATTGCTTCAGAATTTCTAAAATAATTGGGGAAAGTGACAGCAAAACAACTAATCGTATTGGTGAGTAGAACGTATGAATCTGGCGATATACCATCTAACTTTCGTAAAAATATCACCCACGATTCCGGAGATAGCAAGAGCTGACAAGTGCTAGAATAATCGCTTAATCAGCATAAAGGTTCGTGCATACATTCGCCTGACAGGAATAATATACGGAAGAATGGAAAATATAATTTACGATGTGTACATGACGACAAGTTTGGTTTTAGGAAAGGCAAAGGCGCCAGAGAGGCAGTTCTGACATTGCGGCTGTTAATGGAAGCAAGACAAAAAAATCATGATACTTTCATAGGTTTTGTCGACTTTGAAAAAGCTTTCGATAATGTCATGTGGTGTAAGATGTTCGAAATTCTGAGAAAGAGAGGGATAAGCTACAGGAAGACAAGGGTAATATAAAACAGGTACAAGAGCCAAGAGGGAATAATAAGAACCAAGAACGAAGTGCTGGGATTAAAAAGGGTATAATACAGGGATGTAGACCTTCTCCCCTATGGTTTAGTCTATACATCGAAGAAGCAACGATAATAAAAGAAAAGTTCAGAAGTAGATTAAAATTAAGGGCAAAAGGGTATCAATGATAACTTTTGCTGATGCCATTGCTACTGAAGAAGAATTAGAGAATCTGCGGAAGAGAATGAACAATTTTATGAGTACAGAATGTGGATTAAGGGGCTCCGGAAAGGCTCAAAATCATGAAAAGTTCAATTTTTATTTTTTTGCGTTTTCTGAATCTGCAGACTATTACCTTTTAATAGATATACAATTTATTCAATTCCGAAGACTACAACTATTTTTAAATTTTTTTTGAAATGTGTTCTGCATGGGTGTGACCCACTGTGGCGCTGTTAAACTGCTGTCAAATGGTGTTATTATTAACGTCCGTGTTCATCAGGTACATTTTAGTGATGTGAGATAAAGTATGTGTTGTGGCTAACTTGTGATGGTTCAATATATATCGCTGGTGTGATTGTCGATTGTTTCATGTTTATTTACTCTGTCGTTATCTCGAAAATATTCGTAATTAATTCTGTTTCTTGAGTCTCTGTTTTGTTGAAGTATAATAATGAGTAAAAGTAAAGTTATCAGAAATCCTCTGAAGGCTTTTAAGAAAAGGAGAAATGTTGGAAAGCCAAAGGTATGTGTTATTACTGTAAACAATAAAGACGATAACCTAGTGAGTGAACCTAACCTCTCAAGTACACCTGCCCATAGCAGTCAAAGTGGGAAAGAAAATACTTCACATAAGAAGCTTGGTTCAATGAGTGAAAACTATGAATGTTTTATGGGCGAATCGAATGTGAATGAAATATTTGATATGTCGGTTCTCAAAGGAATTTTTTCAAACTGTGTAAGATGTATTCATTGTAGTGAAGTTGGTCTGGAACTCTCCATAATAAAGAACGTAGGACTTGCTAGTGAAATACAACTGAAATGTGATAAGTGTTCATACATGACCATCTTTTGGAACAGTGTTGCAGTAACTGCAACTGAAGAAAATGGTAGCAAAATCTACGAACACAACAACGAGCGATGCTTGCTTTAGATAAGGAACGCCTTCGGGCTGCAGACAGGGCTGTAAATAGTCTAGAAATACAAGCAAGAGTAAACAGGAGGAGGAACAAGAGGAAGCTGGAGGAGGAGTTTGCAGAGGATGAAGATAATCCATCCTATGGACCTGGAATGCACTAAAAAGTTAATCCAATCCTTGTCGCTCGATTCCCAAAACTTTTATTTTCTCATACTAATTACATGTTTTCTAAGGATCTTCCAAACATATTTGTTTCAAACTTTCAGTAAATGTTACACAGTACCTTCTGCATAATTTAACACAGCCTTTTTCCAAAAAACGGTATATTTTTAAATATATAAATAAAAAATTGCAGAAAAATGTTGTGAATTTTCATTACAATTGAAAAAAAAATCATCTTTAATAACTGAACTAGAATTTTGTAAAATCCCTGTGTTACGTTGTAGCCCATATTCCAATAAATAATCTGTACAAAGTTCAACTTCCTACCTCAAATACTTTGTGAGGAAAGATGTAATTTATAAGCGTTATTTTAACATTGGAAGTATAGGGCGTTCCGGAGCCCCTTAAGTGTGAATAGAACAAGGCCGGAAGTAATGAGATGTAGCAGAAATAAGAACAGCGAGAAACTTAACATCAGGATTGATGGTCACGAAGTAGATGAAGTTAAGGAATTCTCCTCCCTAGGCAGCAAAATAACCGATGACGGATGTAGCAAGGAGAACATCAGAAGCAGACAAGTAAAGACATTCCTGGTCAAGAGAACTCTACTAGTATAAATCATAGGCCTTAATTTGAGGAAGAAATTTCTGAGAATGAACGTTTGGAGCACAACATTGTATGATAGTGAAACGTGGACTGCGGGAAAACCGGAGGAAGAGAATCGAAGCATTTGAGATGTGGTGTTGCAGAAGACTGTAAAGATTAGGTGGACTGATAAGGAATGCGGAGGTTCTGCGCAGAATCGGAGAGGAAAGAAATGTATGGGAAACAAGACAAAATTGACAAAAATAAGGGACAAAACGATAGGACATCTGTTAAGACGTAAGGAAAAAATTTCCATGGTGCTAGAGGGAGCAGTAGAGGGAAAAAACTGTAGAAGAAGACAGAGATTGAAATACATCTAACAAATAAATGAGGACATAGGTTGCAAGTGCTAATCTGAGATGAAGAGGTTGGCACAGGAGAGGAATTCGTTGCGGGCAGCATCAAACCAGTCAGACATAGAGAAAGAAGATAAATAAATAAATAAAAGTTCATGAATTCCGGAGAGACTGATAGTGATCTATAAAGCTTTCTTACAGGAAGTATGTCTGTGTGTGTGGTTGTGAAATTCGAGTCAGTCATTTCTCGATATTTTGGGCAAGTACTGCCATTTACTTTGCGAGCACGTGTTCAGTGATCAGAGATCTCACGTGACAGTATGAAGTCAGAGTTAGTGTTTAATGAATAAGACAGAATCTATTTGATGTATATAGATTTCATGCCGGCCGGTGTGGCCGAGCGGTTCTAGGCCCGACCGGTCTGGGGCGCTGCAGTCATGGACTGTGCGGCAGGTCCCAGCGGAGTTTCGAGTCGTCCCTCCGGCATGGTTGTGTGTGTTTGTCCTTAGGATAATTTAGGTTAAGTAGTGGGTAAGCTTAGGGACTGATGACCTCAGCAGTTAAGTCCGATAAGATTTCACATACATTTGATCATTTGAACATTTGGTTCTAGGCGCTTCAGCATTTAACCGCGCTACCGCTACGGTCGCAAGTACGAATCCTGCCTCGGGCATGGATGTGTGTAATGTCCTTGGGTTAGTTAGGTTTAAGTAGTTCTAAATTCTAGGGGACTGATGACCTCAGATGTTAAGTCCCATAGTGCTCAGAGCCATTTTATAGATTCCATTTTTCCTGTGAATATTTAAAGGTGGTGTTTGGTGCTTTTTTTTTTTTTTTTTTTTTTTGCGTTTTTATATTTTGACCTGCTCCTAATAGAAACCAATGAAGCTCAAATCCTTCTAGCCGAAACTTTTTCACAAGACCTAAGTGTGATCAGAAAGCTTAGATTAAAATTAACCGGCTGTACAGTTTTTATTGTTGTCAGAATACTTCACCATGTAGTGAAATGGCTCTGAGCACTATGGGACTTAACTGCTGAGGTCATAAGTTCCCTAGAACTCAGAACTACTTAAACCTAACTAACCTAAGGACAGCACACACGTCCATGCCCGAGGCAGGATTCGAACCTGCGACCGGAGCGATCGCGCTGTTCCAGACTGTAGCGCTTAGAACCAAATGTTCAAATGTGTACGAAATCTTATGGGACTTAACTGCTAAGGTCATCAGTCCCTAAGCTTACACACTACTTAACATAAATTATGTTGAAGCTAATAGTTCCTTGAGTTAGTACGGGTAGATGTTATACTTGACAACCGTAATATATTAACAGCTGATTCGTTTACATCCCCCCCTCCATCCCCCCCCCCCCCCACTTGAAATGGTGCTGAACAGTTGAAAGAACAATTGAGTCTCATTTCAAATAGGGACCCCACTGAAACAATTGCAGCTGAAGTTGACTTCAATCTATTCTCGATACTTTGGCGAAATTACATGTGTAAAGTCGGTGGTAGGCATAAAACATCATCCGAAATCGTAGTTCAGGGACCCACTCGAAGTGTGAATGGTTGCGAAACCTTACTTGAGCTCTTAGCGACGACTAATCCTGAGCAAATAAGGAGCTTCATTACGAATACAGGGATTAATGACCACAACGTCGTTGTAGGAAGCCTGAATACCGTAACGTCCAGATCGAGCGAAGCTAAACATAAAAGATATCTATTTAAAGAAGCTACATCTACATCTACATACATACTCCGCAATCCACCATACGGTGCGTGACGGAGGGTACCTCGTGACATAACTAGCATTTTGTTTCTCTGTTCCACTGGCAAACAGAACTAGGGAAAAATGACTGCCTATATGCCTCTGTACGAGCCCTAATCTCTCTTATCTTATCTTTGTGGTCTTTCCGCGAAATGTAAGTTGGTGGCAGTAAAATTTTACTGCAGACAGCCTCAAATGTTGGTTCTCTAAATTTCCTCAGTTGCGATTCACGAAAAGAACGCCTCTTTTCCTCTAGAGACTCCCACCTCAGTTCCTGAAGCATTTCCGTAACACTCGTGTGATGATCAAACCTACCAGTAACAAATCTAGCAGCCCGTCTCTGAATTGCTTTTATGTCCTCCCTCGATCCTACCTGATAGGGAACCCAAACGCTCGAGCAGTACTCAAGAATAGGTCGTATTAATGTTTTATAAGCGGTCTCCTTTACAGATGAACCACATGTTCCCAAAATTCTACCCACGACTATCCGCCTTCCCCACAACTGCCATTACATGCTTGTCCCTCTTCATATCGCTCTGCAATGTTACGCCCAAATATTTAATCGACGTGACTGTGTCAAGCACTACACTACTAATGGAGTATTAAAACATTACGGCATTCTTTTCCCTATTCATCTGCATTAATTTACATTTTTTTATACTTAGAGTTAGCTGCCATTCTTTACACCAATCACAAATCCTGTCCAAGTCATCTTGTATCCTCCTACAGTCACTCAACCACGACACCTTCCCGTACACCACAGCATCATCAGCAAACAGCCGCACGTTGCTATCCACCCTATCCAAAAGATAAAGCTGATAAAAATTCTGTTGGCGCCTTCCAAAGAGGCAGTCTCCAGTCCTTCGAATTTATCTAAGCGTAAATCAGAGTGGTACAGATCCCTCATGGTCAGAACACTGTTGGAGAAGAAAACAAAAAGCATGCCAAATTTAAAAGAAAAAACACCAGGTTTGATTAAGTTTTACAGATGCTTAAAATTTAGCTCAAACTTAAATGCCAGATGCTTTTGATAGTTTCCGCAACGAAAATGTCTCTGAATTTGGTAGAGAAATCGAAGAGATTCTGGTCGTATGTAAAGTGAATCAGCGGCAAGACGCAATCAACACCTTCACTGCGATATAGCAAAGGTAACATTACTGACGTCAATGTCACTAAAGCTGAGTTACTAAACACCGTTTTTAGAAACTCCTTTACCACAGAAACCGAATTAAATATTCCAGAATTCGAATCGAGAACTGTCAACATGAGTAACATATACATAGATCGCCTCAGTGTAGCGAAGCAACTTAAATCAGTAAACAGAGCAAGGCCTCCAGCCCAGGCTGTATAGCAGTTAGGTTGCGTTCAGAGTCAGAGTACGTTGATACAACAGCTCCACAGCTATAGCAATTATATGCAACCACTCGCATGTCGAAAGCTCCGCACGTGAAGATTGGAATGTTGCAAAGGTCACACTAATATTCACGAAAGGAAATAGGAGTAATCCTCCAAATTACGGACCATTATCAGAGACGGCGGTTTGCAGTAGGATTTGAAATATATCCTGTGTTCGAACGTTATGAACCCCGAAGAATACGATTTGTTGAGAAACAGCCGACAAGGATTCAGAAAATATCATTCATGTCAAACACAAATATCTCTTTATTCTCATGAAGTAATGAGTTTTATTGAAAGGGGATGTTAGATTGATTCCGTATTTCTAGACTTCCAGAAGGCTTTTCACACCGTTCGTCGCAAGCGACTTCTAATGAAATTGTGTGCATACGCAGTATTGACCCAGATACGCGACTGCATTTGTGATTTCCTTTCAGAAAGATAACAGTTCGTAGTAACTGACGCAAAGTTATCGAGTAAAACGGGAGTAATATCTGCCGTTTCCTAAGGAAGTATTATAGGCCTTCTGCTGTTTTGATGAATACTAACGTTTTAGGGGACAGATTGAGCACCCTCATGATTGTTTGCCGATAATGCTGTCGTTTACCGTCCTCTAAAGACACCAGATGATCAAAACCAACTGCATAACGCTTTAGACAAGTTATCTGTATGGTGTGAAACGTGGCAATGGACTACAAATAATGAAAAGCGTGAAATCATCCACAAGACTACTAGAAGGAATCCACTAAGTTCCGGTTACACAGTAAATCACACAAAACTAAAGTGTGTGAATTTGAGTAAATACTTACGGATTGCGATTACGAATAACTCACATTGAAATGATCACATACTGTAACCTCCCCACCGTAATTTTAAAAGAAAGAAAATGGACAATACTTAATAGAAATGGGGAGCCAAGTGTAACCTCCCCACAGAAATTTAAAAGAATGGCCAATATTATTTAGCGATGCTAATGGACATTGCGCTAAACGTAACCTGCGCACAATGAAATGTACTGACAATGGCAACAAAAATGTGAAATACGCAATCTGACTCAAATATAAATTCCTCATGAAAAATTAAAGTCCATTCAGTGACAAGAAAATTCAATTAAACCGAAATATCGGTCTTTGGCCCTGTGTAAAACAATCAGAATTAAAGTCTTACCTCAGAATAAATCAATGTCACATATCTGCTGTTGTTGTTGCGCACCGCTTGGAGGAACTGCATTGCAAATAATAATATTCTCTTTTTTTGTGATTTTACTGGAATTTTTCTTCAAAAGAAGTGGAATGAAATGGGAAGTGCAACGAAATCTTGAGTTCAATAAAAAATTAAATTTTTGAGAAAATGCTTTTGAAATAAAAAATTATTATTGGGAGACTTGTTGGAGAATAATTACAATAAATAAAATTTTTCATTATCTAATGATTATATTAATTAACAGTATACCTTATTCCTCATCTTGACCAGTGTTGCCGACCGCCTACATCACACAACCGCACTGGGCTGCTACTACTGACCGACCGCTCTGCATGACGACTACAGACTGAGTACTGCTCTCAACTAGACAGAGCTACAGACTCGCCACGACTGACTCGACAGACTCGCAACGACTAACTGACTGACTCGCCACGACTACTACTAACAGACTCGCAACGCTCGCGCGGTCAAGCGCAAACTCTCTGGTCACAGATGCTACAACGCCTCGCCATCGCTGCTGCGTTACATACGTGTTTCATAACCCTCCACTGGGGGGGCAAAAATTTGGCAGCGATGGTGAGTCATTTGGACTTGCCAAGCGCGGCAAAATTTTTCTTTAATTAACAAAATTCTACAACTTACAGAATATTTAAATGTTGTGCACACGCACTAAGTACAAAATATATCAGACAAAGACAAAATGTGAGTACAAAACATAGTAGCAAATCAGAAAAGTATATACAAATTATTTGACAGATAATAAAGTGCACAGGCACTGAAAAAATTCTTTAGCAT
Source organism: Schistocerca americana (assembly GCF_021461395.2). Classification (NCBI taxonomy): domain Eukaryota; kingdom Metazoa; phylum Arthropoda; class Insecta; order Orthoptera; family Acrididae; genus Schistocerca; species Schistocerca americana. The sequence goes on along the minus strand of NC_060121.1, from coordinate 788,841,405 downwards.
ATTCAGAACAAATGAACAGACTGGCAAAAAATATTATGTTGACAAGTGACATCATTGGAGTTCAGCGAATCGAAAAATGTATAACCTATGAACATAAATGATGTTACCAAAAAAATTTTTTCTTTATGTGACAAGAATCAGGATAGGAAAGGGAAGGATTGCATCATGGTTGTAGCACTTTAGATTGCACACAGCTGCTCTGAAAGTCCATATCTTTCCACAGAAATACAACACCAAGTGACACAACTTGAAGTTCTTTTCCCATCAGAATTTATCAGTGTAGCCAAGACACTGAACTGTCGTAGTAATGTTCCATGTTTTCATTTTGGCAGTACATTAGGTACACCAAACAGTGGGACCATAATAATGTCTTCATCGCTCACGGTGGTGGACAGCATGTCGTGTCAACACCACACTCTTACAAGGCACACCAACGTAGAATTAGTGCAAAACCAAAGATAGTGCTCCATGATCACTAGGATAAACAGGACAAATGGACATTGCAGTAATTCAGGGTAGTCAGCTTATGAGGTGAAGGACATCAAGTCACATAATATTGACAATTACAGACTTAATTAGTAGTTTGTGGCATTCATAGCCCAGTTATTGAACATTTCTGTACCAAGTATGTAGTATTACAGAAAAATGTTCATTAATTGTTGTACATAGAATCAGTAGCCTTCTTTTCCTGGTTACAAAGCATTATGAAATAATCGCATTCTTTTCAGTTACAGAGTATAATTAAGAATCATTAACCTTCTCCTAATTCCAGTTAATTAATCATTTGTCATTCCAATAATCATTAGCCTTTGCCTAATTACAGTTAATTAATCATTTGTCGTTAATTAATCATTTGTCTAATTACAGTTAATTAATCATTTGTCTAATTACAGTTAATTAATCATTTGTCGTTAATTAATCATTTGTCTAATTACAGTTAATTAATTGATCATTTGTCATTTCAATATAGTAAGAATTATTAGCCTTAATTAATTACAAAGCATTATTAAACAGTACCATAGTTAATTAATTATGTGTCATTCCAATCTATTAAGAATCATTAGTCTTTTCCTAATTACAAAGCATTATGAAACAGTCACATTCATTTCCAACAACAAAGTATGGCATCGTTAATTAATCATTTGAAATTCCAATATATTAAGAATTATTAGCCTTCTCCTAATTACAAAGCATTATTAAACAGTCACATTCATTTCAAATTACAAAGTATCAACATTGGAAACAAGAGCTAATCAATGGCATAATTAATAACAATTCGTGGAGTGACATTAATTATTGGCACTCAGTGGCCAGCAAGTATTGAATAAAATCATCATTCAGTATTATTCAGATTATTACGAAGTCATTATTGAAAATCAGTTAATTACAGTCATAGCATTAATAATCATGGGCATTACAAGTACTCATTACAATAAACAGTGTTCCTCATTCAGTAGTATTCAGATCATTACAAAGGCATTATTAAAATCAGTTAATTACAGTCAAATCATTAGTAATCACAAGCATTATAAGTGGTAACATTACAATAAACAGTGTTCCTCCTTCAGTAGTATTCAGACCATTACAAAGTCATTATTAAAATCAGTTAATTACAGGCAAATCATTAATAATCACAGGCATTATACGTAGTATCATTATAATAGACAGTGGCAGTTATTAGCTAGTGACAAAGCATTATTTTGAATATAGTCTCATTAAGAGGTCATTACTCAAGTGACATGCTATTCAGAGTTGATCAGTATTATTCAGAATTATCATAAACTAGTGACATTATGTGGGACTGGTAATACATTTTTTTGGTAGCAATGCATTGCGTTGGGATCGATAATTAATTGCTGAAACATAACACTATTTGCTTTTGACCTATTGCTGCAAATGAGGATAGGTAACGTCATTCGTCATGAGTCAGCTGTAGCAAGATTACGTAACAAGGCAGTACATGTGGTCACATTTATAAATGATAAACACAAATGGGTAAAAAATATAAAAATGCAAGTACTAGAACAGGTCATGAAAAACTTCTCCTGGAAAAAAATACAAAAACGGATTATTGACCTGAAAGAAGAAACGCACACTATGCTGAAAAGTAGTGAACTTCGAATTAACAAGTAGTGAAATGTGTATAAAATGTGTTCCATAGCTGTCCTTTCCAAAACTTTCAGTCATCCTACTATGCAATGTAACACCTGCTGTCAAAGCAAACTGCAACAAATACTTAAATAACTACATAACATAAATACATAACTTCAACATTATCCTCATCTGTAAAGAAAAAAACTTCATTATCCATATCATCATAACTTCACCATTATCATCACCTGTAAAGAAAAACTTCATTATTCATAATACCATATCCTTCATCATTATTCATCAGTATTCATTATCATCTGCAAAAAATCACTTCATTACTCATTTCATAACTATTCCTTATCTCTAGCATATTTCATCACTAAAACTAAGATGTGTAGTTCAGTCTGACAGCCTGCATCAATCACCTTGTATTCTGAAAGAAAAAATTAGTTAAGACTGCTATTCTTCGATGAGTATAGTATATTCTTGTTAATGTTTGTTAATCCTGATCCATTTACTCTTCCTCATAAAGTTATTGCATCTCCTTTCGTTTATTCCGTAGGTGAAATTCCATTTATGTTAAATTTATTTCTTAGAATCATCATTCCTTTCTGAAATTGATGAACAAAGATTAATGTCCTGCATTTAAATCATATACCCACTAGATAATGACTGGTTTATGGTAACATAATTAACCCTACAGCATAACATGACAGAAAACGTAATATGTCAAAAACATTGACAGTGTTCAAAAACAAAGATATACACAGAATAATACAATGCAGCAGCAAAAAAAATGTGAAACAGTCACGATGTTGAGATGTCATAAGGCAAAAAAATGTCAAAGTCGACTGGTGTGTGTTATATCTTAACTATTTCATAGTCCATACAAACAAAACTGGAGTACAGTCACATACACCAAAAAAATGGAAAATGTGCACGGTCTGATGTGTAACGAAAAGAAAAGCGACCTGCTAACCTTACCTTGCCGGGCACTTGCCAAGAAAAAATACGATAATCATCAATAAGTAGTCACATAAATATAATTGCAGAAATAGTCATAAATGTGTAAATTCATCTGGAAAAATATGCATGGTCTGATGTGTAACGACAAGAAAAGCGACCTGCTAACCTTACCTTGCCGGGCACTTGCCAAGAAAAAATACGATAATCATCAGTAATTAGTCACGTGAAATAATTGCGTTAGTAAATGGCATCATAGTGTGTTGAATCATACAGTGGTTTCACTCAATAAACGGTTTAATGTTTGATATATGGTGATTGCCTTTCGATTTTCTGGTTCTCAAAGTTTCGACGTGTACAACATTGGGGTGAGGGATGCTGCGAATCCGATATGGACCTGTGTATAGAAGTTCAAATTTACTGCACTTACCTTTTAATTTGCTGGATAAATAGTGTGTACGTACTAGTATCTTCTGTCCAACGTGAAAGACGCGGCGTGTACAAACCTGTTTTTGCTGTCTTCTCCGGCGCTCTGCGGCACGTTTGATGTTGTTCAGCGCAATGTCAATTATTTCGTGGTGTCGTAGGCGACGACTTTTGGGAAATTCTATTAATTCTTTAATTTTGTTCGGTGGTTCAACGTTTTTCAGTACAACAGTCGGAGATAGCATAGTGGATTCATTTGGAATGGAATTAATTACATCTTGGAATGAGAGTATGTGTGTATCCCAATCAATATGTCTTTTGTGGCAGTATATTCGGCACAGCTTACCAATTTCTTTCATTAATCTTTCACAAGGGTTCGAAGAAGCGTGGTACTTGGATATATAGATCGGAGAAATGTTTCTGGCTCGTAACATGCGTGTCCATACACTACTACGAAATTGAGATCCATTATCAGAAATTACTTTCATTACATGCCCTACATGAGATAGAAAATGTTTTACGAATGCATTTGAAACAGTTTTAGCAGTAGCTTTGCGTAATGGAGTGAAAGTAACAAATTTTGAAGTGAGCTCAACAGCGACAAATATGTAGCAAAAACCTCTGTTAGTTCTGGGAATCGGACCAAAAATATCTACAGCGGCCATGTGTCTTAATTTAACAGGTACAATGGGATATAACGGAGGAATATGTGAAGTGGTGTCTGATTTAGCTTTCTGGCAAATTTTACAAGACGCTAAAACTCGTCGTATACGTTTTTCCATGTTAGTAAAATAACAGTTCTGTCTCAGTATAAGAAAACATTTTCGTGCTCCGTAATGTGCGTAACTTAAATGAGTGTACCAAATTAATTTGTTAACCAGTTCGTCAGGAATGCATAATAACCAATTGTTGCTGTCAGGATGAGAGCGGCGAAACAGAATGTCATTGCGCACAGTGTAGTGGTTTCTAATCGTAACATTATTCCTATCTTGCCAAAGGTGTTTAATTTCTTTCCACACATTGTCTTTGTTTTGTTCTTGTGCTATGTCCTGTAATGACGATGAAATAAAATTTTCAAATGCAACTTGCTGAATGTACATGACACTGAAATTTGCTTTGCAGAAGTGGGTTGCTACGTCTTGCTGATTGTTGCTGAGAGAACGCGATAGTGCGTCTGCTATAACATTTTGTGTGCCGGGAATGTGAACAATCGTAAAATTAAATTCCTGTAAATACAGCTTCCATCTACTTAATCTATCGTGAGTGAATTTGGCTGAAAGCAAAAATTGTATCGCTCTGTGATCTGTGTAAACTGTGGTATGTCTACCATAAAGAAAGTGCCTAAATCTCATAAAAGCCCATACAACACATAATGTTTCAAGTTCTGTAACGGAGTAATTTCGCTCAGCAGGTGACAGAATGCGGCTTGCAAATGCGATGTTTTTAATTACTATTGAACCATCTTCTTCAATTTCCTGGAAAATATGTACGCCTAAGGCGGTGTTGGAACTGTCGGTGGCAATGGAAAAATTTCTAGTAAGATCTGGGTGCGATAATAGTGGTGCATTCAACAAAGCATGTTTCAGGTTCATGAATTCAGAGTGTGCTTGCTTATCCCAAGACCAAATACTGTTTTTACCTGTTAATTGGCATAGTCTAGGCGTGTCTAAAGCAGAATGGTGAATAAATTTACGAAAAAAGTTAATTAAGCCCAAAAAACTGCGTAATTGCTTCTTCGTCGTAGGAACGGTAATGTCACGTAGAGCTTGAAGTTTTTCCGGATCAGGTGCAATGCCTTCTGCTGAAATTACGTGTCCAAGAAATTTTATGGAAGTTTTGCCAAAGTGCGATTTACTAAGATTAACTGTAAGTCCTTGTGCATGGAAAGTTTGTAACAGACGTTCAAGAATCATATTGTGTTCAGACCAGTTAGCTTCTGCGATAAGAATATCGTCTACGTACGTCGTAATTCTGTCCTTAAGTTCTGTCGGATGGCGTCAAAATTAATAACATTTTCGTGAACAACATTTTGCTTGTCTAAGGTAGTGCTTGTGTCACTGTAATATGCAATCTGTGCTGTATCTGGTTAAAATCTATCGTATGAGTTATTATTTACGGGAGAATGTTGTGGCATATCCACTATATGAACTGTTCTGTTATTTCTTACTGACGTGTTACGCTATGGATGACACCTATTGTCTGTTTCATTCATCATAATATGTTGTTGCCAAGGTTGTTGCTGCTGAAAAGATCGATTGTTATTAAATGTACGCTGAAAATTGTGCTCGTTATTTTTACGTCTGTCATGATAGTAACTTCTATACGGCGCATTGCGATGCGAGTTGAAATAGTGTGTTGTCTGTACGTAGTTATTTCTTTGCTGCCATGCGTTACTATTTGTTGGGGCTAGGACTATACGTGCACGCGGCGAAACATTAAAGTTTGGTTGACCTTGTAGACTGCATTGTTGGTTAGGTATGCTAAGCGGTTGACTTTCATGCTATTGTGGTGAAAAACATCTATTGTTACCAAAAAATGCGTTTGCTGTTAATTTTACACATACTGATGATTACGATTTTTATCTGTTATTTAAGTTCTCGTGATTCTGGAGTGCCTAATGAAAATTGTCACATTCGGTAAAAATTTGTCATATCCGGTTTTCATTACATATTCTTAATCCTAGATAGAGCAATAGTTGAAGAGCAGTTTTGATAGATATAAAGGATAGTAGAAGAGAAGGCAGCAGTGCAGAAAACTAAAGATGAAACAGCACTACTACAGCTCGGGGCCCTATGCTCGCTACGGCACATATTCATTAAAGCGTAATGAATCCCCTGAGGTCTTTTACGCACTGCAAATAAATTTTAGCTTTTGCGTTGCAAGCAATAGCGGTAAAATTCCAAAAGTAAATAGTTGTATCCATCTTAATTCCAGTTTCTGCATTACAGGCAATGCTGTTGAAAGTACAATAGCAAATTGTCTTATCGGGTTCAAAGCTAGCTTTTGCATTACAGGTAATAGCGGTGAATGTACAAAGATAAATTGTCGTATACAGCTCAAAGCGTGTACCTGTGTTCTGTCATTATTACATTCCTTAGATTTTCTTACAAATGCAAATTGCTCGAAATCTACGTTCTCGTCACTCAGTTTGAGAACACGTTCAGGTTTGTGTGTGGATCTGTTCGTCTGTGTCATTTCGGATTTCAAGTTGCGTAGCTTTTCAGATTTTAAGTCGCGTAGCTTTTCGGATTTTAATTCGCGTAGTCTCTGTAAATTGTTCACATTATTCACGCTGCGTGACTCTGACAAATGCTCATAAAGTGGCGGATTCTGTGACGTATTGGTGACTGAAATAGTTTTTAATTCTGTTACTTGAAAACTTGCGACATTTTGGTTGTTCTGTCGTTCACTTTTATTATTGACTTCCGTATTCGGAGTGTGTGAAACTTCCACTGACTCTAAATTAATCTCGTCGCGAATCTGTACTTCGTTTTTAGGACATTCTTCAGTGACTGCATTAATTTCGTGTACCTGTGTTTCGTTCGCTGAACATTGTTCGGTGACTCCAATAATCTCGTCTTTATGTGATTCTGTTGTGCCTACACGTGTGCTACTTAATTCCTGTGCAACAGTGCCAACTTCTTTATTACTGTTTTTAGCACAAGCCTCAGTATCCTCACGTAAATGTACTTTATTGTCCCGACATTGCACGGTAACAGCTGTAATCTGCTCACTAACTTGTTTGTTCTGTTCTTTAAGGTCGTCTTGTTTTTCGTTCGTCAGTTTGAAACTTTCATCAATTGTTTCGCTAAGTTGTTTGTAATGGTTGTCGAAACTTTCACTCTGTTGTCCGGTCCGTTCAATAAGTTTGTCTAGTTTCTTGTTCCGTTCACTAAATAGTTGTTGTAACTCTTTACGACTGTTGTCTTGCTTTTCTATCATTTGGTTAATTAGTTGCAACACTAGTGCCAAAAATTGATCAAGGCCAAAATTAGCGTTTATACTCTCTGTGCTGTTTAGTGGTGGATCTGGAATTGTCTTGTTTTGCGTGACCATTTGGTCATTCTGTAATTTACACAAAGGATTATCAGTCGGATGTACACTGTCAGACACTGTTCCGGAATTAAATAAATCCGTCGTACTTTCACTACACTGACCATTTTCATTCGAAAAATTTGTCTGAACGTTACTTGAATTTTCCAAATCGGGTGTGTTAAGCTGGGGAGCGCTCATTACAATAGCGTATTCTGCGTCATCAATTGTCGTCAAGTTAACAGACGAGGCAATTGAGTTCGTTTGTTCATCATTAAGGTGAAAGTCATCATTAGTGGTTGGAATGCACTGATTGTTAGTGAACGCAGGATTGTCATCATTACATTGCGTGTCACATGTCCTATCGGTAAAGTTGTTTGCGTCGGTAATTTCATTCATAATACTTCGCGATACACTATTCACAGTCTTTCGCGGCATTTTAACAATAGTCAAAATTATTCACAAAACAATTAAGCACATATGCAAAAGCAACACACAAATACAACAAAGCAACAAATTGCCGTTGACCTGTAGACAGAAGGTCACAAGATTAGTAAAAGCGTTGCGCCAAATCCTAATTATATCTAAGCAAATAAGGGCAGATATCTGACGGTTGTTCAAAAGACTCTCAACGAAATACGATCCTGGACTGGGTGTCGCCAAGTGTAACCTCCCCACCGTAATTTTAAAAGAAATGAAGTGACAATACGCAATAGAAATGGGAGCCGAGTGTAACCTCCCCACAAAAATTTTAAAAGAAAAGGACGATATTAATTAGAAATGCTGATGGACATAGCTCTAGGCGTAACCTGCCCACAATCAAATGTACTGACAATGGCAACAAAAATGTGAAATACGCAATCTGACTCAAATATAAATTCCTCATGAAAAATTAAAGTCCATTCAGTGACAAGAAAATTCAATTAAACCGAAATATCGGTCTTTGGCCCTGTGTAAAACAATCAGAATTAAAGTCTTACCTCAGAATAAATCAATGTCACATATCTGCTGTTGTTGTTGCGCACCGCTTGGAGGAACTGCATTGCAAATAATAATATTCTCTTTTTTTGTGATTTTACTGGAATTTTTCTTCAAAAGAAGTGGAATGAAATGGGAAGTGCAACGAAATCTTGAGTTCAATAAAAAATTAAATTTTTGAGAAAATGCTTTTGAAATAAAAAATTATTATTGGGAGACTTGTTGGAGAATAATTACAATAAATAAAATTTTTCATTATCTAATGATTATATTAATTAACAGTATACCTTATTCCTCATCTTGACCAGTGTTGCCGACCGCCTACATCACACAACCGCACTGGGCTGCTACTACTGACCGACCGCTCTGCATGACGACTACAGACTGAGTACTGCTCTCAACTAGACAGAGCTACAGACTCGCCACGACTGACTCGACAGACTCGCAACGACTAACTGACTGACTCGCCACGACTACTACTAACAGACTCGCAACGCTCGCGCGGTCAAGCGCAAACTCTCTGGTCACAGATGCTACAATGCCTCGCCATCGCTGCTGCGTTACATACGTGTTTCAATACATAATGTTGTTGGGAAAGAGAACCAAATATTGCGATATATTAACAGAATACTTATAAAATGCAACAGCTCTACTAAAGAGGCGGCTTACGCTACGCTTGTCCGTGTTCTTCTGAAGTACTGCGGCGCGGTGACCATTCGGCAACAGATAGGAAGTTCAAAGAAGGGCAGCTCGTTTTGTATTATCGTGAAATAGGGTAGAGGTGCCTCGGATATAATGCGCGAACTGGGGTGGCAAGCATTAAAATAAATAATTTCAACTTTGCCATAGGATTTTCCCAAGAAATTTGTATCACCAACTACCTCTTGTGGATGCGAAAATATTTTGTTAGCACCCATCTATATAGGGAGGAATGGTCATCATAAAATAAGAGAAATCAGGGCTCGCACGGAAATATTTGAGTATTCGTTTTTCGCGGCGCTGTTCGAGAGTGGAACGGCAGAGAAATAGCTTGAAGGTGGTTCGATAAATCCTTTGCCAGGCACTCGAGTGCAAATTGCTGAGTAGTGATGTAAATGTAGACGTATCTCGTTTTGTTTTGAAGGAGATCATCGGTGGAACTTTCTAGAAAACGGTAGCCGTGGCTGTTTAAGGTGTATGTTGCTACCAATCTAGCGGTCAGATTTGAGAGCGTTTGTGAAAGTAGTTCGATTGCATGAAGGGTTTTATTAGGAAGCAGTAGTAGTGACAATTATTGTGTGTCCTATGGGTCGAAACGAGGTTGATGACCCTTATTTACACTTATACACTCTAAGAAAAAGAACCGCCAAAGGAATTATCCGCAGGGACGGAAAGCAGTAGCTCTGTTGTTCATGTACAGACATACAAGTGAGTACTATTTCAGAAAAACTGAATGATTTATTGAAGACAAAGAGCATGGGCGGCCGAGGACTTCCGGCATAAGAAGTCAGCCTCATTCTGCCAACGGCCTTGTCAAAGAGGGTGGAGGAGCGGATAGAGGTTCAGGGCACTCTCTTGTCCTAGGGGTGGGAAATTTCCCCTAAAGGCGGAAGAATCAGCAATGATCAACGACATGAGGATGCAGAAGGCAATGGAAACCACTGCATTAAAGACACGTAACGTGTATGCACAGGACATGTGGCCTGTATTTGAAGAAGTGTCATGATGATCTCTCCATTGGCAAAAGATTCCGGAATAGTTCCCCATTCGGATCTCGGGGAGGCGACTGCCAAGGGGGAGGTTACCATGAGAAAATGATTGAATAATCAACGAAAGGATAACATTCTACGAGTCGGGGCGTGGAATGCCAGAAGCTTGAACGTAGTAGGGAAACTAGAAAATCTGAAAAGGGAAATGCAAAGGCTCAATCTAGATATAGTAGGGGTCAGTGAAGTGAAGTGGAAGGAAGACAAGGATTTCTGGTCAGATGAGTATCGGGTAATATCAACAGCAGCAGAAAATGGTGTAACAGGTGCAGGATTCGTTATGAATAGCAAGGTAGGGCAGAGGGTGTGTTACTGTGAACAGTTCAGTGACCGGGTTGTTCTAATCAGAATCGACAGCAGACCAACACCGACAACGATAGTTCAGGTATACATGCCGACGTCGCAAGCTGAAGATGAATAGATAGAGAAAGTGTATGAGGATATTGAAAGGGTAATGCAGTATGTAAAGGGGGACGAAAATCTAATAGTCACCGGCGACTGGAATGCAGTTGTAGGGGAAGGAGTAGAAGAAAAGGTTACAGGAGAATATTGGCTTGGGACAAGGAATGAAAGAGGAGAAAGGCTAATTGAGTTCTGTAACAAGTTTCAGCTAGTAATGGCGAATACCCTGTTCAAGAATCACAAGAGGAGGAGGCATACTTGGAAAAGGCCGGGAGATACGGGAACATTTCAATTAGATTACATCATGGTCAGACAGAGATTCCGAAATCAGATACTGGATTGTAAGGCGTACCCAGGAGCAGATATAGACTCAGATCACAAAATAGTAGTGATGAAGAGTAGGCTGAAGTTCAAGACATTAGTCAGGAAGAATCAATACGCAAATAAGTGGGATACGGAAGTACTAAGGAATGACGAGATACGTTTGAAGTTCTCTAACGCTGTAGATACAGCATCAAGGAATAGCGCAGTAGGCAGTACAGTTGAAGAGGAATGGACATCTCTAAAAAGGGCCATCACAGAAGTTGGGAAGGAAACCATAGATACAAAGGAGGTAGCTGCGGAGAAACCATGGGTAACAGAAGAAATACTTCAGTTGATTCACGAAAGGAGGAAGTACAAACATGTTCCGGGAAAATCAGGAATACAGAAATACAAGTCGCTGAGGAATGAAATAAATAGGAAGTGTAGGAAAAATGTGAAGAAATCGAAAAAGATATGATTGTCGGAAGGACAGACTCAGCATACAGGAAAGTCAAAACAACCTTTGGTGACATTAAAAGCAACGGTGGTAACATTAAGAGTGCAACAGGAATTCCGCTGTTAAATGCAGAGGAGAGAGCAGATAGGTGGAAAGAATACTTTGAAAGCCTCTATGAGGGTGAAGATTTGTCTGATGTGATAGAAGAAGAAACAGGAGTCGATTTAGAAGAGATAGCGGATCCAGTATTAGAATCGGAATTAAATAGAGCTTTGGAGGACTCACGGTCAAATAAGGTAGAAGGGATCAATAACATTCCATCAGAATTTCTAAAATCATTGGGGGAAGTGGCAACAAAGCGACTATTCACATTGGTGTGTAGAATATATGAGTCTGGCGATATACATCTGACTTTCGGAAAAGCATCGTCCACACAAATCCGAAGACGGCAAGAGCTGACAAGTGCGAGAATTATCGCACAATCAGCTTAACAGCTCATGCATCGAAGCAGCTTACAAGAATAATGTACAGAAGAATGGAAAAGAAATTTGAGAATGCGCTAGGTGACGATAGGTTTGGCTTTAGGAAAAGTAAAGAGACGAGAGAGGCAATTCTGACGTTACGGCTAATAATGGAAGCAAGGCTAAAGAAAAATCAAGACACTTTCATAGGATTTGTCGACCTGGTAAAAGCGTTCGACAATATAAAATGGTGCAAGCTGTTCGAGATTCTGAAAAAAGTAGGGGTAAGCTATAGGGAGAGACGGGTCATATACAATATGTACAACAACCAAGAGGAAATAATAAGAGTGGACCATCAAGAACGAAGTGCTCGTATTAAGAAGGGTGGGAGACAAGGCTGCAGCCTTTCGCCCCTACTCTTCAATCTGTACATCGAGGAAGCAATGATGGAAATAAAAGAAAGGTTCAGGAGTGGAATTAAAATACACTCCTGGAAATTGAAATAAGAACACCGTGAATTCATTGTCCCAGGAAGGGGAAACTTTATTGACACATTCCTGGGGTCAGATACATCACATGATCCCACTGACAGAACCACAGGCACATAGACACAGGCAACAGAGCATGCACAATGTCGGCACTAGTACAGTGTATATCCACCTTTCGCAGCAATGCAGGCTGCTATTCTCCCATGGAGACGATCGTAGAGATGCTGGATGTAGTCCTGTGGAACGGCTTGCCATGCCATTTCCACCTGGCGCCTCAGTTGGACCAGCGTTCGTGCTGGACGTGCAGACCGCGTGAGACGACGCTTCATCCAGTCCCAAACATGCTCAATGGGGGACAGATCCGGAGATCTTGCTGGCCAGGGTAGTTGACTTACACCTTCTAGAGCACGTTGGGTGGCACGGGATACATGCGGACGTGCATTGTCCTGTTGGAACAGCAAGTTCCCTTGCCGGTCTAGGAATGGTAGAACGATGGGTTCGATGACGGTTTGGATGTACCGTGCACTATTCAGTGTCCCCTCGACGATCACCAGTGGTGTACGGCCAGTGTAGGAGATCGCTCCCCACACCATGATGCCGGGTGTCGGCCCTGTGTGCCTCGGTCGTATGCAGTCCTGATTGTGGCGCTCACCTGCACGGCGCCAAACACGCATACGACCATCATTGGCACCAAGGCAGAAGCGACTCTCATCGCTGAAGACGACACGTCTCCATTCGTCCCTCCATTCACGCCTGTCGCGACACCACTGGAGGCGGGCAGCACGATGTTGGGGCGTGAGCGGAAGACGGCCTAACGGTGTGCGGGACCGTAGCCCAGCTTCATGGAGACGGTTGCGAATGGTCCTCGCCGATACCCCAGGAGCAACAGTGTCCCTAATTTGCTGGGAAGTGGCGGTGCGGTCCCCTACGGCACTGCGTAGGATCCTACGGTCTTGGCGTGCATCCGTGCGTCGCTGCGGTCCGGTCCCAGTTCGACGGGCACGTGCACCTTCCGCCGACCACTGGCGACAACATCGATGTACTGTGGAGACCTCACGCACCACGTGTTGAGCAATTCGGCGGTACGTCCACCCGGCCTCCCGCATGCCCACTATACGCCCTCGCTCAAAGCCCGTCAACTGCACATACGGTTCACGTCCACGCTGTCACGGCATGCTACCAGTGTTAAAGACTGCGATGGAGCTCCGTATGCCACGGCAAACTGGCTGACACTGACGGCGGCGGTGCACAAATGCTGCGCAGCTAGCGCCATTCGACGGCCAACACCGCGGTTCCTTGTGTGTCCGCTGTGCCGTGCGTGTGATCATTGCTTGTACAGCCCTCTCGCAGTGTCCGGAGCAAGTATGGTGGGTCTGACACACCGGTGTCAATGTGTTCTTTTTTCCATTTCCAGGAGTGTACAAGGTGAAAGGATATCAATGATACGATTCGCTGATGACATTGCTATCCTGAGTGAATGTGAAGAAGAATTAAATTATCTGCTGAACGGAATGAACAGTCTAATGAGTACACAGTATGGTTTGAGAGTAAATCGGAGAAAGACGAAGGTAATGAGAAATAGTAGAAATTAGAACAGCGAGAAACTTAACATCAGGATTGATGGTCACGAAGTCAATGAAGTTAAGGAATTCTGCCACCTAGGCAGTAAAATAACCAATGACGGAAGAAGCAAGGAGCACATCAAAAGCAGACTCGCTATGGCAAAAAAAAAGGCATTTCTGGCCAAAAGAAGTCTACTAATATCAAATACCGGCCTTAATTTGAGGAAGAAATTTCTGAGGATGTACGTCTGGAGTACAGCATTGTATGGTAGTGAAACATGGACTGTGGGAAAACCGGAACAGAAGAGAATCGAAGCATTTGAGATGTGGTGCTAGAGACGAATGTTGAAAATTAGGTGGACTGATAAGGTAAGGAATGAGGAGGTTCTACGCAGAATCGGAGAGGAAAGAAATATGTGGAAAACACTGATAAGGAGAGGGGACAGGATGATAGGTCATCTGCTAATACATGAGGGAATGGCTTCCATGGTACTAGAGGGAGCTGTAGAGGGCAAAAACTGTAGAGGAAGACAGAGATTGGAATACGTCAAGCAAATAATTGAGGACGTAGGTTGCAAGTGCTACTCTGAGATGAAGAGTCTAGCACAGGAAAGGAATTCGTGGCGGGCCGCATCAAACCAGTCAGTAGACCGATGACCAAAAAAAAAAAGAGCTTCAGAAGTTGAACAAGTCAACAGCGCGTCGGTCCACCGCTGGTACGTAAGTAACCAGTATTCAGCTTGGCATTGGTTGACAGTGTTCTTGGCTATCCTCCTGAAGGATATCATGCCTAAATCTGTCCAAATAGTGCATTAGATAGTCAAAATCCGAGCTGGTTGGAAGGCCTTGCCTGCAATGCTCCAAACTTTCTCAATTGGGAAGGATCCGATGACCTTGCTGGCCAAGGCAGGGTTTGACATACACAATGACAAGCAGTAAAAACTCTTGTCGTTTTCTGGTGGGGATTATTTTGCTGAAATGTAAGTTCAGGATTTTGTGATTTTTCAGGAACTTGTGAAGCTGTTTCTCTTGAACTAAACATCCAGTTTTTCAGAAAATTGTAATGATTTGTTTGTTTGTAATTGTACATAACGCCTACGAATTTCCAACCCATTCGGATAATTTCTTCGTGGAGCGTCGACATGTTTGTGTTAGAGTGTATTATCATGTAGCAGCGCTGAGTTTTATCCAGGCCGCCAACAAACTTTTCAAAATATATGTGCGACGAATACGTCGAGTAGTTTGTCTTGCAAGACGGACATCTCCCAGAATACACAGATTCTGGCCACGGAAATGGAATTACTACGTGCGACTAAATTGGAATGTTAAGTTATACGAGAGTTCAAAATAGCTGACTTCTCGATGGGTCTTCAAGGAAAATATATTAAGTTTGCGTACCGTCTGTCGCTGGAGTAGCGTTTTAGACAGGTACGTGCCGAGTAAAACTGTAAGGGACGGGAAAAACCCACCGTGGTTGAACAACAAAGTTAGGAAACTACTGCGAAAGCAAAGAGAGCTTCACTGCAAGTTTAAACGCAGCCAAAACCTCTCAAACAGAAGCTAAACGATGTCCAAGTTAGCGTAAGGAGGGCTATGCGTGAATCGTTCAGTGAATTCGAAAGTAAAATTCTATGTACCGACTTGACAGAAAATCCTACGAAGTTCTGGTCTTAGGTTAAATCAGTAAGTGGATCGAAACAGTATATCCAGACACTGTGGGATGATAATGGCATTGGAACAGAGGATGACACGCGTAAAGCTGAAATACTAAACAGCTTCTTCCAAAGCTGTTTCACAGAGGAAAACCGCACTCTAGTTCCTTCTCTAAATCCTCGCACGATGAAAAAATGGCTGACATCGTAATAAGTGGCCAAGGAATAGAAAAGCAACTGAAATCACTCAACAGAGAAAAGTCCACTGGACCTGACGGGATACCAATTCTTTTCTACACAGAGTACGCGAAAGACCTTGCCCCCCTTCTAAGAGCTGTGTACCGCAAGTCTCCAGAGGCACGGAGGGTTCCAAATCATTGGAAAAGAGCACAAGTAGCTCCAGTTTTCAAGAAGGGTCGTCGAGCAGATGCGCAGAACTATAGGCCTATATCTCTGACATCGATCTGTTGTAGAAATTTAGAACATGTTTTTTGCACGAGTATCATGTCATTTCTGGAAACCCAGAATCTACTCTGTAGGAATCAACATGAATCCGGAAACAGCAATCGTGTGAGACCCAACTCACTTTATTTGTCCATGAGACCCAGAAAACATTAGATACAGGCTCCCAGGTAGATGCCATTTTCCTTGACTTCCGGAAGGCGTTCGATACAGTTCCGCTCTGTCGCCTGATAAAGAGAGTAAGAGCCTACGGAATACCAGACCAGCTGTGAGGGTGGATTGAAGAGTTTTTAGCAAACAGAATACAGCATGTTGTTCTCAATGGAGAGAAGTCTACAGACGTTAAAGTAACCTCTGGCGTGCCACAGGGGAGTGTTATGGGAGCATTGCTTTTCACAATATATATAAATGACCTAGTAGATAGTGTCGGAAGTTCCATGCGGCTTTTCGCGGATGATGCTGTAGTATACAGAGAAGTTGCAGCATTAGAAAATTGCAACGAAACGCAGGAAGATTTGCAGCGGATAGGCACTTGGTGCAGGGAGTGGCAACTGACCCTTAACATAGACAGATGTAATGTATTGAGAATACATAGAAAGAAGGATCCTTTATTGTATGATTATATTATAGCGGAACAAACACTGGTAGCAGTTACTTCTGTAAAATATCTGGGAGTATGCGTATGGAACAATTTGAAGTGGGATGATCATATAAAATTAATTGCTAGTTTAGATTCATTGGGAGAGTCCTTAGAAAACGTAGTCCATCAACAAAGGAGGTGGCTTACAAAACACTCGTTCGACCTATACTTGAGTCGTGTTGACAGAGGAGATAGAGAAGATCCAAAGAAGAGCGGCGCGTTTCGTCACAGGGTTATTTGGTAAGCATGATAGCGTTACGGAGATGTTTAGCAAACTCAAGTGGCAGACTCTGCAAGAGAGGTGCTCTGCATCGCGGTGTAGCTTGCTGTCCAGGTTTCGAGAGGGTTGCGTTTCTGGATGAGGTATCGAATATATTGCTTCCCCTTCTAATACATCCCGAGGAGATCACGAATGTAAAATTAGAGAGATTCGAGCGCGCACGGAGGCTTTCCGGCAGTCTTTCTTCCCGCGAACCATACGCGACTGGAACAGGAAAGGGAGATAATGACAGTGGCACGTAAAGTGCCCTGCGCCACACACCGTGGGGTGGCTTGCGGAGTATAAATGTAGATGTAGATGTAGATATAGTATGAAACATTATCAAAGAAGATTCTGGCGTAAATCTACCGTTAACTTTGGGGCAATACTACATTACATAGGAACAACGTGTATACGCTCAATAGTGTTGATGCCACCTTTGCTGATCATATTGGCCCGCGTGGATTAGTCTGTACCAGCTTGTCTCAAGGAATCTGCGGCATTCAGTTGTGTGCCAGATACGTTGCCATAGTTTTCCGTAGCAAAAGTTGCGATTTTGTTGGTCTACATATCAAGACATTTGTTGGTAATCAAGATTTTCCTAACATTCCTAAAGGACGGGGAAAAGCAGCCAAAACCGTTTCTGTTAAAGTAGTAACAAGAATTCCTTAGAAGTCTTGAAGCTAAGATATATGTTGATTTGACTGACACTGTAGTAACAAATTATAAGAAAAAAGACTGCAGGCTGTATTTTATTATTTGTGTACTTGTTGCCCATCTCCATATATAGCGAATGAGAACATGAGTGTTTCTCCAGAAGGGCAAGGAAATGGCTTTGATCATGACACACAATGATTTGTAGTTCGTTATTACGGAACTACAGGGTGGTCCATTGATCGTGACCGGGCCAAATATCTCACGAAATAAGCGTCAAACGAAAAAACTACAAAGAACGAAAATTGTCTAGCATGAAGGGGAGAACCAGATGGCGCTATGTTTGGCCCGCTAGATGGCGCCATGGTTGGCCCGCTAGATGGCGCTGCCACAGGTCAAACGGATAGCAACTGCGTTTTTTAAAATAGGAATCCCCATTTTTTATTACATATTCGTGTAGTACGTAAAGGAATATGAATGTTTTAGTTGGACTACTTTTCTCGCTTTGTGATAGATGGCGCTGTAATAGTCACAAACATATGGCTCACAATTTTAGTCGAATAGTTGGTAACAGGTAGGTTTTTTTTGAGAACGCATGCTCTCACAGCGTGATTACCTGTAAATACCACATTCGCGCAATAAATGCTCAAAATTATGTCCGTCAACTTCAATGCATTTGGAAATACATGTAACGGCATTCCTCTCAACAGCGAATAGTTCGCCTTCTGTAATGTTCGCACATGCATTGACAATGCGCTGACGCATGTTGTCAGGCGTTGTCGGTGGATCACGATAGAAAATATCCTTCAACTTTCCCCACAGAAAGAAATCCTGGGATGTCAGACCCGGTGAACGTGCGGGCCATGATACGGTGCTTCGACGACCAATCCACCTGTCATGAAATATGCTATTCAATACCGCTTCAACCGCACGCGAACTATGTGCCGGACATCCATCATGTTGGAAGTACATCGCGATTCTGTCATGCAGTGAAACATCTTGTAGTAACATCGGTAGAATATTACGTAGGAAATCAGCATACATTGCACCATTTAGATAGCCATCGATAAAATGGGGGTCAATTATCCTTCCTCCCATAATGCCGCACCATACATTAACCCACTACGGTCGCTGATGTTCCACTTGTCGCAACCATCGTGGATTTTCCGTTGCCCAGTAGTGCATATTATGCTGGTTTACGTTACCGCTGATGGTGAATGACGCTTCGTCGCTAAATAGAACGCGAGCTAAAAATCTGTCATCGTCGCGTAATTTCTCTTGTGCCCAGTGGCAGCACTGTACACGACGTTCAAAGTCGTCGCCATGCAATTCCTGGTGCATAGAAATATCGTACGGGTGAAATCGATGATGATGTAGCATTCTCGACGCTGACGTTTTTGAGATTCCCGATTCTCGCGCAGTTTGCTACTGATATGCGGATTAGCCGAGACAGCAACTAAAACACCTACTTGGGCATCATAATTTGTTGCAGGTCGTGGTTGACGTTTCACATGTAGCTGAACACTTCCTGTTTCCTTAAATAACGTAACTATCCGGCGAACGGTCCGGACACTTGGATGATGTCGTCCAGGATACCTAGCAGCATACATAGCACACGCCCGTTGGGCATTTTGATTACAATATCCATACATCAACACGATATCGACCTCTTCCACAATTGGTAAACTGTCCATTTTAACACAGGTAATGTATCACCAAGCAAATACCGTCCGCACTGGCGGAATGTTACGTGATACCACGTACTTATACGTTTGTGACTATTACAGCGCCATCTATCACAAAACGAAGAAAGTGGTCCAACTAAAACATTAATATTTCTTTACGTACTACACGAAATGTAATTAAAAATGGGGGTTCCTATTTAAAAAGAAAAACGCAGTTCATATCCGTCTGACCTATGGCAGCGCCATCTAGCGGGCCAATCATAGCGCCATCTGGTTTCCCCCCTCAAGCAAGACGAATTTCGTTCTTTGTAGTTTTTTCGTTTGGTGCTTATTTCGTGAGATATTTGGCCCGGTCACTATCAGTGCACCACTCTGTATAATGAACACATGACGAGGACTGTTCTTGTCGCGTTATTCGTGAAACTGTTATAGCTCAATACCAATCATCTCAAAACCACTTATTTACAAGCATTAATTCAACACTTCATGCAATTTCTATTAAAACATATTCATCTGAAAAAGTGTGTTCAGTTTATTTCTTTCTACGAACTTATTCAGAGACTTTTGTACGTTTGCTTAGTAACAACATCACAGTTTCAAATTTTCCCTGTGATGGCCTAAAAACAATGTTTTTGCTAATAAATGAAAATTTTTCTTGTTCTTCTTTTAGAATTAGTTATCAAATTATATTTTATTCCGGTCTAACCACAAGCGCCGGAACGAAGATCAAAAACTATGCAGCAGGGAGGGCTGTGAGACGGCGTCAGCCAATAGCACTCTGAGTAGGACGACACCAAGACAGGAGTGGCGTCTACACGAAGAGAATAAAAGCGACGCGCTGCCTAGCCACGGCAGGACAGTAGAAGACGAGCACTAGAAGAGCAGCATATTAATGATACCAGTGACTTATGAACTTGAGTGATTAGCTTGCATGGAAATTGTATTTATCAAAGGACATTGATTATTTGCATGTCACCAACTGCTTGCGACCTATCATGTAGAAACGAAAGTTAAGTATTGTAAATAAGTTTCTGTAATAAACTCCATTAATATGGTTGGCTTGTTTCTTGTGTAGCTATCCGCGGAAACCGCTTCCTAGGCACCCTATAAGAGACGAGTGGGTAGGATCCGACATATTTATTAGATGAAGAATGAATTATCTTTAATGGCATACTTGCCTTACACAGAAGAGCCAAAGAAACTAGTACACCTGACTAATATCGTGCGAAGCCCCCGCGAGCACCCGCAACACGATCTGGCATGGACTCGACTAACGTCTGAAGTAGTGCTGGAGGGAACTGCCACCATTAATCCTGCAGTACTACCCATAAACCCGCAACGGGACAGTGGGGGTGGAGATCTCTTCTGAACAGCACGTTGGAAAGTATCCCAGATATGCTCAATAATGTTCTTGTCTGGGCAGTCTGGTAGCCAGCGGAAGTGTTTATACTGAGAAGAGTGTCCTTGGAGCCACTTTGTACCAGTTCTGGACATGTAGGGTATCGCATTGTCCTGCTCGAATTGCCCAATTCTGGCGGAATGCACAATGGACATCAGTAGATGCAAGTGATCAGACAGGATGCTTACGCACGTTTCACGTGTCAGAGTCGTATCTAGAGTATCAAGGATCCCATATTACTCCAACTGTACACACCCCACACCATCACAGAGCCTCCAAAAGCTTGATCAGTCCCCTGCTGACATGCTGGATCGATGGATTCAAGAGGTTATCTCTATACCCGTACACGTCCATTCGATCTATACAATTTGCAACGAGACTCGTCCGACCGGGCAACGTGTTTCCGGTCATCAACAGTTCAATGTCGTTGTTGAGGGGCCCAGGCGGGTCGCAAAGCTTTGTGTCGTCCAGCCATCAAGGGTACACGAATAGGCCTTCGGCCCCGAAATCCCATATCGATGACATTTCATTGAACGGTTCGCATGATGACACTTGTTGATGGCCCAGTATTGAAATCTGCCGCAATTTGCGGAAAGGTTGCACTTGTGTCACGTTGAACGATTCTCTTCAACCGTCGTTGGTCTCGTTTTTGCGGGATATTTTTCCGGTCGCAGCGTTGTCGGAGATTTGATTTTTTCCTGATTCCTGATATTCACGGTACACTCGTGAAATGGTCGTACGGGAAAATCCCCACTTCATCTCTACCACCGTGTTCAAACTGTCCTTAATCTTGACAATCTATCATTGCAGCAACAGTAACCAACCTAAAAACTGCGCCAGACTTTTTTTGTCTTGTATAGGCATTGCCAACCGCTGCGTCGTATTAAGCCTGTTTACGTATCTCTGTATTTAAATACGCACCCCTATACCATATTCTTTGCCGTTTCAGTGTATATCGACGCTTCGACAGTTATTGCCAGTTCTTAAATAGGTTATTTACTTTTTACATAAGGAAATGTTTCAGCAGCATTACCCGCATCATCTATAAATTCTTGCAATTACGCTAGCTGTAAATCATAGGATTCAAGCCACGTAAATGTTACATGTTGCTGGAGCGAGATCTCACAGAACCACAAATGTCTGGCGAAGTCTAAATTCCTAAAGGGCGCTTGATGTTCTACGAATGTGTTCCTCCTGCGCTTTCAGTCCTTTACTTTTACACTTGGGACGACTTTAGCCTGGCAGCAATATAATATTGATGAGGGATCATTCCGTTTACTTAAAGGATGAAATTACTCTGGAGCTGGATCTTGAAGGGAGTATACCAATTTTCGTGTTCAGCAGTTTACAGAAACTGCGTTATTGAATTGGGATCCTAACCATGTCCTTTACAAAACCTGGTAGCCAACGTTACGTACGTGTAAAGCATACAACCAGAACTGATGAAAGCTTTGTTGATACTTTTACTACCGTTTTATTATTTGCTTAATTCCTACAGTTTTAATTCACATTCGCAATTTTTCATTAAAGATTAACTACTCGTAAATGGGTAAAAATTTTTTGACACGCAGTCTTTCTCTGCGTACTGTACTGCTATTGTGCTAATGACATTATAGAATCAGTATTGTACTACGCTGTGTGGAAATTTTCCTCTGGTGGCATTTCACTTAGGGTGTTCTTTACTGCAGCAGAAGAAGAATGACGGTCTACTTCTAGCTTTGGTTCCATTCCGTGGCTATAATCTTCTCTAGCACTACCATTATTCGAAGTTCTATTTTTAGAACGACAACTATTCCTACTACATAGTATTCCTGCTACATTATTAAGGGAATAACCAAAGAAATTCATTAAGATCCAATTAAATAGCTGGTTAGGCCAAGTAGTGTAGGTTTGTGGGAGAATGATGAAGAGTAGTACAGACTTTCCTAGTCTGTGCCACACACCGTTGGAGGGAGAGGAAATGCATGCAGCAAGTTTTCTGCGAATCTGTCTAGCCCGCAGACGAAGTGAGTCAGACAGCATCACTCCTGAATAACAAAATTCCGGCGGCGGCCTGACACGTGCAATGGTATTCCCAGGGTCAGGCGCCTCCCCTGTCTTCGTTCCGTTACTCTACAGACCAATCAGAAGCTTAAATTTGAGTGTTTATGACCATTCTACTTATCAGTAATACCGCATATCTCAGTGAGATCAGTTACTTTCTAAAGGCTGTATTTTGCATGGCATCAAACGTACTTATTGCGAATGACGGCTCGAGAACAGTGCCTCTGTCGCCTCAGCGCTTTTCCCTTCGTTTCACTTCAGTTAGGAGAGGCTACACTCTGACGCGGTCCCAGATCTTGGAGTGGCCTTTGAGGGTTCGAACACTTCCTGGGAGAGCTCCTGGGCCCTAGTTAAGAGAGTACAGTGATAACTAACACGTAGGCTTCGAGACATTCAGTCACTGTTCCTTTCAGCATCATGTCGGTTTAATGTCAAGATTAGAGCGAATAAGATTTAGAGATAAGGATTATACGCTTACATTTAGTTTCATTTCATGGTGAAATGATTTAAACGTTATGCTACGTAAGTTCTCATGAACACCTTAATGATTTAAACGCCATATCAGTATACTTATTCCAGGCACATGTTCTTGATATCGATCCAAGTAAACTGCAATTTTGTGTCTTTGATGTTGTATGATTCGTCACCCCACGTCTTGTTACCAGCCGTTGCGTACTAATGGCCCAGTGCTGTAACGAGCTAGGCGAATCCACTATCAGCAGCGACCTTAAACAGCCCTACTACTGCCAGTGCTGCTACACTGGTAGTGTAGCATGAACGGGGATATAACGTCAAACGTGCCGGCTTGGAGCAGGAGAGGAACCACAGGACATTTTGATTTTCACTGTCTATACTTTTACAATTAAATTCATAAAACTTTGCCAGCATGACCAGGAAGCATTCAGGATTTGCACTCATAGCAATGGAAGCTCAAAAATATAACAAAATACATTTCTTTTGTATATGAAATTTCATCTTTTTTTTTCACTTACTATTGGCTCCATTTGTTGCTATAGATACAGTTTTCTTCGTATGTCAAAGTGATTCTTCGACGAATTTTGTACAGCATAGAAACCATACTTACAGGTGTATTACGCTCTAGAATTTTCCAAATCCATTAAAAACTATAGTAAAATTGAGATAATTAACTATAAAATTTGAGTTTTTTCAAAACATGAAGTTTAAAATGTAACAGTACATTTATTTTTTCGTAAATTAAATAAATTCTTGAGTTTCATACACCTGTAAGTGTGATTTGTATGCTGTGGAAATTCATCGAAGAATCTCTCTTACTTTACTTATGAAGAGAAGTGTACCTCCAGCAACAAATGCAGCCAACCGTAAGTGAAAAAATGATTAAATTTCACATGTAAAATGAATTTATTTTGTTATGTTTTTGAACTTCCACTGCTATGAGTTCAAATGGTTGAAATGGCTCTAAGCACTATGGGACTCAACATCTGAGGACACCAGTCCCCCGTACTTAGAACTCTTTAAATCTAACTAACCTAAGAACATCACACACATCCATGCCCACGGCAGGATTCAAACCTGCGACCGTAGCAGCAGCGCGGTTCCGGACTGAAGCGCCTAGAACCGCTCGGCCACAGCGGCCGGCTCCTTCCCAAGTGGCTCTTTCCGCCTTCCCGTGGTGCCAGACGTTAAGTTCGGCATTCTGCCTTGCGACAAAAGGGAGAGCTGCGACCCAACCCGATGCGAAAGCGAAGGGTGCGTGGCACAGGGGGAGCTGTGTCGAGGGACCGAACACCAGTCCCTTTCTGTTCGCAGGGCACAGACCAGCAGGTGCTCTGCATGCGGGCGACTTCGTTTGTCGGCGTGGGATTACGGCGCGAATCGGCAAGGGTGCTTCGCCGCGCCCCTGGGGCGTGTTCTGCCAAACCCAGGAGGTGGTGACATCGCCTGGGCCAGGTTAGATGGGCCCAGACCGCTGATAGACTGGGGGACAGACCCACCACCTGAGTAGGAGTGGGTCCTTGGCCTTCTGGTGGAAGCTCAGGCAAGTAGGCGGCGAAGGGCGAGGGGTGCATCCGCCTCTCCGGATTGCGGGGTGCAGTTGCCGAGGAGCGTCGTGTGAAATCGTCGACGACGGGGCCATCGATGGGGACCAATGCGCTGGCGACGGCGCGCTGAACCCAGCAGCTCTGGAGTGCCCTTGACCTAGGGGCGAGGTCGGTGGGCGAGCTGCAGAAGTCCCCCCCCCCCCCCCCCCCCCCATGCCAGAGGAGCCGGTCCGGGGCAAGAGACGGCCTCCCACCTCTTTTATCACTCGTTCTAACCATGGCTACAAACGAAACGAGTGATTCGTGTGCGCCTTCACGGGCTTCCGCTGCGCCTGATCCCTCTCCCCAGGACGAGCAGGGACAGACTGAGAATGAAACGGTTATGCAGAGGTACTCTAGAATCTCGTCGCTCATGGAGCAACAAGTAAAGAATGGCAAGATAAGCCAAGCAGGACTTGCCATCATAAAAAATGAGCTGGCTGCATGGGCTATTGCCCACGCCAAACTCGAGGGAAGGGTGGAAGAGCTTGAAAAAGAGAACGACAGATTAAGGAGGCAACCGGCAAAGACGTGGGCGGCTGTGGCCGCGCAAGCGCCCACCAAGCGCCCACAAAGCACGACCAGAGACACCATTGATAAAGTCACAAAAAGAACAGACACAGCAGTCTTCCTCAGGACATTGCCTGGGCAGGACACAAGTGTCAAGAAAATTCAGGAACTTTTCACAAAAAATACAGACCCCGTCAAAGACAAAGTTAAAATTAAAAAGGTTAAACCGAGCAGAAATTCCGTGATAGTCGAAGTTGCCTCAGAGGAAGACAAAGAAAAGCTATTGAATAATCAGAAACTGAACTCGGTGGTCAAATGTGAACCACCGAGAAAAAGAAATCCTCTCGTCATACTATATGACGTACCTACAATTATGACAAATGAAGAACTCGTAGAAACAATCAGACAGCAGAATTTTGATGGAATAAAAGAAGACGAATTCAAGAACAGCTTTAAGTTGAAATTTAAGACTGGGCCGCGGGGTCGTGATGTTGTTCATCACGTCGCCGAAGTATCGGCGCCAATGTGGAAGAATATAACAACAATGGGCAGATTGTATGTTAGCTTCCATGCCATCAACACTAGAGAATATGTCGTGGTACCTCGTTGCCACAACTGTGGTGACTTGGACCACATCCTAAGGCTGTGCACCAGGGAGCCGGCGTGCACTAAGTGTGGGGAAAAAGGTCACAGCCGCAAGGACTGCAAGGCGGGGGCAGTTTGCATATCATGCAAGAATCGAGGGAAGAAGTCTTGCGGAGCCACAGGCAGAAATTGCCCGACATACAGAATGTTGGAGCAGAGATTGATCTCTAGAACCGACTATGGCTGAGCCCGGCATACCGAACAGGATGCCAAAGCGAAAGTCCCCAAGCAAGAGGAGGAGGGACGCCATGCGGGCAAATAGATGCAAGGATTTTTTGAGGTCGCTTTCGGGAGCCACCAAAATTGAAACAAAAGACATAGCCATACAAACCGAATTTCCAACAATGGATATAGGCATTCAAACCAATCTCCCCCCCCCCCCCCCCCCCCCATGGCTGAAATTCCCTCCTCTGGAAGCCGGGAAACAAAGCCGAAACTACACCTACAACGGCAAGGGCATCCTGTGGCTCTAGCAACTCTGAGGGACAATAATACAAACGAACAACCAATACAAGAAAATATAGTGACGAGCTCAAGTACGAGCCCCACCACACAATGCACACCAATAGTTAGACTACCACCGGTCGATCCGGTTAGGGTGTACCCCAATTTGGAGTACACTATGCAATTATCCAGATTGGAGCAGCCGGCTACCCTGACCACTGCCTTACGGCATGTGGTCCGTGTAGGACATGAAGACGGCAGGAAGATAACTTTTTCGGTTATGGAATCTGTTGACAGAATCCAGCTAGAATCAGTGAATCTCCCCACCGACTTTGGAGCCTTGCGAGACTTGCTCAAGAAAGCATTCGAAAGACGAGGAGAGAAATTTGATCTTGACGACATTTACCAACAATCAGTAATAGCACATGGACGAATTGCATTTGATTGGAGTAAGACCTGGCCACATGACCGAATTCACACATACTTCCCATAACGACAAAAATAACTATAGGACAGCTTAACACACACAACAGCAGACTCGTAATGCAGGAGCTCCGAAAGGAGGTGGAGGAGAGGAGACTAGATGTACTCTGTCTACAGGAGCCGTACTCCCTGGCTGGGAAAATAGCTTTTGCTGCTGCAAGCTGGCAAATAGTCAGCAGAGGGGATGACCCGAAGGCAGGAATCATAATAACAAATAAACTCTTGAGAGTTACCATACTCTCACAGTTCACAACCAGCCACTGCCACGTCGTGGAGCTTCAATCCCCTACGGGAATTTTAACTCTCATAAATATGTACTTTCAGTATGGGGACAACATAGAACTTTACATAGACCACCTAGCGAGAGTTACCACGGCGTTGCGGGGAAGAAAACTCGTAATAACTGCCGACATTAACGCAAAATCTCCCCTGTGGTACAGTGGCACAAGACATGCTAATGGCGAAAAGGTCGAAGAACTTATTATGGCATCACAACTTGTGGTGGCTAACAGACCCGGCAATCCTCCCACCTATGCTGCCGGTGGAGGACAGGGCACAAACATCGATGTCACCCTAGTAACTCTGAACGCAGCTAACAATCTTCAAAACTGGAGAGTCACAGAGAATGCCACCACAAGCGACCATAATCTGATAACTTTCACCATAGGAGAAAGAGAGTGCCGCTGGGCCACGGGGTGGGAAGTACAACTAAATTATAGAAGAGCCGATTGGGAACGCTTAGCGAGGGAGTGTGACATTCCTCCATCACCGGAAGATGACATGCACTTGGACATGGACGTAGACCAGAGGGCAGAGGAACTAGTGACTGCAGTGACAAGAGTGGTGAGGGCAGCCGTACCTACTAGGAGGAGGGCCATGGCGGCCTCCCCGTCACCATGGTCTGCCGAACTAAGAGAACTGCGTCAGTCTGTCAGAAGGCTAAGGAGGTATTATCAGCGCAGTGTCGTCTGGCAGGAACGACAAAGGTGGCAGTTGCTATACAGGGAGGAAACGCGGAAATTCCAAAAGGAACTGCGGGAAGTTAGAATGAAAAGTTGGGAAAACTTTGTGCTCAACCAGCTAGTCACGGACCCGTGGGGGCCCCCATATAAGTTGGTGAGAGAAAAAATCCGCTCTCCTCTGGAGTTATCAACATTCAGGTACGGCGATAGGATGACGGAGTCCTGGCAGGAGACTGCGGGGGTCCTCCTCCACTCCCTGCTGCCTGACGACAATGCGGATGGGGAGACAGAGGGACAGCAAAAACTCAGAGATCAAGACCAAGAAATATACACCAATGAGACGGCTGTCCACCCCTTCTCAGAGGAGGAGGTAGCAACCCATATAAGATCTCTGCAAAGAGGAAAAGCACCTGGGCCAGACGGCATTGTGGCGAAGGTGGTGCAGTTTCTGGCGCCTCAGCTGACTGCGCCACTAACACATCTGTACAATGAATGCCTCCGACAGAGGAAATTCCCAAAGAAATGGAAAATGGCACATGTAGTTATCATTAAGAAAGGACCAGATAAGGATCCCGCAGGAGTGAAATCTTACAGGCCGATTTGCCTGCTGGATATATTTGGCAAAATATTGGAGAAATTGCTGGCTGACAGATTGACAGCACACCGAGTTTTGTGCGGGATGAGTGACAGGCAGTTCGGGTTCAGGCCGGGGCGGTCGGCATCTGATGCAATCGCCCTGGCGGCCGAGGTCTGCGGCTCGACCCCGCACAAATACGTGGTTGGCATCATGGTTGACATCAGTGGCGCCTTCGACAACCTGTGGTGGCCTTCGCTCTTCTCCTGCCTGCGGGAGAAAGAGTGTCCAGGGCCGCTATATGGTTGCCTGAGAAGCTATTGCGAGGATCGGGAGGTGTGGCTATCATCCCCTAGCGAAAGAGTTGGAAAGACAATTACTAAAGGATGTCCCCAAGGTTCCGTCTTAGGACCCCTCTTCTGGGACATCCATATGGAGCCTTTGTTAGATAGTTTACAACAGAGTGAAGAGGTGCTAGAGGTGATAGCCTATGCGGATGACCTCCTCCTGTTGGTTGGCGGCCGCAGCCGCGAAGACATCGAACCGAAAATAGAGACTGCATTAGATAAACTCCAACAGTGGTGCCACACGACTAAAATGACAATATCGCCCAGCAAATCTACTTACCTCCTGCTAAAAGGACATCTCATTAGAAATCCGACTGTCAGAATAGACGGTTCACCAGTTCTCAGACGACGCGAGACACGCTACCTAGGAGTCATCATTGACAAGAGGTGGAGTTTCGGTAAACACATTGATACCGTCACCCAGAGAGCCCTTCAGATACTAAACAACCTCATCTCAATAGGCCATAAAAGATTCCATCTTCCTCCACACCTAATTAGACTTTATCATAACAGCATCCTAAGCTCAGTTGTGGGCTACGGCTAGTGAGTCTGGGCGCACAGGCTCACGAGGGTGATGCCCGCCATGGCAGTGAGAAGGGTCCAGAGAAGCATGATACTAAGAGCTGTAGGTGCCTACAGAACATCTCCAGGGGGGGCCCTATTAGTCATAATGGGGCTTTGCCCTCTGGACGTAAAGATAAGGGAACAGGCGGCCTGGTATTGGGCCAAAAAGGGTAATTACGAGAAGATTGTAGATATTATGGGTATTAGGGTGGGGGATAAAAGAGAAATAAGGAAAAGAGGGGAGGAGCTCTGGCAGGAGACTTGGGTGATAGAAGAGGCTGGACGGCGAACCTTCCAGTTTCTACCTGATGTGAGTGAACGCCTGGGAATGAAGAACTTCGAGCCTACACGAGGTCTGATTCACTTTCTCACTGGCCATGGACCCTACCCGACGTACTTATGTCGATTCGGGAAAAGGGCGACACCAGCGTGTGACTGTGGCGATCCGGAGGGTACACCCGAGCATGTTGTTTACGAATGTCCCCTCTTCAATGATGTCGCAAACACACTACGAGACAGACTTCCCAACCATGACACGTATCAACTGCTCAGACGAGAGGAAACTTTTCAGACCCTAAACACCTTGGCAAACGAGGTATCACGAAAAGTTATAATTGAATATCTAAGAGAGATACAGTAAATAACAAGGACAATAATCACCGATTTCGTCCAAGAGCCCTGTTCCCATGCCGCCTGTGCGTGGACTGGCCAACTTCATCCGAGTTGGAATCCGCCACGTGCAGGACTAGGGGGAGTAGGGACCAACCACCGATTATGACACACTCCGGACATGACGTAGGATAAGTTAGTTTGTAGGACATAGAATAGGAAATTAGAATAGGTACTGCAGCGAATTATAACGTCGAGGCCTGCCCAGTGCCAGGGGCATGTTCTTCGGGCTTAGCTCGAAGAACAAGGCATATTATAGTAGGTTTATATTCTTACTGGCACACATGTGACGCTGCAGAATATATATATATATAAATTCAATTAGTTATAGGATTTAGGTATAAATAGTAGATGTAGAATTATTTGCCCATTGTTGTTAGTAACTGTAGCTCACTATAAAACTAAAAAACTAGCTGCACAATTTAATAAAAAAATGTATAACTGTTAGGACCCACTAATGAGCTAAAGAAGTGGGTTAATTTGTATTAATTATAATGGTTATGAGTGTGAATCCTGAATCCTTCCTGGTCATGCTGACGAAGTTTTACGAATTTATTTGTAAAGGTAGAGACAGTGGAAATTAAAATGTTTTGTGGTGCCTCTCCTGCTCCAAGCCGACCCGTTTGTTGTTCCTACCCCTCCCTTAATGAGACCACCCGTCGAAAGCTTGAATTACCAACTTTTACAGCGCGGGCCGCTGCAAGACGTCCAGGAAGAGATCCAATGATGCTTGGGAAGGTACCTACTGGAATGTGGAGCCACAACGACTCCAGTAGCGTGGCTAGCAGCCCGAGGTTTCTCTCTTAAGGATTTATGCCGCACGCAGGCCAATCGAGATGGTCCCACAGATTCTCGACTGCGATTAAATCCGGGGAGCCTCGTGGCCAGGGGAGTATGGTAAACCCATCCTGTCCTTTTCTAGCCACGCACATATAGTGCGAGCTGTAGGTCACATTGCACTGTCCTGCTGGGAGGTGCCATCGTGTCGAGGAAACACAAACTACATGTAGAGGCTAACATGGTCCCCAAGGATAGATGTATACTTGTGTTGACCCAAAGTGCCTTCCAGAATGACGAGTACCACGAAAACGTTCCCTAGATCACAATGCTCGGTCGATTGTTGCAGCGTGGTTGCCATCAGACCTTCCACGCTGTACACCAATGGCTATTTGTCCAAAGGAGTATAAAACGTGTTTCATCCGAAAAGACCACCTGTCGCCATTTAGTGGGAGTCCAGTTGCGGTATTGCCATGCAAATTCCAGTCTTCGTCATCGAATCATTCGAAGAACAGCAGTCAGCATCGGACCATGAACGACCTGCCTGCTGCGGTATCCCACAAGCAGCAACTTTCACAGAACGGTCGTTGACTAGACGTTGCTGGTAGCCCCTTGGCTCATGAGGCTGTCAGTTGCTCAACAATTACACATCTATTCGCCAGTACACATCTACGGAGCTGTCGTTCGTCCTTGTCATCTGTGGCTCATGGTGCACCACAGCCGCCTGAGCGCCAGTTATAAACAGCGTCGCTTTGCCAATCCCGGCGGCACGCGAACAGTTAGAAAACTTAACCGTTTTGGAAATCCTTCCATCCTTAACCCGAAAGACAGTTATCAAGCCCTTTTGGACGTCAGATAAATCTCTCCGTTTCTGCATTGCGACAATGACTGTACTGTTTTCCAAGTCCCCCCCCCCTCCCCCCTACCACCACCACCACCGTCATCCCCAAAGCGTTTTATATACCCTCCACTCTAGTAGTGCTACCACTTGCCGTCTGCGAGTAGTTATTGTACGTTGACGTCGAACATAGGTGGCGGTCACACTATTATGACTCGTCCTTGTACCACTATTACTACAGCGACTGCTACCATTCTGTCACAACCGACTGGAGAGGCGCAGTGGTTTTCGACTCCCATTCGGGAGACGCGGGGCTAAAGACGCCGTCTATCTACAGAAATTTTGGTTCCTTGTAGATGAAGATGAAATGGGAGATATGATACCGCGTGAAGAGTTTGACAGAGCACTGAAAAACCTAAGTTGAAACAAGGCCCCGCGAGTAGACAACATCCCATTAGAATTACTGATTGCCTTGGGAGTGCCAGCAGTGACGAAACTGTACCAACTGGTGAGCATGATGTATGACACAGGCGAAATACCCTCAGACTTCAAGAAGAATATAATAATTCCAATCCCAAAGAAAGCAGGTGCTGACAGATATGAAAATCAGTTAAATAAGCCACGGCTGCAAAATACTAACAAGATTTCTTCACAGACGAATGGAAAAACTGGTAGAAGCCAACCTCGGGGAAGATCAGTTTGGATGCCGTAGAAATGTTGGAACACGTGAGGCAATACTGACCCTACGACTTATCTTAGAAGAAACATTAAGGAAAGGCAAACCTAAATTTCTAGCATTTGTAGACTTAGAGAAAGTTTTGACAATGTTGACTGGAATACTCTCTTTCAAATTCTGAAGGTGGCAGGGGTAAAATACAGGGAGCGAAAGGCTATTTACAATTTGTACAGGAACCAGATGGCAGTTATAAAAGTCGAGGGACATGGAAGGTTCAAATGGCTCTGAGCTATGGGACTTAACATCTATGGTCATGAGTCCCCTAGAACTTAGAACTACTTAAACCAAACTAACCTAAGGACAGCACACAACACCCAGTCATCACGAGGCAGAGAAAATCCCTGACTCCGCCGGGAATCGAACCCGGGAACCCGGGCGTGGGAAGCGAGAACGCTACAGCACGACCACGAGCTGCGGACGACAAGAAGGGAAGAAGCGGTTGGGAAGGGAGTGAGACAGGGTTGTAGCCTATCCCCGATGTTATCCAATCCGTATATTGAGCATGCAGTGAAGGAAACAAAAGAAAAATTCGGAGTAGGAATTAAATTCCATGGAGAAGAAATAAAAACTTTGAGGTTCGCCGATGACACTGTAATTCTGTCAGAGACAGCAAAGGACCTGGAAGAGCAGTTGAACGGAATGGACGGTGTCGTTAAAGGAGAATATAAGATGAACATCAACAAAAGCAAAACGAGGATAATGGAATGTAGTCGAATTAAATCGGGTGATGCTGGGGGAATTAGATTAGGAAATGAGACGCTTAAAGTAGTAAATGAGTTTTGCTATTTTGGGAGCAAAATAACTGATGATGGTCGAAGCAGAGGGGATATTAAATGTAGACTGGCAATGGCAAGGAAAGTGTTTCTGAAGAAGAGAAATTTGTTAACATCAAGTATAGAGTTAAGTGTCAGGAAGTCGTTTCTGAAAGTATTTGTATGGAGTGTAGCCATGTTTGGAAGTGAAACGTGGACGATAAATAGTTTAGACAAGAAGAGAATAGAAGCTTTCGAAATGTAGTGCTACAGAAGAATGCTGAACACTAGATGGGTAGATCACGTAACTAATGGGGAGGTATTGAATAGAATTGGGAAGAAGAGAAATTTGTGGCACAACTTGACTAGAAGAAAGGATCGGTTGGTAGGACATATTCTGAGGCTTCAAGGGATCACCAATTTGGTATTGGAGGGCAGCGTGAAGGGTAAAAATCGTAGAGGGAGACCAAGAGATGAATACACTAAACAGATTCACAAGGATGTAGGATGCAGTAGATACTGGGAGATGAACGAGCTTGCACAGGATAGAGTAGCATGGAGAGCTGCATCAAACCAGTCTCAGGACTGAAGACCACAACAACAGTGGTTTACCTACATCGTTTACGGCGAATGCCACTATAGCTTTTTCGTTTTCAAAAGGCTCTGTTTTTTTAGATTCGAGCTTCTTCCCCATCTCTAATAACCTGATCGTTGCCGGGGCAGTATACCCTAAATCTTCATTACACTTTCACCTGCGTGCACAACTAAACTTACTGTTAATTGTCATTTTATCCGTGCTGAGTCTTGTCACTGTTAGCAGCTAAGAAACACAAGCCACAAATATCTTTAAAGAAGCTCCATTTTATTGTCATAACCAATTTCAGGCCATCATACCCATCTTCAGCCTTTTAAAAAGTGTTCGTGGCTGCGTCCTCCATCAAAACTCCTTAATTTCTATAAATTCCTTCACTACGACGACAATTGCAACAATTATTGTTCATTAAATGGTTAGTACAAGTACATAGTACTTACCCTGATGATGATGTAGAGCTCTGAAAAATCTTGTATCGTTAATGTGTTTTATCTGAGTAACGTAAGTTCGGGAATGGATACACTTTATTTTTCCGAAAGTAGTACTACTTTATCAACTCTTCCCATGATAGATCAGCAGTACTAAGGCTCGATAACATTCGTTAATACGTTTCTAAATTATAATCCAAGATTCCCATCCTTAGTTACTTTCCCAAGTGACCGGAAACCTATAGTGCTTCTTTTCAGTGCTGGATCCCAACGGCCTCGTATCACTAGCAGTCGAGATGACAGGCATCTTATCCGCATGGCTGTAAAGGATGGTGCAGCCACGTCTCGATCCCTGAGTCAACAGATGGGGACGTTTGCAAGACAATAACTTTCTCCACGAACAGTTCAACGACGTTTGCAGCAGCATGGACTATCAGCTCGGAGACCATGGCTGCGGTTACCCTCGACGCTGCATCACAGACAGGAGCACCTGCGATGGTGTACTCAACGACGAACCTGGGTACACGAATGGCAAAATGTCATTTTTTCGGATGAATCCAGGTTCTGTTTTCAGCATCATGACGGTCGCATCCGTGTTTGGCACATCGTGGTCAAAGCACATTGGAAGCGAGTATTCGTCATCGCCATACCGGCGTATCACTCGGCGTGATGGTATGGGGTGCCACTGGTTACACGTCTCGGTCACCTCTTGTTCGCATTGACGGCAATTCGAACAGTGGACGTTACATTTCAAATATGTTATGACCCGTGGCTATACCGTTGATTCGATCCCTGCGAAAGCCTACATTTCAGCAGGATAATGCACGACCGCATGTTGCAGGTCCTGTAAAGGCCTTTCAGGATACAGAAAATGTTCGACTGCTGCCCTGGCCAGCACATTCTACAGATCTCTCTCCAATTGAAAACGTCTGGTCAATGGTGGCCGAGCAACTGGCTCGTCACAATATGCCAGTCACTACTCTTGATGAACTGTGGTATCTTGTTGAAGCTGCATGGGCAGCTGTACCTGTACACGCCATCCAAGCTCTGTTTGAATCAATGCCCAGGCGTATCAAGGCCGTTATTACGGCCAGAGGTAGTTGTTCTGGGCACTGATTTCTCAGCATCTGTGCACCCAAATTGCGTGAAAACGTAATCCCATGTCAGTTCTAGTATAATACATTTGTCCAATGAATACCCGTTTATTATCTGCATTTCTTCGTGGTGTAGCAATTTTAATGGCCAGTAGTGTATTTTCGATGTCACATCAAAATATCAGTAAAACAACGCACCCTATATTTCTATTTAGTTCTTCCAAACACCGCAATAAGGAACGTCGACAGTTCTAAATTAGTCGTTGTGAAGAAGTGTGAAAATCATTTTAGGGCGAAGACCGTTCTAAGAGTAGGCGTTTTATTTTTAAAAAACTGCTAGCTATAGTTTTCGTAATTGCGTACCTGGCGTTATACTTGTTCCTTGCGTAATTTGCTCTGTACACTGCAGAAGTCGAATGTACCGTTCGCCTTGTAAATAGAGACACATCAGCTGTCGTGTACTTAGTTCCACTACGCTTTCGTTGTGTTACGCACGGCTCATACATCGCGTGTCGTTTGCCAGCGCAAACACTGGCTGGTTTCCAAGCGCACGAAAATCAAATGGATGTTGTAAGTTACAGTCTGGCGTTGGACACTCATACTTATTACAAGTGCGTGCATTACTTTTCGAATGAGAACCACGCCTGTTGCAACTTTCAATTATTTTTTCCCCGCTTCTAGTCGACGACGTACAGTACTGCTTGTGAGCGGAGGCGTTCGAAGTTTGAAATTCAGCACCACCTGCAATATGCAGGATCGCAGCTCCATTCAGAGAGTTGCGCGATAACAAGACAAATATTTCACGGCAGCAAACGATATCTGCGTGCTCGGTCCAGAGGTTTTTTTTTTTTTTTTTTTCTACTATGTCTTTGCATTTGAGTTTCAAGGTAGCCGAGAGAGACAGAAAATAACTAGGCATGAGTTGTCATTTAAGGTTCATCTAATTAAATATACCACACACAGCTGCTAAATCCGTGCATTTTTCATTCAAATACTGATTTCAAAGAGAGCCATTCGTCTTTCTCGGACACCTTCCTTCTTAAATAATTTGCTCATTTCGACTCGTGTTTCAAGGACAGAGATCTGTCTTTGGAAATTTGTTTCGCCGTGATTTATCATCGTCCGGCCATCGGAGTCTCTTTAGAAAACCAGTAAAAATCCGTGTCCGATTTCGTGTCGTTGTTAGTTACCTTCTGTATCCTGGCAGTCGACCCAGTCGTCATTTCAATATGGGACAGACCTTGAGTTAAGCTTGGGACTTATTGACCTGTGAAGTAACATCAGTGAATTAGTCATATATGGCGCAAGATGGACAGAGAAAAATGGTTATCATTGTGCGGGATTCATTATCTCTTGTAGGTTGTTGAGTGACCTTGAGCATAGCAGCATAGTTATCTGGACTAGATTGCGTCGTTTATTCATTATGTGCCATGAGTCGCTGTCTCTGAGACCTTACAGTTGTCGTTTATGCAGTTTTTTTCAGCCTAAACAACTTTCATATACCTTATAAACTGAACATAGAGGTAGACGTCGTCCGAGAATGGCCCTGAGACGCCGAAAGTGATCTGACAGTAAGTACAAATTTTTGCAGACCAAA
This sequence comes from Schistocerca americana, assembly GCF_021461395.2. NCBI lineage: Eukaryota > Metazoa > Arthropoda > Insecta > Orthoptera > Acrididae > Schistocerca > Schistocerca americana. The sequence goes on along the minus strand of NC_060121.1, from coordinate 788,804,631 downwards.
AAGTGAGCTTTAATTTTTATCTTTGTCGGTTAAATTATTGTTGTAGCAAATGGAGAGGTACTAATTTAATGAAAATATGGAGAAAGACTTCCTGCTTGCTGCCTTTGGCCTTATGGGAAACGCAGTGTGAAGGAGAGCATGCAGGGAAACTCTGTAAGGAATCTAGACCAGGATTCATGTTCTGTTGACGACAAGGTCAGAGATGGAGCTCATGCGCCTGTTCCTGGTGATGTGTGGCAACAAGAACTGATAATATAGTGTAGATGATTTTATACATGTTACTTACGACTGACGATTACGTCTTCTTGCAAAAGTATTGGTTGTATTACGTTTCAATGCTTACGATAAAGGTGGTGGTCTGCCAATGAACATCGTCTGCGGAACTAGTCGTCCCAAATAAAGGACATTTCTCACCGCAATTTCGGCAGACTTACAAATAGCAGGTTTAATAAAAATAAATTGCTGACCCGTTTTTCTTGCATCATACTCAAGGTTTATGAATACTGCAGGAGTACCACCTAATTCCTTAGCATCCTCGAAGGGTGCAGGTTTTCGGAAAAACTGGTTACCCACACTGTATACAGTTTGTGCTATGGTTCGTACACCAAAGAGTGAATGATGTTGACTTCCACATATGTTTTATTTACAGATGACGCCTCTTTTATACATGGCAGGTATTTCATCAGCAGGAACCCGCATGCAGTTGTCGTTACATCGCACCGACGAAGGGTCCCTATATACATGGCGGGGGGGGGGGGGGAGGGCATTGTACATAATCTTCTTCTAAGACCTGTAATATTGCTACCTATGTTAGTTGGAGCACCTTACAGTTCCAGCAGACCACACCTCGCGAACAGCTGGTTAATCTGGTCTGCTTGCTGTACGCACAGACTCCTGGTTTCAGCACGGTGGAGTCCCACCCAGCATTTTTAAGTGTTGACGCGAGAGCACAGCTGGGGACGCTGGATAGGACAAGGAGACCTGTTGCGTGACACACGCTTTGCCTGACATCGGGACCTCTCGATTACTACCTTTATGAACGTATCAAGATTATGAGTTATGGTACTCCAACTGACAATAGAGCTGAGCTAATAGTCCGAATCACTGGAGCATTCCAGCAAATCCGACACAATTCTGAAGCTCTCTCCGGAGTTGGATGGGCACTGACACGAAGGCGTGCAGCATGTGCTGAGACAGAGCGCAGACTGTGAAGAGTTCTTGTAAACTGCTATCAAAGCACGCCTAATACTAATAACAGGTAATTTTTGTGGAGTTGCAGTTATTCGTTATTATACGACGCGTTTAAGACTATGTGTTGCACAACAAAAAATTATCCTCTTTTCCTGAAGGTTTTGCGGTGAGGTATACAGGGGAACATGAACACGGCCGACAAAATTTCTGAGTTTACTCAGTCATTTTTTTCTGAGCACTTGTCTTTTGATACAAGCAACCCGCGTCGTCCGGTGGGCCACTACAGAATAATCGCATTTCTTTTGATTTCTTACTCCCCAATTACCTTGATATCAGTTTTGCACTAAAAATATGTGGGCAGCAGCGTAAATTTCGAAAGTATGTGCTGTGTGCTTGTTCCATTCACTCACGGTATTTTCTGTTGATAACATGAATGCCTACTTTAGTCTTCGCTCTCAAGCTTACAATCTGTTGTACTATGTTCAGCTTCAGTTCTTCGTTGTACATTAACAGTTAGTCAACGTGAAACCAAACTCGCACTTTTCTCACATGACATATTGAAATCTTTGTATTAAGAGAGTCCAGTAGATGCAGGATTTCTTGATTTCCGAAAAGCATTTAACTTAGTACCACAACTCTGCTTATTGTGAAAAATACGATCATATGGGGTGTCAAATGAAATTTGTGGCTGGATTGAGGAATTTGTAGTACGGAGGACGCAGAATATTATCTTGCGCGGAGAGTCATCGTTAGACGTAGAAGTAACTTCGAGTATGCCCAGGGAAGCGTGTTGGGACCCTTGTTGACCATGTCGTATATAAATGACCTTGCAGACAATATTGATGGTAACCTCAGGCTTTTTGCAAATTATGCACTCATCTGTGGTGAAGTGCTGACTAAAAGAACGTGCATAAACAGTCAGTCACATTTTCATAAGATTTCAAACTCATGCAAAGTCTGACAACTTGCTTTAATTGTTCAGAAATGTAAAATTGTGCACTTCACAAAACGCAAAAATGTAGTATCCTATGACTATCACCTCAATGGAGTCACTGTTGGAATCGGCAAATTCGTACAAATACTTGGGTGTAACATTTCAGTCGTGGGTAAAGCAGGTAGTAGACTTCGGTTTATTGGTAGAATACTAGGGAAGTGCAATCACACTACAGAAGAGTTTGCTTACAAATCTCTCGTGCGACCGGTTCTAGAATGTTGCTCAAGTGTGTAGAGCCCGTACCAGGGGGGAGTAACGCGATATGGAACGTATAAAGAGAAGGGCAGCACGCATGGTCACAAGTTTGTTTAATCCGTCGGAGAGTGTCATAGAGATACTGAAGGAAATGAACTGGTAGACTCTTGAAGACAGACGTAAAGACAGACGTAAACTATCCAGAGAAAGCATATTAGGAAAGTTTGAAGAACCGGGTTTAAATGATATCTCTATGGATATACTATAGCCCCCTACGTATCGCTCACATAGGGATCGTGAGGATAACACTAGAAGTATTACTAGATGCACGAAAGTATTCAAACAATAATTATTCCCGCGCTCCATATGTGAATGGAACCGGAGGATATCCTAACTGGCAGAATGGGGCGTACAACTGTCATGCACCTCACGGTGGTTTGCAGAGTATAGAAGTAGATGTAGAGGTACATGTTAGGCCTTTTTGCATGCCGGCCGCTGTGGGGGAGCGCCGCCACAGTAGCTCAGCGTGTTCGGTCAGAGGGCTGCGTGCTCTCTGTAATAAAAAAACTGAGTCAAGGAATCAACGATCAACTTGAACGGATGTCTTGTGACGTCCGCCCAGACCAAACACAAGGAACTATATCGAACAAAATGAAAAAATAAAGCAGTTCTAGGCGCTTCAGTCCTGAACCGCGCTGCAGCTAAGGTCACAGGTTCGAATCCTGCCTCGGGCATGGATGTGTGTGATGTCCTTAGGTTAGTTAGGTTTAAGTAGTTCTACGTCTAGGGGACTAATGATCTTATATGTTAAGTCCCATAGTGCTTAGAGCCATTTGAACCATTTGAACCTTTTTGCATACAAACTACAGACGATTGTTTGTTTGAAATGCGAATGTACCTATTCAACCGAGAAAGACGTTTTCGGCTATTACAAAATGTTTCTTAAAATTATCCTCCTCTTTCCATATCGATCGTTTGAATTACATTTATGTACTTTATCAGCTTTCTTCATTTGCTTCAGTATCATTTGTCTTACCTTCCATAAATTATCCACAGCACTATTACCATTTGTTTGGACTCAGAATCACGCCACTTTTTCGCGATGACATAACACGTTTTTTGAGGGGGATAGTTACCACCAACTGATCTCGCGAACTCTGCTACTTTTCGACGCTTTCTTTGAAATACATCCCGAAGCAACTGAAGTACCATAGTCGATATACAAAGTCGAAATATGTCGATACATGTTTCTATTTAAACCTTCCAAACTATGCACGGACGTTCATAAATCTAAATTCTTCGCTATATGTACTACATTCTACTCAATTTAGATATTTTTGTAGTGATTTTCGTTTTTTGTACGATGTCAGCTTTTGTATTCGCTTGTCAACATGATTCAGTCAATGTACTATAAACACGCCTGCAAGCAAGCAGAACCGGAAATCTGCAGCGGTCCCCAGATACTGTTTTAACACGATTTCATTAGGTCACTTTCCTATCTGTTCCACACAAATTTTGCAGTTGATTTTAAACTAACTTCCCAATGTCATAGAGACTTTAAACTTTCAACATAGCTCAGAACTGGACGATAATACAATATTAACTAGCTTTCTAGTCTGGTTTGTGGTAGCGAGTTCTTAGTGTACTACTACAATTTGCCCCTTCTCCCTTTCCACTCTCGAATGTTTCGTGGTAAGAACGGTTGCTTATAAGTCCTCGTGCGAGCTCGATTCTCTCTAACTTTGGCCTTGGAGGTCTAGGAGGATGCAATGAACTGATTAAACCACGTGAAGAGAAACGGAGTTAGTCCTGAAATTTACCGCATGTTTCTGTAGTAATCTCATCGGACTATTTGAAATTAATTAAAAGGAAGTTAGAGACGTAACGGTGCTTACTTGTACGTTTCCACTTTGTTTGGTGGCTGTGCACCGACTGGAGGTGTCGTAACACTGATCCGTCCCTTCACACAAAGGAAGGCACTGCTGAGCCTTCATGCTCCAACCCCTCTCTCAAATTTTAATCAGTTATTATGGTTCCACTGTGCTACGTATCCAACGATTTTGGAGTGATTCAGACGTTTCCTTCTGGGTATTGCACTTGTCACAAACAGTACTGCACTGGGTTAACGATTTATATATTAAGACCGTCCGGATGCAACAGAATGAAGGCAATATTTGTTTTGTCAGAGGCATTTCATCTCAATTTATTGGCTACGTCTGGCAATATTGTTGTAAACGCGCTATTACTTTACGGCCTGCATCATTAAGAACAATTTTCAGCACTGTTCTCAAACGGCACACACGCTCTTCCACAACTGAGTACACTACTGGCAATTAAAATTGATACACCATGAAAATGACGTGCAACAGACGCGAAATTTAACCGACAGGAAGAAGATTCTGTGACATGCAAATTATTAGCTTTTCAGAGCATTCACACAAGGTTGGCGCCGGTGGCGACACTTACGACGTGCTGACACGAGGAAAGTTTCCAACCGATTTCTCATACACAAACAGCAATTGACCGGCGTTGCCTGGTGAAACGTTGTTCAAATGGCTCTGAACACTATGGGACTTAACATCTATGGTCATCAGTCCCCTAGAACTTAGAACTACTTAAACCTAACTTACCTAAGGACATCACACACATCCATGCCCGTAGCAGTCGCGCGGTATCGGACTGAGCGCCTAGAACCGCTAGACCACCGCGGCCGGCGTTGTTATGATGCCTCGTGTAAGGAGGAGAAATGCGTACCATCACGTTTCCGACTTTGATAAAGGTCGGATTGTAGCCTATCGCGATTGCAGTTTATCTTACCGCGACATTACTGCTCGCGTTGGTCGAGATCCAATGACTGTTAGCAGAATATGGAATCGGTGGGTTAAGGAGGGTTATACGGAACATCGTGCTGGATCCCAACGGCCTCGTATCACTAGCAGTCGAGATGACAGGCATCTTATCCGCATGGCTGTAAAGGATCGTGCAGCCACGTCTCGATCCCTGAGTCAACAGATGGGGACGTTTGCAAGACAACAACCATCTGCACGAACAGTTCGACGACGTTTGGAGCAGCATGGACTATCAGCTCGGAGACCACGGCTGCAGGTATCCTTGACGCTGCATCATAGACAGGAGCGCCTGCGATGGTGTACTCAACGACGAACCTGAGTGCACGAATGGCAACACGTCATGTTTTCGGATGAATCCAGGTTCTGTTTACAGCATCATGATGGTCGCATCCGTGTTTGGCGACATCGCGGTGAACGCACATTGTAAGCGTGTATTCGTCACTGCCATACTGGCGTATCACCCGGCGTGATGGTATGGGGTGCCATTGGTTACACGTCTCGGTCACCCCTTGTTCGCATTGACGGCACTTTGAACAGCGGACGTTACATTTCAGATGTGTTACGACCCGTGGCTCTACCCTTCATTCTATCGCTGCGAAACCCTACATTTCAGCAGGATAATGCACGACTGCATGTTGCAGGTCCTGTACGGGCCTTTCTGGATACAGAAAATGTCCGACTGCTGCCCTAGCCAGCATATTTTCCAGATCTCTCAACAGCTGAAAACGTCTGGTCAGTGGTGGCCGAGCAACTGGCTCGTCACAATACGCCAGTCACTACTCATGGGCAGCTGTACCTGTACACGCCATCCAAGCTTTGTTTGAATCAATGCCCAGGCGTATCAAGGCCGTTATTACGGCCAGAGGTGGTTGTTCTGGGTACCGATTTGTCAGGATCTATGCATCCAAATTGCGTGAAAATGTAATCATATGTCCGTTCTAGTAAAATATATTTGTCCAATGAATACCCGTTTATCATCTGCAATTTTTGGTGTAGCAATTTTAATGTCCAGTATATAGTTTACAATGGTGAAAAGGTGTATGTGCAATCTGATTGTTGTACTGAAAATTTTTATTAGTGCTAGTGCCAGAACGTCTTCCCGAGCAGCACAAGAGCACCCATAGAATAAGATCAGAACACACAACTGAGAAGAAACACGTCAGGGAAAACAATTGTTACCTTCATTCAGTTGCATCGGACTGTACCAGTATAAAAATTATTAATATAAGAATGTGATACATATAAATAAACCCAAATAAGTTGTCGATTGAACAATCTAGTGATGATGGTAAATCTATTATGTCAAAACAACGATACATAATTTAAAAAAATTAAAAATTTATGTAGGTATATGGCTGGCGCTGTGAGACACTTACAGAAAAGCATTTTTATATGCTTTCAGCTGTATAAATTACATTTATTCTTGACCGGTTTCGGTTGTTTCAGTCGTCGTCAACCGGAAAAAAAGTTACAAAATCTGTTGGTTAATAAATACATATTTCACATAGGAGAAACTTTCATATACCAAATGTAGCAATAACAAAACATGGAATGCAACATAACGAGATGTTGAAAATATCTTGGAAAGCTTAGATAAGTTACACACACACACTCCTGACAGTTGACAGGTGACTCCCATTTCTGGTCAATATTCCCTCGTTCTGCGTTTAGCCATTGTTACTTTTGGTGTATGAAATTGTCTGCTACGAGAAATATGCATTTTTAAGCCAAGCCTACAGATATTACACTTTTTATTACATCTACATCTACATGGATACTCTGCAAATCACATTTAAGTGCTTGGCAGAGAGTTCATCGAACCACCTTCACAATTCTCTATTATTCCAATCTTGTATAGCGCGCGGAAAGAATGAACACCTATATCTTTACGTACGAGCTCTGGTTTCCCTTATTTTATCGTGGTGAGGTTTGTGTCAAGAAAATATTTTCGCATTCGGAGGAGAATGTTCGTGATTGGAATTTCGTGACAAGATTCCGTCGCAACAAAAAACGCCTTTCTTTCAATGATGTCCAGCCCAAATCCTGTATCATTTCAGTGACACTCTCTTCCATATCTCGCGATAATACAAAACGTGCTGAGTTTCTTTGAACTTTTTCGATTTATTCCGTCAGTCCTATCTGGTAAGGATCCCATAACGCGAAGCAGTATTCTAAAAGAGAACGGACAAGCGTAGTGTAGGCAGTCTCCTTAGTAGGTTGTTACATTTTCTAAGTGTCCTGCCAATAAAACGCAGTCTTCGGTTAGCTTTCCCCACATCATTTTCTATGTTTTCCTTCCAATTTAAGTTGTTCGTAATTGTAATATCTAAGTATGTAGTTGAATTTACAGCTTTTAGATTAGACTGATTTATCGTGTAACCTAAATTTAAGGGATTCCTTTTAGCACTCATTTGGATGACCCTCACACTTTTCGTTATTTAGGGTTAACTGCCACTTTTCGCACCGTCCAGATATCTTTTATAAATCGTTTTGCAGTTTGTTTTGATCTTATGATGACTTTATTAGTCGATAAACGACAGCGTCATCTGCAAACAACCGAAGACGGCTGCTCAGATTGTCTCCCAAATAGTTTATATGGATAAGGAACAGCAAAGGGCCTATAACACTACCTTGGGGAACGCCAGAATTCACTTCTGTTTCACTCGATGACTTTCCGTCAGTTACTAAGAACTGTGACCTCTCTGACAGGAAATCACAAATCCAGTCATATAACTGTTAAGATATTCCATAAGCACGCAATTACACTACGAGCCGCTTGTGTGGTACCGTGTCAAAAGCTGATGAAGATTGAAACAAATGAAACCGCTCAAGAGTAATTTTACCAACTGGTGGCAAACGAAAATGCTTTTCTATAGAAACTTCAATAGAAATAAGCACATCCGAATGTGAATGCCCGTTGATGTACTCACGAGAAATGCAGTGGAGGAAAGTGCGTAATGCAAGGCAAATGTGGAGTGTTATCGGTGTAAGATGGAGTCGTTTTCAAGGGCAGGCACGTGGCAATGAGGTGGGAGGCGTAGCAGCCACGTGGAGGAAAGTGCGTAATGCAAGGCAACTGTGGAGTGTTATCGGTGTAAGATGGAGTCGTTTTCAAGGGCAGGCACGTGGTAATGAGGTGGGAGGCGTAGCAGCCACGTGGGCGCCCCGTGTGGGACCGCCGGCCTGTCTGCTGGGCTGGCCTTGCGCCGCACTATTAGCCGAGCGACGCCGGCCCCCGCGCGAATGAATGGGCTCAGCGGCGACCACGAGCACAGGCCGTGCCGCCTGCCGTTGCACCCGACGCTCGCTCTTCACGTCTGTGTCCTAGCGCGCTCTGTCCGCCTGTCATTCATCTTCATATTGCTGCTCCTTCGTATCCTCCTCAGTCCTGAGATTAGTTTTACTGAACGAATAGCTTATAATGACGGTCGGTACGTTGTTTTGCAACAGAATGAGGCTAAAATAGTAAATTAAAAAAATGGTGACTAATCAGAATATATGGCCACGTATCATAAATGTTACATCAGGGCTCAAATACTGTTTTTTTTTTTATCCTCGAAATAACACATTTACAAAGATTCCTTGATGGATTTTATTTATAAACTGACAACTGAAATTCATAAATATATTTATGTGAGTACCACATAACGTTAGCTTCCTATTAGGTCTGAAAATACTACCAGAAAGTTTGAAACGTTCCCTTAGAAAAATTATGAGCGACACTGCTGGAAAAACTCTTGCGTTATTTGATACAGAAACAGCTGAGTAAAACTCAACGTACTCAGAAATTTCTCTCTTTATTGATTCTGATCATCACTAAACTGACACACAATATTTTTTGCGCAACGCAGTCTGACTTTCAATAATCCCTACAAAAGAATGGCCCTTACTAACAATAACCTATACATTTCATGAATCGCTTACCTCACAAAAATCTTTGGTACTCGAACTACTGCAATACAGCGAGCGCCAATACTGCCAGCTAGATAAAAGATTCTAACTACTGCAGGCGCTAACTACTGATGGGCATAGTTAGCAAATGAAAGATTTTTGGCGGCCAGAATGGCCGAGCGGTTCTAGGCGCTTCAATCTGGAACCGCGCGACCGCTACGGTCGCAGGTTCCAATCCTGCCTCGGGCATGAATGTGTGTGATGTCCTTAGGTTAGTTAGGTTTAAGGAGTTCTAAGTTCTAGGGGACTGATGACCGCAGATGTTAAGTCCCATAGTGCCTAGAGCCATTTGAACCATTTGAAAGATTTTTATAGAGAACAAACAATGTATTTACCTTAATAATGTTCAAAAGTCATCATGTCATCTATCTTTACAAATTTCCTTTTTCTGGCGGACACACGTCCAGATCGTCCGCTCACAGTAACCTCTAAAAACTCTGACATCTTTCTCTCTCCACATCCACCACTGCTGGCGGCTCACCTCCAACTGCACAACTCTACGCGCTGTTCACATCCAACTGCTCAACACTACACAAGCCAATATTCGAACAATGAGTCCAGCCAGCCACAGACTGCACGCAGTACAGTCAGCGATTTTCATACAGCGCACTACGTGGCATTCCCAACATAAAAACCTAAACAGCCTACTCACAAGTTTTTCGTAATTCTGCTATTTTTATGGAAGTCCACAAAACTGTTCTTCTTTCTGTAACACTGCTCTATTCTGTATTTAGTGAAACCCATAAATGTGAGACCCTTACCTCAAGAAAACGTTTATTCGAACGACTTTTCTGGGTCTTATTCCGCCCTTGTGAACCCGACAGTCCTTCGCATTGCTGAATAAGTACATCGAAACTATTGTCAGTGACCATGACGCGGTTGTGGCGACAATGATTACCAAAGTATGAAGTCAACCAACACAAGCAGAAGGATATATGTGTTCAGTAAACTACATAAAATAATCATTACTGTCATGTCTCAATGAGGGCATCGAAACTTCCAGCACAGGCAGAAGCACGTAGAGGCTCTATGAAAGTCTAAAGGAATAGTTGACCACTCACTGGATAGCAATGTACCAGTAGAACACTTCGTAATGGGAGGGTACCTCCACGGGATACAATCACTCTAAAGAAACAGAGATAACTGCACAATGCGTGTAAAACAAAGCGTAGGGCAGTAGATAGACAGATGCTGAATGAAATGCGTGAGGCTGTCAAGAGTGCAAAGCGTGATGCCTTCAATGACTACCGTAGAAGTATATTGTCAATTGATTTTTTGCAGAATCCTAAGAAATTCTTGTCGTATGTAAAGGCTGCTAGTAGCAATAAACTTAGTGCTCAGTCCCTAGCGAATGAGACAGAAACTGAGACTGAGGGTAGCAAAGCAAAAGCTGAAATGCTTAACTCTGTTATCAAATGTTCCTTCAGAAAGGAAAACCCAGGAGAACTGTCCCAATTTAATCCTCGTACCACTGAAGAGATGAAAGAAATAAGTATTGTTGACAGTGACGTTCAGGAGTATGTGAAATCTTTACAACTGAACAAAACCCCAGGCCCCGATGGAATCCCTGACAGATTATACACTGAATTTGCGATTTAGTTAGCCCATCTTCTAAATGTAATCTGCCGTGAATCCCTCGAACAAAATACCAGCCCCAGTTCTTGGAAAAAGGCACAGGCCAAACCCGTCTACAGAAGGGTAGCAGAAGTGATCCACAAAACTACCGTCCAATATCTTTGACATCGATTTGTTGTAGAATTTCACAACACATTCTGAGCTAAACATAATGAGGTATCTTGAACAGAATGACCTCCCCAATGCCAACCAGAATGGATTTAACATCGATCATGTGAAACCCAACTCGCACTTCTATCACCTGACGTACTGAAAGATTAGGATAGAGGCTACCAAGTAGAGCAGCGTTTCTTGATTTCCGAAAAGCATTTGATTCAGAACCGGATCGACGGTTATTGTCAAAAATATGGTCGTATGGGCTATTGTTGTTGTTGTGGTCTTCAGTCCTGAGACTGGTTTGATGCAGCTCTCCATGCTACTCTATCCTGTGCAAGCTTCTTCATCTCCCAGTACCTACTGCAACCTACATCCTTCTGAATCTGCTTAGTGTATTCATCTCTTGGTCTCCCTCTACGATTTTTACCCTCCACGCTGCCCTCCAATGCTAAATTTGTGATCCCTTGATGCCTCAAAACATGTCCTACCAACCGATCCCTTCTTCTAGTCAAGTTGTGCCACAAACTTCTCTTCTCCCCAATCCTATTCAATACCTCCTCATTAGTTACGTGATCTACCCACCTTATCTTCAGCATTCTTCTGTAGCACTGTGTATGTATGGGCTATCAAGTGAAATTTGTGTCTGGATTGAGGAGTTTTTGGTAGGAGGACGCAGCATCTTGGACGGAGAGTCATCGTCAGATGTAGAAGTAACTTCGGGTTTACCCCACGGAAGTGTGTTGGGACCGTTGATGTTAATCACCTTGCAAACAATATTAATAGTAAAATCGGGCTTTTTGCAGACGATTCTGTTATCTATGATGAAGTACTGTCTGAAAGAGCCTGTATTAACATTCAGTCAGATTCTGATAAGATTTCAAACTGATGCAGACATTGGCAACTTGCTCTAAATGTTCAGAAATGTAAAGTTTGGCACTTCACAAAGAAAAAAAATGGCTAAAATATCAATGAGTCACTGTAGAATCGGTCGACTTGTGCTAATACCTGGGTGTTACAATTTGTTCACTAGGTTCAGTCGTGGGTAAAGCAGATGGTATACTTGGGTTTATTGGCAGAATACTGGACAAGTGCAATCAGTCTACAGGAGAGATTGCTTACAAATCACTCGTGCAACCGGTTCTAGGATATTGTTCAGGTGCGTTGGACCCGTACTAGATAGGACCAACAAGGGATATAGAACTATACAGAGAAGGACACCACAAATTGTCAGGTTTGTTTAATAGGTGGGAGAGTTCACAGAGATACTGAAGGAATTGAACTAGCAGACTCTTGAAGACAGACAAAAACTATTCCGAGAATGTCTATTAACAAAGCTTCAAGAATAGGCCTTACATGATTAATCCAGGGATATACTACAACCCCTACGTATGAATCACACAGGAATCGTCAGGATAAGATTAGAATAATTACTGCACTCAGAGAGGCATTCAAACAATCACTGTTCCCGCGCTTCGTAAGTGAATGGCACATGAAGAAATCCTAATAACTGGTACAATGGGACGTACCTCCTGCCATGCACATCACGCTGGTTTGGGGAGTATAGATGTAGATACAGGGCGGAAGAAATTAATGTGGCCCAGACAAGTGGACACGATTGGACAAACATATGTGGCCGCATTAATGGAGGAAGAAATACCTACACTTAATTCCAACAAGATGGAGCAACTGCCCATACAGCATGCCGAACGTTGACGCACATTTACACAATCTTCACGCCTGGCAGAGCTGTTAGCAGAGATCGGTCTGGCCGCGGCCCTAGTTCACCACCCAGGTCACCTGACCTGTCAGTGTGCGATTACTTTGGGTGAGGATCCCTCAAGCTTGAGGTGTACCGCAGTTCTTCAAGAACTGCAGCAGAACATTTCAGAAGAGACAGCAGCAATTCCAGCAGTCCAGCTCCGATCCGCCTTCAGCAACTTGCTGATCAGGCCCACAAGTGCCAAGAGGTGAGTGGAGGTCACTTCCAACATCTACTGTAGTTAGGTTAGTACTGTGTTTCCTTTCATCGGCTGTCTTTCCCTGTACCTCCGAACTCTGTTCTCGGGGCCCGCCCAGTATCTGTAGAAAACGGATATACGTCAAATCTCCTTGACTCCTCATCCTTGCCCATTTTCTCACACACACCCCCCTCCCCACCCTTCCAGTCTCTCATTATCTCCTCCTTCCAGCTCTCTCTGTCCATCTCTTCCTTCACCGTATCTATGCCCATTTCCTCCCTCACCTCTCTGTCCGTCTCCTCGTCCCTCCCCCTCCCCTTTCTCTGACCTTAAGCCTTGTGTATGGTTATTGCAAATTCAGATTGTGACAGTATTCCAACTGTAAGCCGATAACCCACAAATAAAACTTTCTTGTTTTCTCTGAAAACGAACTGCAAGGAAGAAAACAAAACAGCACATAATTGCGTAAACAATTTTTGTTTAGTAACACATGTAATGAGAAAGAATATACGAGGGTCGCCCATAAAGTAAGTTCTGTTTCTATTTCTATCCCCGGCAGCGCTACGATCGCAGTTCCGAGCTTGCGCGGCAGTTACTCTAACTCAAGGAGAAGACATGTTCGTCATTTTCATATCGCTGCTGCCGACGTGTGCTTTGTAGTGCTTCTTTATAATGTCAGCCGGAATTGAAAATGCCGCCGCGTGTGAAATCAGAACTGGTATTCGTTTTCTAAATGCAAAGAAAGTTAAACCAACGGAAATTCATCTGCAAATCTGCTAGGTTTACCGACAAAATGCTATGAGTGATTCAATGGTTAGAAGATGGGTCAGATTGTTCAATGAAGGACGTGGTCAAGTACACGATGAATAATGAAGTGGACTCCCGTCTGTGGTTACTGATGAACTGGTTCACCCAAATGAAGAGAATATTAAGCACAAGCTCCTAGCAACTTTTCATCTCTTTTTACACCTAAAATGTGTCCTTGGTGGTCAACACTTCAACCATGATGACGAGCTGAAAGAACATGTTACCACATGGTTGAATACACAATTGGTAACCTTCTATGAAGAAGGCATACAAAACCTTGTGCCACGCTATGACAAGTGCCTACAAAATTTCGGAAGCTATGTAGAAAAGTAGTATAACAGTGAAGATTTTTGTACAATTAATATTTGTTCTGTATCTGTACACGTTTGTTTTATATAACCAAACGGAACTTACTTTGTGGACATACCTCGTATATGATAGGAACAATTTGTCTCATGGTTTAAGTAGCTTTCTGTCGTAGTTAAAACTGACAACGATAAAGGAAAGAGGACTGTGAATTTTTCAGAGCACAGCGTTTTATTTCTCTCAATTGGGTTTCGTACAAAACCTGTAGATGATTATTTTCAAAACATATATAACCTGCCTGTCCGATTGGTTGTCAAGTAAACACTCCAAATACGAATTCACGAATCCACTTATGATGGCTCTAGTGTCTGATGGAGTGCATAGAGGCCTTAAGATTGCATTACTAAGATGCCAACACTGATTGTCTAAACAAAATAGCTTCTCAAAACACATGGCTGTCGGGCAAATTTCCTTGGTAAAAATTTAAGCAAGCAGGTCAAGAACTTTTGAAGACTCTTGGTAATAAAGTTTCCAATTTACATGTTACATATGTATTGCTACATTAAATATATCATAAGATATATAGCCTATGTCCGTCTAAATGTTCATAAGAGTATCGTGTAAAATTGTGAAGTAAATCGGTCAATTATTTTTTAGAGACATATGGTAAACACATTACATAACCGAGCGAGGTGGCGCAGTGGTTAGACACTGGACTCGCATTCGGAAGGACGACGGTTCAATCCCGTGTCCGGCCATCCTGATTTAGGTTTTCCGTGATTTCCCTAAATCACTCCAGGCAAATGCCGGGATGGTTCCTCTGAAAGGGCACGGCCGACTTCCTTCCCCATCCTTCCCTAATCCGATGAGACCGATGACCACGCTGTCAGGTCTCCTTCCCCAAAACCAACCAACCAACACATTACAAAACAGAGCAGTATGAATTTCAGGTAGATGTTGGAAATGTAACATCCTTTCTGGTGATGACACAGATTTTGGTATTCAGGGGCATTTCCTCATTGGAACTACGTTATATTTGTCATGACCCCTTGTCCTCTTTTTCATTCTTTCCTTCCCCTAACATTCTCTCTTGTGAATGTGAAAGTACTGGTTGTTGTTGAATATGGGCCCACTGCTAAATCGAAAAATTTGTCGTCGTATTGTTGTAGTGAATGCTGTATAAGCATATTTTAAACACATGATAGTTCCAAATTACTAAAAACAAAAGCAGAAACTACCTTCATTCCGCGAAGCCATGCTGACTTCCCCTCCCTCTTCCTGAATCTGCTCCATGGTTTGGGGACGATGTACTTTCAACTTGGTTTTAAGTTTGGGAATCTGGATGAAGTCTATTCGGGTTTGTTCCGGAGAATACGGTGGTTAGGACACAACGGGAATGTGATAATTCGCTAGATTGCTGCGGACAGAAAATGAAGCCGGAACTGGCGCATTGTCAGGATGCAATATCCAAGTCTGGTTTTCCCACAATTCAGGTCTCTTCCTGTGCACATTCCTCACGCGAGCTAGGATTCGCCATCAACGTCTGGACCAGCTAGACAATTTGCGCGAATAACAGCACGAGCTTTCTTGACACTGCAATGAACAGATTTCTTCAATCAGTTACTAAAGCCTACTGGAAGCTTACAGAAGCGAAAATAATTACTGTACAGAAAGCACGTGGTGTACACCGGATGGCAAAAGTGATGGGATAGCGATTGTACGTATACAGATAGAGTGCACAATGTATAAACGTGCAACGTTATGGGCGGAGCTGTCATTTGTACTCAGGTGATTCACGTGAACAGGTTTCCGACGTGATTATGGCTGCTCGACGGGAATTAACAGATTTCGAACGCGGAATGTTAACTGGAGAGAGGCGCATGAGACTTCCCATTTCCGAAATCGTTAGGGAGTTCAATATTCCGAGATCCATAGTGTCAAGAGTGTGCCGAGAATACCAAATTTCAGGCATTACCTCTCACCACGGACAATGCAGTGGCCGACGCCCTTCACAGGCCACACGAAACATGATGAGCGTCAGCCTGCTTTATCGCTCTGTATTCTAACTTAAGATCGCCAGTCTAACCCAATATTCGTAATGACGCGAGACAAAGGTCCTCCACCACAAATATCTTCGTACACCCTCTCGCTTGATCAGTAAAATACAGGTCAACGAACGGACAAGATGCACCACAATCATTATTAATGAAAATCTGATTAGTTGGAATATTAAGAGAAATTTGTGACTGGTTTGACGATTTCTTGGTAGAACTGACACAGCATGTTTTATTCCTCAATGGAGTATCATCGGAACACTTAAAAATAAATTCATGCTTACGTACGTATATGTGTTTGGACTCTTGGTATTCATAATGTATATTGACGGCCAGTCGGATTTGATGGACATATTCCAATTTTTGTATTCATCTACAGCTTTCGCCATCTCCAGTTCCTTTTAGTGCCATGAAAGTCAACCCTTGATTTCTTTACACATATTCTATTACCCTGTCCCCCCTTCCAGTCACTTTTTTCGCGGTATTTCTCTTCTCACAGATTCTGCAAATAATCTCATGTCTTAGAGTCATGTTTAGTATCCTATGACTACAGTGTCAATGAGTCACAGCTGTGATCGGTCAACTCGCACAGACAGCAGAGTCTAACAGCATACGGCCACATGAAACGGAATGATAACATAGCTTCAATAATATCTCAAGCAAGTAGCAGACATTAGGTTATTGATAATATTGTGAAAATGCTGGCGTTCTTCAGAGAAGGTTTATTTCTGTGGGACATCGAATTGAGTAGGAGAAACTATAGATATCAAATGTACACAAAGAGGGCTAGCATGAAAGTTTGCTTTTATTTTCGGCAGAGTGTCACGGGGATGCTGCAAAACCTGAGACGGCAGTCGTTTCAGGGTAGACGCCAACCATCCGGCAATGACCCAATTACAAAGGGTTCAGAAATCTTGGAATATACTACTTAATGACCCGATAGAGACTGTGGACACAAGAGTAGATTAACTACAGCAAGGACAGATACATTTCAACAGTCATTCTTCCAGCTTGTCACATTCCAATAATTTTGCAAGAAACCCCAAACACACAAAAAGGGAAGCACCTAGAAGACACGGTCGGATGTCAGTTTAACTTCGAACACGTGCACAACATAGGCGGGTGTGGAAATGATTAGATTTGCACTTCACTGTGACTGGCAAAGGGTCTGCTATTCTAATCGTGCCATATCCAGGTTTGTGGGCCATTCGGATATGACAAGAACCGATGTTGTGCTGCATAGACATATGAATGTAGGTATATTCGTCGTCAGGTTCCGGCCAACCAGGGGAGGACCACAGTGTTTGCATCGAGCGCGTAATAACCGCTTCCCATCTGGCCCTACCATCCAACAGCAAGTAATGGACTCCCTGTAACGTTCTGTGTCATCTCGCACCATTACTCGGAGACCAAAACAGTCCGACTAGAGGCTTAGCTTTCCATGTGTGGACTGCTGTTAACGTTACAGCACAATCGACTGCGTTTTCGGTGATATCATGTCCGGCAAGAATGGCGTCACATTATGTTCAGCGATGAATCGCGATTCTGCATTGCTCCTAATGAGCGTCGTCAGCGGGTGGGGCGGTGGGCTGTGTATGTTTCCCATTCTTCGGATGTTCTGATGGGTGATAGCCTGTGTTGCTCGTGGTGTTTTGGTGTGGGGGTCTATCGACTGTAGCTTCGTGGTACTATAGCCTGTGTTGCTCGTGGTGTTTTGGTGTGGGGGTCTATCGACTGTAGCTTCGTGGTACTATAGCCTGTGTTGCTCGTGGTGTTTTGGTGTGGGGGTCTATCGACTGTAGCTTCGTGGTACTAGTTAGTGAGCAGTGCTAAAACTGTTATATTAGTAATAATACAAGCAATCTGGCTGCAAGAAAGGTATCATATATAAATAACTACCATAAATGCCCTGTCTGAAAAGTGTGTCACTGTTGAAAAGTAGCCAAAATTGTATCACACATAAATTATAATTGGCCTGCATGTTTGCGTAGAGGATAAATGCTGTGCTGCTGCTACGCTAGTTAAAAAATATAGATTCAAACAACTGGCAACGCCATGTGCAGAATGGCTCTGAGCACTATGCTATTTAACTTCTGAGGTCATCAGTCGCCTAGAACTTAGAACTAATTAAACCTAACTAACCTAAGGACATCACACACATCCAAGCCCGAGCCAGGATTCGAACCTGCGACCGTAGCGGTCGCTCGGCTCCAGACTGTAGCGCCTAGAACCGCACGGCCACTCCGGCCGGCACGCCATGTGCAATGCTTGCTTTAAGCTCTAGAAACTTCCACAAAACTTTTGTGCTAATAGATCTCATTTCTGCAATAATTGTTTTCAGTTTAAGTTCTCTTACTGAGAAGCTCGGGAAAGCGATACAGACAAATGCTAATTGATGGAGAAACAATGAAGTAACTGTATTAACAAAACCCTACCATTGAGCTATTACAGTACTTTTTGAAGTCTTCTGAATGAATTTACAAAATATCTTCATTGTAAGTACTAAGCTTCACTGCATTTCCCATCCAGTCACATTCATTTGTTTCAGACGAAATTGTTTGTTGCTTGGTCGGATGTCTGTTCAGTGCCAATGCCACACTCATTCGCTGCTGTATTCGCGCCGTCTCCTGCTCTCTCGCCACCTACGTAAACGTTAGAACACATACAATTAAATAATTAAATGTCTCGTGACAATCTGTATCTCGATCCATTTTCCCCATCCTTGTAAACACTTAAAAAAAGTTTTGCATCACCTTGGTTCTGAGAGTTGCGGAACCTGTACAGAAAATTGGAATAGATATCAACGTAAACATCATTTCCGTCCTTTTTACTGCACATAAAAATCACAAATAGCATGTTATACCACCATACAGCGAGACCTTCAGAGGTGGTGGTCCAAACTGCTGTACACACCGGTACCTCTAATACCCAGTATCACGTCCTCTTGCATTGATGCATGCCTGTGTTCGTCGTGGCATGCTATCCACAAGATCTTCAAGGCACTGCTGGTCCAGATTGTCCCACTTCTCAACGGCGATTCAGCGTAGATTTCTCAGAGGGGTTGGTGGGTCTCGTCGTCCATAAACGTCCCTTTTCAATCTATCCCAGGCATGTTCGACAGGGTTCGTGTCTGGAGAACATCCTGGCCACTATAGTCGAGCGATGTTGTTATCGTGAAGGAAGTCATCCGCAAGATGTACACGATGGGCGCGCGAATTGTCGTCTATGAAGACGAATGCCTCGCCAATATGCTGCCGACATGGTTGCATTATCGCTCGGAGGATGGCATTCACGTATCGTACAGCCGTTACAGTGCCTTTAATGACCACCATCGGCATACATCGGCGCCACATAATGCCGCCCAAAACATTAGGTAACCTCCACTTTGCTGAGCTTTCTGGACAGTGTACCTAAGGCGTTTAGCCTGATCGGTTTATCTCCAAACACGTCTTCGACGATTGTTTGGTTGAAGATATAAGAGACACTCGTCGGTGAAGACAACGTTATGCTAATCCTGAGCGGTCCATTGGGCATGTTGTTGGGCCCATCTGTATCGCGCTGCATGGTGTCGTGGTTGCAAAAATTGACCTCGCCATGAACGCTGGGAGTGAAGCTGTGCATCATACAGCCTATTGCGCAAACTTTGAGTCGTAACACAACATTCTGTGGCTGAACTAAAAGCATTATTCAACATGGTGGCGTTGCTGTCAGGGTTCCTCCGAGCCATAATCCGTAGGTGGTGGTCATCCAATGCAGTAGTAGCCCTTGGGCGGCCTGAGCGAGGCACGTCATCGACAGTTCCTGTCTCTCTGTACCTCCCCCATGGCCGAACACCTCTCTGGTTCACTTCGAGAAGCCTGGACACTTCCCTTGTTGAGAGCCCTTCCTGGCACAAAGTAAGAGTGCGGACGCGATCGAACCGCGGTATTGACCGTCTAGGCATGGTTGAACTACAAATAACACGATCCGTGTACCTCCTTCCTGCTGGAATGACTGGAACTGATCGGCTGTCGGACAACCTCCGTCTAATAGGCGCTACTCATGCATGATTGTTTACATCTCTGGGCGGGTTTAGTGACATCTCTGAACAGTCAAAGAGGCTATGCCTGTGATACAATATCCACCGTCAATGTCTATCTTTAGGAATTCTGGGAACTGGGGTTATGCAAACTTTTTTTGATGTGTGTACAATGATGGGTTAGGCAAATAGAGGGACGTGGAAATATTAATAATAATCTTCTAGAAATCCTGTGATTAGTATCTCTCTTCCTCTGTGGATTTTGAGAACCGCCAGCGTTCGGCCACTTCCTAGCTGTCTCCGTATTTGGATCCTGTCAACCTTGAGTTTTTTGCAGCATTGGAAAAAATCACCTGTCGTCACTAGTTTATTATACCGACTACTTGTTGCAGCGTTTGGATACCCAAACTTGTAAAGCTGCTTTACAACGCCAGTAGGAAATCTGGCAAGCCCTATAGAGCAATTTATTTTTAAGTTTTTGGGGACGTTCTCGCATCAAGAGCTATCAGCAAAAAATAGCAGTTTCTCACTGTTTCCGTCTCTGATCGTCCTTTTGTAATTTCAAGAGCTACTAATCAATTCGTCTCGCAAATAGTAACTGGGATATGACAAACATCAGAATCAACGTTTATTGCTGAGATCTCAGTGGACCCCTACAGAATACAACAACAACTTTACGTAAGGGAGGGAGTTACTGGCAGAGTTTACGGAAAGCTATTTCTTGCTTCATCATAGTTAGTAATCCTTTATTTAACAAGATATATTTAAAAAATCTGTTACATTCAAATCAATAGTAACTCTTTGAGATTGATTTCAGGGCTACAAACCAGAAAGTTCGAACTTACAATAAAGTAGCCCTGACAGAATAGGAAGTTTAAGGCAAGTTTTTTTAAGCAGTTGCATTTTTTTATAGGAAAAGTAATGCCTTTTTAAATTCGTTGTACTTGTTATGCCCTTTAGGCACTCGTAAACTTTCAACCAGGCAGCTGTGACTTCTCTACTGTTACAGAAAGAGCACTACCATAACAACGTGAGAACCACTCATTAGGTAGTGAACTTCAAATAAGGAAGGTGGTCATTGTTATAATTCATGCACAACTTGAACAATCGAGTACTTGCCACCTTAAAGGTCAGGCTCGATATTCAGCCTCAGTGGTCAAAAATATATGTGATGCCCTAGAAACATTAAAACCAAATTAATTTCACACTCAAGTGATAATGACAAAAATCAGCGAAATGCTGAACAAATTGCAATAAAAATGAAAGCACAGTTCAAATATACTCAAATATGTCGCCCATAAAGAGAGCTCATACAGAGAAGGGGGCGAATTTAATAACTTAATTATGGAGTGAGGGAGAACAGTGGCCAAAGCAGCCTAACTGGAGCAAGTCCAGCGCCGGAGCACATAAGCCACAATCCATAAACAGGACCACCTTACCCAAAAATAAGGTCAGTGCACCACCGTCCGTCAACAAGCTGCATCCAACTCCTTCCTGAGCAAAGAGACAGTTACAAGAAGACTGAAAGAGCCAGCTGGTGGCGTGACAGAAAAACGGATTGCGCCAGTAAGAAAAGATATAACAGCACGGAAAACGATCCGACACGGCTCACTTAGTTGTTTTGTCTTATAACAGTGAGACAGACTTGCTATACAAAAACAAAACATTAAAACACTAAGGGTCGTCTACGAACTCTTGAGTCTTGTATTTTGGGAACTAATAGGAGGGACAGAAATCCAAACCAGTAGACCAACAAACAAACTAATGTAGAAGACATAGTTTCATTTCCGATTATTAATGGACATAAGAAAGACTGATGTGACGACTGAATGAACCATGCGTAGATGACGACAGAAAACACAGGAGCCTAAAGCTGACGACTGTAACGTATGGAAACATTTAAAGGAGGCGTTTATTTAGCAGTGAATTTGAAATGGCTTATGAAGAGTGTAAATTAAACCAATAAATATATGAAGTAAATTTCTGCATCAGTCTTATAAACTTTTTCGTCTAACGTTCACGCTAAGAACTAGGAACAGTTGTAGTATTAGGAATGTAACTGATGAAAAAGGTGAGACGTTACTGTACACAGGAAAAAAATTATTTATTTGTTCGTCGTCTTAGATGAGAGTAGGAAAAGTGAAAAATCAACAGTGATACTGTTATATTAAAAATACAGCATGGGAGGGCTGCTGTTTTCGCTTCTTTCATGGTTAACCGAAAAATCGAAGAACAGGAACAAATATTTCTAAGTGATCCAGCTCACTTAGCAGAGAACAGAGAACTTCTGGGCGTGTGTATGTTGTTCTTGGCAGACTACATGTGTTGGCATATTCAACTTGCTACATAATTCCAGTAACAATTCCTTTATTGATTTAACTTCTACGCAATTAATCTGCTTTAAATTAGATACATGTCAACTACAACTGTATAATCAAATATACGCTTATCTTCTTAATCTGCAAAGGCATAGTCTTTGCCGAAATACGCCTCTACTTCCCGGGTGCTACTGTGAATCAGTCAAGTTTAAATATTAAATTCAGGCATTCAGATAACATAGAAATTAAAATTTAAAAACATATTCAGGACCAATTTATTTTATTATTTGCCACGCCGTGAATTATGTATAAAAGATAATTTAATTAGAACATCTTGTTAGCAGCCCGTGAATTATGTGTAACAGAAAGTTTAAATAAGGCATCGTGTTGCTATTATAAAAGATCTTAATTCCATTAATCCTCTTCCTATGAACTTCTCACAACGAGGTTCCACTTGGACCTCATGTTTAGAGTAATACTTTGTAGTGATGGCGGCGCCAAGAAAAGGAGATGGAAAAAAAAGTTAAAATGTGTGTCAAATCTTATGGGACTTAGCTGCTAAGGTCATCAGTCCCTAAGCTTACACACTACTTAACCTAAATTATCATGAGGACAAACACACACACACAGCCATGCCCGAAGGAGGACTCGAACCTCTGCCGGGACGAACCGCACAGTCCATGACTGCAGCGCCCAGACCGCTCGGCTAATCACGCGCGTCAAGAGATGGGATTCAACAAATAAATTAATATTTGAATTCTATAACTTTTTATATTTTTCTGTAATGACATTATTTGCAGTATTTTAAATTATATTAGATTCAGCAATTAGTTTTACAAATGCTTCTAATAAATTTTCAAGTTCATAATGTGAACATTACTGACAGCACTGTAGCACGGATTTTTGGTGAAAATGTGGAAAATCGTAACTGGAATAGACTGCTTCGTAAACAATCTTAAAACGATGTATACTTCCAGTAAACATAAGACATAACAGTGATTTTTACACAGATTTGCCTGATTGATACATCTACGACAGAGTATACGATTGGGGCAAAACGATTATATTGACAGAATCACATCCGTACATGAAATACGCGATACTTCGCGTCTTGGTAACTATGAGTAAATGATCCGATTCTCAGCGTCTCGACAAACTATACTGAATTATCAGACACCCTCACAACATGTACCTAGGAGATTTGCTCCTATTCAGATGCAGGAAGGAAGATTAGGTTCGAACTGCCCGACGACAGCGAGTGTGTTAGAGGCCGAGCACAAGAACGGATTGGTTCAAGCAAGTGGAAGGAAATCGGCAGTGCCCTTTCAAAGGAAACTTTCCGACCTTTTCCTGGAGCGATTTAGGGAAATCACGAAAAACTGAAACGAGGAAGGTCGGACGCGGATTTGAACCGTCGTCCTCCCGAATGAGAGCCCACTGTGATAACCACTGCTCCACTTTACTTTTTAGGTAGCTATTATTCAAGACTGCTCGCGTAGAAATATTGACATGGTACAGGCAGCTATCGCAACAACACAGTCCAGTATGTGACATGCCGGTAGATTAAAACCCTGTGTGGGACCGCAACTCGAACCTAGGATCTCGTATATCGAGAGCACCGCTCATGCCAACTCAGCTGTCCAGGCACGATTCACGACATGCATTCACAGCCTCAATTCCGCGAAAAACGCTTTCCAACACTATCCAAACTTCACAGGTCTCCTGCATACCTTGTGGACACATTGTGGATGAGTCCATTCTTGCACGGCCTCTAGTCTATTTCAGCTGCTGAACATCGTTGGGCTGGACAAACACTGACGAATCATTCCATGTAGGCTTTCACGGCCGGCGTCTTTATCAGTAAACTCTTCCGGGCTAAGTTGCCGTGGTCGATCTGTAGAACTTCTTCTCCCTGACGTTTCGTTCTCAACTGCGGAGAACATCTTCCGAGGTGAGTCGACTCACCTCGGAAGATGTTCTCCGCAGTTGAGAACGAAACGTCAGGGAGAAGAAGTTCTACAGATCGACCACGGCAACTTAGCCCGGAAGAGTTTACTGATAAACACTGACGACTTTCAAAGAGGAAAAACTGTAGAGGGACGCATAGAACCAATCAAAAGGTCGACGCATTACATTTCTGAACAGGTATTAGGTAGATGCACAAGTGCATAGCGTTTAGCCACAAATTTAATAAACACAACAGACACACATAACTGAAATTTTAGCCATCAATAACGTATTTTCATTCGCCATTTACAATAGTCTGCTAATTCTGGGGTAACTTTTCGATTCAGCGATTGTAGAAATCACGTGGTTTGAACCCAAGAACTCGTAAAGACATATTCGGAGAGCATTTTCATACAGAAAGGAAGTTCCTTTAACATTCTTCGCTAGAGAGCGGAAAAGGTGAAAATCTGAGGACGCAATATCAGATGAATAAGGTTGCTGCTGAACGACTTTCCTAACCTATTCCCGTATAGTGGTTTTTGTCAGTCTAGCAGAATGCGGGCAGGCGTTATCGTGGAGTAGCATCGCTTCAAGGAGTCTTCCTGGTCGTTGTTCTTCGATTGTGACTGCAAGACGTCTGAGATTTTTTACAATAAATGTCAGCAATGATGGTTACACCTCTGGGAAGCAAATCGTAGTACACCACACTGTGGCATAATTTTTTTTTTTTTTTTTTTTTTTTTTTTTTTTTTTTTTTTTTTTTTTTTTTTTTTTTTTTTTGTGGATGCACGCAGGTTGCTGCTTTGTATGGGGTGAACCGTTCCTTTCTTTTACTTACGGTAGCATAAAGACATCATTTCTCGTGACAGTAACAATCTAGGATAGGAATGGTCGCTGTTGTTCACGAGACAATTGATGACGAGCAATCAGAGATGCACATCTAGCCACAAAAAAAGTTTTGTGATTTTTGGCTAAGAGTATGCGGTACCCATACACCCGATTTTTTAACCTTCTCAGCTGCGTGCATAGTCTCAAGTTTGCCAGTTTTCGGGTACATTGACGTGGACCATTGTCGCTTAATGGAAACGATCTTCGTCAAGCCGCGAAGATCTTCCTTGATATGGAGAGTCACTAACGTCAAAACGAGCGTCCTTAAAACGAGATAACCATTATTCTACCGTGCCCTGTCCAGTGGCATTATTTACAAGCACGGCGCAAGTGTTTCTGGCTGCCTGCGTTGCCGTCGCCTCTCTGCTGGACTCAAACACAAGAATACGTCGGAAATGTTCAGATTTCTTCGCTCAGCACTCCATTTCCTTGCGTACACAGCTCCACTCATTATCCCCAAATGACAACATGAAAATAGGTAAACTCAGATAGTGAACTACAAATAAAAACATGGCAATCGATAAATAAACCCATTTTTATGTAACCAGAGAACCAACATGGAAAAGAAAAACGCTTCGAACATATGCACAAACCTAATACACCGAAGAACCAAACAAACTAACATCGTATAGGGCCTCCGCGAGCGCGCAGAAGTGCCGCAACACCAGGTGGCATGGACTCGACCAGCGTCTGAAGCAGTGCTGGAGGGAACTGGCACCAAGATTCCTGCTGGGCTGCCCATTAATCTATAAGAGTACTAGGGGGTGGAGATAGTGGAGATCTCTACTGAACAGCACGTGGCAAGGCACCCTACGTATGTTCAATAATATTCATGTTTGAGGAGTTTGGTGGCCAGCAGAAGTGTTTGCAATTGTGGACGTGTGGAGTGTCACATTGTCCTATTGGAATTGCCCAAGTCCGTCGGAATGCACAATGGACATGAACGCATACAAGTGATCGGTCAGGATACTTGCTTACGTGTCACCTTTCAGAGTCGTATCTAGACGTTTCAGGGGTCCCATATCACTCCAATTGCACACGCCCTACACCATTCCAAAACCTCCACCAGATTGATCAGTCCCCTGCTTGAGCGCAGGGTCAATAGAATCCTGAGGTTGTCTCCATACCCGTATACATCCATTCGCTCGATACAATATGAAGCGAGACTCGTCCAAACAGGCATCATGTTTCCAGTCCTCAACAGTCCAACGTCGGTGTTGACGGGCCCAGGCGAGACGTAAAGCTTTGTGTCTTGCAGACGTCAAGGGTACACGAGCGGGTTCAAAAATGGTTCAAATGGCTCTGAGCACTATGGGACTTAACATCTGAGGTCATCAGTCCCCTAGAGCTTAGAAATACTTAAACCTAACCAACCTAACGACATCACATACATCCATGCCCGAGGCAGGGTCGAACCTGCGACCATAGCAGTCGCGCGGTTCCGGACTGAAGCGCCTAGAACCGCTCGGCCACCGCGGCCGGCATACGAGTGAGTCTTCGGGCCCGAAAGGCCATCTCGATTTCGTTGAATGGTTCGCAGGAAAACGTTGGTTAATGGCCCTGCATTGAAATCTGCAGCAATTGGCGGAAGGGTTGCACTTCTGTCACGTTGAACGTTTCTGTTCACTCGTCGTTGGTACCATTCTTGCAGGGTCTTTTTCCAGTCACAGAGATGTTCGGGATTTGATGCTTTACCGGATTCCTGATATTCATGGTACACTCGTGTAATGGTCGCACGGGAAAATCCCCACCTCATCGATACCTCGGAGATGCTGTGTCCCATCGCTCGTCCGCCGACTACAATACCACGTTCAAACTCACTTAAATCTTGATAACCTGCCACTGTAGCAGCAGTAACCGATCTAACAACTGCACCGGACACTTGTTGTCTTATATAGGCGCTGCCGACCGCAGCGCGTATTCTGCCTGTCTAGATATGTCTGTATTTGAATACGGATGCGTATAGCAGTTTCTTTGGCGCTTCGGTGTAGATTACGAAGTCGATGCCGGGCAAAGTTCACGAAAATCACGCAAGGCCAGGTGTGACGCATGTCCAGCGCGGCACGGAGCGGGCTGTGCGAGGAGTGGTGAGGTGCGGTGAGGCGAGGTGAGGTCCGGCAGGTCGGCGGCGGCGTCGGCGTCGGCGTCGGCGTCGGCCTTGGCGCGCGGTCGCGGCCTTGGCGCTGACCTGTCCCCTGTGCGTGTCTGTGTCTGCCTCTGCCTCTGTGTCTGTGTCTGTCCCGCGTCCCCACGGCGGCTGCCCCCGCTGCCCGCCGCGACCACCGCCGGCCACCACTTGCCGCTGATTTATCGCCACTAGAGCGCCGCGTGTGCCCGACCCCTGGGGCGTAGGCAGCTGAATCGCCCGCGGCCGTGTTGCAGCACACGGTCAGCTCGCTGCGAACCTCTCCTGCCATTCATAAATCTATACTGACTGCCCCACTCCAGAGACAATGTCTGGTCAAAAGTACCCCAACACCGCTACGTAATGCGGAATTGGTTCAAATGGCTCTGAGCACTATGGGACTTAACATCTGAGGTCATCAGTCCCCTAGAGCTTAGAACTACTTAAACCTAACTAACCTAACGACATCACACACATCCATGCCCGAGACAGGATTCGAACCTGCGACCGTAGCGATCGCACGGTTCCAGACTGAAGCGAATAGAACCGCTCGGCCACTGCGGCCGGCAATGCGGAATTGACCACTACGTGTCACGATAGGTGGAACCCGCCAGAATGAAACGAGGCAGGGAATATGTTTTTGGTGTCAGTAGAGAAGCAGCGTCCGCAGCTCGTGGTCTTGCGATAGCGTTCTGGCTTCCCGCGTGCGGAGGTTCCGGGTTCGATTCCCGGCGAGGTCAGGAATTTTTCCTGCCTTGCGATGACTGGGTGTTGTTGTGTCGTCTTCTTCAACATTATTCATCCCAATCGGAGGAAGACAATGGCAAACTACCTCTACAAAGACCTTGGCTAGTACGGCGGTGTGTGTCTCCCGCATCGTCCCCTACACTCCTCGGAATGTGGGACATCGTCATCATCATCATCATCAGAGAAGCAGCAACAGCAGGATTGTTTTGTCGTGAGATCCCAGTGACTTCAGAAATGGACTATAATCACAGAGTGTCACTTGAGTAAGAGATCCATCAAAGTCAATTTAACCTTTCTTCAATTCATAACACTACCGGCTCTACTAAATTAGCAAACGACCCATAATATTGCTCCTACGAAAGAGATTATATTTGACCGTGACTGAGTGCTAATTATCGTAATTTTTATTGAAAGGAAGTGACACTCTGTGACCAAAATGGTACTGAAACAGAGGATGACAGACTAAAGGCCGAACTACTAAATGTCTTTTTCCAAAGCTGTTACACAGAGGAAGACTGCACTGTAGTTCCTTCTCCAGATTGTCACACAGATGACAAAATGATAGATATCGAAATAAACGATAGAGGGATAGAGAAACAATTAAAATCGCTCAAAAGAACAAAGGCCGCTGGACCTGATGGGATACCAGTTCGATTTTACACAGAGTACGCGAAGGAACTTACCCCCCTTCTTGCAGCGGTGTACCGTAGGTCTCTAGAAGAGCTTAGTGTACCAAAGGATTGGAAAAGGGCACGGGTCATCCCCGTTTTCAAGAATGGACGTAGAACTGATGTGGACAACTATAGACCTATATCCCTAACGTCGATCAGTTGTAGAATTTTGGAACACGTATTATGTTCGAGTATAATGTCTTTTCTGGAGACTAGAAATCTATTCTACAGGAACCAGCATGGGTTTCGAAAAAGACGATCGTGTGAAACCCAGCTCACTCTATTCGTCCACGAGACTCAGAGGGCCATAGACACGGGTTCCCAGGTAGATGCGGTGTTTCTTGACTTCCGCAAGGCGTTGGATACAGTTCCCCACAGTCGTTTAATGAGTAAAGTAAGAGCCTATGGACTATCAGACCAATTGTGGATTGAAGAGGTCCTAGATAATAGAACGCATCATGTCATTCTCAATGGAGAGAAGTCTTCCGAAGTAAGAGTGATTTCAGGTGTACCGCAGGGGGGTGTCGTAGGACCGTTGCTATTCACAATATACATAAATGATCTTGTGGATAACATCGGAAATTCACTGAGGCTTTTTGTAGATGATGCTGTGGTATATCGAGAGGTTGTAACAACGAAAATTTGTACTGAAATGCAGGAGGATCTGTAGCAAATTTTACGTATGGTGCAGGGAATGGCAATTGAGTCTCAATGTAGACAAGTGTAATGTGCTGCGAATACATAGAAAGAAAGGTCCCTTATCATTTAGCTACAATATAGCAGGTCAGCAATTGGAAGCAGTTAATTCCATAAATTATCTGGGAGTAGGCATTAGGAATGATTTAAAATGGAATGATCATATAAAGTTGATCGTCGATAAAATAGATGCCAGACTGAGATTCATTGGAAGAATCCTAAGGAAATGCAATCCGAAAACAAAGGAAGTAGGTTACAGTACACTTGTTCGCCCACTGCTTGAATACTGCTCCCCAGTGTGGGATCCATATCAGATAGGGTTGACAGAAGAGATGGAGAAGATCCAACGGAGAGCAGCGCGCTTCGTTACAGGATCATTTAGTAATCGCGAAAGCGTTACGGAGATGATAAACTCCAATGGAAGAGTCAGCAGGAGAGTCGTTCAGTAGCTCGGTACGGGCATTTGTTGAAGTTTCGAGAACATACCTTCACCGAGGAGTCAAGCAGTATATTGCTCCCTCCTACGTATATCTCACGAAGAGACCATGAGGATAAAATCAGAGAGATTAGAGCCCACACAGAGGCATACCGACAATCCTTCTTTCCACGAACAATACGAGGCTGGAATAGAAGGAAGAACCGATAGAGGTACTCAAGGTACCCTCTGCCACACACCGTCAGGTGACTTGCGGAGTATGGATGTAGATGTAGATGTAGAAGTAATAACAGACAAACGGAAATTGAACCAAAGTTCTGTTATTTATAACTAAACTGAATTTATGAAAAAGCAAACGGTCCTCAGCCTAATTAGGCAAAGTTTTACAAAGTGCTTTCAATATTCATAAAGAAATTTAACTGTTGGTTTCGACTGAAATTGATACTGTAATTATGTTTTGCAAAAGTTATGAGAAATTAGTAAACTTTAGCTAGCGCTGTACCAGTGGATTTAAATGAACAACACATTTATTATTATTTAGCGTATGGCTAATACAGACATGTCATAAAATTAAATTACATATACATATGTGCATATTTACACAAAAGAAACTTAAGTTTGGCTTTACAACTGAATATCCAGTCCTTTGCTCGAGCGCACTGCATCTGAAGTTGCTAGCAGGAAGTCCTCTTCAGCACCGTGATAGGCTCGAATGTTGCATTCACTGACAATGTGGTGAACAGTCTGGTATGGAGCCCCGCAATCACAGGCTGGATTAGGCAGCTTCGGTGCATCGGCCATGGCTGGTACGGATTATGTTGAGGGTAGTCCACGTCTCACGTGGTAGGTCGAATCGACTTAGAAGTTTAGCACCTGAGATGTTGTTCACGTGCCTCCTGGGTGGCTAATTGAGCAACAGGATCCATAGGATCTCCTGGAAATGGCATATCAACTAAATAGCAGAAACAGTTCTTTTCAGAGCTCATTAACAAGAAATATTGGACCAACTATCAGACTCCTTCAACTGACTACCGAAAGCATTAGCAGGGCAACATTGGAAAAACACAGAAGTAATATTAAACGTTTTCTCAACAATTGACTGTCAGTAACACTATCCGTATAATAGAGTCGGAAAGCTGATGTTCATTACAGGCATGAGGATCATTATCAGTTCAATTATTAGATAGTACTGTGAGAGGGGACTGTCGTATTTACCATTACGGTTTTCAAGATGTTTTGATCATAAATGTAAAGGAAATTGTGGATTTGATAAATGTTCTCAACCTCTGTAGTATCAATATAACCATATTCTCGGTTAGCCTGTTCCTGAATCCACGGAGAGATTAGTTTTAGCTTGTGAGAGTAGCAGTCAGTATTTGTTACACAATCTGAGTACGTACTTGCTTTGAGAAACATGGAAGCTGGCCTGCATTGTAGTGGAGGAAACATTGTTTGAAAAGGATTTTGTATTAATTTATTCAGAGCAAAAATTTTGTGGAACTGAGATGACATGAATGGAAGAATATCAGAAAGGAAGTTTTCTAAGATAATCCATTTTTTACATATTCGTAGTTGTGTAGTTTCTTATTGTTAGAACATTGCGTATTTTATTGTGAAGCACATGGATTTGTCTCATAATTGAAACAAGGGTCAAGGAAATTAATTTTACACAGGAAAATTACTAAGAAATATTTTGCTGACTTGTCGAGTTGTGAGAACTTTATGAAAGAGTGTATTATTACGGTTTAATGAAACGTAATTTAACTTGGAGTCTTTGTTCTCATTTATCAGTCGTTAGGTTTAGTTCCTCGTTTTTCATTCTTTCCCTTTATGAATGACTCTGTGTAGTCACATTGCACATCGCGAGTTGTATGCTGCAGAAGTATTTTTATGAAAAGTGATAATATACCGTCTTGCATTGCACATCGCAGGTACAGTAAATGAAATTTGGTTTTGGACAGTCAGAGCAGTATTCCTAATAGTAACAGATTGCAGGACAGACCAGCGCTCCGTGCGCACAGGTAAGCCAACTAATTTAATTATCATCAATATTCATGTCCAGTGTAAGGTACGGTGACTGTCGGAATGTATTTGTGGTAATATCAGTATCAGTTCTGAGCCTTAATATCAGGAAAAGATTTCAGATAGGCGTTACCTTACCAACTTTCAAGCAGTTTTAAAACGAAGTCAGATGCGTCAGTTTTTGTCTTCATTTGTTTTGTAATTACAATAACGATTCTGGTACAGTTACTGCTTGCAAAACTAAAGATAAAGGGTGACCGAGACGTGTAACCAATGGCACCCCATACGATCACGCCGGGTGATACGCCAGCATGGCGATGACGAATTCACGCTTCCAATGTGCGTTCACCGCGATGTCGCCAAACACGGATGCGACCATCATGATGCTGTAAACAGAAACTGGATTCATCCGAAAAAACGACGTTTTGCCATTCGTGCACCCAAGTTCGCCGTTGAGTATACCATCGCAGGCGCTCCTGTCTGTGATGCAGCGTCAAGGATAACCGCAGCCATGGTCTCCGAGCTGGTAGTCCATGCTGCCGCAAACGTCGTCGAACTGTTGGTGCAGATGGTTGTTGTCTTGCAAACGTCCCCATCTGTTGACTCAGGGATCGAGACGTGGCTGCAAGATCCGTTACAGCCATGCGGATAAGATGTCGGTCACCTCTTGTTCGCACTGACGGCACTTTGAACGGTGGACGTTACAGTTCCGATGCGTTACGACCCGTGGCTCTACCCTTCATTCGAACCCTGCCAAACTCTTCATGTCTACAGGATAATGCACGATCGCATGTTGCAGGTCCTGTACGGGCTTTTCTGGATACAGAAAATGTTTTACAGCTGCCCTGGCCAGCACATTCTCCAGATCTCTCACCAATTAAATACGTCTGGTTAATGGTGGCCGAGCAACTGGCTCGTCGTAATACGCCAGTCACTACTCTTGATGAACTGTGGTATCCTGTTGAAGCTGCATGGGCAGCTGTACCTGTACACGCCATTGAAGCTCTGTTTGACTCAATGCCCAGGCGTATCAAGGCCGTTATTACGGCCAGAGGTGGTTGTTCTGGATACTGATTTCTCAGGATCTATGCATCCAAATTGCGTGAAAATGTAATCACATGACAGTTCTAGTATAATATATATGTCTAATGAATACCCGTTTATCATCTGCATTTCTTCTTGGTGTAGCCAATTTAATGGCCAGTAGTGTACATACACACATTTAGTATAGTGACATGAATAATTAACAAAACATTTACGTAGATGTTACATCAAAGTGTATGGCTATACAGACACCACATTAAACATAAGCACACAAAGAAATTAGATGAGATAAGTGCAGGAAACATCGATAGCGTTTGACGCTTGGCGACGTGATTGTTAAGTGGAAACCCTAAGGGCCAACCACAGCTAAACCAACACCTGTCAGACCTCATATACTGAGGGACAGTGACCGGCGATCATTGCGGAGGATGGTTGTAAAAAAATCGCATGTAATAAGAGGGAGGAATCACTCGTGAATTCCAAAGTGCCACCAGCTAGGTAGTTAAGAAGAGTGGGGTGTGGCGGTCGAGCGGTTCCTCACCAGCGACACATTTCTGCAGTCAGTATTAAGCGACGCTTCAGGTGGTGTGAAAAGCGGCGCCACTGGACAGTGAATGACTGGAAACGAGTGGTATTGAGTGGTGAATCCCGCTATGTCCTGTGGTAATCCGTTGGAAGTGGTGGCTCTGGCGCATGCCTAGAGATCGTTACGTGCCATCATGTGTATTGACAGCAGTGTAACACGGAGGAAGTGATTTATCCTGTGAGGGGCTATTTTACATAGTTGGGGAACACCTTTTGGACGAGTTAAAAAGTCAACTGCGTTTCAGACCACAGCATCCAAAGTCACAATCTTCTCTGTTTCCGCTTCTTGAAGAAGGAAGAGCCGCCGTTCCAAAACAGACATCCAGATTCCAAAATGCTACTCCAGGCGGGTGTAAAATTAATGTGCGCAACGGAAAATTATAAACTCTAAAATGAATATTTGGCCCTGTCTGACCAACCCCTGAAGCAGATCATAGGATCTCTTAATTTTATAAATTACAATCTAAACATAAATGAATGATGAAGGCAACTAATCCTACTCAATGATAAACGTTGTTCCTGCTTTTATATTTATTGTAGATTAAAAAAAGCTTTATATTACGAAGTTTGCATTTCGTAAGTAAAATTACTAATCAATTGCCCAACTCTGCCCCTTATTATGACTGAGCGATCTAATATCAATAACGCGAAATGACTGACATCATCTACGTAACAAGCACTAGAAGACACTACTTTCAAAGATGACCAACGGTGGTGTGGAACCTCAGTGGAAATAAACTAACGTGATCACCCCTGATTATCTTTATAGCCCTAACAGGTAGAAGCAATTTGCGATATCACAGTATGTACTGCGTCCGGTACGCCGGCGTGCTGATTCTCGTACACGTCTGCATCGATGGAAGAACTCCAGCTGCAAAATTAAACTCTTTCAAACACTAGGACGGCAGAAGGCGGTCCTCTGACTAATATACTCTAATACTGTCTTCTCCTCTCTGTTTTCTACAGACGAGAAAAGCGAACTCCCAGCCACAAGGACGAAGTTCAGATAACGTCTCAACGTAAGTATAGGCAGAAGGAGTGCCCTCAATTACTGAACGCTGCATACTCAACGATGACTTCCAACCCAGAGGTGAAGTCCAGAATCGTATTGGTTCGCAACGGTACAGTTCCTAACTGTTCTAACTAGAGACTCTACTGAGAGCAAAGACAGCAAGTCTGTCTGTCTCAACAAAGCTGCTATCGTGCGTCTGTCACACACGGGCGCTCACAACGGAAGGCCGCATCTCTTCAGCGCTGGCTTCCCAGCAAGGCTTGCCTCCCCACCACCGTAATTCCGAAAATGAATCATATTCCCGAAGCCACGGAATATTCTCCCTCCCTACAGATTCTTCCGAAAGCCAACCAACCATATTTTAGTCTTTTGTCGCCCAGCGCGGAAAGTTTGCGAGGAAAAACCTACACTCGTACAATGGTACACTTCTGAGTAAAAATCCTGGGAAATAACCCAGCCTGCGTGGTTTCCGAGGTGCCGCTTCTTCGTTCCTCTCAGTTGCGTCCAAGATTTTTGTAGTTTACGAAGTATAATCCTTACAGGTCGGCTACCATACTGGGCGGTCGCGACTCTATTGTGCCCCAGCGCTCAGGTGTCACTACGTCCGTCTTGCTACTTCCTGTGTCTAAGCAGGACCAACACACCTTCCACCCAGGGCTTCAGTTCTGCCCGCCATTTCATTTCCAACCTCTACTAGTATGATAATAAAGACACTCTGTCTCATTTCATGCAATAAACGTTAACAATTATTTACAAGGTGTACGTGACAATGTCAGTCTCCTTTATATATTCATATATACGATGTACAACCTACTACATGATACCTAATTGCGTTTGTAGATCATGGCAAAATATGTGGATGAGTGCTGGTAAGGTGCAAAATTATAGCCACCTTACAAGATACTTGATTTAAAGTGTCCCAAACAATGTTTCAGCCGTCATCAAGGTGGAGAGTGGACACATATCATATTAATGTCCACTAGCAGGTGTCGAGATATTCTTCAAATGGTTCAAATGGCTCTGAGTACTATGGGACTTAACATCTGTGGTCATCAGTCTTCTAGAACTTAAAACTACTTAAACCTAACTAACTTAAGGACATCACACACATCCATGCCCGAGGCAGGATTCGAACCTGCGACCGTAACAGTTGCGCGGTTCCGGACTGAGCGCCTAGAACCGCGAGACCACCACGGCCGACTCGAGATATTCTGATCAGACAAAGTAAATCAGATTAAAATGAAAGTTACATCCAATAAAGCGACCAAACGAAGACTGTTGGGTAGGTGTCAGACTGCCCCAAGCTCAACGAAGTGCAGCATCGTGACATCTCGTTGACCTAACATGTGAAGAAAAACGGAGAAATAGGTCACAAGTATTTTATTTACGTTTGTAGACGAACAGGATTTCAAAACATATATTGTGTTCCAACACTATGAAATACCTCAAAGTTAACGATCTACTGACGCATAATCAGCACGGATTCAGAGAATATCGTTAGTGTGAATCACAACTGACTCAGTTGACGTGAAGTTTCGAATTCTATCGATGGGTGATCGTAATTCGCTGTTTCTAAATATCCAATGACTTTTGACATCACTCCTTGCAACCAGCTCACCAAATTGCGTGCCTGTGGAGTACCGTCTCAGCTGGGCAGCTGTGCCACTTTATTCGTGATGTCCTGTCCGAAAAATCGCATTTTCTAGTAACTGACAGGAAGTTATACAAGTGATACTTGTACGCGAAAACTAAATTAACAAATAGGATCGGAAACATGAACAAAACTGACAAGTAAGTATTTTACTAAAATGTAGACTTTCACGGCCGGAAATATCATGTCCATTATAATTATCCGGGCTGTTATGCCGTGGTCGGTTGATGAATTCTGTGTCGATTCCCAACGTTTCGTCTCCGACTGCGGGAGACATCTTCTAGGGGGTCCGTAGCTCGATGGAAGGTCCAACACACCCACTGGCTCGCTACTGACTCAGTAGCGAGCCAGTGGGTGTGTTGGACCTTCCATCGAGCTACGGACCCCCTAGAAGATGTCTCCCGCAGTCGGAGACGAAACGTTGGGAATCGACACAGAATTCATCAACCGACCACGGCATAACAGCCCGGATAATTATAATGGACAAGTAAGTATTATGAACATTATTGGGAACATTGTTTTGTACTTATGAGATACATAAAGAAAATAATGAGACGAAGAATTTTTGCGTAAAAATTGCATCAATTCTTCTTTCATTTATTTTGGTTAAGAATGCGAGCAGACTTTGACGGAATCCACGAAATTACTTTCTCATCGTTAAATTCAGTCCAGAAGTCCCCTCAAGCAACACTGAAAAATATTAACCACGTCTATAAGAAACAACCAGGTGCGATTTTTTTTTTCCTTTTTTAAAACTTAAATTCTCCCCCACAAGCGCAAACGTAAACATCTTTCGAGCAATACAAGTAAACACTGAGTGTAGGAAATACCAGACCATGTTCTTAGGCTTATCTGGACTTGAATTGGGAACAGAATCGACGGCAATGGGTAGACATCGTAACACGCTGCAGATTCTGCATTTCGGTATTTCTGAAGAAGTTTGACGTCACTGGCGTATTTCAGAAGCCCTTCTGATCACTGCCGTGCTTTTGGTGTGCTAATAATTCATATGTGGCGCTGAAGTGTCGATTTAATAGAAGGATTTTCAAGTGGCGAAAGCCAGAATCAATATACTGCTACAGACCGCATCTGTTGATTCGACTTTTACTATGAAGAATAAAAAAGTATTTACTCATTTGGCGTCAGAGATAATACTTCTTGGTTACTTCGTCACCATGTCAGATATAGTCGTGCAGCAAGTACACTTACATGAAATTTAATTTGTCGTAGCTATAAAGGCTATTTTCAACTTGTGCACAAACCATACGGTAGTAGTAAGAGCCGAGGGATGTGAAAGGGAAACAGTGGTTGAGGAGGTAGTGAGACAGGGTTGTAACATATCCCCGATGTTGTTCAATCTATGCACTGAGAAGCAGTAAAGGAAACCAAAGAAAATTTGAGTGAGAATTAAAGTTCAGGCAAGGAAATAAAGGCTTCAAAGTTTTCCGATGACATTGTAACTATGACAGAGAAGTGGAAGAGAAGCTGAAAGGAAAAAGCACAAGGATAATGGAATGTAGCAGAATTAATTCAGGTGATGCTGAGGGAGTTAGATCAGGAAACAAGACACCTAAAGTAGTAGATGAGATCTGCTGTTTGGGCAGCAAAGTAACTGATTATGACCGAATTAGAGAAGATATAAAATGTAGCCTTTCAATGACAAGAAAAAGCGTTTCTGAAAAAGAGAAATCTGTTGACGTCGAATATAAATTTAATTGTCTGCAAGTCTGTTTGGAAGGTATCTGTGTGGAGTGTAGCCACATATGGAAGTGAAAAAAGGACGATAAACGATTTATAGAAGAAAAGAATAGAAACTACAGAAGAAAGTTGAAGATTAAATAGGTAGACAGATTAAGGGATTGATGGGCTTAAAAAGACCAAACTGCAAGTCATAGGACCCTTTATCATTTGTTTGTCAAGCCGGGAACAGCCGCCAGAGAGGAATTATATGGAAGACAAATCCCAATGGACTCGATTGTATCCGAGAACCAAGAAATCCAAGAGATTGAAGCACAGATGGGTAGATCGCGTAACTGATGAGGAGATAGTAAATAGAATTAGGGAGAAAATAAATTTGTGGTACAAGTTAACTAGAAGAAGGGACCATCTGATAACACACATTTTTAGGAATCGCGGGATCATCAATTTAATATTGGAGGGATATGTGGTTGTTGTGGAGGTGGAAGGATGAAAGTCGTAGAAGGAGACCGAGAGACAAATATAGTGAGCAAATTCAGAAATATTTATACTGCAGTAATTATCTGGAGATGAAGAAGCTTGCACAGAATAAAGTAGCATGGAGCCCTGCTTAAAAACAGTCTGCAGGCTGAAGACCACAACACCAACCTAGTTAGAACCTTAACTAGGTGTGGTAGTTGTGTACAAGGGGTGGAGGAGAGGATATGCGGACATGTGGACAATGTACCGCCAACATTATAAAAAAAGTACGGGGCACCAATGGCAGAAAATTCGCCAAATGTGTTGCACCATACTCCCGCGTCATCGCTGAGAGCGAATTGTGTTCTGATTCGTATCACTTCATAGCGAGTATTTTTTTTTCTTTTTTTCTTTTTTTTTAAGGCATCTAAGAGTGATCAGGTTCAACTCAAGACCCTGGAAGAAACGTAGGATGATGGTCTCTTCTATTAACAGTACGATCTCAGAGGCGTGTACATGTTGTGTCCAAACGACGACAACGGAAGATTCAACAAATTGTTCACATTTCTGACCTTTTAAAGTTATATGGCAGACAGGGACCCGAATATAGAGTCATGTCAACTGCCGACAGAGTGCCAGCCAGTTGCACCATCTAGTATTTCATTTTCTTAGTCTTCGTGGGTGGCTCACAAAACATTCCAAAGTATCAACTTGTTGTTTCTTTGTCTCAAGTAATAACCTGCGTCAGCCGGCCGAAGTGGCCGTGCGGTTAAAGGCGCTGCAGTCTGGAACCGCAAGACCGCTACGGTCGCAGGTTCGAATCCTGCCTCGGGCTTGGATGTTTGTGATGTCCTTAGGTTAGTTAGGTTTAACTAGTTCTAAGTTCTAGGGGACTAATGACCTCAGCAGTTGAGTCCCATAGTGCTCAGAGCCATTTTTGAAACCTGCGTCAGTCATCTTAAAAACGAAGATCAAACCAACGTGAGAGACGAAGTTATGTAATTTCACCACTCTTCTTTTTGCAAAAATAATGCTACTGAAACGATTTAGCAGAGCTGAAAAGCATAAGTAGTAGCGATCAAGAAATAAAGTATATGAAATCTGCCGGCCGTATGCTAATATTAACAAACGTGAAGAATGAATTAATTATGTGCGATATGTTTTCTAAGGACACCTAAGCAACCTTAGGGTACATACAGATCAAATGATAAGCGCAGTGGCAGGAAAAATACCGAAGTTAAACATAAAAAATAATTAACTTTACAGACTGAAACACGTCAGGACAACAATACCGTAAAAGTGCGTGTGGTATTCACAATCAAACACTGCATTAGTTTGGAGTGTAATTTATTCAGTAGGATTACTGATGGGTTTCTGAGGCTTATTTCTTACCTCTCAACAAGAGCAGTCTGAATCTCTATAATTATTAGTAATTTATCTGATAAGCGATTATCCCACGAATACCACACAAATTCAGTAAGATTCAAGGTCGGGAATAATTCTGACCCTAGAAAATAAACATTATGTTACGGAGGGGTCTGCTCCTTTTGAGAAGAGCATAACCGATCACGTAACAAATTTTTCGGAAATGGTCCAGGCATACGACAAACCTAAAACTTAAAAACTTTGTGCTACCAAAGAAAGAAGCTAGATGACGTGATTGCCCGTGAGATCACCGCTGTTCCTGCGCACGAATTTGTTACGCACAATACTTTTACGTACCAGAAGACCACAGCTCGACACAGTTCGTAGTACCTGACGAGAAGCCGTGTGGTGAAAAGAAGTGATACCTGAGGTTCTCCAAGGAAGTGTTATTAGTTCACAACTGTTCTTATAATCTGTGTGAAGGATTTAGGAGACAATCTGAACAACCTTCTTACATTGTTTGCGAATGATGCAATCAATTATCCTCTAGTTAAGTTTGCAAAAACAGACATAATGTCTTAAGGGATAACAGCAATCAGTGATTTTATGTTACTTTAAATCCGTCTTGATTGCAAAATTTTTTTTTTTATTATTCATATGACCGGTTTCGGTTCATTCAGAACCATCTTCAGATCTGTAAAAATAAATATACTAATTTACTATTTCACGAAAGCAAATCTTTTTCATCCTATCTTATCAACATCAAATGTACCAGAACGTACCTGATATTTAAGTTACAGGAGTAACCCGTCCAATTCAGCAACTTTCACATGCTACGTCACATAAAATTGGTTGGCAGAGTGCACGTCATTTATATTAATTATGACACTATTACCGACAGGTGGCGTCTGGTACATTTGTTACATTCCATTTGCACATACTGTATTCAGTAGATATTTTTTATATTAAAAATATTTAATTAAAATATGTAGATGTCAAAGCTAAAATCTGTTCTTGTCAGGATTAAAAAACAGTAAAATTATCATTTTTATACGATCTAACAGGCATAGGGCGATTTATATATCTATGGTGCTGGTGTGAACTTGTTTTCTTCTACGGTCTGCTTCCGTGGTTCCCGCCACTTTGGTGTTGTGCCGCGGTCCGCTCAGTCGTCTGCTGTCCATCGCCGCGGGCAAGAGGGCCGCACAGGAGGGCCCCGTCAACGACGCCAGGCGTTGCACGCGTCTTCCGGCTTCTCCACCGCGCACCATCTCTCATCCCTCGGCCTGGATCTCCATACGCAACAGTTGTCATCTTAGTAGGTCGTCATAAATGCTAAAATAGGCGTTATGATTGAATTCGCTTTGTTCGTTGAGGATTAAATCCGGATCTTTATTTTTATGGGTGTATATGTCCTTATTCCCGCGGCGATGGACAGCAGACGACTGAGCGGACCGCGGCACAACACCAAAGTGGCGGGAACCACGGAAGCAGACCGTAGAAGAAAACAAGTTCACACCAGCACCATAGATATATAAATCGCCCTATGCCTGTTAGATCGTATAAAAATGATAATTTTACTGTTTTTTAATCCTGACAAGAACAGATTTTAGCTTTGACATCTACATATTTTAATTAAATATTTTTAATATAAAAAAGATCTACTGAATACAGTATGTGCAAATGGAATGTAACAAATGTACCAGACGCCACCTGTCGGTAATAGTGTCATAATTAATATAAATGACGTGCACTCTGCCAACCAATTTTATGTGACGTAGCATGTGAAAGTTGCTGAATTGGACGGGTTACTCCTGTAACTTAAATATCAGGTACGTTCTGGTACATTTGATGTTGATAAGATAGGATGAAAAAGATTTGCTTTCGTGAAATAGTAAATTAGTATATTTATTTTTACAGGTCTGAAGATGGTTCTGAATGAACCGAAACCGGTCATATGAATAATAAAAAAAAAAAAATTTTGCAATCAAGACGGATTTAAAGTAACTCTAGTTAAGTCATCAGAAGAACAGAACGAATTGCAAAATGACGTACGCAAGATGTCTGTATGGTACAAAAAGTGGCAATTGACCTTAAATAGTAAAAAGTGTTAGGTTTTCTTCATGAGCAAAAGGAAAAAGAAAAAGTCCGCCGGCCGCTTTGGCCGAGCGGTTCTCGGCGCTTCAGTCCGGAACCGCTGCCTTGGGCATGGATGTGTGTGATGTCCTTAGGTGAGTTAAGTTTAAGTACTTCTAAGTCTAGGTGACTGATGACCTCAGATGTTAAGTCCCTTAGTGCTTATAGCCATTTGAATCATTTTGGAAAAAAGTCCTTCAAATTTACGTTATTCGACAAATCACACAAATTTGTCGATTCAGCTAAAAACGTGCAAATTACTATCACGACCAATTTAAACTGGAACTATCACATAGAAAATGTGGGGAAGGTGAACCAGTGTTTCTTACTGGTACACACTTACAAGGTACAACAAATCTACTGAAGGGGATGCCTATGCTAAGCTTCTGGAGTTATGGTATGTTAACCATGTATATTAATGGAGGACGTCAATGAAAGGCAGCTCGTTTTGTATTGCCGCGAGTGGGGGTAGGATTGTCACGCAAATGTTACGCAAGGTGGGGCAGAAGTGATTTTGTTGTGGCGAGATCTTTTCACGAAATTTCAATCAGCAACTCTCCTCAGAATGCGAAAGGGTTCTGTTAACTACTACATACATACGAAGAAATTACCACTGTAGTAGAACAAGAGAAATCGAAGAACGCACTGAAAAATTCATATGTTCATTTTAGAGAGTGAGACGTTTAGAAAATAGTCTGAAATGTTTTTCTGACCTTCTGTCAAACATTCAGGTGTGGACTGGAAAATAATTATGTAGCTGTACACGTAGATGTCATTATTACATCTCATATAAAGAGTTGTAGCTTGCGAGGGGCTGGGAATGGTAAGCTACCAGGTTCCCCAAAAATAACTTTTGAACCCGAAAGGGCGATTTATTTTATGAAAAATGGTATTGCAAATATTTTTTTGTCAGGTAATTAGCAATTATGAGAAAATTTAATATACGCAAAGAAATAAACTGTACAGTTTCAGAATTAGAAATTCGACGGTTTAATAGAAGGTATCAAAATGTTTAACTTCACATCATTCCGGTGGGTTTTTTTCACTATAGATTAACAAGCACAGTATTATCTAAGACAGAAAGATAAATAATTACATATCAATACCTTCTTAGACATCTTTCATTATCAGCTCAGAACAGACCATGAACCACAATTAAAAAACACGATGAAGAAAACTGGCAACAATAAAAGATGTACAAATAAATCTAAGAAACAACACCCAGCTGGTTTCAAGCAACAATGATATATTTAGAGATGGGTACCCGAGCGAACCCAAATAATGGCCCTAAAATAGCCAATCGGGCTCGAAGACAGTAAACGGGAATATATACAAAATACACCATGTAATCAAAAGTATCCAGACACCTGGCTGAAAATGAGTTACACATTCGTGGCACCCTCCATCGATAGTGCTGAAATTCAGTACGGTGTTGGCCCACCCTCAGCTTTGATGTCAGCTTCCACTGTTGCAGGCAAACGTTCAATCAGGTGCTAGAACGTTTCTTGGGGAATGGCAGCCTATTTTTCACGAAGTGCTG
The DNA here is from genome assembly GCF_021461395.2 of Schistocerca americana. Lineage (NCBI taxonomy): Eukaryota > Metazoa > Arthropoda > Insecta > Orthoptera > Acrididae > Schistocerca > Schistocerca americana. Next base: position 788,761,237 of record NC_060121.1, on the reverse strand, counting down.
CACTGAGGTGAGGCCTGGCACGACGTCGGCGTCCCCAAACATCCCAAAGGCGTTCTATAAGATTCAGATAAGAACTCTGTGCAGGCCAATCCACTACAAGGATGTTATTATCGTGTAACCACTCCGCCACAGGCCGTGCATTATGAACAGGTTCTGGATCGTGTTGGAAGAAGCAGTCGCCATTCCTGAATTGCTCTTCAAGAGTGGGAAGCAAGGAGGTGCTTAAAACAGCAATGTAGGCCTGTGCTGTGATACTCCCAAGCAAAACAACAAGGGGTGCCAGCCTCCTTCATGAAAAACACGACCATACCATTACACCACTGCGGTTGAATTTTACAGTTGGCACTCCGCATTTTTGCAGATGACGTTCACCGTGCATTCGCCATATCCACACCTTTTCATCGCATCGCCACATTGTGTACCGTGATTCGTCACTCCACAACGTTTTTCCATTGTTAAATGGTCCAATGTTTACGCTCCTTACAACAAGTGAGGCGTCGTTTGGCCTTTACCGCCGTGATGTGTGGCTTATGGGCAACCACTCGACCATTAAATCCTAGTTTTGTCACCTCTCGCCTAATTTTCATAGTACTTGCAGAGGATCCTGATGCAGTTTGGAATTCCTGTGTGATGGTCTGGAGAGATGTCTGCCTATTACACATTACGACCCACTTCAATTGTCGGCAGTCTCTGACAGTCAACAGACGAGGTGGCCCTGTACGCATTTGTGTTGCACGTGTCCCTTCACGTTTCCACTTCACTATCACATTGGGAACAGTGGACCTAGTGATGTTTAGGTGTGTGGAAATCTCGCGTACAGACGTATGACACAAGTGATACCCAATCATCTGACCACGTTCGACATCCATGAGTTCCGCGGAGCGAACCATTCTGTTCTCTCACTATGTCTAATGACTACTGAGGTCGCTAACGTGAAAAAGTATGTTTATGGGGGTGTCCGGATAGTTTTGATCACTAGTGTATACGGACAGAAGCCCCCAGCAATGTCCGATCTAGCCTTTTTAAAATTCATATGATGATGTACAAATATAGTTCGAACAAGAGCGCCCAGACGTCTAGAATTAAGACACGAAAACTGAACTTGCCTTTTTATGCTGGGTACACATTACAGACACGACTCATAACATTCATGAACTATCCACAGAGCTCAAAGGTGACCTTGAGAAATAAATGTGAAGCAAAACAAAACTACCGGTAATCGCCTCTTAGCAACACTGGGGTCAACTAAAACGTAGAACAGATAGTGTAACAACCCCCACGCCCCAGCAGACAGCTCCAACTAGTCTCTCTTACGGTCTGCACATTACTATGATCACCCTGGAATTTCCGAGGCTTTTTCCCTTTATTATTGTTCAACCCCTCTCGCTCCACATGGGCGTGGGGGTGGCTAGTAGCGGTACAACAAATACGCTCTTCACTCAGTGGACATCATTCTCGAATTTTGAAGGAGACATATTTACTTTAAATTTAAAATTTTTAATGGTGAAGTTAGTGAGAGAATTTAAGAATTAATGGTGCCCACAAGAATAGTTTCAAAACAGTGATAAAATGTGGACAGACAGCACAGTTAAAAGCACGTGAAGAACACTACACACTTGAAAAAGCATTTGAAAAACAGTGAATATGGCCGAAGAAACACTTGACATTAAAATCTGTCACTAAAACTGAGAAAGTACTTGCCGTGGGATGATTGACTGCGATGAAAAGAAAGGTAGGTATTGAGGGAGGCAGGAGAGTGGTAATGATGAGGACTGTGGACAGGTAAGAGGTGGTGATGAGACTGTGGTGACAAGGAGAGAAAGGTAGCTGGTATTGGGGTCTATACATTGAAAGGGAAAGGGGGTGGGAAGCTACAGGGAAGGGAAAAGGCGGAGATTTGGTATGGGAAGAGGACGAGGATGGAGCCCTTGGGGGTGGGTGGGGGGTTGGGTTGGAGGTGGAGGCGGATAGGGTGGAGTGGCTTTGGTGTTGGTAGGATGGCTGTATGTCGGGGTGTCCGTGAATATCAAACAACATACGTAACACCAAGTCAATCTTCCACCAAATTCGAGCACGGTGTTTCTCAGCCACATAATTTGACAGGCTGACGATATAGACTATCTAACAACACTACCACAACAAAGGTCAAAAATTAATAATGATTCTAGTGTTGCTCACGCTGCTAAATATTGCATTTTCGGGCAACAACAAAGTTATATGATGTGGCAGGTGTCATTAGAGCACAGTTAATAAAGTCGTTTCCTGAAATAATGGATAAACTAGGTACTCATCTTTTCGTGTTTCCCACGCTGGTCTCGTTGTGAACTCATGGCTCAATCGTCGAAAATCCAGGTAGTCATGATTCCAAGCTCGAATGCAGAGAGGCCTAGGTATTATTCTGCGATATTCAAACGTTTTATAGATGTGTTTCGTAAACCATTCTTGAAGATCAAACTTTTGCAAGTTAGGACAATGGTGATGTAAAAAAGTAATCAGCACTTCGAATTTAAGTTACACTTCTCTTTTATTACTTTTGTTGCAATATCACGTAACTCGTTCCAAAACATCATTTCACTGTTAAAAGTTCAAATTTCATGAACTGAATACAATTTGCGTCTTTTTAACATGACGACCAAAGCTTGACTCTCTAATAACCGCTTACGCGCTCAAAAATCAGAGTTACAAGTACGTCAAAGATCATAGTGACAGAAGAAAGAATATACATGAGAATAATATCATTGCAATATATACATATCGATGTATCGAAGTACCTCTGCATTAATGAAATCAAATCTGAGTGTTGTCACAGAAATATGTTAACTGTTTTACAGAAACCCAGTAGAATTATGCTGGTATCGAGAGGTTGAGTTGAGGTGCCGTAATGGTTACGTAATTCAAGTACCATTACAACTTCCACTCAAAGTGGTATGCAATTTCGGCAGTTGCCTGTCCTATATAACCATCAGGCGAACGGGATGATTATCGTCTTGTTATCGGTCGGCAACATTGTCCACCGAGCTGATATGGGTCGGCGTTAAGTCGTCGCGGCAGACTGCAAGCGTGCCCCTGGCGAGCTTACCATTGCTTAGCTACAAGGAAAGAAGCGAAAGCGCTCACGGTTCATCACAAACGCTCGAATTGTGATGTTGCCCGGAATATCGAAGAAAGGAATTAGTTTCTTTATTCATTGGGTAAAGAGCAGCTGCTACTTTATTTCGACAGCCTGCTGTGGAAACTAAGCTCCCTGACATTGGTCACCTCCTTGAAAGAGCACACTGTGCTCTTTGTAGCGGTCTATAGATGCACTACCGGTACTAGGTGGTCGTGTGACGTAGAACTGCTAATGTAAGTTATGGCAGTGAAGTGGTGTGTATATGCCAATCCTTGTATGGAGTGAGAGAAGTAATGTGGGTCGGTGTGGGTACATGACAGAATGAGAAAAGGAGTGGTGCACCATTGACCATACCGTGAATGAAGTAGTCCGATTTGTTGGACACGGACTGTCCAATGTATCTACAACGAGTGGCGTGTAACACGGCGCAAGAAAATTGGTCATAGAACGAACCTAACTGACAAGGAACCAAGACGACTCTTACGTCATGTCAATGAAGATTGGTTTAAAGCTCGGCAGTAAATGCTGTTATATATGAATTCTGGTCCATCTCAAACAGTTCCATAGTAAAAAGTGAGACGGGAATGGCAGACAAAACTGAATTGGAATCTAGTAATTCGCGAAAGGCCATTGCTCACATCGACAGACAACTTTGCACGTGCTCGTTGCGTCAAACACCTCAGAAAAGGAATGGTGCATTAGCTGACTGCGTGCGTGTAGTGTGGTCCAACGTGCCGCTATTTTGCATCTTTTAGTGTGATGCGAAGTGCTGAGCCAACGGAGGATTTATTCTGCAGTGTGTGTGGAGGACATAATTCAGGCCGGAGACGCTTCTGTGATGTCTCGGGTTATTAGGGTTCCGTACCTCAATCCGAGGAACCTTTATAAGAACACTTTGTTGTCCATCTGTCGGTCTCTGTTTCTGCGTGACCGTTAAAAACTCTTGCAGACAGGAACAGATAGAGGTGTCAGGCTGAAGCTTCTGAGTCAATACAATCAAAAATATTGCCATTTACGTCACATATTTTGAATCTCGCAAACACACTCAGCAAAATCTATAGTACACTATCCATTGACCTAGACTTAGAAAATTTGGCAAGGAGCAAGATTTCACAGTACAACTAAAGGAAAAAATATCAGAAGAGTGTTGATTTTTAATTACATCAAAGGACAAAAATATCTTCTTTTGTCATTAGCTAAAATATTGGAATTCCTGAGACCGATATGTCTTCAAGGCGTGTATGCTGTGGACACTCCCATCTTATAATATGACACCAGAAATTTATCGCCGGCCGCGGTGGTCTCGCGGTTCTAGGCGCTCGGTCCGGAACCGCGTAACTGCTACGGTCGCAGGTTCGAATCCTGCCTCGGGCATGGATGTGTGTGATGTCCTTAGGTTAGTTAGGTTTAAGTAGTTCTAAGTTCTAGGGGACTGATGACCACAGATGTTAAGTCCCATAGTGCTCAGAGGCAGCCAGAAATTTATCGCTTGACAAACCCTCAGCCGCATTCCACATCTCGTCTCGCCCGCTAATCTTGCATAGAAAATATGTGGGACTACATGGAACAGACCGGAGAACAACTCCACAGTTTGATAGTACGAAATGTCAGTGTGGCTCGGTAATGTGGGAATTACCTGTGATAAATCCGTGCGTCGGAATGACCAGTGACTCAAAACCATCCTTAAGATACACTATCGTAATCTGTGCGCTAGGGGCTACCCTAAACGTGTATTTATCATTTGTAGATTTAGTAGTGAACACTATGTTGCCGAATTCGTAATAGAACTATAAATGACACCAAATACCCCACAGAAAAAAACCAAAATTAACAAGTGAACGAAGTATGATATCTATTGAAAAGAGAATGAATATTCACTGTGGTGGGGGATTTATTGCGAAAAAACATGCATGAAGTATGACGTTCAAACACAGTAATAAAGAGCAGATGTACGACAAAGATATCTATAAATCATTATCATATAATTACCGATAAACAGCTGGCAAAATTGGCGGGAAGGGGTGGAATTCTCTATACGAAAACTCCCTCTCTAAGTATCAACATTAACATAATCTAAAGTATCAGTGATTGTGAAACATTGATTTGTGCCGGCCGCGGTGGCCGAGCGGTTTTAGGCGCTCCAGTCCAGAACTGCGCGACTGCTAGGGTCGCAGGTTCGAATCCTGCCTCGGGCATGGGTGTGTGTGATGTCCTTAGGTTAGTTAGATTTAAGTAGTTCTAAGTTCTAGGGGACTGATGACCTCTGATCTTAAGTCCCATAGTGCTCAGAGCCATCTGAACCATTGATTTGTAGACAGCTTCACCACGCCAATCATAAAATGAAATATCGGATCGGCACACTATCTCCATGTTACGGGCAACTACCACTCCAGCAGTAGAGTGGCCTGTCGATAAAAATTACGAACACCCCCTCCCCCCTCCCCTCTCCAATACGTCTTCCGGCGTCTCCGTCTGATTTCTAATCGTGACTCATTTTCAGCGTGTGCGGGAAATCGCTTGGTGTGGAAACCCAAAAATCTTCAAAGTATGTCGGCTGTGCTGGCGACACACTGTCGGGCACCCAGCAGTGCGCTAGCCGGAGTGGCCGAGCGGTTCTATGCGCTTCAGTCTGGAACCGCGCGATCGCTACGGTCGCAGTTTCGAATCCCGCCTTGGACCATGGATGTGTGTGATTCCTTAGGTTAGTTAGGTTTAATTAGTTCTAAGTTCTAGGGGACTGATGACCTCAGAAGTTAAGTACCATAGTGCTCAGAACCATTTGAACCCAGCAGTGCGGGCCTATTTCAAACTCTGAGGAAGAAACCTTTTACAATCCTAACAGCTGTGATTCTCTTAAGGGGAGCCGGAGGTGGTCAAATCCAAAAAATTACGATTTTTTTTTTTGCTACCGAATATTAATTGGAACATTCCTCTTTAATGTAAACTTTGAATTATTGTTCTACTCGCCCTAGAAGTGGAGTTATTACTATTTTCCCCCACGCCTGCAGAGGAAATGGGCGGCCGCTGAATGCATCTAACATCCTCTCGTGACTTCCTGGCGAACTACTTGGGATTTTCTTGGCCTGTTACGCATACAGCGCCTTATATTACGCATACAGCGAGTGTGCAAGGGTTGGCTACATTGTATTCTGTGACAAATGAAGCGCTAAGAGCGCGGAACATCGTCTCTTTGCTGTTTACCGTTTCGAATTAGTTCAGTGTTGCGCCTGTTGTTGGTAGTATTATACTTCTTGTGTAAAGCGTTGTTCTGGTTACGATGCCACGTTTTAGTAACCGTGTATATAAGAAGAGGAAGAACGTAGGGAAAAGAAAATTAACACTAATACCAAGTTGCGATACTACAATTACTGAAACAGTGCGTTCTTCTGCTAAGCAACACATGGCCGGCCATAGCCCTGTGACATCTTCTAGCAAGAAGCTGACTGGTGGAAGTGACAGATTTCGTGAATATGTTAGTGACAGTGATTATATTAACGAAGTACTGAATATTGGATTATTATCTTCTGTGCTGAAAGAAAGTGTTTTGTGCAAAATGTGTTCAAGTGTAGGAGTGGGACTAGAGATAACACAGCAGTTTGGTTTAGCTTGTGAGATGAAGATAATCTGTGCATGTTGCAAGTATCTAGTGACTTTCTACAATTCACATGCCAGTCTCTTTGGTGAAAATGGACGATCTAGAGTGTTTGATGTGAATATTCGACTTGTGTATGGTCTTCGATCCATTGGAAAAGTGTCTGCTGCTGGTATACTGTTTTGTGGTATTATGAACGTTCCATCTCCTCCAAGCAAATTTGGGTACTACTGTGAACTGGTAGGATCCTCTGTTGAAGATGTGGCTTTGAAAGCCATGAAGGAAGCAGTGGAGGAATCTGTAGACATGAACAGTGGTTCTAGGTATTTGGTAGTGGCACTAGATGGTTCCTGACAAAAGAGGGGTCATAAATCCCTCAATAGGGTTGTAACTGCTACTTGTGGTGACAGTGCAAAAGTGATAGATGTTGCAATATTATCAAAACATTGTAGGTGCAAAAATAAAATCAAAGGAGAGCACAGTGGAACCTGTGAGGCAAATTTTAGTGGATCAAGTGGAGCAATGGAAGTGGATGGAGCGAAACAAATTTTTGAACGTTCAGTTCCCAGATACAACGTTAGGTACAAATACTACCTTGGGGATGGTTACTCCAAAGGTTTCAAGATTATAGAGGAACTGAAACCATGTGGAAATGAATTTGTAGTTGAAAAGTTGGAATGCATTGGGCATGTGCTAAAGCGTATGGGTGCACGGCTTCGAAGGCTCAAACAAACTTTCGGTTCAAGTAAGCTCAGTGATAGAAAGACAATAGAAGGGAGAGGCAGGCTTACTGATGAGGTGATTGAACGTCTACAGAGATACTGTGGGTATGCTATAAGGCAAAATACTAGTAATGCTAGTGACATGCGAAAAGCAGTGTGGGCATTGTTCCTTCATACTGCCTCTTCCAATGAATACCCTCAACACAGCCTGTGCCCAAAAGATTCCTGGTGCATATATAATGCAAAAAAGGACTATGATCACAAACATGGTTTGCCAGCAGCTGTGATAAATGCAATAAAACCAATTTTTCATGACTTAGCACAGCCAGAATTGTTACACAAATGTCTACACGGAAAGACGCAGAATCCTAATGAGAGTGTAAACAATTTTATTTGGAAAGTGATTCCTCAAAGGGTGTTTGTATGCATAAAAATACTGCACTTTGGCATTTATGATGCAATAGCAACCTACAACCAAGGGAACAGTGTGAAGTGTGAAGTTCTGAAGGCATTAGGATTTACAGCTGTGGTGAACACTGTACGAGCACTAAGAAACATTGACAGAGAAAGGATAAGAGGAGCAGAAAGAAGAGAAAGGCATATGAAGTATGATGGAACAACAGGCCAGAAAAGAAGACAGAAGAGGAAGATTTTGGAGGATGAAGAAGAAGACCCTGATAATCCATCCTATAGTGCAGGAATGTATTGAGAAACTTTGATAGCCATTTCCCGTAGATTAGAATTTTTCGAATATAAGGAACATTTTCTCAAAATCCACTCAAGCTAGAGAGATGAAATTTTTATAAAGCACTCCTAGTGGTCAAACTTACATTGTAACACAGCCATTTGGCAATATGTTCAGTAGTTTCATTTCAGTTTAATTATAAAGCAATTGTTTGTAAAAAAATTTGGTTCATTAATAAAAAAAATAATTGGAAGGAAACTAGAAAAGATACTCCAAAATCCCTCTGTCATAACTGCAATACTAAACTACTTTATATGTAAAAAAAATTCAAATTTTTCTATTTGGTAGCTTACTCATAAATGTTACTCAAACTTAGTGATTTTAACATGGGCAGCATAGGCACCTCCGGCTCCCCTTAAAGAAGGTGCTGGAAAACCGGTCTGCAAATACCTGCAGATTCCAAAAATTCTTTCTCCCGACAGCGAACAACTTCCATTTTGCCGGCCTGTCGTGCGATAAGGCCTGAAAGTCGTAAAAAAAAAAAAAAAAGCACCATAGTGGATTGCCAGTACGGTACTGCCCATTGCTGGGCGACTCCACAGTGGCACAGATCTTATGCAAGCCACGCCCGTGACGTCAAAGCGCGGACCAGTCCCTTCGCAATCTTCATTGTACCGGCTGGTGGGCCTTCCCAGAACTGTGACACATTAAGGTGGCCCGGCGGTAGCTCTCTGAGCAACGAATCTGTCCCGCACGGGGCAACAGAACAAAGACATCTCTAATTACCAAGTACAACTAAATACCGAGGAAAGCAGTCACTGTCAGCATACTTAAAAGTCATAGCCATCCTATTGGTTTCGTATTTAGATAATAGTCCATTAAACATACCTGTACTCATGATTTGAATTAATCACAAATGAAAGGAGGAAGGCCTGATGACTTGTAGTTTTTCAGCATCTCTACAAGATGTAATAAGTTCATGAAGATTGCGAGCTTTAGGTCGGTGCGAAAGTGTACATCATACCTTCGCATCCCAGACATGCCTAAAGGCACCAGAAGAGGCAGCCAAGGATGTATAAACACCTCGAAGCAGTTCAGTTGGATATGGCAAAAGTGAAGAAAATGTAGTCCAGAATTTTTCCGTTCCACGGTGGCAGGATGCTACAGCAACCACTTTCGATGTATCCAGTTAGTGTTGCGTCTACTTTACATTTTATTATGGCTTTATAACGGATGAGTTACGCATCCAGCTACTTTTACACAATCCAACAATGCTCCGAAAAGGTGAAATGCGTCATTGATGTTAAATAACTTCATAGCCAAGACTGCATTTGTTCTGAAAATTCAGTCTCTCTCTTACTTGCCAATCTGAGGCTCTTTATCAAAAGTAGAGGGGTGTTACAGGTATTGGAATGTGAGTAACCAGCGTACTTTTTAAGAGAGAGTGGTATCACAGAGTTCAGAATTGCATATGGCTTTCTAGAACCATACTACAGTGCTCATAGAGATTCTACAGCTTAAAAAAAATTAAAAAAAGGAGACGGGGATGTTCTTCGGACTTCGAAATGTTTGTCGGCCTCCGACGCAAGGAGGAAATCATTACCCACGTCGAAACTCGTGAACTAGTCAGCTATTTATATGGACTACAATACAACAACCGTTGCGGAAACAGCGGAGCTTCACAGGATAACGATGGACAGGTGAATGTTTACGATATTGCAGTTAGTGTAATGTTGAGAAGTTCGATGCAATAATCTGAAGAAACAGGCACTGCGGTTACTGCAGCTGTTACGATATACTGTACATGAAATGTATTCGCAGTTGCGAATATGGACAACCATCAGCTTTGTAACGGAGTGACGAGAATGGAAATATGTGCTGGACTGGGACTCGAATTCAGCTTTCCCTCTCGTCAAGAGCGATCGCCTTATATTAGGCAATCCATGCACGATTCACGGCCAGACATGCATTGGTAGTACCACTGAATATGAAGGACACTCCAATGCCGTATATGTCCGCCGCCACAGGGCAAGTGTCTTTCAATTAAAATGTCTCCCTTGTATGGGAATATACATAATGGATGTACGAATGCAGGTTGTAGTAATATGGTTGACGACTTGTGGGAGCTTAGGTCTGGCCGCAAAGTGTGCACTCGTAGCCTAACGTATGGTGACTGTTCTTGATAAGAGGGAACTCCGGGGTAGACTCCTGGTCCGACACAAATTTTCATTGTCATTGTCGTCCACATTCGCAACTGTGAATACATTTCACGTGCAAGTTAATGTTGACTTTACGAGACTGTGGAAAGACCACTCAACAAGTTGCACTGCTGCAGCTTACTCTCCGAATGCCAACGGCCTTACCACGTTGTTAAGATGGGTTCCCACCAGATCACGAAGTTAAGCAACGTTGGGACCAGCTATTCCATGGGTGACAATTTGGGGAAAACCGGTGCCGTTGGTCTCCAGGTCACGCAAGTCGCCGAAGCGACTTCCACCATGCGGCTGTGCCAAACGACATTTATTTTATTTACCATCCAAATAAACCAGGGTTTAACTTTCGTTTTTGCCAACAATTCAAAGAACTCTTATGCATAGAGGATTATGCAGGAGATAGACGGTGAATGCATATACGCATAGACTAAAAATAAAGGTTTGTGTAACATTGTCGGGGCATTCTGTGGGAGCGTATAAGAGGGGCACTACGTGATGGTAGCTGGCCGTGGCCAAATATGGACCCCTCTGCTAAGCATGCGGAAAAGCTAACCATTACTTATTACCAACAGACTTCATGCATTTCCTTCTGCAGACAATGAGACAGAGCTTCAGTAAAATCACCTGGTCCTGCCGTTCTGTCCTTCTTGAGAATCTGGAAGCCAAAGAGGATGTCTTAGAAGAGTAGAGTACCTGAAGGGGGAAGAAATGCGGTGTATATTTAGTGCGAGGATGAAAGATCTATCAGGCGGAGGAAACTATGTCGACAGCAGACGAGGCTTCAAGTTGCAATCTCACCTTAACAGCAAGAATTGTGGCAGGCACCTGGGATTCGAAAATATTCTTGATGTCTTACAGAGTCTGGAGGAAATGGTTAAGCCAGTAGCTGTGTCCGAGTGGTTCTAGGCGGCCCAGTCCGGAACCGCGCTGCTGTTACGGTCGCAGGTTCGAATCCTGCCTCGGGCATTGATGTGTGTGACGTCCTTCGGTTAGTTAGATTTCAGTAAATCTAAGTCTAGGAGACTGATCACCTCCTCAGATGTTAAGTCCCATAGTACATAGTGCCATTTGAACAATTTGAAATGGTTAAGACATCTCTCTACGCTGACGGAAAACAATCGTAGCACCAAGAAGTTGTGCGACATAATTGAAAGTTAGTAGGCGTCTTTCCACATCTAAAAGATGATGTAATTTTAATTTCTTTTGTCACATAAGAATGGCGCTGACAGCGCTACTTGAGGATGCAAATTACACTACTGGCCATTAAAATTGCTACACCACGAAGATGACGTGCTACAGACGCGAAATTTAACTGACAGGAAGGAGATGCTGTGATATGCAAATGATTAGCTTTTCAGAGCATTCACACAAGGATGGTGCCGGTGGCGCCACCTACAACGTGCTGACACGAGGAACGTTTCCAACCGATTTCTGATACACAAACAGCAATTGCCCGGCGTTGCCTGCTGAAACGTTGTTGTGATGCCTCGAGAAAGGAGGATAAATGCGTACCCCCAGCAGAATGTGGAATCGGTGGGTTCAGGAGGCTAATACGGAACGCCGTGCTGGATCCCAATGGCCTCGTATCACTAGCAGTCAAGATGACAGGCATCTTATCTGCATGGCTGTGACGGATCGTGGAGCCACGTCTCGATTCCTGAGTCAACAGATGGGAACGTTTGCAAGACAAGAACCATCTGCACGAACAGTAAGACAACGTTTGCAGCCGCATGGACTATCAGCTCGGAGACCAAGGCTGCTGTTACCCTTGACGCTGCATCACGGACAGGAGCATCCGTGTTTGGCCACATCGCGGTGAACGCACATTGGAAGCGTGTATTCGTCATCGCCATACTCGCGTATCAGCCGGCGTGATGGTATAGGATGCCATTGATTATACGTCTCGGTCACCTCTTGTTCTCATAGACGGCACTTTTCAGTGGACGTTACATTTCAAATATGTTACGACCCGTGGGTCTGCTCGTCATTCGATCCCTTCGAAACCCTACATTTCAGCAGGATAATGCACGACCGCACGTTGCAGGTCCTGTACGGGCCTTTCTGGATAGAGACAATGTTCGACTGCTGCCCTGCCCCGCAAATTCTCCAGATCTCTCACCAATTGAAAACGTCTGGCCAATGGTGGCCGAGCAACTGGCTCGTCACAATACGTCACTCACTACTCTTGTCGAACTGTGGTATCGTGTTGAAGCTGCATGGACAGCTGTACCTGCACACGCCATCCAAGCTCTGTTTGACTCAATGCCCAGGCGTTCAACGCCTTTATTACGGCCAGAGGTGGTTGTTCTGGGTAGTGATTTCTCAGGATCTATACACCCAAATTGCGAGAAAATGTAATCACATGTCAGTTCTAGTATAATATATTTGTCCAATGAATACCCGTTTATCATCTGCATTTCTTCTTGGTGTAGCAATGTTAATGGCCAGTAGTGAGCGTTAGTTACCTTTGAGACTGGACGTGGTGAGTTGATGTTATTCAAGAATCCTTTTAAGGTGACAAAGACGCCATCATCAACACCTCACTGAGTTTGAATGTGGTCGCGTAATACGGGCACGAGAATATGGAAGTTCCTTCTACCATATTTTAGACAGACTTTCCAGGAATGTAGCTACTGTTTATGATTGCTGGCAGCGGTGGTTACTTAATGTTGGGACTCCGGACGGCCACATGCCACTACCGAGAGGAAAGACCATCGCGTTCGGCGTATGGCTCTGACGCAATGTACTGCATCTGCAGCAGCAATTTGAGCATCACAGTAACACAACGAACTGTTACAAATGGGTTCCATCAAGCACAGCTCCGAGCCAGATGTCCTGTAGCGTCCATTCTGCTGACCCCAAACCACCGCCATTTGCGGTCATAGGGGTGTCGAGCGAGAGCTCACTGGAGGGTGGGCTGTAGGTCTGTTGTGTTTTCTGATGAAAGCCGGTTCTGCCACTGATGACAGTGTGTTCGTTAGAAGGAGGTCAGTTGAGGGCCTGCAAACATTATGTCTGCGAGCTTGACGCATTGGGCCTATACATCTTGAGTTACGGTCTACGGTGCGATTTTGTATGTCAGCAGGAACACTCTCGTCGTTATCCGACGCACCCGTCTGAAAATTCTTACGTCAGTCTTGTGATTCGACCAGTTGTGCTGCTATTGATAAACAGTATTCCAGTGGGTGTTTACCAACAAGATAACACTCGCCCATATACTGCTGTTGTAAGCAAACCAGTTGTACAGAGTATCGACACATTGCCTTGGTCCGTTCGATCACCAGATTCGTCTCAAATTGAGCACATATTGAAGATTATCGAACGACAACTGCACCGTTATCCATAACCAGCATTTACCGTCCCTTTATTCACCTACTAAGTGTAACAGGTGTGGAACTCCATCCTACAAACTGACATCCGGCACATGTACAGCACAGTGCATGCACGTTTGCATGCTTGCATTCAGTATGTTGTTGGCTACAGTGCTTATCGATGTACCTGAATTTCACATTTGCAATGGCCTACCTCGCGTTTACATTAACTTATGATCTTGCAATGTTAATCACGTAAACGTGTTACGCAGAAATATGTATTCCCGAGATTTCATTTCTCTACATTAATTATTTTTTAGGGTTGCAATTTCTTTTCCGACAGTATATACACTTACAGATGGCAAGTTGCAGCATCGTTCTGAGGACTGAACGGAGCCGTCTGGTATGCAGCCGAGGGCACAGCCTAAATCGGACACGTCTTCATTTCTGTGACGAGCGTGGCCGCATATTTATTGAGATGTTGTGCTGGGAGACTGATGGCGTTCCTTCGTAGGTAGGTTAGATATGCATTGTTCATCTGATACGACCATTCTCGTGTTAGAGATCGCGTGGAACAGAAATGGGGCTATTTAAGTTTTGACGATGATATTCCCGACTGAAAACACACCACACAGATCAGTAGTCAAATATAGAGAATAAAGAAAACTGAAGTATTAGCAGTTAACAGCCGAAATATTCTCAGAACTCGCATCTCTGCAAGACGATGTGCGTTTCTACAAAATACTTAGTACAGTAAGTTGGTTGAGACTCGAAATTTATGGAAGTTTTCAACAGCTTACGGAAAATGTTTCGTTAACTCAAACTTTTTGTTACAGCGACATTAAGCGCCAAAGGTACAACGTTTACGAAAGTCTAGGTGATTATGTGACCATAACAGACATGACAGACTTTCATTAACATCCTACTTAAACAACGAAATGGAGACATTTAATTCAGACCCTACAAAAATACAAATGAATCTTAAATCCTTTTCTTGAAGGATATATGTATACCGCATAAGGCAAAGGTCGTCCAAAGCATAATGAAACCATTCCGATAACGTTTCGATAATCGCTGTCGTTACAGGAGATGGAGAAGGGAACCTAATAAGAAAAATGCCGTTACGTTTCGTAATTATGTAACAAGAGTGTAGACATGAGTCACCTAATTTTCAAAAATGTTAATGAATAAATCCTATTTTTTCTTCCAGTCTCTCTTGGATTAGCCTGCAAATGAAAAGGAAGACGCCAATCAGAAATATTAAAATTAAAAATGCACTTCTACATGAGGATTCTACCATACCACTAGTTCATCTCTTTATAAATTTACAAATGATAAGTATTAGAATAACCACATTACCTTTACAGAAATACGAGACAATTTGAACATCGCGCCAGATCACGATGAAATCTCTATTAGATATTACATTTAATAAGCTGCAGGATTAATCCTCTTCCTAGGCCAAACCTAATAAGATTCTTGCATAAAACTAATAGTCCTGTTTAACTGAAAAGTAACGTACATCGTTCCCATTATAAAGGGGGAGAAATAACGGCAGTGCGCAATTAATGCCAAGTACCCTAAATTTGCAAGCCCCAAGACCATGTTTTAAGGTGGAATATTGTGAGGTTCTTATAAGAGAAAAAGATTTTAACACACAACCTGACAAGAAGAGTTCATTTTTCATCTTCTTCTTTTTCTTCTTCTCTTCAGATACTATGTAAAATTTCCTATTACAGTACTCGTCTTTGCTGGGTCTTTCGCTGTCTCTTATTCCGTGGCGTTTGTAATTTCTAGCCCTTAAGGGGAGTCTCTCACTACCCATTGTTTCTATGCGTGGATCCAGTTTCTTCTATAATCTAGAATTTCTTCATTTAGACTAAAACATTTTTCTTGTTCTTTAATATTTTGATTCTTCTGTCTTCTATTGTGAAATCTTCAACTCGTCACAGGAATTTCATTTCTTGCGCTTCAACACTGCTTTCTTGGGTTCACCCAGCTGTCGCTTCCATAGAGCAGTGTGGGGACTGAAACTGTTTTGTAGAATTTAATTTGAACTGTGTTCCAGGTTTTTTTAAAGGTTTCTGTTAATGTTCCAAATACCCTGCTGAATTTACTAACCCTAGTTTCTATATCTCACTGTAACCACATGTCACCTCACTACATACATGGTGTTTCAAAAATGACCGGTAAATTTGAAACGGCAATAAAAACTAAACGAGCAGCGATAGAAATACACCGTTTGTTGCAATATGCTTGGGACAACAGTACATTTTCAGGCAGACAAACTTTCGAAATTACAGTAGTTACAATTTTCAACAACAGATGGCGCTGCGGTCTGGGAAACTCTATAGTACGATATTTTCCACATATCCACCATGCGTAGCAATAATATGGCGTAGTCTCTGATTGAAATTATCGAAACCTTTGACAACGTGTCTGGCGGAATGGCTTCACATGCAGATGAGATGTACTGCTTCAGCTGTTCAATTGTTTCTGGATTCTGGCGGTACACCTGGTCTTTCAAGTGTCCCCACAGAAAGAAGTCACAGGGGTTCATGTCTGGCGAATAGGGAGGCCAATCCACGCCGCCTCCTGTATGTTTCGGATAGCC
Organism: Schistocerca americana; assembly: GCF_021461395.2. Lineage (NCBI taxonomy): Eukaryota > Metazoa > Arthropoda > Insecta > Orthoptera > Acrididae > Schistocerca > Schistocerca americana. The sequence goes on along the minus strand of NC_060121.1, from coordinate 788,744,988 downwards.
CAAAGCAATCACACGATCATCGAAATATTCATTCAGGAAATTAAAGACGTCGGCCGTGCGATGTGGCCGGGCACCATCTTGCATAAACTACGAGGTGTTCGCAGTGTCGTCTAAGGCAGTTTGTACCGCCACAAATTCACGAAGAATGTCCAGATAGCGTGATGCAGTAATCGTTTCGGATCTGAAAAATGGGCCAATGATTCCTTTGGAAGAAATGGCGGCCCAGACCAGTACTTTTTGAGGATGCAGGGACGATGGGACTGCAACATGGGGCTTTTCGGTTCCCCATATGCGCCAGTTCTGTTTGTTGACGAAGCTGTCCAGGTAAAAATAAGCTTCGTCAGTAAACCAAATGCTGCCCACATGCATGTCGCCGTCATCAATCCTGTGCACTATATCGTTAGCAAATGTCTCTCGTGCAGCAATGGTAGCGGCGCTGAGGGGTTGCCGCGTTTGAATTTTGTATGGATAGAGGTGTAAACTCTGGCGCATGAGACGATACGTGGACGTTGGCATCATTTGGACCGCAGCTGCAACACGGCGAACGGAAACCCGAGGCCGCTGTTGGATCACCTGCTGCACTAGCTGCGCGTTGCCCTCTGTGGTTGCCGTACGCGGTCGCCCTACCTTTCCAGCACGTTCATCCGTCACGTTCCCAGTCCGTTGAAATTTTTAAAACAGATCCTTTATTGTATCGCTTTTCGGTCCTTTGGTTACATTAAACCTCCGTTGAAAACTTCGTCTTGTTGCAACAACACTGTGTTCTAGGCGGTGGAATTCCAACACCAGAAAAATCCTCTGTTCTAAGGAATAAACCATGTCGTCTGCAGCACACTTGCACGTTGTGAACAGCACACGCTTACAGCAGAAAGACGACGTACAGAATGGCGCACCCACAGACTGCGTTGTCTTCTATATCTTTCACATCACTTGCAGCGCCATCTGTTGTTGAAAATTGTAACTACTGTAATTTCGAAAGTTTGTCTGCCTGAAAATGTACTGTTGTCCCAAGCATATTGCAACAAACGGTGTATTTCTATCGCTGCTCGTTTAGTTTTTATTGCCGTTTCAAATATACCGGTCATTTTTGAAACACCCTGTGGGTAGCCTAAGTGGTTTACTTCTTCTAAAATCTTCTAATCTACCATAGTTTGGGCTCTAGTATGGAACTCCCCCATGCGGCCATTGTCTTAGCTTTTTCTGTTGAGAGCCCCATGTCAGATACTTACTTGCTACAGTAAGTAAATTCCTAACTGGAGACCCTTTTCTCTATTTGCTAGGATCACTGCATTGTCAGCATGTACCAAGTTACTTATAAGAGTTCTGCTTTTTAGGTACATACCTTTTTGAAATTCTGTTATCTATATGTACGTCATTTCATGTATGTCAATGTTAAACAAAGTTCAGGAGATAGAATAGCCTTGTCGCCCTCGTTGTTAGTTGTGTATCCATTGCTACTTCAAATACTATTCCAGTAGGTGGGTGTGTATTAGGTTGGTGCATAAGTTCGAAATGATTTTGTTTTGCATCTTGGTATTTCAGTTGCTGCGGGTTTGTTTATCGATTGTCATTTGTTTTTTGTACTTCACTGTTTCTATGAGAGTTTACATATTCTCATTTCGACATCTGGAGATACTGAGTGGAGCTGTGGACGCTGGGAAGTGTAGTGCCAAATAGAGAAATAGAAACATTTTCAACGTATTCTTCTGTTTGAGTTCAGTAGAGAGGAGACAACAGCGTAGGCAGCCACAAAAATTTGCGCCGTGTACGTACATAATGCCATTTGACAGAGCACGGCAAGAAACTGGTTTACTAGTTTTAAGGAGTATCGTTTAACACTGGTGACTCTCGAAGTTCGGGAAAATCCTCGGGCCTAGATGAAGTTAGTTTGAACGCGTTAATTCAGAACGATCCAAGTCACTGTACTTGAGAACTCACTGATGTGGTGAACTGTGATCATTCCATTATCGTGTGATATTTGCATGCTATGGGCAAGGATAGAAAATCAGGTATATTGCTACCGCATACTTTAAGCCCAAATAACAAAGCTCAGCGAGTTGCATCCGCAAAAGATGATTTAATGCATATGGTGGAAAAGCGACCGTATAGTGCACTGGGAATTGCTTTCTCGAGATGTAACCATCTCTGCTGACATTTATTGTCAACAAATGAGTCGTCTTGCAGACGCATTCTAAGAGCACTGACTGCACTATACCGGAGATGGGTCCGGAAGTCATTCCGCACCCATTTTGTTCACCCGCTTCAAGGACCTTCCTTCGCGGATGAAAACCTGCTCCGGACATGGTTCGACGAGTTTTTCGCCTCAAAACTACGCGATTTCGACAGTTGCGGAATCGGAAAGTTGCCCCAGCATCGTAAACAGTGAAGGGAAACATATTACTGATGAGAAAAGCCTCTATTAGGCGAATCTGTTGTATTTATTAAACATGCATACCACCACAATAGCAGTAAAGCGTTTGTTGGAAACTGGAAGGTCACTACTTTATCCTTTGCAACTGGTCGGCTGCTCTTAATCGGAAAACTGGAAGGTGGTGGGGTCGTATCCCGTCAGACTATGCATATTTTAAATCTGCCTTTAAGCTAGTCTTCACTTCTCAACATCGTGAAGATTCACCGAAAACGACACACGGTTCGTATTCTACGTTAAGCTGTAGGTAGCCTTACCGCGGTAGGATTACTGGGTTAGTTTAGGGACGCGAAAGTCGCCGAAGTGGCGTGCAGTTGAAAGACGAGCACCAACTCGTTGAGCTACAGAAAATTACACTCCGGGAAACTGAAATAAGAACACCGTGAATTCATTGTCCCAGGAAGGGGAAACTTTATTGACACATTCCTGGGGTCAGATACATCACATGATCACACTGAGAGAACCACAGGCACATAGACACAGGCAACAGAGCATGCACAATGTCGGCACTAGTACAGTGTATATCCACCTTTCGCAGCAATGCAGTCTGCTATTCTCCCATGGAGACGATCGTAGAGATGCTGGATGTAGTCCTGTGGAACGGCTTGCCATGCCATTTCCACCTGGCGCCTCAGTTGGACCAGCGTTCGTGCTGGACGTGCAGACCGCGTGAGACGACGCTTCATCCAGTCCCAAACATGCTCAATGGGGGACAGATCCGGAGATCTTGCTGGCCAGGGTAGTTGACTTACACCTTCTAGAGCACGTTGGGTGGCACGGGATACATGCGGACGTGCATTGTCCTGTTGGAACAGCAAGTTCCCTTGCCGGTCTAGGAATGGTAGAACGATGGGTTCGATGACGGTTTGGATGTACCGTGCACTATTCCGTGTCCCCTCGACGATCACCAGTGGTGTACGGCCAGTGTAGGAGATCGCTCCCCACACCATGATGCCGGGTGTTGGCCCTGTGTGCCTCGGTCGTATGCAGTCCTGATTGTGGCCCTCACCTGCACGGCGCCAAACACGCATACGACCATCATTGGCACCAAGGCAGAAGCGACTCTCATCGCTGAAGACGACACGTCTCCATTCGTCCCTCCATTCACGCCTGTCGCGACACCACTGGAGGCGGGCTGCACGATGTTGGGGCGTGAGCGGAAGACTGCCTAACGGTGTGCGGGACCGTAGCCCAGCTTCATGGAGACGGTTGCGAATGGTCCTCGCCGATACCCCAGGAGCAACAGTGTCCCTAATTTGCTGGGAAGTGGCGGTGCGGCCCCTTCGGCACTGCGTAGGATCCTACGGTCTTGGCGTGCATCCGTGCGTCGCTGCGGTCCGGTCCCAGGTCGACGGGCACGTGCACCTTCCGCCGACCACTGGCGACAACATCGATGTACTGTGGAGACCTCACGCCCCACGTATTGAGCAATTCGGTGGTACGTCCACCCGGCCTCCCGCATGCCCACTATACGCCCTCGCTCAAAGTCCGTCAACTGCACATACGGTTCACGTCCACGCTGTCGCGGCTTGCTACCAGTGTTAAAGACTGCGATGGAGCTCCGTATGCCACGGCAAACTGGCTGACACTGACGGCGGCGGTGCACAAATGCTGCGCAGCTAGCGCCATTCGACGGCCAACACCGCGGTTCCTGGTGTGTCCGCTGTGCCGTGCGTGTGATCATTGCTTGTACAGCCCTCTCGCAGTGTCCGGAGCAAGTATGGTGGGTCTGACACACCGGTGTCAATGTGTTCTTTTTTCCATTTCCAGGAGTGTATTATTATTACTGCTACTAAAGCAAAAAAATCTTCCAAATGCACGCAAATTAACTATCCTGCGTTCTAGATAACCTGGCTGGTAATGGAAATGTAATTTGGAAAACTGCAGCACTGCGATGCCTAATGGTGACTGCATTTGATAGAAATGCGTACTGAGAGTGACAGCTTGGGTGAGGACGTTAAGCTGGTATCAAAAGTCTTTACTCTGCACTTCTACATCAGTATCACATATACAGGGTGTTACAAAAAGGTATGGCCAAACTTTCAGGAAACATTCCTCACACACAAATAAAGAAAAGATGTTATGTGGACATGTGTCCGGAAACGCTTAATTTCCATGTTAGAGCTCATTTTAGTTTCGTCAGTTTGTACGCTCAATGGAGCACGTTATCATGATGTCATACGGGATACTCTATCTGTGCTGCTAGAACATGTGCCTTTACAAGTACGATGGAGCTCCTGCACATTTCAGTCGAAGTGGTCGCACGCTTCTCAACAACAGATTCGGTGACCGATGGATTGGTAGAGGCGGACCAATTCCATGGCCTCCACGCTCTCCTGACCTCAGCCCTCTTGAATTTCATTTATGGGGGCATTTGAAAGCTCTTGTCTACGCAACCCCGGTACCAAATGTTGAGACTCTTCGTGCTCGTATTGTGGACGGCTGTGATACAATACGCCATTCTCCAGGGATGCATCAGCGCATCAGGGATTCCATGCGACGGACGCTGGATGCATGTATCCTCGCTAGCGGAGGACATTTTTAACATTTCCCGTAACAAAGTGTTTGAAGTCACACTGGTACGTTCTGTTGCTGTGTGTTCCCATTCCATGACTAATGTGATTTGAAGAGAAGTAATGAAATGAGCTCTAACATGGAAAGTAAGCGTTTCCGGACACATGTCCACATAACATATTTTCTTTCTTTGTGTGTGAGGAATGTTTTCTGAAAGTTTGGCTGTAACTTTTTGTAACACCCTGTATACTCTGGAAGCCACCGTACAGTGCCTGGGGAAGGGTACCCCGTACCACTGCTTGCCGTTTCCTTTCCTTTTCCACTCGCAGATAGAACGAGGCAAAAACGAATATCTAAATGCCTCCGTACGATCCCTAATGTCTCGCATTTTCATGGTCCTTACACAACTTGTAGGTTGATGGCAGTAGGGTTATTCCGCAGTCAGCTTCAAAGGCCGGTTCACTATATTTTCTCAATAGATTTCCTCGAAAGGATCGTCGCCTTCCTCCAGGGAATCCCATCCGAGCACTCAAAGTATCTTCGTAACACCTGCATGTTGTTTGAACCTACCGGTAATATATTTAGCGGCCTGCCACTGAATCGCTTCGATGTCTTCTTTCAGTTTGACATGAAGCGGATCCTAAATACCCGAGGAAACACTTTTCCCTCAAATGCTTCCAATAAGCCATAGTCGACCATTCGCCTTCCCTACCACAATCGACAAAGACTTGTTCCATTTCATATCGTTTTGCAACTGGACACCCAGTCAATTAAATGACTTGACTGTGTCAACCAGGACACTATTAATACTGTATCTGAACATTACGGATATGTTTTTCCTACTCATCCGCATTAACTTACATTTTGCTACATTTAGAGCCCGATGCCGTTGATCACACCTACTATAAACTTCGTCTAAGTCATCTACATCTACATCTATACCCCGCAAGCCACCTGACGGTGTGTGGCGAAGGTACCTTGAGTACCTCTATCGGTTCTCCCTTCTATTCCAATCTCGTATTGTTCGTGGAAAGAAAGATTGTCGGTATGCCTCTGTGTGGGCTCTAATCTCTCTGATTTTATCCTCATGGTCTCTTCGCGAGGTATACGTAAGAGGGAGCAATATACTGCTTGACTCCTCGGCGAAGGTATGTTCTCGAAACTTCAATAAAAGCCCGTACCGAGCCACTGAGCGTCTCTCTTGCAGAGTCTTCCAATGGCGGCTCCGTAACGCTTTTGCGATTACTAAATGATCCTGTAACGAAGCGCGCTGCTCTCCGTTGGATCTTCTCTGTCTCTTTTCTCAACCCTATCTGGTTCGGATGCTACACCGGTGAGCAGTATTCAAGCAGTGGGCGAACAAGTGTACTGTAACCTACTTCCTTTGTTTTCGGATTGCATTTCCTTAGGATTCTTCCAATGGATGTCAGTCTGGCATCTGCTTTACCGACAATTAATTTTATATGGTCATTCCATTTTAAATCACTCCTAATGCCTACTCCTAGATAATTTATGGAATTAACTGCTTCCAGTTGCTGACCTGCTATATTGTAGCTAAATGATATAGTATCTTTCTTTCTATGTATTCGCAGCACATTACACTTGTCTACATTGAGATTCAATTGCCATTCCCTGCACCATGCGTCGATTCGTTGCAGATTCTCAGATTCTCCTGCATTTCAGTACAATTTTCCATTGTTACAAGCTCACGATATACTACAGCATCATCCGCAAAACGCCTCAGTGAACATCCGATTTTATCCACAGGGTCATATACAAGGTGAGTCACCTAACGTTACCGCTGGATATATTTCGCAAACCACATCAAATACTGACGAACCGATTCCACAGACCGAACGTGAGGAGAGGGGCTAGTGTAATTGTTTAATACAAACCATACAAAAATGCACGGAAGTACGTTTTTTAACACAAACCTACGTTTTTTTAAATGGAACCACGTTAGTTTTGTTAGCACATCTGAACATATAAACAAATACGTAATCAGTGCCGTTTGTTGCATTGTAAAATGTTAATTACATCCGGAGATACTGAAACCTACAGTTGACGCTTGAAACCTCCGACGTTCAGTTGCGTGTTGTAACAAACACGGGCCACGGTCGGCAAGCAGCATCTGCAAGGACATGTTTACGATGACGACCGTGTTTACGAGTGTGGCTGTAGCGCACTGTTGCGGTTTGGTCTAGCAGTCGCAGTGTCCGCATGTAGCGCTTGCTGCTATTGTTATTCTGCATTCGTCTCCGCATGCAGACCAACTGTAGTACACCGTGTTACCAGACGTCTGTGATAGTGTAGTGTTGTAGGAACTGTGACCATGGTGTATTCGAACTCTGAAAAGGCGGAGATGATACTCATCTATGGCGAGAATCGACGAAATGCAGCTGAAGCCTGCAGGGTGTATGCAGAACGGTACCCGGACAGAGGGCATCCAACGTGCCGCACATTGTAAAACATCTACCGCCAACTGTATGCAACAGGGATGGTCGTAGCACGCAAACGGGTCCGTAAAAGGCCCGTCACAGGAGAAGCGGGTGCAGTTGGTGTGTTAGCTGCTGTTGCCATGAACCCACACATGAGTACACGGGACATTGCGAGAGCCGGTGGACTGAGTCAAAGTAGTGTCATGCGCATACTGCATCGTCACCGCTTTCACCCGTTTCATGTGTCGCTACATCAGCAATTACATGGTGATGACTTTAATCATCGAGTGCAATTCTGTCAATAGGCATTAACAGAGAATGCGTTGCAGTTCTACCTGTTTACCGATGAAGCGGGTTTCACAAACCACGGCGCAGTGAATCTACGGAACATGCACTACTGGTCCGTGGACAATCCTCGCTGGCTCAGACAGGTAGAGCGACAGCGACCGTGGACAGTAAATGTATGGTGCGGAATCATTGGCGACCAACTCATGGGTCCTCACTTCATTGCAGGGGCCCAAACAGCTGCAAATACATCGCGTTTCTACAGATACAGGAATAGCGCAGTAGGCAGTACAGTTGAAGAGGAATGGACATCTCTGAAAAGGGCCATCACAGAAGTTGGGAAGGAAAACATAGGTACAAAGAAGGTAGCTGCGAGGAAACCATGGGTAACAGAAGAAACGCTTCAGTTGATTGATGAAAGGAGGAAGTACAAACATGTTCCGGGAAAATCAGGAATACAGAAATACAAGTCGCTGAGAAATGAAATAAATAGGAAGTGCAGAGAAGCTAAGACGAAATGGCTGCAGGAAAAATGCGAAGACATCAAAAAAGATATGATTGTCGGAAGGACAGACTCAGCATACAGGAAAGTCAGAACAACCTTTGGTGACATTAAAAGCAACGGTGGTAACATTAAGAGTGCAACGGCAATTCCACTGTTAAATGCAGAGGAGAGAGCAGATAGGTGGAAAGAATACACTGAAAGCCTCTTTGAGGGTGAAGATTTGTCTGATGTGATAGAAGAAGAAACAGGAGTCGATTTAGAAGAGATAGGGGATCCAGTATTAGAATCGGAATTTAAATGAGCTTTGGAGGACTTACGGTCAAATAAGACAGAAGGGATGGATAATATTCCATCAGAATTTCTAAAATCATTGGGGGAAGTGGCAACAAAACGACTATTCACGTTGGTGTGTGGAATATTTGAGTCTGGCGATATACCATCTGACTTTCGGAAAAGCATCATCCACACAATTCCGAAGACGGCAAGAGCTGACAAGTGTGAGAATTATATCACAATTAGCTTAACAGCTCATGCATCGAAGCTGCTTACAAGAATAATATACAGAAGAATGGAAAAGAAAATTGAGAATTCGCTAGGTGACGATCAGTTTGGCTTTGGGGAAAGTAAAGGGACGAGAGAGGCAATTCTGACGTTACGGCTAATAATGGAAGCAAGGCTAAAGAAAAACCAAGACACTTTCATAGGGTTTGTCGACCTGGAAAAAGCGTTTGACAATATGAAATGGTGCAAGCTGTTCGAGATTCTGGCTCACCACTGCATTACGCCAGTTAATGAATGAACGTGATGCTGCACATACGGCCTTCAAGCGTAATCCAACTCCCGAGGCGTACGAAGCTTATAGGAAACTCCGGAATAGAACCAAGCAAAGCGTGAGGAATGCCAAAATCAGACACGCCCGCTCTGTCGTATGCGGCATATCAAAACCTGCTGCACTGTGGAAAAAGCTGCGCAGTTTCGGTATAGGGAAGCGAAGATCTGACGCTCTTTATCAAGCGTCTGCAGAAGAATTAAACGATTTCTTCTCAACAGCCGTAAACTGCCACGCAACGACAAATTACCAGCCCCAAGATATCAATCTCTCGAGAGACAAGTTTTTCCTAAAACATGTCACTACCGGCACAGTACACAAGGCAATTATGAGAATCTCTTCCGAGGCAGTAGGAAATGATGGAGTGAGCATTGGCATGATTAAGAACGTCGTAAACACTATTACTCCAGTTATCACAGACATCTTCAACCTGTCTCTTGTCAGTAGTACATATCCTACTGAGTGGAAGCAAAGCTTAATTCAACCTATACCCAAGACTGACAACCCTAAGTCGCCAGGTGACTACAGGCCGATCAGCATACTTCCTGCAATATCTAAAGCCCTAGAACACATCGTCCATGAACAGCTGACGGATTACCTCAAAACTCATAACATCCACGACAAATATCAGTCAGGCTTTCGAAAGCACCATAGTACAGCAACTGCATTAATCAAAGTAACTGATGACATTAAACATGCTATGGACAGACGTGAAGCTACCATCCTAACACTGCTTGACTTTAGCAAGGCTTTTGATACAGTTGACTTTGATATATTACTAATTAAAATGAAGCAGCTGAATTTCTCAAACAGCGCAATACACTGGTTCGACAGCTACCTCAAAAACAGAAGTCAACAAGTCATTTGTGGGTCGGAAAAGTCATCATGGAAAAACGTGCGCTCTGGAGTTCCCCAAGGCTCCGTCCTTGGTCCATTACTCTTCTCACTGTACATTAATGATATTTCTTCAGTGATTCACTCCTGCAACTACCATCTATATGCCGACGACATCCAACTGTACATAAGTGCAAGCCCCAAGAACATTGCTGACGCAGTAGCGAGTATGAACGCAGATCTTTGCTCTGTTTCTCGATGGGCCCAGAACCTAGGTCTGAAACTAAACCCCAAGAAATCCCAGGTCATACTTATATCTCATCCAAAGTTAATCAGTCGGTACTTTCGCGAAATAGTCCCTCAAATACTCCTCAATGGTACCCAACTACCATACCAAAAAACAGTAAAAGACCTTGGAATAATCTTGGATGAACACCTAAACTGGGAAGAACAAACAGCCACAGTTTGCCGGAAATCGCTCTCCTCCCTACATGCAATTCAAAAATTTAGAAAAATATTTCCAACCCATGTTAAACAAAAATTAGTCCAAACACTAGTCTTGCCTAATCTTTACTACTGTGATGTAGTTCAACATGGCACAAATAATGAAAATTCTAGATGCCTCGAGCTAGTGATGAATGCTTGTGTTAGATACGTATGCAACATACGGTTGTATGATCATATCAGTCCTTCATACTCCCAGCTAGGTTGGATACGCCCACATAAGGCACGCGATCTCCACACGATGTGCTTACTTCATCGATTTCTTAGCCACTGGTGCCCCCAATACTTATCTTCTCACATTAAACACCTATCATCATTCCACAACCGCAATACCAGATCGGATACGTCTAGCATCTTGGCTGTACCTTTACATAACACAAAATCTTTCTCCATGTCATTCTCCATCTCAGCCATACGACTATGGAACGCGCTCCCCTGTGATCTGCGTCTTATCCAAAACCACTCAACATTCAAGAGGGAACTTAAGACTTACATATTAGGGACGGTATAGCCACCATTGTTGTGCCCCCCCCCCCCCCTCATCTTTTTCTTTCTCCTCTCCATCATAGCTTCGAATTTTACCATTCTATTTCTCTTCCTCTAACCAATCTACCTCTTCTATATCTCTTTCACCCCATTCTATCATCTTAAGTCTCTGCTTGATGAGAATAACTCACAAGCTGCAAAAATATAACGAGAAAATTCCCAACTAGCAATAGGACTGACACTCATAAAAGAAAAATATGTTTACTTTCATATACATAGTCATTATTATTATTATTATTATTATTATCACTATTATTACTATTTTTATTATTCTTGATTGTTATAATTATTTTTTGATTGTTATAATTATCATTGTACTACTTTTATAATCTCTATTTTTTTTGTTTAACATTAATACTGTATAACATGTTATATGTCCTAATTTTCTGTAGACACTGAAATTTGTTGAATCTGAGTATGCCTGGTTAGGTGTAAGAGAGGGCCTGAAGGCCCTAATCTTGCCAGGTAAAATAAATGCATAAATAAATAAATAAATAAATAAATAAGCTATAGGGAGAGACGGGTCATATACAATATGTACAACAACCAAGAGGGAATAATAAGAGTGGACGATCAAGAACGAAGTGCTCGTATTAAGAAGGGTGTAAGACAAGGCTGTAGCCTTTCGCCCCTACTCTTCAATCTGTACATCGAGGAAGCAATGATGGAAATAAAAGAAAGGTTCAGGAGTGGAATTAAAATACAAGGTGAAAGGATATCAATGATACGATTCGCTGATGACATTGCTATCCTGAGTGAAAGTGAAGAAGAATTAAATGATCTGCTGAACGGAATGAACAGTCTAATGAGTACACAGTATGGTTTGAGAGTAAATCGGAGAAAGACGAAGGTAATGAGAAGTAGTAGAAGTGTGAACAGCGAGAAACTTAACATCAGGATTGATGGTCACGAAGTCAATGAAGTTAAGGAATTCTGCTACCTAGGCAGTAAAATAACCAATGACGGACGGAGCAAGGAGGACATCAAAAGCAGACTCGCTATGGCAAAAAAGACATTTCTGGCCAAGAGAAGTCTACTAATATCAAATACCGGCCTTAATTTGAGGAAGAAATTTCTGAGGATGTACGTCTGGAGTACAGCATTGTATGGTAGTGAAACATGGACTGTGGGAAAACCAGAACAGAAGAGAATCGAAGCATTTGAGATGTGGTGCTATAGACGAATGTTGAAAATTAGGTGGACTGATAAGGTAAGGAATGAGAAGGTTCTACGCAGAATCGGAGAGGAAAGGAATATGTGGAAATCACTGATAAGGAAGAGGGACAGGATGATAGGACATCTGCTAAGACATGAGGGAATGACTTCCATGGTACTAGAGGGAGCTGTAGAGGGCAAAAACTGTAGAGGAAGACAGAGATTGGAATACGTCAAGCAAATAATTGAGGACGTAGGTTTGCAAGTGCTACTCTGAGATGAAGAAGTTAGCACAGGAAAGTAATTCGTGGCGGGCCGCATCAAACCAGTCAGTAGACTGATGACAAAAAAAAAAAAAAAAAAAAAAAAAAAAAAAAAAAAAAAAAAAAAAAAAAAAAAAAAAAGAGTATGGAATCTGCCTGTTCCTCTTCATCCATAATTCTCAGTGTATCATGCGAGAAAAGGGCAAGCTCAGTTTCACACGAACGTTGCGCTTTAAAACCATGCTGACTCTTAGACATAAGCTTTTCAGCCCATAAGTAACTTATTATATTCGAGCCCAGAATATGTTGAAGAATTCTGCATGCCTCAGTGACATTAATACAATTGCTGTTTATGTAGGCAATTGCCTTGGGGTTATCTGCAGCAGCCGTCATAGCCTTTATTATAAGATCTCACAGAATCATATTATCTTCCTCGAAACAGAGAATTCCTAGGAAGACAGAGTTCATTGCAGTTTGGCTGATTAGTTTTATAAGTAGCAGCATCACGTACTTTATATCCGAGGGGGGATTCCAAATGAGGTCTAACAGCGGAAAAATGTGGCACAACTGATTGCGGTTGTAGTGGGAATGGGAATGGAACAATCGGCACTATCTCCACCAGCCTAATGATGTCTGTTTACGAGTTTTCGTCTCATTTGGGTGGCAGATTATCAGCAAATGTCACCAACGTGCATCCCTTTGACCTACAGAGGAAAGTTGCATTCTCCATCATTAGAGCATAAATAACTTCCGCCATAAAAGTTCAGGAAGTTATCAATAATGGGGTTCCTCACCTAAAGGGGCGTTTCAATCTAGAAACTCGATCAGGTCCTCTGGCACACAGTAAATAATATAATCATACTCCAGGAATAATTTTTATAATGACACAAAATTAAAAATAATTTCAAGTACAAAATATATACAATGAGTTCACTGGGAAAATATTAGTCATCCCTAACTGATCCCTACAGGCTTCACTTAATACCCTCAATGTTCGGATACAGAATTAGTAGTGTCCTGTGGTACACAGTCACGTCGTTCAAGTGTCTGGGCGTAACGTTGCAAAGCGATATGAAGCGGAAAGGGAATGTCAGAACGGTGGGAGGGAAGGCGAATGTTCGACTTTGGTTTACTGAGAGAACTTAAGAAAAGTGCGATTCACGTATAAAGGAGACCGCATATAGGACGCAAGTGCGACCTATTCTTGAGTACTGCTGGAGTGTTTGGGATCCATACCAGTTCGGATTAAAGGAAGACATCGAAGTAATTCAAAGGCTGGCCGCTATATTTGTTACCGGCAGGTTCGCACAATACGCTAGTGTTACGGAGATTCTTCGGGAACTCAAATGGGATTCTCCCAAGGGAAGGATACTTTCTTTTCGAGGAACACTACTGAGAAAGTTTGGAGACTCGGCATTTGAAGCTGACTTCAGAACTATTCCACTGCCACCGACATAAATTTCGCGTAAGGACCACGAAGATACGAGGAATTAGGGCTCATATGGAAGGATATGCACAGCGATTCGTCAGACGGCATACGCTCCGCCAGTCAGCTACAGTCCGAGTTCGATGATTTCTGGCACATCGAAGACTAGCAGCTTTATGTGTATATGTGAGCAATGACCTTTTTCTCATGGTCCCCGTCGCAATGTCTGATCGACCTTCGTTCATTGCCTGCAGCAATTCATGTCAGGTTTGGAAGCGAGTTTGATTCACAAGCCATGAAAAGCTTTTCCGGACCCTCTCAGGACCTCTTTCCTCTTTCGTGGCCTCATGCGTTACACCACTGCTTGCAGACACGCCAAACTGTCCACCGCGAAACATAAATCCAGCAACGTCATACACTATATCGCCATGGGCACAGCGGAACGCGATCACTCCTTTTTGCCACTCTGTCAAGTCCTTCCATTTACCCAGGTTTACGTACAACCTCCGCTTGAAACATTAATGTCTCACTGGTCATTTCTGCTATATTCTCACGTAGAGGCAGTGCGCACCCGGTTGAGCACGTGACTCGCTCGCTGCGCCATCTGTAAAGGCTTAACTGTTCATCTGTGCTTGCACTCTGGGGTGACAAATGTTTTGTCCGGTGAGTCTCATAGCCCTAGTAGTGGACACCTCTTAAACTGCCAGACAAACTGTACCCTAGAGTCACACATACCCTCAAGTATTTTCTGGAGAAACTGCCTGAATATAGAACATTTTATGATAAAATTGGAGTCTCAAACAATAAAGGAATTTTATTTTGTGTCTGTCATGCACTTTCTTCAATCCATATTAGTATCAACACATCCAAAATTCGAGACTAAGTAAAAACTTCCATGGAGAATCTTCAATGATAAACTTGAAAGTGATCCGGGTGGGAGGACATTATTTACAGTTTAATTAGATGAAGATGCTATTCATGTAATTAAATTCACGTACAGCACAAGTATTCTGAGGTACACTCAATAATTCATTAATCGATCAAGTCATTATTTCCACAGTCTTGGAATGTGAACTAAAGTTATAGGCAACTGGCTGGCCTCTTCTATTAGAGAAAGTTGTGTTCAACCAATGATCGTTCTTTCAGTGGACGCTGACCAAAATTCGGCTTCAGAATCACTTTCATCACGAAAGTCACTTTCGTCACTTCCACGATTGATTTATTATAACAGTGCTTCTCGTATAACACGTTCTGTTAGTAAAATGGCAATAAATTCATCGAGATAACATTCGGAGGTCGTTTCTTCCATGCCCGTGGAGGTCACACTTCACACTGATGTGAATAGACACCAGTTGCAATGAAAGTTTAATCAGCTAAAATCAGTTGTTCAATGAACTTCTCGATAGAGTTTGATAAATATTTTATTTTTGTTGTTGTATGGTGATTGGGTGGGTGTTGGAATAACGATTTGAGATTAAATTTTTTGCAGAGTTTACTTTTTACGAAAAAAGACGTTTACGTTGCTTCTTGACATCGTCCTCTAACTATTTTGTTACAGTAAATTACAATTCAGCATAAAGAGAAGTAAAAAATAATAAATAAAAATCCTCCAAAAGGAGTAAACGAATGTCTATGGCAGCGTTTCTTGACCTATCAGTATTCGCGACCCAGTTTTCAATCATAACTTTCATCGCACTACCCCACTTCCTCCTATGTTACCGGCGTGCTAGGTACCCATTTCAAAATCTTCTAGGAAGTCTCTCAAATGCAGAAGAACAAATTTCAGAGCCGCACGGGGTAGCCGCGCGGTCTTAGGCGCCTTGTCACGGTTAGTTCAAGTTATATTAAATAGTGAGTAAGCTTAGGTACCGATGACCTCAGCAGTTTGGTCCCATAAGGCCATACCACAAAAACAAATTTCATACACCTGATGGTAAGTGATGAAATGGAAAAACTGTTTAGTAATAAATTGCTCTTTGAATTTTGGTCTGGGTTTTAGCGCAGAGTTTTCTACACTGAAGACATGAATCTTTCCTATATTATTACTATTTTCAACATCCTACGTTTCCAAAACCTGATATTCTGCTTTGAAGACAAAATATAGATCTCAGCTAAACATAGAAAAAGAACTCAGAATTCCATTTCCAAAATTACACACGTCCACCATAAACTCTGCTCTACAAGCCAGGCCCTAGGGAGTCACTAATAACAACTAAATTTGTTTTTTGAACAGCTTTTGAATTCGTATTTTTTTCTTTTCACTAAGCTCGCATTCCCCACCCTCCATTTCATATTATCATGGCACCCATAGGGGGGCCCATTCACAGGATTATAATCGCTAGTGTAAGACACTAAAAATCAAATGTTTCGATAGTTTGAAACCGATCACCAAGCCTAGAATTCATCCGTAACAAGCTAGACGAATTGGTAAAAATTTCCTAGACATTTCACGTTTTTCATTGTCACCTGCAGTACAAGTTGCTCAATGCCCTCTTAATAGCAATGAGGATCCTTTCTTCCTAAGTATAGTGCAGACACAGTCACATGCACAAGCAATGCACGGGGTCGATTTCTCTGGCTGTAAAAGGGATATGTGTGGCAAAGGACAGAGTCCTGCTGAGAGGCCACTACTTTTGCCTTAGTGGCTACGAAAAGTGTCGTTGCGGTAATGGTTCCACTGACTGCAGCTTACTGTCTCTTACTTCGAGCCCCGTGATCCTGTGACCAAGTGCTGGAATTTAGCGCGCAAAAGAACTTTGCGCAGAATTCTTTGGCTGTTAAATCCACTAGTTCATTGTTCCCAATTCCAATATGATCTGGTACCTAGCAGAATATAGTATTTCCCACATATTTGGAAAGGGGGTCTCCTGTAAGTATTCTTCTTCTTTCATGCCGTTGAATGCTTTCGCTGTCTGTAGCTCGGTTGTTAAGTTGTTAGTAAAAGATTAAAAATATGCAGAGTAAGGGCTTCAATGAACCTTGGTATTTTTCGATACTCAGTTTTTTCGCTTCTGGCAGAATTCTCTATATGCGAAAAACGCCTAGTTATACAGTGGTCTGGAGACCACGTTACACAGAAGGTTCCCCTATAAATGGCTAGATAAATTTGTTCAGTGATCGGAAGAAGATAACTACATAGCATCTGTAATATGACCATATAGAGCAAAGCTTCATAATTGCCTTACATAATTTGGATACGTAGCACAGAACTCGGATTTCAAGATCGAACACTTTTAAGTGTTGCAGTGCCGTCGAGTTCGCTTTTGTTACCACATAATAGATGGAGACGTCACTAAGCAAGCGAATTTTGAGATACCGATAGTGGTAAACAAGAGAGCACTCATGGCTGTCGCCAAACTGAAACGCATCACTGCAAAGTGACACGTAACTCCGGTACTGATGTCATGCGGCATATAATTATATTCTAATAATATAATACCATGAAATATCATCTTTGTACTTCGTTAAATACGATATAATTTCAATCCTGGTGATGACTGAGGGAGAAAGCAATTCCAGTCACCTTTAAGAACTGATATTTGTTTCTCGCAAAATCCCATAAGGTGCTTTTCCATAAATTGCATCATAACGAACTGACACCGCATGGTAAGTATCGCCTCACCAGTATAAATACGGAAGCTGGGTGTCAATGACCCATATTCATCCACGTACAGATATATTTTTATACGCGGTCCAGTCTCATTAATGGACCACCGCCTGTGTTAGATGTCGTCGTGCAATAACCCCCCTACAGACGACAGGAGAGGGCATATAAAGAATATCGGGCGCACGTGAAAACATTGCAATCGTTGTCCTACCGCAGAAACTGAACGATTCATTTGATGTCCAAAAGGCACTATCATTCGCTTTCAGGGCCACGGTTGGAAGCACTTCCGAAACTGCTAAGCTTACAAACTTTTAGCATGCCACCGTGGTTAATGCATACCGTGCATAGAAAACTGGCTCCATCGAAAACCGGCGACGAGGCAACTACCTTTTCGGTGTAACATGGGTGTAAATGTCACGGATGAACGACGGCTACGGAGATGTGTAGGGGCGAATAGACGTGCAGTTGTTGAGCAGCCGGTAACATAGGTGAAGCAAGGGGATATCTACCAGCAGTGTCTTCTCAACAACCGTTCAGCGAACGATGTTGTTTATCGGTCTCCGCAGCAGTCACCTAGTTCATGCACCCATGGTAACAGCTGTTCGTTGGCGACGAACGTAGCTGGACGTTCACTGAGTGGCGAAAGATGAATCATATTTCATGCTCAATCTGACTAAAGGCCATTGGCTTGTACAGCATGAAACGTCTGAACGCTAACACCTGCAACAAATGTCGGATGGGTCTAGGTGGGAGGAAGGAACGTCATGCTTTGGGAAATATCTTCGTGGCATTCCCTGCGTGATTTCGTCATTCTGGAAGCCACAATTGATCAACAAAAGCATCATGTCCACCCCAGCATGCAGCTGGTTTTTCCTTGGAGCGATGGCTTCTACCAGCAGAAGAATGCAACGTGTCACACCGCTCGCAGCATACGTGCGTGGTTGGAAGAGCACCAGACTAATTTATCATACTCCCCTGCTCACCAGATTTGCTGGAATAAAACAAACCCGAGAATCTGTGGGACCATTTCGATCAGGACGGTTCGCGCCATGGATCGTCAGCACCGAAACCTAGAGCATCTTTCCACGGAACTGGAGTCGCCATGACTCCACATCCCTTCCTGTACCTGCCAGAACCTCAATCACTCTTTTTCCTGCACGCCTCGCAGCGGTCAGCGCCACAAAAATTGGTTATAAACCCTTACGAGAGGTGGTCTCATTAACATCAGTGGACAGTGTACTGTTTATACTTGGTTATTAGTTTACGTGTATGGTCCCTCTGAATGTCGTTAGATGAAATAACTTTAGTGAATAATTAACCTCAATCATCATGTGAGGAACGAAGCTCTTCATTTAACTGAAGAGTTCCTAGATAACAGAACGCAGCATGTCATTCTCAATGGAGAGAAGTCTTCCGAAGTAAGAGTGATTTCAGGTGTGCCGCAGAGGAGTGACATAGGACTGTTGCTATTCACAATACACATAAATGACCTTGTGTATGACATCGGAAGTCCACTGAGGCTTTTTGCAGATGATGCTGTGGTGTATCGAGAGGTTGTAACAATGGAAAATTGTACTGAAATGCAGGAAGATCTGCAGCGAATTGACGCATGGTGCAGGGAATGGCAATTATATCTCAATGTAGACAAGTGTAATGTGCTGCGAATGCATAGAAAGATAGGTCCCTTATCATTTAGCTACAAAATAGCATGTCAGCAACTGGAAGCAGTTAATTCCATAAATTATCTGGGAGTAGGCATTAGGAGTGATTTAAAATGGAATGATCGTATAAAGTTGATCGTCGGTAAGGCAGATGCCAGACTGAGATTCATTGGAAGAATCCTAAGGAAATGCAATCCGAAAACAAAGGAAGTAGGTTACAGTACGCTTGTTCGCCCACTGCTTGAATACTGCTCAGCAGTGTGGGATCCGTACCAGATAGGCCTGAGAGAAGAAATAGAGAAGATCCAACGGAGAGCAGCGCGCTTCGTTACAGGATCATTTAGTAGTCGTGAAAGCGTTACGGAGGTGATAGATAAACTCCAGTTGAAGACTCTGCAGGAGAGACGCTCAGTAGCTCGGTACGGGCTTTTGTTAAAGTTTCGAGAACATACCTTCACCGAAGAATCAAGCAGTATGTTGCTCCCTCCTACGTATATCTCGCGAAGAGACCATGAAGATAAAATCAGAGAGATTAGAGCCCACACAGAAGCGTACCGACAATCCTTCTTTCCACGAACAATACGAGACTGTAATAGAAGGGAGAACCGATAGAGGTACTCAGGGTACCCTCCGCTACACACTGTCAGGTGGCTTGCGGAGTATGGATGTAGATGTAGATTTAATGTTCCGTCTGTCTGTTTTCTGGTCCTTTCGTCTGTAACTCACACAGCCGACGTTCTACACAGACACAGTCAAAGTACTTACGTACACAACAACATCAAAAGAGCTTTTTTCAGTCATCATTCTTCAGACTTCTTTGGTGAGGCACGAGGATTGTGGGGAAACCAGAACAGAGCAGATTGGAAGCATTTTAGATGCAGTGCTACAGAAGAACGTAGAGAATTAGGTGGAATTATAAAATAAGGAATAAGGATGTTTGAAGGCGAGGAATGGAGGAAGACATCAGGAATTAATTTACTTGGTACTAGAGGGAGCTGTAAAGGGCAACAAGTGGACACAAAGAATGGAATGCATCCAGCAAATAATTGAGGACGTAGGCTGCACTGCAATTGCTATCCTGAGGTGAAGAGGTTAGCACATTAGAAAAAAACGCAGGGGCTCACATCAAACACATAAGAAGATTCTTAAAAATCATTTCATCTTGAATTTAATCCCACTTTTGAAACTTACGCGCATTGTGGTCTGGGGGCAGCGTCTTGGACTAAAAATCAAACCGTTCTCGTAACTGGGAGCGAGGTTTATCACTGCTTAAATTTTGATTATAAATCATCAACAACGGCGGCCGAGGACTTCCGGCATAAAAAGTCACCCTCATACTGCCAACGGCCTTACCAGAGCGGGCGGAGGTACAGAGTTTCATGGGATTCTCCTGCACTTGGTATGGGAACTGCCCTAAAAGGCGGAAGAATAACCAATGATCAACGGCGTGAGGATGCAGAAGGCCATAGAAAGCACTACAATGAAGGCACACCAAGTGTACCCACAGGACGTATGTCCTACAATTGAAAAAAATAGTCGTGATGATTTCTCCATTAGCAAAAGATACTGGACTAGTCCCTCATTCGCATCTTCGGGGGAGGACTGCCAAGGGGGAGGTAACCAAGAGAAAAGACTGAGTAACCAACGA
Organism: Schistocerca americana; assembly: GCF_021461395.2. Classification (NCBI taxonomy): domain Eukaryota; kingdom Metazoa; phylum Arthropoda; class Insecta; order Orthoptera; family Acrididae; genus Schistocerca; species Schistocerca americana. The sequence continues at coordinate 788,724,345 of NC_060121.1, read as the reverse complement.
AAGCATAATGTTCTGCGAGTCGGGGCGTGTAATGTCAGATGTCTGAACTTTGTAGGAAAGCTAAAATATCCGAAGGGAAATGCAACGGCTCAATCTAGGTATAGCAGGGGTCAGTGATATGAAACAGAAAGAACACTAGGATTTCTGGTCAGATGAGTGTACGGTAATATCACCAGCATCAGAAAATGGTACACCAGGAATAGAATACGTCGTGAATATGAAGTTAGGGCATAGAGTGAGTTATCGTGAACAGTTCATTGGCAGGATTGTTATCGTCAGATTCGACAGCAAATAAACACTGACCTCAAATAGTTTAGGCATACATACCGACGTCCAACGCAGAAAATGATGAGATAGAAAATGTATATGAAAATATTAAACGGGTGATTTAGTGGGTAAAAAGAGACGAAAATGTAATAGTCATGAGGGACTGGAATGGGGTTATAGGGAAGGTAGTAGAGGAAAGGGTTACGGAAAAATGTTGGCTTGGCACTAGGAGTGACAGAAGCGAATAACAGAGTTCTACAGTAAATTTCAACTAGTAATAGCGTATACTCACTTCAAGAATCACAAGAGGAAGAGGTATATTGGCAAAAGACAGGGATGTACAATAAGATTCCAGTTAGATTACATCGTGGTCAGGTAGAGATTCCGAAATGTGATATTGGGTTGCAAGGCGGCCACACGAACAGATACAGAGTTCAATCAGAATTTTATAACGATGAAGAGCACGGTGATGTTTAAGAGACTGGTCAGAAAAAGTCAATGTGCAATGAAGTGGGATACGGAATTACTGAAGCTATAGATATTGCGATAATGAATAGCTAGCAGTTCAGTAGTAGAGGAAAGGACACCTCTAAATACGGCAATAACATATGTACAAGCAAGGTAACTACGAAGAAACCTTACGTAATTAAAACTTAAAGGGAGATCAAGCAATACAACACTGAAGTGCCTTATAAGTGGAAATATGTGAAGAACTCGAAAAAAAAAAATTGTCCTAGTGAGAACTGATCCAGCATATAGAAAAGCGAAAACAATGTTCGGTGAAATTAATGGTTCAAATGGCTCTGAGCACTATGGGACTTAACATCTGAGGTCATCAGTCCCATAGAACTTAAAACTACTTAAACCTAAGGATATCACACACATCCATGCCCGAGGCAGGATTCGAACCTGCGACCGTAGCGGTCGCGCGGTTCCAAACTGTAGCGCCTAGAACCGCTCGGCCACCATAACGTTGTTCTAACACATCGTGCTCTACAGAGCGTGGGCATGTTGCCTTGGCCTGTTCGGTCGCAACATCTGTCTCCAGCCAGGCACATATAGGACAACACCAGACGACAGTTCCAACGACATTCACAAACAAAATTGAACGTCCCTGTGTTGATCGATCAATTGCAACAGGCATGGAAATACATTCCACAAATTGACGTCCGGAACCTGTACTACACAAGGCATGCACTTTTGCACGCTTGCATTCAACATTCTGGCGGCTACATCGGTTATTAATGTACCAGAATTTTACATTTCCAACGGCTTATCTCACGCTTATTATAACTTGTGAACTTGCAATGTTCATCATTTAAATATGTTTCCTAGACAAATGTATTCTCGAAATTTCTCTAGATTAATTATTATTTGGTGCTGCAATTTTTTCCGTCTCTGCTTTTCATTTTCAAGCAATGGTCAAAATGCTACTTCATATGAGCCTTTTACGTCATTTATTCTGCTGGCTGCATATCTGAAAGCTCATTGGATATCCTTGACGATATTCAAAGCTGATAGTTGGCTACATTGTGCTAACTGGTGTAACTAGGGTGACCAGATGCAGTTGTTTAAAAAGGAGGACAAACAGCTTCAAAAAGGAGGACAAAGGAAGAAACAAGAGGACACATCAAACGGGTCAACTACTGATGAGGGTAACACCCGCCAGCTTTGGACAAGTCACGTTACTGCCGGGAATTACCAGTAAAACTAGTAGTTAATTGTTACTGGTGGTCAGGTGGTGATTCCCAGAGCAATATTTCTGTATTTTAAATTAAAAACATTGATTGTGGTGAGAGTGTGGCATCAACTGTTTTTATATTTACGCGTAGTTTTAAGATTTAACAAAGATGGCTGCCTAAACGCCACTCCTGATTGGCTACTTTCATGTGACTTGTCCAAAGGTGACGGGTGTTACCCTCATCTGCAGTATTCCCCATCAAACATACGTTCAATTCTAATAAATGAGTTTATTATTTATAGACACAACATACATACATTCCTTAACAATTGTTGATACTTCTCGGAGGAACCATTTTTTTCCAGAAGTTTAGGCTTACTTAACAGGTAATTGTAAAATTACACACATGAAATTTCTTTTAAATTATATTGGACCATCAACAGACCTTTCACTGATTCAAGGTTTAATCTATTCCTCTCATCAGTCCACTGTGCTTATAGGTCGATCAACGATAAAATCGACGATCCTGGTGCCACCTACTAACACCGCCTTCGTGCGTGTTTATCACGAAGGCTGTGCCAATAGTTAAAGTATTTAAGAAAAGAGCAATAGAACGGGACGAATTGTAAATTTAACTGTATTACGCTCAACTTTGTGAAAAAGCCAGACACTGTAAAAATCCGCCCGGACCCCGAACAAAAAGCTAAAAAGGAGGACGAGTCCGGATTAATCCGGACGTCTGGTCACCATAGGTGTAACCTCCATTCCACATTCCAATTTTTAGAGAGAAAAGACTGTAAAGTATAGAATGGCACACATAAAACCGGAATGCGAACGCGCATGAGTAGCATTACTAGCTTGTCAGTTTCTTTGCCACCTTCCAACGGCAGTAGCGTGTGAGTAGTTCATAAGGAAAGTAGTCGTTATAAACCGTGTACTTCATTGTCATGCCTTATCCTATTGAAGAACGTGTGTTAATTGTTGAAGAATACGCGCGGACTGAATCCATTAAAGTTGTTCGTGACACTTTTCAGGAAAAGTTTCCTGAAAGTAGTATTCCTGCAAAATCAACGATTAAGGATCTAGTGAGAAAGTGGTGTTCGACAGGCAGAGTTGTTAATTCAAAGAGAAATAATCCACCGACTGTACGTACACCTGAAGTTGTAGCAAACGTGACGACACACATTGAAAGAAGTCCCTGCAAGTGAACATGACGATTATCACAGCAATATGGAGTAACTCGCAGGTCATGTCATCGCATCCTTCATGGCTTAAAAATGAAGCCTTATCGTGTGTGTGTCGTTCAGAAAATAAAAGAAGCGGACAAGGATAAGCGTACGCATTACTGTAATTGGTTGCTGGAAAATGTCGCTGGAGGACATCTTGATCCGTTCCTCCTTTTTTCGGCGGATGAAGCTTGGTTTCAAGTGTGGCGTTACGTTAATCTATAAAACACAAGGCACTGAGCTACAGAGAATCTCCATGGCATACTGCAAAAGGCGTTACACGATTTAAAAATTGGTGTACGGTGTGCTGTATCTTCAAATGGTTCAAATGGCTCTGAGCACTATGGGACTTAACAGCTGTGGTCATCAGTCCCCTAGAACTTAGAACTACTTAAACCTAACTAACCTAAGGACATCACACACATCCATGGCCGAGGCAGGATTCGAACCTGCGACCGTAGCAGTCGCGCGGTTCCGGACTGCGCGCCTAGAACCGCGAATCCACCGCGGCCGGCGTGCTGTATCTGGTAACAAAATTATCGGGCCATTGTTCTTCAACGAAACTGTCAACACACATGTTTACTTGCGTCTCTACAACGAATTTTTGGCTCTGTTAACTCCAAACGATAAATTTTATGCATATTTCCAGCAAGATGGGGCAACTTCTTATACGTCGGATTTGTCCTTAGCTCGTATACATACTGATTTTACAGAAGAGAGGACCATTAGTAAGGGCTTGTGGCCACCCCGCTCTCCCGACTTGTCACCATGTGACTTTTACCTCTGGGGATTTCTAGAGGCTAGAGTCTACCGCAACAATCCCTCAATACTTGACTCATTAAAAAACAACATTTGTGAAGAAATTTCCAACATTCCTCGAAGATTACTGTTTTCCTTAACATGCTTAAACGTTCACAACTTTGCTTGGATGTTGGCGCAGAATAGTTTGAACATAGACTTTAAATTACTTTCTAAAATAGGCTTATTAAACTAATAAAAGTAAATCTGCTATTTAATCTGTTAATGAATAATGAAACTGTACAATAAAAATGTAAGAAAGCGATGATGTACGTTGATTTTCTTCATTCATATTCCTTTCAGCGCAGGAGCGGTTTCATGTGCGCCTCTCTGTATTTTGTACAGACTGTGGACTGCCATCAGAACGTTTGCTTTTAGATGAGTTTCTTGCATGATCTTCGAGCCGGAAAAGTGTTCCTTCGTCTGTTGAGAAATTTACTAATTCTTCCAAATCTTCATCAGTCGGCAGTCAGTCATCCAAACGCCACGGTGTCACAATTCAAACTGAGCAGAAGCAATTGAGAAAAAGCAAGCAACAGACACATTGTTCCAAATGTAGAGGCCTTTTTAATTGTTCAGCGTCAAGCATATTTATGTCGTTCCATATGTAGCTATAAAAATTTGTGACCAATTTCTTAAAATATTTTAAAATATCTGTTGTTGTTGTTGTTGTTGTTGTGGTCTTCAGTCCTGAGACTGGTTTGATGCAGCTCTCCATGCTACTCTATCCTGTGCAAGCTTCTTCATCTCCCAGTAGCTACTGCAACCTACATCCTTCTGAAACTGTTTAGTGTATTCATCTCTTGGTCTCCCTCTACGATTTTTACCCTCCACGCTGCCCTCCAATACTAAATTGGTGATCCCTTGATGCCTCATAGCATGTCCTACCAACCGATCCATTCTTCTAGTCAATTTGTGCCACAAACTTCTCTTCTCCCCAATCCCATTCAATACCTCCTCATTAGTTATATGATCTACCCATCTAATCTTCAGCATTCTTCTGTAGCACTACATTTCGAAAGCTTCTATTCTCTTTTTGTCCAAACTAGTAATCGTCCATGTTTCACTTCCTTACATGGCTACGCTCCATACAAATACTTTCAGAAACGACTTCCTGACACTTAAATCTATACTGGATAATAACAAATTTCTCTTCTTCAGCAACGCTTTCATTGCCATTGCCAGTCTACATTTGATATCCTCTCTATTTCGACCATCATCAGTTATTTTGCTCCCCAAATAGCAAAACTCCTTTACTACTTTAAGTGTCTCATTTCCTAATCTAATTCCCTCAGCATCACCCGACTTCATTCGACTACATTCCATTATCCTCGTTTTGCTTTTGTTGATGTTCATTTTATACCCTCCTTTCATGACACTGTCCATTCCGTTCAATTGCTCTTCCAGTCCTTTTGTTGTCTCTGACAGAATTACAATGTCATCGGCAAACCTCAAAGTTTTTATTTCTTCTCCATGATTTTAATACCTACACCCAATTTTTCTTTTGTTTCCTTCACGGAAACAATACAGATTGAATAACATCGGAGATAGGCTACAAGCCTGTCTCACTCCCTTTCCGACCACTGCTTCCCTTTCGTGCCCCTCGACTATTATAACTGACATCTCGTTTCTGTACAAATTGTAAATAGCCTTTCGCTCCCTGTATTTTACCGCTGCCATGTTCAGAATTTAAAAGAGAGTATTCCAGTCAACATTGTCAAAAGCTTTCTCTAAATCTACAAATGCTAGAAACGTAGGTCTGCCTTTCCTTAATCTAGCTTCTAAGATAAGTCGTAGGGTCTGTATTGCCTCACGTGTTCCAATATTTCTACGGAATCCAAACTGATCTTCCCCGAGGGCATCTTCTACCAGTTTTTCCATTCGTCTATAGAGAATATGCGTTAGTATTTTGCATCCGTGACTTATAAAACTGGTTGTTCGGTAATTTTCACATCTGTCAGCACCTGCTTTCTTTGGGATCGGAATTATTATATTCTTCTTGAAGTCTGAGGGTATTTCGCCTGTCTCATTCATCTTGCTCACCAGATGGTAGAGTTTTATCAGGACTGGCTCTCCCAAGGCCGTCAGTAGTTCTAATGAAATGTTGTCTACTCCCGGGGCCTTGTTTCGAGTGAGGTCTTCCAGTGCTCTGTCAAACTCTTCACGCAGTATCGTATCTCCCATTTCATCTTCATCTACATCCTCTTACATTTTCATAATTTTGTCCTCAAGTACATCGCCCTTGTATAGACCCTCTATATACTCCCTCGACCTTTCTGCTTTCCCTTCTTTGCTTAGAACTGGGTTTCCATCTGAGCTCTTGATATTCATACAAGTGGTTCTCTTTTCTCGAAAGGTCTCTTTAATTTTCCTGTAGTTATCTATAACACAAGTATTGCTTCTACTTTCCATGGAAATAGGTTCAGTAAGGCCCAACCAGCGGTACCGACTGACCGGACTGTTATTCTCTGCCTTTAGGCGTCACTGTTTGCAGATAGGGAGGTGCATGTGGTCAGCACACCACTCTATTGGCTGTTGTTAGTTTTCATGACCGGAACCGCTACTTGCCTATCAAGTAGCTCCTCAATTGACCTCACAACGGCTGATGACACTTCACTTCCCAACAGTGCTTGGCCGACTCAGAATGCCAATGCTGGCCAAGCCCAACACCGCTTATCATCTGTGGTCTACCGGGAAGCGGTGTTACAATTGCAGCAAGGTCGTCAGCGACGTATTGCTTATGCAGAGTCATTAAATTTCATGGAGTTACCTTGGCACTTAAATAACGAGAGTCGAAATTTATAAATATTTCAGGTCATACGGACGATAAGAAAACAGTAAGGTTTAAAGGAAAGAACTTGAAAAATGGTGCAATTAAGTAAGTAAAATAAGCAAAGCACAGAGAAAAACATGAATATCGTATGTGGATTTAATTTTAAGTATTTGTCTCCCTTGGGAGTAAACTGTTTATAAAATGTGTTCGTACACAATTTCATCTTACTTGACTTGGTTACCCCAGAAATCACATTACATAGTTCTGGCAGCACTTGCTTAAAATGATGACGTAAACTGAAAAAACACGGTGCTTCTCAACTGATTCTTTACGGTTCTCGATTATACCATCCTTCACCTACGGAAGAATTTAAAATCACTCCATCATCTTTGAAGACTGCAATAATCAGTATGCACAGACCGTAATTTGACAGCTGTTGAAAATGATTTGAGCTGGACATTTCAGCTTGTTTCTGAAACACAATATCTGCTGTTCTCAAATTGTAAAACCGCGTTAATTATTGTGCGTCTAACGTCAGTTCGAAAGGCGTCAGATATTCCGGCGGACTCCTGTCATTGAGCGCGCAAACGTGGTGCCCTTTCGTCTTCCGTTTTCGTGCAAAGTGTCGTAGCTCCTCCAGTCATCAATATGTCCAGTTTACACTTCCTGTCACGTCACGTCACATCAAAACATTCCAAAACGCATTTCAAATGACTGAGTTCACACAGGCCGTTAACGACACGGAACATCACGTCACGTCACGCCACCGTCAAGGTTTCTCGAGAAGAATATTTTGACGAAGGCGTTGGTTACGGGGGTGACGGCGTGGGGGAACTGGAGAGAGGGGGTAACTCTGTCGTCGTCACCTGATGTCGGAAGTTAACCTATTTTCACCTCGCTCTCAAGTCGTAGCAGATGTCGCTCTTTTTTGCTTCTTAATCTTTATTATTTTGCTTCATTTCCGTGGCAAATTACAAATGTTTCGTAACGACTTGAATATTTTTGCGATGAATGTTCTGCCAGCTGAAGACAAAAAGTGATTTAGGTTTATAATAACAGAGAACAGCAGATGCCTACATTCTGTATAAATAAGGTGATCATATTTGGCTGAAGCAATTTTCATTAAATAACTTTTTTGGAACGAAAAGTCCGCTCTGTTAAAGAAGCTGTTTATGAATTTATTTGAATAGTGTTGATGCATTAATCTTTATAAACTCTCGCTAGCAAATGAATGTCCATATTTTGAAATGTTTTTCATTCCTCTGCACTTTTCCACACTAAATTTTAAATTTTTCAAGTATATTCGTTGTGAAGTTTGCTTCGGCTGTTAATAAATGTACAGTTAGTTCCTCGTTTCCGATATTGTACTCCGATTTTTTGAATCATAGATACTAGCTCATCACCTCACCTTCACTGTTCAGTACTTGGCGCAAGCGAACTGTTGCGATGTGACGTCCAGTGTGAATACACTTGACATACCAGTGAAATGACATGACGTGACTTGACATGACGGTCTGTTGATATCTAGGTCACATGGTGTTTCTCGCATAGCTCAAAGTCTTTGCCCTGCGAAAGTCAGTCAGAGGCTGTGCTGCTAAAATTCGAGTTGCGACAACTTGGTTGGTTAGGAAGGTTTTCTTGGATCTGCATATGTGTGCTGTTGAAGTTCTACTCATAGTTTGTGGACGTTCTGGTCATTGTTTCCTGACAGACGTTGCAGATCTGCGTATGCAACATACAGTTTCACAGACTTGCGTGAGATCTTCTTGTTTTTGGATTAATCTGTCGTTTCTTACAGATAGTTATTTTTTAATCATGTTTATAAGAATAAATTTTTGGCATCGCATAATTGTTCAGACTGTAAGGAACTCTCCTTTGTGATGAGATCTGAATCATGTGATCAAGTAGGTTATTACATCCATGAACACTGGTCACAATTAAACTGTCTCTTTCACTCTCTCAAATAAATATATCTAGAACGATTTTACTGTATTGTTTTCTGGTCGTGTTATTTGAGACACAATTGATAATTTCTGTGAAGTATTTGAAACCAGTTGGAATCACCTACGTAGTGTTATCAGTCTACAGATTTTTGAGCATTGGAATATCTTTCTGTAAAAATTTTACGTCCGATTTATCATTACATTAAACGGTTTAATTTTTTAGAATTTACAACCACGTATCGTTTTATGCTTGCTCCACTACTGTGTTTCCTTATACTAACTGGTCCTCTTTTTTGTTGTTCTGCCCCACGAATAAATGCGCTTACTTTACTTCGTCACGCATTATGCCGCAGCAGTTTGTAGCATATAGCTACAGCTGTCAGGCAAGTCGCGGAGCTGCGGCTTATTGGCGTATGCAGGCGGGGGCAACGACATCGTCAGATCAGTGTCTTCAACATTAATTTAGTCGCTGTTTGTTTAGGGGTTGAATGTTATTATCCTAAGTGTTTAGTTTCACAGTATAAAGAGGGCAGATTTACTGTTTTGAAAGAGTTTCGTCCACAAAATGAAATTTTTTAACGCAACCAAGCATTAATGCAACATCATTTCTGCTCAAAACCAATTAATATGAGGGCGTGATAAAAAGCAATGGCTCCAAATATTTTTATATGAAAACTCTTAGAGCTTTTTAAAAGAGAACAAGTTTTATTAACATTCTATTCCTTTATTCTTCCTGCAGCCCCGTGCAGCCAGAGGGTCCCCAATTTAATCGTTTGTAGATACAGTCATTTAAAAATTTATTCATACATCTTTGTTGATGCAGAATAACTGTATTTACAAGAACTAAAGCTTACAACTAGAGATGTTATTTCGTAAATTAACAGTACGGGGTTTCCATCCTAATCAGTACAAACAAAAGAATTGACTAAATTAGCCTTCTGCAAAAAGTAATCGAATTTTCTGTACCGGTTGACGTCACACAGTGGCGAAAAAAGTATTCATACATACAAAGAAATATACAACGGGTATTAATATAATGACACTGTTAGTGCTTTGTAGGTATTCCTCTTGTATATCACTTCTATTAACCTCTTTGGCACGGAATGAACCGGTTATGGTACTCTCTGGGGCAATATTTTGCCATTAATCGTGCAGACATTGTTTCAGAGCAGTCGTACTGCGTATTTATGACCATTATTTCAAGCGTACCCCAAAGATATTCAAGTGGGATAAGGTCTGCGCTCTGCGCTGGAAACTTGGGAGTGACACAACAACCGCAAACGAACAATTTCCGTTGTATGCTTAGGGTGAGTGTCTTGTTGAAAGCATAAATCTGTGCCTAATCCACACTTTTTTGCTGATTTGCTTTCAGGATATTTAAATACTGGCATCTATCCATATTACCCTAAACGAAGTCCGCCCCCGGTAGCTGAGTGGTCAGTGCAATAAAATGTCAATCCTAAAGGCCCCAGCTCGATTCCCGGCTGGGTCTGAGATTTTCACCGCTCAAGTACTGGGTGTTGTGTTGTCCTAATTATCATCATTTCATCCCCATCGACGCGCAAGTCGCCGAAGTGGCGTCACATCGAAAGATTAGCACCCGGCGGGAGGCCCCAGTCACACGAAATGTACATTTACATTTACCCTCAACGAAAACCTCAAATCATAATTTCTCTATCAGTGTGCTTTACTGTGCGCTGAAATGTGTATGGGACCCAGCTCAGTATCCGGTCGTCTCGAAACCATAAGTCTGCCATCATTTACTGCACTTCACTTTGACAGTGATGAATCGGCGCAGGCAGAGGTGAGGCTATATCTCCCGTAACAAAGTCAAACATTCTACAGTGACCGTATCAACAAAATGGTCTCTCGTTGGGAGAAATGTATTCGCCAGTAGGGTCACTGTGTTGAGAAAGAAATATGGAGACATAAAGAATAAAGATATTAGCATGTTAAAAACGTTTGTCTTATTTAAAAACATTTAAGATTTATTACAAAAAAAAAAAAAAACATTCGGTCGCATTACTTTTCAACACGCCCTCGCATGTTTATTTCAGAAACTAATAAATGAACCCCCCGTTTCGCTTGTGGAAGTACTACCGTTATCGTTAGAGTCTACGAGTCACATGGCGTTATCAGAGAACTACTGTATGCCCTAAAACTGGCTAAAAATCAGGGTAAAACTTGTTTCAGTAGGCTTTCACGTTATATGCACTTTACTAGCCCTTTCCTCTTTCAGTCTGAAACCGCGCGACCGCTACGGTCGCAGGTTCGAATCCTGCCTCGGGCCTGGATGTGTGTGATGTCCTTAGGTTAGCCGGTCGGGGTAGCCGAGTGGTTCTAGGCGCTACAGTGTGGAACCGCGCGACCGCTACTGTCGCAGGTTCGAAACCTGCCTCGGGCATGGATGTGTGTGATGTCCTTAGGTTAGTTAGGTTTAAGTAGTTCTAAGTTCTAGGGGACTGATGACCTCAGAAGTTAAGTCCCATAGTGCTCAGAGCCATTTTGAACCTTTCCTCTTAGTGCTGTTGTTGTTGTCTTCAGTCATGAGACTGGTTTGATGCAGCTCTTCATGCTACTCTATCCTGTGCAAGCTTCTTCATCTCCCAGTACCTACTGCAACCTACATCCTTCTGAATCTGCTTAGTGTATTCATCTCTTGGTCCCCTCTACGATTTTTACCCTTCACGCTGCCCTCCAATGCTAAATTTGTGATCCCTTGATGCCTCAGAGCATGTCCTACCAACCGGTCCCTTCTTCTTGTCAAGTTGTGCCACACACTCCTCTTCTCCCCAATTCTATTCAGTACCTCCTCATTAGTTATGTGATCTACCCATCTTATCTTCAGCATTCTTCTGTAGCACTACATTTCGAAAGCTTCTATTCTCTTCTTGCCAAACTGGTAATCGTCCATGTTTCACTTCCATACATAGCTACACTCCATACAAATACTTTCAGAAACCACTTCCTGACACTTAAATCTATACTCGATGTTAACAAATTTCTCTTCTTCAGAAACGCTTTACTTCCCATTGCCAGTCTACATTTTATATCCTCTTTACTTCGACCATCATCAGTTATTTTGCTCCCCAAATAGCAAAACTCCTTTACTAATCTAATTCCCTCAGCATCACCCGACTTCATTCGACTCCATTCCATTATCCTCGTTTTGCTTTTGTTGATGTTCATCTTATATCCTCCTTTCCGTTCAACTGTTCTTCTGTCTCTGACAGAATTACAATGTCATCGATGAACCTCAAAGTTTTTATTTCTTCTCCATGGACTTTAATACCTACTCCGAATTTTTCTTTTGTTTCCTTTACTACTTGCTCAATATACAGATTGAATAACATCGGCGACAGGCTACAACCCTGTCTCACTCCCTTCCCAACCACTGCTTCCCTTTCATGTCCCTCGACTCTTATAACTGCCATCTGGTTCCTGTACAAATTTGTAATAGCCTTTCGCTCCCTGTATTTTACCCTTGCCACCTTTAGATTTTGAAAGAGAGTATTCCAGTCAACATTGTGAAAAGCTTTCTCTAAGTCTACAAATGCTAGAAATGTAGGTTTGCCTTTCCTTAATCTATTTTCTAAGATAAGTCGTAGGGTAAGTATTGCCTCACGTGTTCCAACATTTCTGCGGAATCCAAACTGATCTTCGCCGGGGTCGGCTTCTACCAGTTTCTCCATTCGTCTGTAAAGAATTCGCGTTAGTATTTTGCAGCTGTGAGTTATTAAACTGATAGTTCGTTCCTCTTACTAAACAAGCAAGCTGTCACATAAGAATTATAGCCTCTTACTACACAAGCTATAATACTTATGTGACAGGAGATTGTTTCCGTACTGTCAGAAATGCCACCAAAGTGCCTCCAGCTGCTCTCCTTCGATTATTCCAGGCCTTTGCCTTTGTCACTGTCGCAAGAGGTCCTTGTTTACTACGGTCGTTCTCATCCAGCGTGAATGATCGTTCACGTGTTTATGTGACGCTGCTGTTGCCAACGAAGGCCCCACCACGCCTTCAAGGGCGGCGCCCAGAGGCATAAACACGGAAGTGTGAATCGGGATCATTGCGGAACAGAGGTTGCCCGTTGCGGTACAACGGTTCCTGTCTTCAAGGTGTAAGGAACGAATAACCAGTAACTCAAAAGTTTTTTGAATATCCCAGTGCTCAACTAAATAGGTGTGATGGTAATTTCTTTCAGCGATGTGGGAGTCAAATTTCTTAGCCAGTTGTAAGTTAACCGCTTGTCTACTTCTATCTACCTGAGTAAATCTTCCAAAAAAATGTCTACCAAAACTTCTTAGAAATGATTACCAAACAAACTAGTTCCCAACTTAAACTCGTGTTCTGTGCAAAACTGTGACTATACTGAGTTATACGAATACTTAATATGAGTTTCTCAACAGTGTCTACGCACTGAAGCTAAGGCTCCTGTAAGAATGTACTGCTATCCTGTCTGTAATCTGACTTCTGAAATAAATGCGCTGCTGAACTTACAAAGAAATTCTTCGCCCAAAACTGTATTTTCGCTTACCTCGTGTATTGACAAACGTTTTTGCAGATATGTCGGAAGCATCGCACAGCATACAGCAGGAATTTGAATGAAACTCTGTATCCAAAGGTAATGCTTTAAGAGTCTACTGAATTTTCACAATAGTATTTACGTAACGTGACTTTAAGAAATAACTTCAAGCAACAGAAATCTCATCTTCTTATCAGAGCAATCTCACTGACACAAAACAATGGTACGTGCTTGCGTGCTTACCTCAATCTCTCAACATCCCTTATTTCTCTCTCCATTATTGCGTATAAAATATTCATACTCCAACTCTAGCATCTCATATCACGTTTATAAAGAAAATTTCCTAATCATTCTTCAAAATAGGTCTTCTACTCAACACTGCTCAACTTACAATGGACTGTAACTTTTCTAGCACTCACAGGCAGAAGCAGTGGAGCAAAATAAAAATATTGTATCAATAGTGAAAGATTATTCAGCTACATTTTGCTCTGTGTGAGCTACGCATGTAAATATTTACCTAGGAAACAGTATTTACAGAGTAACCAAAATGTTTTCCATCCCTCACACAGTTATGTGGAGATCTGGAACTGAAACATCGTTGGTTCGCGGAAAGGAAATGTCGTACGACGGCTACTACTCAGTAGTTATATAAATGACCTATTACATAGTTTAGTTTACTGAGTAACGTATTTCTGAGTAGGAGAAGGCACATCGTTAAGAAATTGTTACGAAACACGAGCGGGGACTAGTAAATGAATTATCCCCAAGATACTGAAATTTAGTGTAATCTGCATATACTCGATGTCCCATCTATCTTGATTACCCCAAATAATAGTTTATATAGAAGGAAAATATAAAATATCTCGAGCATATGTTGTTTAGTTACTTTAGATATTAACTGTCTTTCTTTTAACTTAATCCGTTACGAATCTATGAGTAGATTTTATACAGTACCTATATTATTTGTTCGGTAATCCACTCACATCTTCAAGATATTTTCAAAAACGTATCACATTGTTCATGAAGTTGTTAAAAGCGTAGCGTAGCCCAAACTTGGCGTTGATACCCCGTACTGGCACAGGGTGCTGGCACGTGTTACAACGTAACTTGTCCACAGCTGGCTTTAATACTAATCAGACAAAACCAAAAGAAAAAATTACCCTGGCCAGCGAGTCAACCGTCGGTTTCAGTTGAAGCTCTGTGTGGGTACAATGCACTCCTGTGTACACAAACTTTCAACTGAAGATGGTAAACTGAATGGTCAAGTGTAAGAGATAAAATAATGTGATATTCTTTTTTTATTTATCCAGACTGTCATAGCAAAAATTACATACCCAAGCGTAAGATAGAAGGACAATAGACGATTCCATAAGAATAAAAAGAGCACGGTATCGATGTGTGAAAGAAAATGTTAGTCGTTAAACAGTAGAAGTTTTGTTGACGGAAGAAGCTCCTTCCCGTTAATCATTCTCATTTGTCACGTCTTGTACTGTAGACTTAGGTTTTAGTAACTGGCAAATCTTTGAAAGAAAACAGGCCTATTGCAGATTGCGTCTTGGTGTTTGAGCCATGTATGACGCGCAGAACCCGCATCTTTAAATATGAAGTCCGATTCAGTTTTGCCACTGCTGTTTAAGGTGGAAAGTTGAAGTAAGATTTTTCACGGTCAGTCTGCTTGTCGAGCATAGGTACGTTCATCAGCAGGCAGGGCCTGATACACTAACCAATCAGTGAGCGACTGCGATTTTATTTTTTCTTTCAGGAATTCACATAATTTCATAATTTAGAGATGCTGCCCCATAAACATGTTTCATTATCCAATGGATGTTTGTCCTCCAGCGACCAAGGAAAGAATAACGGCAGGTTGATCCTGTTGTGGACCCATTTGGTAACAACGTCGTCGTAGTTTACGTTTCGACATTTACCGCACGCACGTCGGAAAGACAGGAATCCCACAGTAATCTCTTGACTACGTATTGGTGCTTATTTAACGGCATCGGAGTCGTGCCACGTTGTATATACGTTGCAGAAACGCCCTAAAACGTAAACGTTTCTTTTATCGCCCATTATACTTTCAAGAAAGAAAACCAAATGTGGAACTGGACGGGGAAGAGACCAGCACTTACCAACAGAACTACCGTTAATGTTGTCTGGGTGGAAGAGATAAGAATACCGGACTGGACATCATTCATAGCCACAAAAAAATAATAGTTTTGTACGGTTATTTAGTCATTTCATGTTCTGTGCACTACTCACATCTGTGGGGTGTTATTTTATGTATGCTTCTTCATACATTCTTTCATTGTCAATTTGGAGACTTTAACAACCTAGGATGGACTCGGGAGGTAATCGATAACTGTCCATATATTGTGCCGCTGAAGTCCGTGAAATTTTTGAAAACATTATCAGCGATCTTGTATAATATAATTAAATATATATAATTAAAAAATAGTCTTTATCGCAAATTTCTTCTAATCGGAGTGACTGGTCTGAATCCTTAAGGATCATCTTCAGGCTCCAGAACGGCAGATGGACTTCCATGGAGCAAGCTGTGCCGACCCACGATGCTGAACTGACTGCGCAGTCGCTCTTCGGAAGTTCTTTATATTTTAGGAGTGTGCCTTCTTAGGGGAAGACAGCAGTTAACAGGGTCTATTTTGACATTATATCGCTTTACTTGTTGTAGTTGTATACATCTGACCTATTCCGAATGGTTTCCGAGATGGAACACAATTAATGTTCTGAAACGTTGTCATGTATTTTCTGAATTATTCAGTGCATTGCCAGGTTAATACAGTACAGCGCTTGGTAAAAACTGCAACAAGCATCTAACAAGGCATCGACTGAAAAACACGTATTTTTAATACGTTCACCTCCGAGCGTTATCGTACACATCACATTACAACTGCTGTACAGTTCAAAGTAATGTCCGAATATCCCGCCACCAACTTAAGTGTGTTTATGCACTCTTTGAGCCGTGCACGGCTCGTGTTCATGCCATTTATTGTTTGTCATCTTCAATTACGGTACTGCCGCTTCGTTTTCTTATTCCACTAACTTCCTGCCTTACTTGCCCGTGAGCGGCAGCAGCAGCTCGCATCTATACGTTCACTGTCGTACCATCTCTGGAGCGACCGATAGTATTTCCGGGTCGTCGTGTGTCTGGCAGTCAGTTGGAGAGGGACCAGCAGTGCAGTCCACACGCAGCAGCAGTGAAGTCGGGGATGAAGCGCCGGTGAGGCGCGGAAAGCTAGTGATCGCCGAGCGCTGGCGACACACATGAACTGTCCGAAATAGAGGGAGATAGGAGCGGGACGACCTTTGGTTGGTCGTTCAGTTGGTCGTCTCATCGGCCGTCGTATATTTGGTCCTTTCACCGTTTCCGAGCCTGGGAGTTGGTCGGTTGGCGTGGAGCAGCGAGGAAGTCTCTGTGACGCATGTCTGGCCGGGGGGCGCTAGTGGCATCCACACGCGGTCGGAGTGTGTGGTGCTGTTCCCATTGCTACGAGGTCCGTGGCTCACCGATCCCGGACACGAAGGTTGAGTCTTTGCTTAATCCACTAGCCAGCCCCAACTGCTCACATTGTGTCGTTTGAATTTCGTTGTGAGCTGTTGGCACAGTCAAGCGAGCAACAACGTGTGTTTTCAAGTTGGCGAAATTCTAGTCACCCTCCTGTGGAGTTTAACTTAACTGATTATTTTGAATTGAAGTGCACCAGCGAAATCTTCTGCCTTGTGGCCGTTAACGTTCCGGTTACCTGCCCTGGCCGTTGACGTAAATTAAGGCAGTGTATTTTCCTCCTCGTGTTGTGGCTGTCCAGCACTGCGTGTACTTTGACAGCTGAATGTGTAATTCGTTGTGGGCGCCGATACCTTCAGCGTTGTTCCATTGAACTCCCTGTTGTGTGCTGGTCGGTTAGAGCGAAAGTTATCCTGTCGCTTGGTCCGTTGGCTGTCTTTCGGTTGGGCTGCCGTCGGATTGAGAATTGTTGGTCCGACTGCCTGTCTCACCTAAGCGACCGTTAGTGTTTGAATTCCAGGCCCGACCCATGTAGACTTCTGAGCGCCGTTTGATGTGCTGCCTTTTCTTATTTGTCCTTGTTGCTTTTTTTTGTGTGTGGCTTCTAGCCGGTTTTAAATTAAAGATGTTTTTCCATTTAGGCGTGACATTGTTTGGGCCTTCATCCTAATTTAGAGAAATGTTTTAAGATAAGGCTTTCGCCCTTTTAAATTCAGATTCCTGTTTTTGAGTCTTAAGTTATTGGCCTTCAGCCGCTTTTAAATAAAATTTTTTTCCGAAAATTAAGTTCTAAAATTAATGTTTGACTTGCCCGGTTTGTTTTCTTTACTCTTGTAATGTTTGTCACATGAATAAAGTAGTATGTTCGAGTGTAACTGACAGCCACTCATGTTGACCCCTTTCCACAAATTAAACTATCTGTCCTGTCCTGCAGGTATAGCAGGGGATCTCACTCTTGGGATAACTTGTAGTGTTGCTTGGCTGAGTTCCACTGCGTATTCCCTAATGAGGACAGCAGCTCCATGATGCGGCCAAGCAGTTGCCTTTGCTCCTGCATCTAAGCTCTGCAATCCACCTTATGGTGCTGGCGGAGAATTATTGGTGTATCACTGTCACTTCCCCCCCCCCTTCCTGTCATGCCTGCCCCACGGCCCCCACGCTCCCCTCCCGCTGCCCCCCCCCCCCCCCCTCCCCGCCACAATCCTGTTCCACTCTTGAATAGTATGTGGAAAGAACGAATGCTGATAAGCCTCTGAGTGGGTTATAGTCTCAGTAATGTTATCTTCATGGTCTCTTCACGAGGTGTACGTAGGAGGAAGTAATATATTTGTTGACTCTTCTAGGAACATGCATTCTCGTTACTTAAACAATAAACCACACCATAAAGTAGAACGGGTCTCCCTTAGTGTCTGCCACTGGAGTTGGCTGATCATCTGTGCGACGCTTTCTTACCTTCAAAATGAACGAAAGGCACTGTTATTCTTAGGATCTTATTCATTTCCTCTGTCAATCCTATCTGGTATGAAACCTGTACTGACGAGCAGTATTCAAGTTTGGACAAACGAGTGTTTTGTAGGCCACTTCCTTTGTTGATGGACTACATTTCCCACGTATTTTTCCAACCGTTCTCAGTCTGGCATCTGTCTTACTCGCGATTTATTTTATGTGCTCGATCCATTTCAAACCGCTCCGCGTGCTCACTCTTACGTATGTTATGGAAGTAACTGCCTCCGGTGTTTGTTCTACAGTTTTGTAATCAGACAATAAAGTGTTTTTCTGCCTATGTATTCGCAACTCGTTACATTTGTTTACGTTGATGGTCAGCAACCACTTCCAGCACAAAGCGTCGATCGTCCGCAGGTCTCCCTGCAGTTCGCTACAATTTTCCGCAGTCACGACATCTCTGAATACGTTAGCATCATCCTCGCCAAGCTTCATGGAATTTCCGAAGTTATCTACCAGGTCATTTATATATATCCTGAAAAGTGATGATCCTGTAACAGTCTCCTGGAGCATGCGTGAAGTTTCTTTTACGTCTGAAGAATTTTCTCTGTTCATAATGACGTGATGTGTTGTGTTTGCTAGAAACTCAGTAACACAGTTGGTCTGATATTCATCACGCAAATTTTTGTTCATTAGGGGATAGTGCAGAACTGTATCGAATGCCTTTCGCAAGCCAAGGAAAACGGCATCTTCTCGGGTTCCTGTATCTACTGCATTCTGCGTCTTGTGGGCGAACAGAGCGAGCTGGGTTTCGGAACCCATGTTGGTTCCTACAGAGAATATTTTCGGTCTCCAGAAAGGTTGTAACACGCGAGGACATAACATGTTTCAAAATTCTACAACTGACCGACGTCAGAGATATTTAGGAGTATTTTTTTGTGCAGAAACCGGGAATGACCTGTGTTTTTTCTGCTAGAAGAGGGGGCAAGTTCTTTCGCATACTCTGTATACACTGAAGCGCCAAAGAAACTGGTATAGAGATGCATATTCAAATACAGAGATATGTAAACAGACAGAATACGGCGCTGCGATCGGCAACACCTATATGAGACAACTTGGGCCTTGCTCAGTTGTTAGATCTGTTATTGCTGCTACAATGGCAGGTTGTCAACATTTAGCATTTAGATCAGATTAAATGTGGTTTTACAGTCGGCGCACAAGCGATGGGACATATCATCTCCGGCACAGTCATGGAGAGGAGATTTTCCCTTACGACCATTTCACGAGTGTACCATTAATATCAGGAATCCGGTAAAACATCAAATGTCAGAGATCACCGAGGTCGGAGAAAGATCCAGCAAGAACGGGACCAACGACGACTGAAGAAATCGTTCAACATGACAGAAGTGGAACCTTTCAGAAAACTGCTGCTGATTTCAATGCTCTGCCATCAACAAGTGTCAGAGTGCACACCCTTTAGCGAAACATCATCGATATAGGCTTTCTGAGCCGAAGGCCCACTCGTGTATCCTTGATGACTGGACGGCAAAAAGCTTTACATCTCGCCTGGGCCTGTCAAAACCTACATCGGATTGTTGATATCTGGAAACATGTTGCCTAATCGAACGAGTCTCGTTTGAAATTGTCTCGAGCGGACAGACGTGTACGGGTATGGAGACAACCTCATGAATCCATGGATCCTTCATGTCAGCAGGGGACTGATCAATCTGGTGGAGACTCTGTAATGGTGTGGGGTGTGTGCCATTGTAGTGGTATGGGACCTCTGATATGTCTAGATACGATTCTGATATGTGACACGTATTTAAGCATTCTGTCCGATCACCTGCATCTATTCATGTGCATTGTGCATTCCGACGGACTTGGGAAATTCCAGCAGGGCAGTGCGACACTCCACACGTAGAGAGTTGCTACAGAGTGTCTCCAGGAATATTCTTCGGAGTTTAAACACTTCCGCTGCCCACCAGATTCACCAGACATAAACGTTATTGAGCATATCTGGGATGCCTTGCAACGTGCTGTTCAGTAGAGATCTCCACCCAGTCCTTCAGGATTCATGGTGTCAGTTCCGTCCAGCACTGCTTCAGACATTCGTCGAGTCCATGCCACGTCGCACGGCGGCACTTCTCCGTGCTCGAGGGTGCCCTACGTGATATGAGACAGGTGTACCAGTTTCTTTGGCTCTTCATTTTAGAATCATAATAATATCCAATCAGCTGACGGAGTTTAATCACTCTTTTATTCTGGTTTTCTGACTCTATTACACGAGATACTGGAAGAAAGGTCACTATCGGTTACAAGATTTAACAAAGATTTTTTGAAGATCTTTCGACAAGATCTGACAGTTAACCAAAATTCATCAGGGACAAGGGTATCGTGAGGAGTGCTCAAGGAAAGTGCGATAGGGAGAGCTATTATTTTATGTGTACATGAAAGTTCGGTCGGACAGGGTGGGCAGCATTGTGCGGTTGTTTGCTGTAGTGTACGGTAAAGTGTAGTTGAGTGACTGTAGAAGCAAACAAGATGACTAAGAAAAAATTTATATTTTGTGTGATGAATGGTAACTAGTTCTAAATGTGGACGAGTAGGAAATACATACACTTAACGTTCGGATATAGGATTAGTAGTGTCATGGTTGGCACCATTACGACGGTTAAATATCTAGGCGTTATGCTGCTAAGTGATATGAAATGCAACGAGCGTGTGAGGATTGTTGTAGGGAAGACGAATGGTCGAAATCGATTTATTGCGAGAATTTTAGGAAAGTGTGGTTCATCTGTAAAGGAGACCGCATATAGGACGCTAGTGCAACCTGTTTTTGTGTATTGCTCGAATGTTGGGGATGCGCATCGGGTCGGATTAAAGGGAGACAGCGAAGCGATTCAAAGCGGGCCTGCTAGATATGTTACAGATAGATTCGAACAATACGCATGTATTACGGAGATTTTTCGGGAAATCAAACGGAAATCCTGGACCAAAGGCGGCTTTCTTTTCGAGGAACACTATTGAGAAAATTTAGAGAACCAGCATTTGAAGCTAAAGCAGAACGATTCTGCTGCCGCCACATACATTTCGCGTAAGGACCACTCAGATAATTTACGAGAATTTAGGGCTCAAACGGAGGCATATAGGCAGCCGTTTTTCTCTCGTTTTATTTCCTAGTGGAACTGGAAAGGAAATGACTAGTAGTGGTACAAGGTACCCGCCACCACGCACCATACGGTGGCTTGCAGAGTATACATGGAGATGTTGATTTTAATAGGATATGAGAGATATCAATCTGTTATCGGCCTGACACTTCTCATTTTTATTCCGTAAATTTTATTATCCAAGTTATAGTTACGCCTCTACTGCTCGGTTTATACTGAATGTTAATTAAAGTGATGATGTCAGAGATTGACGCTGCTGGTCCTTGTCAGATATATTTTTTTAATTTTTTTTATTTTTATATTCCCCTAAATCGGCCATTAAAGCAGAACTATCTTTGCGGTTTTATAATTACCTTGTGTATTCATCTAATCGCAGAACATAATTGTTATGTATTTGAGCTTATAACTATTCCATATTTGTACTCTCTTAAGTAATGTACCAGTTCAGCAAATGAAACTGCTCTACAAGCTTTTTTGTCAATCTTTCTGAAGTTGGTGATCATCATCGCTTTAATGGTATCATGATCGTTGATAACTTCTCCTTCTATAGATGGTTCAGCAACTACGAAACACTTAATGGATATGTCATCAGACCAACAGAGATATTGATGTGGCACCAAACCATATGAACACTGATGATAATCAGTTCAGAGTGAAATACTGAATTCGAGAGCATAGGACCGAGTATTAATAATGATTTGAATGCGATTCACTAAATAATTCGAATAGGGCTTTTTACCATCAATATAATGTCTGATTCTTATCGTCCTTGAATAAACGTATCTGTAATAGGATCACTTGACACAAGAAGTAACACTACTAAGTTTTACATGTCTTGAACGCCTTGATTTCTAATAAATTTTACACTTTGAAGTGTTTCATAGACAGAAGTCACCATTATAGGGCAATTGTGAGGAAATATGAGATTGTGTTTCGCGCGAAAATAGAAATACTCGTAATCTTCCAACACGCTTGTTTTTGTGTACCGCTGTGCTCTGTGTATCTCCTGACACTGATGTATCTGGCATTTTACGCACCATTAACAGCTCTTCAGGTGCGCAGTTGCGGAAACTTTGTAGCTCTCCCTTGTTACAGTGGAACAGAGTCAGGAAGACTGCCAAACACGGGAATCTTTCTCACGCTTCCCTTCCCTACTGCGACACGCTGCTGCCGTCATAACAAGGCAAACTGTTTATCGAAAATGTCTTCACATGGATTGACCGAGCATAATGTCTTCATATTTTCCCTTTGTTTCCAGGTTTCTAGACATGAAAGCTACATATTCATTATGCAATATCGACATAAAAATACATTTTATATCTGTACTAGAGTGAGAAGATTACGCGACGTATCTTCGGTTAACACCCCCTCTGGCGTATAAATTACACTTTCAGCACTTTTATCGCTTATTTCGTCAGTCTTTCCCATTGCACGATCCAAGTAATCAAATTATCAACAACATTTCCGCAGCACAAAACCTTCTAATATTTGTGCTATACTTGCGTATTTGAATTTTTGATGAAAGTTAAATGTTTACCCTGTGCTTCTTAAATATTCAGTTTAAGTAAGCCTGATAGCTATTTCACTCATTTATTCCCTGTCCTTGTAGAATTTAAATTCGTTCTGCGAGAGTATGTTGGTGTTCTTAATTTCGTTTTTTCTTTCCTCATACCTTCATTTGTTCATAGGTTAAAATAGTGTGCTAAACAGTATGATCATTTCATTCAACACTTTCTATAAATATTCCTTACTGTCTCGCACGGGAGACATAAAAGTTACATCAGTGCACTTGAGATATTCTCTTTAATATTATCATACATCAGTACTTACTTGATTTAAAAATTGATTAATACACTTCCTCTGTCATTCTCAGTAAAAAGTACTCTTTTATTATTTTTGCGCCATAATAGAACTGAAACCTCCCCTTAGAAAATTTTTTGAATTACTGTACCGGTAAACCTCTTACGTTATTTGATTTTCAAACAGTTAAACAGAACTGAACGTACTCAGACATTTCTCTCTTTACTTATTCTGAACATCACTAAACTGACACACAATATTTTTAGCGCAACGCAATCTGACTTTCAATAATCCCTACAAAAGCTTGGCCCTGTCTAACAATAACTTATACCTCCATGAATCACTTACCTTACAAAAATCTTCGTTACTCGAACTACTGCAATACAGCGAGTGCCAATACTGCCAGCTAAATAAAAGATTCTAACTACTGAAGGCACTAACTACTGATAGGCATAGTTAGCAAATGAATGATTTTGATAGAGAACAAACAATGTATTTACCTTAATAATGTTCAAAAGTCATCATATATATATATATATATATATAAGTTCATGATATGCAGTATTACAAATTTACTCTTTCTGATGGACAAGCGTCCAGATCGTCCGCTCTCAAAATTCTGCCATCTCTCTCTCCCCACATCCACCGCTGCTGGCGGCTCACCTCCAACTGTGGACTGCGCAATGCTGCGCGCAGTTCACATTCAACTGCCCAATACTACAATAGCGAATATTCCCACAATGCCAACCAGCTACAGACTGCACACAGCACAGTTACTGATTTTCATACAGAGCGCTACGATACGTTACCAACGTAAAAACCTAAACAGCCTACTTACACAAGATACTGAAACTATTATGCATCCTAATACTGCTATGAATAAAAATTTTGATTCTAGCTACCTGTAAACATGACTTTTATTTTTGTGGTTGTTTCTGCAACTTTATCTCTGTGCATATACCAACAGGACATAGAAAAAATTTTTGAATGTATTCCGTGCCCCTATTCTTCATTCATGGTCTTATAATTCCAAATACCTAACTTCAGTTTCTATCTACAAGATCTATCCTTAGTTCTAACTTCTATTTTTGAAACTAAAAATATCTCAGATGTTGATACTACAAGTATGTCCGACTGAAGAGAATGAAATTATTCTGAAGAGGACGTTCAGGGTTCCGATACTCTTTTTTTTTTGCCGACGTAAGAGTGATATTGATACTTGATTATTTTCTAATAGATTTCGCATTAATTCTTACTATAAATACTCCAGAACACAGTTAATGCTAAGTGTGGTATGTAATCTGACATATCACGTGTACACCATAATGAAAAAAACTGTATGTAATAAACTAAGGGAGCGGAATTCAAGGGACGACACTGTCAAACGAGTCGGTCATCGGATGGTGGATTCTGAGTGGTTGAAGTGGTAATAGTATTTTTCAGGTATAGATGAAAGGATGAACTTCAGCAACGGTGGGCCAAAACAAAAATTCCACGTCTTCTAGGAATTTGAAATTTTGATTACTTTTCTTAAATTTCCTTGTAAATTATTCGTACATTTTCTTCTATTTAAAAGGATGAAGTTACAATACAGAAATCAATGTTGGTTGCCGTATGTTTGGTGACGTGTGACCACGTGAGTAAATCAAAGTTCACAGATATAACACTGAAATGCAATGGGAATTTCACTGTTAACTGCAGAAGAGAGAACGGATAGGTGGAAGGACTACATTGAAGGCCTCAATGACGGGGAAGATTTATCGGATGACGTGACAGAAGAAGAAACCGGATTATATAGGGGAGAGCCAGGGGACCAGTATTAGAATCAGTATTTAAAAGAGCTTTCGAAGACTTAAATAAGGCAAAGGGAGAGATAATATTCCATCAGAATTCCTAAAATAGTCGGTGGAAGTGACAACAAAACGACTATTCACGTTGTTCAGTATAATGTATGTATTCATGCTGTTTAGTATAATGTATGAGTCTGGTGACATACCATCTGACTTTCGGAAAAACATCATTGATACAATTCCGAAGACTACAAGAGCTGACAAGTACGAGGATTACCTCACAATCAGCTTGACAGCTCATCCATTCAAGTTGCTGACAATAGTAATACACAGAAGAATGGAAAAAAATTGACGAGGTGTTAGATGACAATCAGTTCGGCTTTAGGAAAGGTAAAAGCACCCGAGTGGCAGTTCTGATGTCGCGGTTGATAATGGAGGGAAGACTAAAGAAAAATCAAGACACGTTCGTAGAATTTGTCGACCGGGAATTTAATTTATTTTTTTATTTATTTAACCTGGCAAAATTAGGGCCATCAGGCCCTCTCTTACATCTAACCAGGCATTCTACTTATTTTACATTCATATGTTTTAGTAGGCATGTTAAACTACATCTAGTACAAAAAGTGAAATAAACAATTACAAAGGCACACCTGGAAAAACACATACATATAGAGTTTATATTCGTAGATCATAAGTACTGTTATAATTAGACATTACTGAAGAGACAGATTTTAGATAGGAGTGCTAGCAGCTGGGAGTATGAGGGAGACTGATGGTGAAGGGAGGAGAAGAATAGAGAGACATGATGAATCATAATTAAGGAAATCTAAAGGAAAAGAAGATTGCGTGGCTAATAGAGATAGATGAAGAGGAAGGCATCTCAGGAGCAAGATAGGAGACGCTAGCTTTGCTATTTGACAGATGAGAGGATTGGCCTTGTACATTAATTTTGTGGAGAACGTTATGAGGATGATAGTAGGAAATGCTTCAGCTTCTTCTTAAAAGCAGCAGGAGATTGAATTTTGCGCAGGGTAAGGGGCAGTTTGTTCCTGAGGCGGACAGCGGCAACTGAGAAGAAGTTTGCAAAAGTTTTTGTTTTGTAAGTGGGCACAGTTAGGATACCAAATAAGAGTGACCTCGTGTTTCGATTATGATGGCACGAAATGTGTTTAATATCTGAAGCAAGGTACTGGGGTGCTTGCGCGACGAGGAGTTCGTGAAGAAGACATAGAGTGTGGTAGTCACGCATTTTGTGCGGCCGCAGCCACCCTGGCTCGGAGTATGAAGCACTAACATGATCATATCGGCGAATGTTGCAGGTGTAAAGCACACAGGCATTCATGGTTAGTTCTAGTCGTCTTTTGTTTTCATTACTCATGCCTTGTTTAATTACATCACAATAGTGGAGGTTCGGTAGAACGAGTGCTTGCACGAGCTGGCGTTTCAAGTCCTGTGGAAACATGTTCCGAAACTTTTTGAGAGCATAGAGACAAGCAGACGTCTTTCGGCACACTGCGACTGTATTCTCCGCCCAGTTGAGATCCTCATCTAAAGTTACACCCAAGTTCTTAACTGTTTTCTGATATGGTATTGGAGTACCGTCGAGCAGAGTAGGAGGTAGCCGTACGCGGAAATCTGAACTAATTAATTTCTGATGGGCTATTAAGATTACTTGCGTCTTTTTTGCATTTAGTTTAAGCCCCAGGTTTTTCGCCCATGCCACTACTGAAGACAGATCATTATTCATCTGAGCTATTGCAGTGCTTACATATTCAGGTCTGACGCTTAGGTAGAGCTGGAGGTCGTCGGCATAGAAATGATATTTACAGGAGGACAGAACCGACGAAATATCGTTGACATACACTCCTGGAAATTGAAATAAGAACACCGTGAATTCATTGTCCCAGGAAGGGGAAACTTTATTGACACATTCCTGGGGTCAGATACATCACATGATCACACTGACAGAACCACAGGCACATAGACACAGGCAACAGAGCATGCACAATGTCGGCACTAGTACAGTGTATATCCACCTTTCGCAGCAATGCAGGCTGCTATTCTCCCATGGAAACGATCGTAGAGATGCTGGATGTAGTCCTGTGGAACGGCTTGCCATGCCATTTCCACCTGGCGCCTCAGTTGGACCAGCGTACGTGCTGGACGTGCAGACCGCGTGAGACGACGCTTCATCCAGTCCCAAACATGCTCAATGGGGGACAGATCCGGAGATCTTGCTGGCCAGGGTAGTTGACTTACACCTTCTAGAGCACGTTGGGTGGCACGGGATACATGCGGACGTGCATTGTCCTGTTGGAACAGCAAGTTCCCTTGCCGGTCTAGGAATGGTAGAACGATGGGTTCGATGACGGTTTGGATGTACCGTGCACTATTCAGTGTCCCCTCGACGATCACCAGTGGTGTACGGCCAGTGTAGGAGATCGCTCCCCACACCATGATGCCGGGTGTTGGCCCTGTGTGCCTCGGTCGTATGCAGTCCTGATTGTGGCCCTCACCTGCACGGCGCCAAACACGCATACGACCATCATTGGCACCAAGGCAGAAGCGACTCTCATCGCTGAAGACGACACGTCTCCATTCGTCCCTCCATTCACGCCTGTCGCGACACCACTGGAGGCGGGCTGCACGATGTTGGGGCGTGAGCGGAAGACGGCCTAACGGTGTGCGGGACCGTAGCCCAGCTTCATGGAGACGGTTGCGAATGGTCCTCGCCGATACCCCAGGAGCAACAGTGTCCCTAATTTGCTGGGAAGTGGCGGTGCGGCCCCTTCGGCACTGCGTAGGATCCTACGGTCTTGGCGTGCATCCGTGCGTCGCTGCGGTCCGGTCCCAGGTCGACGGGCACGTGCACCTTCCGCCGACCACTGGCGACAACATCGATGTACTGTGGAGACCTCACGCCCCACGTATTGAGCAATTCGGTGGTACGTCCACCCGGCCTCCCGCATGCCCACTATACGCCCTCGCTCAAAGTCCGTCAACTGCACATACGGTTCACGTCCACGCTGTCGCGGCATGCTACCAGTGTTAAAGACTGCGATGGAGCTCCGTATGCCACGGCAAACTGGCTGACACTGACGGCGGCGGTGCACAAATGCTGCGCAGCTAGCGCCATTCGACGGCCAACACCGCGGTTCCTGGTGTGTCCGCTGTGCCGTGCGTGTGATCATTGCTTGTACAGCCCTCTCGCAGTGTCCGGAGCAAGTATGGTGGGTCTGACACACCGGTGTCAATGTGTTCTTTTTTCCATTTCCAGGAGTGTATAAAGAAAACAAAAGTGGTCCTAAGACTGATCCTTGTGGTACTCCCAAGGAAACATGTTTCCAGGAAGATTTTTCATTTACGCAGACAACACATTGCTGTCTGTCTTTTAAGTAGCTTTCAAACCATCTCATTGCACTATCTGAGAAATTAAGCTGTTGCATTTTTCTGAGCAATATGTCAAAGTTAACAGTGTCAAAAGCTTTGCTGAAGTCCAGTAGCGCCAATATTGTAGCCTTTCGATTGTCGATGGCATATTTCAGGTCATCAGTTACTTTAATTAGAGCAGTGTTTCTGCTGTGATGTTTACGGAAACCGGATTGAAATTTGTCATATCGGCTGAATTCATGCAAGTGTTCAGTGATTTGGTCATGGACAATCTATTCAAGTGCTTTGGAGACAGCAGGCAGTATGCTAATTGGTCGGTAATCACTAGGCAGTTGCAGGTTTTCGATCTTAGGGATGGGTCGAATTTTCCATACGTTCGACATTGTAAAATGGAGCAAGATGTTCGAAATACTGAGGAAAATACGGGAAAGCAAAAGGGAGAGACGAGTAATATACAACATCTACAAGAGCCGAGAGGAAATAATATGAGTGGAAGACCAAGCACGAAGTTCTCTCATTAAAGAGGGTGTTAGACAATTGGCTCTGGTGGAATTAAAATTAGTGATGAAATTCGTGGATGACATTTGCTATACTCAGTGGCATTGAAGAAGAATTACAGAACCTGTTGAATGGAATGAAGAGTCTACTGATTATAATAAATGGATTAAGAGTAAATCGAAGAAAGGCGAAAGTAATGAAAAGCAGCAGAAATCGAAACAGAGAGAAACTTAACATCAGGACTGATGACCACGAAGTATATTCTGCTACCTAGGTGGCAAAATAACCCATGACGGAGTAAGGAGTACATAAAAAGCAGAATAGCACTGGCAAAAGGGGCATTCCGCTCCAAGAAACGTCCAGTGGTATCAAACATAGGCCTTAATTTGAGGACGAAATTTCTGAGAATGTACGTTAAGAGTGCAGCATTGTATGGTAGTGAAACAAGGGCTGTGAGAATACCGGAACAGTAGAGAATCGAAGTATTTAAGATGTAGTGCTACAGACGAATCTAGAAAATTAGGTGGACTGATAAGGTCATAAATGAGGAGGTTCTCTGCAGAATCGGAGAGGAAAGGAATATGTGTGAAAACAACGACAAGGAGAAGGGTCAGGATGATAGGACATCTGTTAAGACATCAGAGAATAACTTCCATGGTACTAGAGGGAGTTGCAGAGGGTAAAAACCGTAGAGGGAGAGAGAGATTGGATTTCATACAGCAAATAACTGAGAACTTAGCTAGCAAATGCTACTCTGAGATGAAGAGGTTGGCACAGGAGAGGGTCTTCAGCGCTGAAGAGTCAAAGATACTGGTACGTCTGCTTAATATCGTGTAGGGCCCCCACGAGCACCTAGAAGTGCCGCATGTCATGACCGCGAATAATATCTGAAGTAGTACTGGAGGAAACTGATACCATGAATCCTGCTGGGCTGTCAGCAAACCTCTAAGAGTAGAAGGGGGTGGAAAGCTCTTCTGAACAGCACGTTGCAAGGCATCCCAGATATGCTCAATAATTTTCATGCCTGGGGAGTCTGGTGGGCAGCGGAAGTGTTTAAACTCAGAAGAGTGTTCCTGGAGGCACTCTGTAGCAATTCTGGACGTGTGGGGTGTCGAATTGTCCTGCTGGAATTGCCCAAACCCGTCGGAATGCACAATGCAAATGAGTGGATGCAGGTGATCAGACAGGATGCTTACATACTTATCACCTATCAGCGTCGTATCTAGATGTATCAATCCATCTGCGCGCGCCCTACACCATTACAAATATTCCACGAGCTTGAACAGTCCCCTACTGAGATGCAGGGTCCATAGACTCATCAGGTTGTCGCCATACCCGTATACGCCCATCTGCTCGATACAACTTGAAACGAGGCTTGCCCGACCAGGCAACGTGTTTCCAGTCATCAAGAGTCCAACAGCTGTGTTGACGGCCCAGGCGAGGTGTAAAGCTTTGTGTCGTGCAGTTATCAAGGTTACACGAGTGGGTCTTCGGCTCCAAAAGCCCATATCGATGATGTATGGTTGAATATTTCGCACGCTGACACTTGTTAATGGCTCAGCATTGATATCTGCAGCAATTCGCGGAAGGGTTCCACTTCTGTTACGTTGAACGATTCTCTTCAGTTGTCGTGGTCCCTCTAGGATCTTTTTCCGGTCGCAGCGATGTCGGTGATTTGATGTTTTACCGGATTTCTGATATTCAAGGTACACTCGCGAAGTGGCCGCACAGGAAAATCTCCACTTCACCGCTACCTCGGAGATGTTGTGTCCCATCGTTCGTGCGCCGACTACAACACTTCAATCATACTCACTTAAATCTTGATAAGCTGCCATTGTAGCACCAGTAACAGATTTAACAACTGCGCTAGATATTTGTTTTCTTACACAGGCGTTGCCGGCCGCAGCGCCGTATTTTGCCTGTTTACATACAGGGTGTTTCAAAAATGACTGGTATATTTGAAACGGCAATACAAACTAAACGAGCAGCGATAGAAATGCACCGTTTGTTGCAATATGCTTGGGACAACAGTACATTTTCAGGCAGACAAACTTTCGAAATTACAGTAGTTACAATTGTCAACAACAGATGGCGCTGCGGTCTGGGAAACTCTATAGTACGATATTTTCCACATATCCACCATGCGTAGCAATAATATGGCGTAGTCTCTGATTGAAATTACCGAAACCTTTGACAACGTGTCTGGCGGAATGTTTCTGGATTCTGGCGGTACACCTGGTCTTTCACGTGTCCCCACAGAAAGAAGTCACAGGGGTTCATGTCTGGCGAATAGGGAGGCCAATCCACGCCGTCTCCTGTATGTTTCGGATAGCCCAAAGCAATCACACGATCATCGAAATATTCATTCAGGAAATTAAAGACGTCGGCCGTGCGATGTGGCCGGGCACCATCTTGCATAAACCACGAGGTGTTCGCAGTGTCGTCTAAGGCAGTTTGTACCGCCACAAATTCACGAAGAATGTCCAGATAGCGAGATGCAGTAATCGTTTCGGATCTGAAAAATGGGCCAATGATTCCTTTGGAAGAAATGGCGGCCCAGACCAGTACTTTTTGAGGATGCAGGGACGATGGGACTGCAACATGGGGCTTTTCGGTTCCCCATATGCGCCAGTACTGTTTATTGACGAAGCCGTCCAGGTAAAAATAAGCTCCGTCAGTAAACCAAATGCTGCCCACATGCATATCGCCGTCATCAATCCTGTGCACTATATCGTTAGCGAATGTCTCTCGTGCAGCAATGGTAGCGGCGCTGAGGGGTTGCCGCGTTTGAATTTTGTATGGATAGAGGTGTAAACTCTGGCGCATGAGACGATACGTGGACGTTGGCGTCATTTGGACCGAAGCTGCAACACTGCGAACGGAAACCCGAGGCCGCTGTTGGATCACCTGCTGCACTAGCTGCACGTTGCCCTCTGTGGTTGCCGTACGCGGTCGCCCTACCTTTCCAGCACGTTCATCCGTCACGTTCCCAGTCCGTTGAAATTTTTCAAACAGATTCTTTATTGTATCGCTTTTCGGTCCTTTGGTTACATTAAACCTCCGTTGAAAACTTCGTCTTGTTGCAACAACACTGTGTTCTAGGCGGTGGAATTCCAACACCAGAAAAATCCTCTGTTCTAAGGAATAAACCATGTTGTCCACAGCACACTTGCACGTTGTGAACAGCACACGCTTACAGCAGAAAGACGACGTACAGAATGGCGCACCCACAGACTGCGTTGTCTTCTATGTCTTTCACATCACCTGCAGCGCCATCTGTTGTTGAAAATTGTAACTACTGTAATTCCGAAAGTTTGTCCACCTGAAAATGTACTGTTATCCCAAGCATATTGCAACATACGGTGTATTTCTATCGCTGCTCGTTTAGTTTTTATTGCCGTTTCAAATATACCGGTCATTTTTGAAACACCCTGTATCTCTGTATTTGATTATGCGTACCAATACCGGTTTCTTTTGCACTTCAATGTATATGGGAATAGCGTGACCTGTGCGTGAACGTCTGGCGCCACACACCTCCGAAAACTTGCTAAGAACTTTTCAGATACATGCCGGATAGAATTGTTACTCTTTTGCGTTCCAAAGATGATCGTAAGCGATATTATGTTTGTGTATATTGCTGTACAATATTCCCAAAGTGCACATTTATATTTTAAGTACCTCAGTCATTTTCTTACTAGCGGGAAAATTCTCCTATCTCCTTCATTTTCTTTGATGCTGTACTTCTCACTCTCTCTCTCTATCTGTCTGTCTGTCTGTCTCTCTCTCTCTCTCTCTCTTTCTCATTATCACTGTCAGACACTCTGTCTCTCATGATTATTAGCTCTCATCTACTTCCCAGTTTCTCCTTATTCCTTTCCCACTGACACTGACTCTTTCCACTTTTCCTAGTACAGTTCTGTCACTGTTCCATTGCCATTGTGCGTCATCTTTCTCTGCACTGCAGTTGTCTCCTACGCTCTTTCCATACAAAACCACAGTCTACTATCGTGCAGTATTTATTAGTTTTCCGTCTCTTTCCCACTGCACTGTCTGCTTCACCCCCATCATAAAAAAAGCGAGAATACGTACGCATGTCAAAATTTTTGAAAAAATTTTTAAAGGTGGCGAGGGAGGTGGAACGTTGCGAGTGGTACTCCACTTTTCAGAAGAGTCTTTTAAACAGGACCACATTCGCCTTGTGCTCCGGTAGGACCATTTTTGCTCTAGTTCTCTTCTTTTTCCTGCTACAGCAGTTCATGGTACTCTTATGAATTTATGGGCCCGTAAAATTCTGATATTTTTCTGGTGTGAAACTGAAATAACACAGAACCAACTTACACGTCACACCAGTTTTCATGTGCACAAAAATTTTGCTTGCGTTTACCAAAACCCTTCTGATGATAATAGAGACACTTCACAGTATATTCCTTCGTACTATTCCGATTATTAACTGTGTTTTCGTCTCACACCGGATATTACGTGCGTATTTTACGTGCAGATGTAGGGTAATTTTGAACATCTGTATCTCGGAAACGAATAATATATCAATAACATTTTCAAGGCTGTCTGTGATCGAGATCTTAGAAATATATCAAAAACAATTTAGCCATTTTCTATAAACAGCCATCTTGGAATCCGCTGGTCGGTTTAGATATGAAAATGGTAAAAAAGGCTTTTTTGGTGTTCTAAAGAACCGGCCATGAACTAAAATATCGTTTTGGAAAGGGGAAGATGGAGGTTGTAGACAAATTCTTAGCGAATCATCATCATCATCTCAGCCTTTTCCCACGTCACTTTGGGACTGCGTAGATTTGCTGGATCCTTATCTTCCATAAATGTCTATCCAGTGCTTCTTCTCTGAGCCATCTTTTTCTCGTAGGTCCCCTGCTACCTTATCTTTCCATCTCAGCTTCGGTCTTCCTCTACTCCTTGGTCCTTTGATTTCTAGGTCATCAATTCTTTTCCCCACGTTGTGCTCCCCTCTTCTGTGCGCATGTCCATACCACCTTAGCCTATTTTCTTCGATCTTTTTCCCTATGGGCCCCACTTTCACTGTTCCACTGATGTACTTATTCCTTAGTCTATCCTTTAGTGTCACCCCACATATCCACCTTAACATTCTCATTCCTGCCACTTCCGTCTTTGTCTCTGGGTCTTTTGTAATTGGCCAAGTTACTGCGCTACGCAGCATCGCAGGCCTCACCACAGACTTGTAAAGCTTTCCTTTCATTCTGCAGTTAACCTTCTTATCACACAGTACTCCGCTCAGTTTCCTCCAGTTCATCGATAGACTATTTATCCTGTGCCGGATTTCGGCCTCCAGTCCTCCCATCACTTTGGATGTAAGAGACTAGGATTTTAAATTTCTTTACCAGCGTCAGTTGCTCTCCTGTCAGGTTAATATGTAGGTCTTTGGCATCCTTTGTACACATGTACTCTCTGTTTTCACCCTGCTAATTCTCATTCCCGTTTCCTCTAGAGCTTTTCTCCACTGTTCAAGATTGTCTTGAAGTGCTTCCTGGGTGGATTCACAGATTACAACATCATCGGCAAACATCAAGCTCCAAGGTGCCCCTTTTTTCACGTCTTTGACTAGTACATCCATGACAAGGTCAAAGGGATGGGGGCTGAGAGCAGATCCCTACTCTCACTGCAAATGCCTGACTTGTCTCACTGCACCTGCATACAAGTCTTCTACCACGATGATATATTTTTCTGGCAGCCATTTACTTCTCAGACATCTCCATATCTCTTGCCACGGCACTCTGTCATATGCCTTCTCAACATCGATAAAGGCCATATACAGTTCGGCTTTTATTTCTCTGTGCCTCGCCATCAGTTGCCTTAGTGCAAATATTGTGTCGGTTGTTCGTCTTCCAGGCGTAAACCCAAACTGTTCTTCATACTTCAGTTTCTAAACGCAACCTCTTCTCAGTTATCATTTCCCAGATCTTCATAGTGTGGGACATCAGTTTTATCCCTCTATAATTGCCACAATTTTGGACAGCCCCCTTCCCATTATATATGGAAACCAGTCTACTGCTCCTCCACACATGCGGCATTCTTTCTCCTTTCCAGATCTTCTGCATTAGATCCCAGAGAACATCAGTGCCCTGTTGTTCCAGACTTTCCCTTGTTTCTATTGGGATCTGGTCTGCCACTAGGGCCTTCCCATTTTTCATTTTCTTCATTGCGTGTTCGACTTCTTCCCTACTACTTCTTCTCTACTTATTTTTTGGGTTATTCCTTCATCTCCATCCTCAAACTTCTGTCGTAAATTTTACTCGTTCAATAGTCCTTCAGAGTACTCCCACCACCTATTCATGATTTTCTCACGGTCGTGTAATACTACACCTGATTCATCCTTTATCTGCCTCATTGAGGTTACGTCCTTGGTCGCCTTATCTCTTGCTTTAGCAAAATTTCGGAGTTGCCTGCCGTCCTGTTTTCTTTCCAGCTCTTCATACGCCTCTACCATTGCCTCAGGTTTTGCTTTTGCCCCTGCTCTTTTTGCCATCTTTTTTGCAGTCTTGTAGGCTTCCCTATCCTCCTGTCCTCCTGTTAAGTCCCATTGTTTTTGGTCTCTTTCTTCTCTCGTTTTCTGCCTCCGTATCTTATGGTAATCCCTTTCCTGTTGTTACACCCAGCACGTCCTTTCCAGATTTTGTAATTACACTGCTATTATAACTCCACCACTCCTGTACATTCTCTGGTAATTCCACTTCTCATAGTACTGTTTCCTTGAATTTTTCTCGCATCACCTCTTATTTCAGTTTCCCCCACTTTATTCTTTGTTCTCCTCGCTTGATACATTTATGTCTTTTCCCCACTACCATTTCATAATCGGCCACTACGAGTTTGTGTTTCGCAGCCACACTTTCAACCTTGGAATTCTTTATTTCCTTTATGTGTTTCCTTCTGGACATCAAGTAGTCTAACTGACTTTTATGGTCTCCGCTCCTGTATGTTATAAGCTGTTGTCTTCTACGATTGAAGTAGGAAGTGGCGGTCATTAAGTCAAAAGATAGTGTATTCTGCAGTCTTGTGCCCTGCTGCATTTCTTTCTCCACAACTCCATCCACCATGAACTCTGTCTTCCCCACTCCTCCTCTCACCAACATGTCCATTTAAATCTCCCCCAATTATCACCCTTTCATTGTCTGGTATTTCCATTGTTACTCCATCTAGGATTTTCCAAAATTCGTCCTTCTCTTCCTCCGAACAACCTGTCTGGTGTGCATACACACTTAACAACTGTGATGACGTCTCCTCCTATAGTAAGTTTTACGCTCATGAGTCTGTCATTGATTCTGTCCACAAACTTCCTCTTTGAGATCTTTATCCACAATAATCCCTACTCCGTTTCTGGACTCTTTGTCTGCACTGCTGTAGAACAATAGTTTGGCCTTGTCACACTTCCACCTGGTCTCTTGTAAGCACAGGATGTTTACCTCCGGCCGGCCGGTGTGGCCGTGCGGTTAAAGGCGCTTCAGTCTGAAACCGCGTGACCGCTACGGTCGCAGGTTCGAATCCTGCCTCGGGCATGGATGTGTGTGATGTCCTTAGGTTAGTTAGGTTTAATTAGTTCTAAGTTCTAGGCGACTGATGACCTCAGAAGTTAAGTCGCATAGTGCTCAGAGCCATTTGAACCATTTTTTTGTTTACCTCCCTTCTTTGCACGATGTCTACAATCTCTCGACTCTTTCCCTTCAATGTCCCAATGTTTAAACTTACGACTCTGATTTTGTAGTTCATTCCTTCTTTCGTACCCTCTTCTTCTGATGGATTCTTCACAAAGCGTCTTCCGCGGAGATCCGATTGGGAGACTATTACTCCGGGACATTTACTTTGTTTTGGTTTTGGCAGGGCTTTTTTCTTCCCGGATGCCCTTCCTGACGCCAACCCTCCTCTTTATCCGGGCTTGGGACCGGCAACAACAGTTAACGAGCTACTCAATCAGCTCGATACCTGTTGTAGGCGGAGTTACAAGTTCCTAGAGAATATAACGTTAAAATTTGTGCAACTTGGTGCAGTTGTTTATTATTTAGATTGCGTCTCATATGAGATATCATGTGCGTATTTTCCCTGTGGAGTACCATAAATTGAGAACTTCAAGGCCCAGCAGAGACCACAGGAAATTAAAAAAGAACAAAACGATTTGCTTCATTTGCCAACGCAGGAGGAAGTGTGTAATCTTCATACTTTGACCCTCGACTGTAGAATAAAGACACTAAGATGATCTTAATGTTGAATACACAAATGGTCCCTCGCCCAAGGACTATCCAAAACACTTGACCCTACCTTTCTACCACAAATAGAACCCGAGGTATGAGCCCCGGAAGAGTCTCGTTTTACTCGCGACGGTTTGGAGCACATTAGGTAACGTATGCTGCAGCATGCGTACCGATAATCAATATCTAGATGAAGAAGTTCTGAATCATTTAGTATTTCGTATATAGGGCTATGTCTAAGTTTTAGGAAATGTAGAAGATTAGGGCTTTCACGTCGTCTCGGCGGCGGTATCATTAGATCCAAAGCAAAAGCTCAGATGCAACTGGAGTAAGAAACCATCACGGCATTCGCTTTAAGCAATTAGGAGATGCCACAGAAAACTCAGTTCTGGATTGTTGGATGGGTATTGGGTTCGTCCCATTTTGTGTAGCATCTAATTTAAAGCTGGCATATAATTACAAGAATGTGTGAACAAAGCTTACGCAATACCGATCAGACATAGATGTAATTTCAGGAATGCAGTCTTGTATAGAGGTCTTGTAATTTAGTAAGAGGTTAAGTGTTTTATCAAGACGCAATGCGTTGACGCTGCCTCGTACGACGTGTCTCAAAATCACCAAAAGTTCTTAATGATGTACGTTGTACTCTTTCATAAGAATCTCAAACCGTACAGTACCTTTAGTGTTCTGTTATACGAAAACCATCCTGCTCTGTGACTGCGTGAAAGTCCCTTGTTTCAGATTTTTTTTTTTTTTTTTTTTGTTAGTGAAGTATAACATTTGTGAGATTTTGCATTAAAGTAAAAATAGCAACCTACCGATCTTTATAATTCTTTTTATTAGGAACAAATAGCGCCGTTTACGGATCGAACTGACAGTTTCTTCGTCACACTACTGTTTAGATTAAAATTACTATTAGTTTATACTGTACATGCGACGCAGGCTGATTCTCGTTGCGTAAAAAGTTCTTGGGGATGGTGGTTCACTGCACCAAAAATTATAAAGGAAATGGTCTACTTTACTCTAACTGAGCCTAAAGATAGCACAGGTAGTTTTGTGTTGACACAGTTGTTTATGGTAAAAAATATACATACAGTGGACACCTGATCAAGCGACCAGCAATAGTTTTTCGAGATTTTAATTTAGAGAGGGCTATCGTTAATCTGCATCCACAAACACAATAAATTTTTCATCAAATTTTTCATAGAAATTACTGTCACGATTTGTTCGCTATGTAATGTTGTCCGCTGTCCAGCCAATTTGAAGGTACGATGGCTTCAATTCATTGGACCCTGTGGTCGGCTATTCTTCCGGGGGTTCTGAAACAGAAAATTAACAGTTAACCTATTGCGAGTTGGTGACTGGAATGTTACAAAAGTGAATGCTCTGGGAGCTCCAGCACATCTGAAGAGGCAGACACACAGTCTGAACTATAAGAGGACAGACCCGATTTTTAATAATATCACTCAGTTTATGGAAACACATTCAAGAAGCGAGGAATGTGGTTTTCGGATCTGCAACATATTTTATACGAAAACACAAACCACCAACAAGTGCATACAAAGATTTAGGTTCTTACCTTACTGGGATGAATAGTAAACTGAATAATAAAACTAAAAAAGAAGTGAGATACAGAGAAATCAAAACATTGTGGGAGCGATATAGACAATCAGAGAATCGACGTGACGAATCTAAGAGTACTTTCGATCAAATTTATCCACAACAATGAAAGGAATAATTCAAAAAAGACAGTGATATGTTTCATGAAATTGACATGTCTCTGGTGGATTTTTAATGTGTAAAGTAAATTAACGTGTTCAAAATCCCGAAGAGAATAGTACGATGTCGCTATAGCCGGGTATGACCTGTGAATGTAGGAAATCGTGAAAAAGAAGTCGCATAAGAAAGCTTGCAGGGCAGGATTGCGTGAATTAATTTATAACTTTCGTATCTAAAAACGAGCTAAAACGAGTTTAATGAAATAGGATTTAAATGATTGGGCATGTATTCCTGGCAGTAAAGAACATTCAGATGACATAAGTGATACACTCATTGTTCAGGCTTAAGTTTAAGGGTAAGTTGATCAAAAACGAAGAAATGACCGACAGGTAGAATTAGTATTGCGAATGTAGATTATAGTAGATAGAAAAAGTTGGAATGATTCTTCTGTATATGAAACGAGATTACACGAGATCAACACTGTCAAGGGTCATGAATTATTTTTTAAAGAAAAATGTCGAACCACCAGTAGCACACGTCGTCTTTGATGGCCCTTTCGTATTCACTAGGGGATATTCCTCGAATAACGTAGCAAGACACACCTCTATAAACATTGGAGGCTCAGCGCACAACATAACATTTTTCGCCTCCTCTGTCAGTGAGATCTGCGTCGCATAAAGGTTCGTCTCAGTCTTGAACGAGCAGTGAAAGTATTTTTTTATTTCTATTTTTTTTTTTTTTTTGTGAGTCATGTCAGGTGAACATGCAATGGGCACTCATCGAGTGCGGCTAGGAACCTTCTCGAAGACGCTCCTCCACCTTCATGCGCTATCAGCTGATCAACTCCTTTTTTTTTCCCTGACGTAGCAGAGATCTGATGCAACACCTCGGACACATTTTCTCCTGGTTTCTAGAATAGTCGTGAAAATGTCATTAAGGTGCCGCCAAGATTTTGTCAGTAATGGACCACCAAGATGGCTTAATGTTACTTTCGTTTACGGGCCTGCTGAGAGAAAGCAGTGCACAAAGAAGATGAATACAATAGATATTCTACTGGCTCACATAACGATCGTTGCCGCAGAGATGAATGTGATAAGTATGCTGCAGTGTTCAGGACCAGTAACCAGCAGATTCATTGAAGCTCCCGGTATAGCAGTGGAACTTAAACAAGCCACTAATAAAAATAATGAAACTCCGGAAGTATTCCACGTGTTTTGCATAAGAAAATGGCTCTGAGCACTATGGGACTTAACTTCTGAGGTCATCAGTCGCCTAGAATTTAGAACTAATTAAACCTAACTAACCTAAGGACATCACACACATCCATGCCCGAGGCAGGATTCGAACCTGCCACCGTAGCGGTCGCTCGGTTCCAGACTGCAGCGCCTAGAACCGCACGGCCACTCCGGCCGGCTTCTGCATAAGACACTCCATAAGTAAAGAAAGGAACTCACCTAGAGATGATGATGTTTCGGTGGGAATGATGAAAACTGAGGTAAAATGATACGAAAGCAAATTGAAATTTATTGCTAAATGACTTCGGAAGAAGAGATTCTCCAAAAACAATGCATAATTGTAATTTTTCTACTTCACAAAAAGGAAGAGAGATAAAACATGAAGAAGAATTATGGAACGATTGTCGAAAATTAGATGCACTTGTAAGATAAGAAAGGCAGATTCAGCAAGCAAAGTAACAAGTGCAAAACATTATAGAAGAAGAAACACGATGGTAGGAGAGATTTTCAGGCATCAGGCAATATTTCCATATTAATAGAAGGTATAAACCGTAAGAAAAGACAGATATTGGATTATATGCAACAAATAATTCAAAACATTCGGTACAGTTGCTACTCAGAGATGAAGTGTTGAAGAGTAAGGCGTGGTGGGACACATCAAACCAATTAGCAGAATGACTTAAAAACAAAAACAATAAAAAAGAATAAAGATGGTAAAATATTTTGTGAAATTATTTGTGTAAATAGGTTAGAGATTTATTTCAACTGCCTTTAAATGATGTTCACAACCTAGTACATCAAATGAAATGCTGATAGAATATTAGAAGTTCTCTGTTCAACTTAGAAGCTTGAAGAGTAGTCGAGGATACCAATGAAGTCAAGCTGAAATATATTTTACCAGTTGAGATAATCATGATGTGTAAAGTCAGACGGTTAAATATTTTACAGTTTTTGCGACGGAAAAACCAGCTGAGATACCCATGCTGTGTAAAGTCAGGTGGTTAAGTATTTTATCCTTCTTTCGTTGCAAAAGTCAATAGGCAAAGACAATGTTGTCAGAAGTACTGGAAGGAGATACACCATTTCTTTCACCACATGAGACCCTTTTCTATAATTCGTACGGATAACTAGTGAAAATTTTTTCATACTCTAAATTTTCTGAAGCTTTATCACATCCATTGCTACACGTCAAGAAATATGTCACAGTCATACAGTAGCACTGAGTGTTGTTAACAATTTACACAAGGCAGATATTTCGTAGTAGTTGTTGTTGTTGTGGTCTTCAGTCCAGAGACTGGTTTGATGCAGCTCTCCATGCTACTCTATCCTGTGCAAGATTCTTCATTTCACTGTGCCTACTGCAACCTACACCCTTCTCAATCTGTTCAGTGTATCCGTCTCTTGGTCTCTCTCTACGATTTTTACCCTCAACGCTGCCCACCAATACTAAATTGGTGATCCCTTTATGCCTCAGAACATGTCTTACAATCGATCCCTTCTTCTAATCCAGTTGTGCCACAAATTCCTCTACTTCCCAGTTATATTCAGTACCTCCATCTAATCTTCACCTTTCTTCTGTAGCACCACATTTCGAAAGCGTCTGTTCTTTTCTTGTCTAAACTATTTATCGTCCATGTTTCACTACAATACATTGCTACACTCCATACAAATACCTTCAGTCAAGACTTTCTGATACTGAAATCTATACTCGATGTTACCAAATTTCTCTTCTTCCTTGACATTGACAGTCTACATTTTATATGCTCTCAACTTCGACCATCATCAGTTTCTTTTGCTCCCCAAATAGCAAAAATCACCTACTATTTTAAGTGTCTCATTTCCTAATCTAATTCCCTCAGCATCACCTGATTTAATTGGACTACATTCCATTATCCTCGTATAGCTTTTGTTGATATTCATCTTATATCCTCCTTTCAAGACACACTCCATGTCGTTGAGCTGCTCTTCCAGGTCATTTGCTGTCTGACAGAATTACAATGTCATCGGAAAACCTCAAAGTTTTTATTTCATCTCCATGGATTTTAATCCCTACTCCAAATTTTTCTTTTGTTTACTTTACTGCTTGCTCAGAATACAGATTGAATAACATCGGGGATAGGCCACAACCCTGTCTCACTCTCTTCCCAACCACTGCTTCCCTTTTATGCCCCTCGACTCTTATAACTGCCATCTCATTTCTGTACAAATTGTAAATGGCCTTTCGCTCCCTGTATTTGGGCCCCTGTCATCTTCAGAGTTCGAAAGAGAATATTCCAGTCAACATTCTCATAAGCTCTCTCTAAGCCTAAAAATGCTAGAACCGTAGGTTTTTATTTCCTAAATCTACTTTCTAAGATAAGTAGTAAGGTTAATATTGCCTCACGCGTTCCGACATTTCTACGAAATCCAAACTGATATTCCCCGAGGTCCGCTTCTACCAGTTTTTCCTTTCGTCTTTAAGGAGTTCGCATTAGTAGAAGGGTAATCTCAAAAGTAAGGTCTCCTACTTTTTTATAAGTACTGAACTCTGTTTGTGTGGCAGTTGGCCACACTGTTATGAAGAGTGCTTCACGCGCTGTGTGTAAACATGCGCACGCCGCACTGAGGTGCTCAGTCTTGGCTCGGCAGCCGTTGAGAATGGAGCTCCCGTTGGATGGTACCACCAAGTGCGAATTGCGCGTAGTTATTCGGTTTTTGAACGCAAAGGGCATTGTACCGATTGAAATCCATCGCCAATTGACGGAAGTGTATGATGGGTTGTGCATGGATGTCAAAAATTTTCGTAAGTGGTGTAGAGAGTTTGCAGCTGGTCGGACCGAAATTCACGACGAACAAAGGAGCGGGAGACTGTCAATTTCTGAGGAGACAGTGTTGAAGGTTGAGCAAAGCATGTGTGAAGATCAGCGGATCACCCTGGTTGATCTCTGCACATTGGTTTACACCTGAGACCAAGCAACAATCACGCCAGTGGCGGCATCCTTCTTCGCCAAAGCCGCGGAAATTCATACAAATACGTTCTGCCAGTAACGTCATGACAACCGTTCCTTGGGATCGGAAAGGAGTGTTGTTGGTCGACTTTATGCCCAGTGGGACCACAATTAACGCTGACAGGTACTGTGAGACTCTGACAAATCTCAAGCGGGGAATTCAGAACTGGAGAAGAGGAATGTTGAGAAAGAGCGTTCATGTTCTCCATGACAATGCTCGCCCAACACATCACTCGGCAAAGCGTTGCTCTCCTGCAACAGTTTCAGTGTAACATAATCACCCACCCACCCTACAGTCCTGACTTGGCACCCAGTGACTATCACCTGTTCCCTAAGTTAAAAGAACATTTGCCCGGAAAGCGAGTCAGCTAAGACGACGAGGTGAAGAAGAGGTTCATAACTTTCTGAACAGCATGGCGGCGAGCTGGTATGACATGGGCATATAAAAACTGTCACAGCCTCTGCAATCGACAGAAATGGCGATTATGTCGAAAAATAGCTAAATGTTCAAGCTGTAAACTGATGTAAACAGGTTTATGTACTTATAAAAAAAATAGGAGACCTTACCCTCGTATTTTGCGGCAGTGACTTATTAAACTGATGGTTCGATAATTTTCACACCTGTCAACACCTGCTTTCTTTGTGATTGGAATTATTACAATTTTCTTGACGTTTGGGGTTATTTCATCGGCCTCATACACCTTGCTCACCAGATGGTAGAGTTTTATCAGGGTTTGCTCTCCCAAGACTACCAGTAGTTCTAATGGAATGTTGTCTACTCCTGGGCATTGTTTCGACTTAGGTCTTTCAGTGCTCTGTCAAACTCTTCACGCGTTCTCACATGTCCCATTTCATCTTCATCTACGTATTCTTCTATTTTCATAACATTCCCCTCAAGTACATCGCCCGCTTATAGACCCTCTATTTACTCCTTCCATCTTTCTGCTTTCCCTTCTTTGCTTAGAACTGGTTTTCCATTTGAGCTTTTAATATTCATACAAATGGTTCTCTTTTCTCAAAAGTCTCTTTAATTTTCCTGTAGGCAGTATCTATCTTACCCCTAGTGATATATGCCTCTACATCCTTCCATTTGTCCTCTAGCCATCCCTGCTTAGCCACTTTACACTTCCTGATGATCTCATTTTTGAGACGTTTGTATTCCATTTTACCTGCTTCATTTACTGCATTTTTGTATTTTCTCCTTTCATCAGTTAAATGCAATGTCTCTTGTGTTATGCAACCTTCTTTCATGATTCTTAAACCAAGTGTTAGCTATGATTAAGTTGTGCTCTGTGCAAAATTCTACCAGACGGCTTCCTCTTTCATTCCTTATCCTCATTCCATATTCACCTGCTACTTTTTCTTCTCTTACTTTTCCTACTGTCGAGTTCCAGTCCGCCATGACTATTAAATTTTCGCCTCCCTTCACTATCTGAATAATTTCTTTTACCTCATCATACATTTCTTGAATCTTTTCGTCATCTGTGCATCTGTGGAGGTAGTTTGCATAAAAAACTTGTACTACTGGGGTAGGCATGGGCTTCGTGTTATCTTGGCTACAATAATGCGTTCACTATGTTGGTCGTAGTAGCTTATACGCGCTTCTATCTTTTTATTCATTACTAAACCAACTTCTGCATTGCCTCTATTTGAGTTTTTATTTATAACCCTGTATTGACCTGACCAGAAATCTTGTTCCTCCTGCCGCCGAACTTCAGTAATTACCATTACATCTAACTTTAACCTATCAATTCCC
Source organism: Schistocerca americana (assembly GCF_021461395.2). Taxonomy (NCBI): domain Eukaryota; kingdom Metazoa; phylum Arthropoda; class Insecta; order Orthoptera; family Acrididae; genus Schistocerca; species Schistocerca americana. The sequence continues at coordinate 788,679,596 of NC_060121.1, read as the reverse complement.
ATTTTTAAATTTTCTAACCTACCTACCCGTTTAAGGGATCTGACATTCCACACTCCAATTAGTAGACCGCAAGGTTTGTTTCTCCTGATACGGGCGTTCTCCTGAGTAGTCCTCGCCCGAAGATCCGAATTGGGGGGGGGGGGGGGGGGGGGGAGAATATTTTACCTCCAGAATATTTTACCCAAAAGGACACGATCATCATTTAACCATACAGTAAAGCTGCATGCCCTCGGGAAAAATTACGTCTGCAGTTTCCCCTTGCTTTCAGCAGCCTGTCGCAGTACCATCACAGCAAGGCCGTTTTGGTTAGTGTTACAAGGCCGCAACAGTCAATCATCCAGACTGTTGCCCCTCCAACTACCGCAAAGGCTGCTGCTCCTTTTCTGGAACAGTGGTTTGTCTGGCCTCTGAACAGATACTCCTCCGTTGTGGTTGCACCTACGGTACGGTTATTTGTATCGCTGAGGCATGCAAGCCTTCCCACCAACGGCAAGCTCTATCGGTCGGGCGGGGGGGGGATATTTCGTAGAGCAGTTGAAAATTCCAGTTGACACACTGAAGCAAAAATTTTGTTTACCTTGTTATGCAAAATCAAATATTTAAATACCGAAGACCATAAACAAGGATAGATAGCAGCTGGAACACTCAAGAAATGTCAGTGGATTTAGCAGTGTGGGAATTTGGACTTCCTGAGATTAATTTCTGCCTCGGAAAGACTCTCGATACAAAGACACCCTTCAGAAACAATACTGAAATCTCTTCACGACGGACTATCTAAACGTTTGTTAATGTTTTCTGGCCCTAGCAGTAAATCTTAAGTTGGCAATTTGTGATAGAACAAATGTGAAATGTTTTACAAAAAGAAGTGCAATAAATGTCTTTCAGACCACCTGTAGACCACAATTACCTCAATACTAATGATCTGTTTTGCAAAGTTGCATTAAGGGATGGAATCCCCTATGTGACAACTCTGTCCTGGTGTAGCAATGTAACCCTGAGCGACTATCCGACATGACTGATTGTGAACCACGAAACTATCATGGTATACAACAAGCATTAATTGATTTACAGCTGCCTGAAGTGGAGAGAACATGCCACTGAAGGTGTAAACCAAAGTCGAAAATTCCCTTTGGGCCAGAGCCGCAAAGATGTTGACTATAGACACCTGGTCATCATTGGTGAATCATGTGTTCACCACTGTGAAGAATCTGCGAGTTTGTGCTCAATCTAGGACGTCGGACTTCGCTTCTATCGCCACGTGATGAGCACACGATGCCGTTTCGGCATGCACTCCTCATAGATCCGGAACGAGCCGCGATGCGTACATTACGTCGTCCTAGAAGGAACAATCCTCTCCGGTGTTCCAAAAAGAAATCCCCACTTCTGAAAAATGTTACTCCACTTGGAGCGCCTCTGAGACTCATTCTAACAATTGCACGCGGCTACATTCCTCTACGTCAGTCGCTCGATCAGAAAATAGCCATACCCTCTCCCTCCAGGAGACGGGCAAGAGACAATCCTCCCAACAGAAAGGCTTGCCGCCAAAACTTACTAACGTCACAGCCTGATTCCAAACCAGTGTGCAGCGTCTCAAGACATGGGTATAAGTTTACGAAGTGGAGTACTGGCAAAGGAGTAAGATCACAAGACTCAAATAACAAAAGAGACCAATCCAGGTAAGTAGCAAATACATGCAGAGAATTGTAAATAATCATGTACATCATCCACGTAGGTGCGCAAAAGAAAGAAACTTTTACAGGTCGCCAGTACGTGACTTCCTAAGTTTATTTCCCTGGATGCGTAATTTAACATTTCCACAAACGAGATGGGGTATGATGGTCTTCTGTAGGGTTTGAAGACTCAAGGACAAATTCCGAATTGGGCAAGCACGTTAGCGCTACCATGGAAGCTTTTTGTGTAAGGTTTGCACTGTACTTATCTACTGTCGTTAATGCCGCGGAAGTAAAATGGCTCTGAGCACTATGGGATCTAACTTCTAAGGTCATCAGTCCCATAGAACTTAGAACTACTTAAACCTAACTAACCTAAGGACATCACACACATCCATGCCCGAGGCAGGATTCGAACCTACGACCGTATCGGTCGCGCGGTTCCAGACTGCAGCGCCTAGAACCGCACGGCCACACCGGCCGGGGCGGAAGTAAAGATTTTGGTTAATTTCATTCATCATACTCGATGTTTTAGGAATGACTGCAACCGTATGATTCATGATTAAAATAATGAAAAACAGCACCAGTTACTTATTTTTTATGCTAAGCATTACGAGTTTTGTAAATTTATTCCCATTTACAAGTGCATTTGTTTACTGAATATTTTGGCTGATGTTTTCGTGTATGATTATCCTTCCTCTCTTCCAATGTAGATGTGTTTGTTTGAGGTTGTAAGCCATCGTGCCTTCCCCATTACAGACACTGTCACAAACACGCGGATCATCGCTTAGACTGTTTGTTTTTACTCCGTATCATCAAGTACATTGTTTGCTTTTCGAATCATACATGCTACAAAAGATATTACAACACTGTAATAGTGCTTGTCATTAAAGAAGGAACTACATACCAGGTGTAGAGGTATGAAATCGGAATTTGCTTGCAATAATTATACGTCTATTGTTTGAAACTCATAAACAAAATTTAATTCAAAATAATCTCCACTGCTATTTATACACTTCTCCTATCTCTAGGGCAGGCTATGAATGCCACGCAAAAAAAGAAAGAAAGGAAGGAAGAAAGAAAAAAACCGGTTCTTCTTTCGAAGCGAACCATCTGCGAGCCATTTTCGTATATTTTCATACGAATTGAAGCGTTGTTCTGCGTGAGCGTCTCCCAGTGGTGCAAATAGATAATAATCGGACGGAGCCAAGTCGGGAGAGTAAGTCGCATGCCTTAGTATTTCCCAACTGAACGTCTCGATCGTTTCCCTGACCCGTTTTGCTGAGTGTGATGGGGCGTCATCATGGAGAAAAATGACTTTGTGTTGCCTTTTTACATATTCCGGTCTTTTTCACGCAATGATCGATTTAAATCGATCATTTGCTGTTGGTAGCGATCAGTGTTAACGGTTTCACCAGGTTTTAGCAGTTCATAATAGACGACACCCTTCTGATCCCAATAAACACAGAGCACTGTCTTTCCAAAGCGATTTGGTCTTGCAGCAGATGTCGATGGTTTGCGTGCATTCACCCATGATTTACGGCGCTTGGGAATCTCAAAATGTATCCATTTTTCATAACCTGTCACTATTTTGTATCTGGCGAGGAGCATTTCACAAGTGATCTTTCGATCTGTTTGCTGTCTTTCATTCAGTTCATACCGAACCCATTTTCCCACATTCCCATAGCTTTAAACCGAAGAGAAACGATTTTCTGTGTCCCATTCAATTGTTCCGTGAGTTCCTGTTAAGTCTGACTATCATCTTCATCCAATATGGGCTGCAATTCTTTGTGTTCGAAGTTTTTGTGCTTTCCCGCGCTAGTCGTTTCTCAAGTCAAAGTCACTACTTTTAAATTTTTTGAACCACTCGAAACACTGTGTTTTCCCAAGAGCATGTTCGCCCTAAAGCTTCGACAAGCATTCGATACGATTCTCAAGCAGTTTTCTTCAAACGATAACAGAAAACCAAAGCTGTCCGCAAATTGTAGTTGGTATGCACAGAACTCTTCGTGTTTACGGGATTGAAACAGATACCGATGTACAGAACTTGGGTTACTGCGTGTTGACGTCCGTCGTCAGACGTTACAGGAAGCAGATGGCGCTGGAGACGGGGTGTCACGGGCCCTACACAGACAGCTAGCAGTATCTTCGGCTCCTGGTACTGTGAGTGACTTAAAAAAAGCTTCCTGAAACATTTATTGATTGTTGAAACTGGTAAATATGAAGTTGCTTCGTTGCACGAAGCAGTAAATTATGTGGCGGTCGTTAAAACGCTACTGGGTTGCGTGATGACAAGGCGTCGCGTCGTAACAGCACGCCCTGGCCGTGTTCGGGGTGATGTACGGCTGATCACAACAGCTACAGCTGCTGTTTTCAGCGTGACCTTGGCGTCGGAGGAATGCCGTGCACTCGCACGAAAGCGTCCAGTCCAACATCATGTGGTCACCCCAGGAGCGCGACCTTGGGCAACATGTGTCGGCACGCCGCCTGTTATACGCTCTAACCTTGTCATGTGAGCAAGAAGCAGCCGGCAGCAAGGCCCGGTCTCGTCGTTCACATGCTCGGGACCAGTTTTCTTTTCGACAAAAATGCTAAAATTTCAGGTGAAGCGAAATGTGGATTGTACGACCGAGAGCAAGGCTAAGATCTCTCATCCTGGCCCAGAGCTGTCATTCCTATCAACAAAATTTTGTTTCTGTCCTGTTGCGTGACAATATTCGTCAAAAGCGTCAAATTATTCTGCACAATAGTTCTGCTTTGTAAGTAGACATGCTTCGTTAAAATAGATGAAACAGAGAAACAACGTCGTTTCCACCAGGATTTTATTTTAAAAATTTTCTTGATTTAGCTGTACTAGATAATTTAGAGCGTATTTCATTCTGTGAAATTTGTAAAAAAAATGGAAATGTGTGTGTGTGTGTGTGAAACCTTATGGGACTTAACTGCTAAGGTCATCAGTCCCTAAGCTTGCACACTACTTAACCGAAATTATCCTAAGGACAAAAACACACACCCATACCCGAGGGAGGACTCGAACCTCCGCCGGGATCAGTCACACAGTCCATGACTGCTGCGCCTAAGACCGCTCGGCTAATCCTGCGCGGCTAAAATTTGTAAATTTGTGGTAAGATCTTATGGGACCAAACTGCTTAGGCCATCGGTCCCCTAAGCTAACACACTCCTTAATCTAACTTAAACTAACTTACGCTGTGGACAACACACACGCCCATGCCCGATGGAGGACTCGAACCTCCGACTGGGATTTCATTCTCAGATACACCTACAAATACAACACACCAGATTCCAAATAAGAGGCCCTCTGTGTTGCAATATACATTGATTAATAAAACATTTCACTCTCTTAGCGCGTCATCAGATTAACTTAAAAAGGTAGCAGAGGCCAGCTGGCTATTAATTCTGACTAACGAGTTCTCCTACGCCTTTTTGAGTTAATCTGATAGTGCGCAAAGAGAGCGAAACGTGTTATTAATCAATGAATATTGCAATGGAGACTATCTTATTTTGGAATGTGGAACCTCTGTTGCTGTACCACGTCCGAGCAGAATGGAGCTTTAACACTCCAGAATTAACTGGAAATTAAAACACAAAAGGTTCTACAACTCCAATGGATACATCATTTCCTCAAAAACAATGTGACTGCTTGCAAAGATAGTTCAAATGGCACTAGGGGACTTAACATCTGAGGTCATCAGTCCTCTAGACTTAGGTCTACGTAAACCTAACTAACCTGAGGACATAACAACATCTATGTGAAATTTTTCTCTGAGCACTATGGGACTTAGCTTCTAAGGTCATCAGTCCCCTAGAACTTAGAACTACGTAAACCTAACTAACCTAAGGATATGACACACATCCATTTCCGAGGCAGGATTCGAACTTGCGACCGTAGCGGTCGCGCGGTTCCAGACTGTAGCTCCTAGAATGCATCAAGGGAAAGGAGAAAATAATTTTTTGTATCTTCACCAGTGTGTTTGTAACCTCCCCCTCACTTATCGACCTTAATGACAGTGAAAAATTAAACCGCGTGTACCTAATGGAAATTTGGGAAAAGCAATCGTCACCGAAGTTAATCTGTCGGTAAAGAGGGAGGAAAGGGTTACATCTAAATGAAAGGAAAAATGCAACTGAAACTGGTGGAAATTAATTTTGAAAAGGGGTAAAGTTAATGAAGAAAGCAAATGTGCGGCCGTTACGTTAACAATTAACTAGCGGTAATTAGATATTTGAGATTTGGGGGAAATTACGGCCGCCAGTCCTAAGGACAATTACTATAGTAACTGAAAAAGAAAGGTAATTACACATATAATTAGCACTAGAAGCGTGGCAACTGAAGGTTGACACGTGTAGTGTGAAAACTGAAAGTTTGTCAGAAGTAATAACTTTCGCTGCACTCTGACTTAATTTAGCAAAAGAATTAATAAAACCGGAAAACTGAAAGTTAATTTAGTGACTGAAATTAATAAGAAGCTTTCTTTCTTATGCACATCGAAATTCAGTAAAATACAGTTAGTCTTGGACTACCTCAACAATCATTTCAAAAGCTACTTGAATCTACGCAATTTAGAAATAAGAGATTTAGCTTTGAACTTGAATTAAATGATTCTGAACAATTAACAATAGTAAGATTTAGTACGTACCAAGCTGAGCTGCAGTCACAGGTAAGCTATAATACGGTAACAAAACTCGCACTCTTAATTTGTGCTTGCGTAATCTAAATATTGTAGCCAGCTATAAATACTTAAACTGAACTTTTAAATTAAAGCAGTGAAATGGAATGATTGTACTTTAATGCTGGCATCTGAATTTCAACGACACTCGGGTTGATTTCGGAAAAGGAAGGGACCCTGCTTGGTAATGCAATTGGGACAATGAGCAACAAAAGTTCATGCTAAGTTGCTGTAATTTTGCGAGGCAAATGGAACAATTTGAAAAGCTGAGGTCTGCCATACAGTTCTAAAACTTTACGTGCTTTTAGTCTTCCTTGTTGGTTGATTGAAGGTTTGAAGCCGTCGATCGAGGAGGTGGCGACAGTCACTCATTGTCGGCCGTCGCTGTTGCAGAAGCTGGATGTTGGCGCGCCTTCTTCTCAACACGGTCACCAGACGAAACGGGCTCTTGATGTGCGCCAGCTAATGCTTCCCGCCTGCGACACCATGTCAGAAACTATTATCGCCAGTCGAGCGCAATTACATGCTGCCAAACCCCGCAAGCGCGGCAACTCGCGGGAGCTTCTCACAACACACCTGCTCCACTCGCTACCCCAGCCAGACTCCCTCTGCCCGCGCTCCACGCGGCAGAGTTAACACTACCAAAGATCCTACACACTTTGATTCTTCACACGACCCATCGCTGTAATCGTTCGATAGCAGTTTTCCCTAGGCAAGACCCAGCGTAAAAATACAAATAATATTTACGAAACAAACCAATTATACATCGACATAAGTGCATAAATATATATATATATATATATATATATACAAACAGTAAAACAATTACAATATATAAAGAGACAGAAATGTCATATCTTGAGGTAACAAAACAAGGAAAAAAATAATAGTACAATAGATGGAAATAGGAGGATATGCATTTCCGGCGTTACATGTTGCAAAAGCTTGGGCTACGACATGTCTCATAATAACAAGTGGGAGATAAACGAAAGGCGGTCCTCGTTGGCTACTAAATAGAAAGAAACACAAAAGAGGTCACCTCGTTACGACGTGAAGGCTCTCCACGGTGTTAGTCGCTGCGGAATTGTCGATGTTTATCTTCTCGTAGCAATCTGGTCGCCGTAGCCAGTTCAATCCTAACAAAAAGGATTCGTGCTTCAACTTCTGCTGTTGTGGGTAATGGCGGTTATGGAACGCGCTACAGAGAAAATTGGAGAATTATTGTTGGTTCCTGGGTTTCCTACGATTGCACAGTGTCGTTGGTTTCAGTAGCGCCAAAAATCAAAGACTATCTCCTCACCGTTACCTAAAAAGTAGCGGACGGTGTGGCCGCATATCGATGTCACAGAATTAGTTTCTGCTGTTGGAAAATAGACCTCATCCGGAAAGGGGAGTGATTGTGCAGTTATCCCGTCAGAGTCACGCGTGTGAGGAAAGCCAACAACTGGTGCACCAAATGCCAAACATTCTTCGCCGATCCACTTACAAGACGACGGTCGTCCGTAACCATCACGCCGTAGGTGATGCACATTAGAGAGTCCAGCCACTCGAATAAGAGGCCAATAAGGTACTTTAATGCGTTAGTTAATCATATAAGAAGATTGTAAGTTGTAAATTATGTGTCCCTTTGGTAGTCAGACCTGGAAGCTGGAGGAATTTGAAGGGATTGAATAGGAGCCTCTGACCATTCTTTCCACAAACCTGTGTCCCCAGCACGGAAGACAGCTCGTCGGTCGTGGGATCTTCTTCGGCGGAAGCTGCTAGGCTCAATTCGAACCTGTGATTGTAGTTTCTGCGGGGTACCACTTGCCCAGGTTAGTTTCTGTATCTGTGGTACTGACAATGATGGTAGGCGACAATTCACATTTATTTATCCTGTTTGGTTATTCTTCAAATATTCACACATTTACACTGTCTTTTACAACACTCGATGATGATGAAGATGATGATGATTTTTGGTGCCGGCCGCTGTGGCCGAGTGGGTCTAGGGGCTTCAGTCCGGAACCGCGTGCCTGCTACAGTCGCAGGTTCGAATCCTGCCTCTGGCTAGGGCACTGATGACCTCAGATGTTACTTCCCATAGTGCTAAGAGCCATTTGAACCATTTGATGTTTGGTTCGTGGGGCGCTCAACTGCGCGGCCATCAGCCCCCGTACGCTTTCCCAGTCTTAACACTGTCCAATCTCGCCGCTTTTCGTGAATGATGATGGAATGGTCAGGACAACACAAACACCCAGCCACCGAGCAGAGAAAATATCTAACACGGCCGGGAATCGAACCCGGGCCCCCTCGATCCAGAGGTAACAACACTCGACATAGCTTTCTTAATTGTATAGTAACTTTTCCATCTAAATTCCGAAATATGATACACATGTCCGGCTCTCCAGTACGCACTTGACACAGTGAGTATTACAACGTGTCCGGCTAGGAAGAACACCCGAAACAGAGCTACGTGTCCGGCTAGGAAGAACACCCGAAACAGAGCTACGTGTCCGGCCCTGCAGAACGCCCGAATATCGTTAGTCTTATGTTTCTCAAATCCAGTGAAATTTAATAAACAAGAACGATAGATTCGTAGGGTTGGGTTTGGTTGTTTTTGGGGAAGGAGATCAGACAGCGACGTCATCGGTCTCATAGGATTAGGGAAGGACGAGGAAGGAAGTCAGCCGTGCCCTTTCAAAGGAACCATCCCGGCATTTGCCAGGAGCGGTTTAGGTAAATCACGGAAAACCTAAATCAGGATGGCCGGACGCGGGACTGAACCGTCATACTCCCGAATGCGAGTCCAGTATGATAGCCACTGCGCTACCTCGCGTGCTTCTCGTAGGGTTCCCATGAGAGAGTGTCATACTAAAAACTGGACTAAATACAATGTAAAGTATATAAACAATTAATAAGAGAAGTTAGGCGTTTTGGACCTAGCACCCGAACGTGCCGACCAATCAGAAGAAAGTTCAGTAGAATTGACGGACTCTCCCACGGGACTGTACCATATGTCGCTTGTACCTCACTCCACTTTTGTACCATATGCTACTTCACGTATATCAAGCCACATTAAGGCGAGCTTCAAGAAAAATAAAATAGTGGCGGCCACAGCCAGGATCATCTCAAAGTGATGTAAAAAACATGGAGACGTAAGCTGCAAGTATTTCGTCCTATAATTACGGTCAGTACTGGACACTACATAAAATAAGAGTATGCATGGAGTTATTGTACATACGAGAACAACCATAGTAACATACATAAAAAACCACACACAATCACAAACAATTGGAAGTCAAACCTTTGGACAAATACACTCATTCCAAGGTTTGTCATGCTATTGTTTTCTGCTGTATGTGTTTCTTTATTTTGTGCTGTTACTGTTGTTTTCGCACCGATCATTATGTATGAATATTATATTTTAGGCCTTCTACTTTGACGGCTGTGCTATGCATAACTGTGCATAACACGTAAGGCCGTCTTACTGTTCATAAAACTTGTTTTTAAAATTGCAGCATTTATGTGATAGCACTAGGGTCAGAAGTACAACTAGCTGGTAAATTTCTGGTAGACTTATCTTAATATATCCAAGAAAGTTGTTTTTAATTACTGAGATTGTTTCTTTTACTGGTATATTTGTATACAAGTTAAACATATCGAAGGATGCGAATGAGGCTGTATTTGTTGTGGGAATGTTTTTGATGTTCTATAAACGCTCTTATATATTATTTACACAAAATTATTTTCAAATGTAAAAATCTTGGTGAGGATCTCATTAATAGTAGCCTAAGGGTGGCATGAGCGCAATTTTGATATCAAATAGAGTGCAAATTAATTAACTTAATCAATTAATTACTGACCAACTACACCAACCCCATCCCCCATGATGTCACGTGTTTTTCACAGCCTACACATGGCTCTCCACACCCTGGCCCCTCCCAACCATCCCCTATCTTATTGGGCGAGTATTTCGATTCTTTTGGTAATTTGTTAGTCCAAGGGCTATGCTGTCATCCCACCCCATTCTGCACTTTGGAATTGGTGGTGGGCAATTAAAAATGGTGGTGCCCTTTCTGCGACTTGAACCCTGCTGCTTGTGAACAGAAAGTCCAAGTGCACTGCCTCCGCCCCCCCCCCCCTCCCCACAAACACACACACATACACGGAAATTGCCCAGATGCAGCAAAAGAGGGTTAGGCTAGTGTAGGTGACGTATTTTCATTGGGAAGCTGAAGTTAATACCAGTCATAATTATAACATTACTCTTAAAGATCAGCACTACTTACACAACTATATGTATAGCGCTACACGAGGACTGCCTGAAATTGCAATACAGCTCAAAAATTTGACAATATCATAAAACTAGTGTCAGATAACTCTAACTCTACCCTTCACGTACAAGCTGATGAGAAAAAGTCTGGGGTGTAAGGTACTACCCTTATTTTTTGGTGGGAAATATATTTAACTGACGAGATGCTGGTGTTGGACAGAGAGGAGTTTAATAAGTGCTTTGCCTGTAAGCATACAGCCGAGGATTATGTCTATCGCTACAGGTTCCTGCTCGACTATCACCCTACAGCCCAGGATATAGAAGCCAATACACTCTACACAACTGATGGAAAAAATGCGTCACTGTACTAACTACACACCGAAATCGTCATGAAGAAAAAAAAAACAGCACTCGTAATGAGCAGGTCATATTGCAGCAAATATACTGGGGAAAATTGTCATCTCAAAAGATTGCGTACAGGGCGGTAGTTGAAAGTGCGTTCATCTTGATGTGCGATCACAAACTGCCAAAAATTAGGGGCCCTTTTACCTCCCATCATCCCCCCTTCTTACCGCCCTCCACCTACAGGAGAACGCAGACTCTACCAAACTGCCAGCTGCTACCAACGAGGAACCATAGTTTTTCTGTAGCCTACCAGCATTCCGCAGGTGGATGAATAACGCTCTACACGCCTTAAGGCGACGATCCTTTGCAAATACAAAAGCATGTAAATCCAACTAAACAATAGTAGAAAAATGAAGCCGCACTGCTACACATTCCACTGTTGATCGGAGAGAAGCTGTGTCCAGTACCACACACACTGGACCACCTCCACAGCACCACCACCACAAGTGACCGCCTGTTTGAGGCAGGATAACAATTCACTGTAACGATTGTATTTAACGTAAATGATCGGCTTATTATCCAGCATGTATTAAAGAGGTGAACGCAACTGTGATGAAAATAAATCTCCTCTTTTCGCGAAAATAGTCGAAATACATTTTCTTTAAGTTTTACGAGCAAAATCAGTATAGATTTTACATTCAGCTGTAGGATACACCTCACATCTAATTATTTTGCGACTCACAATCAAGTGCACCGCCGCAGATTGCATATGACCAAATTTCAGTAGGCAGGCTATACACCCCCTACACACATCTGCCCTGTGTAAAACTGAGAGAAAAAATTTCCATTATTTTGCTGCAAAAACTACTGATCACCATCGAATGTCCTTGTTCTTTAGAAACCATTACCAGAGTTAAGAAAAAATATCTCTACTCACAAGTCGGAAAAGAGGCTATCATTTCTAAGTTCCACAATGAGCTATAATTCAAGTGGTGTCTGCTTTATAATTACAAGTTATAAAGTATGAAATAACACAGGACTTGCGGTAAGAAATATTTTTTAAACACACAATCATGAAAATAATAGTAAACAGAGTCATGAATCCACAAGAATAGATACAGCCTATTTCTATTACTTTTATGAGGAAAATTGGGGCAGTTTTTAGAGAACTGTGTGCATCCAAACTTTAACCAGTTATATGAGTCATTGTGATAGAACCTCCTATAAGATTTTACCGTGCCTCTCTCTTCCAATAAACCGAAAAAACAAATACCATCTGTAGGTTCACATCTAGCAAATTAAACGTACATGTATTTCTCCACTGGAGAATGTGGCCAGTGCTTGTAGTCACTTCCAGAGTTCTGTGTAAGGTTTTGTCGACTGTATTGGATGAATACCATATCCAACAGACTATCAATCACAAGGGATGGTTCCTGCATTGATCCTTCATAAGCAGTTTAATGCATTGTTTCTTCAGCTGTAACACATCTAAGCAGAGTCCGGCTACAGCTTTGTACACCTCCACATACTACGTTTTTCTACCATGACTTCGATGTTTGTGTCAGCTGCTAAACCAACATTAACATGTTTCAAAACTCTGACTTCCCAGAAAGCTCAACGTCGCATTGTGTAAACTATGCAGCTCCGACAACATACAGATTGGTAGAAAGAAACCACAGAGGCGATGTTTCTCATTGATGAAATTGTGGAAGACATCTGAACAAATGGAAACTAGAAGAGTCTGCAGTATTGTAGAGCGTTTTCAACATCATTTGAAGGTGATAAACTACACAGTTAATGTCATCTTCCACAGCAATGGGGCTGCAGGTGTATCGGTGTTCCATTTCCAAGAGAATTGTTTCCTGATTTGGCAGACATGTACATGATTACTTTTCCAGTACTGACCATCGCCACATGGTACTGTCCACAATACATCTGTGATAGTAGAAGTGAGAAGTAATACTGTTATCTTATTGGTGCAAAAGAAAAGAAAATAATTAAAACAAGTGGAGGACATTGTAGCATATCGAAATAGGATGACTCTACAGCGTTGAGGAATGCTTCCAAACTTTTGTCTGAAGGCGATGGATGACCTCTACATTTCATCCCAATCTCCACAGTAACAAGCAGCATATATCCAGTGTTCCGCCTAGGCTCCCACCATCTGAACCACGTGGTGCCAGTCAATCATCATGCAGTAGTCGACAGCGTACCACTGGATGGACGCAATGGGAAAGATCCTGTTGATATGGGGAGATATACAGTAATACATACTGCAGTTGATAGAGCGATCAGTTTTAACAACTTTACCACTTGATCCGTAATTTCAATACCAGAGAGTGACACAACAGATTGCTTCCTAATTTTTGCATCATCGCTAAAAGAGCCCTGCACCACTTAGGAGAAACCATATACTAGATTGCTAATGCAGGTGGATGACACTGCAATATGTCTATTTGCTCATATATATCAAAGAATACCTGTTGTTCTGTAATTTCAATGCCAGCCACTGACATGGCATAATGCTTCCCAGTTTCTGCATAATCACTAAATCACTACGCCACTACTCTTCAAGTACCATATACTAGGTTGCGAATGCAGATTGATCGCTGTGCAATACATCTCTTCAGTCATATACATCAACATATGTGTCCTATGCAAAATCAATTAGATTATCTACATATTTCCAGTGCATCGATCAAAATGCAGAACTGAGTTTACGCCTGGCCATCTTTCCCTGAATGGATGGGCATCACAGAGTATTCTCACGTTTGTAGGATAAAGTCAGAGATCGAGAGATTCCTCCCTCATTGTCTTTGACCAATCTTCCCCGCAACACGAACCTTCCTTGACACTCATCCAAAAGCACAAGACTTCTCCAGAAGCATGCATGTTAAGGAGGGTAGCACCTCTAATCGGTGTATAGTAGACATGAGAGTGTTTTGATGATATAAAAGATGGTTAGGAAGAAACGTGTGGTTTATATGTGATGGTGCCCCAGACATATGGAATTTGAAACATTTCATGTAAATCAACTTTACTATCGATTCTGAAGTCACTCTGTGAAGTCAGTGCCAGGAAGGTACTGGTGTGATAGAAATGATCAGAGAGTATAAACAGACACTCCGATGGCTATACTGTTTTGTACCTAAGAATGGTATATTGTTAAAGCCAGATGGTCTGAGCCATTAGTCATGAGACAGCAACATTCTTAATCCTCTAATACAGGATGTATTTGCCCATCATCAGATGTACAACCACTCCACGAGCTTCATACCCCAATTTCTTTGGCAACAAACTTTAAAATGTTAAAACTACTTCCTTCTGCGTTATTCTGGTGTGCTAGCAAGGCACCATCAGTGTACATCCAGCGTTCAAGCTGCTTATAAAGCAACTACAACGAAGTCTCGCGACTGCTGTTCTGTCTCTTAGGCAATTAACCGCCTTTATATATCCTTTTAAGAAAGAAACGTATGTACCCTCAATCACACTTCCCACTTCAGTCATACTTGTAATTAGTAGTAGTAGTAGTACTGGTTCTGACAGATTCACCTATGTGTCACTACAAAATAGAGTGAAGAAAAAATGACATGAGTATTTTCGAAGCTGATACATTGTGGTACCACCCACATCTTGCTGCATGAAAATGTACACGAAGAAGCCACAGGGAGCAAGCACGATGATCAGTAGTCAAAGGAGATGTAACGGTCTTATTCTAGTTTACAGCATCATCACCACAGCTCTGGTATTATTCCCCTTGCACAAACAAGTCCTCATATGATGTTAGGTACTTTTGCTCCTATTTAGGATAAAAAAGCAGCTTTGTTCTAACGCCACATCTCTCGATTACACCCTCACACGCTATTGTACGTGAGATATGTGACATTGGTCCACTCTTCTACAGAACACTCTAGGAAATGTCTTAAGTCTGATAAACACATTGATTCTTCTCCTATATACGTAAGGAATAACGTTGTTTGTGAGAGCCAGCCATAATTCAATAATATCTATATTCGACCGCATGTGTCAGAACAGATTCGTGGAATGGGATACACATGTTTTGGCTATTTTAGTATGGGACATCCGTGTAATACTTATGTCACCTTTGTTGGAGTACAT
Organism: Schistocerca americana; assembly: GCF_021461395.2. Lineage (NCBI taxonomy): Eukaryota > Metazoa > Arthropoda > Insecta > Orthoptera > Acrididae > Schistocerca > Schistocerca americana. The sequence continues at coordinate 788,664,522 of NC_060121.1, read as the reverse complement.
GTTACAAACACCCATGTAGTTTACAGGTGGAGGGGGAGGGCTAAAAGTGAAACCAGCCTGAGAATAATTGTTAAGCTTTTCTCGGTCTTGAGTGTCCAGGTTCCCCCAATCCACCTCAGTTCCCCTCATTTCATGGTACTTTTTCTCCAGTTTTATGTATTCTCGGTCAATTTAAGTAATTTTGCAAGTTTTTCGTGATTTTGCGTATTTCGTCATATTTCTCTCAATTTTATGTGTTTCCCATCAATTTGTCATACATATACCAAGTTTTCATCATTTATTACCGATTGTGTGTCTTTTTCATATTTTTTATGTTGTTCTGTATGTATATGGTCATATTGCCAGCACACCCATTGCGTTTTTCGATTTTATACAAGGATATTGGCTTGTCCTATACACCAGCCTACTAAAAAATCCTAAGAATTCCCCTCTTCCCGATAGTCTACAAGTATGTATTTTGGAGAGGACGATCATGAAATGTATTGTATTGTGTTGTATTGAACTGGAGACCTAGAAACGATTGAGAGGCTTCGTCCCTGCTGTAGCCTCAGTGGTACACATCCCCACAACAGGCTACAGCAGTCCACTCACCCCACACCGAACCCAGGGTTATTGTGCAGTTCAGTCCCCAGTGGACCTCCATGGGAATGTCTCACACCAGACAAGTGTAACCCCACTGTTTGCGTGGTAGAGTAATTATGGTGTAAGTGTATGTGGAGAAAGTGTTTGCTCAGCAATCACCAACATAGTGTAACTGCGTTGGAATATGGGAACCAGCCGGCATTCGCCGAGGCAGATGGGAAACCGCCTTAAAAACCATCCACAGACTGGCCGGCACACCGGACCTCGACACTGATCCACAGGACGGATTCGTGCCAGGGTCCGGCACGCCTTCCAACCTGGGAAGCAAAGCACTAGACTGCACAGCTGAGGCGGGCTATGAAATGTATGGTAACACTCGTCTGTACCTAGATGAGGCTTAGGGATTGGTTGAGATTGGAATCTCGTAATTTGGAAACAAATCCGTGTACTGCCATAGGACATTAGAGAGCTTGTCTGCAGACTTTTGTAGCAACAAACTTGATGGAAACCCAAAGTCCGACACAGTTCTACATAGGGAGTGGACATATGTACACAGTTGATTTCTGCTGCCGCGCTGATATTTTCTTTTACCCATACGTGTATACTCTTAACTGCTAAGCAGATGAACTCGACTGCTTTTGTTTACATGTTCCAACTCTGATATGTCCCCACAACCTTGTCAGGACATTTACAATCTGTAGATTGGAAATCTACAATCTGTAGATTTTTGTGTTTTTTTTTTATCCTAGTAGAAAGTCATACGTTAGTTGACATTGGGTCGACTGCACTTACCATCATGGACTTTGAGAGTTTCCCTTCCCTATACCTACAGAGTGTGCAACCCCAGCAATACAATTTATAGGCAAACAGTTAGCAAATGATCCATTCGAACAGCAACCATCCACTGCTAACAGCTATACACACATACATACAGAGAAAATGCAGGCAGTGATATAACAGGCAGTTAGGAAGACATGTGTGGTTTATACATGATAGTGCTCCAGATGGATGGAGTGCTATCAATTCTGAAGCATTATTCCACTGTCTGGAGTCAGTATCAGGAAGGTACCGGCACGAGAGAAATTATCATAGAGCATGAACACAACGGTTGAAGCTATAAGGTTTCCGAAGTATTAGTCATGTGGAATACAATGCTCTTGATACTCCAATGCAGGAAATATATTTGTCCAATATGAGACATACAACCACCCTGCAAGTTCCCTACCCCAATGGCCATGGTGACAAAATTGAAAATGATGAAACTACTTCCTTCTACACTGTTCTGGTGTCCTAGGAAGGCACCATCTGTACATCCAGCATTCAAGCTGCTTAGAAACCAACTAGAACGAAGTCTGGAGACTGCTGTTCTGTCTCTTAGACAATTAACAGACGTCATACGTCTTTTTAAGTTCAAAACATACGTATCCTCAACTGCACTTCCTACTTCAGTCGTGCTTATCATTACTTCAAAAAAATGGTTCAAATGGCTCTGAGCACCATGGGACTTAACTTCTGAGGTCATCAGTCCCCTAGAACTTAGAACTACTTAAACCTAACTAACCTAAGGACATCACATATATCCATGCTCGAGGCAGGATTAGAACCTGAGACCGCAGCGGTCGCGCGGTTCCAGACTGTAGCGCCTAGAACCGCTCGGCTACCCCGGCCGGCGCTTATCATTAGTAGTAATAGTAGTAGTATCAGTTTTGATGAATGCGGCTGTGTCTGCCATAAACATCACGCAGTCGTCTCGGTAATGAATCCGCCTTGGAACCCTACCTAGATGTACTGTAGGATCATCCTCTAGACACAGTTCCAGATATAGTGGGTCAACCAGCAACAGGACAAGGTCAGTTTTACTGGATCCATCTGCAACACACGTATGGACATAGACATACAGAAAAATAGATTAAAACCATTGCCGCTGTAGAATATTTGTTTGTGAGTGACTGGGCACCTTCAAATACAGTACTACATCATTCGACTAATGTGTTGTTGTGACAGAAATGGTGTCAGATAGTGTTTTCGATCGAATCCAGGTTCTATTTGTTTGGAAATGAAGGCCGCATTTTGGTTCGCCACAGACAGGGGGAGTGGCTCCACAGTGGCAGCGTTCACACAAGACATACAGCGTCAACTCCACGCCTAACAAAATGGCTCTGAGCACTATGGGACCTAACTTCTAAGGTCATCAGTCCCCTAGAACTTAGAACTACTTAAACCTAACTAACCTAAGGACATCACACACATCCATGCCCGAGGCAGGATTCGAACCCGCGACCGTAGCGCTCGCGCGGTTCCAGACTGTAGCGCCCACGCCTTACAGTGTGGGTCGCTGTTGGGTACTACCACAAATTACGGGTGGTGCGTGTCCGGGTCACTGTGATCAGTGAGCAGTGTGACCTACGTCAATGACATCCTGCAACCCGCAGCCATACAATTTCTGCATAATACAGCAGATGTCATTTTTCAGCAAGACACTGCACGATCTCATGTTGCTGTACGAACAAGAGCCTTCATGGAATCACAGGACGTCAGCCTTTTACCCTGGCCCGCCAGACCACGAGACTTGTCGCCAATCGAAAATGTCTGGCTTATGATGAAACGATGGGTGCAGCACTGCGACGCAATGCCAACCACCACAGATAAACTTTTGAATCAGGTGAATGCAGCATGGATGGCTATACTACAGCCTTATACATGTCACTGGCACTACACATGGAACAAGTTATCGGGGCCCTTGGTGGACCCTGTGTCTACTAGGCAACAGGACACACGATCAACTGAGGTGACTGAAATGCTTATCATTTCCGCATAACATACTAATGTACACTTTCTGTGAATACGAGCGCGCTATCTCTAGTCGTTCAAGGTGTTATGATTTTCCTGAACATGAGTGTATTTTGAAGTATATTTGAAGTAACTCCAGAAGTTTAACATCTCTGCATAGATCAAATCTTTTTTAATTCGTATCAGCAGCCGATGTAAACAAATGTATCCGTCCTCTTGTTTTTATTTTAGTTCATGAATCAGTATGGATTGTGGAAAACCGAACATCTGTCTTATAAGACGTAAAGGAGGACTTTTGGGGAAGCATGTACAATGTACAGAGGATGTACAGGGCAACAATTACTGAACTATAGAAATATAGTCGTCATAACTTCTGAACTATTTGCGTAAGGAAGTTCAAACTGCACGGTTCCCCGCGGCTCATGATGGGAATTAGTATTCGCTAAATGGTTTAGTTTAGCAACGAAGCCAACTTTCATTTTGATGGGTTCACCAATAAGCAAAACTGGCGCATTTGGGGGACTGAGAACCCGCATTTCGCGATCGAAAAGTCTCTTCACCCTCAACGGGTGGCTGTGCAGTGTGCAATGTCCAGTCACGAAATAATCGGCGCGAAATTCCTTGACGGCACGGTGACTACCAAACGGTACGTCAAGGTTTTGGAAGATTATCTCATCCCCATTATCCAAAGCGACCCTGATTTCGACAAGATATGTTTCGTGCAAGACGGTGCTCAAACCCATTGAAGCAAGAGAGTGTTTGTTGTCCTGGAGGAGCACTTTGTGGACCGCATTGTGGCTCTGGGGTACCGAGAGACCACTGGCATGGGCCTCGACTGCCCGTTATACTCTCCTTTTTGTGGGGCTAATTGAGGAAAGGTGAGCAGCACTAACCCCAAAACAATTGCTGGGCTGAAATCAGCCATTCAGGAGGTTACCGACAAAATCGGTGTTCCGGCTCTTCGGCGGGTCATACAGAATTTCGCTATTCGTGTGCTCCACATCATCGCCAATGGTGGCAGGCATATCAAACATGTCATAAACTAAATCCGAATATCTGTAGTGACGTTTAAATGTTGAATAAAGTGTATGCATGCCTAGTTTGTAACCAATTTACGTTTTTTTTCATATATTTCAATAACTGTCGCCCTGTATACTTGTAACACAATGTAATCTAAAAGGCTTGGTTAAATTTTTGGATACAAATGTAAAATGAAAAATCTTTTGTGAACTATACATCACAAAAACTTAGTTATATTTTAGGTCACAAATGTAAAACTTTCAAGAAGTCACCGCTACCATCTGACGATGTGCTGAGGCCCGAAACTAGTAATGGTATAACAAAATCATTTCAAGAAAACTTGTGACTGGTGGCAGTCTTTCCTAGAGTGAAATTTGCGATAACAGCTGCAGTGTTCTCCAACCAAAATGGATAAAATAAAAACTATGTATGTAGTGAGAGGTGTTTTCTCCACTGACCTTCTCCAGTTGAGCCTTACACGCCGCAGGTATGCTTATGAGTTTTACGTCTTAACTCCTATTCACTCCGAACAAACACTGTACTCGGATTTCCTGTTTCCTCCACCAACACGCGCTCGTAACGCGATCTCTTTGTTTTCTATCAACTGCACGTGCCGCTACGTAGTGTTTCAGAGCTGCTAGGCACTTGATAGCCGTAATTTTCAGCGTCAGCGATTGTATCTTGTTGGTGAGGTAGTCGTTGGCTACTACCGTTGACACGTGCCGTTCTGCTAACAATGTGTGGCCGATCGTTAAAGTAGGAACATAATAGCTACTGCCTACGCCTCTGCGGTACGTACGTGCGTATTTCGCCTGAAATATGCGTACAAACGATAAAATCACGTCTTTTATCAAACAGAGTGGTTTCGATACGTGATCTTTAACTAGACACAATACCGATTCAAATTTTAAACAATTATTCGTCTTCTTATGCTTTTTGTGATAAATGAGTACTGCGACTGCCATATGTTACGCATGTAATAAAAAATGGCAATCCCATTGTCTATATGACACTAGGCGTGATTAGAGTTTCTAACGAGAATCAAACTTCTGACGCTCTACGGCTAACAGCAACAGGATTCATCGTGGCGACACAAAAAAAAAATGGTTCAAATGGCTCTGAGCATTATGGGACTTAACTTCTGAGGTCATCAGTCTCCTAAAACCTAGAACTACTTAAACCTAACTAACCTAAGGACATCACACATATCCATGCCCGAAGCAGGATTCGAACCTGCGACCGCAGTGGGTCGCGCGGTTCCAGGCTGTTGCGCCTAGAACCGCTCGGCCACCTCGGCTGGCGGTGGCGACACAGATTACAGTTACGATCAGCAGTGTCGCCCAGTGTCTACACACTCCACGTATAAAAGATGTGTAAGGATGTGAAGTACCGGCGACTGTCAGAATAAAGAAACAAATGTAATGGAAACACAGAATATAATCGTCAGGTTCTAATCTTACACGATGTGACCCTGAACGTAGATAGCAAAAAAATGGCTCTGAGCACTATGGGACTTAACATCTATGGCCATCAGTCCCCTAGAACTTAGAACTACTTAAACCTAACTAACCTAAGGACATCACACAACACCCAGCTATCACGAGGCAGAGAAAATCCATGACCCCGCCGGGAATCGAACCCGGGAACCCGGGCGTGGGAAGCGAGAACGCCACCGCACGACCACGAGATGCGGGCTGTAGATAGCACGTGTACTGTGAAGACGTGCAGTTATCAGTGAGAGCACACTTGTTATGGGGGCGAATGGCTCCAGGCTCCTGCATAACACTTAGCAGTCTCGGGAGGCATGACTGAGGCAACGAGACGGAAGCACTGTCCACAGACAGGAGGGGGGCTCATAACCCGCGAGGTATGGTTTGCTAGGCACTCAGGTGAGAGTGTGGCGCCCAGTTTGGTGGTAAATGTGGTGACTGAGTACGGCACAGTCCACCTGCAAGGCGCATAGACGAATGTGAAACCGCAAGTGGTTGGATTTTCCGCGGATGTTAGACATGGATAAATACGTACACGTGTGGCACATCGGAAAATATCACCGGCACTGATTTATAGAAAGTCAGTTCTTGCGACTGTTTCCAGTTGTAAATACCTCATTCTTCCAAGGTTGTGAATCAACTCATTAAAGTGCCTACACCTTTCGCGGTTACATGACGTAGCACTATTAACCTGGCATTCAGATTCCGAGGTCAAGTGACAATCACTGTAGGTCAGCAAACATGAAATACGCTTAATGGCATCACAGGGTGGAGACCCGACCACGACATCGAAACTAAAACTAAGTACATAGGACAATTAGTATATGGTAGCCGTTGTTTGTTTTGCAGGGGAATTTCCTTAACGCCCTTACTCAGCAGAGACATACTACCTGTCAATGATCATCGATCGATACTAGAATTGTTCTGTGTCGCATCCAGCAGAATGAATATACCCTTATGATTGATTCATGTGAGTAAACGCAGGCCTGGGATCCGAAAATATGAAGATCGGTTCTTCCACCTGTTCATTCGCGTCTGATAACAGGAAACCCATAAGCGTTCACCAACTTTCCTCGATCTGCGAGGCATCCATCTTCTCTCAAATATTATGATTGGTTCTTCTACCTGTTCATTAACGTATGGTAACGAGAACCCAGGAGACGCATCACCAACCTTCCTCGATTTGCGTGGCATCCATCCTCTCTGTTAAAACAGTTTGCTAGAAGACTACCTCGCAGTCCGTACAGGTGAGGTATAATGAGACTTTCGAACGAGGGATAGAAGTATTTTCTCTTAGCAGACCTCTTTCTGATAATCACAAACCCCCACGACTGTGAGGAAGATTCTACTAAGCCACGTTGGATACTTCGATATTCACTAAAGGCTTATCTTCCTTAAATTTCGCCAGTTATAATTAGAATTTCACAATGAGGTACTAACGTCGTAGGTAAAGTAAGGGTTCATGCACCTCCACGAGAGAGCAGCTTGTTTGTATGGGCATCATGGTGCAAGATAAAACCCTGGCTCTTTCGTATCAACATAATCAAAATACTCAAAGTGGGGTTATTTTCAGTTAAAAGCAGAATGAAAGCTCAAATACACACCATCAAAATGAAAACTAAGTAAAGCAATGTATAAAGTTATTCCGACATTTGGCGTGCTCCTCAGTTACGTTCCGTTAGTCAATGTACATGTTCTATTATATATTATTCAGGATGGAATAACAAGAATATTATAAAACATATAGATTGCACAAACCTTATAGAGGAGACGTTGAGTCGCTGTCGTTATACGAGGGTGAGTCAAATGAAAACCTTAAATATTTTTCTAAAATATTATTTATTGTGCAGAAGTGGTACAAAGCTCTTTCACTTTTCAACATAATGTCTCTCACGCTCAATGCAAGTCCTCTAGCGCTTACAGACTGCATAAAATTCTCTAGAAAAAATTATTTTGGTAGTCCGCGCAACCACTCATGCACCGCATGGCGTACCTCTTCATCAGAACGGAACTTCTTTCCATCCACTGCGTCTTTGAGTGGTCCAAACATATGGAAATCACTAGGGGCAAGGTCTGGTGAGTATGGTGGATGAGCAAGACACTCAAATGCAGGTTTGTGATTGTTGGAACTGTTGTACGGGCAGTGTGGAGCCTCGCATTGTCATGTTGCAAAAGGACACCTGCTGACAGTAATCCACGTCGCTTTGATTTAATTGATGGCTGGAGATGATTTTTTAGAAGATCTGTGTATGATGCACTGGTGACAGTGGTCCCTCTAGGCATGTAATGCTCCAAAATGACGCCTTTTTCGTCCCAAAAGAGAGTCAGCATAACCTTCCCTGCTGATGTTTCTGTTCGAAACTTCTTTGGTTTTGGTGATGAGGAATGGCGCCATTCCTTGCTCGCTCTCTTCGTTTCCGGTTAGTGGAAGTGAACCCAGGTTACGTCCCCAGTAACGGTTCTTGCAAGGAAGCCATCACCTTCTCGTTCAAAGCGCCGAAGAAGTTCTTCACAAGCATCAACACGTCGTTCTCTCATTTCAGGAGGCAGCTGCTGTGGCAACTGTCTTGCAGACACTTTTTGAAACTGGAAGACATCATGCACAGTGTGGTGTGCTGACCCATGACTAATCTGTAAACATGCTGCATTGTCATTCAGCGTCCTTCGGCGGTTTTCCTTCATTATGGCTTCAACTGCTGCAGTGTTCTGTGGAGTCACAACTCGTTGTGCCTGACCTAGACGAGGATTTTTTAAGTAATTTTGTGTATGAAAAAAGACAGTAATTCCGCGTGGCATATTGAGCAGATCGGTGACTAAAAACTTGAGTGCATTAGACACATAAACTTAATAGTACGGCGAGCATTTTCATTTAAGAGGAATCCGTGCTTAGTAGCTGTTCAGATTTCGGGAAATACGTTACCATAAACTTGCTAACGTGAATGAAAGGATTTGTGCATGACTGTGTTAGGATTAGCACGGGCTTGCCAGCGGACGTGTAATTCTCTGCTTAAGAATACACTCATGTTTTGTCAGTATTTTCACCTTTCATTCAGAATTAAGACCTTTTCCCGATTCTTAGAATAGTTACGTTGTGTGTGGCCTGGTGCGAGTTGCAGTACGGTTGGTTTCTGCTCTGCTTTCCTACCGGCGAGTTGCTGCAACGAGTTTACAGGTAGGTGGAGGCAAAACCACAGAATGTCCCCCGTGCTGTAACTCGCCACAGAGAATATTCAGCAGTTTCACTAGCCGTCAAGTTCTCCCCGTTTTCCCACCCATAGGAAACATCGAATCGTGTGTTGCCGAAGGTCTGTCGCGATATTATTCGCCAGTCCATACGATAGACAGGACGAAACACTGTTCCAAGATTTTATTGTGCCCTCTTTTTATTCACTGTCGATGCATTATAGAGTCTGATTATGTGACAGTGGAATGGAGCACTCTATGTTTCAGAAATAGTAGAAAAACTCAACCTAATATGACAATGTCCCATGTCACACTGCCCAGGAAGGAGTTAGACCCTGCGACCTTCAACATCGCTTTCTCAAACAAAGTGTCAATGGACCTGATACTTATCGTCTATGGTCTATTTTAATCTTCTTTTGGTACACAACTGATCGCTGCATTACACCATTATTTGCACAGCAATTTAAGGACCAGTACCTGGTACTGGAAAACACAATGAGAAAACCTACATCTACATGGATACTCTGCAAATCACATTTAAGTGCCTGGTAGAGGGTTCATCGAAGCCACCTTCACAATATTCTCTATCATTCCAATTTCGTGTAGCGCACGGAAAGAACGAGTACCTATATCTTTCCGTACGAGCTCTGATTTCCCTTATTTTCCCTATGTAAGTCGGTGTCAACAAAATATTTTCGCATTCGGAGGAGAAAGTTGGTGATTGGAATTTCGTGAGAAGATTCCGTCGCAACGAAAAACGCCTTTCTTTTAATGATGTCCAGCTCAAATTCTGTATCATTTCAGAGACACACTCTCCCATATTACGCGGTAATACCAACCGTGCTGCCCTTCTTCGAACTTTTTGATGTATTCCGTGAGTCCTATCTGGTAAGGATCTCGCACTGCGCAGCAGTATTCTAAAAGAGGACGGACAAGCATAGTGTAGGGAGTCTCCTTAGTAGATCTGTTACATTTTCTAAGTGTCCTGCCAATAAAACGCAGTCTTTAGTTAGCCTTCCCTACAACATTTCCTATGTGTTCCTTCCAATTTGAGTTGTTCGTAATTGTAATCCCTAGGTATTAATTAGAATTTACGGCATTTAGATTTGACTGATTTATCGTGTAACCGAAGCTTAACGAGTTCCTTTTAGCACTCATGTGGATGATCTCACACTTTTCGTTATTTAGGATCAACTACCAATTTTCGAACTATTCAGATATCTTCCCTAAATCGTTTTGCAATTTGTTTTGATCTTCTGGTGGTTTTATTAGTTCATAAACGACAGCGTCATCTGCAAACAACCGAAGACGGCTGCTCAGATTGTCTCCCAAATCGTTTATATAGATAAGGAACAGCAAAGGGCCTATAACACTACCTTGGGGAAGACCAGAAATCACTTCTGTTTTAATCGATGGCTTTCCGTCAGTTACTACGAACTGTGACCTCTCTGACAGGAAATCACAAATCCAGTCACATAACTGAGACGATATCCTATAAGCACGCAATTTCACTACTAGTCGCTTGTGTGGTACAGTGTCAATAGTCTTCCGGGAACCGAGAAATACGGAATCGATCTGAAGACCCTTATAAATAGCACTCAACACTTCATGTGAATAAAGAGCTAGTTGTGTTTCACAGGAACGATGTTTTCTAAACCCATGTTGATTGTGTGTATCAACAGGCCGTTTTCTTCGAGTTAATTCATAATGTTCGAACACAATATGTGTTCCACAATCCTGCTGCATATCGACGTTAACGATATGGGCCTTTAATTAAGTTGATTATTCCTACTGTGTAGTCATAAGCAGAGACCAAGGTTGCCATATATGTTCTAGCACAGATCCAAAAAACCGGCGGTCTACGCAACGAGAAAAGGGCACGTATTGATCATTAGCGGTAAAAAATACAAGACATTGACACTGTTAGAGCCGAAGTAGAGGGGCAACTTTCCAACCGAAGGCACGTATACAATGAGACTGTGCTCCCTACTCCACGTAACTCGATACGAGCGATTTCGTTGTGAGGCGTATTTCTGAATAATTTTTGACTACAACTCTCACGGAAGGAGGATTCCTGGAGGCTTGGCAGTTAAAACTAGAACTGTAATGTAAAAGACGCCGAAATTTGTTTTACTGGTGCGTCAATTACAGCAATACATTTCGATATCTGTCACAAATCTATACCTACACCTATCTCCATACTCAGCAGAATATGGGCACTTCAGTAACACTAGCATTCTCTCCTTTTCCTGTTCGATTAACAAGTGATCCGTGGAGTGATTCATTATCTGTAAGCTTCCTTACATGCTCGACAATCTTATTTTTCCATAATGATAACATCGCGAGATATTTGGTGAGCCGCATGAGCCTTAAATTTCGACTGTAAACCTTACAATGATATAAAACACCTAATATATTCCATTCGATACAAAACTACAAACAGTTTTCATCTCGTCTAAAGAAACATGTTGGTGTGAAATATTTATTTTTTCTCAAATCTAAGACATCTCGGCATCTCAAGAGACAGCCGTTTGATTTATACCAGTGGCAACGTAAACATTTACACTAGAACCACTTCAATTCGAGGAACGGTGTACGAATCTTACGTAAGCAGGAAGACAGCGAAATGCCGTTTAAGAAAGAGATGTAAATAAGGCACTAGTCCTTGAATTGCGCATTTAATCAGCTGTTTTGCCTTGAAGTGCTTTCTCATGAGGCATGTCTACGCGAGCAGTGCAGGAACAATTAACCTCTTGAATTTTTACAGCTGTTGAAGAAAAAGCTGACGCTGAGAATTCATCTTTGTCTATTCGATGAGTTTAGAAAATAACCACCAGCTTCAGTCGTCAATGCCACAAGATTTTTTGTCTAGAGGACTTACGTAGAAATGGCACACTTGCTTCAAAACAGCAAAAGAAAATAAAAAGCATACACGAAAACTTATAATTAACTATGGCAATTCCTTTACGAAACAGCCTACTCTGTTCTCACACTGAGCCAGGCAGAATTCTCAGCATTCGTCTTTCTGGCGAGATCCTTACACTCCTTACTCAAAATGCGATGGTGACAGTATAAGAACTATGTTGTGAAATGCTCCTTTATGTCATCCCTAAAGAGCATGTGGGAAGAATCTCTCATCGAAATACAGGGTGGGGGAAATAAAAGTGGCCCGAGAACGGTGTTTCAGGGTACAAGGAAACACATCAGAGGGAAGGAAACACAGTACTAACCTAGCTACAGCAGATGTTGAAAGTGACCAACTTTCCCCTCTTGGCACTTTTGGGCCCTGGTCAGCAAGTTGCTGAAGACGGATCGTAGCTGGACTACTGGAATTTCTGCAATCTCATCCGAAATGTTTTGCCGCAGTTCATGAAGACTATGAAGGTTGCTGCGATACAGGTTAGACTTGAGGGCTCCCCACACAAAGTAATCGCTCTCTGACAGATCAGGTGACCTGGGTGGCCAGGTAGGGCCACGGCTAGACCGACCTCTGCTAACTGCTCTCTCACACATGAAGATTGTGTATCTGTCCTCCAAAATTAGGACGGCTGTATGGGCAGTTGCTCCATCATGTTGGAAGTAGCCGCAGCTCTTTTCCTCTTCCGTTACTGTTGCTGCAAATGGTTCCAAAATGTTACCAGTGCAAGGCGCCGCAGCATCTGATGAAAAAGGATGGGACCAGTTGTGCAGAGTGCAGCCACTGCACACCAAACCTCAACCATCTGATCATGCAATGGTGTTTCGTGGAAGTTATGCCGATTCTCTGCTGCCCAGAACCCGTGATTCTTTGAGTTCATATAACCATTCAGGTGAAACCACGCTCCGTCAGACATGAAGAATAGATCTATGTCCGAGT